>NC_080072.1:23441281-24842531 GCF_949987535.1 Balaenoptera acutorostrata
ATGCTATGTGCGACAGAACCAAAAAGGAAATGAAAAACCAAGGAATGCCACTTTGAGATCTAAAGTCTGGAGGGGACACAGAAGCTACCTTAAGGAAATGGCTAGTTTGTTTTCCTGTCTGTTTGTTCATTGAGGGGTATTTGTAGGGAGAGGGGACTACCTCAGTGGATGCTTTGATTCTATAAAGGAAATGCTCAAAGCCTGGTCCCAAAGGGAGAGGTTGAGCTAAATCGATGCTGAACTACCCTATAAAACAACGGAAGAGCCAGGGCCTTTGCACAGCCTATTCTCTGCCTAGACTGTCTGGCCAGTGGTTTGCTGGTGTCGGCTCTTACAAGCTCACACAAACCAATGGTTAGCATCTATTCCCAACTCTGTTCAGTGCTATCACACTGGTAGTCTGAAATTGGCTGTGGAGGGAGTATTTACATCATGGAAATCTGCAACCCCTACAAATCAGTGCTCTCACTCTAGGAGAGCCAGTGGTTAAACATTAACCAGAACTCCCGCATTATCCCAGAAATTTTCCTTTGGCCCTGTCTGTGCTTTATGCAAGTTCATCTCAGATAACCTTCCCTAACTACCTGATAGGAAATAGCACATACACTATCCTTCTCTATCCTCATGGTTCTCAAAACCAGCTGCACACTAGAAACACCTGGAGAGCTTTAACATCTAGTAAAGCCTCACTTTAGGCCACTCAGATCAGAAACTCTGTGGGCAATACTAAGCATGGGGGTTCTTTAAAGCTCCCCAGGAGATTCCAGTGTGAAGCCCAGGCTGAGAATCATTGTTCTATGCCCTTATCCAGCTTGTTCTTCATAATGATTACAACTATCTGCAATGATATCTTTATGTGTTGCTCTCCTACTAACAGAATGCAGGTCGCATGGGGGCAGGGCTATTGTCTGATTGTTCAACACTAAATCTCTTGAATCTAGAATTATGCCTTACACATAGGGGTCAATAGATAAGAATTTGAGGAAGGAAGGAAGGGAGGTGAAGGGAAAGGAGGCGAAGGGAAGGGGATGGGAAGGGAGGGGAGGGGAGTGGAGGGGAAGGGAGGGGAAGGGAAGAGAGGGGGAGGGGAAGGGGAAGGGAAGGGAGGGGAAGGAAGGGGAAGGAAAGCAATATTTCGTAAGGCTAGCATCTCTGGGAGGGTATTAAGTTGCTAACTGATCTATTTCTTCTTCAGGAAATTGGAGGAAAGGGAGATTCTGACCTGAAAGAGAAACTGGCCTTAAAACATAGGGGCAGGCTGGGGGCCTGAGGCCAGAGACACACCACCAAAAGAGAAAAAAAGCTAATGATCAATGTGTGAAGTGATAGCTGACAACCAATTTTAAAATCTCTTGTTCTGTTATTGCACAAACCAGCCTTGTGTTAGGGCTCTCTGGGGACCAAAGGGACTGGCTCTTCGCACCTGGGATAAAGCAGTGCAGGGAGACATGGGAGGGCCAGGTCGTTCACCTCTAGAGGATGCCACTCCCGTCACAGCTGACACGAACAGCACTCCCTGGAGTTGTGCGGTGCACAAACCGCATGGTTGTGCCAGCGGCCTGGGAAGAAGAAGAGCAACCTGGAAGCTATATTGTGGAACAGACAGAGTCACCAGAGAGGGGCTCAGGGGAAGAGTCCAGAGTAAGAGGCTATAAATAGCAAGGACAGATGAGCGTGCCTCCCAGGGATCCTCAGAAACAGTTGTGAAAGGACCTAGACTTCTTGCAGTCATATGAAATTGGATGCTTTTACTTAGATGGTACCATAAGGGAAGGGTGTCTCCAGAAAGATGAAGGCCTTGCGGTACATCTGCCTGTTGTGATCAAAGCCGGGCGAGCACACAAGCAAGAGAGGAGTAAGGCTGCACACAGTTCAGGTGAAGCGAGAAGATGCCCAAGCAACTGGAGGAGTTTAGCTTAGCAGCGTGAGGGGTTTTTTTCACTTGTTCTTCATTTTTTTAGCTTTTTTAAAAAATTTATTTCATTGAAGTATAGTTGATTTACAATGTTGTGTTAATTTCTGCTGTACAGCAAAGTGATTCAGTTATACATACATATACATTCTTTTTCATATTCTTTTCCACTGTGGTTTATCACAGGATATTGAATATAGTTCCCTGGCTATACAGTAGGACCTTGTTGTTTACCCATTCTCTATATAATAGTTTGCATCTGCTAATCCCAAACTCCCCATTCACCCCTCCCCCCCCACACACCCTTGGCAAGTCTGTTCAGAAGAGTGAGATCTTAAAGGACTAGAAGGAGGCCAGTCGGGAGCGACAAGGATGAGCTCTCTGAATGGAAAAAATAAAATTTAAATCGAGTCCTCACCCAGCAAAAAGAAAGGGCTCCGTTGCTATACTGGAAAGAAAATGCCAAACACTATATGGTTTTGATGGTTCCCGGGTTCTCAACAAATCTGTTCATGTGTCTTGAGAGCCAGAGACCCAGGCCAAGGTCTGTGGGGATCTGGCAGCATCAGAGAACAGATTTGTATAAAGAGCTCAGAACCACGAGTTGAGACTTGTGCTCAGATGAGAATATGTCACTGAACATTTTTATGTCCATTTTCCCATTTCACGTGGTAGTTGTGAGACTTCAAGTGAACCTCACGTGTGAATGGGAGATGCCCATGGGGACTAAACCGGCTTGGCCTCTAGGGGGAGGCAATAGAAGCAGGAAGCTCAGGGGAGGCTGCCTGCAGAAGCAATGGTTAGGAAGTGAGAACAAGCCTGCCCAGGCCTGGGGGAGCAAGGAAACATTTACGAGTGACAACAAATAAAGCAGAATAGTGTGATCTTGGATTTCCTGAGCCTGTTTTGTTTTTTTGCACCTGCCTCCTTCTTAACAGAACTTTTGGCCCTTTCCCCAGACAACCCTCGAAGGAAAAGTAATTTTATCACACACTTGAATTGACCATCCAATAAGTAGCTAGTGGCTTGAAGGTACTCCCTGCTGTTCGAAGCAGAGGGCTGGTGCCTGACACATGTCTGAGAAAGCTAAGTAGTCTGCGGTGATCTGGGTAGCTGACTGGATGGCTGGCACTACCAGATGGGACCACACATGAAAGAACACCAGCTTGAGGCTGCCTTGGGTCTTGTCCACTAGGGCTGCCTGAAAGGGCAGAGGGATCCCCACAGAAAGAGGGATGCAAATGCTAGATTTCCAGGGACTGTAGAAGGACCCACCAGTGGAGTAGGAAATGTACGCTCCTCAGTCAAAAAAACTATGGAGCAAGGTCCCCAGGATAAGGACCTCTGAAATAAACTTCACTGTCACCCCAGAGAGAAAGACTCAGCTTTAAGTAACCACCACCCCCAAGGAGTGAGAAACCAGCCTCAGACAGACGAGTCCAAGTAAGAGCTTTCCTATCCCTTTCCCACTCTTCTCTTTTACCACTGAACTTGGGAGGAGGCAGCAACTAGCCAGCCAGCTGGGGCGAAAGCAGAGGAAGGTAGAAACAGAGCAAAGATGCCAACCAGCCCCCTGGATCCCTGCCAGCCGCCAGCCCAAGGCCAGCCACCAGTGAAGAAAGAGAACTTGACGTAAAGACTTCATCATTTAACACTGAGAGCCGACCTTCTCATTTCTGTGTTAAGCAATCTGGGAACCTGTTACCTAAGAGGAATAAAAGTCACGGGCATAAGGAGGCAGGGAAGGTTTCCCCCACTGAACAAATTTCAAAGGGACTATGGGAGACCAAAAAAAAAAAAATCATAAAAAATAAAATTGTAGTTGTGTTACAATATCATTTGTCTTGTTCAAAAGACCAACTACATAAAATTTGGGAAAGCCTGTGCCCTCCCCCACAATTTCTTTCTGCAAAATGGGAAAGGGAATGAAATACATTTAAGGAATGATACTTTCCCTACCTACAACCAGAATTGTGGTTTGGGGATTATAACTATGTATTAGTGCCAAGTGACAAGGCTAGGAGTGATCCAAAAGTGATCTTGGAAAGCCAGACATTTAGAATCCTTGGCTTGCACTACAGAACCAGAGACAACAATCCTGAATGTACTAAGGAAGAATGTGCCTCTTCAGCATCACTAAGATTTATGTGCAAGAAAGAAGTAGTCAAATGTAAAGTGAAAGAGAATTCTCTGTCAGGTCACACTAAAAAAATAGCAAGAAGTAATTTCTCAAGAGCTGGAGGATTTGGCATAAATGGATACACAATAAGAAAATTCTCCAGCTGGATTAGGAAGAAATTTTCAAATATGATTAAAACCAGTGATCAAAACGGGAATGCGAAGGCCTCCCGCTCTTTCAAGGGGTAGAGAACAGCAGGGCATGTTTTTTCAAAATGATACCGAGAAAGCTCTCAAGGGAACACTAAAGCCAGAGGCTTCAAAGAGAAAAATCTATATCCCCTGCTGCAATATACTTAGTGAAGAACTAGAAGAGACAAAAATGGCAAAATTGGAGCTGGAATAGTGAAAATCAAAGAGCAAGTGAGAAGTTTGTGTAAATAGAGTGATAACAGAAGAAGGAAGACTCAGAAACCAAAAGATACCACCTACAGGGTCTTAAAAGCAGCAGGACTGAAGGAAGCAGAGACAGATGGGGAGCTAGCGAGGAACAAAAGCCACAGGTGGGGATAACACTCAAAGGGAATGATGGGCAAGTTCTGAAAACAAGAAAAGGTAACCTACAAGGAACTCAAGAGGACACAAAGATAAATGAGGTATGTTCTTGATGTCAAGATGCTTTTAATCTGGACATGAAGGTCTATATACAATTAACTTTAATAAAAATTGTGACCTGATAATACAGGAACACAACATGAGAAAATGTGAATTGAAAAAAGTAGCCTCTGAAATGATCCTTAAGATATATATGGTTTGGGTTGGAGCAGAATTTAGGTAGGAACACTGGGGTGAAAGGTGTTCTAGAAATGGGGAGCAACATGGATAAGGCAGAAAATGGTAAGACAATTTTAAGAGGTCTAACGTAGTCTGAGCTATTGTCAAACTCAAAAGAAAAAAGGTTTTTCAACCAGTTAATAATTAACAAATAGATGATAAATTAAGTAGGATGATCCCATTATTCAACTCGAGCAGAGTTCCTGAGTAAAATGGACTAATCACTAAAATCTAACAGTGCATTGAAATCATCTGCCAAGATCATACAAACACAAATTCTTGAAGCCCATCCAAGGAAGATTCTAATTCAATAATTTTAGGGTAATATTTTTGAGGGGAGCCAGGTAAACTTTCACCATACTTCTGAATGGATAAAATATGAAAAGACAAATGCAACAAAACAAGAATATGTTACTGTGGTAAATTAGGTCATTGTTCTCAATTCTTCACAGTCTCTTGTAATAAGACCCTGCAGTGCCCAAGAGTGGGCAGAGTATACTTCTCCACTCTACTGATATTGGGTTTGGCCAAAGGAATGTGGATAGAATGACAGTGTCTAGTTCAGAACAAAGGCCTTAAGAAGATGTTCTATCTTTTAAGCACCCGCCATAGACCATGAGAAGAATATGGCCATTGCTTCATTCAGGAAGAATGTGGAGACAGGTGGAACAGACCTAAACCCAACCTGGATCCAAAGTAGCCAACCAGCATCCTGAGGTAGAAGTGCCCCAGCTGACCTACAGGCCTATGAATAAGAAAAATAAACGCTTATTGTTATAAGTCACTGAGTTTTGGCATAGTTTGTTATACCACATTATTACAGCAATAGCTGACTAATACAACAATTAAATTCAAGGCTATGCTGCATCCTAAGCTAAATTCCCATCCCAAATTAATGCACACTCTATTCAAAATAACTAGCTCCCCAAATGTCCTATAGAAATCAATAGGCAGAATAAAAACACTCCAATATCAGAAAAAAAAAGGTCAAATAGGACCACTGTCCATTACCAAATCTATAAGAAGAAACTTAAATTCACAAATCAAATTCTTCGTTTCTTATAAATTAAAGTCCTTAGGAATTCCAAAGGCCAAAAACATTAAAGCCTAAACTTCTTTCTGTTTAATCTCATCCAGACGTGTCTCAATATAGTTGCAATTCCTTCAGCAAATGCAGCCTGCGCTATCTTCCACTGGAATGGTGTACCTCCATAACAACTTCTGAAGTTGAATTTCATCAGTCTCAAGTTTTCATGAGTCCAAATTACATTCCCACATTAAATAGAACACAAGTCAATCTCAGCCTCTACCTCATACTCAAAATGACATTCCCAAAAGCATTCCTGGAGAAATCTAACCCCATGCTACTGTTGACAGAGACCAGAACAGAGTCTCAGAGGTCTCTAAGGTAAGGAGGGAAGGCCTAGATGATTCTTTGGTTTCAACCCCAGCAGAATGCCAGGGAGTCTATCATAGTCTGTAAATTTCTACATTTGACCCTACACTCAAGTATGAGAAACCTCACATTAAGATATAAATCTTTAGATGTTGATTATTACCCTATGGTCACCACACATGGTGAGATGGTGTTCTCCCTTCAGAGAATAACATTGAGATATTCATGTCTTCTTGTAAAATTTAAGAATTTGCAATGGTGTCAACCCCAATCACCAGATTTTCCTTTAGAGATGCTTTACTATCTTATTCAGTAGATTTAAGTCCTCTTCATTTCTGTTTTCTCTTTGAGCCCTGTGTCCCGGCCACATCAGTGCTGAATTAGGAGTGAGCCCTGTCAAGTGAGTTAGCCTTGAGAACACTCTCTTAGTCCTGTGCCAAAGGTTTTGGAATTGGTTGAGCCAAGAAAACCTGCCTCCTTATACCCGTATTAGTTTTCTGTTTGAGAATCACCTTTAACAGATTCCTAAAGTTGTCATAGATGGTTCTAGAAACCTGTGCCCCTAAGAGTTCAGAGAGAACCAAACCTCTGCCATCATTCTTTTCAAAAGCCTAGCCTTTGCTTGGCCTTTTAATGCTAGGCCTTGAGTAACCATTTCAAAGGCAGCAGAATATTTTCATATGTCACATCTTTTCTCGCAGCAGTGGGATATGCCTCTGGTATTCTACTTACCTCTTTTATTTCCCTATTCCTTTAAGAAAACTCAGCTGTGTTTTTAACAGCTTATCTTCCTTCTTAGTTTGCTGCCTTTCCTTCTCTACGGAGCACGGGGCAACCACTCTGTCCGAAGAGAAATACCTTCCAAGTCTAAAGTACTGTAGTTTGATCCAATTCATTTCAACTGGTTTAAGGGGTTTGGGACTTTAATCATTTGAGGTATTAGATACTAGATAATGTATAATTCATAAACAGCCAACCAAAGGGTTGAGTACCCCATAAGTTAAGAGGAAAGTGAAAAAGGCAAAATGAAAGTGATGGAAACTTAGGAATTTTGAGACATTGATATGCTATATGTGTGAAAGTGTTCTGGGCTTTGAGGGTGAGAACAGAATATTTAACAACTGTAAATATTTTTAAAACCTTTGGGAATCGAATATTATATTATATGTCACAGTGCTTTGTAAAGTATTTTGTCAGAATAAGGGACTCTTGGTAGTCATCACCATTTTATAAGATGCCATTAATGACTGTATTTACGGAGAGATGTGGGTGGAAGTGCTAGCATCGTGGAGACTGTCTGGATGAGAGAGGCTGTCCTTCCCTTCAAGGTTGGTGAGAGTAAATTAGCATTCATTTTCATGTCTAAGGCTTTGGCACACACAGGTACTTTGTCAAAGTTAATCCAAGGTTTTACCACCCTGAAAAGGAAATGTCACCTGGTCCCTGCCACTGGCCTGAATTTAGTCAACAAAGAGCTGCCTCCTGGGTCCAGGATAGAGAAGAATAATGGTGGGGATCTGGGCTGTCAGAGCTCAAGGCCAAGTTAGATTCACCAGCTGCATCTATACAAGGGCCCTCCTAGTTGCCGCCAAGAATAAATCAGACCCTCTGACTCCAAAGCTTCCAGGACACGTGGGGTGGGGGCAGAAGTGAAAGTGATATGGAAGAGATTCATCATCATCCTCTCGGGCACTATCGGATTTGGGTTTGGACCATCCCTACTAATCTGCATAGCCAAACTACAGCGTGAACCTAGCAAGGACCAACACAGACACTGTTAGGGCAAATCCTCAGGGTGCTCTGCTGTCCCTGCTTTTTTTTGATGGATGAAGCAAATACCTGCCAAGGGACGAGAGGTCCAGAATGAACACCGGCAGGCCCTGGAGTGCTTGGAGACGATCCAGGGAGAACAAGTGTCCATCTTCAAAGCTACAGAGCTAGAGTCTGGTAGAAAGGCATGGTTAGTCTCCAGGCACCTTGGTGGGCAAAGAGCTCAAAGTGTGTCACAAAAAGGTAATGAGGCTGCCTAGGGGTCAGCAAATCCATCAGTCAGAACTGTTGTCCAGGGAGCAGCTGCCCTGGTATTGAGAACCTCGATTTTCCTTGTGACTGGGGACAGGTGACTGATCTATGTCCAGACCTCAGCACACCTAAGCTGCCCAGCCAGACAGCCTGTGTTCCCTGACAAGGAACACTGTGGAACGATGGGGCACCTGCCTTGGGAAAGTCAGAGTCAGAACTCCTTTATGATATAGCTCCTTCTATTTCACTTTCCCAGTGCTTTATACCTCTCACCCAGGGCCCACCCACCTGTCAAATACTGATTAAGCTTCACAGAATTCTGTCCTAGAAGTATAAACAGAAGCTGTCACATGCATTTGAAAACCTGCAGAAAAGGGATTTTTCTGGTATTCACCAAGAAATCACTGCCGGGGCTTTGTCCAAGCTCTTACGTTGTGCTACAGGACATGATCAATGAAGACAAAGTGAATTTTTCTGGCATAACACAGTAGCCTAGAAAAACCAGAATTCCAGTCCTGGTTCCAACACTTACTAGTAGAGTAACCTTAGCTGAATGTCTTCACTCTCTAAGCCCTTGGAAAATGAGGACAGTAACATTTACTCTGCCCATTTCCTACCTCAACAACCTACAGTAAAGATTAAATGCAAAATTCTGTGGCCAAGAAGTTTGTTGTTATTTTTCTAACTTTGAAACACACACAAATATTAATATTAGTGGAACTATGTGTCTTCCTACGCTACATCCAATTAGAAGAACTCAAAGGAGTATAAAAGGTGAGACCAAATTAGGCAAGACCCTCCCTCAAAACTCTTGGCCCTGAAGGTAGTTCCTATCACTAATTAATGGAACAAATGCCCACAGAATCATTGGCATTTATTGTGGAGAGGGAGCTGAGAAACTCTCTAGTAAAAACAGTATAACGTAACAGAGGAGGGTTTGGATTTGGAGTCAGACCTCCTGGCTCTGCTCTTCGCTGCCTTGAGCAAACACTGAGTCTTGTTAAATCTCAGCTCCCTGTCTCTAAAATTGCAGTGATAACTGGACCTGGCACATGGGGTTACTTTGGAGATAGACCAAGGTAATGTATATAAAATGCCTAGAATACTGTGCTTAGCATTTCATAAATGCTCGATAAATGATGGCTATCATTGTTTTATGGAGGCCAATTCTGTAGTGCAGAGAAACTAAGTGGTTTACGCAAACAAGAACCTGAAGCCACAGCCAGTTCTTGCTCCAGGAGCCCACACAGAATTTCATGGTTTCTCTATGATTTGGGAAACCCGGAACAGCTTTGGCTGGGCTTCTGGACGTCCTCACCTATCATCGGGAATGTTCATAACTTCCATGTTCAGTTATGTTTCAGCTCAGGTTCAGTGCTGAAAAAATTTAACATGAATAAAACTAAAGAAAAAAAAACAAAAACAGACCAAGGCAAATTCACAAGAGAAGGCCAGCTCATGCTAGCATTATGGGTCTTCCTTGCCATCAAAGAGGCCATTTTCTGATGCCAATTTTACACCAATTTTAAGCAGCATTAAAATGCCAAGAAATAATTTATCTTGAATTTGATCTGTTGCATAGGTGTCTCTATAGATTAATTATTGAGTTTTCTTATGCACGTCTTGGCACTGTCCCTGTCAGTTCAGCTACAATAACTGGAGAAACATTTCATATAAGGGCACATAATATCTCCAAAGAGGTCAGCTTCCTTCCCTCCCCTGGCATCACGGATCTTATGGCACTCAGGAAGCACCTCTGCTTTGCTTCATCACAGATCTGACATAAACGGAAGGTCTTCTCTGCGGCCAGGATGGTTTATGAAGTAAGCAGGGAAAAGGGCCTTTCCTCTGAAGAAGCTAGAGCTAAACCAAAAAGTGGAACAAGGAACAGTCTTGTATCTAATCCCTGGAGTTAGCCTGGCTTCTCCTGTTCTCTGTTTGCCAAAAAAATACTTCTCTGACCAAAAGAGACTGTTCTGGGCTTCCCTGGTGGCGCAGTGGTTGAGAATCTGCCTGCCAATGCAGGGGACGCGGGTTCGAGCCCTGGTCTGGGAAGACCCCACATGCCGCAGAGCAACTGGGCCCGTGAGCCACAACTACTGAGCCTGCACATCTGGAGCTTGTGCTCCGCAACAAGGGAGGCCGCGACAGTGAGAGGCCCGCACACCGCGATGAGGAGTGGTCCCCCCCGCTCGCCGCAACTAGAGAAAGCCCTCGCACAGAAACGAAGACCCAACACAACCATAAATAAATAGATAAATAAATAAAATTTTAAAAAAATTTAAAAAAAGAGACTGTTCTCTCTTCCCATTATTCTCCATCAACCCTGTAAGTCTAGAGCCAACTCTCTCTCTCACACTGGGTTTTAAAGCATCAGTGCACTGGGAATTCAGTAATTCTGATGCGGATGCTGGCCAGGGGCTCCAATTTATTACTACAACACTGCTTCACTCATGAGATGTCCCTTCGGCATGGATACCTGAAGAAGGACACGCTCATATTAAAATCCTCCCGCAGGGATATTTCTCTCTGATGAGCCATTGCACTCACTATCTGCAAAATGTGTTTGGCAACACAACTGTTTCCTAGTGTATCCATCCTATTGTTATCTCACTCTGTTATTTAATTTTTTTGTAATCTGTCTCATGCTTGTCTCACTGTACCAACTGATTTCAAATTCCTTGAAATCAAATTATATAACGTTGTTATCTGCATTGAGGGTCTTGGCAGTGGTGTTCAGCCTAAGTACCTAGTGTATCTTTGCCTTTATCAGTCACCCAACTAAAATCACACACACACACACACACACACACACACACACACACACACACACAAAATAACTCACTGTAATTGCCTACATACAGATTTTGCCCTCATGTGTTTCCTATATTGTAGAAGAGATTCGCATGAATAAGAATTATAACAGAGTCATATATAGGTTTCTGCTGCTTGTACCAACACCCAGAAGCCATAACGCCTTAAAGTCCCAGAGGGTAACAGTGAATGGTTAGCTCAAAAAAGGTGGGAAATTATGTTAACCACATCATAGTCGATCCACAGGAAGAGACAAAGAATGACCAAACCTACTGTGAAAAGGAACTTTCATAAAATTTTTCTCTCTCCTCTAGACTTCTCCTAACACCTAGACAATCTTCACAAGGGAACAGAGGTTTCCTGTCTGTGTACTAACCATGAGCCTCAACTCATCATGACATATCCGATTGCTTACAACATCCCAAAATTGTCCTTGGCCAGACTCTTTAGCAACCAGTCTCCTTTGAAGGAGGTCAGTTTGCTGAAATTTTCTATTATCAGCAGGCTCATGGAAACACCTAAGGAAAGATGCAGAGATTAGCAAAGCTACTATAAGACAATTATTTAGGACATCAGAAGACCGAAAAAGAAAGATATTAAAAAAACAAACAACCCAATCCAAAAATGGGCAGAAGACCTAAATAGACATTTCTCCAAAGAAGATATACAGATTGCCAACAGACACATGAAAGAATGCTCAACATCATTAATCATTAGAGAAATGCAAATCAAAACTATGATGAGATATCATCTCACACCGGTCAGAATGGCCATCATCAAAAAATCTAGAAACAATAAATGCTGGAGAGGGTGTGGAGAAAAGGGAACCCTCTTGCACTGTTGGTGGGAATGTAAATTGATACAGCCACTATGGAGAACAGTATGGAGGTGCCTTAAAAAACTAAAAATAGAACTACCATACGACCCAGCAATCCCACTACTGGGCATATACCCTGAGAAAACCATAATTCAAAAAGAGTCATGTACCAAAATGTTCATTGCAGCTCTGTTTACAATAGCCAGGACATGGAAGCAACCTAAGTGTCCATCCACAGATGAATGGATAAAGAAGATGTGGCACATATATACAATGGAATATTACTCAGCCCTAAAAAGAAATGAAATGGAGGTATTTGTAATGAGGTGGATGGAGTTAGAGTCTGTCATACAGAGTGAAGTAAGTCAGAAAGAGAAAAACAAATACAGTACGCTAACACATATATATGGAATCTAAGGGAAAAAAAAAAGGTCATGAAGAACCTAGTGGCAAGACAGGAATAAAGACACAGACCTACTAGAGAATGGACTTGAGGATATGGGGATGGGGAGGGGTAAGATGTGACAGGGTGAGAGAGTGGCATTGACATATATACACTACCAAACATAAAATAGATAGCTAGTGGGAAGCAACCGCATAGCACAGGGAGATCAGCTCGGTGCTTTGTGACCACCTAGAGGGGTGGGATAGGGAGGGTGGGAGGGAGGGAGATGCAAGAGGGAAGAGATGTGGGAACATACGTATATGTATAACTGATGCACTTTGTTATAAAGCAGAAACTAACACACCATTGTAAAGCAATTTTACTCCAATAAAGATGTTAAAAAATAAAAAAATTTTAAAAAAAGATATTAAATATACGATCCCTCACAGCTGTTCTCTCTTGAGAGCAATGATGATGGATCCCTCCCTGAGAATTCTGCTCGAACGGGAAATCTTCACAAGGTTCAGGGGCATCCAGCCTATTAATGCACTTCAACATTTCAAACCATGTCTCTACTCTGATCCTTTGGTGGTTGCTGCCTAGATTTCTGTCCTGAGGATTCTCATAAGATCAGGTTCAACAGGAGAGCGCTATGATAAATTAGCAATGCCTGCCATGAACAAAGATGGCCACGTCAGCATGGGTGCCAGGACTTTGTCAGCCCTAAAATAGATGTTCCACACTGGAACTATTATAAAGTGCCATGGAAAGTCTGAGGAGGGGCATTAAAAAATATCCCCAAAGGGGGATCATATTTGAGTTAGGCCTTAAAGAGGGACAGGATTTCAGTGTGTGAGTAAGAAGGGTGATCTGGGCAGCTGAAGTACAATAGCACGAGCAAAGGCACAGAAGCAGAGAAACAGTGTATGGTCTACTGCAGGTGGTGGGTCTAATAGATGCTGCTAAGCCAGGGTCCAGGCCAGTGATGTCCAGTAGAAATACAATGTGAGCCACGTGTGTAATTTAAATATTTCCAGTTGCCACAGTTTTGAAAAGTAAAACTTCTAAAATTTGTTTCTTTTCTCTCACAAGCACTCCATTGTGGACAAATCGTTAGAGAACTTGCAGCAAAATTCAAAAGGCTTTAGATTAATGAGAGCGGTAGAGCAGCTGAATTATGCCAGCTTGCATGGCAGATACAAGGGGAACCATAAACTATGTGATAAAAACAGTGTCATAAAATGAAAAGAAATAAAAGGAAATCCCGAGTGCTCTGGTTCTGATTGGACTTGCCGATAACAGGAGAGGAGATAAAAAGGAAAGGGGAGGAGGGTATCAGTGCTGTAGGCTTGCTCATCAGGAACGTGACAATGGCCTGCTTGGCCCCTATGTATAGGCAGAAGAAATACAGATTTCATTTTTTCTGGGAGGATCTGAGTTATTCCTTATAAGATAATAACATTGAGGAGATTTTATAGTTGTTCAGCTGGATTAAATCTTCCTTATCTTTATTTAGGGTTCATCTTTTTTTAAATAAATCTCTTTATATTACAATGGGATCTTTACAATGATGATTATTATTACTTCCTAGTCCCTTCTCCCCAAAGCTTCTCCCTGCTACCATCTCTCATACAAAAATGCACCGGATTTGAAACCCCATGAGAAAGTTGGGCAAACTTTAGAGATTATCAGGCAGTTAAAAATGCTACGATTAGGCAGCATGACACTGCAGAAATAGCACACACTTCAGAGTTAGTCCAAATTAGGTCTGAATCCTGGTTCTGCCACTTGTTAGCTGTGAAAACTTGGGCTGTTTCCTGAGCCTCACTTAGTCCCAGCTTCATGATTCCTAAAGTGGGCAGGATAATGCCTGTCTTTTAAAGTTTTTGTGAGGATTAACTGAGCTAATATATGTAAAGCCCCAATACAGGATAACACTAAAAGTTCTTAATAATGAGTAGTTCATTCTTGCACTCAATGAATATATATTAGGCACCTACAATATGCTAAGCAATGTCCTGGGTGCTGCAGACACAGCCATGAAAAAGATAAAGGTTAACTAATGTTGTTTTACAGTATCAACAATAATAATTTCCATTAGTATAAATTCTAAATACACCAAGAAGATAATGTGACAGTTCCAACCAACATGCTTATGCTAAAACTGACATAGACCCTCTGAAGCTAGATGTTTTCCTTCGAGATTATTCTGTCCTGCTTCTTTGTGAGAGCTATGAGAAAACTTAGCTTCAGGAAATAAAATGGCACTGAAATCTGGGGGTACAAAGATGAGTAAGACTATATTCTCTATACTGAATCCTGTAATACCACACCAGCATCACAACAAATAGTAATTCTTATTTTTACTATTGTGAATTTTTCATTCATTCATTCATTGAACATCCATTAAAGGACACTGTGGCACTGTGGACCTGACGTACACAATCTGTTACAGCACTTGCACTCACAAAGTTTATGGTAAGAAGGGAATACGGAGAGGTAAAGTAGCAATCACAATACAGCAGGACACACATTATGACAAGAGAAGTAGAGGGCTCATGGAAACACATAGGAACAGCACTTAGCCCAGCATTCAGGGATCAGGGAAAGTTTCCAAGAAGAAGTCATGTCCAAACATGGGCTTGAAGAATAAGAATGATCAATGCAGAAGGAACAGCATATGCAAAGATGTGAAGCTGAAAGAGAACATGGAATTTCTGAAGAACTAAATTTAATTTGTTTGGAGTATTAGGTGCAAGGAAACAAGTGGTAAAAGATGAGTCCTGAAAAATAAGCAGGGGTAAGGTGATAAAGGACCTTGGAAGCCCTTAGAGAGTTTAGATTTGATCCTAACAAAACTCAAAAGATGTGGAAGGAAATGATGATGATGATGGTGATGATGATGAGGATAATGATGACAGGAGGCTAGGAGACAGCAATTTGTCATTATAGGACAAATAAGTGGTAGTAGACGTGGCTGTAGCAATAGAATGAGCATCTCTTGAGCGTTGACAATGAGCCAGACTCTGTGATAGGCAATTCCTTAATTAATATTCACAACTCCACAAGAGTAAGCATATAACTTCACTCTGGCTGCTGTGTTAAGAATGGATTAGAAGAAGACAAAATTGGAAGAAAGAAAACCAATTAGGACATGGCTTGCCGCTGCCGCTGCCATCTTGAGTTGGGATGTTGTGCAGCCGCTCTGTGCTAGAAACTCTGGTCTGAAAGTGCTGGGTTAGAGGCCTCTGCATGCCGCACCCTATGAGCCAGTGAAACCAGACTAAGCACAAAAGATAAGACAAAAAAAAGTGGCCTGGAACCGAACCAGCAATATCTTCGAGGTCTGCCTGTATACAATTTGATGAGTTCAGACATATGCAAACACTCATGAAACCATCACCACGATCAAGTACTGGAAGGTCAATGTCTTTGGGTTCTGTGGAAACAAGCAACCATTGGTCAGGACCTCAATTTTGTCAACAGATCCTGAAAAATACACTAGCCTACCCACAATTCCTGTTTCCTGTGTTGCTTCCCCAATCCTTTGAGGTTGACCTCTTCCAGGAAGCCTTCCTGACCACCCCTCCCCAGCAGGTTACTCCCTCTCCTGTATCTTGAGTCACAAAAGTTGTCTATAAAGAATACGCATCGGGCTTCCCTGGTGGCGCAGTGGTTAAGAATCCGTCTGCCAACGCAGGGGACATGGGTTCGAGCCCTGGTCCAGGAAGATCCCACATGCCGCGGAGCAACTAAGCCCGTGTGCCACAACTACTGAGCCTGTGCTCTAGAGCCTGCGAGCCACAACTACTGAGCCTGTGTGCCGCAACTACTGAAGCCCATACACCTAGAGTCTGTGCTCTGCAACAAGAGAAGCCACCGCAATGGGAAGCCCACGCACTGCAACAAAGAGTAGCCCCCGCTTGCCACAACTAGAGAAAGCCGGCGTGCAGCAACGAAGACCCAACACAGCCAAAAATAAAAATAAAATAAAATAAATAAATTTATTAAAAAAAAAAAAAAAAGAATACGCATCACAGATCCATCTCTGAGGGTGAGAAATTAGGAACAACATAAATGGCCATCAAGAAGGACATACTAAAATATGGTGGGAAGCTGACGTGGGAATGACTCTTTTGGAAAGGGATTTTCAAAGTGGACTTTGCTCAAACTCGGCAAATAATTAACTTTTCATCCTCTCATAAAATTGAGACTGTGGCTGGTTCAAAGCCCAGGACCCCAGGCCTTAATTGAATTAACTCAGTTTTCCATCCTTGTGAAGGATCATTCCAAACCATAACATTTAGCAAGGGCTGCCCTTCCTGGAGGGAACGTAAGTGTCCATTGAGAGGAAGGTCGCAGACTCAGGACTGTGGCACACAATTTGGGCCTGGGTGGAAAATAGGACACTCTCCAAAGGGGACAAAGCACTTTCTGTTTCCTACACTTTAAAGTTCAATTTGAATACATCTCCACACAACGCTGTGTCCACCAAAGCAAAGAGAGCGGCCAGTCCCCTTGGCTCCCCAGCCGTGGAGCACACCTGGCTCTTTACTCCTGCGCCTTCTCATCTCCTACTTTCTTCACCTGGAATGGATGCTCTCGCCTCCCTTCTCTGCATGACTGCCTACCCGTCACCTCCATTCAGACCTCATTGGCTCCAGTCCTCCTTAGCTCTTGCGCTTTGATTTTGGCTTCATTCGTGTCCGCTCTACATATGCATTTGCACCCCTCACTTTCTGAAACGAAACGTATTTCGCCAACTTCAGGTAAAAAGTTGTTATGCACAGAGGAAGTCCGCAAGGTCAGTGATGGAAGTCATTCTCCAAAGCTGAATGAGTCAAAATAAGACAGTCTTCTATTATTTGTATGTCCAACAACTGTATGTACAGAGGAGCTAAAACAACAACAATGACAACATAAAACAAAGGTATTGCAATTAAACTGTAAGTCCCCTGAGGGCAGAGAGCGGTCTCCTCTTTGTTAAGATCTCTGCTTGCCTTTGCACACCGCTGTGCATGACTAAAACACTCTATAAATACTTGGTGGATAACACATTGTCTTCAAACCAAGAATAGGACATCTCCTATGCCTGAAACCTGGCACAACTTAGATTCGAAAATATGGCTTTAAGTAAATTTAAATTCTTGAAAGCAAAAAAAAAAAAGAACCAATTAGGAGGCTACCACAGAATTCAAATTCAAGATCATGGTGGTTTGGACTAGAGTCAGTAGTCTAGTCCAAATGGGAGACTTTTGAAAAGTACCTATGTCTAAGATTCAGGACCCTGTGGTTATGACTGAGAATATCAATTCTTACTGTTTGATGTAATCTAGAAAATTCAGGTGATTGTGCTTCATCTGCTTCAAATCCAGACCACACACTTTACATGTCCTTGTTGGTCAAATCTTTATAAGGAATGTTTTAAATTGTTTCTTTCTTATAACAGTCAAATTCAGAAATAAAAAGAATTCTGTCTTTTCAGAGCTCTAGTCTGCAGGATTATGATTATTATACATTCTCCCATCAATGGGGAATAAGCAGAAAGAATTAGACGCTCCCACAGAGACCCACAGACTGCAATGAGGTTGACCTAAATCCTTCTTCAAGAATTCCAGCAAATATCTGGCCTCCAGAGCATTGCTCTAAAGAGGGATATTGAATATGCCAATGTAATTGCTGTACTCAATGGGTGATACTGGATAGGGTGCAATCATAAAACAACTTCAGTCTTTCTCCTACACCCAGCTCAACTCACTCTGAATCCCCTCCCCCAGCCTGGGAAAGCAGTCAAGCCGGCCCCAGGGCTTCCCAGTCCCCTAAGGTCAAGAACAATTTCACTTTAATAATTAAAACAGCTTATCCAATATAACCACCAAAACGCAGAAAAAAACTTCATTCGATATAAAATTCCTCCCCTCTGGGCGTCCCCAGCTTCAGGCTTGGAGCCTGCAGTGGGCGCAGGGGCTTGGTTGGCCACCTTCGTCCTACTGCTCCCCACTTCTCCCCACACAGTGTGTTTCTAGAAATGGTTTCTAGCTTTCTGGGCATGGGCTCAGAGGGAAAGAGGGGGAGGAGGAAAGGGCACAGTAGGCACAGTCTTTGTGGCAGGGACCGTCATATCAATAATTTGGTGTTGGGTCCCCCAGGGTGTGGAGCTGGTTCTTCCATGGGTCAGTTTGACAGGTTTTCCAGAAATCCTCCAGCTAGGAGCCTTTGCACTGCTCTTCTCCATCTTCCCCACTCCACAGGGACTCCCTCCAACAGGGTCTTTTTGTCTTTCCAAGCAGCCCTTTTGAGAGGAAGCCCTCAGAGCTCACATGCACACCCACAGGCTGGCTCCTTACTTCAAGCCAGGACAACAGGCGTCTGCCGCATGCAGCTCACTCCCCGCCCAGTCAAGCTAGCAGCACCACCCAAATAATTTCCTCTCTGACCTCTACTCAGCAGAAGTCTTATGCTTTCTAAATTCCAGAGATCACCTGTCAAGCTTTCCAAGAGCTCCCCTTGAAGCCCCACACACTGAGCCTAAGGTGAAGAGAAGCAGCCCCCAACCTCCCCCAGCACGGTGGGGGGAAGGCACGGCCCTGACAACTCTCTCCAACCTCTTATACGGGCTACAGGTGGACGGATGGTCACTAGTGCTGGCAAAACCCATTTCTTATCTTTCACAATCTCACTGGCACGCCCTGCATTGATAGGCCATACTTCATTTCAGGATGGCATTTTACTTGGAACCTAATTGTGTTTTTCTCCCCCTGTAGGACCTCTGCCCAAAGTCTGAAATAGGAAGAGATGCACATAAGATCTGTTATTTTAAAAAAGACTAGGAACAATTACTAGGAATTCTGAGTATAATTATGTTCTCTCTGATCCTGCACCCTGAATAGCAACCTAGAAAAGAGCACATTCTATGTGAATAACACAAAAGGTGACTTAGATCTCTGGGTGCTTTGGCCAGCTTTTCAGCAATGACCCAGGACCTTCCCTGCTACATTCCCTAAATGTTTCTATCCAACTTTCCTATTCCCTGACTCCTGATTCTGTCTCCCATTTGCATCCCACTCACTCACTTTGTATTTGTTGACTGATCTTGAATTCACTGACTTATCCCCTCAGTATACACCAAGCAATTTAGCCAAGATTCACATTTGTCTGGAAAGAAATAACAGAATAATTGCTCTAAGCTCAGGGCCCACTTTACTCAAAGTTACAGTAAAAGGTTATGTATTTAGTGTGACATGTGAGACCCTGTGAAAATATCTCCTTCACCCAGTATCTAAAAGTCTTACATTAAAGATTCATTTTATAAATGTGTCTTAATCATCACCTTGTCTTAAGACTCTTTTAAATTTAGGTAATACTGATGTGCATTTAGCCAGTAATACATTTAGGCACAAGTTTAAGGGGAACAAGATTTATTCCTTTTAGCCTATAGTTTCATTTTCACAATTATATGCATATATTTAAAAATACTTCAGTCATTATGTAGTTGCAGAGTTGAATTTTTGACAAACAACAAACTAGTTTTTAGTATAAGTATATGCCAAATAGTATGTGGAACTTACTTATATAAAATATATGTATTTATTATTCATCTGAAATTTAAGTTTTGCTGGGTATCCTCTATTTTAATTGGTAAATCTGGCAACCCTAGTCCCCAGACCTTTCAGTCTGACTGCTCATTAGTGGTCCTCAGATGAAATAAGCACCTTCTAAAATACATCGACAACTTTTTAAATGGCAGTGATAGATTGGCATAGTAATATGTCAAAGACTGATTCCTTCTCAATTCTGAATCCAAGTGATTGCTAACATCTTTCTTCTGATCTCCCTAAGAAAGGAAAAGAAGTTTGACTCCAGATTAGCCAATATGGGAAAAGAGTACCCCAACACATAGTCTTTGCTGTAATTCCATCTCAAGGCTTCCCAGAAAGATTCTAAATACATATGGGGTCATCAAGAGTATCTTTGGCCGCAAGTAACAGAAAATGTAGACTCGAACTGGCTCAGATAATAAGGAAATGCCAGAAAGCCTATAACTGGAAGCCCAGAAACATAATGATGCTATGAAACCCCATGTTCTCTCTACCTCTCTTCTCTGTTCTCCTCAATGTCCACTTCCTCAAAGGGCTGCCTTCTCTCCCTTACAGCAGCATGGCAGCCAGTGGCTGCTGGAGCTGCATACCTCCCATCTACATCCAGCAGGAGAGAAAGAAAAGGCTCTCCCTCTGACTGGGCCAACTCAGAACATTCCCCCCCACCCCTTAGACTAGTAAGTGCCATCACGGAATGCCATGCGTTAATCACCTCAGAAATCAGGGCTCCTCCTGGAGCAGGGAATGGGAAGGAGATATAAACAAAAATGGGCTTCAACAGGAATTGGAGATAATGAAAGGCAGCCAGTAGGGCTCACTCAAAACTATCATTAGTTCTTTAATTTTCTATTCAAATAGGCCATTAATTTGATGAAAAAGTTGCCCTTAGTGCGTCTATAAGTAAACTCACTCTGGTTGGTTTGACAAACCCCAATGAAGCAAAACCAGATGAATTAAGTCTGCCTTTGGGAAAATATAGTAACAGGTATATTAAAAACGTAAGTAAACACTTCAAGAATTTAGTATGAAACACTTTCCCTCTGGAACTGAGCAACACATACATGTTCAAAGTCATTCCTGAATCTTCCTCTTATGAAGGATAATAATAATAATGACACATTAAATTGAATAAATCCTACTAGAACTATTTCTACATTAATCTCATTTGGGTCTCACAATAACCTAGAGACAGTCCTGTTTTTTCGACAAGGAAACTGAGCCCCACCCTGATTTAGGGACCTGTCCAAGGTCACATTCGGTTACACTGAAAATTGGAACGAGAGTGCAGTCCATTTTGTCACACCTTCTTGCTGCACACAGTGGAAGCCTGCATCTTTTTATACTGACACAAGAGCTCTGGTCTATATGCAACTTCTGGTCTCAGCACAGCAATGAAGAATGAGGAAGTTGGGGGAGAGGGATACTTTTAGAAATGCTGCCACATTTTTTTTTTCTTTATACAGCAGGTTCTTATTAGTCATCCATTTTATACATATCAGTGTATACATGTCAATCCCAATCTCCCAATTCATCACACCACCACCACGCATCCCCACTGCTTTCCCCCCTTGGTGTCCATACGTTTGTTCTGTACATCTGTGTCTCAATTTCTGCCCTGCAAACCGGTTCATCTGTACCATTTTTCTAGGTTCCATGTATATGCATTAATATATGATATTTGTTTTTCTCTTTCTGACTTACTTCACTCTGTATGACAGTCTCTAGATTCATCCACATCTCTACAAATGACCCAATTTCATTCCTTTTTATGGCTGAGTAATATTCCATCGTATATATGTACCACAGCTTCTTTATCCATCCATCTGTCGATGGGCATTTAGGTTGCTTCCATGACCTGGCTATTGTAAATAGTGCTGCAATGAACATTGGGGTGCATGTGTCTTTTTGAATTATGGTTTTCTCTGGGTATATGCCCAGTAGTAGGATTGCTGGGTCATATGGTAATTCTATTTTTAGTTTTTTAAGGAATCTCCATACTGTTCTCCATAGTGGCTGTATAAGTTTACATTCCCACCAACAGTACAAGAGGGTTCCCTTTTCTCCACACCCTCTACAGCAAAATGCTACTACATTTAAATTAAAAGTCATTGTATTACATTTTTAGTAGCCTTTACATAACAGAATAATATGGGTAGGAATAAAGTCCATGAAAAGGAATCCTACACAAAGTCTTTATGGCTAAGCCTCTTCTTTTCACCCACAGCCACTATATGAGTTATAAATATTTTTATTAAACATACAGACACACATGCATACACACAATTCACAAAGTAAACACTGAACTGGTTTAAGCAGAAGTGGAAATGCACTGGCTCACAAAACTTAAAAGTCTAAGATGTCTCAACTTCAGAGCCTCAAAGAAAGTCACCAGTGCCTGGTAACTTGCCCTCTCCTGGCTCTGCTGTCCTACACATGGCCCTCAGTCTCAGGCTCCACTTGCGGATACAGTAGCTGCCACCTTTTCCAGAAGGAAACCTCTGAGTATCAACACCAACACAAAGGGGAGTGTGTTTCTCTGCCAACACTCCCAGAATTGTCTCCTTGTGACCCACTGGCTCTGAGAGGGCCACATGCCCATCTCTGAAGCAGTCACTACAGATATAATGACTACAGAATACAGATCTCTGATCAGGCATGCTGGAGTTAGATGCCTACCTATGGGGCCAGGGCTGCAGTCAACTCCATCCAAAGCATATAGATTACATAGTGAAGGGGAAGTGGTTACCTAGAAGAGAAACAGAGTCCTGTTTGGTTTTTTTTTTTAATCTTTTTTTACACTTTTAATAAACTTTATTTTTTTAGAGCAGTTTTGGGTTCAAAGCAAAATTGAGCAAAAAGTTCTGAGAATTCCCAAATACCCCCATCCCCACAGATGCACAACCTTGCCAATGTTGACTTCCGACACCACAGTGATCTATTTGTTGCAACTGATGAAGCTAGATTGACACATCACTATTACCCAAAGTCTATAGTTTACATTAGGGTTTACTCTTGGTATTGTACATTGACTGGGTTTTGACAAATGTATCATGACATGTATCCACCATTGCAGTTTCATACAGAATAATTTCATTGTCTTAAAAATCCTCTGTGCTCCAACTATTCATCTCACCCTTCATTCTAACTGGACTCAATTAATCATTTTACTGTCTCTGTAGTTTTGCCTTTTCCAGAATATCATATTTGGAATCACACAGTATGTAACCTTTTCAGATTGGCTTCTTCCACTTAGCTATATATGTTTATGTTTCCTCCATGCTTTTTTTTTCATGGCTTGGTAATTTATATCTTTTTAACACTGAATAATATTTCATTCTCTGGATGAACCACCATTTGTTTATCCACTCACCTACTGAAGGACATCTTGGTTGCTTCCAAGTTTTGGCAATTATGAATAAAGTTGCTATAAATACCCATATGCAGGTTTTTGGGTGGACTTAAGTTTTTAGCTCCTTTGCATAAATACCAAGGAGCACAATTGCAGGGTTGTATAGTAAGAGTATGTTTAGTTTTATAAGAAACTGCCAAACTGTCTTTTAAAGTGGCTGTATCATTCTGTATTTCCATCAGCAATAAATGAGAGTTCCTGTTTCTCCACATCCTGCCAGTATTTAGTGTTGTCAGTGTTTTGGACTTTGGCCACACTAATAGATATGCAGTGGTATCTCGTTTGTTTGTTTGTTTGTTTTTTGGTTTGGGTTTTTTTTTTTTAATTGGAGTATAGTTGATTTACAAAGCTGTGTTAGTTTCAGCTATACAGCAAAGTGAATCAGCTATACATATACATATATTAATAGCCAGGACATGGAAGCAACCTAAATGTCCATCAGCAGAGGAATGTGGTACATATATACAATGAAATATTACTCAGCCATAAAAAAGAACAAAATAATGCCATCTGCAGCAACATGGATGGACCTAGAGATTGTCATACTGAGTGAAGTAAGTCAGACACAGAATGAGTAATATCATATATCACTTGTATGTAGAATCTAAATTAAGGGTACAAATGAACTTATTTACAAAACAGAGGTAGAGTCACAGATGTAGAAAACAAACTTATGGTTACCAGGGGATGGGGGGGCAAGGATAAATTGGGAGATTGGGACTGACATATACATACTACTATATATAAAATAGATAACTAATAAGAACCTGCTTTATAGCACAGGGAACTCTACTCAACACAGAGTCCTGTGTAAGAAGAAGGGTGATTAGATGCTGGGAGACAAAAATTAATGTATCTATTACATTCATGAGCAAAAACAAGAACTTATTCAACATCATGTTAAACTATATTGTACCACTGCCTATGTAGTGCCTTTTCTCAAGTCTTTAAAGAAACTGAATTAGCCATCTGGATTATTCCCTTTTGGCCAACATTTGCACAGGTAATCTGACTCAGGAACAATAAGACACAAACCCTGAGGTTTGAGGTTATATTTTCATTCAAAGAAACCAACTTTGAATGTCGGTTTAATATACATTGCTATTCTTTATCTGATGGCTTAAGAACAAATAACTGGCTGGAGGAGACAAAGAGAAGAAAGGATGAAGCCCCATGCTTCCTAAAGGTTATCAGCATGAAGCAGAGAAGGGCCCTGGTTTATGCTGAGTGTCAGAAACATTTGTCTCTGAAGCGGAAATGATCTCACTGACAGACACAAAATCTGATCATGGGGAGTTTGTAGAAGAACTTGAACAGCAAGGAAAATCAAAAGCAGTGAAAATTAAGCCAAAAAAACCCAAAACACTTTCAGAGCTGGTCATCACTTAAGAGTTATTCACAAAAGCTCTTTTGTCCTCTTAGAAGAACGAACCAACTCCATATTAAAAGATGTGGTTACAATCTCACTGGCAGCCGTCAAGTCTGGAACTTTGCAAACAGCAGTCACCATGGAGATGTTTCAAGTGCTCTCACATGAGCCTGCATCATTTCAGTCCATTTTCCAAATGGATCTAAATTTTATCTTGCTGGGTAAATTGCCTCCTGTCTCACCTCTGTGTCTCTCCCTCTCCTTCACCCATACTTTCTGCCACAATATTTTTAAAAAGGAAAAATGAATCCCTACCCTCTGAGGTTTAAGGCTCTGGACTAGAGATTGAACCAAGGGGAAGAAAATGAAATTCTCAAGTAGACACTATTTACAATAATATAAAAAGAATCAACTGCCAAAGACTATATCTAACAAAATATATGCAAGATTTCTACACAGAAAACTACCAAATATTGTTAAGAGAAATTTAATAAGACCTAAATAAATTGAGTGATATTCCAGGTTCGTAGTTTTGTATGACCCAATGTTGTAAATCTGGGAATTCTCTACAAATTGATGTGTAAATCTAAAGCAATCTCTATCAAAATCTAAATCTCAGCATCTTTATTTTTAAGAATTTTACAATCTAGTTTTTTAATTTACATAGTAAACAAAAGGCCAAAAATATCCACGATAATGGCAATAAGGAAGAACAAAGTTGGAAAATATATACTACGCGATGTTAAGACTTATCATCCCAAGACACTATAAGGCTGCAGTAACTAAAGTGTAAGTATAGGTATAAGCATAGAAAAATAGAATAATGGAACAGAATAGGGAAACAGACCCCATGTCTACAATCACTGAATTTATGATAAAGATAACTTCAAAACAGAGTAGAGAAAGAGTGGTCTTTTCAATAAACGCTGCTAGGTCAATTGGGTATCCGTAAAGAAAAAAAGTAAGTTAGAATCATAATTCACACCATACAGACGAGTCAACTGCCGGCAGGCTGTAAATTGAATGTGAAAGATAAAATATACATCTTTTAAAAGAATATGAAGGACAATATCTTTATGACCTTGAGGTAAGCAAAATCTCTTAAACGGGACAAAAATACACTAACCATAAGAAAGAAATTAATAAATTGAATGCTGTTTAAATTAAGAAATTCTGCTCACTAAAAGATACCATTAAGACAGTGAAAAGTCAAGGCACAGAGTGGGAAGAAATATTTTAAAATATATATATATATACATATCCTACAAAAGACTCACATCCGCAATATGTAACTAATGTTTGCAAGAAAAAGACAGATAACCCAATAGAAAAATGGACAAAAATAATTCAACAGGCACTTCACAGAAGGGTTTATCCAAATAGCCAGTATATATGAAGAGATGCTCAACTTCATTAGTCATCCAAAAAAAATGAGAATTAAAACCACAATATGGCTAAAATGAAAATCACTGAAAATGCCACGTGTTGGTAAGGATGTGGAGTATCCAGAACTCTCATACACTGCTAAGGAGATGATACATTGATACAACCACTTAAAAAAACTGAACACGTGCCTATCCTGTGATCCAGCAATTTCATCCCCACGTAGATAGCCAACAAAAATGACTACACATATTCACCAAAAGACATGGACAAGGGGCTTCCCTGGTGGCGCAGTGGTTGAGAATCTGCCTGCCAATGCAGGGAACACGGGTTCGAGCCCTGGTCTGGGAAGATCCCACATGCTGCGGAGCAACAAGGCCCGTGAGCCACAACTACTGACCGTGCGCGTCTGGAGCCTGTGCCCCACAGAAAGAGAGGCCGCGATAGTGAGAGGCCCGCACACCGCAATGAAGAGTGGCCCCTGCTCGCCACAACTAGAGAAAGCCCTCGCACAGTAATGAAGACTCAACACAGCCAAAAATAAATATTAAAAAAAAAAAAGACACGGACAAGAGTGAGCATAAGAGCATGATTCATTACTGCCAAAAACTAGAAAACACCCAAATACTCATCCACAGCAGAATTCATACAGTGGAAAATTGTATTACGGTGTGAATTGTTAGTATAGCTATTTTCGTGGGGCTAGTGATGACTGAGTATAAGGGAGGTTTCTGGGATGCTAGTAAAATGTGTACTTTTGAGGTGGGTGCTGATTACACTTATTATAATTATGAACATATAATCCTATGTTCACTTGGTAAAAATTCATTTACAATCTATGCACTATTCCATATACAGTTATATTTCATAAAGAAGTTTCAAATACTGGGGATAAAGAGGGAAAGAATGAAAAGGGAGAAGTGCTTGCAAACACTCAGGAAATAAATTAATTGAAACAAGTCCAATATTGGTAACTATTTTCTGCCAACTGGACATGACTTTGTGTGACATGCCAGGCAGAGAGCAGCCCCATCTTGAGGCAGTTCAAACATCAGTACCAAACTATGATGATGCCCACAGATGCAGAATTCCAGCATTCTCTCTCAGGGTTTGAGGAAGATACAAAAAACGTTTTCCCGGTCTGGTAAAGAGGGCCATTCTGCTAACATGTTGGTTTTGGTTTAGCAGGCAGGTCCTGTCTACTCAATGACCTCATCCAATCTCACGGTTTCAAATGACATCTAAATGCTTATGATTCCAAAATGTATAAAACCAACTCAGACCTCTCCACTGAACTTAAGAATTATATAGCTTGAATCATACAAAATTGCCATTTTTTGTGGGGCTAAAAATGTGTGATTTCATATAGCTCAACTTATAAATAAACTGCCTAATTTATATTTCTAATAAGCATCTCTAATATAACTTATCCAAAACCAAATCTTCCTCTCCTGCATCTGCCCACCTCAATACATGGCAATCCTATTCTTCTTTCACTCTAGCTAAAAACCTGGAGCCATCATTGACTCCTCTCTGTCTCTAAAACCACATATTGAATCCATCAACAAATCAACCCTGCCAGGCCTGCCTTCAGAATATATCCATAGTCACACAGCTTCTCCTCACCTTCACAATATCACCTTGGTCTAAGCCACCATCACTGAATGCACGACTTTTTGCAATAATTAACTCTGCATGCTCCCTCCTCCCTCAACCCCCAAATTTAGTTCATCCCAGCAGCCAGAGTCATCCTTCAAAATGTTAAATCAGACTGTATCACTCTTCTGCTTAAAATCCTCCAGTGGTGTCCCATCTCATTTAGAGTAAAGACCTAAGTCCTACAATTGCCCAAAAAGCCCTACAGCAATGGGTTCTCCCATCACCTCTCCAATTCAGACTCCTCCCACTCCTTGCCTGTTCATTCCACTCCAGACACCCTGGCCTTGTTGCTGTTCCTCCAACATGCCACACAGACTCCCACTCCAGGGTTACCTGCTGTTCCTACTGTTGGAAACACTACCAGATATCCATACTATACTTACTCCTTCCTCTCCTTCAATTCTTTGCTTTTCACTGGGAACTTTCCTAATAACCATGTTTAAAATTCAAAAATTCCCCAACAGGCACTTTTTAACCACTTCCCTGTTCTATGTTCCTTCATAGCACTTATCACCATCTAACATACTATGTATTTTACTTATCTGTTGTTTTATTATAAACAAATTAGTATATGTATCATAAAGACATGGATTTGTTTGTTTTGTTTTCAGCTGTGTTTCTAGTATCTGGAACAGTGCCTGGCACGTAGAAGACATGAAATAAATATTCAGTAAATAAATATTCAGTAATGAAAGAAGGAAAGAATACATCGCGGACCCAGAATCCTTCCAGTTTTCCACTCCTCTCTCCTTAGAATATGACCCTTGTCCTCATGGCCCAAGATCACTGCTCAGTCTTTGACATCACATCCATATTATTTTAAGCAGCAGGATTCAGGAAGGAGGAAGAAAGACATGCCCCCTTTATTTTAAGTAGACTTTCAGAAGTCCACACTTCATTTCTGTTTCTATCCCATCATCCATAACCTAAGCCATGCTTTCCCAACCTTGGCATTATTGACATTTTGGACCAGATAATTCTTTGCTATGGAGAGACTGTCCTGTACTTTGTAGGATGTTTAGCAGCATCTCTGCTAGCGTTCCACCAGATGCCAGTAGAACATGCCCCTCTCCCCACCTCCAAGTTGTAACAAAATGTCTCCACACATTGCCAAATTTCCCAGGGAAAGAGGGATACCCCTAGTTGAGAACCACTGACTTAAATTGAAAGAGGTGGTACATATCACAATAGTAAATATCAGGTGGTAAAGTTGGAATTCTGTATTTTGAGATATGACAGGAAAATGCATGTTTGGTAAGTATCTAGCAGTCTCTGTTGAGAAAAAAAATTACTCCTCCCCAGAGGCAAGCACTGTTGTCACTGTTTGGAGATAATTTCAGAGATATTCAATGCATAAAAAATTGGCTTACTTATGTAAAGAGTAGCCTCTGTCATACTAAGCTATGCCTTGCTTTTTTTTCTCTCAACAAGGCCATTTTTTTCTGGGGTAGGATATGGCCTTTCTACCTATGGATTCAAGTATTCTTTTATTTCTGAAAAGTTCTCTTAAATTTTAAAATTTCAATTTTAAAAATTATATCTTTAAATATTCGTTCAGTTTCCTTATTTAACCATCATTAACACCAATTATGGGTATTTTAGACTTCCTGTGTCTGTCTTCGATATCTGTTATTTTTGTCCTAATCATTTAAAAAATTTCATAGTACTTTACATTTCACTTTCCTGTGCTTTATGTTCACCAGTGTCTATCCGTTATAGTGTTGCATTCAATCCTTTGTTGAACTTACTTTTCTCCTCCATCTCTTCCCAGAGCTCTATCAGGTCACAGAGCATCTCTTCCCGGCATCTCACTTTTTTTTTTTTTTTTTTTTTTTTAATTTTCCACACACACACACACACACACACACACACACACACTGTATTTTATTTTTACAAGAGATAAATAGACTGACACCAAGCATTGTACATGGATGACCACAACAAAAGCAACAATGATTGCAATTACCAAACATGAAACACACTCATACTATGTCATAATATTGACATTCAGTCCAGTAATCCTCCACTGTAACAGCTCCTTTACTTTGCAGTGAAAATTGAATTGTATATTCTTTGCCTCTGAGTCCTTGTGGGATTTTTTTTTTTTAATTCAGACAGAAAGTCACAAAAATTATATTCATCCTCATCAGTTCACTCAGTCCCATGTAATTAACTTTTTTTTTTCATCTTGATCTTTTGTTAGCACTTTTATGAGTTCATCAGTTTTTCATTAGAGTTCTGAAAATGCTTATTCATTCAGTTGAGCAGTACAGTCAGTTACCAGAAACCTGTACTTGTCAGAGTCTTTTCCATGAATTTCTTGAAGATGAAACCCTTTTATAGGAACATATTTGCAAAATCATCAGAGTACACCCAGAACTGTCTGTAAATGACAAAAGACTTAAAAATGACCACGGTTAAAGATTTGATGAGGGCTTCCCTGGTGGCGCAGTGGTTGAGAATCTGCCTGCTAATGCAGGGGACACGGGTTCGAGCCCTGGTCTGGGAAGATCCCACATGCCACGGAGCAGCTGGGCCCGTGAGCCACAATTGCTGAGCCTGCGTGTCTGGAGCCTGTGCCCCGTGACGGGAGGGGCCGCGATAGAGAAAGGCCCGCGCACCGCGATGAAGAGCGGTCCCCGCACCGCGATGAAGAGTGGCCCCCGCTTGCCGCAACTGGAGAAAGCCCTCGCACGAACCGAAGACCCAACACAGCCAAAAATAAATAAATAAATAAATAAATAAATAAGAAAATCCTTTAAAAAAAAAAAAAAAAAAAAAAAAAAAAGATTTGATGAAAGTTCATAATAATGCAGTTGACAAGAAAATTAGTTATTTCTGAGATATACATTTTAAAGTAATAACTAGGATTATTACATATAACATTATACCAGAACATATAAGATTTTTAGAAATTTCATGTAATGTCAACATATTTCCATACATATTTCCATACACATACAAATATAAGATTTTTAGAAATTTCATGTAATGTCTGAAACATTTATATTAACATATTTCCATACAAATAACCCAATGAAAGTTTAGTATTAGTTGTTTTGTTTGTTTTTTTATACTGCAGATTCTTATTAGGCATCAATTTTATACACATCAGTGTATACATGGCAATCCCAATCGCCCAATTCAGCACACCACCATCCCCACCCCACCACAGTTTTCCCCCCTTGGTGTCCATATGTCCATTCTCTACATCTGTGTCTCAACTTCTGCCCTGCAAACTGGCTCATCTGTACCATTTTTCTAGGTTCCACATACATGCATTAATATACGATATTTGTTTTTCTCTTTCTGACTTACTTCACTCTGTATGACAGTCTCTAGATCCATCCACGTCTCAACAAATGACTCAATTTCGTTCCTTTTTATGGCTGAGTAATATTCCATTGTATATATGTACCACAACTTCTTTATCCATTCCTCTGTTGATGGGCATTTAGGTGGCTTCCATGACCTGGCTATTGTAAATAGTGCTGCAATGAACATTCGGGTGCATGTGTCTTTTGAATTACAGTTTTCTCTGGGTATATGCCCAGTAGTGGGATTGCTGGGTCATATGGTAATTCTATTTTTAGTTTTTTAAGGAACCTCCATATTGTTCTCCATAGTGGCTGTATCAATTCACATTCCCACCAACAGTGCAAGAGGGTTCCCTTTTCTCCACACCCTCTCCAGCATTTGTTGTTTGTAGATTTTCTGATGATGTCCATTCTAACAGGAGTGAGGTGATACCTCATTGTAGTTTTGATTTGCATTTCTCTAATAATTAGTGATGTTGAGCATCTTTTCATGTGCTTCGTGGCCGTCTGTATGTCTTCTTTGGAGAAATGTCTATTTAGGTCCTCTGCCCATTTTTGGATTGGGGTGTTTGTTTCTTTAATATTGAGCTGAATGAGCTGTTTATATATTCTGGAGATTAATCCTTTGTCCGTTGATTCATTTGCAAATATTTTCTCCCATTCTGAGGGTTGTCTTTTCGTCTTGTTTATGGTTTCCTTTGCTGTGCAAAAGCTTTGAAGTTTCATTAGGTCCCACTTGTTTATTTTTGTTTTTATTTCCATTACTCTAGGAGGTGGATCAAAAAAGATCTTGCTGTGATTTATGTCAAAGAGTGTTCTTCCTATGTTTTCCTCTAAGAGTATTATAGTGTCCAGTCTTATATTTAGGTCTCTAATCCATTTTGAGTTTATTTTTGTGTATGGTGTTAGGGAGTGTTCTAATTTCATTCTTTTACATGTAGCTGTCCAGTTTTCCCAGCACCACTTATTGAAGAGACTGTCTTTTCTCCATTGTATATCTTTGCCTCCTTTGTCATAGATTAGTTGACCATAGGTGTGTGGGTTAATCTCTGGGCTTTCTATCTTGTTCCATTGATCTATGTTTCTGTTTTTGTGCCAGTACCATATTGTCTTGATTACTGTAGCTTTGTAGTATAGTCTGAAGTCAGGGAGTCTGATTCCTCCAGCTCCATTTTTTTCCCTCAAGACTGCTTTGGCTATTCGGAGTCTTTTGTGTCTCCATACAAATTTTAAGATGATTTGTTCTAGCTCCGTAAAAAATGCCATTGGTAATTTGATAGGGATTGCATTGAATCTGTAGATTGCTTTGGGTAGTATACTCATTTTCACAATGTTGATTCTTCCAATCCAAGAACATGGTATATCTCTCCATCTGTTGGTATCATCTTTAATTTCTTTCATCAGTGTCTTATAGTTTTCTGCATACAGGTCTTTTGTCTCCCTAGGTAGGTTTATTCCTAGGTATTTTATTCTTTTTGTTGCAATGGTAAATGGGAGTGTTTCCTTAATTTCTCTTTCAGATTTTTCATCATTAGTGTATAGGAATGCAAGAGATTTCTGTGCATTAATTTTGTATCCTGCAACTTTACCATATTCATTGATTAGCTCTAGCAGTTTTCTGGTGGTAGTTTTAGGATTCTCTATGTATAGTATCATGTCATCCGCAAACAGTGACAGTTTTACTTCTTCTTTTCCAATTTGTATTCCTTTTATTTCTTTTTCTTCTCTGATTGCCGTGGCTAGGACTTCCAGAACTATGTTGAATAATAGTGGTGAGAGTGGACATCCTTGTCTCGTTCCTGATCTTAGAGGAAATGCTTTCAGTTTTTCACCATTGAGAATGATGTTTGCTGTGGGTTTGTCATATATGGCCTTTATTATGTTGAGGTAGGTTCCCTCTATGCCCACTTTCTGGAGAGTTTTTATCATAAATGGGTGTTGAATTTTGTCAAAAGCTTTTTCTGCATCTATTGAGATGATCATATGGTTTTTATTCTTCAATTTGTTAATATGGTGTATCACATTGATTGATTTGCGTATATTGAAGAATCCTTGCATCCCTGGGATAAATCCCACTTGATCGTGGTGTATGATCCTTTTAATGTGTTGTTGGATTCTGTTTGCTAGTATTTTGTTGAGGATTTTTGCATCTATATTAATCAGTGATATTGGTCTGTAATTTTCTTTTTTTGTAGTGTCTTTGTCTGGTTTTGGTATCAGGGTGATGGTGGCCTCATAGAATGAGTTTGGGAGTGTTCCTTCCTCTGCAATTTTTTGGAAGAGTTTGAGAAGGATGGGTGTTAGCTCTTCTCTAAATGTTTGATAGAATTCACCTGTGAAGCCATCTGGTCCTGGACTTTTGTTTGTTGGAAGATTTTTAATCACAGTTTCAATTTCATTACTTGTGATTGGTCTGTTCATATTTTCTATTTCTTCCTGGTTCAGTCTTGGAAGGTTATACCTTTCTAAGAATGTGTCCATTTCTTCCAGGTTGTCCATTTTATTGGCATAAAGTTGCTTGTAGTAGTCTCTTAGGATGCTTTGTATTTCTGCGGTGTCTGTTGTAACTTCTCCTTTTTCATTTCTGATTTTATTGATTTGCGTCCTCTCCCTCTTTTTCTTGATGAGTCTGGCTAATGGCTTATCAATTTTGTTTATCTTCTCAAAGAACCAACTTTTAGTTTTATTGATCTTTGCTATTGTTTTCTTTGTTTCTATTTCATTTATTTCTGCTCTGATCTTTATGATTTCTTTCCTTCTGCTAACTTTGGGTTTTGTTTGTTCTTCTTTCTCTAGTTTCTTTAGGTGTAAGGTTAGATTGTTTACTTGAGATTTTTCTTGTTTCTTTAGGTAGGCTTGTATAGCTATAAACTTCCCTCTTAGAACTGCTTTTGCTGCATCCCATAGGTTTTGGGTTGTCGTGTTTTCATTGTCATTTGTCTCTAGGTATTTTTTTATTTCCTCTTTGATTTCTTCAGTGATCTCTTGGTTATTTAGTAACGTATTGTTTAGCCTCCATGTGTTTGTGTTTTTTACGTTTTTTTCCCTGTAATTCATTTCTAATCTCATAGCGTTGTGGTCAGAAAAGATGCTTGATATGATTTCAATTTTCTTAAATTTACTGAGGCTTGATTTGTGACCCAAGATGTGATCTATCCTGGAGAATGTTCCGTGTGCACTTGAGAAGAACGGGTAATCTGCTGTTTTTGGATGGAATGTCCTATAAATATCAATTAAATCTATCTGGTCTATTGTGTCATTTAAAGCTTCTGTTTCCTTATTTATTTTCATTTTGGATGATCTGTCCATTGGTGTAAGTGAGGTGTTAAAGTCCCCCACTATTACTGTGTTACTGTCGATTTCCTCTTTTATAGCTGTTAGCAGTTGCTTTATGTATTGAGGTGCTCCTATGTTGGGTGCATATATATTTATAATTGTTATATCTTCTTCTTGGATTGATCCCTGGATCATTATGTAGTGTCCTTCCTTGTCTCTTGTAACATTCTTTATTTTAAAGTCTATTTTATCTGATATGAGTATAGCTACTCCAGCTTTCTTTTGATTTCCATTTGCATGGAATATCTTTTTCCATCCCCTCACTTTCAGTCTGTATGTGTCCCTAGGTCTAAAGTGGGTCTCTTGTAGACAGCATATATATGGGTCTTGTTTTTGTATCCATTCAGCCAGTCTATGTCTTTTGGTTGGGGCATTTAATCCATTCACGTTTAAGGTAATTATCGATATGTATGTTCCTATGACCATTTTCTTAATTGTTTTGGATTTGTTTTTGTAGGTCCTTTTCTTCTCTTGTGTTTCCCACTTAGAGAAGTTCCTTTAGCATTTGTTGTAGAGCTGGTTTGGTGGTGCTGAATTCTCTTAGCTTTTGCTTGTCTGTAAAGCTTTTGATTTCTCCATCAAATCTAAATGAGATCCTTGCTGGGTAGAGTAATCTTGGTTGTAGGTTCTTCCCTTTCATCACTTTAAGTATATCATGCCACTCCCTTCTGGCTTGCAGAGTTTCTGCTGAGAAATCAGCTGTTAACCTTATGGGAGTTCCCTTGTATGTTATTTGTCGTTTTTCCCTTGCTGCTTTCAATAATTTTTCTTTGTCTTTAATTTTTGCCACTTTGATTACTATGTGTCTCGGCGTGTTTCTCCTTGGGTTTAACCTGTATGGGACTCTCTGTGCTTCCTGGACTTGGGTGGCTATTTCCTTTCCCATGTTAGGGAAGTTTTCGACTATAATCTCTTCAAATATTTTCTCTGGTCCTTTCTCTCTCTCTCTTCTCCTTCTGGGACCCCTATAATGCAAATGTTGTTGCGTTTAATGTTGTCCCAGAGGTCTCTTAGGCTGTCTTCATTTCTTTTCATTCTTTTTTCTTTAGTCTGTTCCGCAGCAGTGAATTCCACCATTCTGTCTTCCAGGTCACTTATCCGTTCTTCTGCCTCAGTTATTCTGCTATTGATTCCTTCTAGTGTAGTTTTCATTTCAGTTATTGTATTGTTCATCTCTGTTTGTTTGTTCTTTAATTCTTCTAGGTCTTTGTTAATCATTTCTTGCATCTTCTCAATCTTTGCCTCCATTCTTATTCCGAGGTCCTGGATCATCTTCACTATCATTATTCTGAATTCTTTTTCTGGAAGGTTGCCTATCTCCACTTCATTTAGTTGTTTTTCTGGGGTTTTATCTTGTTCCTTCATCTGGTACATAGCCCTCTGCCTTTTCATCTTCTCTATCTTCCTGTGAATGTGGTTTTTGTTCCACAGGTTGCAGGATTGTAGTTTTTCTTGCTTCTGCTGTCTGCCCTCTGGTGGTTGAGGCTATCTAAGAGGCTTGATGGGAGGCTCTGGTGGTGGGTAGAGATGACTGTTGCTGTGGCGGTCAGGGCTCAGTAAAACCTTAATCCACTTGACTGTTGATGGGTGGGGCTGGGTTCCCTCCCTGTTGCTGTGGCGATCAGAGCCCAGTAAAACCTTAATCCACTTGACTGTTGATGGGTGGGGCTGGGTTCCCTCCCTGTTGGTTGTTTTGCCTGAGGCAACCCAACACTGGAGCCTACCCGTGCTCTTTGGTGGGGTTAATGGCAGACTCTGGGAGGGCTCACGCCAAGGAGCACTTCCCAGAACCTCTGCTGCCAGTGTCCTTATCCCCACGGTGAAACAGAGCCACCACCCGCCTCTGCAGGAGACCCCCCAACACCAGCAGGTAGGTCTGGTTCAGTCTCCCCCAGGGTCACTGCTCCTTCCCCTGGGTCCCGATGCACACATTACTTTGTGTGTGCCCTCCAAGAGTGGGGTCTCTGTTTCCCCCAGTCCTGTCAAAGTCCTGCAGTCAATTCCCACTAGGCTTCAAAGTCTGATTCTCTAGGAATTCCTCCTCCCCTAGCCGGACCCCCAGGTTGGGAAGCCTGACGTGGGGCTCAGAACCTTCACTCCAGTGGGTGGACTTCTGTGGTATAAGTGTTCGCCAGTCTGTGAGTCACCCACCCAGCAGTTATGGGATTTGATTTTACTCTGATTGCGCCCCTCCTACCGTCTCACTGTGGCTTCTCCTCTGTCCTTGGACGTGGGGTATCCTCCTTGGTGAAGTCCAGGGTCTTCCTGTCAATGATTGTCCAGCAGCCAGTTGTGATTCTGGTGCTCTCGCAAGAGGGAGTGAGAGCACGTCCTCCTACTCCGCCATCTTGGTTAATCCTCTGTCCATCTCATCTTTTTGATCCCTGTTTTCTGGAGGCAATTACTTCATTATGTTATTTTTTATTAATGGTGATATGTTTGATCGTAATTTTTGTATCTTGAAGACAATATTTTTCTGGTGAATAGTCTTTATTTGCCATTAGTTGCTTCAATTCCTTTTCTGACTTCTTTCTTCTAGTGTCTTTATATAATGATCCTGTGACCATTCCCTTTTTGCTGTTACTCATGAGTAAGATGATTCTTAACTCAATTAAATATTTACAGAAAATATCTCGGGGACTCACCAAGGACTATGAGCCAAACTAGAAAGAATCCTCTTTTTATATGAAGCTGTGGGTGGAATTAAATGGTTTTAGACTTTTCTTTCCCCCGGTCAGCAGTGACCCATAGCCGTCTGATCTTTTCACAATACAGATTGTCTCTCTCCCACCCTGCCGCATTTGCAGTTTGCTTCCTGTCAGTATGTCTTGTCTGTGTAATTTCTCATTCAGTCCTGCCTGTCGTCCTCTTTACCACTGAGGCCTAGCAAAGTCCTTGTAACGAGTCTTGACATATTTTCTGTTCCAAACAAGAATAAGACCAAGACCACCAGTTGCTACTAACATTTATTCTCTTTTCTTCTTGTTACCAAACCAAACTTGAGTCTGCTCACCTGACATGCAGCAAAGTCAATCTATTGACACTGGGTTGTGTTATTGCAAGGTGCCCACCATGTTGCCAAGGAAGGAGAACAAACAGTTCATGTTCAAGAGACCCAAACTTCCCAATAGCTTTCAGGGAAGGGTTTTTAAAGGCAACGTTAGGGATAAGGATTGTAGGGTGCCTGATCAGCTTGTGAACATTCTTCTAATCGGTTGGTGGTGAGGTAACCAGATGGTATTTTGGGAGTCAACATCATCAACCTTACAGTTCCAACCAGTTTGGGATCTGTGTGCTGGTTATCAGCATGCAGTTTACTTCTTCTACCTGGTGGGGTTTTTAGTATCTGCAAAACAACTCAAGGATATGGCTCAGGATATTATCTGAAGCCCTTGAGGAGGCACTGAAGGTCCTTGACTTTGTTTTATAGCTAAACTATTATTATTTTGTCTTGTTTGACTGTTTTCCTTTGTTTCTGCATTTTCTCACTTCCCTGATTAAACCTGTTCTTTGGAACTTGGGGAAGGCCTGGGAGGCTAAAGCTTCTCTATAAACAAAAGGAAGGGGACACAAGGGTCTGTCCCCAGGAGGCCCCACAGTGTCCTGCTCAGTTTCATTATATCAGAACTTCTCTATTATTGGAGATAGCAATATAAGCTGCTAAAAGATTACTTTTTCTGGACTTTGCAGCTGTTTGTGACCATATAATCAGGTTCTAGTGGATATCTTTTGGAGGGAATTCTGGAAAGTCTCTATTAAAAAAATACAGACAGCTGGAGAAAACCCTTGTTATCCTCCCTTCTACTGCCTGGAATATGAATGTGATGACTGATGCTCCAGCAAACTCCTGGATCAAGAGGTTACCATAAAGGTGGAAGCCACACACCAGGAAAGTGGGACCGAAAAGCAGAAAACCTAATTTTTTATAACAGTGGAGTCACTACACCAGCTCTGGACGGCAAACCTCTAGGCTTCTCTTACGTGAGAGAGAAACAAACTTCTATCTGTTATTTTGGTTGTTCTGTTAGATGCACTTGAACTTAATCCTAACTAAAACAACAAAGCTTTGTCCCTAAGGGTGTATTACTGACTTTGAAGAACTGCTCTGTGAGCCTTGTCTGATATCAGCAGTCAAAGACGTCCTCTCTTGTTGGAATAACCACTATTTGACTTTTACTCCTTTTGACATCCCTTCCTCAAATATTATAGTTTGGAGTTATAAATGTCTCCTAGTGCTCTTTAAGATGGAATTTTAGTTTTCTCAATTTTGAGTATTCTCCTTTTTTCTTAAATGAAGGAGTAGACAGGTGGAATGCTTCTCTGTTCTACTACTTTAAAACTGGAAGGAGGAGATTTTTTTTTTAAGATAGAGAAGAAACAGTTTGAAAACAGCAAAAGGAAATATGAAGGGCACAATCTCTACTTCCAGGCTCTGATTTATGAGACATATACGCTTCACACAAGAAGTCTGCAGAGCAGGTGATATCATCAGAGGACAGCTCATTTCTTTTAGGGTAAAAATACAGCACTTAAAGTAGATGCTGAGGATACAGAGTTATTAGCTAAATGATAACCTAAGAGTTCCAAAGGCATAACAAGAGGTTAAAAGGACAAGGAAGTGCACTGGGTGGTCAGAATTACATGGTCATTAAGGGTCAAGGTGACAATGGGTGAACTGGGAGATTGGGCTTTCCTGGTGACAGGAAAACTAGCAAGTATCCTAATAGCCTCCAGAGGAAGGCAGGTTCACCCTTTCATACTACATTGGAGGATGGATATATATATATATATATATATATATATATATATATATATATACTTATTTATTTATATATAGATATAGATAAGATATAGATATAGATATAGATATAGATATAGATATAGATATAGATATAAAACCTGGGTCCAGGTACTCATATACACAAAGAGAGACTGTCTTCTGAGGTCTTACCATCTCTTTAGAGCCTTAATGTTCAACACCTTCAGTCTCTCATCCCCTAAAGTTTACAGAAATCTTCCATCTACTCCCTTCCATTCTATTCAAAGATACTTAATTGCATCAGTTAGATGAGACTTATGGAAAACAAACGCCTGGAAGAAAAGTATATTGTAGGCAGCTTCTGCTTTCCACCTCAACACAACCCCTCCTGAGAGAAGGAAACTTAACACCTGGGGGAACTGGGGTGGGGGGAGTAAAAGGGGGAAATAGAAAAACACAAATTATTATGTCAAATATTATCCTACTCCCAAAGCACTCTCTTGCTTTGATTCTCCACACAAGGTAACCAGTCCCCTTTCTCTGCTGTGACTACAGCCAAATCCTGCTTTTCATGTCGGCAGAGTAGTGACGCCTTCTTGGAGAAAAGTAGGCGACCTCAGAACCTCTGCACCCCCAGACATCTCCCCCTGCTCCTGATCCTTATAGACTCCTTTTAACCCTCATTCTTTGAGAGCAAGGTTTTTAAAATGCTTTTCAAGGAAAATCTTATCCACAACTTCAAACTAGGAAACGTATAGAGTGTTGGTGCTCTGGCTGAAGCAGAGGCGGGGACCCCGAGCTCTGTGTACTCAGCCACCTCTTGGCACTGCCGTCCGGGCCTGACCCTCCCTGCCACACACTCACCTCTGCTAAAAACCCTGGACTATGGTGACCAACTCATCCCAGTTTGCCCAGGACTTTCTGGGTTTTAGCACTCAAAGTTCCACATCTTGGGAACCCCCTCGGTTCCATGCAAACCAGGAGAGTTGGTCACCTAACCCTAAACACACCTCCATGATGGTTTAAAAATCCCCAATTTAGAAAAATTCATTGCCCTTGTCACAATATAAGCATTTCTAATAAAGGTAACACTTTAAGCCATGGTTGGTCATTACCAGCGTAGTATGAATTAGTTCATCAGCTACTTTCCAAATGGCAGCCAGGTGAAGAATGGGATTTGATGGTGAAAAGGACGGGTATGGCTGCCTCTTTAGCATGCCCCTGTTGACTTAAAAAAATATATGTGCACAACGTGAGAGTTGCGAGTTAAGTTTTATATGAGGCAAAATGAGGACTGCAGCCCAGGAGAGAGCAGCTGCCCCGCGGAGGAGCCAGGAGATACAGGAGTTTTGCAACAAAGACCAGGCAGTCAGAACGTCAAAAGATTATTGTTAAATAAAGAAAACCAAATATCTCAAGTTAAGGAATTCAGCGCTTTTCTAGGTATGGGAAGATGCAAGTGTCTGGGCTCAGTGAAATCATTCCTTTGATATGCACCTCAGCTATCTGGGGCCAGTATCCTGTATTTTCACATCCTGAGTTTCCTCAGGGCTCACTGCAGGGAGTGACTGCAGTCTGATGGCTGCTAGATGGCAGGGATCCTTTTCAGCACTGAGTCACCTCAGGGCTCACCGGCTCACGTTGGAGGGCTGCAATCATTGATGACTGTGACATCCTTTGTTTATTGGTATGGCAGGAAATATTCCATTTATAAATATTCCATGCCCTTTATAAGTATTCCATTTATCACCCTGTTGGTCTTGTCAAAGTCAAATTCACTCACCCAGTTTCCTACAGGGACACCCTAGTGGAACACCCCGAAGCTGCACCCCCTCCATACCCAAGCAGTGTCTTCTCTCCCCATATGAGGAAATATGCAGTCAGGGCTGCAGAACAGACTAAAACCAAGGACCCACGCAGGGAATCAAGCCTTGACTTCACTAGAATAACTCTGTGACCAAACTAACCAGCCACAGAGAAGCCTGTATAATTGACTTGGAAAAGCTTTCAGGCACAAGAGTCTCTCACAGCATTGGGAACCAAGGCCCAAACTACAGAATGAGCACCCAGCAGAGAAAGGAACCGTTCAAAGATACCCAGATGATCCCCTTTGCTGGCAAAGTTGTCCAGATGCTCATGCCGTTCATTAAGCCCAATTCTAATTCATCTGTGACCTTATTGAAACCAACTGTTTCCCTGAGCCTCTAACACCTCTCCAGATTCAGACGCCCTTTCCCTCCAAGTAGAATTTGAGGGTCTGTTTTTCTTATTAAGTTTAACTGAAAGATGACTGAACCATGGTCTTTCATAAACAGGGAATTCCCTACCAACAGACCTTGTAGAACAGAGGGGTGGCAAAGAGGCAGCAGAGACATGGTACAGCTTCTACAGTCTGTACAGTGGTGAAAGGCTGGGTCCAGCCTGGACCACTTCAAAGTCAACCCATCAGACCTCAGACACTGGATAAATTGAAAGCAGCACATTGTGTTTAGAACAGCTGCATTCGGCGTGGCAGCAACGAGACCGAGGAGAGATGGGCTGAGAGCATGAAGGGATGTGAGAGAGGAGCAGCACAGACAAGGCAGCAGCAGTCAAAGGGTTAAAATCCAACCGCTGTCCTCAAACCCAGGGTTTCCCACTCGCATGCCAGGGCACACTGTGTGCTACGAATGACTCACAGGTGTTTGCAGGTGTCAGCCCCTCTGTAGTGGTTGGGACTTGGGGGAGCTGGAGATGCCAGGCCAGCTGCCTCCAGCTGTGAGCAGCCTTCCGCATGCCCCCGGTGTGCTGTAGGAATATAATCATCCTTACCTGTGCCGTGTTAAATGATGCTGACGTGGGGTTTAAAATGTTGGGAAGCACTGATAGAAATCCGTTTCTGACCCCCATCTAACTCTGAAGCCGCATGTGTCTTCTTTTCTATCAGAACAAATACCCGCAACAACCACAACTAAGCAACATGGTATAGAGAAGGCAGGCTGCTCTAGGAATCACCACGCCTATATTTTATCAGTCTAGGATATATTAGGGTGGTCTGATTTTCAAAGGTTTGTTTTCAAAACTTGAACGCACTTGGGTGGATTTGAGTATGCCACTCTTACCCCAAAGCTTCTAACGAAAACCCTTCTATAGCCTCCTCTTGTTTTTAGGGTAAACATCAAAGTCCTTACCAGGACTTGCAGGACCTTCCAGGGTATGGCTTCTTCGGGGCAGGAGTCTTAGTTGCTCATGACAGACCCACTCTAACTGGACTCAGAGAACCTCTGGGAGAGACGATCAGAAGGTTCCAGAGCTAGGAACAACAGCCAGCCTCACCCAGACTGCTCCCTGACACCGTCCCTCACACAGACTGCCCGGTTCACCCCTCCCTTGCTGAGCACTGGACACCAGAATCTCCCCCACCGCTGCTCCTGAAAGCTGTCACTGCCACCACACTCCCCAGAGGATGAACTCAGCATGGCTCTCGCTGCCTCACCTTGCTCTCTTCTGGAAAGAAATTGCACGGGGCGGGGGAAGCCCCTAATTGTCAGAGCTTACAACAGGGCTGTGTCCTGTCTGTAAGGGAAGTTGGGGAAAAGAGTATTCTGGTGTCCGCTTTAGGAAGGTGGAGTGCATGGTGTGGGAAACTCCGCAAGCGTAGGAAAGACCACCAATGAGGGTTGACAGTTACAAATTTGACAGATGCCCATTTGCTCCACTGCTTGACACTCCAGCTTCATCTCCCCTGGTGCATTTCACCCCAGCTACATGGGCTTCTCTCAGTTACTCAAAATATCATCATACCTCCTTATAGTAGAATAATCCCCCCTCCCAAGGATGTCCACACCCTAATCCTTGAAATCAGTGCACATGTTGTCTTACATGCTGAAAGGAAATTTGCGAATGTAATTAAGGACCTTGAGACGGGGAGAGCATCCCGGATTGTTCAGGTGGGTCCAATGTAATCACAAGGGAAGCAGGGGCATCAGAAGCAGAGCGGCTATAATAAGAAGTGATAATAGAAGCAGAGAGTGGAGGGCTGCAAGATGGGGCTCTGAGCTAAGAAATGCAGCCAGCCTCTGGGAGCCGGAAGAGACAAGGAACAGACTCTCCACTAGAACCTCCAGAAGGAACGCAGCCCTGCAGACACCTTCACATTAGCCCCCATGAAACCTATTTCAGATTTCTTACCTCCACGGCTGTAAGAGAATAAGCCTGTGTTGTTCTGAGTCATTAAGTTTGCGGAAATCTGTTACAACAGCCATAAGAAATGACTGCAGTCCTGCCTTAGCACATGCTGTTCCTGCCTGGAACACCTACCCTCAGATGCTCCTGTTCCTTCATATCTCAGCTCATGTATCCCTTTCTCATAGAAACTGTCTCTAACCTCCCAGACTAGGTCAGTTCCCCTAGTATCTTTTCTTACAGTCCCATGAACTTGTAATTTATGGCACTTATGACAATTATAATTTTATGTTGGAGTTACTATTTAATTCTACTCTCACCAGACTGTAAGATACCTAAGAACAGGGGCATGTCTAGTTTTGCTCTCCACTGTACCTCCATCACCTGGCACAATACCTGGCATACAACAGGTGCTCAAGTAGTGTATGTTGAAAGAATGGATGGATCTCGCACATGCACAGTCAACCCTAGCAGCAAAGCGCTTTACATGGCTTAAGAAGCTGCTTATTCAGAAAAAAATCTAGACACAGCTTCTAAACATGGCAAAGAGCAAGCACTCAATAAACGCTGGATAGATGGACAGATACATGGATGCATGGATGCAGGGATGGTTACACGGACCAACAAAAGAATGGACAGAACGCCCTCATAACCATATACATATTTTAAAAAACTTGCTGGAGGATTTATCTTACAGGAATAATATTTTGATCAATAATTGCCTGTATTACAAAATAAATAGTCACGGGGTAAAGTGTACAGCATGGTGACTACAGTTAATAATTATAGCTAATACACAATTAATGGACTGCGTAGTTGAAAGTAACTAGGAGAGTGGATCTTGAAGGTTCTCATCATAAGAAAAAAATTTGCAACTACGTATGGCAATGGATGTTAACTAGAGTTACTGTGGGTCATTTTGCAATATACACAAATATCAAATCATTATATTGTACACCAGAAACTAACATAATGTGATGTCAAATATACCTCAGTGAAAAAGAATAGATGCTACTCTTAAACCATGACCCTTGAACGCTGAATGATACCCCACTCCTTAATTGCATTCCCAGCCTGTCATTTGTTCGCTGCATTCAGAAAACCTTTACTGAACTCCTGCTATGTGGCAAGCATTTCAGAGACACCAGAAAGAGCAAAACAAGGTCAAGAATCTCTTGCTCTTCTAGAGCTACATGATTCATCCTTCACTTCATTTAATCCTCACATACCCTGTTAAAGAGATCATTTCCTGCCTGTTGCATCAGGTTGATAGTCGGCCCAGCCTGTGTGGACCCTGCTCTGAGCTCTGTTTAGATGGAGGAAGGGGGATGTAGAGGATGTTATCAGTTGGCATTCTCCAAACGCTACTCTGACAGGGATGTGGAATCCTGACTCCCTTTGTCAAGGAGCATTGCCTTTTCCTGACAAAAGGACTATTTTGCTACCTAGTCTTTCAGTGTCTGTATCACAGGATCCTGAGCCCTTTCTGGAACTTTCCTCTAACCACTGGCAGCCACCTCTCTACAAAATGGGGATACAGACATCGTCTTTTGTGCCCTTCTTGCTCCTCCACTCCTCTTCCTATGCCTGTCTGTGCCTTTCCCAGTCCAGGTGCCTGATCTATATCCCACTCCCAAGGGCCCGGACACTCAGGGAGTTTCCAAAACGGTGACCAGTGATAGCGCCCTAGGTGATCGTCCTCTCAGGATGATTTAAATTTTGTAAGATTTCCCCAAATATTAAGTTCTGCAAAGTTAAAAGAAATTAATGGCTAAGGATGAACATTTGCGCATGATGCCTGATGAAGAGAAAAAAAATGTTTAAGGCAGAAAGTCTTGATCAGTGCCTCAAATGATCTCCCAGAGCTGGGCCACAACCACTATGCACACTGCCTGCTTCCCTAAGGGGCCCGAAGCTGAGCCACTGCAATGAAGAGAGAGAGAGACCCAATGATGGGCACATGCCAGGAGCTTCATTACTAAACGGTGCTTTGCTAGAGATGGCGATGCATGCAAGCAAAGGACGAGGCACTTCAGAACAACTACCCATGGCCACATCCGGCATTGGTGGATTCTGTGAACAGCTGCCGCCTTGAGCTTTGCTGGCTCAGCCTGGCTGAAAGCTGGGGCAGAACAGAATGCCCAGTTCCCAAGGCTGTCCTCCAATTATCTGGAACGGCTTATTTTTTTTTTAGGATTTTTATATCTAGATATTGAAGATATAGTGTGAAAATGAGACTCTATCATTTTTTACAAAAATCCAGAAAGAACAGCCCTATCAATCAAGAAGTTATTCTCATTAGTCACTTTCTAGCCTATTGCCTCCGGATTATACTAGGCTGCCAGCAGAGATGTAGGACCACAATTAATAAAACATCATTACAGATATAGGCTGCAACCACAATGGGCACGATTAGGATTCACACAGAAGCACAAGCATACACCCTGCCCCTCGGCATCTCCAGGCTCCTGTTTTAGGAACCTCCCATTTTTCAAAACTAATCCAATGAGAATGTAAACCCGCTACTAGTTCATGTGTGTGAAGTCAGACCTTTCATGAGAGAGACCCAGAAGACACCAGCTGAATATGATAAACCAGAAACAGCAGGATGTGTAAAGAGCTTGGGCTCTGAAATCAGACTCAAAACTAGGTCTGAATTGGGCTTCTCCACTTATTAGCTGTGTGACCTTGGACGAACTACCTAAGTTCTCTGGGCCTTGGTCGTCCAATCACTAGAACAGTGATAATAATATTGTTTTGTATAGCTGTGGCGAAGGTTAGAGAAAATGTGTTCAAAACACATATCCCAGTACCTGTCACTTAATAAATGGTAGCAATTATTATTGGTAATCATGAGTATTGGTAATAAATGAGCATAAATGTGCTCTCTCTCTCTCTCCCTCTCCCTCTCTCCACCCTCCCTTTTCTCTCTCTCCCTCCCTGAAGTTGTACCTACCACAGTCCTACTGCTATTTTTCCCTTCGGATGCCTACATGACCAGTCAGTCTCTCAAAATGAATTTATCAACTCAGACCAGGTGCTGAGCAATAAACTAGGTCATGTTGGAGACACCATTATTACCGTTGTCAGCAATAACTGATCTCAGCTTTTGGACATAAATTTGGCTGTTTTGTGTTCTGCTGCCATCAGGGAGCAATCTTACAATGGGGACCCCTCCCTCCCTAATGGAAACATTTGGGGGAAGTGGGAGGGAATCGCTACAAAGCAGGCACAGAACAAAACAGCTGGAAGTGGCTTCCCTAATTGGCATCTTCCCGTATTATGACAGGTTTATGGCAGATTATGACGGCAGAAAGGGGACATGCAGGGACAGAGTGGCAGACAGCACTTCCTCAGATGGAAGTTTCCGCAGGCTTCCAGATGTAGCCATTCCCTTTAACCTGTATGTTCACAGTGGCTCCAGAGTACGCTTCCCGGGGACTCCCAGGGCCATAGATCATTGTCAGTTTGCCTGCCAAGTCCAGCTCTACAGAAGCACTTGGGAAAGACCAAGCAGCTAATGACAGCAGGGCAATCAAGGGGACAAGACAGCTGGGCTGGGGGTCGAGGGGACCCTGGGCTCCCATCCTCTCACCACTTGAACTTCTAGCAAGTTCTTGTTCCCCTAAGGGTCACAGTTTCCTGTCAGCGAGAAGGCTGACCTGTATCCCTCCCCTTCCTATAAGAGGAATGTTGCCACGCGTGCTCACTTTGCTTACCTGTAGTTTCTACTTTTTCTACACTATATACATATCTTTGAGGAGAGAGATATATAATTTTTGAGGTTTCTTCTGATTGTACTGCTCAGATCTTGTCCACCCCTGAACCAATCAGCAATATGTGTGTGTGGATAGATAGATAGATAGATAGATAGATAGATAGATAGATAGATAGATAGATGATAGACAGACAGATTTGAGAGGTTGTAAAATAATAACTAAAATACTAAGCTCATATTAACTGGGCACTTCCGATATGCCAATCACAGTGTTAAATGCTTTACGTTCATTAGCACATTTAATCCTGCCAACAACACTGAGAAAAGTTGACTGGACACACCTGCTGTTGGCTGCCCAGCATTCATTTCCCTCTGCCTCCTGGTAACAGTGCTCTGAATTTCCCACGAGAAACCATGCCTCCTCGTCATCTTCCCCCATGTGGTTTCCTGGCATTGGCTTCAGCCCCAGCTCTGGAAGTAGATCTTGATTGGCTTCATCATCAGTATATGCCCCCTCCCCTCGCCACAGTGATTAGTCCAAGGGCAGACCACACCTGAGCAGTACAGTTGGAAGAAACCTCAGGGATTTGCCAGGGATGGGGAGATATGGTGTACTTCTTCCCTGTAGGACTTGAACAACGTGAAGCATATGGTCTCATTATGTGATGTAAGACATTCTGGACATGTAAGGGGATGTACTTCCATGATGAGAGCCAATGCTGAAGACGTAGAGCTGAGAAATAAAGAGTGAGAAAGCCAGGGCTTTGAGATGCTAGATCAAACCTTGCCTGAAGCTACATTTACTCCTGGAATTTATTGTTTAAACAATTTAATTTGAATTTTTCCATTTCATGCAATCAAAAGCATCCTTATCAATGTAGGCAGGTGTTATTATTATCCCATTTTATACATTAGGAAACTAAGGCTCAATGGAGCTAAGCAAACTGCCCTAGGTCACACAGCAAGTACATTACAGAAACATCACCTGAACACAGGTCGATTTAGGCTCTCTGTCTTCAAAGAGATTAGACTTATTCCCAAAACTGAGCAAAATTACCTGCAGAGAAGAGGTACTTAATATTGTTTAAATGAATGAACGAAGAATTCCCCTTAAGGGAAACATCTGCAAGGTGGAAGATAAGGACCACTGAACTAGGAACTAGGGAATCTAATTTCTCACCTGGAGTTCTTCACTTCCTAATTATGAGACCTTGAAAAAGTCATTTATAATTTCTTTCTGCTCCTCATGTTAAACATGGAATAATGAGATGAGATCATCTTTACAGGATCTAAGGATTAGGATACCATTTAGGAAAATTCTGAAAACTCACATGGACTGTTAGTGACTTACAGAGTTTCCTTCATGTGGGTGAGTGGATTCCTCCAAAAACTTACCTAGCCTCTGGGTGATAGTATTAAATGCATATGTTTTTGTCTTCTTAATTATCTCTATTTTCTAAACTTTCTACACTGACTATGAATTAATTTTGTGGAACATAATTTTCTAAAGAATAAAGTAATCAGTGAAAAATTACACCCCTGACAAAATAGAATTGCCACAAGATATTCTGACAAAAGGGAGATTCTTCCAGCCTGGACATGTGAATTTGTGGTAGGGTGAATAATGCCTGCCAAATATGTCCATATCCTAATCCTTGAACGTCTAAATGTTACCTTTCCTGGCAAAAGGAATTTGCTGAAGTTATTAAGGATCTTGAGAGGGAGAGACTTTCTTGGATTATCTGGACAGGCCCAAAATAATCACAAGAGTCTTTATAAGAGGGACATAGGAGGAGCCAAAGTTAGAGGAAAAGATGGAAGCAGAGATTGGAGTGATGTGCTTTGAAGCTGGAGGAAGGGGCCACAAGTCAAGGAATGCTGGTGGCCACTAGAAGCTTAAAAAGACCAGGAAATAGGTTCTCTTTCTCAGAGCTTCCAGAGGGAGCTGCCTTGACTTTAGCTCAGTGAAATAAATTTCAGACTTCTGACCTCCAGAACAGTAAGAAAGTACATTTTATTTTTAAATAAACATTTATTTATTTTAAAATAAATATTTATTTTTGAATAAATGTTCTTTAAGCCACAGAGTTTGTGGTAATGTGTTATGGCAGCCATCGAAAACTATTACATCACTCTAAAAGAGAAGACTAACTGAAAAAAAAAGATTTACAGGCATACCTCAGAGACATTGTGGTTTTGGATCCAGACCAGGGCAACAAAGTGAGTCATACGATTTGTTTTGGTTTCCCAGTGCATATAGAAGTTATGTTTACACTACACTGTAGTCTAGTAAGTGTGCAATAGCATTATGCCTAGAAAAAAACCAATGCATATACCATAGTTTTAAAAATAATGCTGTTGGAAAAATGGTGTCAACCGATTTGCTCGACTCAGGGTTGGCACAAACCTTCAATTTGTAACAAAAGCAGTTATGTGCAAAGCACAATAAAGTGAAACACAATGAAACGCAGCACGCCACTATTAGTTTCTGAATTCAGTAAAGAAGAAGAAGCTGAGACCTTCAACTATATGAAGGATGAAAAGGGGGATAAAGATCAGCAGTTTTCATTCTCTTAGCAAAGTGGCATGAGGAGGAATTGGGCCAAAATGAATCCAAGAAATCTCTGGATTAGATGTAAAGAGGAAACTGCTACTAGTGCAAGTTGGTAAGAATTGGAATGCATTTCCAAAGGCAACTGTTGTGCAGAAATCCCTTGATGGGCTTCCTGAAGGACAGTGCACAACAATGCAACGATTACACAGGAATTAGTCAGACTTGCTGAAATGCAAACTGATGCCCTTGGACATCCTGTGCAGTTAGAAGAGGCTACAAGTATCGGACTCCTATTCAGGAGGGCTGGGGAGCCAGAGACGTCTGCAGTTTCAGCAGATGTGTTTCTAGCACAGGCATGGAATTCAGCGGACCTGGCTGGCTTCTGCTTGTGGACTGGAGAAGGAGCATCAGCTATGAGCAAATGTTCCACCTACTGGCACCAGGGGGACCTTAGGATGGTTTGGAGGTCTGAGTCTATCCACGTGTCAAAACCAAGCAGTTCAGTGCGAGCCCATAAACAATGTCCTATAATGGTCAAGCATCTAAGCTTTGAGATCAGACGGTCCTGAATTTGAATCTCAGTTCTGCCACTCACTCACTGTGTGACCTTAAGCAAGGTAACATATTTATGGGCTTCAATTTTCTCCCTAGCAAATACTAAGTATCTACCCCATTAGGTTCTTGTGAGGATTAAATGAGATATTACCTATAAAGTAGAATGCCTAGAAAATAGTAAACATTAAAGAAGTCGTTATTATTTCTAGCAATGCAATCAGGACTGGCTGGGAGTCAGAGCAAGGTAATCAGACAAGAGTGGAGGCAGTGCCACATTAAAGACCCAGAGAGGCAGAGGAATCCAAAAAACCGAGAGAGAACCAGGAACCAGCAAGCATGTGAGTGAGCAGCAACAAAACCTCAGCATCAATGTTCAGAGCACCAGCATCCTGTAAGGACCAGCATTTGAGGCACTTTGCAATACCACCTACAGCTGCCCATTCACCCTTGGCTTGGAAGGACAAGGTAGGGACCGATGAGCAACTTGCTAAAGAGAGGAAGTAGACCCCGTGCCTAAATGAGGCTGTTCGGAGGGCTTCCTAGGGTTTCTCATCTGCTTTGATCTCTTTACCAGGGATGGCAAGTGCTTGACTTTCATGCCATCATTTCCTCTCCTCCACTCATTCCTTTAACAAATATTTATGTGCTGTGTGTAGGGCACATCTAGGTGCTGGAACCCAGCAGTAAATACAACAATATATTGGTTTACAATATAAACCAATCCCTGCCCTAATAGACTCTATAATCTAGTGCTCATGGCAGACATCACTAATCAATGAACGGCATACTTTCCTACTGAGGCCCAACGCCCCTTCAGTCCTTCTCAATGCTGTCCATTTCTCCAAAGAGCCACTGCCAACCAATCAGAGTTGCTACTTAAGATGAAAACTCACATTCCTGCTTTGAGCTTCTGTGGTTGCTGAATAGACACACTGATCCCTTCACAAGAATAGGCCATTATTTGTCTCACAGCCTGGGGCTAACAGGGAAATGAGACCCCCAGAGCAACAACAGCCAGCGTGCACATTTAGAATCTGATGAAATAATTGCTTTGACTACTATTACTGAAATGGTTGAATATTTTACTGAAGCATCCAGTTACTACACTGATCTAGGCTGAATTTATAGGGGGTTTATGTCATAACCCCCAATTTTCTTGTATTATATTTATGATCTTCTCTCACATTATAGCTCCAGATCCAGCCTTCGTCCACGATTTCTCATTCTTCCCAAATAGACATACACACACACACACACACAGACACACACACACACACAGGAGCCTCAGAAAGGAGACAGATAGAACAGGTGTACACATGCACAGCTGGTGGCCACATGATATGGTAGGAAGTCAACCATGACATGGTGGAGTCAGAGGGGCTGGTTTTCAGGCTCAGCTTTTCCACTGACTCACTATGTGGCATTTTATTCATCTGAAAAATGTGAATAACGAAATTCATATCATGATAACACCAGAGCCAGCTTATCCCACACGGTTCTTTCGCGACTCCAATATGATAATACATTACAAGTCAAGACTTCCAATAGCCCTCATGTCACTTAGGCACTAGGAGGAAGTATGCCACCTCCCACCTCCTCACTAAGCCAGAGGGACCAGATGCAATTCCACAGTGACTGCCCAGGTAGCTGCCCAGAGCATCCCCAGCAGAGAACTCATTAAGGATCTTATAGCATCAGAGGGAAGGGACTGGACCAGACAAAATGCACTTTAACATCCCTCTCAATCTATGACCTGGGAAGTAGCCTATGAACTGACAGAAAAGTAAAAGAGCAGACTATGAGAAATAAATTTGCGAGCCCCCTGGATCCATTTCCTAGTGAAACCAGCTCTCAAGCTCAGTCCCTCTAACACCAAAATATGAGTATGTTCTCCAGCCTCCATGTTAGAATATAATTCTGTTTCAGATGGGAGCGAGGAGGTAAGGAGTCTGGCCTGGGACCAGGGTCTCCTGACTCTCACACCCGGTCCCGACAAGCAAACCAGCCATTTGACTTTGTGCCTCTGCCTTACCTCTTCCCTCTCAGGCTTTAGTAAGAAACTGTTTTCCAGTTAGGCTAGAAGGCAAAAGAGAGTAACAAAAAAATACAGTGGCCACTAGCTACCAGTGGATACTTAAATTTAATTAATTTAAATTGAATGAAATTAGATATTTACCTTCTCAGTTGTATAGCTCTATAGCCATATGTGGTTAATCACTGGACAGCACAGAGAGAGAACATTTACATGTTCTACTAAGCAGCACTGGTCTAGGCCATCAAGGAGTAGTGAAGGGACCACATATACCATTCAACTGCTTGACAATGAGCTATATTATGTTTTTATTAGAAAAGCCTGCGGAAAATAAGAAAGGCTTTCCTATGGCAAAACAAAAGATATTACATAAAGGGAAGTGAAAATTTAGGAGAAAATATTCACAAAGTAGATTAGGAGAAAATTGTTAATATGCTTCATAAATAAACCTAAGTGGCGAACAAAGCATAACAATAGATAATTCTAGGTAAAGAAATTAAAATGACAACAAAAATGCATGAGGTGATTCTCAGAACATCAATAATTTAAAAATGAAAATAAAAACAATGAGATAAATTAAATGAAACCAGCAAGTTACAGAAGTTGTTTTGCCTGGTGATAACATTTTTGTAAAATAGTACATATGTATTGTATATATATGATCATGCATATAAAATGTGAGATAGATTTTGAAATGGAAATTTTTTTCAAAAACAAAGGTCTAAATTGTTATATAAATTTTCTTATATTCGTATTATTAATTGACAACATGCTTTCAAATGGTGGCCAGGCTTTATTTTCCTCTATTTATCATCACTATTATTTCTATATTAAACCTCTTCCCTGCAGCCAATAAAATCAAAATGGACCAGTTGGTCCAAAGCAAGAAGCTTCTTCAAAAGAATGTGGGAGAGTTAATATGTATGAATGTTCTGCTGAGGATTTTTTTCTTTTTCCTCTGGACCTCCACACGCCACCCAAATTGCATATGTTTCTCTATGAGAACATATTATTAATCAGTACTTGAACTTGCTTCAGAAAAATAGTAAATTTACTGACTCATGGAATTGATGAGTCCAAAAATGGGTCTCACTTCAGGCTCAGTTGGATCCAGGGGCTCAAACTATGTCATCAGGGTTTTTTCTTTCCCAGTCTCTCATTTCTGTTTTCTGTTGTGTATGTTGGCATAATTTTCTCCATCAAAGATCTTCCTGCACACAGTCAGGAGGATGACCACCAAAGCCCCATTTCCCAGCATCCCTGTTTAGCAATCACAATGCAAAGGCAGTTTTTGTCTCCTAATTTCCATAGATTAATTCTAGGAATAGAGTCCAATTGGTCCTGCTATGTCTCATGCCCACTCCTCAGACCACTCAATTTCCAGGGGAAGCTGTCCTGTCACACAACACCAGGGGGCACCTTCACACTGAAATCTACGTCAGTGGTGGCATTTGGCGTTTAACTACAGTTGTGCTGCATGATGGCCCTGCTCCCAAGGACAGGATATTATGAATGGAGAGGCCTGTGTCACATGGTAGTCCTGAGTCCAGGAGGGCAGTGTCTGTTTTCAGAAAAAGCAAATGAAGGGAAAACCGGAGTGCCAAAATAAACCCAGAACCCACCTCAATATACCATCCCAGCGTGAGAAGAAATGAAAATTCCACACCAACCCTCCCTATACCTTCCCTGTGTACAAGGGTAGGGTGGGTGAGGGGTAAACACAGCACTCTTTAAGCCCTCAGAAGAAATCAGTATGTGTCTGCAAGGTATTGCAGTGAGGAGGGGGTCTCCCCTTCTTTAAGGAAACAAGACCACCACATGTACACACACACACACACACACACACACACACACACACACGCTGGAAAACCTGCTGCAGGTCTGCTACAGAAATGACAAAATCTAGCCTACCTCTTGAAACACAGCTAGCCTCTGCTTCAGAAGCCACTTCTGGTCCTGAGAACGTCTTTTAAAGAGCTAAAACTCTAGAAATACGGCCCCAGGACTGGCTCGTGTTTGCAGCATCTCCTCTTTTCTAGTTCTCAGCTCTGGGGGGCTCCTGGGTTTCAGGATATGCCCTTGAGAACCTGTGAATGAATTCAGGCCATCAGCTCCCGGGGTCACGCTGGCAGGCCACCAGAGAGGCAGCAGGGGAGCGTGGCCCACCCGGGTGCACCCAACTCCCTCCGACCCAACTGACCAGCCTCGCACTCCCCCGAGTGCACCCACAGCTGCCAGAGAAAGGGCAACTGCCCGGCGGGGGCAGGCACCCTCCCTCGATCTTCATCCCCGTAGCCCAGCTCTCTGCAATAAACGATGTCTTTTCTTGGCTCCCCTTTTGCATGTTGTGAAAAAAAAACCTGAAGTACTTTCTAAAAATTCAGATTCCTGGATCTCCTCTCATACTTTATGATGCAAACATCTAGAGACAAATGCCTGGGAATCTGTGTTTATTTTTAGTCCCCTAAATTGATTTTTCTGTCAAAGTTGAGAACCACTGTAATCACATCTTTGCTTGGCCCCTGTTTGAGACTCAGGCATTACGAACAGAAATTACATAAAATCCTAGAGCAGCTCTAAGCCAGGTCTCCCTCCATGGACTCTTTTTTGACTTATGTTACTGTTTTCTGCTCAGGTCCATTTATCCTCTTAAACATTACTGAGGACAACAAGGAGCTTTTGTTTGTGTGGGTTATACCCATCATGTTTAACACACTAGAAATTAAAATGGAAAAAATTTAAATATTTAATGAAGTCTTTACCTGCTAACATAAATAATATAGGTTTATTTAAAAAAAAAAAAAACCTACTTTCCAGAATCCAGAAAATTGGTGAGAAGAGTGACATTGTTTGACATTTTTATAAATCTCTTTAATGTGTGGTTTAATAAAAGACAGCTGGGTTCTCATACTTGCCTTTGCATTTGATCTGTTGCTATTATCACACATCATGCTGTCTCTGGAAAACTCCATCAGACACTCACGAGAGAATGAGAGAAAGAAAAGCAAATAATGGCTTAGTATTACTAGGAACATAATTTTGACTTTAAGGAGACCCCCTTGAAAGGGTCTTCAGGGTCCCCCAGTGAGCCACAGACCACACTTTGAGGACCCCTGCTCTGCATCACCACTTCTCCTACATTCCCTCCACCTTCACATACAGGCTCATTTCTCTAATTTCAGTGTTGGTATATTTCAATGACTTTTTATTTTTATGAATCTTCACCTTTTTTCCCTAATTGTGTGTGTATGAAAATCAATAGCTTTAAGAAACAGAAATCCACTCAAGCTAGGTTAAACCAAGGGAGATTTATGGTAAAGATACAAGGGAATCTCGCAAAACTCCGTGTGGGGGGTACAGCTAGGTTCCCACTGTGTTTCTTTCCAGACACCATGGCTCTTCACATAGACCGGCTCTGCCCTCTGCATACTGGGGTCCACTTGCAGGGCTCCTACTCTCCCAAGGAAGTTTCAGGTTACCATGAAGTAACCTGATGCATCACCTTAAAGCTCCATGTAGGTAACTTCTTACTCTCAAGTCTTGATTCTAAAATCCTAGGTGAGAAGGTTTGGTTGGCCAAGCACGAAGAAGTTGTCAAGAGGAGTGGTGGAGAGAGACCTTCAAGATGGCAGAGGAGTAAGACGTGGAGATCGCCTTCCTCCCCACAAATACATCAGAAATACATCTACATGTGGAACAACTCCTACAGAGCACCTACTGAATGCTGGCAGAAGACCTCAGACTTCCCAAAAGGCAAGAAACTCCCCATGTACCTGAGTAGGGCAAAAGAAAAAAGAAAAAACAGAAACAAAAGAATAGGGATGGGACCTGCACCTCTGGGAGGGAGCTGTGAAGAAGGAAAAGTTTCCACACACTAGGAAGCCCCTTCACTGGCGGAGACAAGGGGTAGCGGGGGGGAAGCTTCGGAGCCACAGAGGAGAGTGCAGCAACAGGGGTGCGGAGGGCAAAGCACAGAGATTCCTACACAGAGGATCGGTGCCGACCTGCACTCACCAGCCTGAGAGGCTTCTCTGCTCACCCACTGGGGCAGGAGGGGCTGGGAGCTGAGGCTCAGGCTTCGGAGGTCAGATCCCAGTGAGAGGACAGGGGTTGGCTGCGTGAACACAGCCTGAAGGGGGCTAGTGTGCCACAGCCAGCCGGGAAGGAGTCTGGGAAAAAGTCTGGACCTGCTAAGACGCAAGAGACCATTGTTTTGGGGTGCACGAGGAGATGGGATTCAGAGCACCGCCTAAACGAGCTCCAGAGATGGGTGCGAGCCACGGCTATCAGCGCAGACAACAGAGACGGGCATGAGATGCTAAGGCTGCTGCTGCCGCCACCAAGAAGCCTGTGTGCGAGCACAGGTCACTATCCACACCTCCCCTCCCGGGAGCCTGTGCAGCCCGCCACTGCCAGGGTCCCGTGATCCAGGGACAACCTCCCCGGGAGAACGCACGGCATGCCTCAGGCTGGTGCAACGTCACGCTGGCCTCTGCCGCCGCAGGCTCGCCCCACACTCTGTACTCCTCCCTCCCCCCGGCCTGAGTGAGCCAGAGCCCCCTAATCAGCTGCTCCTTTAACCCCGTCCTGTCTGGGCAGGAGCAGATGCCCTCAGGCGACCTACACGCAGAGGTGGGGCCAAATCCAAAGCTGAACCCCAGGAGCTGTGAACAAAGAAGAGAAAGGGAAATCTCTCCCAGCAGCCTCAGGAGCAGCAGATTAAATCCCCACAATCAACTTGATGTACCCTGCATTTGTGGGACACCTGAATAGACAACAAATCATCCCAAATTGAGGAGGGGGACTTCGGGAGCAACTGTAGACTTGGGGTTTGCTTTCTGCATCTAATTTGTTTCTGGTCTTACGTTAATCTTAGTTTAGTATTTAGAGTTTATTATCATTGGTAGATTTGTTTATTGATTTGCTTGTTCTCTTCCTTTTTTCTTATTTTAAAATAAGAATTTTTTTTTCTCTTTTTCTGAGTGGGTATGTGTATGCTTCTTTGTGTGATTTTGTCTGTATAGCTGTGTTTTACCATTTGTCCTAGGGTTCTGTCTGTCCGTTTTTTTTGTTTTTTGTTTTTTGTTTTTTTAGTATAGTTTTTAGTGCTTGTTATCACTGGTGGATTTTTTTTGGTTTGGTTGCTCTCTTCTTCCTTTTTTTTTCTTTTTTTTAATTACTTTTTAATTTTTTATTTTTAATAATTTTTTAATTTTTTAATTTTAATTATTTTATTCTAATTTATTTTATTTTTTTCTTTCTTTCTTTCTGTTTTTCTCCCTTTTCTTCTCAGCCATGTGGCTAACAGGGTCTTGGTGCTCCAGCCAGGTCTCAGGCCTGTGCCTCTGAGGTGGGAGAGCCGAATTCAGGACATTGGTCCACCAGAGACATCCCAGCTCCACGTAATATCAAATGGCAAGAGCTCTCCCAGTGATCTCCATCTCAACGCTAAGACCCAGCTCCACTCAACAACCAGCAAGCTACAGTGCTGGCCACCCTATGCCAAACAACCAGCAAGACAGGAACACAACCCCATCCATTAGCAGAGAGGCTGCCTAAAATCATAATAAGGTCACAGACACCCCAAAACACACTACTGGACGTGGTCCTGTGCACCAGAAAGACAAGATCCAGTGTCATCCACCAGAACATAGGCACCAGTCCCCTCCACCAGGAAGCCTACACAACCCACTGAATCAACCTTAGCCACTAGGGGCAGACACTAAAAACAACAGGAACTACAAACCTGCAGCCTATGAAAAGGAAACCCCAAACACAGTAACTTAAGCAAAATGAGAAAACAGAGAAACACACAGCACATGAAGGAGCAAGGTAAAAACCCACCAGACCAAACAAATGAAGAGGAAATAGGCAGTCTACCTGAAAAAGAATTCAGTGTAATGATAGTAAAGATGATCCAAAATCTTGGAAATAGAATGGAGAAACATTTAACAAGGACCTAGAAGAACTAAAGAGCAAACAAACAGTGATGAGCAACACAATAAATGAAATTAAAAATTCTCTAGAAGGAATCAACAGCAGAATAACTGAGGCAGAAGAACGGATAAGTGACCTATAAGATAAAATAGTGGAAATAACTACCGCAGAGCAGAAAAAAGAATGAAAAGACTTGAGGACAGTCTCAGAGACCTCTGGGACATCATTAAACGCACCAACATTAGAATTATAGGGGTCCCAGAAGAAGAAGAGAAAAAGAAAGGGTTGAGAAAATATTTGAAGAGATTATAGTTGAAAACATCCCTAATATGGAAAAGGAAATAGTCAATCAAGTCCAGGAAGCGCAGAGAGTCCCATACAGGATAAATCCAAGGAGAAACATGCCAAGACACGTATTAATCAAACTATCAAAAATTAAATACAAAGAAAAAATACTAAAAGCAGCAAGGGAAAAACAACAAATACCATACAAGGGAATCCCCATAAGGCTAACAGCTGATCTTTCAGGAGAAACTCTGCAAGCCAAAAGGGAGTGGCAGGACATATTTAAAGTGATGAAAGGGAAAAACCTACAACCAAGATTACTCTACCCAGCAAGGATCTCATTCAGATTCGACGGAGATGTTAAAACCTTTACAGACAAGCAAAAGCTAAGAGAATTCAGCACCACCAAATCAGCTTTACAACAAATGTTAAAGGAACTTCTCTAAGCAGGAAACACAAGAGAAGGAAAAGACCTACAATAACAAACCCAAAACAATTAAGAAAATGGTAATAGGAACATACATACCGATAACTACCTTAAATGTAAATGGAGTAAATGCTCCAACCAAAAGACATACACTGGCTGAATGGATACAAAACAAGACCCGTTTATATGCTGTCTAAAAGAGACCCACTTCAGACCTAGGGACACATACAGACTGAAAGTTAGGGGATTGAAAAAGATATTCCATGCAAATGGAAATCAAAAGAAAGCTGGAGCAGCAATTCTTATATGAGACAAAATAGACTTTAAAATAAAGACTATTACAAGCGAGAAAGAGGGACACTACATAATGATCAAGGGATCAATCCAAGAAGAAGATATAACAATTGTAAATATTTATGCACCCAACATAGGAGCACCTCAATACATAAGGCAAATGCTAACAGCCAAAAAGGGGAAATTGACAGTAACACAATCACAGTAGGGGACTTTAACACCCCACTTTCACTAATGCACAGATCATCCAAAATGAAAATAAATAAGGAAACACAAGCTTTAAATGATACATTAAACAAGATGGACTTAAATGATAATTATAGGACATTCCATTCAAAAACAACAGAATACACTTTCTTCTCAAGTGCTCATGGAACATTCTCCAGGGTAGATCATATCTTGGGTCACAAATGAAACCTTGGTAAATTTAACAAAATTGAAATCGTATCAAGTATCTTTTCTGACCACAACGCTATAAGACTAGATATCAACTACAGAAAAAAATTTGTAAAAAACACAAATACATGGAGGCTAAACAATACACTACTAAATAACCAAGAGATCACTGAAGACATCAAAGAGGAAATCAAAAAATACCTAGAAACAAATGACAAGGAAAACACGAGGACCCAAAACCTATGGGATGCAGCAAATCAGTTCTAAGAGGGAAGCTTATAGTGTACAATTCTACCTCAAGAAACAAGAAACATCTCAAATAAACAACGTAACCTTACACCTTAAGCAACTGGAGAAAGAAGAACAAAAAAACCCCAAAGTTAGCAGAAGGAAAGAAATCATAAAGATCAGATCAGAAATAAATGAAAAAGAAATGAAGAAAACAATAGCAAAGATCAATAAAACTAAAAACTGGTTCTTTGAGAAGATAAACAAAATTGATAAACCATTAGCCAGACTCATCAAGAAAAAAAGGGAGAAGACTCAAATCAATAGAATTAGAAATGAAAAAGGAGAAGTAACCACTGACACTGCAGAAATACAAAGGATCATGAGAGATTAGTACAAGCAACTATATGCCAATAAAATGGACAACCTGGAAGAAATGGACAAATTCTTAGAAAAGCACAACCTTCCGAGACTGAACCAGGAAGAAACAGAAAATATAAACAGACCAATCACAAGCACTGAAATTGAGACTGTGATTTAAAATATTCCAACAAACAAAAGCTCAGGACCAGATGGCGTCACAGGCAAATTCTATCAAACGTTTAGAGAAGAGCTAACACCCATCCTTCTCAAACTCTTCCAAACAATTGCAGAGGAATGAACACTCCCAAACGCATTCTATGAGGCCACCATCACCCTGATACCAAAACCAGACAAAGATTTCACACAAAAAAGAAAACTACAGGCCAATATCACTGATGAACATAGATGCAAAAATCCTCAACAAAATATTAGCAGACAGAATCCAACAGAACATTAAAAGGATCATACACCATGATCAAGTGGGGTTTATCCCAGGAATGCAAGGATTCTTCAATATATGCAAATCAATCAATGTGATAAGCCATATTAACAAATTGAAGGAGAAAAACCATATGATCATCTCAATAGATGCAGAAAAAGCTTTTGACAAAATTCAACACCCATTTATGATAAAAACTCTCCAGAAAGTAGGCATAGAGGGAACTTTCCTCAACATAATAAAGGCCATATATGACAAACCCACAGCCAACATCGTTCTCAATGGTGAAAAACTGAAACCATTTCCTCTAAGATCAGGAACAAGACAAGGTTGTCCACTCTCACCACCATTATTTAACATAGTTTTGGAAGTTTTAGCCACAGCAATCAGAGAAGAAAAAGAAATAAAAGGAATCCAAATCAGAAAAGAAGTTAAGCTGTCAGTGTTTGCAGAGGACATGATACTATACATAGAGAATCCTAAAGATGTTACCAGAAAACTACTAGAGCTAATCAATGAACTTGGTAAAGTAGCAGGATACAAAATTAATGCACAGAAATCTCTTGCATTCCTATACAATAACGACAAAAAATCTGAAAGAGAAATTAAGGAAGCACTCCCATTTACCACTGCAACAAAAAGAATAAAATACCTAGGAATAAACCTACCTAAGGAGACAAAAGACCTGTATGCAGAAAAATTAAGACACTGATGAAAGAAATTAAAGATGATACCAACAGATGGAGAGATATACCATGTTCTTGCATTGGAAGAATCAACATTGTGAAAATGACTCTACTAGCCAAAGCAAGCTACAGATTCAATGCAATCCCTATCAAACTACCAATGGCATTTTTCACAGAACTAGAACAAAAAATTTCACAATTGGTATGGAAACACAAAAGACCCCAAATAGCCAAAAAGACCCCAAAAGCAATATTGAGAAAGAAAAATGGAGCTGGAGGAACCAGACTCCTGGACTTCAGACTATACTACAAAGCTACAGTAATCAAGACAGTATGGTACTGGCACAAAAACAGAAATAGAGATCAATGGAACAGGATAGAAAGCCCAGAGATAAACCATGCACATATGGTCACCTTATTTTTGATAAATGCAGCAGGAATATAAAATGGAGAAAAGACAGCCTCTTCAATAAATGGTGCTAGGAAAACTGGACAGCTACATGTAAAAGAATGAAATTAGAACACTTCCTAACACCATACACTAAAATAAACTTAAAAAGGATTAAAGACCTAAATGTAAGGCCAGACACTATAAAGTGCTTAGAGGAAAACATAGGCAGAACACTCTATGACATAAATCACAGCAAGATCCTTTGTGACCCACCTCCTAGAGAAATGGAAATTAAAAACAAAAATAAACAAATGGGACCTAATGAAACTTCAAAGCTTTTGCACAGCAAAGGAAACCATAAACAAGACCAAAAGACAACCCTCAGAATGGGAGAAAATATTTGCAAATGAAGCAACTAACAAAGGATTAATCTCCAAAATATACAAGCAGCTCATGCAGCTCAATATCAAAAAACAAACAACCCAATCCAAAAATGGGTAGAAGACCTAAATAGACATTTCTCCAAAGAAGATATACAGATCGCCAACAAACACATGAAAGGATGCTCAACATCACTAATCATTAGAGAAGTGCAAATCAAAACTACAATGAGGTATCACCTCACACTGGTCAGAATGGCCATCATCAAAAAATCTACAAACAATAAATGCTGGAGAGGGTGTGGAGAAAAGGGAACCCTCTTGCCCTGTTTGTGGGAATGTATATTGATACAGCCACTCTGGAGAACAGTATGGAGGTTCCTTAAAAAACTAAAAATAGAACTACCATACAACCCAGCAATCTCACTACTGGGCATATACCCTGAGAAAACCATAATTCAAAAAGAGTCATGTACCACAATGTTCACTGCAGCTCTATTTACAATAGCCAGGACATAGAGGCAACCTAAGTGTCCATTGACATATGAATGGATAAAGAAGATGTGGCACATATATACAATGGAATATTACTCAGCCATAAAAAGAAACGAAATTGAGTTATTTGTAGTGAGGTGGATGGACCTAGAGTCTGTCATACAGAGTGAAGTAAGTCAGAAAGAGAAAAACAAATACTGTATTCTAACACATATATATGGAATCTAAAAAAAAAAAAAAAAAAAAAAAAGGTCCTAAAGAACCTAGGGGCAGGACAGGAATAAAGATGCAGACGTAGAGAAAGGACTTGAGGACAATGGGAGGTGGAAGGGTAAGCTGGGATGAAGTAAGAGAGTGGCAAGGACATATATACACTACCAAATGTAAAATAGATAGCTAGTGGGAAGCAGCTGCATAGCACAGGGAGATGAGCTTGGTGCTTTGTGACCACCTAGAGGGGTGGGATAGGAAGGATGGGAGGGAGACGCAAGAGGGAGGAGATATGGGGATATATGTATGTGTATAGCTGATTCACTTTGTTATAAAGCGGAAACTAGCACACCATTGTAAAGAAATTATACTCCAGTAAAGACGTTAAAAAAAAAAAAGAGGGAAGAGGGGTGGTGGAGCATTTCGGATGTTTTATTTACATCCATAGAGACAGAGTCTACATCAGGGACCACACAAGTAATCAAATAATAAAACTTGGTTCTCAACCATGGCTGTTCAACCCTTGCCTAATTAAGTGAGACCATAAACCAGGGTTACTAGTGCATTGGGCTGCCCCATTTAGGCTGTGTGGTTTCACATAGAACAGGATACGTGTGGTAAAGAGGTAGCAGGCATCCCTAGCACAGACGGTCAGCGCTGTTCGCTAGAAATATAACATGAACCACGTATGCAATTTAGAATAGTCACATTCAAAAAGTAAAAGTAAACTGGTGAAATCAATTTAACATATTTTAACGCAATGTATCCAATATATTATCTCCACGTCATCAGTATAAAAAAGCAATAATGAGAAATTTTACATCCTTTTGTACTAATGTCTTCAAAATCAGTGTTTATAAAATACATTTTAATCGGTACACTAAATTTTCATCAGACATACTTGATCTGTACTTAGGGTTCATAAAATTTATAGCTGAAAGAGCAAATCCATGTACCCAAGTTGTTCCACACATACTTAGATCTTTTCGCGTGGCTGAATCAAGTATCAGTTTTTTGCATTTTAATTAATTATAATTTACTTTAATTTAAAATTCCATCCTTCAGCTGCATTAGCCACATTTCAAGAGCTCAATAGCCACATATGACTAGGGGCTACATTTCAGACACTGCAGGACTAGACTGAGAGCAAGAATCTGGTCTTTTCTACTCTTCTGTGCTTCCCACAGCACGGGTACCCAGTAACTACTGTTGATGGAAACTGTTGGAGTTAGAATTGCTGAAATCTAATTGCTGAAGGACCCTTAGAGGTTGCACGTAAATGTTTTCTTTTTTAACAAATTGCATCATTTTAAATGCATTAAAGACCCTTGTTAGTTAAAGGAATCCTATAATGATTTAATTCATTCATCAAATAAATCAGCTTTCAGTCATTCGTATAAAAAAAAAAGATTTTCTTCTATTAGGTTTATTTTAGGTGAGGCACAAAGCCAACTGAAGGCCATTCGACAAATGAGTAATCTAAGGAGCCATACGCCACATCCTCCACCCTCAGGAAGCTGAAGCGAGTTTTGCAGAAGTACTTGAAAACCTGAAACAAAAATGTGTGATTTCTGGTTCTGTTTGTCTGATACTGGCTGCATTTCAGCCCACTGCGAGAGGTGGTGGAAATTGTGCGCAAAGCTTGGCTAAGCGAGCTAACAGCCGTGAGCTCTTTCCAACAGATGGCACTGTAATCAAAGGGACTGCGCCATGACCCCACAAATCCAGTTTGTACAACCATTTCTGAAATCTGTGCTCATTATATGCTAAAGCTAGCCTATATGGACGCAGCCCATTTTGACTGAACAGAATTATGTAAAGCTTCCCTTCGTTCAATCAAATAAGCATTTGAATGTTTAGTGTTAGCCAAACAAGCTGTTCATTTCTTCATTCATTCATCAAACCCTTTTTGAGTGCTATCAAGTATCAGGTGTCATGACAGGGCCCTAGAAACACAAGGAAAAGTAAAAAGAGGTCCTTCCTGTTGGTGCAGTGGTTGAGAATCCGCCTGCCAATGCAGGGGACACGGGTTCGAGCCCTGGTCTGGGAAGACCCCACATGCCGCGGAGCAACTAAGCCCGTGAGCCACAGCTACTGGGCCTGCGCGTCTGGAGCCTGTGCTCCGCAACGTGAGAGGCCGCGACAGTGAGAGGCCCACGCACCGCGATGAAGAGTGGACCCCGCTCGCCGAAACTGGAGAAAGCCCTCGCACAGAAACGAAGACCCAACACAGCCAAAAATAAATAAATAAATAAATTTAAATCCTTTAATGTGCTCCCCCAAAAGTTCTTTAATAAAAAAAAAAAAATAGGTCCTTCCTGTAAGGAGTTCACAGCCTGTTAGGAAAGTTAGACATACACATAAATAACTGCAAAATAGTGAAATTCAGCACTGTGAAAGTGAGATACGATTCTGTGTCAGGAGAGTGGAGAAGAGGAGAACTGAGGAATGTTTTTTGTGTAGGGATATCCTTGAGATGGGTATAGAAAGCTGGATAGTTGTCACCAGACAAAGGTGGAGAGGGGGCTGGGGAATGAGCATCCCTGAAACGGGAACTAGATACACGAGAGCCTCCTATGTTCCCCCTGCTTCCACTCTGGCCCCACCGTGGGCTGCCTGGCAGTCACACAGCTGTCCTCATGATCTTTTTAAAATGTCAGATTCCATCCCTCCCTGACCTCAAACTTCCAGCAGCTTCCTATCACACCTGGAATAAAATCCAAAGTCCTTGCTGCGGTCTGGGGACCTTACATGACGGATCCATGCTGTATCAGAGACCTCCCTTCCTTCAGTGTTCACCATTTCAGCCACACTGACCTCCTTGATGTTCTTCAAACCTTCCAGGCAAGCTCCTTTGCAAACGCCTTTGTAAAGTGCCTTCTTAGACCGTCCTACATACACTAGCGCCCTCCTATCACTCTCTAGCCCGTTGCCCTGCTTTATTTCTCTACACAGCACTCAGGATTATGATATTATACACGTATTAGCTATTCACCTGTGTATTGTCTAACCACGAGGGCAGGGGCTTGATCTGTTTTGTTCACAGCTGCATCACCAGTGCCTAGGAGAGGCCTGGCACAAGGTGGGCTCACCAAAAATATTTGTAGAATGAGTGAAGAATCAAATGAGCCTAGGAAAACTATGCGTATTTCAAGAGATTGCAAGTATCCAGCATGGCTAGCACATGGGGGAGGAAGGCAGGTAGGAACAGCTAGAATGGATGGGAGCTCAGAGACCAGGTCATGAAGGGCCCGGTACTCCTGACTAAGGGATTTGGGCTGTATTCTGAGGACGGTGGGGAGCCAGTGAAGCTTGTTAAGGAAGGGAATGACACAATCAGATCTGCATGTTTAAAAGATGAGTCAGGCTGCCATGTGGTAGGATGGAGAGGTACAGGAGGCAAGAGGGATGTTTGGATGCTTTTGCAATCATCTCAGTTCCCCGTCTGTAAAATGGAGAGAACAACATCATCTGAGTCGCAGGCAACATGATGACTAAGAGAGTTAAAAGCACACAAAACACCTAGCACAGTACCTGGCAATAGGAAGCTAACATTACCCATTATCCATTACCATCAATATTAGGGAAGCTTGGAGGATGACGTCCACAGGTGACTGACTGCTTGGAGGGAGGTGCCTTTGATCCTGATAGGATCTACAGAAAGAAGAACTCAGTTCTGGGAACAGAAAATAAATTCTACTTTGGGCAAGTGCAGTTTGAAATAGCTGTGGGATATCCAGTGAGATCTATGGTTGGCAGTCTGATATAAAGGTCCGAAGCTCAGAAGGGAAGTTTAAACCAAAGATAAAGATTCAGAGGAATCCTTTACTTTACAGGCAATTGACTTGGTCCCCTGTAAGCAAACTCTGAATCCAAAGTACTCAAAGTAAATTCACCAGAGTAAAAAGCCTCAACAATAAATCATCTTGTTGAGCTGAAAAGCAAAATACCATGACAGGAATTGACTCTAATTCTGAGCCTCTCAGTAACTCCTACGATGTTCACATAGTCCCCCTTTGCGTTTCTTCTGGGCACAGAGAGAAGAGCCTCACGTATGTACAGCTTTTCCCACATCCTGCTCCAACTTCCTGTTTTCCAATGTACCCATATAAGAAAAGGCTGAATAAGCTCCAGAAGTCTAAATATTATAGCTGAGAGGCCTCTTAGTTTTGAAGACATTTTCTTCTGAGCTGAATGAATTCTAAAACTCACAATATTCTACTCCTGCTTCAAGGATCGGAGGATCCGTGTGTGAAGTACGGTGTATGGTGCTTGGGGGGGGGGGGCGGTGACTCTATTGAGTCCCTGGGGCTTGAGGTTTAAGAAGACAAGGATGGAGGTGGCTCTGGGGCAGATGCAGAAAAAAAGGCTTGAGGTTCAAAGACAAACAATCGATTCTGGTGCCACTGAAAGGGCAGTGGAACTAGGCTCACGCACGCATTCACTCATTCATTAATTAAATAGCCATGTAAAACCTAAATTATTCCTCTGCCAACTGCAGAGGAAGCAAGAGTGAACAAGACAGACGTGGTCCTTCATGGAGCTTTGTGTCCTGTTTCCTGTCTCCTGGAATCCTTGCGGATATCTAAAATGTAAGGCAAACCCTCTTAATTTTCATTCATTCGTTCAACAAAAATGTTTTGAGAGTGCAGTGTTGCCCTCTAGGGTTACAATGTTGACTAAGACTGCGCAATTACAGTTCAGTTTAAATGTCATGGTGAAGCAAATACAGTGTGAAAGTAGAGGCTGTAGGAAGGAGCCTGTGATAGAATAAGCTTGTCCACAAATTCTTTGACATTGCCCCCCACTCCACTGAGAGATGTCTATGTCCTCTTCCCTTCAGTCTGGTCTGGTTCTGAGACTGTGTTGACCAGCAGAATACGACAAAAGTGATGCTTCAACCAGCCTTTGAAGAGTAGCAGTATCTTCTCTAGAATGCATGCTCTAGGGAAAGCCAGCTGCCATGTAATGGGTCTGACTGTCCCTGAGACTGCCATGCTGTGAGAAAGCTCAAGCTGGCTGTGTGGAGAGGCTGTGGGAAGAGAGAGGCCCAGTGAGCTCTGGTTATTCAGCTGTTCCAGCCAGGTGACAACACCTGAGGAAAGAAGCTGTCTTGGATATTTCATGTTGGACAGTGCTACGGTCTGAAAGTTTGTGTCTCCCCAAAATTCATATGTTGAAATCCTGTACCCAATATGATGGTATCAGGAAGTGGGGCTTTGGGGAGGAGGTCATGAGGGTGGAGCCCCTGTACATGGGATTAGTGTTCTTATAAAAGAGACCCCCACAGAGATCTCTCATCCCTTCCACCATGTCAGGACACAGTATGAAGGAGTCAGCTATGAACCAGGAAGAAGACCCTCTCCAGACCATACTGGCACCTGGATCTCAGACTTCTAGCCTCCAGAATTTTAAGAAATAGATTTCTGTTGTCTATAAGCTCCCCAGTCTGTGGTATTTTGTTATAGAAGCCCAACCGACCTACGACAGATGGGAAAGGCCTCTCTGAAGAGGTGGCATTTAGTTTAAGACCTAAATGATGAGAAGAGTTTTGATATGCAAGGGCCAAGGAGAAGAGCAATCCAGGCAGTGGAAAGGGATGTTCAAAGGTCCAGAGTTGGGGAAATCCTTGGAGTGTTCCAGGAGCTGAGAGTCAGCCAGTGTGGCTGGAGCTTGGGGAGCAAGAGGGAGAGCTGAAGATTAGACCAGCGAGAGGACAGGGACACAGGGGGAAGGCCGTTGGACATGGGATGGTATCTGAATTGTGTTCTAAGTATAATGGAAAGGCCTTAAACAATTTCAAACACAAAAGCAACATGAGCTATACAGATAGCCAAGAGGCACATGAAGAGATGTTCAACATCCCTAATTATTGGAGAAATGCAAATCAAAACTACAATGAGGTACCAGTATGGAGGTTCCTCAAAAAACTAAAAATAGAGTTGCCATATGATCCAGAAATCCCACTCCTGGGCATATATCTGGAGAAAACTATAATTCAAAAAAGATACATGCACCCTATGCTCACAGCAGCACTATTCACAATAGCCATGGAAGCAACCTAAGTGTCCATCGACAGATGAATGGATAAAGAAGATGTGGTACAAATATACAGTGGAATATTACTCAGCCATAAAAAAGAATGAAATAATGCCATTTGCAGCAACATGGATGCAACTAGAGATTATCATATTAAGTGAATCAAGTCAGAAAGAGAAAGACAAACACCATACAATATCACTTATATGTGGAATCTAAAATGTGACAAAAATGAACAAATCTACAAAGCAGAAACAGACTCAAAGACACAGACAACAGACTTGTGGTTGCCAGGGGTGAGAGGGGTAGAAGAGGGATGGATTGGGGTTTGGGAGTTAGCAGATGCAAACTATGATATATGGAATGGATAAACAACAAGGCCCTACTGTATAGCACAGGGAACTATATTCAAAATCCTGTGACAAACCATATCGGAAAAGAATACGAAAAAGAATGTGTATATACGTATAACTGATCACTTTGCTATACAGCAGAAATTAACACAACATTGTAAATCAACTATACTTCAATAAAATAGTTTCTTAAAAAAGCAATATGATCTGTATTAAAATCCTAATATTAAAATCCTAAGTATTTCTGTATTAAAATCCTAAGAGGATCCCTGTTGCTGCTATGCCAGCTCTGTGAGTACCAGCTCCGTGACTTTGATCACTGCCCTAATTCAGCACTGAAGTCACTGTAATAACCCAGGTGAAAGACACTGGGCAGGGCTGGAGGTGGAGAGAAGAGGGAAGTGTTGAGAAACAGTCAGAGGTAGAAGAAATTAGACTCAAGTTCCAGCTCTGAGATGTATCAGTCGTATGACCTTGAGAAAATCAAATTCCCCGAGCCCCTAATTCTTCACCAGTAAAATCTCAATATTAGAATCTCTAATTCCCATTGGTGTTGTGACACTCTTATGAGAAAATATAAGGAAAGCACTTTGTCAAACTGCATTGCTGGCTTGTATGAGGAGGCATTACTATGATTATTGCATTTTTTTCCCTCTGACCTGACGGATTAGTCAGAAACATTGCCACTGGTTTTTACAGTATCTCCTAGTTTTCTAGAATAGTGAGTATAGGAGTCCAATCCGTCTGGTCTCCGAGGCTGACAAGATGCTTTCATGAGCCATTCTGCCTCCTGAAGCTCTTCACCAAAGTCATAAGAAGCCAGACATCGTCTATACCAGAAGCTTCTTTCCCCTTAGAGCAGGAGTTCTCAAACTTGAGCGCGTATCGAGAGCTCCTGGAAACCTTGTTAAAATGCTGACTTCTGAGCCCCACCCCCAGAGCTTCTGATGCAACAGACCTGAGAAGAGGACCAAGAATTCCCATTTCTCGCAAGTGCCCAGGTGAGGCTGATGCTGCTAATTTGGGGTCAGCTTTGAGAACTGCCTTAGCTGGGCATGCAATCAATTTCCTTTTCTGATTGGACGGTCTCCTCTATTTCTCAGATGACAGTCCCACAAAAATTCAAGAACCAGCCAGAAAAATTTCTTCCAAGTTCTTAATATGAGATCTAGCTATTCTTGTTTTAAACAAGGTAGGTTTTAAAAGCATGGAGCCAAGGTGCCTTGTTTCAAAACTGTGTATCAGCTGCATGACCGGGGCCAAGTACCTACCTTCTAGGATCAACATGAGGATTAAGAGTTAATGCACGCAAAGCACTTAGAGACGCAGCTGGTACCAAGTAAGCACTTGCTAAATGCTAGCTGTTAGCATTATTATTCCAGAGCGTGACTCATGTAATTAGTTGTATTATGGTTTTCACACAAAACCCAGTAGAAAGTGCAGCTTCAAATCTGTAACCCACCTCTAGAAAATGTATAGGACAGCACAGCAAGCATTTCGGGAACAAACGTCACTCCCAGCTTCATCTAGCTTTTAACCTACATTTTTCTTAGGACTCAAATTCCCCCACTTCACTTTATCTTATTGAATTATTATATGGGTCTCTGTATGCCACTTTAAATCATTTCTTAAACCAAGTGGATCCCATGTATAAATAAATAGTTCTCCATTCATTTATGCAGCCACTCCACGAATAATCAAGGTGTTTCAGGGTCAAGATTCCTACACCCCAATTTCTTCAGGTACCCGATCGTTACTGTTTTCCATTTTCAAGCACCTTAAGCACACAGCAATAACGGTAAACCATATATGCAAACCACACCTAAGAATACGGTTGTTTCACATGTATCCACCCAATCAACTTTCTGTCCTATTGTTTCTTGGAATGATACAGAGTATGTTCTACAAAGTCAAGCTGCTGTCCAACTTTTGCTGCCTTTCTCCTATGAAAATATCATTGACCTTCCACTGATAGAACACTGTCTTTCGGTTGTTTTTGTGGCACTGACTCATCCAAGAAGCAGTTATTGAATGTCTAACACGTCACACATTGTCCAGGGCATCAGGGAGGTGAGAGTGCTCAAGACACCACCTGTCCTCAAGGAATTTAGAATCTAGTGAGCAGACCCAAAAATAGGCAGGTGAGTACCATACTACAAGATGCATATTAAGAATAATAAAAGTCAACAACATTTACTGGACATTTGCTACATGCAAGCACTGTTCTGTGCATTTTACAGGAATGATCTCTTTTATCCTCACACTGACCCTGTGAGGCAGGCACTACCATTTTCCTCACTTTGTAGTTGAGGAAATGGAAGCACAGAAGCTGCAAGGTTACACTGTAAGACGTAGAATCAGACTTCAAACACAGGCAGTCTGACTCCAGGGCCTGCACCCTGAATCTCTCTCTACTATGCTGCTTTTCTGCCACGTAACATGATGGAGAGTTGGAGGAATAAAGGTTCAAGGGATCTTTGGACCCAGGAATGCAAAAAGGTAACTTTGGACAGAAAAAAGTAATTGGTGAGACGAGAGAAGGGCAGGACCTCTGGCAAAGCAGATTAGGTAGCAAAATCAGGTAGCATTCCGTGGCACGGAACCATGGGTGGAGGAAAGGCTGAATAAGCATCCTGCAGTAATGACCCGGGAGCTGTTGGAGGGTGGCCACCGTAGAAAATTGCAGTCCCAGCCCTCAGGAGACCAGTGGGCCCCATACAGGTAGCACTTTTATATAAGGATCAAAATCAGCACTTTCCATGGAGTTCATCAACAGAGCAAGGATGGAAGACCTGAGGCCTGAAGAGGCGCTCACCTACAGCCTTCACACGGGAGAGAAGAGAATGGATTTTGCAGACAGGCACTGTCTGAGAATTCTGTGTCTTTATGTGCTCTGTGCTTTAATGTTGGACTTGTGCTATAAAGGATTTCTTAATTTTCCTCCAGGTCTAGTTTAGGGCCCTGTTCCAGTTACCTACTGCTACGTAACATAGCATCCCCAAACTTAGTACAATAGCCACCATTTTATAAAGTTCACCATTTTGCAAGTTGGGACTATGTACACACCAGAGCTGGAATGACTGTAGGATGGCTTGAATAACTGGAATTGACTAGGACAACTTGCCTGGGGCCACATGTCTGAGGCCTGGGTTCTGAATTCCAGTTGAATTCCTAGGTTCTTCTCTATGTTATACAAGCTGGGGCTGAAGTATCTGAGATGGCTTCTTCACTCAGGTGTTGGCACCTGGCTGGAATGGCTGGGTAGACAGAGCTCATGGACCTTCCTCTTCCCACAGGCTCTCCACTAGCTAGCCTGGGCTTCCTCACAGCATGGCAGTCTCAGGACAGTGGACCCATTACCTGGCGGCTGGCTTCCACTAGAGCAGGCATTCCAAGAGAGGATGTTGCTACTTCTTTACAGCTTGGGTGAGGCATCACTTTTTCCATATTCTGATAGCAGGCACAGTCTCAGAACCAGTCCAGATTCAAGGGGAGACGATATAGAAGTCAAAGAATTTGCGGACAAGCTTTCTCTATCACAGGGCCCTTCCTGCAGCTCCCCCTGGTACATTGTACTTGCCTCACCATGACATTTAAACTGAACTGTGACTTCACAATCTTAGTCAACATTATAACCCAGAGGCCAGCACAGCATCCTCTATAAAGTTTTGTTGAATGAATGAATGAAAATTAAGAGGGTTTGCCCTATATTTTAGATATCACCAAGGATTCTGAGAATTGGAAAGCAAACCATCCAGAAATAATTACCTGAACGAAATCACAAAAATTTTACCAAGGAAGATACCATAGAAATGTGTGTATATTTATATTTATACATGTATAATGGACACATTATGTATATGTATAATTATAATGGTTTTGTAGATGTATGAGAGAACAGAAATAACTGTGCTATTATTAAGTAACTCTGTTTATATAGTGCTTACTATGTGTGCCCAGCACCATACGAAGCCCTTCATAAGAATTACCTCAGTACAGGAAGTTAAGCTATATTATGGGCTGAATTGTCTCCCCCCAAAAATTCATATGTTGAAGCCCTAACCCCCAGTACCCCAGAATGTGACTGTATTTGGAGAGATGGTCTTTAAGGAGGTATCTGAGTTAAAATGAGGTCATTAGGGTGAGCCCTAATCCAATATGACTGGTGAAAAGGAAACAAAGACATAGACAGAGAGGGAAGACCATGTGAAGACTCAGCAAGAAAACGGCCATTTACAAGCCAAGGAGAGAGGCCTCAGAAGAAACCAACCCTGCTGACACCTTGATCTCAGACTTCTAGTTTCTAGACCTTTGAGAAAATAAATTTCTATTGTTTAAGCCACCCAGTCTGTGGTACTTTGTTATGGCAGTCCTAGCAAACTAATCCAAGGTCCCAGAAGATGTGGGCAGTAATACTATCAAAAAGGATGAAACTTCCCCTCACTCTTGGTCAAATGCCGTGGAAATGAAGGAAGGATTGTGGTTCTTACCTAGAAGCACAAAAGATGACAGCAGCCTGCAGAAGGAGATATTAGACAGCAAAGGAAGATGAACAGAGCCATCGCTGACCGTTCACAGCAGGAGGAGACAAGGAACCACTCCTAAAACACCAGAGGGCACCATGTCCTGCAACTATTTAAGACGAGGGCTTGAGTTATTCTATTTATCCAGTAAAGAAACAGCCTAGGACTGGAGGACTTAAGGACACTGGGTTTAATACTGAACAGAAAGGTTTTTCTAATATAGTGGAGAACACTGCCTATAAAACTTGCCTCTACAAAAGAAATAAGTTCAAAGTTTTACCTTGTATTGTAAAGTGCCAGAAAGCCAACTTTCCCCTGCGATGGCCTCAAGAAGTCTCACCCTCCCCCTGCCACCACCAGCCCCACTGCTCCTGCGAGCAGGGAGTTGCCCTGCAAAGGAGCAGTGGAGGGGAAGATGAGCTGGAAAAGGGATATTATATCAGTTTCCTGTGGCTGCTGTAGAAATCACCCCAAACTTGGTGGCTTAAAAATAACATAAATGTATTCTCTCACAGTACTGGAAGCCAGAATTCCAAAGTCAGTATCACTGGGCTAAAATCAAGGTGTCAGCAGGGCAATGTTCCCTCTGAGGCTCTAAGGGATAATCTGTCCCTTGTCTCTTCAGCTCATGGTGGCTGCTGGCGTCCCTTGATTTGTGGCTGCATCACTCCAGTCTCTCTCTCCTCCCTTTCTGTCTCTGTGCCAGATCTCCCTCTGCCTCTCTCTAACAAGGACACTTACGATGGCACTTAGAGCCCACACAGTAATCCAGGATAAGCTCCCCATCTCAAGATCCTTAACTTTACCACATCTGCAAATACCCATTTTCCACTTGTAACATAGTTTACAAATACTTTAAAAATTACAAATTTGTATAATATATTCCATGTGGAGCCATAAGGTAACATTTACAGGTGCCAGGGATTATGACCTGATATTTTAGGGGCCGTTACTCCTCCTTCTAAAGGCATCCTCCACCTTTGCCCGGCAAACAGGATTCCACCAGCCCTGGAAAGACCATTTTTGAGGCTGCTTGGGATGTCTGTCTTGAGATAGACCTAACATATATGTTTTTCTGTTTGCATGTATGATTAGCTGAGCACCGAAATGCTCATTTTCCTAATGATATGAATCTAAACATCTTTCATTCATGTTATGTCTACATCTATCGTCTTTTATTTCTTTAAGGCTGCAGGCTGGCTCAAGGATGCAGCTCAGAGTGTAGGTTCTTCATGCCAAATATACTCAGATCTGCAACTTCTCCCTAATAAAGAGGTTGGAGTCCTCTCCACAGTGCGGCTGAGATACACAGAAACTCAAGAGATGGCGTGAAGGCCAGCACTCAGAGACCTGGGGCAGCAGGATGGAGAGGATGGACGGATGTGTGAGTTTTAGCACATTCGCACATTTAGATGCGTCAGAGTGTCCTGTGCCCGTTTGACTACAGATGGAAACTTTGTTCTCCAGGAGCCTCTTCCCTGTACGGATGTGGGTTACGGTTGTCACAAAGAGGAACTTATAGAAGAAATGAAGTCATATTCTCAGGTCACAGCGGGAAGATGTGACGGATGTAGGTGGGACTGGCGGGGTCCAGCCTCCAGCTCCCCTTTCTAACGAGGACCCCACCAAACAAGAGCGGCCCCAAGCCAATCTCCAGAGGCAGCAGCTGCCCCAGAGTTCTCTAGCAGCCCCCCTGCAGGTCCCCGTGGGCAGATGGGCACCCACAGGTTGTGGGATTTCCTCCAAGCCGCGGCCTGCTCGCCTGGACCAGTGCTTCAGGCTATCATGTTTAGTGACTGTTTCTCTGGTTCTCCGGCCTCCCCTGCCAGACTTTTACTTCCCCAGCTCCTCCCACACTCACTGCGGATGTTCAACCCCTTGTTCCCACAGTGCCTTTAGTGGTCCAACTGATGATGGGAGATGGCTTTTCAGATGCACAATTCAGCTTGTAAGTTAGTGAACCGAGAGGTATTTCTCAAAGTTTAGTCCAAGACCCTCCTACATCAGAAATACCTTTAAAAACAGAACTTCAGGCCCATGAACCAAAACCTCCAGGGATAGAGCCCAGGAGTCTGCATTGTAACAAGCATGTCAAGTGGCTCTTGTTCACATACAGGTTAAAACAATTGTAGTATTGCTAAGATTAAAAACATTGGCGACCCTTAAAAACAGTAAGTAGTTCAGCGTAATGTACTAGCAGTATACACTAAGAAATATTACGTTGTACTAAAATGTTAGGTTTCATTTTCACAACTTTTATGTTATAATGTATGTTACTGTCATGGAGGAGAGGCCTCCAAATCTCCAGCTTTTAGGAGAGAGCTTAGAGACAGGTATGGCCTGAAATGGTCCAGGTGAGTACATCACTGAATTATCACTGGTTACTTGTTATGTGCCACAGACTGGGTGATGACCTGGTGATAATTAAGAGTATCTCTTGTCCTCATGCAGCATACACTCCAGTATGGGCGATGAGAACGTGATAATAACAGTTCATATCTATCCGACGTTTACTATGTGGCCATTTACATGCATCGTTTCACTAACAACCCTATGAGAGACAGACTCTTATGAAATTCATTCTCCAGGCAAGAAAGTTGAGGCTTAAAGAGCCTAAGTCCAAATGTCACAACCCAGGACTCCTAACCTCTGTGTCACCCTGCTTCCACAGAATCATGGAAGTGGGTCATGACTGACAGGCACCTTGAGTGTGAGGGCTGAGGAGTGCAACAGAATGGCAGAAACCATAAAGTGAGTAGGAACAATTTATACCATAAAGCAATAAGGGGACAATCTTGAAATTGCATCCATATCCCTTTCTCTACGTGGGATTTGGTAGTTATGAGGCAGAGTTATTTCATTGCCCTACAAGTCTTCAGACAAATGCCTTACTCCTTCTGTTAGTGCAGACAGCTCTGCTAAGACAGCCTGACAATCCTGCATGTTTCCCTGCGGTACGTATGAGTTAGGCAATTTGATACTTGGAAGTGTGATGCAGGTCCGGCCTGTGGAAGGCCTGAGGCAGCAGCAGTCTGGAGGTGCTATCTGTGGTTGTACAAGTTTTCACATGAAGACTCTTCCCTCCTGTGGGTGCTATCCACCTGGCTCCAAAGCTTGAGACATCACGCTGCTCTCTCTCCTTGACTTCCTTATGATAATAAAATCGCCAGTTGTAACGAAATGCCTTTTTCTTTGTATTTTTGTAGGTGACTCTGGAAACCCCAGCAGGCCATGATTACAAGGAAGAAGGCTATTGGGACTATAGACATCATCACGATGAGTTAAGTAAGGTTTCCAATCCCGGGAAGCAGTGTCCAACCACAGCTGCCAGGCTTCCTTGGAGCTGCTTGAGGCTCCTACACTGCCCAGTTCCCAGGACAATCCTCGAACCTCAGGACACACAGCACCCTGCGGAGCCGTACATCAAGGACACACTACATCAAGGACACAGGACAAAAACTCCGCAATTAACCGAGCCCCCATAGCAACTGTTGCCATGGGCTCTCCTAATCTAAACCGGACAGCCCCCGACTCCATACTAGGTAAAACAGTCACCATGTAGCAACCTTGTAGCATCCTGACCAATCACGTAATGCCATCCTGCCAGCAGGAATTTTCTTTGTCTTGAGGCTATAAAAGTTGGCTACTGGTCCACAAAGGGGCTCGGGCTCTCCCTGGCGTATCAGGAAGCCAGCCCGCTGTATTTGCAGCGCCCCTCACTAACTCTGTTCTTCGTTCTCAATAAACTCACTCTTTTCTAAAATACTTCGTGTCTGGAAATTCTTCTTCCAACCCGTGCATGGACCACAACACATCCCTGGACCCTTCCTGTCTGAGCTTCTCCTCTGATGCCCCATTACCATGCCAAGTACCGTTGGACCAAAGTATAAGAGACCCAGATTCCCTGTTACCCTGCTAAACACCTTAGTATAAGGTTGGTTACACAGTCCTGAACCCCACCTGGTTCCAGCCACTGAAAGCTAGAGCTCTCCTTGTAGATGTCATTGCTGATGGACGCCCTGGTCTTGTTTACTTGCTTATCTTTTAATTGATGAACACACTCCCTCAACAGGATTTCTCACAAGAAACAAGTCAGTTTTTACTCCTACTCCTCTAACCAGAGGAATCTGAGCCCAAAGGAAACTGGTACTAAACCATCACTTCATCTTGTTCCTGCCCCCAACCAAAATTCATCCTTCTATTCCCACACCCACACTCACACCCACGATTTTGTGAACATCTGAGAACAGAAACAAATACTTGGAGGAAAGGATGGAGCCATCAGAGTAATAGCACATGATAGGTTTTGTATTGGCAAATTAAAAGGTTACTTGCCCTCAAAACCCCAGGGCTTCCACACACCTCCCCAAGAACAGCATCAGGAGGTGAATTTTTCCCAAATCCTTACTGAAATAAGAAAAGGAAAAAAAACGGAAAAGGTAGCAGGTTTTTGTGAAATTAAATTTGTTCAATTTAAATTTAGTTTGGGAATCTGTTTTGATTAGCTACTGTCACAAATATCTTGGTGGTTTAATGCAATAAAAGTATATTTCTTACTGTGCTGGTAATTAAGCTATTGTATCTCTTCTCAAAACCCACCTTTTATACTCAGCTTTATGATGCTGGAGCTGGAATTCAGCGAACCACACTATGCTTTGATGGCTGTTTCCTGAAGGTTCTACCAGTACGAGGCCCCAGAAGGGGCCTGCAAGGCTGGAGGAGGAATAAGGGATGTGCTCCTTCGTGGGCTTGTCTGGGGGTTTTGCTTGTTTTTTTCATGTTTTTGTGGGTTGCTTTGTTTTGCTACACCCATCAATGTCACCTGAGCACCACTTCTTACCTGGCAGCAGCAGCTAGTTCTAGAAGCAGTTGGTTCCGGTTTCCAGTTTATTTCCTCTTTCCCAGAAGGAGCCTCATCAAGCTCCCAGAGATATCAGTACCACACCGCAGGCCACTGTCCCCTCCTCAGAAGTCAGAGTTACAGCTCCACACTCGCTCACTCAGAATCCAGTGAAAATATTCCGGGTTGACAGTGGGCTTCCACATGGCCATGTGGGTACTCCGGCTCCTGTTCCCCTGTGACTCAGCCACTACCAGGGAAGCCGGTCTTCCGCGGGAAGCTGAGCACCTGCCCCCACACGTGGAGGACGAGAGTGAGGAGGATTGTGGGGGACAAGAGTGAGGAGGGTTGTGGGGGATTTTACCGGCCAGAGCCGCGAGCAGTGAGCCTCACTTCTGCCCTATCCCCAGGGCCCGTGTAACTGCAAGGGACGCTGGGAACTGTAGTCCGTCTGTGGCTTGTGCTGAATGCAGGGCAGTCACTGCCCCAATGTCCTTCCAACCCTTGGATGTTAAAAACGTCCTTTCTTTTTTATTGGGAGGAGTTATCCGCGCGCTCCCGGGACAGCAGGGCAGGTCCTGGTACTCACTGGTAAAAAAGAACAAAATAATGCCATTTGCAGCAATATGGATGGACCTAGAGACTGTCATACTGAGTGAAGTAAGTCAGACACAGAAAGATGAATATCATATGATATCACTTATATGTGGAATCTAAAAAAAGGGTACAAATGAACTTATTTGCAAAACAGAAGTAGAGTCAGGGATGTAGAAAACAAACTTATGGTTACCGGGGGATGGGGGCGGGGGATAAATTGGGAGATTGAGATTGATATATACACAGTACTATATATGAAATAGGTAACTAATAAGAACCTGCTGTATAGCACAGGGAACTCTACTCAATACTCTGTAATGGCCCGTATGGGAAAAGAATCTAAAAAAAAAAAAAAAGAGTGAATATATGTATATGTATAACTGATTCACTTTGCTGTACACCTGAAACTAACACAACACTGTAAATCAACTATACTCCAATAAAATTTTTTTTAAATGTACTTTCATAACTTAGAGTAATAGTAGATAACAGGCTTTGTATTGGCAAAATAAAAGGTTACTTGCCCCCAAAACCCCAGCGCTCAGTATGTCAGTGAAATTCAAAAGGCTGAGAACCACTGTTCCTTGCTAACACAGGTGGCCTCAGATGGCATTTTCATGCTCACATCAAGTGATGTCCTGGATCTGTTCATGCTCATTTCCAAGTTACACTCTTTCCTCCTGAACACAGTGATGCATAAAACATCTCTCCCACTGTTGCACAGAAAACCTATATAAGTCATCCTTGATTCCTAACATCATGTTATAATTGTTCTCTGGTGAACTAGCATATTACAGGCTCCAGATGAGTGTTAAAACTGGAACAGGGGCTTCCCTGGTGGCTCAGTGGTTGAGAATCCGCCTGCCAATGCAGGGGACACGGGTTCGAGCCCTGGTCCGGGAAGATCCCACATGCCGCGGAGCAACTAGGCCCGTGAGCCACAACTACTGAGACTGCGCGTCTGGAGCCTGTGCTCCTCAACGAGAGAGGCCGCGATAGTGAGAGGCCCGCCCGCGCACCGCAATGAAGAGTGGCCCCCACTTGCCACAACTAGAGAAAGCCCTCGCACAGAAACGAAGACCCAACACAGCCATAAATAAATAAATAAATAAATAAATAATAAAAAATAAAGGAATTCCTTTAAAAGAAAAAAAAAAGCATATGTCACTTTAAAAAAAAAAAAAACTGGAACAGCATTGGCCAAATTCTTTGAGCTCCCTAGAAGAATTTTTCTATTAAAAAAAAAAAAAAAGAAAGAAAGAAGAATTACATAGTTTAGAATAGTCTTTAAGTTAGTTTTGGTATTATCCTCTTTTCTACCTTTTGTTAAACTTAGTTTCCAGATAGTTGGTTAAGTTAATGTAATTACACTTGGCTCTTTCATGAATCTTTGCAAACTATGAAATGTTTTGCATGAATCCCTACCTGCCCATAAATTACTGTTGAACCCATATCAGGTATAGGTCACTGTAAAAGTATAGGTCATCTGACCTTTAGAAGGTAACTCTGATTATGAGACCCTCTTAGTATATCATCATCTTGCCTACAAAATAAAAATGAGTTTAGCCTTTGGTGCTATTTCTATTTAAAAAAATAACAATGAACTAAGTTTTCAGGGTGACTAGACAGAGCCCTTGTAATTAGTGTAGGAAGAATTTTTTAAACCTAAGTCAGGACTGTGGGAAGTAAAGAGGCAATTAATAGTCTCTCTCTTTCTTTATATTCATAACAAAAACATTTAAAAGGAGAAACACCATGCCAGCAGTGTTTTTTAAAGACAGCTACTTTTTTTTCTTTTTCTGTAACTCTTGCAAATCCAAGGTGAGCTAGACTGTGCCTGACAATTGCTAGACTATATTAAGTTCCAATTGCCTTGTGAACATCAAAACCAATGCATTGAAGACCTCTAGAAACCTACACCTCTTCTTGCATTTTTCCTCTCCTACTCAAAGATACATCAACATCCACCAAGTCACCAGAGTTAGAAAACTTAGAATCATTCTTGGCAGCCTCCTGTGTACTATTTCTATACACATGTCTATCATTGCATGCATGACATTGCATTGTATGTATTTATTATCATACTTGCCTCTCCTTCCAGCTACTGAAACATGGGAACCATTCCTTAATTTTTTTGTTTAATCTCTCATGCTTAGTACAGTGCTGGCACAGAGTAACCACCAAGTAAGTGAACTTGAAATCTTCTACTTCCCGAGCTCTTTGTTGTTTTTTTTTTAAATTAATTTATTTATTTATGGCTGCGTTGGGTCTTCGTTGCTGCGTGTGGGCTTTCTCTCGTTTTGGCGAGCAAGAGCTACTCTTTGTTGCGGTGCACCAGCTTCCCATTGCAGTGGCCTCTCTTGTTGCGGAGCACAGGCTCTAGGTGTGTGGGCTTCAGTAGTTGTGACACGTGGGCTCAGTAGTTGTGGCTCGTGGGCTCTAAAATGCAGGCTCAGTAGTTGTGGCGCATGGGCTTAGTTGCTCTGCGGCATGTGGGATCTTCCCGGACCAGGGCTCAAACTGTATCCCCTGCATTGGCAGGCGGACTCTTAACCACTGTGCCACCAGGGAAGTCCCCAAGCTCTTTATTTTTGGTCACTAAGTCCTGCCCATTGTTTCCCTGAAATGTCTCTTGAATCCATCCTCTCCCTCCACATTCAGACCCTTGTCACACTCTCACTTGAACTATCCAGAATCTTCTATCAACTGTTCCCTCTGAATCCAGACTCACCCCACCTCTATCTGCCCTCCAGACAGTTTCCACTTTATCTTTCCAAAATACAAGTCTAATCAAGCTACCCCTTTGTCTAACACTTTCAGTCATTACTTAGCATCTAGAATAGGGTCCAAATTTCTTAGCATGATTCTCAACACAGCCTACCCCACCAAGTTCGTCTCCAGAAACTTGCCCCTGTGTGTCCTAAGCTCTAGTCATTCCAAACAACTGATCATTTAATCAACAAATACTCCTTTGGGCCTCTGTGGTTTTTTCTTTCTCCTTCTTCCATTTAAAATTCCTTTCTGAAAAAACACTTTTCGCCTCAGAAAACTCCTAATCATCCATCAACACCTAGGTTAAGTGTCACTTCTCTGAAGTGTAATTCTCCAAAATTCTCTAGTCCTCTTCCACTAAATTTTGTGCCACTTAGGAATAGGAACCATGTCTAAATTATTATTGTATGCCTCGTGCCCAATTCAGTTTCTGACACCATCAGCATCAACAAATCTTTATTAAGAATAATTGCCAGCCAGTACCTAGGATTCTTTGGTATTCTGAAATCCTAATTGGTATCTTCACTTCTACAAAGGCTGGATTCCTGCTCTTCAGGATGACTCCCCCAAATGTGTTATTATAGTACAAATTGGAAACCCTCCAGTACCTCTGCTCAAAGTCACAGACATGGTAACATCCCTTTTTAAGTAGCTAAAGAAAGTAAATTTACTTCTCTGCAAAAAAATAAAATAAAATAAAAATAAAAAACTGCTGGTTTTATAAATCAGAGATGAAGTTAACACATAGTCCTTTTTGGACTGATCTGCTTTCCTATGAAGATGGATTTGCTAAGAGAAAGGAAGGTGACAAGCTACGTGAGGCATGTAAGAAGCAAATGCCAAGACTTTGTGAGGATGCAAGTGTGTGCAAAGAAGCGGGTCTTATGTCTTGAGAACAGTAGGAAGCCTCTGGACTATTTGACGCAGGGAGGGGACATGATCAATTTGGGGTTTTATAAGGGTGACCATGGTTGCCGTGAAAAAAAGTTTGAAGTGGGGTGAGAGGGGTGTGAGAGACCAGTGAGGAGGCCTTTGCCATTGTTTTTTGCAAAAAGTGATGGAAGTGAGGACTCTGAGAGCAGTAGGGCCAAAGAGAAGGGGGCAGAGTCAACAGATATTTAGGGGCAAAATTACCAGGGCTTTGTAATGATTGGACTGGGGTGGGAAGGAAGCAGCTAGTGAGCAAGAGGTCCCTGTTTTTCATGACTGAATGGAGGGAAGTGCTATTCCCTGAGACAGACAGAAAGGAGCAGATTTGGGGAGGAAATAAGTTTCATTTTGGACACTTATGTTTGAAGTATTTTTGACACTGTGAGGATGGCAAGTAGACAGCTGGACATGCAGCTCTGGAGTTTAGAGGAGTGGTTTAGTCTATACTGTTGATTCCATTAAAAAAAACGTTAAATAAAATAGTTTGATGAAATATCTCACTTTTCAACCCATAAAAGATGATGCCCAGAGTAGCATAAGTAAAGCAAGAAAGATTTCTCCAGAATTCAGTTTTTACCAGTCACAGCTCCATCCTTGTAGAACTTCAGGCTGCCAACCCCTCCAGAAAAGACTGCATTTCCCACTTATTTTAGAAATGCTGTGGGGCATGGTCTTGTTTTTACAAACCCTGCTAAATGACCGTCTGCCTTTGCCACACTTGCCTGCCCATTTGTCTGCCCCTTTGACGGGGACAGTCTTAAAATTTCAATCCTTTCTGATTTATATCGCCATCTACTGGCCACTTCCTTGATCTGCAGCCACATGATCTTGAGCCCAGAGCAGACCTAATTAACCTGTGGTCACACACCCCAGTGTCTGTAGGGGCCATGTTTGAACTGAGTCACTACCCAGCTCCATCCTACTGTCATGTGGGAGTAACCAATATTGCTGGAGTTAACAATTTTTAAGAGAAACTGAAACTGTAGGGTTTTTTTTTCCTAATGAAATCTCTGTACTTCTAAATGTCTAGCTCAGTTTTTTTTTTTTAGAAGACCACCTGGGCCAAGAAAAACCTCTTACAGTCCCCATTTGTTCCATGGACCATCAATTTGTGACTTTTGGTCTCATGGGTGGCACTTGGACAGCATTCATGTATTCATTCATGACTCACCCCTAACTGATACCCTTTCCTACTGAATCTGAATGCATCCTCAGAATCTATCTCAACACAATCCTCCAGGGAGATAATGTTCCAAATATTCAGATCTGCCTATGAGTTTAAACTTATTTGCCACGTCTATTCTAGTGGTAACCACAGAATAAATGCTATTCCTCAGAAACATGAGAACATCACAAAATGCCCCAAAGTCCCTCCCTTTGCCTCCTTTCAAGAGAAACTGCCCTGAAGCACACACACAGATGCCAGAATTCTTTTGGTGCCTATTTCTATTAGCAGGTATTGTGTTAGCTGAGTCTACAAACTATTCCCATTCCCTTTGCACCTTGCCTCTGCTTGGTGACCTTTTAAACAGCACTGTAGTTCAGTTGAATCAACATCTTTTTCTTTTTCTATTCACTCTTGGCCTTCACCTCTCCTCTCAGCATTTTTTTTTTTTTTTGAAATCTCAAAAGCATTTCCCTAAACACCTTGTTCCTGATTAAAAGCTAGACCTGGACACTTTTCTCTACATAATTCTCTAATGCAATGATAATTGATGGAAAAGCCTTTTCATACCCTGACCTCAGAACTCAAGGGCACTGGGAGAATCTGCAAGCCCTTGCACTTCCTGCAAAGTGACTCACTTTGTTTTCACCTGAGTATAAATGAATTGAAGAAAGAGTTCCCATTTATTCCAATTAGTAAAAAACAATCATTTTCCCATGTAAAATTAAAGCTTAGCAGACACCTTTCCTTGGGAAGACATGAAGCTGAACACTTTTCATTTAAGCCAAACAAGAGCATTAAGAAGATATGTTCCTTCAGAGCTGTACTCCTTCAGGGTCCTTGAATGCCAGTTGTTGGCTTACTTTTTAGTCAAAGTAAAAGACCTTTTTGCTGCTTTCTTGAAGGATCACCATTAAGAAAAGAACCAGCAGTTTCTGCATTATTGAGTTTCCTTTGTCAGGGGCAAAGGGAGGAGGAATTAGAGTCTCATATCTTGGAGAGTGGTTGTATTAGTTTGCTACAGCTGCCATAACAAACTGCCACAGACTGGGTGGCATAAACAACAGAAGTTTATTTTCTCACAATTCTGGAGGCTAGAAGTTCAAGATCAAAGTATCAGAAGGCTTGGTCCCTCCTGAGGGCCTCTGTCTTTGGCTTGTAGATGGCTACCCTCTCTCTGTGTCTCCACATGCACTTCCCTCAGTGTCTGTCTGTGTCCTAATCTCCTCTTATAAGGATGCCAGTCATATTGGATTAAGGGCCACCCAAATGATCTCATATTAACCTAATTACCTCTTTAAACACCCTAACTCCAAATACTATCACATTCTGAGGTCCTGAGTGTTAGGACTTCAACATAAAAGTCTGGGGGGAGGGGACACAATTCAGCCCATAAGGGTGGTCTTGAGGATAGCCTATATTAGAGCAGAGTTTGTTTAGTGACAAGTAATAGAAACTAATTCATGCCAGTGTGAGCAAATCATCATCATAATCGTCAAAAGAAAAAAACGAAAGAAGAAACTCTGAGGCAGAAAAACAATCACGCCTCAAGAAGGAAGGAACCAGAAACTGGAAAACTCTCACAACACTCTCCCTCTCCTCCCTGCTCTCTCTGCAAACAGGCATCTTCTCTCTCCACACGCCTCCTTTCTCTTCCCCTCATTCCACAGGATAGAAAATGGTCCCTAGACTGCCAAGCTTCCCTAGGAAGGTCCTGCTGTTTATCCAGACTGGCTAGAAAAACTTCAGGCCCTATTTCCAGGGTGAGAATCTGACGGTCCCAGCTGAGGTCAGGTGTTCACCGTGGTCCAATTAGTTATAACCATGGCGATGTGTTCACCTATTTCACACCTGACTCTTCTGGGCTCGCCGCTGTGAACTGGGGTGATTCCCATAGGAAAGGGGGGTGGAGATGTATGATCACTGGCCTCTGAATAGGGTAGATGTTCTAAAACTTGCCACTGGGTGGATAAAGATATTTTTTCTGCGTGTCCCACTCTTTCTTTGTCAGACCATAGTACCTGTTTCTCTCCTGCTAGCTAGCCTAGCTAGATAGTTCTCCTCTTGAAGCATAGACAATAGGTAACTATAGCAACTGGTGGTACAATGTTTAATTGCAATTAAACATTGCCCAGGGGTTAGAAAGTCATGGAGACAGTGATCCCTACATTCAACTGGGGCATTAATTCACAGCTAAGGTGAGTTTCTTGTCTCCAGAACAATCAATGTTTTACCTTTTAAAATAAAGAAAAGTGTGTGTGCCACAATTCTGTCTGAAAGCTCAGGCACTGAAGTGGGCCCAGGAGATGCAATTTCAAACAAGGCTCACCTTTTCATCTTCCAGGTCCATGGCTTGGTTAGGTCTCCGGTACCTCTAATCTTCTCCTTTGTCATCTTGGCTTCAGCTGCCCACCCTTTCCAGGAGCAGGCTGATGAGGAAAGACACAGGTTCAGTAACATCACCTTTAGACCTGATAAGACAGCATTCCCTCGGGACTTCCCCGGCGGTCCAGTGGTTAAGACTCCATGCTGCTGCCGCGGGGGCACAGGTTCGATTCCTAGTCGGGGAACTAAGATCCCACATGCCATGCAGCACAGTCAAAAAAAAATGTTTTTAATACATTTTAAAAAGACAGAATTCCCTCAGATGTGATCAATTCATCCTCCAAAGTTCCAGCCAGGAGGGTAGGCATGCCAGAACCTTTTGACACAAAGTGATCTCCCTCCTCACTCACTCTCACCCGAATTCAAGGACACAAGGACAATATCCTTCCCTCTCTCTATTTTAAAGCACACATCGAATTGGAGTGACTCACTTTGGAATCGCTGGGATGAAGAAACAGACATAATCCAGGGTTTTATGGACTCGTGTCCTCTCTTGCCAGTCATTTGGGAAACAGCTGAGCGATAAACACATGGATCCTGGAACCAGGCTGCCTAGATTCAAAGCTCTACTACTTACTAGCTCTACCTTAGACAAGTTATTGACCTCTCTGCACCTCAGGTTCCTGATCATTAAATGAACCAGTGTACATAAAGTGCTTAGAGCTATGTAGTTTATTGCTATTATTATTACTACTGTTAAAGATCTGTCCTGAAGAGCCACCTCAGGTTGGTCTGTGACAAAATGTAAGGGGCACTCTTCTCCATTCTTCAGTCAGGGCTCCCAGCTCTCCTGCCTCTTTTTATTGTCTCCTCCCCGGCACCCAAGCATCTGGGGGCTTCATGCAGACTTCCCCATCAGGTCCCACCCAGAACTCCCTCCCACGGTAGCCGTACTCTCTGAAAGTGCTGACTCTCTGACAGAGAGGGAGTTCCCCCATCTTTGGAAAGAATATCCTCAAGGTTTTCTGTTTCCTTTTGTAAGAGCTTTTTCTACTCTTTCTCCAACAACACCCATGCATCTATAGTTAATCGGGTTATACCAATTTACTAATTATCTTCTAAAGCTGTCCCCTGCCCTCCATACTCACTGCAACACTCTGAGTTTGGACCCTCACCTGCACCTGTCATCTCTCACCTGCACCATGACATCAGCTTTCCTACTGGGTCACGCTACCAATTTTGTCTCCAATCTGCTGTCCATAGTGCTAGCATAGGGCTTGTTCTAAAATTTTGATTTGACCACAGATTAAATATTTTTCCAGATTAGATTTTAAGGCTCCCTACTGCCAGAGAGGTATATTTCAAAGTTCTTTGTATGGCCCAGAAACCCCCTCCTGACCCCTACCCACTTTTTCAGTCTAATCTCCTATCACTCCACTTACCCATCACCTACACTTTAGCCACAGAAAGCCACACGCTATTGCCATTCTGCTCTAAGTATTTCTATGTGTGGTGTTGTTACTTCCAGCTGGAGTATCCCAGATTTCCACCCATCCACCTGGCTAACCCTTACCCATTTTTCATGATTCAACTCAGCAGATATCTCCTCTAAAAGCCTTCTATGTTTCCCCCCAGAAATAATCAATTACACTCTCCTTAATACAACATACATGAAAAAGCACTCTAAATATTAGTTTTCTAGACTCCCCCAACTCTTTAAATCACTTTATTGAGGTATAGTTAACATGTAAAAAGTATAAGAAAATCCTACAACTCAACAGCCAAATTTAAAAATGGGCAAAGGACCTGAATAGACATTTCTCCAAAGATGACATAAACTTGGCCAAAGGTATATGAAAAGGTGCTCAACATCATCAATCATCAGGGAAATGCAAACCAAAACCCCAATGAAATATCACCTCAGACCTGTTAGGATAGATATTATTTAAAAAAAAAAAAAAAGAGGTAACAAGTGTTGGCATGGATGTGGGGAAAAGGGAACCTTGGTACCCTACTGGTGGAAATGTAAAATGTTACCGCCGTTATGGAAAACAGTATGGAGGCTTCTCCCCCACTTTACTGTAAGCTCTTTGAGGTCAGGAATTACCTCGTATCAGTCTTAGTATTTCCCTCAGCACCAACCCCAGAAATGGGTATGAGCTATAATAAACACTGGACAAGTGAAGGAATGAGGGAGGAAGGAGGGAGGTGTTATTCTTTACATGCAGCAATAATAGTACTACAACCCTATGGACAGACTTTATCTTTTGGATACATTTCCAAACACTGGGATGTGTCATATAGATATATCCATATATTCTCATCCTTGTTACCCTGGAACTAATGATTACAGTATGGCTGAGAGAGAGGTTAGAGCAGTCTCTGACTAGGGACAAAGCCAACTGGCTCCACCCTTAAAGGAAATTCTGATCTTGGCCTCCTCATTAACATCACTCACTCACTCACTCCCCAGCTGAGCCCAGAGCCTTGAATGAGGTCAGCTGGCAGCACAGCCCAGCGGTGGGATTGAGAAATGTAGCACAAATTTGCTCCAACCTGCAATGAAACCGAAAAAGCACATGTGCTACATGTCAGAGGATGGAAATCTTTTCCACCCTTCCTGCATTCTTTCCTTCCCTCCTTCTTCCCTTCCTTCCTTTTTTTGATACACATTCGCAAATGTGGTGCTAGTGTAAACCTGAGCCTAACAACTTTGGTGGTTGATTAAACTCTTCAGTTTCACTCCCCTGCTAATCAGCTACAAAAACCTTCGACATGTACACCACCTCAGAGAGGGTTTATCACTTAATTACTATAAAACAACCCCACAGGTTAATGCATGCTTGATCTCAAAGGAGTGGCAGTGACCATTGTGTTTTTATATCAATTGCACAGTAAGAAACAAGGATAGAGAATTCAGGCCCAGAAATATGACACAAGGTCTGATTTAAGGAAATGTGCTTTCTTGGGACTCAGGAAATGCATCCTTGACTCCCACTACCACTCCCCAAAACTTGACCTACCATTTTGCTATAATCTGAAATTTTAGGACCAGAAATGTATTCCTTTGGGTTTTTCCTATTAAAAGTCAAATATAGTGTAGGATGGATCACATATCAAACTATGGTCAATCATTTATGCCTCAGATAAGTCTAGATAAATTTAGCCATTTTTCTAGGGCACTGGTGTTTATAGAGAATTGAAGGAGAGTAGCTGGAGGCAATGACCTGAGTAGCTGGGGCAGGTCCACCACCAAGGGTGGAAAACAAGGCAAAAGAGGAAGGAGGGTTGGAGAAAGCAAGTTTCATATCTGTACCTCCTGCTTGGCATTGATAAAATTGTGGACAATTGTGCGGAAATAAGAGGTCGAGGAGTCTGACTGTAGCTGGCATCCTATTCTGCAGGAATGAGTTACTGAAATGTTCTGCCACTGATTTTTGCATCACTAGCATCCCAAGAATGAGGCAGCATGAATTCCAGCTCAGTGTTTCCCTTTATACAGTGTATATGCTTCTGACAAGCTCTGGGTAAATAATTTTTCATAAGTCAAATCGTAATGTAGGTATTCCAGGGGAGAATTAGTGAGGAGATCATCTGGAACAGTGAAAATGTCTTGACTATTTTGTAGAAATGCTTGCTTTCCTACATCAGCCTTGCTTGCGAAGAAGTACACTTACAGTGTGTTTGCCTCTCTCTCTGGAAGGCAGAATGTTTAGAACTCAGTGACAACTACTGATTTAATTTACAAAATGTCTGTTCAGGTGGGCAAGGATCTGCAGGAGCACCCTGATGATCTCATTATGCCTGTGTGGGGTGCATGAAGTCAATACGATCATCCCCAAACTGCTAAAAGGTTGTTCTTCTGACAAGTTAGTAAAGGACTGAGCAGTCAGTCTCCTCTCTTGGTAAACAGAGAAGATGCCAAGAACTAGATAAGAGACTTCTTTTAGCTACAGGCTCTTAGAGTGAGAACAACTGACAAAAAGTGTATTTGAACAAAAGCCTCGGTTGCATTGAAATAGTTACTAGAAACTCAAGAAGAATGATGTATATCATTGTGGTAAATGAAGTTAGACACTCAACTTGCTTGCAACGTGGGTCAACAACCTAAAGGATGTTGTGAGTAGAAAAGCATGCTCTGTATCTCATCAACTTAACTGGGTTTGCACAAGATGATCCTTTCATTCAATAAGGAAAATAATTGGCTTTTTAGGCAGTACCTTGGGGACAAAGTGAAGTATGCCCCCAAAGAACAAGGGTGCCCACTGAAAAGCAAACCAAATAAATCAACACTGAACAGGAGAAAGCAAAAAGTCTACCGAGTGCTTTCTGATGCATAATCAATGATATTGGCACAATGGAACCTTACCTTGACCCAAAAGAAATATTCTTCAAAGCTCTCTGCATCCTTTTGCTTTGAATCCTTATTCAACAATCTGCTGATTGATAACTCAGCTCAATGCCTGGTAAAGGGGCCATCCAGGCACAGGCAGGCGTTCTCTCTTGTTGTAAATAATCACATTGGCATTCTAGTTTATCCAGCAATCTCATGTGAATTGACTTAGTGAGTAGCCATCACTTTAAATGTGGTCAATTCTAAGTATACTGATAAGCCCAGTTTCTGTAGCCCCATACACAGTAGTACATTTACACAGCTGCTGCTACATAGCACCAAGAAGCCTTTCTACGGCTTTATCCTTTCCTTTGCCATTGATCTTTTTCCATTCTTTCACCATTGCTTAAAAGGTTAATTTCCCCTAGTGGTTTGACTCATAGGCAGTATGTATACAATACCAAAAGAGCTAGTTGACCTCTTTGACTTGTTCAATGAAAAACCCAGCCATAATGGTTATTTGGCAGCACAGGCAGAGTTGCAAGGCTAGACTTGAGGTTCACAATAAAACCTGAGGTTAAAATTTTTAGTGCAATAGACCCCTTTAGGAATCTGATAAAAGCTTTGGAGTTTGGGGTGGTCCATGCATCCCATCTACAGAGTGCTATTTAAGAAACCTGATCTCATGCAGACCCGTCATTTTGTCGATGGGGAAACTGAGGCTTTGTGAAGGGAAATGACTAACCCAAGGTTACACAACTAGTTACAGGCAGAAACAGAATTAGGTCTTTAACATCTTCAACCAACGTTCAACTGACCAATTTTTTTTCACTGCATAACAAGTCATATTGACCTCAATTAGACACAGCAATAATGTGGAAATTCTGCTTGGGCACCCACCTGTCCTGGGACAGGAAAAAAGCTCCAACAAGATCTCTTCCCCCAGCTGACCCCCATTCTCTCAGCCAAGCTGCACTGAGTCGTCCAGCTCTTCAGTCTTTATTCCTATCTTTTAAAATGGGAGCTGAAAGAGGGAAACGGCTGACCAACCCAATCTGGAGAAGATTCCAGAAGTTATTAGTGCTCCCTCCTGCAACCTGAACTACATATGCAAACTTGGGGTTTGTCCAGTGATTTCAGTCAAACAAATGTGAGACCATGAAATGAGAATAGCCACTTTATCTGAATTCACTAGGCTGGTCAACGAAAACAGATCATCTAAGGGACCCAGGAAGGCTTCTCCTAAAGCAATTTCTCTGTAAAATATTAACTAACATTTCTATGATGTTTTATATTTCATAAAGTGCTTTCAGGTACATAAATCAACTAAGGAAGGAAAAATAAAAAGGAGCGAGGGATTAGCAAATCTTTAACATTAAATGGTTTATTCCCGAAACAACTCTGAAATAAAGCTCTCTCTTTTTAACTCATAAGGAATCAGACTCAGAATGGCTAAGTATTTTGCATGAAGTCACATAGTAACTAGCAGAGCCAGGACTCAAATCCTAACATCTGAGTACAATCTTATTTGCTAGGTGACAAATTGAGGTTCTAAGAGGTTATGTCACTCCTTCTATTCATCCACTGCCTAAGTTATGGTGTTTGTATTTGAACTTGCACCTTTGGATCCTAAAGCAAGCCTTTCATTCCATTAAGTTAATGTTTCTCAACATTCTCTGCAAAGCACCTAAATGAGAATCACCCAGCTGCCCATTCTTTAGGAAAAATAGGTCTTGAATAGGGATTCTCAAAATGTGGCGCTTGGACCGACAGCTGAGAACACTTGTTAGAAATGCAAGTTCTCAGGTGCCATCCAGGACCTACTGCATCAGACACTCTGGGGGTGGGGGCCGGGAATCTGTGTTTTAAGTGCTCCAGGTGATTCTGATGCCTGCTAAAATCAGAGAACCACTCACTGATCTAGTGGCATTCTTTCCCTTAACCCCTCCCTAAGACAACTCATTTTTACCTGGACCTTTTCTAGATCAAACAATTCTAACACATGTACCCTGACTTAAAAAGCACTGAAACGTATTCAGTACTTGATCTAAGTCCATCATACTTTGCAAGACTCCAAACCCTGTGGCATCTGATTCTACCACATAATTTCACTTTAATCTTTTTTCCTCAAACACTCTCAGAAATCTGAGGACTCAAGAATCTGCTGAAAATCATGGACATAGAGAACAGACTGGTGGTTGTCTCAGGGGAGGGGTTGGGGGAGGGATAGAATGGGAGGTGAGGGTTAGCAGATGTAAGCTTTTATACATAGAATGTATAAACAACAAGGTCCTACTGTATAGCACGGGGAACTATAATCAATATCCTATGATAAACCATAATGGAAAAGGATATTAAAAAAAAGAATGTATATATATGTATAACTGAACCACTTTGCTGTACAGCAGAAATTAATACAACATTGTAAATCAACTAACTTTGATTAAAAAAAAAAAAAAGAATCTGCTGAAAGAACTCAACCCTGAACTTGTCCTCAGAGACTGTTCCTAATGAAGAGGAAAAAGATGCCCAACAATATCATTTGCTTCGGAACATTTCACAACTCTAAACAGAATTTTTAATGGAGATGCTTAGATTAGAAAATAGAGTTTCCTCCAAGAGAACCCACCAGGGTAGGTTTAAGGCTTTGTTTCAAAGCTGAGCTTGGCAACATGACATTGATGTGTGGGCCTTTCACAGTTTACTTATGTTTTGGTGGGTGGTTTGTTTTATGACATTAAATGTTCTTCTCAAGCAGGTGTTGGCTGGATAGAATAAAACTAATTAGTTTGATCTTGGGGAAAACTGAGCCTATGTGACTGGATTTCAGACGGTGTCCACGTTTGTTACTTGCTTGAATTACGCAAGCAGTCTAACAAGGAGTAAACTGTATTACTTTTCCCAGAGTGTGCTATATTTTATCACAGAAAACACAATCAGTGGTACCAAATGCAAGTATAATGTTCGCTGGTTAAACCAACACCATCCTGCCTCTCCCAATTTATTGCTTAGCAATTGAATTTACCCGAGATGGGGCTGTGGGTTAAGCTTTCACAAGGAATGATGCAACACCACCACCATGCGGTTCCCAGATGCAAATGGCTGGGACAGAAGTAATATTCATCCCCATTGAAATAGATGCACTGCTTCCTGGGCCTCCCAAAAAGCTTAACCTTTGCATTTTCAGCTTAGAATTCAGCTGGAAGAGGAGAGATAAGGCCTTCTTCCAGATGGACACAAAGTATTAATCAGAAAGTGCAGTAGTAAAAAAAGAAAAAGTGCAGTAGTGCCTGGGTAATCAGGTAACCCCAGGAACCCCCATATTCACCTCTCCTTCAATTCATTCTGTTCTCTCCCCAGTGTTCCTTTCTTATTAGCAGCTATTATTTGACTGCAGCTTAATCAATCTCCACGCCATTCCTGAATCTCAGCTGCTGGCCATTTAATGGTGCCTCCCGAGCTCAAAGCATAGGTCCCATTCCCGTTATGTTTCTCTAGGTTTCACAAAGCCCACGTCCAACCATTAGGAACCAACTCTTATCCTGGTCTGTAAGAGGGAAAAAAAGAAAGAGAAGGAAAAAGATGGGAGATTCAGAAAACTAACAATGATCACTCCAGCAGTTAACTTGCCTGTTCTTGGACATTTCTTATCTCTTTATTAATCATGTAGGAGTTTTTAGTTAGTATGAACATCAAAGACTCTCACAAACTTTAGGGGAAAAAAGAATTATTTTTCTAAATAAGTTAACGATATATCTCAGGAAGCTTATTTGCAAAGAACAATCCCTAAAACTTGCATTAGTGTACCTTTAGGGTTCCAATATCGTATGGTTACTTACAATCAGCTAACGAAAACTGAGCACGTACTATGTGCCAGGCATATGTCGTGTGTTACTGATAATACACAAAACAGACATGGCCCCAGCTCTCATGTTGCTCACCATCCAGGAAGGAAAACATTTAATTTTAAAAACTATAGATGAGATCTGTTCTATAAAGAAGTACAAAGTGTAACTGTTGGCTCCCCCTGAGAGATTTTCTCACCTCTCCCAAAAGGAGGCAGTAAGGAGTAGCAGAAGGAGCATAGGTCTTAAATCAGATCTAGGTTTGAATTCAAACCTTCTCACCCACCAGCTGGGGACCTGGGTAGGACTCTTGAAGCTTAAGTTCTCTTTTCAATAGAATCAATACATAAATCTCTACCTCATGGGGCTAGTAAAAGGACTAAATGAGATATTGCACGAAAAGATGTGCAAGCTCTTGGCACAGGGTGGTGGCCCTCTACCCCTTTCAACCAGCATACTTCTGATGAAGAAAAATCTGGTTGCCCCTGATTTTTACAGTTTCCCCCTATTATTGATGGCCCTACCGCATACCAAGCCCTGGCTAGGTCCTCCATGTCCGTGCTATTGCTAATTCCCAGGTTAGGAGTAGAACTTTGCTTTTTTTAAATGCTGCCTTCAAAACTAAATACACACACACAAACTCACACACACAATTCTGGTCTGGAAACCTCATTATTTGCAGCAGTGATGAAGAATCTGTTTTGCTCCCATAGTATGGCTGACAGCTTTGGTGTTTTCTCGTTTAAAAAGGTAAATTCAAAGTGGCTTTTATCTTTGTCCCTGGAGATGAGTTGACATTTAATGCAAAATGAGGCATTTGGGCTGACCATGTGAAGGCAGAGTAGGGGTATTTTCTAAGAGAATAAGCACATTTGCTTGTCTGCTCGGATCTGCTGGCCAGCAGCTTTGGTCAAACCATCGCACTAGTTCTCGCAGCTCACTCTCACCTCACCTGAAGCAACCGGGAAGCTTTCCTCCCCCTTTCCCTCCACCTTGGGAGGCACTGCTTCCTGCTGACACCTATATCAACAGGGGTCTAACTTTGGAGCTTACAGAGAAAGCTAGGAAATGTTCATTCCTTGAGAATTTAAAGAAACATAAAACACACCCACACTGTGTAGCAGGATCAATATTCACTTACACTATACTCAGATGTACAAAAACAAAGAGCCTTTTATTCCTCTGTAATTGATCTGCTTCCCTTGAAGACCTTCACCAGGCTGATGGCAGGAGAGAAAAATGAAAGGTTTGTCCAGCCTAGTAATGTAGTCTTGTTTGGTGTCCCGTCTCGGCTGGGACGGCTTGGATACATGCTGTTTCAGAGTCTGCACCTCCCTCTCCGCTGCTCCTCCTAAGGTGGCACCTTAGAGCCTGAAAGGAAGGGTGTGGCTTTGTGACCTCATGGGGGCAGAGGGGAGATGGCCGGGGTCCTTGAGATGTCAGCCAGCATCTGCTGCGGAGGGCCCAGGCTGGGTTGACCCCTGGACTGGAGACCACTGAGTCATGAACCTATGCTCTGGACATTCTCCTGGTGCCTCTGAGTCTGTTGCTGGCAACACTCAGGGTCTGTTGGACTCGCCTGACCTCAGTTCCTGGTGGCACAGTGGACACACCCCTGAGACTTGGCCAGGAAGCACTGCCCTGCTGTCCTCAGCAACACTGGCTCCTCTGCCCACCAAAGTGGCCCAGGCTCCCCAGGCAGGCTCTACAAAATTCAGTGGCTGGCCCTGCGGACATGAGGAAATCCTAGATCCCTTTCAGTCCCTTGAGAATTAAGGCTGGTTCAGAAGAACCAGGCCCTCCTAGGCCTAACCTGGCTGTGTTGACCAGTGTCTTCTGATGAAGCTGCCCACAGGTTCCTGCAAAGGCAGCCTGAGAAACAAATCTACACCCAGAATCCCAACTTACTGCCGGTTATACACACACACACACACACACACACACACACACACACAGTCTTCCCATCCCCAGGGCTCAGGCCCAGAAGAAAGGAGATCTCACCCCTTCTTCACTTCCTATCTCCCCTCCTCTTCTCCCCATCTCCCTATGCCAGAGGAGTAGATCATGGATTTTCCATTTCCTCTATAAATTATCCTCCTTCTGGACATCAAGTCTTGTGCCCTACCTGCCCTAGGCAGAAAGAGGACCCTCTACACTTGGAAAATCTTTATGCTTTGATCCACTGAGGCCTCCTCTCAGTAAGCTGGGAGTGAGAGGAACTCCTATAAAAGGAGTCCTAGACTTCTTTTCCTCTCTGGAAAAATGTCTTATCTTACTGCAGAATCAAAAATACTACTTTAAATACCAAACCTGGAATATTAACTCCTTCTTTCCCTTTGCATCCCTCTTGTAATCTTTCTAAGAGGTAGGAGGATGCCTCAAGAAAACTAGGGAGAAGATTACATGGAGGGAAGTGTAAAATAAAAAAAACATTTCAAAATATCCCCCTGTTGTACCACCCCAGCTCTTCAGCTAAATTCTCCAGATCCTTACTGAATACCTGTTACATTCTCAGCATTTGAGAAAGTATACAGGAAGTACAGAAGAGACATAAGACATGGCCACCACCTCAGGGAACTTTCAGTCTAATGGTAAGAGAGACTTGTGAATAATCAAAGGAAAGACCTGACTTGCACAAATGGGTGGTGAGGGCTATAAAGTGCTCCCGCTGGCAGTTCAGAAGCCACTCTCAGGACTTCCCTGGTGGTCCAGTGGTAAAGAATCCACCTTCCAATGCAGAGGACGTGGGTTTGATCCCTGGCTGGGGAACTAAGATGCCATCCCACATGCTGCGGGGCAACTAAGCCCACACGCCTCAACTAGAGAGAGAAACACCGCACATCACAACTAGAGAGAAGCCTGCCCACTGCAACAAAAGATCCCGCAAGCCACAACTAAGACCCGACACAGCCAAAGATAAAATAAAATAAATAAATATTAAAAAAAAAAAAGAAGGCACTCTCCTGACCCCTGATTTCCCTTCTTCCTCTGATATTGTGAGCTTCTTCTTCTTCTTCTTCTTTTTTAATCTCTCTGCTGCTTGAAAGAAAAGCACTGAAGCAGAGAGAAAGCAAGCAACCACTGCACGCTAGTGTCTGCAGACAACCCTATTGTCAGGAACCATCAGTTCCCCAGGGGAACAGGGGAGTGGATGAGGATATCTACTGGGTCTCAATTTTGCATATGCAATTTGTGCCCATAATTATTTTGATTACTGCACGGGTCACGTAAAGCTTGACCAAGCAAACAGCCACTAATTAAATGCTATGCAAAATGTCTCATTCCTGTGCAGGCTTCTATATGTGAAATATAGTCTACTGAAAAAGAAATCTCACATCAAGTGATTTTTACCTGTCTGCTCTACCTGACCTCTCTCTTAAGCGGTCAGTAAGACCTCTTAAGAGAATGGTAGACATAGATTTTTTTTTTTAAGTCAACTTTCATAGAGAGAAGACTTAAAAGGACAGAACTAAATATTGCCAGTAATTACTCTGGATCATGTGTGTGTGTGTGTGTGTGTGTGTGTCTTCATGCTTTTAAGATTAACATCAACATTTAATAAGCCAAATAGAGCATGAAAAAGAGTACCATTCAGAAATCGAAATCTTAGGCAATGCTGATACTGGTGTTGTAAGGGTAAATACAAATTAGAAATAAGAAAAAAAAGTAATTCACCCTGAGGCAAAGAAAATGGAAAGACACCTTCCTCCAACTCCCTTTTTTCTTTGAGCGTTTACCTTAAAACTCATCGTTGTAAGCTCTTTCTCTACCTCCTCAAAATGCATGTAGATCTTTTTAGAAGCTAAATAAAACTCTTGCCAATTTTACAATCCAGGGATGTTTCCTCGAGGACCAGGGATCCATCTCTTTAAAAAGTAATTATCAAGAAAGATAGGGCTGTGATTTATGTCATAGAGTGTTCTGCCTATGTTTTCCTCTAAGCGTTTTATAGTGTCTGGCCTTACATTTAGGTCTTTAATCCATTTTGAGTTTATTTCTGTGTATGGTGTTAGGGAGTGTTCTAATTTCATTCTTTTACATGTAGCTGTCCAGTTTTCCCAGCACCACTTATTGAAGAGGCTGTCTTTTCTCCATTGTATATTCTTGCCTCCTTTATCAAAAATAAGGTGACCATATGTGCGTGGGTTTATCTCTGGGCTTTCTAGCCTGTTCCATTGATCTCTATTTCTGTTTTTGTGCCAGTACCATACTGTCTTGATTACTGTAGCTTTGTAGTATAGTCTGAAGTCTGGAACCTGATTCCTCCAGCTCCATTTTTCTTTCTCAAGATTGCTTTGGCTATTCGGGGTCTTTTGTGTTTCCATACAAATTGTGAATTTTTTTTGTTTTAGTCCTGTGAAAAATGCCATTGGTAGTTTGATAGGGATTGCACTGAATCTGTAGATTGCTTTGGGTAGTAGAGTCATTTTCACAATGTTGATTCTTCCAATCCAAGAACATGGTATATCTCTCCATCTGTTTGTATCATCTTTAATTTTTTTCATCAGTGTCTTATAGTTTTCTGCATACAGGTCTTTTGTCTTCTTAGGTACGTTTATTCCTAGGTATTTTATTCTTTTTGTTGCAATGATAAATGAGAGTGTTTCCTTAATTTTTCTTTCAGATTTTTCATCATTAGTATATAGGAATGCAAGATATACCCTGAGAAAACCATAATTCAAAAAGAGTCATGTACCACAATGTTCATTGTAGCTCTATTTACAATAGCCAGGACCTGGAAGCAACCTAAGTGTCCATTGACAGATGAATGGATAAAGAAGATGTGGCACATATACACAATGGAAGACTACTCAGCCATAAAAAGAAACGAAATTGAGTTATTTGTAGTGAGGTGGATGGACCTAAAGTCTGTCATACAGAATGAAGTAAGTCAGAAAGAGAAAAACAGTGCTGTCAAGTCCTCTTACTTGAGTACTAGTTATCATTTATCTTGAGAACGTGTATGGAACGGGTTGTACCACTTGGCTATACAAAATGGTGAGATTTCTTTCTGTTTTTGTAATCTCTTAATGGATTGCCTGCATAAATGGATGTGCATCACGTTCTGGTTTAATGCTCGTTCAGTTAATAAAACTGTTTTTTTCTCTTCTATCTTTGTGGAGAAGTTTTCTGGGTTGGCAGGAGCTTTTGTATTTCCTATGTCTTTTTTTTCTTATACTCCAAACTTTCTGTATTGAATAATTAGTACATTTGTGATTTTTAAAATATCTTAATGTTGCACCATGGTAGACCTATAGACTAACCATCTACGAAATATATATATTTCGTAAATATAAATAAATATATATATATATAGATAGATAGATAGATTTCTATACGAAATCTCACCATTTTGTATAGCCAAGTGGATACAACCATCGTATATATCTTACAAGGTATATTTTGTTATTTACACCACTTAAGATTAATGTTAGCAATTTAGCATTGACCACTAATCATACAAGAAGCCCCCAGATTCCTAAGATCCCAAGACCTGAACAGTTAAGAGCATAGATTTGAAATCAAACAGATCTGGCTAAACTGTGAACTAACAGAGTGACCTTGGTTAAGTTATTTAACCTCTCCGAGAAGTTTCCGCAGCTTAAAGTGAGTTAAAATTAAATGAGATAATACCCTTAATAAAGTGTAGCCATTAGAGATTGTTACATAATTGCTCTGTCCAGCTCTGTCATTCAAAGTTCTTCTTTGTAGCTGCCAGTGTCTCGGCTTATGACCTTGGTAATTTCTTGTTATCGTTTTTTAAAAAAAGAAAGAAAACAGGAGAAGTTTGTAAAATGCTCTCACAAATTCTCATGCAATCAAAAGCCAATAAAGCTCAGCCTGACTTCCAAATAAAGGACAGATTTTCCAGTTTGTCCCTTTAAGAAAGCAGAGCTCCAAGTCCACCACTCAGCCAAAAATAAAATAAAAATACAACTGCAGCTCACTCCTCTCAGAACGACTTATAGCTTTCAACTCAATTTCTCATTCTATGGTACAAATCAGCATCATGACAACATGTTTCAAATTAATTAAAAGACATTCCTTTCCATCCAATTTATAATCAAGGCAATTTACTTCCAAACATAATCAAGAAACTATGTAAAGGAAGATAAACCATATGAAGAATTTTTTCATATGTGAAGTTAATTGATTTTCATTATCTTTTTTAATGTTTCAGATAAGGATTCTAAAAGACTGGGTTTTCCGAAATAACTCAGCAGAGTTTTGAAAAAAACTCTTCAAAGGAGATTACACTTTCCACCAAAAAGAGCACCCAGGCTACAGGGGACAATGGGGCACTTAGTGAATTTGTTATGGACCTGCAGGAGCTACATTCCGAATTCCTGGAACTCTTGGCCAGAATTCCTTTGAATAGTCAGAAGAGGGCAAAAAAAATGATGAAAACATGTTCTTTCAGTAAAGCTTGGAGCTGTGTATTTTAACAGGCCAGGTAGAGTTATGGAGAGAAAACTGCTGGCCATGTTTGCTCGTCTTGGATTCTCTGGGAAAACAAAACAAAACTGTTCACCTGCAATATTCACTTCCATAAAGAGGATTGGTCCCCTCTATTGAAAGTCAAGTAAGAGCCTTATTGAGACAGCAGACACAGATGCCTCCATTGCAAATGGGGATTGTAAAAGCTTTCCCAGTCCCAGGCCTATGTTCGCATTTCCATGGCCCCTTAAATTTACTCCTGAGTCCCTCCAGTGAACCCCCCTCCGACATAGAAATATTGCAGAAGGGCAACATTATGGTCCCATGAGCAGTCATCACCCACGTTTGCCCAATATCTCCACAATTAAGGATTCTTTTTATCATACCCTTCCCCAAACCTCCATGGAGTCGATGTATTGAAACATCATGCTAATAACTAATAATAAACTAATAGCGTTTATTAACAATCCTTTGTTCCCCTTTTTTTTTTTTAATTAATGAAGGACACAGAAAATGATAATTTAAATTCTGGTCAGCACCAGATTACCAATATAACCACAGTGAGTTGATATAATCCCAGCCAAAATACAAAAGAGTGGTTCAGAGCCCAGACTCTGGAGCCAGGACACCCGGGTTAGAATCCCAGCTCTGCCACTTCTCAGCTGTGCAACTTTGGGCAAGTTATGCAACCTCTCTGTGCCTCAATGGTCTCATCTGTAAGCTTCTAGTAATAATAGTACCTATCCATAGGGTTGTTGGAGAGACTAAATGAGCTCAAATATTTAAAGAACTTATAACGGTGCCTGAAATATAGTAAATGCTAATTTATGCTAGCTCTAATTTTTTAAACAGCTTTATTTCTAGAAATGACTCCAGGAAATACTTCTAGAAACTTGTGTCCTTGGATGTCTGGATCTAAGTGAAGGACTTTACATTAAGGTCTTTTAAAATTTCATCTTGTTTTCATGTGGCCCACAATTCAGCCGTCACCATAGAATTAATCATAGCTTTAATACCATCATTCTGCATCAGGTAAGGTGAAAATAAATTAAAATTATCTGTAATACACTAACTGTGTTAGTTACACTAATGTTAATCATTTAAACTCTAGATCTTTAAAAATAACTATTTCTTCATTCATAAAGTGTCACTAGGACATACATATTATTTCCATTTCCTTCACTCTATTTGGAGACTCAAGATAGAAGCATTGGGCTTCCCTGGTGGCGCAGTGGTTGAGAATCTGCCTGCCAATGCAGGGGACACGGGTTCGAGCCCTGGTCTGGGAAGATCCCACATGCCGCGGAGCAACTAGGCCCGTGAGCCACAACTACTGAGCCTGCGCATCTGGAGCCTGTGCTCCACAACAAGAGAGGCCACGATAGTGAGAGGCCCGCGCACCGCGATGAAGAGTGGCCCCCGCTTGCCACAACTAGAGAAAGCCCTCGCACAGAAATGAAGACCCAACACAGCCAAAAAAATTAATTAATTAATTAAAAATTTAAAAAAAAAGATTGAAGCATTTGTCTGATAAAGGCAAGCACTTCACAGGGGGCAGAGGAGAGATAATAGGAAATAGAAGGGCAAGAAAAGTCAACTGGGGGAAATAAGTCAAAATGCCCTAAATGGACAACTATATTACCATGCCCAGAAAAAATGAAGAATGCAATAATCTTAGCATAAGGAAATAGCTCTGAAAATGTCAGCGGCCCAATCTTTCCAAGTGAAATGGATAACCACCCAGAGGGTGAGAGAGTTGGGCTATACAATCCCCATACCTGCCATCCCCAACACCGCCAGCACTTGCAACACTTTTCCAGAGTGCTACCCTCTAGACAGACACCACCCTCACACCCCATCAGTTCCTAATACTGGCTCTGTGACCTTAAGAAGTTACTCTGTGGCTTGATTTCCTCATTTGTAAAATAGAGATAATATCTGTATCCACCTTATAGGGTTTTATAAGGATTAAATGAGTCAATGTGGGTAAAGCTCCTAGAACAGTGTCTGGCACAAATTGTTACCTAAGTCTAAAATATTATCTTTATTTTTAAAAAAATACAGGTTCCTAAACTTCTCCCCAGTCCTAATGAGTCAGAATCTGCAAATCTTCCCTCAGGCGATTCTGATGTGGATCAGCTTTGGGAACTATGGATGGGCAACTTTACTATTTTAAGTGAGATTATCACTTAGTTATCTCATTTAAAATATCTCCAAATGGGTCAAAAGGTACAAACTTCCACTTGTAAAATAAATAAGTCATGGAGATGTAGTGTACAGCACAGTGACTATATTAATAATTTTGTATTGTATATTTGAAAGCTACTAAGACAATAGATCTTAAAACTTCACATCACAAGAAAAAAAAAATCCTGGCTGTGTATGGTGATGGATGTTAATTTGTGGTGGTTATTTCAAAATATGTAGAAATATTGAATTACTGTGTTGTACACCTGAAACTAATATAATATGTCAATTATACCTCAATAAGAAAAAATTTAAAAACCACAACCCCAAAAAACAAGGCACTAAACAGGAAGAACAAAAAAAAAGAATCTCCAAGTGGCCCAGGAACAGAAATATGAGACAGTCTGATGGATCTAGACTAGTAGTTCTCAGCTGGGTAAGTTTTGCCCCACAGAGCATGTTCGTCAATTCGGGCAGGAATTTTTGCTTGTCACAGGTGGAAGGGGAGTGCTACTGGTGTCCAGTGAGCAGAGGCCAGAGATGCTGCTAAACTTCCTGCAGTGCCCAGGGCAGCCTCCACAGCAAAGAATTATCAGGCCCAAAATATCAACGGAGCTAAGATTTGAGAAACCCTGATGGACCAGTGCTTCCCAAACATTTATGTGTGCACGAATCACCTGGGGATCTTGTGAAAGTATGTGTTTTGACTCAGTAAATGTAGGGGGAGACCTGAGACTCTGCTTTTCTAACAAGCGTTACCAGGGAGCTTGTTAGAATCATTCCAGGCTCCACCCCAGGACTGTTGGATTATAATCTGTATTTTAACAATTTCCCTGAGGGATTTGCAGGCATATTAGAGTTTGAGAATTGCTCTAGAAAATCCAGTCAGATTCACGCTAATCCACAAAAGAGAAAGCTATTTTTTGGACCTATTGACAAAGAGTAAGACTGGACATTATTCTCTAGGCAATTTTTTTATATTTAAATAAGATGGAAAACTACAAGGATTTTATTAGATGACTTTATTAGATTTTATTATATTAAATAATAATCTATAATTATTTGTAAAAAATAATTTTATAATTATTGGATTATTCAGACATTCAAAGTAGGTCTTAGTGTTCCTTAATCAAAACACTTCAAAGCTTGGAAGTGTTCTGGGTAACAGGAAGGGCAGAGGAGGGTAGAGGAGGGACAGATGGGAGAGAGGAGGAAGGGAAGGGAGAAGGGAAACAAGAAAGAAAGGAGGAAGGAGGAAATGAAGGAAAGAACAAGAGAGGGAGGGAGGAAGAAAAGAAAGAGTGAAGGGAAGGTTATAGAGAGGAAGAAAGGAAAGAAGGAAGGAAGGAAGGAAAAAGAAAAAAGACAGTGAGGTTTGGTAAATGCTCCATACAAGATTAAGCAAAATGATCTTCCTTTACTGCAGTAATTCTCAGAGCCTTTAATGTCCTCATGTGCAATTTGAAATTCCAAAGGGAGGTATTTTCAACATTTGACCATAGAAGCTTTTTATTATAGAGCATCTCAAGGCCTTGATAGTCTAACGAACTCACCTTTGGAAATGTTGGTCTAAGTAAACCATTTTCTTTCCTTGAGCTTTGAAAGCACTGCCCCACTCAATCTCTAGGGACTTTTGTATCCTTAGGAACCAAAATAGTCACTAATAGATTAAAATAGCAGGTACCATTTTAACCATCTTGCACATACCAGGCACTGTCCTAGACACTTGATATGCATTTTCTCTAGTCCTCACAACAAGTCTGCAAGGTAGGACTTAACTCATTTTATACCTTAAGAAAATGAGACATAGAGAAGCTGAGAAATTTGCCCCAAACCATGCCTGCTGGTGAAGCCTGATGTGCTCACTCAGCTCCACTTAATGAAACATTGTCTTCCCTGACATGAGCGTTAGAAACCAAGAGTCTCTCACCAGATTCAAATCCTGGCCATAGACATCTGTTCTCCTTAGAGACCTGACTTCCTTTTTGCCAGTAATTGGCCTAGCATCTGTCTTGATTTCTAACCCACATCTCCATCATCCTCATTGTCTTGCCTTTAACATTTCTACTTGGCTCAGTGTCTTCTGCTGTGACCAACTTTCAGAGACACACCCACCTCCTTCTTTCCCACAACGAGGCCCTGGGATGGAGACCCATGCCCTGGAGCTCAGGCTCGCTCAGATCTCCCGGATGCATCATGTCACCACTTCTAATTCCTTGCTTGGGAGGAAGTCCACCCAGCAGATGAAGGTATTCGTGGACCAGCAGCTCCTCTCTGGTGTCCTCCCTCCCCCATTCAGTACCTAGCAAGCTCTGGAGAGTTGGCCTGTGCTGTCATGTTGGAGAAACAGGTGGTCCTCACACTGAACTTGACTGAACAGCCCACGTCCTCACCTGATCCTCTGCATTCATTACCCCCTTCCCACATCAGATAACATCTGCCTACAACAACCCACTATGGAGTCATTATTTTGTGCCAGGCACCATGCTAAGTGCTCATATGTATCATCCCTTTTTAACCACACAACGCTGTGAAGTAGGTAGTATTACCCCCACTGGAAGAAGGGTACATTAAACCGATAGAGCTGACATTATTCACACGATCACCCAACTAACGTGTGCTGAACTCAAACTCTGTTCCTCCTGACCCCCAAACTCATCCTCTTACCTACTAAGCCCTGACGACCCTCAATAAAACAATTAAATGCTCGTAAAATCCTACTGGAAATGGACAAAGACGGGGTGCCGACCAATCACGCGGGTTGCTTGGTTTCCTCGTGAAAGGCACCTCATGAAGTTTTCTTGGCAAATATTTCCAACGACAGATGTGCAAACTCAGGAAAGCTGTTAGAGCCCGTGGTTGTATTTTTCCAGCCCAAATTTACAACTAAACAGAACTTTGGTTTATGTCAAAACAAGAGGCTAAAAATGGGTTCCCAGGCTCCAGTTTTACAGAGATGTGGTCTTGTGAAGAAAGTTGGTCCAAATCACAACACTGAAAAATGAGCCTTGTGCAAAACCACCCACAAGCTCGGCTTGGTTTGGGGTGGAAAAGATCAGCCAGTGCCCTTTATCCTTGGCTCCTGGACCCTATGAGACATTTTCCCCTCAAAACGTATCCTTAGGATATGAGTTACTTATCTGTAAAATGAGGGAATGGAACTACTCCCAACTCCACATTTTATGGCTTTTTGAAATGCAAAACCAATTTCAAATTGTCCCTTGGGAGCAGCTCATAGAGGAGAAACAGATAAAATTGGCCCTGTTCACACATAGGTTTTCAATCATCTATTCAAGATCAGTTTCATGCTTCCACACAATGCACACTCCTGGAATTCCTTCACTCGCTTCCTGTTTCAGCATTTCAGAGGTTACATACATCAGGAGAGTCCTGGACACCCCAGAACCCACTTGTGATTGGAAGTAGCCAAAGCAAGAAAGAGCAAGAACCAGCTCTGTTTCCCCCTAATACCTGACCTGTCACGTGACATCACCACACTTTTCTCCTTGGAAAGGCAATGATATTGTCTATTGTCCTCAACCAGTGCTTCTTAAACTGTTTGGGTGTGAAAACCCAGTTTCGTCTTTTTGTCTGATAATTTCCAATCCATCTTAGATGGCTATTTTATAAAACAGAATAAAAGTAAATTACTGGAAAAATAAAATGCTGCTTGGATGTCACAGTAATTTCAATTTGCTATAAAAGCTTCTAAATGTTTGCTCTTATTTCCAGACTTTTCTTGCCATGGACTTGTAACAAACGGTTCACAGAACCACGTGGGACTACAGACCACACGGAGAAGCGTTGCCCTAAATCCCTCTCAATTCAATTCCAGACGTTTATTAGGCAATTTCTAGGTCTATGCTAGGTGCTGTGGCCACCACTGATATTTATATGACGGGCTTAAAACCTCTGTCAGATGCTGAGATGAATGAGAATGAGGCTGGGCTATTGCAAAGTGATAGTGTAATTAAATAATCCATAGGTTTCAACTGGAAAAGAGGGAAAATAGCACTTGGCTTGAGAAGTATCACAAGTCAGAAAGATGATGTTTCATAAAGAATGAAACCTCCTACAATATCATAGTGTTATGTTTGGAAGTCCAGACACATCTCAACCCCCCATCAACAGGTTTTTCTTTATCCTAACTTTAACCCTCAGAGGTTGGAAGAGAAAACTGTGAAGCAAAAACTTAGGATTCAGCCTCAAGTCTTCTCATCCACTCAGCCTCCCCATATGTAATCCCTCACTGAGTCCCATCAACCCCATCTCCACTATAGGTCCTGAATCCATCCACTTCTCTCCACCTTCACTATTAACACCTAAGCCACCATCACCCCCCACTTGGATGACTGCAAAACCAGCCACATAGCGGGTCATCTTGCTTCTTCTCCTGACTCCATCTCAACACCAGCAAGCAGAGTTGATCTCTTTAAAATATAAAGCACATCAAAGACTTCAAAAAAAAAAACCTCCATGGCTTCCCGTAGCACAGAGATTAAAATCCAACTCCCTACCATGACCTCCAGTGTCATACAATCTCAGGACCCCCCTACCTGCCTCAGTTATCTCCAACAACCTTTGCTTTCTCTCATTACACTCCAGCCACGCAGGCTTTCCTTATGTTTCTCTGGTCACCAAGCTTTTCCCACTTTAGGGTCTTGTCCTAGCTATTGGCTCAAAAAGGAACACACTTTCTCCTGGTCATTGCAAGCCTGGCCCCATCTTGCCACTATGGTCTCAGCTTACCTGTAACCTCCTTAACGAGGTTTTCCCTTTTCACCCAAATGCTCTCTTTCACTTCATCCAGGTTGGCGTTCCTCACAGCAGTTATCAGCAATACACGTTCTGTCTTTGCTGCTGCAACTCCAGAGTGCCAGTGCCCTGCTTATCAGAAGCACTCAATAAATATTTATTGTCTGTAGGAAAACTTGCAGAGCCATCCAGGAGCTTGTGCTTAGTTGCTACCTAGTATGAAAAATAACAAATTCACTCCAAAAAACAAAAGTGCAATAAAAGAAGCTGAGGGATTTGTTTGCTGACTTACTTGGGATTTAATTACATTGAGGATTTTGATGAAAAGAAGGAAAAATATTGTAGTACATTATGGTGCTAATGTGTGGGAGTTTTCATTGTTTACCCCTGTCTCCTTCCTGGGGTATTATTAATGAGCCAACTATCTTGTATGTGATAATGTATTACAATGAGTTGCGTTGGGTTGTGGGTCAAGATAAAATAGCAGAGTCCAATTTAAGCAAAATGCCATTTGCTTGGTGAACGGCAGACTCATTTCACGCTTGCTTCTCTCCTTCTGCACTTTAGCTGTGCTCACCCTGAGTTGAACAGCGCCAGCCTCCCTCCCATCTAGGGAGGGATGGGAGGAGGTAGATGAACCAGCTGCTCAGCAATCGAATTTGACCTCTGAGAAAACAAGCATCAAGGTGGCCCCTCCAACGGCCACTCATCGCAAAGGCTCACCACCTTGCCTTTGAATGATAGAGGGATTCTTGACAGCCACCTCTGATCTTCTGAAAATACGGGCAGGTATTCACCACCTGGTTACTCTCAGAGCAGCTCCTGGGCCAAAGCAGGGCACTGACCCCAGGGACGTGGCCTTCTAGTTCAACAGACGACCTTCAAAAGACAGGCAGCCCCTTACGCCCACCTGCATTAACTGTCAGCTGCACACAAGAGAGTACAGTGGTGGGAATGCCCCTCTTATCTCCGGCTTTCATTGCTGTGGTGGAGAGAAGCTGCTCTTGTGGGCCGAGAGGGATGGGTTTCAAGGGTTTCTTTGCTTTTGATGTCAACCCTTCACCACCGCAAGATGAACATGTGCCATCTGTGGTGTAGTGTCTGACGGGGGAGGGGGATGGGCGGGCAAATACACACAGATGCTGGTATGTGCCACTGATGCCACATCATCCGGAGGAGCCATCTCTCCCCAAAAGAACACAGGGCTCAACTTCTAGAAAGTAAGGTCTCTTTACTTCTCCCCTTAGCTATGGAATGTCAATAACTCATGTGAAGCAATGAGTCTAGCTAGGGTAGTACTAGTTCACCACTGGGTTCCCCAGGATACTGCACTGACTTCTCTTTCCTGTATCAAAACTGGCCTCTCTGTGATGTTACTAAGTATTTAGCCATTCATGTTTCTTCTCCCACATCTCATCTAATATGATGGTGAACATGTGGTAAACACTCAGTTGACGCTTAGTGTTCTCTTAATACTTTCTATTTTGATTAATTATGGCTTAAAATGTACAGACTGTCAAATTTGGGGAAAATGAACATGGGAGCACACTTTTAGCAAAGTGCAATTCATTTCTCATTCTAAACTGTGGTGATGGCACTGGACAGGTTATTTATTTGATACATAGCTTATTAGAGCTTAATTTCACCATAATGAGAAGTGATCACTTTGGGTACCATCTGTATAAAACCCTTTGTGATCCTTGAAAATTGAGGACCATAACTAAACAGGATCTAGTAGACTCATTTAGGCCAACAAATACAGAAGCCATTATGTAAGTGAAGAAATTTTCCAGAAATACCCTGACCAGCACTTTACTCAGTCCCTGACTTGTAAGGGACTCACATTTCCTTATTGTTTTGAACACAGAAACATCTCAAGTCCAACACCCAAGCCCTCATCTGCAACTTGCACATATTCTTCTTGTTTGTCTTAAATGAAAGCCCCTTCTCCAGAGTTCTGGGCACCTGCACACCAGTAGCCAGGTGTTCAACTGTTCAAACACAAAACATCCACCAACATGTACCTGTCTCTGTTACACTTATACTCGGTGGGATTGGGGGAAGCAGAAACCGATGCTATAGGCAAAGCTCACAGGGCAGAACAATAAACAGGAATAGAGCTGAAGAAACAAATGCTGCAGGTTTTTTCCCCAGAGAAAGGTTAGCAAACTCAATTTTAGCAAAACAAAAAGGTAACACAGACTAACCAAACTGTGGATTTCATTCACATTTGAAAATAAGTTGGATTCACTGCAAAATAATATAAATATATATACACATGAAATATATATTGTATATATATATATAGATATAAAAACATCGAGTCATCAGAAGTCATTAGAGTCAATACATCAATAACAGGATAATACTATAACCAAAGCATTTAAAGAAAAGCATAAACTACTCTCCAGAAACTAAAGTCTCCTCAGGAATCAGTTGACCTTTATTTTTCAAGCTAAATCCTCTATAAGTTCAAGACAATGACCTTCTTAAATCCAAAGGACTTAGGAAATCATTTTTGCAAAGACATCTGATACCATGGTTTTTTTTCCCCAAAAATGCCCCAATATGTCTGTGATTCAAATACTTTCCAGGTTTTCCCATCTTTGTGGGTAAAAATAAGAAGAATTAGCAGTTTTTTCTGCATGGTTGTTAAACACCCTAATTACTTCAAGCACCATTACCACCACTTGCACATAAGCCATCCTTTGAAAATACTTTTTAACCTAAACTAAAATTCATGCTAATTTCTTCTGAGATATAGCCAATGTTAACACAATTTGGAGAGTTATTGGATTTACTTTTTTAATCTTAACAGGGATGTCAATATTCTAAATGCACACAATGGAGATAATCTACTACCACCTGAAGTGGAACCAACAACAAAAATCTTTAGAAAGACTGCACATTTTTATAGAGATGCAAAGTATTACAATTATTTATCATGTACCATAACCTTTATTACTGACTTGCCATTATTTTGATACTAAAATGTCTTCCTACATTCCTTCATGCAAAATTCACTTACATTAGAATCATATTGTTGGGTCTTTTTTTCCTCCCGTTTTTGTACTGGATGGAATTACTTTTTCTGATTGTTCTCTTAATAAATCAACGTTCTGGTGCAGCTTGTGCAGACATTTTGCATTTCGTTTCTTTATCATAAATTCAATGGATTAACAAATCATGACATTAACTATTTGTTTCTAAAAACAAAATGTAACAAAAGAACCAGACAGTAGATAAACATTAGTTGAATGAACAAATCTTAATGGGATCCATTTTTGTGGCACTCTTCCTGGATTCTGTTAAGTAAATGAAGCCAGATAAGAACCATAATACGTAAGAGGCAGTGCTTCCTAAAGATGCAAGAATGAATGAGATTTGGTGTTTGCCTTTGGAGTCGGTGATGGGGGTGGGGGTGGGGGTTCCAGTGAGGGGGGAACATGTACACAAGGCAGAATGTGACAAGTAGCAACAGTGTTGCAAAGTGATATCCAGGTTCTGGGGAAGATGAAATTATACCTGGTTGGGAGAATCAGAAATGTTTCATGGAGGATGTGACCCTTGAGGTGCATCTTAAAGGATGAGGAAAAATTCACTGGGCAGAAATGAAGGGTGACCATCCAGAAAGAATGAACAATAAGAAGAAAAGCATGAAGGTGGGAGGCAACATTTGGGAACCACATGTAGTCAGTTTTGTCTGTATCATGGGGGTACAAGGCAATAGGGCCTTGGATGCTAAATTGAGAAGTTTTTAATAATCAGCAGGCAATGAGCAGCTAGTAGTAGTTTTGAAACAAGATAGTAACATGAAGATGAATATGGAAACAATGTGCAAAACAAGCCAGAATGGCAAGAATAGAGGCATTTAGAGACTAATTGGGAAGTAGGAAGGCTTCCTGGAGGAGATAAGTAAAAATGAAGTCTCGGGGCTTCCCTGGTGGTGCAGTGGTTGAGAGTCTGCCTGCCAATGCAGGGGACACGGGTTCGAGCCCTGGTCTGGGAAGATCCCACATGCCACGGAGCAACTGGGCCCGTGAGCCACAATTACTGAGCTTGCGCATCTGGAGCCTGTGCTCCGCAACAAGAGAGGCCGCGATAGTGAGAGGCCCGCACACCGCGATGAAGAGTGGCCCCCGCTTGTCGCAACTAGAGAAAGCCCTCGCACAGAAACGAAGACCCAACACAGCCATAAATAAATTACAAATTTTAAAAAATAAAATAAAATGGCGTTAGAGAATTAGCAATACATTAAAAAAAAAAAAATGAAGTCTTGAATAATGGCCAGGGGGTTACAGAGGAGAGATTGGAATGAAAAGGTAGCGCAGAGGCCAAAATAATAGCCTCTGGCAACCAATGTGGTGCCATAAACAGAAACAGGAACATCAGGAAGAGAAAAGGGAGCTGCTTTAGAGGATGGAGTGCCTAACACATGAATGCCTCGTACATTCCAAAGGCAACCCAGCCAAAGACCCAGCACCTAATGCATCGCTTCCCTCTCTGAGCGTTAGGGATCCTAGAACTTACCTAGCCTCCACTTGTTCACACCCGACGCTTTCTACAACATGCTGGGAATACCCAAGTCCCTCTTGGCATCTCCATCTCTTATGGCTCATTCATTCAGCATCATGAACACAAGTGCTTCCCATCGAGGGGCACCATGCTCATCCTTATCAAGGATGAGACGCTACCTTCACTCTCTCAATTCTAATCGTCTAGCCCTGATGCAGCTCTGGCATGCTGTCCTGATCCCTCTGGATGTGGTTTCTTGGTGTTTGTTTGCTTTTCATGGAATTGGCTTTACTGTTTAGCAGATTTAAAAATAATACAAAATTCAAAAAAGAAAATAATATGCACCTTCCAATAAAAACGTGGAAGATAAAGTTGAGAAAAATCTCAGAAAACAGAGCAAAAAGAAAGAAAACAGAAGAGAGTACGAAAACATTGTAGTAGCATCTAAGAAGTTCAATATCCAAAAAGCGAACATTCTAGAAAGAAAGAAAAGAGGAAATGGAAGGAAGCAAGTCATCAAAAAATAATTCAAGACAATTTCCCAGAACTAAGGATGTAGCTTTCCCGACTAAAAGGCTACTGAGTGCCCAGGACAAAAAATGAAAATAGACCTGTGTCAACACTGATCATCGTAAATTTTCAGAATACTGGAGATAACGAAATCATAGAAACTTCCAGAGAGAGAACAATATAGCCTGGCACACACATCCCTCCAGTGGAGTCTTCCCCCAATACAATACAGCCCTATCCCCTTTCCACCATCTCCTCCCGAACGTAAGTCAGATTTTGTCTCTCCTCTGTTTAAAAACCTCTTGTGGTTCACATGACACTCAAAATAAATAAAAGTGTAATGAAAATGAGGGAATTAGGCTTTAAGACCACCTCTAAAATGTGATGCCTCTTATGAGCATTAACATTATTGAATGAATGGATAAAGGCTTCTGCTTTACAGGCAGCTACCAAAATGGAATTTTTCTCCTTCCTACCTCACTCTTTAAGTTCTGTTTTCTTTTTCCCTTTCCAGTTTTCCTTTAGTCATCAGTCCACACTTTTTAATGTAGAATGTTGGCAATATCAGTATTGTATCACATGAATGGCTCCTCAATAGGGTTTTTAATGTTAAGAAGTCATAACAAGGTTTCAAAAGAACAACTGAGAAGTGGGTCAAGTTTCCATGTGAACCAAGAATCTCTCAATTTTCCATGGAGTTGTGGCAAGGAAAAGAAGGAACAGATTGGATGGAACAGTTCAGGCCAATCAGGTGAGGCTTCCCAAATTTGCCTGGGCCATCGGATTGTCATGAGTCTAAGAAGTAAGAATATATACCAAAAGTGCTCAGTATCTGTCTAACTGAACTGAATCAATGAAATGGACCTCTGGGTTCTTCAAACTAATAAGCTCATACTTTAGGTGTGATTCATTCAGTAAATATTTATTGAACACCTACTTTATTGCAGGTCCTTTTCAGGTGTTGGGGACACAGCAATAAACAGACAGAGGAGGTCCATGCCCTCTTGCAGTTTATGATCTCATGGGAGAGTCAGATAAGACACAGACAAGGTAAGATAATGGGATAAACCAGGACGGAGTGAAGGTTGTAAGAATGGGATTAGATAGGGTGGTCAAGAGAGAGACTCTGGGGAGACACATTTCACCTGAGACCTGAATAATGAGAAGGACCCAGCTACACCAAGACTTGGGAAGACCAATCAGAAAGAAGAGTGAGAGCAAAGGTCCTACGGTGGAAACAAGGTGGAGTGCTTGAAAAACAAAAAAGAATATGAACTGGTTAGAACATAATAAAAAATGAGGAAGAAGGTACAAGATGAGATTGGAGAAGTAAATAGGGGCCATAGGGTGTAAGGGCTGGGTAGGCCAGGGTGAAAAGTATCGATTTCTCTTCCACATATGGAGAAATATTTTTCTAGGAAATTCTAAGATTGTCTCTTTCATGTCATTTCCCATGCTATTGTGCTCATGTACTTTCGACCGCCAAGAAACAAGCCAATGAAATGAAAATTTTTTGTTTTTCTTTTTCATACTTTAATTCATCCATACAATTACCTAGCACATAAGGAAAATTTATTCTTTTAAATGAGGATATAGCTCTATCTCATTCATGGGAAAAGAAATTTATTGATGAAGGAATCAAGGAAGTTCAATATCAGGTCTAAGTACTTTTTCTCCTTGTGCAACTCCCCATAAGATGGATCCTGAAGGAATAAGATTGCTTGGAGTGCCACCGCACTGAACAAGCTAGGGCTGGTATTGCAGGCCTGGAGTGAAATTTTCTCCATTCAAGTTCGTTCGTGTTGTAACTGCTACATTATTTCAAGATACTCTTTTCTTCTTCCTTCCCATTTTGGTGTATACATGCAGGAGCTTCTCCTTATTTTCTACTCTTTCTTTTCCTCAATGTCACTACCTAATCCGGGTAAGCATTATCTATCAATACAAGCTCAGGCTTCTTCTAAAGGCACTTGGTTAGGGTTTGCCAACCAACGTAAAATAAACCATTCACATCGATTCAAGGGACCCATAAAGCTGAAAGTCATAGAGGAGTATTTGCTAGTTAGGGGAAGAGTAATGGTACAGTTCAGACAAAACTATTTCATTCAAAGGCCTTAAGGGACCCATTTTCCAGTGTCACTTTTGCTGTAATGCACAATTGCCCCAAATAATGTAGGAATCAAAAATTTCCAAAGGGGGGGACTTCCCTGGTGGTGCAGTGGTGAAGAATCTGCCTGCCAATGCAGGGGACACAGGTTCGAGCCCTGCTCCAGGAACATCCCACATGCCACGGAGCAACTAAGCCCATGCGCCACAACTACAGAGCCTGTGCTCTAGAGCCCATGAGCCACAGCTACTGAGCACACGTGCCACAACTACTGAAGCCCGCACACCTAAAGCCTGTGCTCCACAAGAGAAGCCGCCGCAATGAGAAGCCTGCGCACCGCAACGAAGACCCAATGCACCCAAAAATAAATAAATGAATTACTTAAATTTATTTTTTAAAAAATTTCCAAAAGGAATGAAGCCAATAATACACCAACTCTACAGATAGAAGGCTCTACAGTAACGTTCACCTGCCATGTACCCTGCCTAGTTAATGGAATACTCTGTCAAAGTGTAATTCTTTTTGAATACTTAGTTTTGTTTCTTCTATTATAAAACTATTTAAGTCCATAGAATTGGGATGTCTTAAAAATGGTGAAGTCTTTCTTTATGTAAAATACCAAAATGCTATGTGTATATATATTACGTCAAAAGAGATCCTCTGGTCTTATGAACATTATGTCACAATGCAGTTGTCTCAAGTCAGCATGTGTGTATAGATTGCATGCTAAAATCTTGTTTTAACCTCACAGTTGCTCCCTTGTCCCCTCATTGCATCAAATCCTTGCTAGTTCTACCTCCAAATCTCTAATCAAATCCATACTTTCCACATCCACCTACACTGCCTTAATTCTGGCTCTTATCTCCCACGCAAACTCTTCTAACAGCCTCCAATCAAAAAGTCCTACTGATTCTTCCTGGCCAGCCTCAAATGTCACCTCCTCTTTGAAGATTCCCCAGCTCTCCAAGGCATAATTCAATAACTCCAACTTGCTTTGCCCAGTAGCTCTTAGTACACATTACTCTTACAAAACTGATTACACTCTACTGCAGTGCTGTCAAATAAAAATACACAAGCCACATATGTAATTTGAAATGTTCTAGTAGCCTCATTAAAAAGGTAAAAAGAAATTGGTAATTTTTAATAATATATTTTATTTAACCAGATAGACCCAAAATAAAATTTCAACATGTAATCAATACAAAAATAAAACAAGATAGTTTATAATTTTTCATATTAATTCTTTGAAATCCAATGTGCATTTTACATTTATAGCATATTTTAGACACTAAGTTGTCATCAAAAATAAATGATCTGGGCTTCCCTGGTGGCGCAGTGGTTGAGAATCTGCCTGCCAATGCAGGGGACACGGGTTCGAGCCCTGGTCTGGGAAGATCCCACATGCCATGGTGCAACTGGGCCTGTGAGCCACAACTACTGAGCCTGCGCATCTGGAGCCTGTGCTCCGCAACAAGAGAGGCCGCAATAGTGAGAGGCCCACGCACCACGATGAAGAGTGGCCCCCGCTTGCCGCAACTAGAGAAAGCCCTCACACAGAAACGAAGACCCAACACAGCCAAACATAAAAAAAAATAAAATAAAAAACAAAGTCCTGTAGAATTAAAAAAAATAAATAAAAAAAAAATAAATGATCTGTATTTAGATGTCATAAAATTTACAACTGAAAAAGTAGATTCACATACCCAAGTTGTTCCAAATGGACTTGAGAGTTTTATAAGTGCATCAAATATCAACTTTATATTTTAAATGAAAATAAAATTAACATTTAAAAATCAGTTCCTCAGTCACACTAGTGGCTAGTGGCTATGATGTTGGACAGTGCAGCTCTACCGTAATTATTTGTTTATACATTTGTCTTCCCCACTACGTCAGACCATGTCTAATTTACTTGTATCCTCCCCATTGCCCAGCATAGGTTTGGCACATAAATGCTGTTTTGTGAAAGTCTTTTGACTAGATGAAGAAAAATAGATGTGGAAATCACCTGACTATAGCAATATTAAATCAAGAGCATTTTTTGTAAGGAATATAAATGGCAGTTTTTATGAATATATACACACACACACACAAGCACAGGCCTGTATGAAAACTAATTAAGACTAAGAAAAAAAAAAAAAAAAGACTAAGTACATTTGAAATTGGTGCAGCTGGTATGGAAAACAGTATGGTAGTTCCTCAAAAAACGAAAAAGAGAGTTGCCATATGATCCTGAAATCCCACTCCTGGGCATAGATCTAGACAAAATTATAATTCAAAAAGATACATGCACCGCAATGTTCATAGCAGCACCATTTACAATAGCCAAGATATGGAAACAGCCTTAAATGTCTATCAACAGATGAATGGATAAAGAAGATATGGTGTATATATATATATATATATATATATATATATATATATATATATATATATATATAATGGAATACTACTCAGCCATAAAAAAGAATGAAGTAATGTCATTTGCAGCAACATGGATGGACCTAGAGATTATCATACTGAGTGAACCAAGTCAGAAAGAGAAAGACAAATACCATATGCTATCACTTATATGTGGAATCTAATATATGACACAAATGAACTTATCTAGGAAACAGAAACAGACTCACAGACATAGACAACAGACTTGTGGTTGCCAGGGTGTCGGGGTGGGCGGGAGGCAGGGGAGGAATGGATGGGGAGTTTGGGATTAGCAGATGCAAACTATTATATACAGCAGCAGTCCCCAACATTTTTGGCACCACGGACCGGTTTTGTGGAAGACAATTTTTCCACAGACTAGGATGCGGGGGGGATGGTTTTGGGATGATTCAAGCACATTACATTTATTGTGCACTTTATTTCTATTATTATTACATAGTAATATATAATGAAATAATTACACAACTCACCATGATGCAGAATCAGTGGGAGCCCTGAGCTTGTTTTCACTTGCCACTCATTGATAGGGTTTTGATATAAGTCTGCAAGCAACTGATTTATTATGGTCTCTGTGCAGTCAAGCCTCTCTGCTAATGATAATCTGTATTTGCAGCCGCTCCCCAGCACTAGCATCACCACCTCAGCTCCACCTCAGATCATCAGGCATTAGATTCTCATAAGGAGCGCGCAACCTAGATCCCTTGCATGCACGGTTCACAGCAGGGTTCGCGCTCCTATGACAATCTAATGACACTGCTGATCTGACAGGAGGCGGAGCTCAGGTGGTAATGCAATTGATGGGGAGCGGCTGTCAATACAGATGAAGCTTTGCTTGCTCACCCGCCCACTGCTCACTTTCTGCTGTGCGGCCCGGATCCTAACAGGCCACAGATGGATACCGGTCCGTGGCCCGGGGGTTGGGGACCCCTGATATATAGAATGGATAAGCAAGGTCCTACTATATAGCACAGGGAACTATATTCAGTATCCTGTAATAAACCATAATGGAAGAGAAAAAATAGAAATAAAATATATACAGTCAAAGAAAAAAAAGACCAAGTACATTTGATTTGTTACTGATTCCTTCAATGATAAAAATTACTTCATACATACTATTCCCCCTTCGTCTGTGCCTTCACCACTTTTTCTTCTCCCTTTAAAGCATTCGTGGGTATTTTACACAATTAGCACTTCCTAATAGTTTTTACATTTTCTAGTTGTCTTCTCTATCTATGCCTTGCCTTCTCAAATTATATTGTAAACTTCTGGAAATAGAGATCATTCCTTGTACTTTGTAACTTTCCTCACACATGGCTGAATAGCAATAACAAAGTGCAAGAATTTAATATATGACATATAATCAATTCTCAGATGCTTTCTTTTTCAGTAAAGTCTTTTCCCAATCAATCCTAGAAGCCCAACCTCTCAGCACTCACATTCATACCACTATCTGTGGATAGCTGAGACCAGTGACCTACCACATAATCAGTTCTTCTCTGTGTTTTGCATGTTCAATTGCCCTTCCTCCCCAAGGGGGCGGGATGAAATTTCCAGGCTTCGTTAAAACACCCCACATTACCTAGTTTCCGCACTCTCATCAGATGGACCCTTCTGTAGGCGTTGCTTCCTGTCCCCGTTTGCCACCTCCATCTCCCCCGACCAGCCATGGATGCAGCCACGTGACAGAAGAGAACTCTGTAAGGGTAGAGAGCTCTTTGGTCTTTTTAGTCTCATCTCCCTACTGACAGATAACTCTGATAAATCAACGCACACACACATTTCCACAAAAAGGATTATAGTAGGTATATATTTTATTGTAAAGTTGCTCGAATAAGAACAAAATAAAAATAAACACGAAGATGTCTTGGTGGATCAGTCACGGGGTTTCTCTAAGTCTGTGCTCTTGCTCTTTTGCTTGCATAGCTCTTTGATGGCATCTATCTCTGCAGGAGTGAACTTGGGGGTCAGCATCACAGCGTCATAATCAAATTCTTCATCAAGTGAGAAGGGCCGAACTTCATCTCCGACTATCTATAAAAGGTAACAAACGAGGAAAATAACATATAATCATTGTAAATGAAGATAAAGTTGAAAACATAAACTGTCTATTAATATTTAAACTTTTTTTAGACTTCAGCACTCTGAGCTGATTAAGCTGTTTTTAAGTAAAGGAATAAATTCAATTATTCAATTTGACCTAATTTAAGCCTCTTAACATGCCCCATTTGTACCATCCTGCATCTGAATGAACATCATTAACTAATTCTGCCCACGGCAAGAATCAGAAAGTCTCTCTTGTACACATTCATTACATTTTCACCATTTGTAGTGTTAGGGCTACAGGCATATGGAAAAACTAAGAGTTATATTCAAATGTGAGAAAATATACCTTAAGATTTTGGTCAACCTTAAGGACACTTTTACCATTTACTAAAAAAGACTTGTAGCAATAAAACATCATTTTCAAAGATAAAAATACTCTATGCTTAATATACTTACTTCTTCAGATAATACTTTGGCCAATAACAGCAGGAATTAAAACACATAGTAGCACCCTAAATTAAAAAGTCCAGGATCCTTTCTTCCTACCAAGAATTTTAAAAATATTACAGAATTTATCTGCAACTCAGAGTAGCTGCAAAGAGATGTAATAATTTTGTATCTACTTATTCATAATCTGTGAATTTTAAAGACTTCCTAAAGGAAGGTAGATTAAAAAAAGCACATTTTCCAATAAACAAGAGATTCAATGCCTTAAATCTCACTGTATCACCCCTTAAAAGGCCTCTCCAAAAGCAAATGCTGTGTGATACAATGAAATCACCCAGCACCTCTATGTAGCTCTGTATTATGTATGGTGATGCTGAAATAATTGAAAAGGATGGCTTATGCAAGAATGAAAAAAATGCCCTGAAGCTATAATCAGCTTTCAATATTCTTGCATGGAAAATGATCTCGTTTAGTGGCTTTTGCAATGTTCTTGAAAATGGAGCATCTAGCTCAGCAACTGTGTACTGTTACCAAAGGTGCAAAAAAAAAAAAAAAAAAAAAACCACCCCAAAACATGAAAAGTAGATATCTCCTATCTGTTTAGCAAGTTGCATCTTGTAGTTGGGTGTGCAGTGCTAATAGCAAACACCCAGCCATCTATCATCCTTTCTCAGTAAAACCAGCACGAGAACAAATTTCAGAGACTTGCTCACTTCCTCTTTGTTAGAAAGTGTCTGTGTGCTTTCCTGACAAAGGTAATGATGGGAGCTGCCACTGAGTGAGTCCCCACCATGCGCCAGCCCCAGTACTAGGAACCGTGCAGGCATTAGCAGTAATCTTCAAACAACCCATCTTACAAAGCTCTGAAAGGTTAAGTAACTTACCAAGGCTACACAGTTAGTAAGGAAGAGAAGCAAGATTTGAATCCCGGGTGACCTGTAGATAAAGCTTCACCGTCGCAACAAAAAACACCAGCAAAGATCGACCTTGAAGTTTTCACTAAGCCAAGTCATAGCTCTTTGGGAGAAAAGATATTTTCTAAATAAGCTAAAAAATTCTCACAGCCTATCATAAAAAAATGCACTCAAGGATCCACATAAAACCATGACTATCTTTAAAAGAGCAGCTGTACCCTGGAAGCAAATCAGTCTGCCGAGTGGCTAATCTGTCCATTTAGGTCACTTTCTGAAAATAAAATTTATCGTCACCACAAAGTGACAGTGGGGTAATATGGCTAAGACCAGCTCAAATGAAGAAACACATACACAAGGACACAGTATGCTCATTTCCTGAATAGAAGCATCCTTGCCGTCTCTAACTCTATCCAGCAGTAAGCGCTGAGGTTTGCAGGCCTGGTCCTGGCAGAGGACGAGAAAGAGCCCCCTCTCTGCCAGTGCTTCTGTCTGAAGGGATTTTTGCTGCCCATGGACACCTGGTTGAAGACCTGCCATCCACATGTCCACCAAGTTTCAGGCTGCCCATTGCACTAGGACTTTGAACCTTATCTTGAGGCCTCTAAAACCTGCCTAGACCTTACTAGCCACTCTCACTAGATGCAGTCACTTTGCCTTCACCCAGCTCCCTCTGAGGCTGGAAAGCGGGTTCAAATTAGACAAATCCCTTTGCTGAGCTAAAATCCCAGCGAGACCATACCATCCTCCCCGCTCCCTCACATGCCCACCTCCCTGCCCTCTATGTGTTCACTCCGTAAACACTCACTGAGCGCTTAATGTGAATTAGATACTGGGAACACAAGGATGAAGAGAAGCAAAATCTGTGCCCACGAGGTTTTATAACTTCAGGGAGAAGACGGAAGTAAATGAGTGATTTCATTATCATGTTCCATGCTCCCCAACAGAGGGATGCAGAAAGGTCTAAAGAAGCACAGAGGGTTAAGTGCTGAAGCTTAACTTACTCTCAACTGAGTATGGCCACTCTCCAGAAAATCCTACTCACCTCCCCACTCATCACCCCACTCAGGACCCACCTTTTATCAGCAACCCAGACAGACTAAGGCTTGTATGTTGAACTTCCAGACTCTCTGACGAGGGCTGACTCCCGTGACCAAGTTAGTCCTTTCTCCCAGATAGGGTCCAACCCACCACCTTCTTACTCCTCTCCCTTCCCCAGGGTCCCCATATACCTTTCGGCCATAATATCCAACAGTATGGATCTAGAGATATAGAAATTTATCCTTAAGTGAAAAGTTTTTATTTTCCTTTAAGTTCTTTTTCATACACTTAAATTTTTCTCTATTGTGGAGCATGATTTCCTTCATCAGTCATTTGTTATTAACCGAAACAGCAACAAGGAATAAGTTTCTAGCTAGCCAATAAATATATGAGGCCGACACAAGAATTATTCATTTACAATACACTTGAAAATATAAAAATATACTTATAAATGTCTTCACTTAGAAACTGAGTTATTAACAGCAGCTATCTTTGATAGATTAATTCCTTAGGCAATCAGTTAAATGCTGAAATATAAAAGCAAGAAACCAAGAAGAAGAATAATTTCATATCTGCAATGCCAAAATATGATACTCAAGACCTTTCAAAACATTTTGGGGGTACCACTGTCTCTCTATACTGCAAGGTGGCCAGTACATCTCTGGATCAAAATGTCAGAGGAATAGTCTCCTGAAATCATTCAGATATATTCCATTCTTTCCACAAACGTTTATTAAAATCTAGGCACTGTGTAGGTGCTGAGGATACAAAGATGCAGACTTGTATGAAATCACAGAGAAATGAGATAGACACATCAACAGATCATTATAGTAAAATGTAGTAAGTACACATGGTATAGTTAGAAGGTGACAGGAACAGAGAAGGAACACCTAACCCAGCCCAGGTTGGAAGGCATTGGGAAGGATTCAGAGGAGGCTTTCTGGAAGAGGTGCTATCTAAGCAGAATCTTCAAGGGTAATATTATTTAACAAGGTTGAGGGGCTTCCCTGGTGGCGCAGTGGTTGAGAATCTGCCTGCCAATGCAGGGGACACGGGTTTGAGCCCCGGTCTGGGAAGATCCCACATGCCGCGAGCAGCTGGGCCCGTGAGCCACAATTACTGAGCCTGCGCGTCTGGAGCCTGTGCTCCGCAACAAGAGAGGCCGCGATAGTGAGAGGCCCGCGAACCGCGATTAAGAGTGGCCCCCGCTCGCCGCAACTAGAGAGAGCCCTCGCACAGAAACGAAGACCCAGCACAGCCATAAAAATAAAGGAATTCCTTTAAAAAGAAAAAAGTTTAAAAAAAAAAAAAAAAAAAAACAAGGTTGAGGGAAGACGAGCTTTGCAGACAAAAGCAGGTCTCGTGAAGAGGCCAAGTCAGAAACACACAGAATTTCACACGTGTGTATCTGCGAGTAGTTCAGTGTTGTCGGAGCAGAAAATGTCAGGTAGAGAACGGCAAGAGATGAAGATGGTACCAGATCATGACAGGTCTTATAAGCTATTTTTCCCAGAGATGATGAAAAGTCGCTGAAGGATTTTTTGAAAGCAGGTAGACACTTGGTATCTGTGCATTTCGAATAAATGTCTTCCTTCATTCAAATGTTAACTGAGCACCTACAATGAGACACAGGCGTGCAGAGAACAGAAGGAGACCCTGCCCTCTTGGAGGGTACATCAAGATAGATCACGCTGAAGACTGAACAGAGGGTAGACTGGGAGTCGGGAGACCAGTCAGGGGCCTGTGAAGCAGTCCAGACAAGATCATGAGAACAGGGCATTGAGAGCAGATATTTTAAAATATCAGAAAGTAAAATTAACAGCACTTGATGACTGATTTGGATATAGGAAGGGAAGAAGAGCAAGAACGCAGGAAGAGAAGCGGGTAAAGATAAGCTCAGTTTTTAACATGTTCATTTGAATGTACCTCAAGGAATCCAGATAGAATTGTCAACAGGCAATTGAACCCACAAACCTGAAGCTCAGCAAAAGGTCTGAAGCTGGAGATACAGATTTGGAGACATAAGCACAAAAGGTAGTAACCTATAGATGAAAACAGATCCAAGTATGCAAGTGGGAAGAGCTGTAGGTTTAGCATGGAACCCTGAGGAGCACCAACTCCTAAGGGAAGCATGGAGGGAAAAACCCCAAAGGAGGCAGGGAAAGAACACTCAGAGAAATACACAAAGAATCTGAGAAGAGCTGGGAAGAGAGAACCAGTGGACCATGAGTGTCAGGGAAAATCAATGGTAAAAAACACAGTGGAGAGTCCCATTAAAATAAAGACTGAAAAGTGTCCATTGGGATGATTGGCAATGATTAAGTACCTTTATTCTGAATATGTCCAGGCAGGTGATTAGACCAAGGGCATTTTGCAATGAACTGAATGAGGAGTGAGGGGAAAGGAAGCAGGGTCAATTAGAGGAGTCGAGTCTGTTGGTTTCTGAAGTCTGTATGAAAAGGGAGAAAAAAGAGCAGACAATAGCCAAGAGGGGTCCAAGGTAAAGGGAAGGTTGTTTTTTCTTTAGTTTTCTTTCATTTTGTTAAGGATGGGAGAGACTTAAACATGTTTACACATTGAGGGCAATGAACCAATAGAGAAGGAAAGAGACAATGACCCTAACCATCTTATTATACCAGAAAATCACTCCCAGTAGCAAGGAAAAGTTTCCTGATTATTTGTTCATTCAATACTTATTGCATGTCTCCTATATGCAAAGCACTGAACTCGGCACTAGTTCTGACTTTTTTGCATTTTAATTAAGTAACCTTATAGAGACACACACGAGTGAATGTAGGGTCTTCTAAGACGAGGGGCATATATGTAATTCAAAGTGAACCCTGATGTACACTGCAGTTCAGAACACATCACTGTGATCTTCAAAATGACAGCTTTTCAAATACTGTAAAGCTGCAGTTCTATTTATGCATTTCAGCTGTTGGCTACTGTGGCACACTTTGGGAATTCTCTTCTTTCAAGTTAGGTTCATTTTGAGGTTCTAAGATATAAGGCTCCAAGTTTTTTAGATTGCAAACTGAACTTCTGACTTATTTCAAAGAGCAGAATTCGTGCAATGGAACACCAAATCCCCTGCTACTAAACAGAAAACAACTGTGAATTAAGTTATTAACTTGTTATTTTTGCCTAAGGAGCTGAGAGAAACATGTGGATTTCAGGTGTCTAATTTCAAATCTAATTGCAATCTTTTTGTAGCCTCTCAGGGAATAGAATTTGTACACTATTAGAAAATTGCTAGTTTTCTTAAAATTGCCCACGTGATTTACTCTAAGAGGGACACTATTACAGAAGGAATCATTTTCATTCATAGTACCACGTAGGCAAATTAAAGTAAATAGAACTAATGCTCAAATCAATAATAGCAGCATTTAGCTGTAGGTTATCTTACACAGTAATATGGTAAATAAACTGTCTATACAGGTGAAAAATTTTAGAGTCCCATTTTGAATTGGAAAAACAGGCAATCTCCCATTAAAATACTACAAAAGTTTCTTCAATGACCTCTTCTATATCTTGGGAAGTAGGACAAGAACTCAATTTTTCATTTTCTTAATGTGAACTCTTTTTGTTCAGTAAAGCTGTTCAAAACTTCCAGAATTCATCAAAATAGAGTAACTACGGCAAGAAGTTATTCACAAAGGGAAAGTGGAAGGCTCTTGAAAAATGTTTGACTGTAAGGAGGAAATGCACATGTATAAAAGCAGTGATAAAATTAGGAAAAAAATTAAATGGGTCCAGTCCATATCAGGAAGTTACGGATTCTCATTAGGCAATTAAGAGGAAGTCAGGACATCCAGGATAAGTTTCATCTTTTGAGATTGACATCACAGAAAGCAACTACCATCTCTCATCCAAAATAGCCCATTGGTAGGTCCTTACAGGACATATGCTGGAAATTGGTGATTATGTTCTTTTACCTGCTTTGGGTATTTTAAAATAAGATCAATACTATTAAACCAAGGCAGAGTTGGTGTGGTATTGTGATTCTAGACAGTTCTGAAACATTTCTCTAACAAATAGTGGTTAGAAATTAAAATCCCACCCAAAATATTACTCCGGATATTTAAAAAGCAGCAAATTATTCATCTATGTCTCATTTTTGCCAACACAAAAATTGTTCATATCATTTTGATTCGAACATTTAAAAATTTTCACATTCTCTGGGAAGAAATTTATACTCCTTTTAAAGATACAACCATACACAGGGTTTTAACTAGCATTTTACTGGCTATATGATTGATTCCACAAATCATTCCATTTTTTTTTTTTTTAACCCATCAACTAAAACCATTTTGTAACAATTTCTATAATGGCACTAGGTGCCATTGACCACTGGCTGGTCCAATAATTTGTATGGTCACAACTGAAGTCAAGAACATGAACAAGTCTTTAAAAGAAACTGATTCCTGCTAGAAATCACCTTGCAATTATAGTTTCTTAATACTCAGAGAAAGCAATCTATAATTCAAAAAGCACGTTGAAAGGTGGCTATCTCCGCAAGTTTATCTGGTAAACAATTTGGGGTTTAATATAAGTCTGCAAGCATCCTAGATAGACTGCTGTGATGTCAGTGAACAAAAGTTCTATGAGAAAAGGGCAATTTAAAATTGAAATGTGTGGATTACTTCTGATTGAATGACTGCTTCCGTAACAGAATATCGTCAAGTGACAAGACTAGTACCCAAACAACTAAATAATCACGAAACACCCTAGTGTTTTTATTAGGAAGCAATAATAAAGAGCCCTTAACAACTTCTTGTGCCCATCCCCTTTTATGCTAGAGTTATAAAGGTGATAAAGGTCACTACCCAGCACCATCAGTAGCCTTGGCTGGCGCATGTTTGTTAAGTATATGTAGATGAGTTGCAAATGATGGTGAAAGATAGCTTTCAAGTTGTGCATTTGGGAGCGTTAACATGTGGCAGATTCCATTCTCCTGCGCTGGTGAAGCGCATGTCTAGATGACATTTCCCAGCCTCCCCAGTGACCAGATAGGAACATGCGACTAAGTGGTTGCCAATGGAATGTGAGCAGAGATGAAGAGCCCTGAGTCCTAAGCCTTGGGGGAACCTGCTGCCCCCATGCTCTCATCCCTTGCCCCTCCAGGTAGGACGGTGACCTGACTTGGAATATGCACATGAGGACAATGTCCTGAGGTGCAGTGGAGATCCAGAGAGAAGGAACCTGGGCCCTGGTGACCCCAGGGAACAGAACCACTGCTCACTTTAAAGGCTCTCTACAGACTGAAATGAGACATGAGAGAAATAAACTTCTATCTCCTTTCAGCCACTGATTTATTGTTGGGATTCCCTACTATAGCAGCCTGGCCTTACCTTAACTAATGCAAAATGTTTTTAGGACCTTGGAAACAATAATAAAAAGAAAAGTGGCCAGTGCAGACTAAAAGAGATAAGAAAACTTTCCATCCTTTCTCTTGCGGAGTCCCCAACTAGCACTGTCCCTGTAGCATGGCGAACATCATGACACAAACATAGTTTCCACGTAAAAACATAATTGCTCGCTCTGTGTGTTTAAAAGGGATTATACACATTAGAGAGAGACGGCAGTGAGAGGGACCCAATTAAGCAACCTGAATTGTAAATCTTCCCAAATCTCAGAAAAATACAGAAGCACACGGGTATAGTGGCATTTCTCGGAAAGGACTAGTTACAAAATCAAGGCAATTTCAAGAGGATTGAATTCCCTGTGGAGTACCTCTTCCCTTTGTTTGTCTGCTCCTTTTCCAGTGAGCCTTGGCTTCACTCCAGACATAAGAGGCTGGGCCACGGAAGGAATGTAAGAAGGAACACTCATGCTCATGTCCTGCTCCACCTCTCCTGGAAGCAGCAGCAAATCTGTCGAATACAAAATATTTCACTTGATCCCTTCATCAAGTCCACAATTGACCTAAGTCATCTAAAAGTCTATGATAGTCAAAAAAATGAGCAAATATGCTCAAGTAAAGCAGGTCCATTTCACAATGCCTGTCCTCACTTGGGAACTTGACTCAAGGGATTCTCCTTTCTATAAAATAGAAGTCGTCAGTGCACTAGTTTTTATTTTATAGTTGCAATGTTACAATCCATCCAAAAGGTCTGGGAGAAATGTTGTTTTGGGAATAACTTGATCACGCCTCTCACCCTCAACCCAATTTCTACTTCTACAGGAAAATAAGTCAAGAAGATGCTACTTTTGCCTCATTTTGCCATATTTTCCTGAGGGGGTGAAGAGAAAGAAAATGGTGTGCTGATTTCATCCTGTAACAATACGGCAATATTTCAAAAAAACATATTAAAAAACAATGATGCCAGAAGGAAGGAACTTTAACTTCCAGCAGCAAAATGAAATACTCTGTCATACTCAGAATGCATGGCCTACTTCTCAACGCATGCAAACAACAACAACAATGTGTTTCCGGCTTGTTTAGCACAATCACAAGAATTCAAAAGCCAATCTTGGTTTTTTGATCTATCCATTAGAAGTGGATGTGTTTCCTTATTTTTGCACGTGTGACAGAACATGGATGCATCACAGACAACTGATGACCTTCCGCAGCTTTCTCTGAAGACAGAAAAACAAACAGAAGCACAACAGGATCCCTCCTCCGTCTAAGTTTTCGCGGGACCAGAAGGGTTGCAACCAATAACTTGCAGCTGGCGCAAGATGCTGCCGCCTGCTATTCAATGATGATCCTAATTAAGACACTAATTAAGTTCTCAGTGGAAGTGATTAATTAACAACAGTCATGCCTTGGTTGTTGCCAAGGGCAGCATGTATGGGGAGATAACTGAGCAGCTATTGATATTCAAAAACTGAAACTTATTTGAAATACATCTCTCACCACTACAGCTATCACCTTCACAAAAGACATGATTACAAAATTCTTAAGACTTCAGCAACAGAGAACATGGCAAACAGCCTAGAAACTGAGCACGTGGGCAGGGGGATGGTGAAGAAGGAACTTCTACTATGATTAATTATTGAAATCATAGAATGTGAGCTGATTAATTAGGAGAAATAAGAACAATAATAATAGCTGGCATTTTACATGCATTAACTCAGCCAATCCTCTCAACAACTCTATTATTTCCTGTTTTACAGGCAATGAGCTCTAACACTGAGAGTCACCCCAGTCACCTCACTCAAGGCGCCACAGCTGCAGTCTGTCTGCGGAGCCCGTGCTCCTAGCTCATGATGTCACATCATGAACTTACTTTTAAGTAAGCATTTTCATCACATATCTTATTTAAAATCTATCAGATTGTACCTCCAAACTCAGGGCCAAGAAATGTCACTACGATAGCACATTAGCATGATTAGTAAGCGTTCAGGGCATTTTACAATTTTATAACCAGAAGGAATATTTTTTAATATATATTTCTTTTTTAAAAATTAATTTATTTATTTTGGCTGCGTTGGGTCTTCGTTGCTGTGTGCGGGCTTTCTCTAATTGCGGGGAGCGGGGGCTACTCTTCATTGTGGTGCGCGGGCTTCTCATTGTGGTGGCTTCTCCTGTTGTGGAGCACGGGCTCTAGGAGCATGGGCTTCAGTAATTGCAGCACGTGGGCTCAGTAGTTGTGGCGCACGGGCTTAGTTGCCCCGCGGCATGTGAGATCTTCCCGGACCAGGGATCGAACCCGTGTCCCCTGCACTGGCAGGCGGATTCTTAACCACTGCGCCACCAGGGAAGTCCCAGAGAAGTAATATTTTTAAATTCAATAAGGTTGGTGGAAAAACTGGCTTGCTAAGGTATCCCGTTATGAGTCCAAAGCTAATCTCCCTCACTGGTTAGGGGCCTGCCAACAAGAGAGGCAAGAAGAGAAAGGTTCAAGCCTCTTAATGCGAAAACCAATATCTACCATACCCATTGGCTGCCAGTGCAAACATCCCTTTGAATGTGAAATCAAAATCAATTCTGCTTTCAGAGCTATTTAAAATCTGATGGACAGTACTGTGCACCAGGAGGGACAACTCTGCAATTCCTTTGCTGAAACTCTTCACATCCCTCATGTGTTTGCGAAGAAGGGAGGGTTTTCAACAAAAATGGTTTCTTTCATAAGAATTCCACTGCCATGGGTACAATTCTTTCAAAACAACATGACTCAGTATCCACTGCATTTCCCATTCCTGTCATTTGTTTCTCCAGTGTAATAGTAAAATGCACAAACGCATAGCTGTTGGAGCCTAACACGACACCTTATATGTAGTAAATTCTCAGCACATACTTGCAGAAAGGAAATTAATTTCCTGCATCTCAACTTTTAAACTGAACAGCAAGTATGAAGAGTCTACCTATCCACAGGACATTGTGAATCATGCAAAATATGTACAGTCCTTTCCCTCAAAAACTAAATTTTTTTTACAGGAGTAGGATTTTTATACATAAAATCAGAGAATAAACAACACAAGAATTGAACTGCTTTAACTCTAAATAGGACAGATTTATAAAAGAGTGAAATCAATATGGACACGAATAGTCTGATAAGACACAAGTCATAAAGAAAGATACCTTATCTTTTAGCCATTTTACAATCACTGATGGGTTACTTATATATTCATTCTCTCAGGGGGAAAATGATTGTATTCATTGATGGTGGGGAATGGAATTTCTGAAGTTCTCTGCTAAGCTTTCCCAACTGAAATCTTATCTTTAAGACACTTCATCTGACCTTATTGTTTCTAAAACAATTAGTTTCCTTCTTAGCTAAATACCACCATCTTGACTGATGTGCTTTGTAGAGTTAAGGCAACTCTCAAAAACGAATCTTGATGTTGGATGGCAAGCCTGGTTGAAAGCATTTCAACCTCTTTCTCAACTACATGACAAGAATGTCCAACGTTTATAAACTATGTGTTTGTGCCATTTGTCTTTCTGTATTTAGCCAATGACCAGCAAGTCAAAGGTTATAATCATGTAATTTAATACAACATTAAAAAGTAAGCCATCTATCTGACATCTGATAATCTAGACAATAATAATATTTAGTCTGCCTGTCATATTTATAAAAATTAACCAATCCATTCCTTTGTTGCCATGTAGAAATGGCCAAACTTTCCTGAAATTTCAGGTGTTCCTCAAGACCAAAAAGGATACAGATAAGATATGCACTCAGGCCTCCTCTGCACATAGCTTCCAGCTATGATAGTTTATATCAGTGGTTCTTGTTCTTAAAATTTTTTGAAGACCCCAAAGAGCTTTTGTTTATGGGAGTTATATCTATCAATATTTACCATATTAGAAATTAAAATTTCAAATATTTGCTTATTGAATCATTAAAATACAAATTTTCAAATATTTGATTATTGAATCATTAAAATAATACTATCATATATTAAAATAAATATTTTTATTTAAAAAACCTCTTTTCCAAAAACAAAGAAAACAGAAGAGAAGCATTGTTTTACATTATCTGAATCTTTTAAATGTCTGTCATAAATAGAAGAAAGCTGGATTCTATATTTGCCTCTGCATTGAATTTTTGGAATATGCTGTTTCAGTTGATGAAAATGAAGAAACTCCAGTCTCACACAGGTATGTAGCTGGAAAGGGGAGGACTATTTTAATACTCCTTTTATATAACTGGGGATATTATTCTTTGATACAAATTAGATATTGACAAATGATAAAGGTTTTAAAAATAATTTCATTGTGCAATATGAAACCCTTTCAGTAAATTTTTCATACTCTTATGTTAAAATCCATTGGTCTATCTTACATGTTGAATGAATTGCGCTCCTGTGCATGATTTTGTCATCATATACTGGTTATTTGGAAAATGGTGGTTCACTGTGTTATGCAGATCTTTCAAATGTTGACATATTTCATTATGCAATATAAAAATCACATTAGTTAACATTACCAATTTTATCAGAAAAGGCTTTAAATATTGGGAAGCTGTCAAGCTCACAGTACTGGATATAAGTTTTCCAAAAATCCAATTTTCACTTGATCCATTGCCAATTTTATCATTGGCAATGAATACTGTCAGCTGTTGTCTTGTAGAGATGGGCTCACTTCATTCCTTTTTGAGAACTATACTTTGTCAGTCATTCTTTCAAGTAAAAACGTTGATCCATGAAAGAAAAAACAAAACAAAACGAAACAAGTTCAGCACACCACTCAATTGCACAAATGATTTTTCATGAAAAAATGTTTTTCATTTTTTCCATGAAAAACTTTTCATGTATCTCATGTATATGTGAAATACAACTGTTGTATTTCAGTATGCAGCAGAAGAGGTATACTCAAGCATCAAGGTTTAATAAAATTAATAATTTTTACCACTTCATCAAGGACATTTGCAATGGACACTGGCATTTGTTTTAACTACAAATTCAGGACAGTGAAGATTACAGTGACTACTAGTATAGTTTGGTGCTTCTACCTTGATTCACACTAAGTTACTAGCATCTTTACCCATCATTGCTTTTGCAACATCAGTGCAAACGTCAGCTTATTTGACCTTCAGACCTTGGGGTTTTCCAAGGAGCTCCCAGACCACATTTAATATGAATCTGACCCTCCCACCAAGAATATTAGAAAAGCTGAATATATGATAAAAAAATCAACTACTTAAAGGCATTAGAGAGCTACCAGGGAAGCCCAGAACTTGAGAGGCCAAGATCCTGGAGAGAAGGAAAGTAGTGAAAGTGAGTCTAAGAGTCTAAGCTGTTTTTCAACTTATGGCATTTACTGATTTGTAAGCAGAGGCTGAAAAACCAAGAAGTTTTAGAAGAAGAAGAAATAGGCTAAGAGGCTGAGAAGCTTAGCAGAACTACCAACAGGTTCACAGTGCTGTGAAGATAAAAAACGGAGTTCGGGATGTCCAAGAAGGAGGGGCTGTGATTTACCTTGAAGGGCTACACCCTAGCAGTAAGCAAGAACTAGAAGTACAGCAGCCCTCATAAAGCCTGAAACCCAGTCACCAAATCAGCTCAATCCCATATTGGATTAAGATGACCTATGACTACTCTAACTGCTAGCAAAATGTTGAAGAGAAGCTTTTCTAAAACAAGATTAAGATAATCATCCAGAGCATTATGTAATATTATAAAATACATAATATTTTATATACAATGTTCAGCATTCAAACAAAAATTTCCAGGTATACAGAGACACCAGATCAAAAGGGAAAATTAATAATATAAATGGACTCACAGGACATCTCAGTTATTGGAATTATGAGACATGAACTTTAAAATAATTGATTAATATATTCCAATAAATATATTACAAAAATGGAGAATTTTGGCAGGGAACTAAAATCTATAAAAATAGATATTCCAGACCTCTTGAAAACTATAATAACTGAAATACTGATGGCTTTAATATCATATTTGATACAATTCAAGAAACGATTACTGAACTAGAACATAGATAGTAGAAAATATTTGGACTGAAGAAAGAAAGGAAATAAAAAAGGATGGAAAATGCAGGAAAGAGCATAAGTGATATGTGGGACATGGTGAAAAGTCTGGGCACAGGTAATATTTGAAGACATAAGAACTGAGAATTTCCTAACATTTACAGGAATCTACAAACCCCAAGCAGAACAAATACAAAGTTAACAATGCCGGGGCATAGTGAAATTACTGAAAAACAAAAACAAAGAGAAAATCATAAAAGTAGTCAAATGAGGTAAAAAACATATTATCTTCCAACATACAACAGTCAGATTGACATTTGGTTTTTCGACAGTTTTCAATAGAGGAAAAATTAACACCATAACAGAATAGAATAGCATCTTACAAATTCTGAAAAAAAAATAATTACAAACCTAGAATTCTCTACCCAGCAAAAATAGGGGGCAATGAAACAATAATACGATAATACTCGATTAATCCAAGATAAGCCAAAATGAGTGAAGAAAAGAACATATAACTGGCAGGACAAGTAGAAAACAAAATAGTAAGATAAGAGATTTAAAGCCAAATATATCAGCAGCTACATTAAATGTAAATGGATTAAACACTCCAATTAGAAGATGAAGTTTTATTTGTGTGTGTATGTGTGTGTGTGTACATGCATATGAATAAACCATATGCCACTTTCAAGAGACACATTAATGAAAACTTACTTTGAGAAAAAAAAATAACTGCAAAATAAATAAAAGTGGAAATGTAAACAGAGGAAGATTACTGCCCATCCAAGGAGAAGGTCAGGAAGATCAGGGAAGAGTTACTTCATGGGTGGAGTTGGCATTTGACAGTGATAATAAATCATATCCCTCTACTTTAAATACAGAAATAAAAGAAAAATCCATACAGGAGTCAAAAAGATGGGGATCAAAATATGAGCTTTATAACTAATGGAGCTGACTTTGAAAATAGAGCTTGTCCTGCAGTCACAATTTGGCCTCTTATTTATCAAACTTTCCTTCCAAGTCTAGACCTTGGACTATCCCACCTGACAGGGAGTCTGCATAGATGACATGAATCCAGCCAGGTATAAGGAGAACCTCTTCACATCGCTAGAGCCCTTAGAGTAGGGGCTCAGAGAGTGATACCTCCAGACATTTGTCTAGAGATGGTTCTCAGCTTCAATTGCATGTTAGAGTCACCTGGGAAGCTTTAAAAACTGCCAATGCCCAGGACACACACCAGACTACTGGGAAAGGATCTCCAAAGGCAGGATCCAGGTATTGTCGGGTTTTTTTTAAGCTCCTCAAGTGATTCCAATGTATCTCTCAGGTTTAAAACCACCATGTAAGGCAGATCTGGGCCCCTTTTAAAGTGTGTCTACTATAAGAAAGGTGACACAGGCACAGAAGAGAGGACATACACCTTCCAAACAGCATGAACCCAAAAGAAGAAACAAAATGTCTCATCCATACACATCAGTTTTTTTCCCTAATCTCTCCAATTAGATAATGCCTTCCTTTTCCTTTGGGGAGAAATAAATAGAGGAATTATTGAAAGGGTGGAATTATCATCCCAATTCTGTTCTCTTCTCAGGAATGGAGTGGAAGCATTTGCCTTTGTGGTTGATATGGCTTTCAAGCTTGAATTTAATAGATGGATAAGTTTGCACATTAAAAAAAAACAAAACTGGAGGAACAGGGATAGAGGAACATTTCGAAGCAAGGATTTTTCCCTCTCAATGATCTCTTAGTGATCTTCTAAGCAATGAAAGAATGATTTTTAACAGTCCCAAGTGGAAAGTAAATGAAATGCCTAAACTCTATGTTGGCTGAAATATGCCATCTTCTCCCAGCTCAGGACCTTTACACACACTGTTCTTATGATGTTCCTATATTCTCTTACCCACCCCTCACCCAGTTAATAGTTACTCATCCTTTAGATCTCAGGCTCTCAGCACTTTCTCTGATCCATGGACAAATTAAATTCCCCTGCCATATGCTCTCATGAGATCTAGAGCATATGTAATTACATATTTGTGATATGTCTGATTCTTCCAATAAACTATGAATTTCCATAAGGACAGGAACCAGATCTGTTTTATTCTTTATTTTATTCCAGGATCCAGTCACAGTTGTTAAATATCTTTGAATAAGAGTCCAGGTCATTCATAGGCTACATAAAGCCTTAAAGTTGCAGATAAGGAAAGAATTTTTTAAAATAAGAGGGAGAGAGAGAGAAAATGATGCCTTCATTAGAACTGGGAGTACTGGAGAGCTTGAAAATGAAAATCAAATAAGGCTGCCAATCTTTGAGCAGGAACCAGTTGCCCGTTTTCATCCAACACAATCAACCATAGCATAAGTATACCCACTGGTCAAGAAACTTGTATAAGACAGTATAATTCTGAAAAGCAGACCTCAAAAAAGTCTCTTTGACCTTCTGCACTCATCCAGAGAACACGCCGGGCCAACTGAGGGGGTAAAAAATAAAGACGACCAGAAGATTCTTCCTACTCCAATGGCCAAAGCATAATAACTAATACCTATTCCAAATAATAATCTTTCCGGGTAACAGTCTGGAGCATGACAGTAACTAACCATCAGGTTAACTATCTTATCTCAAAGGAGGAAAAAATGGTTAATGTGACGTCAAATAAACACAGGGCACCAAACTCTGTGGCCAAGGTTCCCTCCAACAACTGGTCAAGAGCACAGCACTGAGTTGTCTGCTTGGAAAAACTATCTCCACCTGGGCTGCCAAAACAATAAGCCAAATACCAGGACAGAAACAAGCGCCTGAATCTTGGAGAATATTTATGAAAATGAAAAAGGTGAACAAATAAAGTCAGTGGTAGAAAAACAATACGCAACTCACTTCCTCGTTGCCCCAGGCAAATCTGTTCCTTAAACAATAATAACAGAATCTAATCAGTAAACCTCTCAGCTGCCAAAATTATACAAGCAACTTGCCTGTTTAAAATGTCACGTTTCCCGTCTGATATAAATATTCACCTTCTGCTCCCATTCCTGAAGTGTAATACAAATCAGACGTAATCTAAAATCCACCCTGGCACAACTATTTCTATCTTCTTTCCTTTCAAATGACCCAGATTGTGCATTATGAAAATTGTGAAGCTTGGTGGTCTTTTTGGTAATTGGAATAGATCACTGAAGCCTAGGTTGCTTTTTAGCCTTGGCTTTTCACATTATTTTACACCTGGGAAGGTCCTGACTAGCTCATCCAAGTCCACTGAGACTTGGCTCAGCCTCAGTAAGCTTTTATACACAAATGCAAAACTACCTGTTATCTGATTTCCAGAAAAATCATACTAGTGAGACATTTCTTTGCAATTTTTTAAACAACAGAAACAGATCTGGTAAAAAAAAAAAAAAAAACCTTCAAAGATGGTTAAAGAGGGACTTCCCTGGTGGTACAGTGGTTGAGAATCCACCTGCCAATGCAGGGGACACAGGTTTGATCCCTGGTCCGGGAAGACCCCACATGCTGTGGAGCAACTAAGCCTGTGTGCCACAACTACTGAGCCTGCGCTCTAGAGCCCATGAGCTGCAACTACTGAGCGTGCACTCTAGAGCCCGTGAGCTACAACTACTGAGCCTGCCCGCTGCAACTACTGAAGCCTGTGTGCTCTCGGGCCTGGGTGCCACGACTACTGAGCCTGCGTGCTGCAACTCCTGGAGCCTGTGCACCTAGAGCCCGTGCTGCGCAACAAGGGAAGCCACCACAATGAGAAGCACATGCACCACAGCGAAGAGTAGCCCCCGCGTGCCTCAACTAGAGAAAGACCCAACGCAGCCAAAAAAAAAAAAAAAAAAACTGTTTAAAGAAAACAGTGTGAAAATAATGGAAAAGGTAAGAAGACTAATTTAAAATACTGATACAACCAAAATCAGATTCGCTGGCTATGTAGGATTATGTCAGTATACAGACCTTCTCATTACTGGCAGAAAGCAAGAAGTGTAAACCATCACAAAAATGTTCAACCTGTGCACTTTTGTGCCCTCCTATGAAATTAATTTTATGTTGCAAAGGTATACAAGCAGACTCCAAGTATCATCCACAGATGAACTATATCAGAATCCCCTGGGGGTAGTAGTTAAAAATGCAGATCACTAGATGCCACAAAAGCCCTTCTGAGTTAGACTCCTTCTTAGGAACAGGACCCAGGAATCTGTTCCCTTTCCCCAAATCACCCAAAACCCAGAAACAGTGTGCTTGCTCCACAAATCTGGCTTTCTCATGAATCCTCAGCAATCCCTTCTAATCCAATCAGAGCCTCTAAACTGCTCTAATAAAGAAATTCAGAGATGCCTAAGGCATTAAAGTTAAGAGAACCTCTGTGTTTCTGTTAGATCTCTGTTCTCCCTTGAACCAAGCAAGTACGGGAAAAAATCTGCAAAGTCTACTGGTTAATAGAGTGCTTGAGTAACAGTGTTTTCAGTGGAGTAGTGTGATGTTTGGAAGCAGAATAAAAATGTTAATTGCTTCCAATTACCAAAGCCTCTCAAATTCAGGCAAACAGAGAAGCCAAAGCAGAGGCTTATACAGTCAGTTTACAGACAGTGGCCATCCCCCAACCAACTACACTCTGCACTTAAACTCCTGTGTGATTATAAAGAAGCCCCCTTCCCCAACAATAATGACCATAATCGCTGTTTATGACCACCTAAGGACTGTAAACAACAATCAAACACCAACAACCAAACCCCCATGGAAACTACCCCTTCCCTAACATGCAACTAATTTTGAGATATTCTTGCATATTAAATTAGGAATGAGAGTTTTCAAAACAAGTAACTCAAATTTTGAACATATTTCAAAGCCCCTTTGAGCAACAAAGGATACCTAGGCTTACACAGAAACGTTAACCAAGAAAGGAAAAGGCCTCATCTACATAAACCTCAGGGAAAGCCCCAGAAGAAACATTCACACTATATCTTTAGTTTTAATTGTTTGGTTTACATATTAATAAATATTTATAAAAGCAAAGATTTGGATTTTATTTTCTTTTTGTTTATTTTATGATCAATTCTCATAATTTTTATGATTTTTATGATCAACTGATATTTTAAGTAGCACTCAAAAATAATCTCAATTTACAACATGGTGCTTCTAAGAAATAAGGGTTTGACTTAAATGACTGAGACAATTATCCAAAAATCAATCAAATGGTAAATGGGGGGGGTGGGAGGAAGAACACTTTTCCTTCATTTAAGACCAAAGATGTTACAACCTTCAACAAGTTTTGTTTGACCTTTCAGCTGAAATCTTTATTATCGAAAAAGAGACTGGAGGACTCCAGTTTTTCCTGTCTCAGGGAAAGTAGAGGTAAGGATTGCCCCCCCAAAAAAAGAAAGAAAGAAAAGAAAAGCTGTCTAAAGTCTTATTTGTAGTTTCTAGAAAGAGGTCAAGCAGTGTAGAAAGGAAACATAAAGTATACCCTTACTCATTTGGGGCTTAATCTCTTCATCCAAGTCCAAATCTTCTAAATCAAGGAAGTTGTCTACCTAGAAAAGGATTAACATCATCTTTATGCAAACTAGACCTAGAGAAAAAAATGCAATTAAGAATCAGTGAATCCACTTCCACAACACTCAAGTGAGCAACTGAATCCCCTTTTCTCATTAACTTTTGAGTCCCAGATAGAGATCTTTGTGTTCACTGTGCTTTCCCAGAGACATCTGAAAGAAGCACTCAATCTGGAAGTTGGCCTGGATTTCCTAGGCACCACAGTAAGATCTCTATACTGAAAGGGAAAAAACAGTCTGGGAAGTTTTTGAAAAGTTTTTGTTCCTGATTCTATCCCAGAATATATACCACCATCAAGAGGGTCTGAAACAGTGTTTCTGTTTTTTGGTGTTGTTTTATTGCTTTTGCTCCTCAAGCAAATGATGGTGTTGGGTCTGGCTATTCTCCTAACAGTGTGCTTTAAACTCCAAAAAGAGAGTAGAAACTGAAGAAAGCAGGGGAGTAGGTTCATTCAAGACAAAATCATCCTGCCCCAGGTAATCACAAGAGAGGTGAACAGGGCAAAAAATCAAGTGTTCTCCCTTTCGAGCAAATAAAACTGAAAATTACTTCAAAGGTAAAAAGCAGAGCAAATGACCTTTACAGACAGTAGCAGCATTTCAATGTTGCTTTCCACTGCAAGGTGACAATGAGACATTTTAGATTAACAAAATGGTAACACTTCAGACATGAACCAATTCATCTCAGGTGAATATCAAAGAGTGTGAATAAACAAATGATTTCACCACTGGCACCAAGGCAGATCTGGTAAAGGCATGATGTCAAAATGCCTTTTATGCTTATGACCTAAAACATGTACATAACAAAATACCATAAAATTATAAATTTAGATCTCATCATTCGAATTCAAAACACAGCCTGGGTCTTTCTTCCCCACTCTCTACCTGCCAGACCATGGCTTGTAGCTTCCATTACTTGGAAGTACATAACTACAGTTATTTTTTGGCTTCCAAGTGACGCAAAAATTTATCTTCCATATGATGGTTTCAGTACTAAAACTTGAGAATCTGTTATATTGTCATTTCTCTTAATTAATGGTATATGTTCAAGGGGACGAGAGTCATGTTTCTCTATTGAAGCACCCCTTCCATTTGTGAAGCTTTGAGGAAAAAAGATCCAGAACCCAGCCAACCAAGGACAGTTTAAGATAATCAAACACCACTTTTTTTTTTAAAGCATATAGACAAAATCTGCTGAATTCTCCAAATTTGTATGACAGACAGCAAATGAGTCCTGTGAGGTTTTTATCGTTTTTATGCTCTTTCTGGGTTTTGGCCATGGAATAAAATTGAATCATGCCTTACCTTCACCTTTCCTGCCCGATTCAGATCACCTTGAAAGGAACTGCCAACTTTTTGGCCTTCATCCATCACTATCTGGGAAAACAAACAAAAAACATTGAGGACATATTGATGGGAACATGAAACAACTGAAAATAAAGGAGCTGATCTTGTAGCCCTTCAGGCACTAAAATTCCCTTTCCGTTTTCTGTTAATTAGCTATGCGTGACAAACCATGACACCTTAGTGACAGCAGATTCACTAAGTCATAGCAGCCGTCAGGGAATAGGTTCCAGGAGGTCTGACTTCTACTTCTGTCTTCTAGACTCATCTACAGTGTAACCTAGGGTAAATTATTTAACCTCAATTTTTTCATGTGTAAAATATGAACACTCCGCACCTCATTACCCCAGCTCCCATCCCATCCCAATGAACCTCTGAAGGACAAATCAGAGAATGCTAATACAACATTTTCAAGTCACTAGGAAAAAATACCGTGGAACAATTCTTTGCCTCTCACACACTGGTTAAAGACTCAATAGAAAATGTAATTCCCATTGCCAATGATTGCCAGTAGACAGTGAATCCTCTAGAAAGAAAAGTTCTTGTCCCATAATCACCTCACTGGAAAGAAGTTATAGAATTAAAGAATTATAGCCCTTCGCTGTATATAAACACACTTCTAATATGGAGATTTTTCTCCCTTGCATAAAACCATCATCTCATATACAATTCTGTCCACGATATCACAGGGGATACACGATGAGACAGAAAGTAGAAACTCAAATGGCTTAAAAAATAGAACAGCTTCCACTAGGATTCCTTGATAGTTACAAACCATAGCTAAAGAGAATGTGAATATAGTCTATGAAGTCTTGAAGATTAGGAATAGAGCATCTAACATTTATTTATTGACCAAATCTTGGAAGAACCAAGATAACATATTCTACTTTAAGTCTGAAGGACATGAATCCAGGACAGGTAAAAGAAACTCTCATTTACATAGAGAATTATAAAAAAGAACTCTTTTGTCCCAGAGGACAAGCTAAAATATAGACATAATTCCAAGAAAAACCTGTAGATGGCAGATCCTTAAGAGGTTTTTAACAAAAATTGGGGATAATTAAGTTACTATCATAAAAGTTGGCTGTTGAAATCATGAAATGTAATGATGATTTTCAGTAAAGTATCCCAAAGGCACTCCTTCTAAAATTAGGAGTCTGAGTTACTGATCCAATAGCTGTCTGATGTTTCTTATTATGCTCTCTTTCTTTTTTTTTAATTCATGATGAATTTTTTTTCTCTGTTCCTGTAAATGTGCTATGGTATTACCTGTTCCTCTTCTGAACACTGTGACGAAGTACGAAGAAAGATGGCTTTATTGCTAAGATGGTGATCATTTGGTTCATTTCTCTGAGTAAATTTTACTGAAGTAAAATTGTTTTCTGAAGAATTGGTGCCAAAGGCTCCTCTTCTGGTCACATTATCTGAAATGATAAATTACATAATATTAGAAAACACCCACCACATCCAGTCTAGTTTATTTTGTGTTTATAGAGAATCTTTCTTCCAAAACAAAAAAAATACTTTTCAAAAAAATCTACAAACTGAATGCTTGAAGCATTAAACACTCTTAACCTATAAAGTTATTTCTAAAAATGCATAGGAAGATAACACTATTTCATTCACTATTCAACAAACATTTATAAGTTTGTATCCAGCACTGTTCTCAGCCATTGTTAAAAGGTCAATAAAGTATTTGCAAGACTCTTGGACATTACCGATCTCATTTTTTTTCTAAATTTGAGGGTTTTTAAAAAAATATGGAGGCAATGTATAGATGATTTTCAAAAATTTGTAAAAGAAAAAGATTAAAATTAGAATATCACTCATAATCCTACAAGACAGAAAAGCTGCAACAAAATTTTTTCAGTGGCTATTTTTCTCATCTTTTATCTATTCACCCATAAACTTCTAAAAGTCAAATGGAATTGTACTGCACATACCATATTATAAGTCAACTTGAGAGCAATATTTTTTCATACTACTGCATATTCTGCATAATTTTAATGATTATAGAGAATTCCACTGTATATATTTAACATAGTTTATTTAACCAATTCCTATTCTCAACTATTTAAAACTATAAACAATGAATACATTTGTGCTAAATCTTTGCACATTCATGATTATGTCCTTAGGATAAGGAAAGAGTCTAAGATTCATCCTAAATTAAGAGAAAATTATGATAACATGATGTCATTAACAGAAATGTGGGGGACAAATTCAGATGAGAGAGAATGAATTAACCTTTGTCCATGCTGCATTTGAGATGCCAGTGGAAACTGTGAGGGAAATGTCCCAGAGGCAACCGCAAATGTAGGCTAAAATGTGGGAGAGAGATCACAACGATAGGTAAAGAGGTGGTAGTTGATTACACTGGGGCAGTGGTTTAAGCCATAAAATTATTTTTAATATTAGCAGCAATATTAAAATAAATAAGAGTTAACACTTACTTGAGGGTCAGACTTCTTTTATTATGCATCTCATAAATCTCATTTAAGCCTCACAACAACCCTAGAGGTAGGTACTGTTAGTATCCCCATTTTACAGGTGAAGAAACCAAGGCCTACAGAGAGATTAAATAATTTGTTCAAAGTTACACAGCTGGTAAGTAGCAGAGTGGGGATGTGAACCCAGGCCTTCCTAATCCAGCACTCACTGCTGTGCAACTTAGAATAGTACAGTAAATGAAGGGAAAGGGTTCTTAGAGAATAGAAGAATAAAGCAGAAAAAAAAGAAATTTTAAAATCCCAGAAAGGAGACAAAGGAGAAAAGTTTACAACAGTACAAGAAGAACCCAGGGCGCACGGCACATACTAAAACTAGAATTCCCCTGCTGCAAATGACAACAGCAAAACACAGGAATCTACTTCAAGGATCACTAGAAGAGTGACTAAGGGATTCAAAAGAGGCCAAGTGGCAGAAATCAAGCTACTGTCAGATTAGGGCACCCTGTTCCATCCCCTTACAATACTCCACCATGGAAAGATTCTGGAGACATGGGTTTGTTTTATTTGTGAGCAACCTGGGCAGGGATCTAACTGAAGGGGTTACAAAACAGCCTAACGCGCCAAAGTGGCATGTTTGTTTCTCTTGAGCCACTGGTTGCATGGCTTCAAAATCAGTAAAGATTCTTGTTGTTCTAATGATCTCAGCCTGGTGCAAGGCAGCCAGAATCCTCTGTTTGCTTCTGAATACCTCATCACTGGTAGAATTAAGACTTGTAGGGGGACTTCCCTGGTGGCACAGTGGCTAAGAATCCGCCTGCCAAAGCAGGAGGCACGGGTTCAGGCCCTGGTCTGCGAAGATCCCACATGCCGCAGAGCAACTAAGCCCGTGCGCCACAACTACTGAGCCTGCGCCCTAGAGCCCGCGAGCCACAACTACTGAAGTTCACGCGCCTAGAGCCTGTGCTCCGCGACAAGAGAAGCCACCACAGTGAGAAGCCCGCTCACCGCAACTAGAGAAAGCCCGCGCGCCGCAACTAGAGAAAGCCCGCGGGCAGCAACGAAGACCCAATGCAGCCAAATAAATAAACAAATAAATTTATTTAAAAAAAAAAAAGACTTGTAGGGATATCTATAGGACATTAACACAGAAATACTGTTGGGGAGCAGAGATAAGGTAGCCTAGCCTATAATACAGCATTAGCTCAATAAGCCAGAGAGGGAAAACACAAATATTTAATGCACCGCTTTTTCTTTCAAAGGGATTTATTAGCAAACACCACCAGCTCAGGCCAGCTCTCTCTACTGCCTCCTGCACCAGCACCCATGACTCCTAATTAGCTACTACTGGGACGGGTGACCCCTGCCTTGTGCCCCCAACAAATCCCTGCAAACTCTGATATGAAGCACTCGCCTTGGCTGCTGGGGGTGGAGGGGCTGAGGGGCTGAGTAAGGAAGGTGATGGGAGGGTTATAGGAACGCTGCTGGAGTAACCAGCACGATGCCAGGCCACAGAAGTGAGGACAAAATGGTCTTAGGACTTACCCTCCCTGACTTCTTCCTTTTTTACAGCCACAGTTATGGCTGTAAAATCATCAGTCCTAGGGCGGAGACAAGCAGTGGCAGCAGCGTGGAGCAAGATAGGCATGGAGATGCTTGGAAACAGGAGTGAGGAGGAATGAAAGGGTTCTTCAAACTTCATCAAAGTTAGAGGCAAGCAGACTTCCAGTGGCTCCCTGCCATTCCTCAGTGCCCTGTTCTAATAAGAGGCGGAATAGTTTCAGTTCTCCTTGCTTATCCTTTAAGTCTAGCACAACCTAAACCTAGTATTTCCTGAGAAAATACCGTGTACTCAGCACAACATTACTGTAATAATCTATTGATTTACATACTTGAAAACCACAGTGATGTCTGGGAAGAACAGATGTTCCGTGAGGACAAGTTCTGTTTGTTCTTATAATCACTCGGTGTACTCCTCTGCCATTTCCAATAAAACACCAGGTTATTTGACAAATAACCAGATGAAACTCCTTCAAAATAAAGAGCAAAATATAATGAAGTCCCAGCTTCTGATGCTGATGTGGAACGATGGTTGAGGTCTCAGATCTAACACAATTTCTTGTTTACTCTTTCAAAACTTCGTCCTTTCATAAAGATAAAGCTTTCATTTTTAAAATATGGAAAGATTCAGAAAAGAACTTGTTCTCTCTCTGACTGAACCTACAGTTTAAGACTCCTTCCTAAACCTTGAAAGCAGTTTCACAAGAGTAAGTACTATTTCACTCCAAAGACCCCGAAGGGCTTCTTACAAATGCTTTTATCATTTTTTTAAAAAACAGCACAAACAAAATCTCTTGGCAGAAGAAGATAGGAAAAAAGTCCTTTTTCAATATGATAATGACAAAATGCCAGATGTTGGCACAGCCCAGAATCCAAAGTGGCCTAAAGCCTGATTAGAGTGCCAGATGCTGCTTCCCAGAGTTATCCTGGTGGCCATCCAAACATGCCACCCAAGTGTGCGTTTCATCTTCTTCTGTTTCTGCTTTTCATCAGAGTCCTTTTCTACCTTTTCATCTTATCCCTAATGTTCCTTGCTTTGAAATAAGTGCCAGACATAATACACTTGGGAAATCTAACAGCAATATTTCAGAGAACAAGTCGGTTACTGAGACCTGAAAGAGTGTTTCTTTGGGCATTTCTGAGTCAAAACTTCAATACACATGAAACAAAGGTTTTTTGCTAAAGGTTTCATTATTCTGAAGCAATGGAATTTCAATGTTCTTTTGATACCAAACAGACAAGCTTCCAACAGATCTCCCTTACAAGGTCACCAACTACACCTACAATGTCTAATTTCAGGCCAAAGGAAAAGGTTACACTCCTGCAAAAGGTTGAAACTATGGACGCCTTGATAAATTAAATACCAATCGTAAATTGACTGTACATCTTCCAGATGAAAGCAGTCAGTTTCAGAGAACTCGGTTTTGAAAGAAACTTTTTAAAAATTCAAATTCATCCATTCAAAGGCCAGACTAGTGTCCATGAGCTGAGAAGAAAGTTTACACTTACAGGAAAGTTCTCACAGATCAACACAACCAACATCAGAATTCATGACCTAATTCTCCCAGCAACACCTGAGTGTCTGTTCTTCTGCACCATGGTCAACAGAAATACAAATCAGGAGCATGTTCTCAGTTGTGAAGAGATACTGAATATGTTGCTAAGGAGGAAAGAAAAAAATCACGGGGGGGAAATCGTGTGCAACACTGGGTAGTTGCAAAAAGCCTCCTGCCGAGAGCATAGGGGATAAGCAATCATGCTTATAACAAGACTGGGTACTCTGAAAGTCAGGGGGGTGATTTTCATATACTCCTAGCCTAAAGCAATGTTGCTGTGGACAATATTCACTCTTCATTTGCCCAGCCAAACTACTTCACTCCACTGCTTCTTGATCACATTCTCCTTGGTATATGGCCTCCCCTGAAGCGATAGTCATTAGGATTAAATAAGCAATTTAAAAACCAATCAATCATAAATCAGAATAAGTCCAAAGAAGCTAAATTCAGCAGACAAATGTCTTGTCTAAATTCCCTTTGCAGTGGTCTGAATTCCAACTGTTTCATGTTCTTCACTGGAAAGGGCACAGGGAGGAGAGGATTACCTTAGCCTGGCCAGTCAGGAATAACTGTACTTTCCCCGAGGCTGGATGATAATTGACTCATTATTCATAGACATAGCTCTCCAGCTGCCAAGACACAAATGCACAACCCTAGCTCAGAAAAAAAAAAAAAAAGTGTGTCAAAAGTCCAAGGTGAGGGACACAATAGCAGTAAGTTGACATTTTTTAAATATCCAGTGTTAGGCACTTACAGAGAGAAAAAAAAGTGAGGAAAGTGTAAAGTTGCTGTAAGTTTATTTTCAGGGAGAAAAGCTGAGTGGTAGTTGAGTTATGCAACTTATTCAACCCACAGGTTGTATCGTGGGCATCAACTATGTGCAAAGTGACCCAAGATGGGTAAGACCCAGTCCCTGCCCTTATGGAGCCTACAAACTAAGAAGTTAAGCCAGGTATGCAAACCACCCAAATAGAACACAACTAACGCAGAGGATATAAGGGAGCACAAAGTTAGAGAAGGGTGAAATCACAACTGGTTTGGGAGAATCACAGAAGGCTTCATATAGGAATGGGGAGTCTGAGCTGGGCTTTGAAAGACGGCTACGATTTCAGCAGGTGCGCCCTGTGAGGAGGTATCCCACAAAGGGAAAACTGCACAAACAAAGCTCCCAAGGTGGGAACACGTGGGGCCTGCGGAAGAACCACCATGTATTCCAGGAAGGCAGGAGCACATATTCTGCGATGCATGGAAGGACTGCTATTTGCAGGGCTTGACAAAAACTCTGTACTATACCAAGGCCCTTGGAAGTCATAACTAGAGCTGTGCTCTAAGATGAAATGGATGGAATGCAGCAGAGTGGTTCAGATACTTTCATACCAGAAAGTATGGCGCTACTGTGGCAATCCAGGTGAGAAGTAAAGGGAGCCTCAGCGATGGATTTAAGAAAGGAGAAAAGAGCTCACAAAGTAGGTTCTTTCTGTGTTTCTAGAACAGATATGAAGACACTGTCTCCAAGCAGTTATGTTTCCTCCCTCTAGATATCTCAGAATGTTCACCTTATCTTCCCATGGCAATCTGTATTATTCTTTTAGTTTAATTTGGCATGCCCCAGATAACGTAAAAACAACTACAACAACTAAACAATCTCTGTGATGGTGGCAGTAGATACTACAGCATGCTTGCAACCTGTCAAATGGATTACATGTTGGTGCAAAGAGGCCACACATATCATCCCATAAGATAAACTCACCTTCCCAACTGCTTTAGTCAAGGCCGCAGAAGGCAGCTGGTCCAGCGTGGGAGCAGATGCAGCGTATTTGAGCACAGCTTCCCTGAGCTCCCAGAATGCCTAACAGGGTGACACCTGTTGGTGACACTGTCTACACAAAGTAGGATCTTGTTTCTTTTTGTATCACTGTCCTTATCTACTTAAAAATTTCAAGTCTATGCACAAATGGTTTATTTTCTTAATAGGAAATATTTATGACAAGCAGGATCCTCCTAGTTCTTCAGCCAAATGCAGAGTCACGAGGCCATACGCTCATCCAGTGAAGAACTCAGGTAAGGATCTAGGTATCCATGAATAGTAGCTCCACCTCTCCATAGCTTTAGTGAGGTATATTTATAGAATTCACTTAAGTGTACAATTCAATAATTTTTAATACATAGAGTTGTCCAACCGTCACCACAATTACATTTTTAGATCATTTCCATCACCCCAAAAAGTCCCAGGTACTCATCTGTAGCCACTCCCCATTCCTACTGCCAACACAGGCAGCCACTAATCTACCTTTTACAGCTAAAGATATGCCTTTCCTAGACATTCCATATAAATACAATCATATGATACATGGTCTTTTGTACCTGACTTCTCCACTTAGAATGACATCTTTGAGGGTCATCCATGTTGTAGCATATATCAGTATTTCACTCCTTTTTATTGTCAAAAACTATTCCATTATCTGGATAGACCACATTTTGTTTTTCCATTCACCAGCTAATGGACATTTGGATTGTTTCCACATTTGGTACCCCCTTGATTCTAATACTGAGTTCGATCCAAAGACCACCATCACTAATCCAATTCCAAGAGGTGCCACGACATGCTGAAATCAACACAAAGGCCAACCACAGAGTCCCAGCTTCCCTTCACACCCCCACAAGGGGAAAAATGCATATAGTAACTGAAGCTACACCTCTGATCATCTTATTGTCTCATATGGTCACAGCCTTAGAAACATGATCCTGTTTTCTTCTTCAAATGTATCTGAAATCATCTGCAATTACCCTTCTTAGTTGTCCGTGCTCTATCTCTTCCCACTAAAATGTAAGCCTAAGGAGAATAGGGACCTCTCCAATTCCTGAAAGGGAAAATGTTGTTTCCCCATTCCCAAGGACATGTAATGATTAAGACTGGAAGGTAGACTGACACACTACACTTCACCCAGCGAGCTCACTGTGTGCTTAGCACCATGCTAGGCTGGAAGACTAGGAATTGGGAAAGTTAAAGGACATGACTTCTGCCTATGAGAAACAGAATCTATCCCCTTAAAACTTTTACTCACTCAAAGGCATAACATTCTGCATATCTTTCAGCCAGCATTTCCATGTCTAAGAATTTATCCAAAAAAATAACTAAATATGTGGGCAAAGATTTCATTACAAAGCCAAAAATGTCTGATCTATTCCCCTGAAAATTTTTACTTAATCAAGGCCTTACATTTTTTCATATCTTTGAACCAGTATTTCCATGTGTAAAAATTTATCCAAAGGCCATAAATAAGAAGGGTACAAAAATGTAGCTACCAAAAATTAATACTACTACTAATACAGCCAAAGTCATTACAAGGACCTACAAGGCTATCCACGCCTCATCCACCCCCACCTCCACACCCCCTGACCTCAGCTTCTCCTCCTCTCACCCCTGCTCAGGCCACTCTGGTCACTCTGGCCTCCTCGTTGTTCCTCAATCAGCCCAGGCACTGCTGTCACTAGGCCTCTGTACTAGTTGTTCCCTTGGCCTCAAATGCTTTTCCCTCAAGTCCCTGCAGGCTTAACTCCCTCTCTTCCTTCCAATCCTCATTCAGATTTTACCTTCCCATGGAGGCCTAACCAAATCACCCTACATAAAATTGCCACCTTACACCCCTGCTACCAGCACTCATGATCCTCCATACTCTGCTCTGTATTCTTTTTCTTTCCCAGAGAAATTACTGTTTTCTAACACAGATATTTTTCTTATTTGTTGTGTTTATTGTTTGTTGTCTATCTCCCCCTTACAGGATGCAAATTCCCTGAAGATAATGATCTTTGTCTCTTTTGTTCACTTATGTGAACAGCACTTCGCACATACTAGGTGTTCAATGAGCATTAACTGTATGAATGAGGATGTGCAATATAACATCATTTATAGAAACAAAAAATTCGAAATAACTTGTGTTCAACAAAAAGGATGGCTAAATAACTAATGGCCTATCCATACGATTACATACAATGCAGTCATGAAAAATACTGTTAAATAACCAAATTTATTGACATGGAAAGATGTTCATAACATAATGTTATATGAAAAAGCAAGTTACAAAAAGAGTACATAGTATGATCACACTTTTACAAAATAATTATAATAAATTTGCTGAATATATAAATGAATGAAACTATTAGGTTGAGCCCTTACTATAATTCAGGTACTATTAATATATACAAACATCTATGTGTATGTGTGTTTTATAGATATGTAATTATTTAATCCTAAGAATAAGCCTATGAGGTAGAGCCTATTACATCCATTTTATAGATAATAAAACTGAAGCTCAGAGATATTAAATAACTTTCCTAAAACCACCTAATTTGGAAGTAGCAGAGCTTAGGTTCAAATCCTGGTTGTCATCAAGTCTATATTCTTAACTAATAATTTATACATATATACAAATTAATCAACAGAAAAATTCAGGAAGGATGTATAATACACCCATGGTTTATCTCTAAGACACGGGATTATGGCTTTATTAACTAGATATAGGTTTGCCTACATGAAACAGATACCCAAAGTAACAATCAGTTAAACAAGATGGAAGTCTATTTCTCACTCATGCAATAGTACAGGTGTAGATAATTCAGGGCTAATATGGCTGTTCTGCTCCACAAAGTCATCCTAGAACCCAGGCACCTTCTATCTTTCTGCTCTGCCATTCCTAAGACACCACCCTTCTCCACATAATCCAGCATGAAGCACTACCGCACCCTTGCTCCAAGCAAGAGGATGAAGAAAGAGAAAGAAGCCTGGACATCTTTTTCCCTCTGTTATTAGTGAAGGCGTGGTTTAAGCTACTATATCAAGGAGGCATCAAAATAGAGCAGCTGAAATAAGAATTTTATTTCTCATGTGACAGTCTAGGGCAGGTAGACAGGCTCTGTTCCATGAGATGACCCAGGGATCCAGGCTGGTGGGGTGCTCTGCCATCCTCAGCACATGGCTTCCACCTTTGGGTCTAAGGAGTTGCTCTAATGACTGCCTAGTTCCTGCCAGGGGAAATTGAATTAAAAGGGTCCAGGGCACATTTCTTAAGGATTTGACCCAGAAGTTACACATATCAGTTCCCCTCACTTCTTACTGGCACATACTTAGTCAAATGGCTATACCCAACTGCAAGGGAGAATGAGAAATGTAATCTTCATTCTGAATGACCACAGAGTAGTTAAAAATTTTACTGCTGCAGAAAGAGTATGTTTTTTTGTTTTGCTGTATATGTGTATATGCATGTGTTTTGGTGCCTCTCTGTATTTTCTAATTTTCCTACCATGAACAAAAAAATAAACATTCATTTGTAGAGGTGAAAAGCATTTTCTTCAAACCCTCCATCCAGGGAGAACACATACATGCATCTCCTTCCTCCTTAAGCAGTCTTTCCTAGAAATACCAAAGAAAAATATACATATACATATATGATATTTTACATTTACATTTTTTAATATTTTGGATTCATGTTTCATTTAATATTTAACTTTGAGGTCCCTCTTTTAAATCACAGTTACCCCAATCATAAAATTTTACACTTGAGTAAATTTTTTAAACTTACAAAGTACCCTCATGTATGAAATACAGAGCAGAAAAGTTACCAAAAGCACAAAATTATTGGAGGGGCATTTCCTAAAAGTACATGCACCAAGATGCCTTCATAGCCTATGTGGTCTCCCAAGTCTCTTGCCTGTGCACTCGCTAATGGCAAAATACTCAGACACTCTTCTGGCAACAGTAGAAATAGACAGATTTCCCTGTGATTGGGTAACTTTGGCCTGCAGACACATGCACTATAATCTTTCAGACTTGGGACAGAATATATGCTGAACCAAAGCCCACCCTAAAATTCTGTAAGCTATCATATCCTAGCCTCTGTATCAGAGATTAGCAAGATCAAAGTAAAACCATTCCTGTAGTGCTTTGCTTTGGTAACACAGATAATAAAATTGGAACAATACAGAGAAGATTAGCACGGCCCCTGTGCAAACATGTCGCACAAATGCGTGAAGTGTTCCATATTTTTTGGAACTAGAGATTATCATACTAAGCGAAGTGAGTCAGAAAGAGAAAGACAAATACCATATGATATCACTTACATGTGGAATCTAAAATATGGCACAAAGGAACCTATCTATGAAACAGAAACAGACTCACAGACATAGAGAACAGACTGTGATTGCCAAGGGGGAGTGGGGTGGGAGAGGGATGGACTGGGAGTTTGGAGTTAGTAGATGCAAATTACTATATATAGAATAGATAAACAACAAGGTCCTACTGTAGAGCACAAGGAACTATGCTCAATATCCTGGGATAAACCATAATGGAAAAGAATATAAAAAGAACGTATATATGTGTATAACTGAGTCACTTTGCTGTATAGCAGAAATTAACACAACATTGTAAATCAACTATATTTCAATTAAAAAATCATTCCTGTAACATGTCATGCTTTTTCACTGTCAAAGTATCTTTTAAATAATATAAAATGATGACATTAAACTAAAGTTATATTTAAAGTAAAATAATTGTTCTTACACTTTGGGTGAAGAGTGTGGACAATTTCATGAAAGCTATGGAACTTATTCCTAGAGAAATACTATATATACAAAAGCACAGAATGTTGATGAATTCATCCATCTTCCCATGCCCCTCCTTAATCTCATTTAGGGTGTTTCTCAAAGCTGGTCTGAAAGTCAAGCTTCCTGGGCTGCACACTAGAACTAGTAATTCAGAATTGGGGGACTGATCCCCAGGAAGCTACATTTTAATAAGCATCTCCCAGGTGATCTTTGCATATACTCAAGGTAAGAGTCCCAAGTAAAGATTCTGTGGAGCAGAATCTAAAAATTTAGAACTAAAAAGAAGTTTCTGGGGGCTTCCCTGGTGGCGCAGTGGTTGAGAATCTGCCTGCCGGTGCAGGGGACACGGGTTCGAGCCCTGGTCTGGGAAGATCCCACATGCCACGGAGCAACTGGGCCCGTGAGCCACAATTACTGAGCCTGCGCGTCTGGAGCCTGTGCTCCGCAACAAGAGAGGCCGCGATAGTGAGAGGCCCGCGCACCACGATGAAGAGTGGCCCCCGCTCGCCACAACTAGAGAAAGCCCTCTCGCACAGAAACGAAGACCCAACACAGCCATAAAAAAAAAAAAAAAAAAAAAGTCAACTCAAGAAGTTTCTGATACCTCATCTTTGTCAAAGCACATAAATACCTTTGCCTGAAGGTTATGTGTAGACATATTATTTAGTCCATCCACCAGAGGCCAGTGTAGGATTATTCCCTGCATTGTATAGTGTTACACTACACAATACACACTATACATAGATACTACACAATACATACTATACATAATTGGTTTTAACTACTTCAGTGAAGAGGTGTGGAAAACTATACTGAAATATATAAAATTTTATAAAAATATAAAATACTGTAGACAGTATTTTACATTTTTTATATTGTATAATCAAGATTTCTTTAATATTTAACCTTGATGGTCCTCTTTTATTTTTTTTATTTTTTTTTATTTTTTAATATTTATTTATTTATTTATTTATTTATTTATGGCTGTGTTGGGTCTTCGTTTCTGTGCGAGGGCTTTCTGTAGTTGTGGCAAGCGGGGGCCACTCTTCATCGCGGTGCGCGGGCCTCTCACTATCGTGGCCTCTCTTGTTGCGGAGCACAGGCTCCAGATGCGCAGGCTCAGTAATTGTGGCTCACGGGCCTAGTTGCTCCGTGGCATGTGGGATCCTCCCAGACCAGGGCTCGAACCTGTGTCCCCTGCATTGGCAGGCGGATTCTCAACCACTGCGCCACCGAAGCCCTGATGTTCCTCTTTTAAATAATAAATAGTCCCCATAGTCATAACACTTGAGTAAATCTTCAAAACTTATCAAGTATCTTCATGTATATTTCATCTGATTCTCTCCATAACCACGAGACACCAAGCAGACAGAATTATCCCTGATTTATAGATTCAGAGAGAGTTAAGTGGCAGGACTGCAGTCTCAAAGAGTTAATAAATGCCTGGACCAGGTCTTCTGCATCCTACATTAGAACAGCATCCTTTCCATTACACTGGTCCTGCCCACAACAAAATAAGAAATATAAGGGCAGTATACTAAATTCTTCATAAAACTAAATTCCTCCAACCTAAGAAATTTCCCTTCATCTTGAGATCATGCCCTTCTGCCTGCCTACACAAAGATGCATCTACTCAAGACAACCTCTTTTATTCATATAGGTTGGAGAAAGCTGGAGTAATTTTTTTCTGTCTCCTTTATAAATAAATGCTTCCTAGAAGTTTTCAAACTTTATGAGGTAGAATAACCTCTTCTATATAAATCTGTAATAATATAGGACTCGTACATTGGCATATGAGAGCAATGCAAGAACAGACTTAAATTATACATGTCTCACACTCCCTCGTTTTTTTCAGAGTGCTCCAAGACATCCCTTGAATATAAAAAAAGCTTGAAGTAAAAAAAAGAAGAAAAAGTCTTTAAATCCGCTGTTCTAAGCATTCTTATTGCTCTTTTCTTAACTCGTATTAAGTGTTTATTCAATCTAAAATTGAGACTCGAAAAGCAAAGGCAATATTCTGGATACTGTTTTATGCATTGCCTTACCAATCAATCAACCTGTAACTGTACGTAGTCTACAAACATATAGATTGCTATTGTGCCTTCACACATCTAGAGCATTTGGAACACCCAGCACACAGAAATAAATAAGAACAACATATTTCTGTCCCATTCATCTTGTATTCCCAGATTCTAGCTCAATGCCTGAATTATAGCAGGAATACAGTCAATACAGAAATGACCTCAACATTAGCAAGAACTGGATTGATACTACAATTAGGGACTAAGCCCAATACCCAGAAATTAGATGACTGGCTATAAGTCACACAAAGCCTAATTTGGAGAAGGTGGAAAAAAAAGAGAAAATGGTACTTGATTCACAATCCCTTTTTTCTAATCGGGGATTCACACACTACAAAAACTAATACAAAGGCAGGCTAAGTCCGGAAAGAACATGAAAATGGTACAATGGTTCCTCACTGTGCTAAGGGAGCAATGGGCTGCAGAGTAAGCTAACTAGTGTTCACTTCAATCTATCCCACCTGGAATGAATCCAAATAGGAAGAAAAAAAAGACACAAAAAAATCTCATACTAGACTGATTGTGGTTGGATTTTCATATAAGGAAGATATGAGTTTGGTTACAATAAAGTTTCCTGTTTGTATCCCTTTGGGTTTAGCTGACCATTTCAAAGAAAATATTATTGTTCTATGGCTGAAAGAACATTTGCTAAAACCATCCAGATGTGAATATGTACCCATTCACTGAGTCAAAGGACACAGTCTCATGACCACCTCAGTTTCAAGTCCAATAATTCACTCTCTTCCATCAAGTATAACAACATATTGACAACAATAAGTAAAAATTAAAGAAAAATGCATATGAAACAAATGCGCATGCACTTAATATTGTTTAAATTGGCTACTTAAAGGTTGATAGTAACCATCTTAAAAGTTTCTTTGGCTACCAGTAATTCTTTGCTTGTGTTTTGTAAAAGTTCAAAATTCCATTTGCCTAAGAAAGTTCACCTCTCTAATTTATATGTACATATAAAATATACTATATAATATATATGTATATGTGTGTGTATTGAAAAGTTATAAAGAGAGAAATAAAATGATTCATTTATTTGGACATAAGTCAAATTTAAAACTTCACATAATATCTTATGTGTGTTTTACTGAGAAAACACACTAGAAAAGATATTTATTGCAAGAAAATGTGTTAAAAACACTGCCGAAAATAAATGTAATGATTGTAATTCAAAATGTTGTAAATACTTAAATACATTTTCTTTCCTTATCCAATTACACCTAGACTACAGCAGAGAAAACAAATGACTATCTATGGACCAAATACTCATGTGTAAAATGAATATGAATTGTTAACAACTGTGGCTGAAGATTTATGGTAATATCTCTAAAACAAAATGGCTTGATCAGCTCAAAATCCATCATAATTTGAGAGGGGGAAATTTCCTTCTGCAACTGAACCAGCAGTTTTCTGTGTTTCATAATTTGTCAATTTGTTCCCTAAGTGAAGTGATTTAGTGATGACAAAAGAAATAGAGAAACAAATGAAAATTGTTTAATGACAGTTTGCAGATGGTCCCCCAAAGAGAAAGAACAGGTTAAACAGCTGATGATGCTTCTTCCATAGGACTCTGCTATAAAGTAGTTCACTTCATCCAATACTTTTTTCTCCTTCAGTGTTCTATGTGATACTTGATGTTATGCTGTGATAAATAAGTCACATACAGATAGCTACTAAATGTATGATCAATATAAAACCATGAGCTTTTTTTCTTCTCCTTTTAGTCTTTTCAGCAATACCAAAAAAAAAAAATCAATCAATCAATCAATAACTGCTTCCTTATTCTCTCCCCTGGGACGCCAGGTTAATCAGGTGGGGTTTTTTTTTTAATTGCCTAGTTGCTTTTATTACCAAGTCCTCATATGATGCCTTCTACAAATTTCTCTTGAATTTAACATGCCAGTGGTCTATGTCTTAAGTTAAAGCAAGTTTACTGCTACTTGCTGTGCTATTTTCAATAGTGCACTTTACTGTTAAACTCACATTTGCAAAAGTGCTTCCCGAGTTGCCTTTTTTTCTTAATGTGGCTAATGTAAAAAAGGAAACAGAAAGACACTGCAAATGGCCTGTGAACTAAAAACACCACTCAATATTCAGTAGGGAATTAAATGACTGATAACAACAGCGCAGAAAATGTGGCTTAAGTGCCACCTGGAAGCATAAAGCTGGTCAGTTCGTTTCCAACTTCCGCTGGCAGGCAATCTGCCAGGTGCAAGGGTGTCAAAACAATGCTAAGCCTGCCGGTCTCTATCTAATACTCGACAGAAAACAACTGCAAAAGGCTTCACAGCGAGGATTATTTTTTGTTGTTGCGTTTTCTTTATGAGAGAAAGCTGTTTTTATGCTCTACTGAAATTCCTTTTCTGCTCTGAAATTGGTAAGAGGGCCAGCTGCTTTCTCTATTTTTCTCTGGGGTATTTTTCTACAGCAGATTTTAAATTCATTCTTCAGATGGGGAAAAGACTCTTCGTCCCTCTTTGGAAGTTTAAAGATGCATTTCTAACGTTCTAATTCAAAATAGCTTTGGGGACCAAAATGATATGTCAACTTCGGAAACATGCTGTTTTATGTGCTGTCACCAGTTTCATTTTTAATTACATTTTTCAGAAGTTGTCAAGGGTGAGTGGTGATATTCCTTTGGCTTAACTGACAACTCAAAAGTTATCAGTCCAGAAGTGTAAACCCAGTCCCAGCCCAAGATCCTGAGCTCATGACAGAACATACACTCATTAAGGGAAAAAATAAAAGGCTCCTGAAATGAGAACTTTGAACAAGTCACTTGGCCTCGGTGGGCCTCAGGATCTCCAGGCAAAACACTTGTGACTCATCTTTGTTTCTTTTCCCTAATCCTCTGTCAGTCACCTGTTACCAAGTACTGTCACTCTCACTTGCATTGGCCCTATTTTCCTTTCCATTTCCTCCTCCACGGCCCTAGTGGAGTCCGCTGCAACCGTATATGCATTTCTGCTCAGCCTCCTAGCTAAGCCAGTCTCCCTGACTCTAGCTGCTTCTCTCCTTCTTTGCCTCTATTTTCAAAATCACTTGCAGTGTGTGTGTGTGTGTGTGTTGAAATTCTACTATGGTTCCCAGTTAGCTAGTATATCAAATCCAAACTCGGGGCATCATGACATCAGGGCATCCTTTCGCGGGCTCTTCTTCCTGTGCCTAGCCATTAACTGTGGATGTTCTTTAGGGTTGGTCTGAGGCCCTCCTATCTGTGTTTCTGACATCCCTCGTTCTCTTATTTTCTTTTTGTTTCATTTATTCAACAAATATTTATTAAGCATTGATTTATTCTACATTACCAGACACTGCTTTAGACACTAGAATAATAATGGTGAACAAAACCCCCAAGCAATCAGCCATCATGGAGCTTACACTCTGGAGAAGTACAGAGTGTAAGCGTTTTGGGGTAGCACATCCATTCCTATGGCTCACGTTATCCACATGCCCGTGAATCCCAGATCTTGAGAACTGCCCGATGCTGTATGGAAGGCAGAAAAGCAAAATGGTTCAGGGTACGGGCTCTGGAGCCATAATGACTAGGCCCATAATCCAATGCCATCACTAACTAGTTACACGACCTTAGGCAGTTCTGTTAGGGCTGCCATAACAAAATACCACAGGCTAGGTGGCTGAAACAACACAAATTTATTTTCCCACACTTCTGGAGGCTAGAAGTCCGAGATCAAGGTGTAGGCAGGTCTGGTTTCTCCTGAGGCCCCTCACCTTAGCTTGCAAGTGGCTGCCTTCTCGCTGTGTCCTCCTGTGGTGTCTTCTCTGTGGCCAGGCATCCCTGGTGTCTCTTCTTATGAGGACACCAGTCATCCGAATTAGGACCCCACCTTTATGACCTCATTTAATCTTAATTACCTCTTAAAAGGCTCTGTCTCCAAATACAGTTGCCTTACTGGTTAGGGCTGCAACAGATAAATTTTGAAGGGACACAATTTAGTCCATAATAGCAATTTACTTAACCTTAAGCCTCGGTTTCCTCATCTGTAAGTTGAGAATAATAAAAATAATAAAAATTAAAAGTAAAAAAGAAATTCGCTAGGTAATTACAAAGATTGAGATGACCCAGGTAAAGTGCTAAGCATAATACCTAGTACTTAACAAATGTTAGCTGCTTATCAGTAAGAGAAGGTCAAACTCTCTCATGATTATTAAGATTATTAAAACCTAAGAAAAACTGAAACCTATTCAGAGGTTTTGAAACTAAGAGTGTGGGACAATCAAAGACTAGACCACCACCAGATTATAAAGCCACAGGCATAGCCATTTGTCCAGAACATTCAGACACACAATGTTCTACCTAAGGGGGAATTTAATTCAAATATTAACAAGTGTGAAGGGAGAAAGGGAGACTGAGATGACAGGATTTATTTTTTCAAATATATGTTGAGAGAACAATAAAATGCTAAAAGCATGAAGTATTGAAAGTGAAATGAGAATGGCATAAAGAAAACAAGAAACAAAATTACACATCAAAATCAGAAACAAGATCTTTGATCTCGACAGAAGAAAATAGGTTAAAGTAGATAAATATGGCAGTTGAGTAAAAAGCTATTATTATGTGGTAATATAGAAACTAGTAAATCTGGATCCTAGGGTGTGGTAATACAGAAACTGGTAAATCTGGATCCTAGGTATTTTAAGAATGAAATGAGAGAATGAAATACAAAGTCCTATTTAAGAGTTAATCATAAAATCACAGTAGATTCATTTCAATTTCCAAAGCATTTTAAGCTGAAGTTGGTAAAATTGGCAACCTTAATGGAAATTAATCATTTAACCTGAAGCACAAAATCATAACAATAATGGTATGTGTGTGTGTGTGTGTGTGTGTGTACGTGTGTACGTGTGTGTATGTGTGTGTGTGAGACTATGAGTGCTTGAGAACACAAACTATATCTTAATTGTTTTTGAGTCCTTAGCATCTAAAACAAGAAACTCAGATTATAACAAGACACACAGAGGATTACTGAATGAATAAATGAATGAATGCATGAACAGAAAATCAAGTATAATTATTTATATCTGTGTTTTTGTAACCTAAAAAAAGATGGAAACATAACAGATGAGGAAGAAGCATTTTCTCCTTTAGACAAATAGTCTAGTATAAATTAATTATATTCACAAAGAAACTGAAATACCAAAGATTGAAAGTCAGCCTCTTATCATTATCCACAGTAATGTCAAAAATATAATGTCTTCACTGATAATGAACAAAACCAAAATCTGCATGCTGATTTTCGAATACAAATCTTAAACTCGGTCTTACTTTCTTGAACTGATGACACTAATTAAGAATTCAATTATAAATGTCTGCTTAAAACTAATACGTAATAGGTCTCTTTAAACATTCTGACAAGACACTGGAGTTATCATCAACTATGCGCTGTGATTATTAAAACCAGAGCTGCTTTTTAAAAAAACTGCAAAACATGGTCAACATAAATGTACTGCAGTTACAGTTATGGTACAATATTAACAGTTTCCAACTGTTTTCCAAGCATCTGAAGCAGTAATGTGAATTTCTTCAATAAGGTTACAGTTTAATTTTTTCCAGGGAAATATTTTTAATAGGATTACTGACCCCTTTAACACTCTTGGAAAGAAAATGAATCCCATAAACATTCTGGCATGTAACTATTATAAAAATAAATAGAACAATCAGTGGAAATGGTAATGTACTTGAGATACTAAACTGACTAAAGAAATGTACATAAGTATATGTGGTGATAGCCAGTTTAACACAGAAAAGATTCCACTACGTATCAGCAAAACAACCAAATACACTAAGACAAATGAAAGGCTGGAAAGAAGGAGAAAACTTTGAAGAAACAGCTTTCATGTCTTCCGTCAAACAGAACTAACAAACAGAACACATTGACTGATCAATTCTGCTGGCTATCATTCAACTCTTAGGCCTGACCCTAAGTACTATTTGGTTTTACAGAAGGTATTTAAATGTTTCTGGGGGAAAAAAGCACACTTACTGATTTAAGACATATTTTTCCACTCACAAATCTTTGCTGTAGGAGGAATTTTTTCAGGTCATTAGTTTATAATGTGAACTGGCGCCTAGGGACATTTTGAAAGGGAAAAAACTAGTGAGCTTGGAGATGCAGTTTATATGACTTGTGTCATCATTTATTTCAGCTCAGTTTGGGGCCTAAAACTGAACTCAAAATGAAGTCACCACATCTGAAACAGTTTCTCTCAGCATGGAATGAGCATACAGAAATTTGAAAAAAGAATAGACCCCTTATCCCAAAAACAAAAACAGCATAACCTCCTTAAAATATCCAAGTCCTTGCAAGAAGTTCTTAGTCTTTCAGAGTACAAAAATAAAGTCAGCCTTCTGAATAAATTTCCGAAATAATTTGGATTATCAAAATGCCACTGGCATACCAAAATGCATTAATTCTGCCAGTTTTACCCTTGTTTCCATACCCTACCCCAGCCAGTCATACTGCCATGTTTGGCTCTGGAAAACATGGAACTAAATCATTAGGCTCAGAGAAAGCAAGCAAGCATCTTCCTAAATCCATGTGCATAGATTGAAAGATGATTTGGCCATCATCAAGATTAATTTGATCCACGTATCATGCCAAAATAGATCATTCACAGCCCAAGTTAACAAGAATTTCCTAAATTCTCTATTTCCCTTAAGTGTAAACAAAATAGATAATGATATTCCCACTACCTAGCACAATAAAAGAATCAGGTTGGAATCACTTTTCCTTTTCTTCATTATAACTACCCTTCTTTTACATTTCTTAAGGACACATGAACTATGACTTCAAATCATGAAGTCAGGTATCCTGAGATTGTCATGACCAGATGTACATTGGACTCCACTTAAGAGCTGAGTCAACAGTCTCCCGAATGTGGATCCCATGACCCAGAAAGGACCAAGGCTGAGAGCAAGAACCCAATGCCTACAGGAGCCACTTAAGGGAAGGAAGCAGGCAGGGTATACACAGGTTTTTCGAGTGTGTGAGAGCCAGAGAGTGTGTCCAACGAGGGAGGTCACATGGCAAGGGCTCCTGAACTCCAGCTGATATTGCCATCAGGGAAGTAAGAGGTAACCGACCTTCTCACTTAATCAGCAAAAAAAAGCAAATCAAGATCTTTATGTAAAATTTCCAACTTTTAACTATTGGTGCAATAAAACAACAATACTGCATGAGGCAACCAAACACATCACGAGAAACACACAGCACGGGTTTGGCCCTTAGGGTTTTAGTTATCACTCTGGTCTAAAAGGTTGTTTCCATTCTACAGAAAACATAGTATCATCATCATCACAACAACAACAACAATAATACTAATACCTAGCCTTCATTAAGCATGTATGTGCTAGCCATTATGCTAACAGTTTCACATGGATTATCTCAAATAACCTTCATCAACCTTTAAGGTACTATTATTATCCCCTCTTTACTCAATGACCTCCCCCCAAGGCAGAAAGTGGCTATGGCAGAATCCAAAAGTGTGCAGTGTACAAAAAACACCCTACACTATGCTAGATTTCTTCAATGTTTTCAATACGCTTTTAAAAACCTCCACTTTTTGCACTTGTGTTTCTTCAAAAATAAAACGAAGGGATTATACTAAATGACTTCTCAAGTCCTCTTCAGTTCTCAAATTCAATGGCTCTGACTCCATAATACAACTCTTGATTGGATAAAAATGTTAGTATTTACATGCATCAGTTGCAAACGCCCTGATGAGAATTACCTGATCAAAGAGATAGAATGAATGAATGCTCATTCAATAGTCTTTCTGAAAAAGACAGCAAAGACATAAAACTATAATAAAATTCATTGTCTCAGCTGCTATAGAAAGTTTACTTCTCCATTTTACCTTTTGAAAGATGAGTGAAAGTGCTCAGAAATTCTTCATATGTTTGCTCGTGACAATTAACAAACTTATCCAAGACTTCTTCAATATGCCGATCTTCATCCATCACCTCCAATTCTGGTATCTGGCAGGCATTCCTATTCATGAAGCCACTTTATCTGTAAGACAAAGAAAAACATGAGCTACAGAGAGTTGTGCAGTACCAGCCTCTCCCAAAAATACTCCAGATGTGTAGGTAGAAGAATTCCAAGGCCCTAAAAGGACAAATCAAGATAGTTAGTAGAGCAATAAACCCTAGTTCAAGAGACCAGAGTTTTATTCCTATCTCAACTGCTGAACTGTTAACTATCACAATTTTATTTTTGCTTCAGTTCCTCATTTCCATCCTCTTAATTCACAGAAATATCATCACACAGTTACACAATTAGAAACCCAAAATCTGTCAAGGTAAGGTGAACTTCAAAGAATATGTCAAACAACCACCCTTCCAATGACAACAATAGTGGCTAATATTTATTAGTTCCTTTTGAGCACTTATTAGGTAACAGGTGCTGTTCCGAGCACTTTTATGTTAACTTCATAAAAATTCTAGCTCAGATCACAGAGCCAGTAGGCAGAAGTGTCAGTTCTAGATGTGTGATCCTAGAACCCATGTCCTTAAGTACTTCACCATGTTTCTCTAACCATTGCATGACACACACACACCCGTCCATACTATTGCACTATTGCTGCCAAACAGCTGACTTGTCTGTACTTTAACACATCCAGACACTGGAAACTCTGAATGGTCCAAAGAAGCCTTTGGACAGCTCTATTAAAGCCTCCTTCTAAGACTGAGCCTAAATCTGTCTCCCTGTACCCTACCCCAACTGGTCCCGAGTCCCTGGATGGGACTGAATAATTTCAATCCTTTTTATCCGTGATATCCTTTCAAATATTTGAACAAGCCTATACTGTCCTTTCTCAATCTTCTCATTTCATTCACTTAATTTCTTTTTCAAAACCCAGCTCAGAATTCAGTTTCTCTTTGAAAGCTTTAGCTTCCCATCTCCCATCATCACAGGAAGAGCAAATCATAATTTCTGTGCTGCCTCTCTATACTGTGTCTACTGTTCCACTTATCACATTGTATTGTAAATAGCTGTATACATTTTTGTGTCCTCTATTAGACTTAGAGCCCGTGAAAGGCAGGGTCCATGTCTTTTCATAGCTCAGGAGGTGGCATAGAGCTGGCAGTCCATCAGTCTTAAGCTAAAATTACGCATTTGAGCAGGTACTATAGTCAGATATTGCTAGAAGCTGACAAGAGACTCAACTAAACCTGCCCAATCACTATATCTGTACCTTGTATGACATGGCTTTGGGTCCTTTCACCCTTCTGATCAATCTACCTGGAAAAGATTTCACACTGCCTGCATCTCTTTAAAATATGCCGTCCAGAAATGAAGACAAGACTCCAGGTATGGTCTGGAGACAGTGAGATTTGACTAACTCTCACATTCTAAATGTTACACTCCTGCTTTATACCTGAAGATCACGTTCACATGCTAGTGGCCCCTTCACATTGTCAGCTCATTGACTGCTTCGCTAACTAAATGCTTGTCAGCTAAGAAACAATGCCTCAATCCCTGAGGAGTTTGAACTTTGTTTTTAGTTGTGATATTTCATCTTGTTAAATTCCATTCATTCTGTGTGAAATATGATTCTTACACGGCTTTGAGAAAAATGACTATCTACAGAAAGCAGAAGAATAATGACAGCCTAAGCACCCAGTGTAATTCATGGGGGATAATAAAAAGGAGGGGTTCTCTGATACTGTATAGACACCATGGTTCTTCTATTTTTCCAAAACAAGAGTGAAAATCTGGTGTCTGTTATTAACTTTATTTATTTGGTATTTACCAAAAAGCTCAGAAAAAATAATAGTAAAACAAAAATGTATTCGTAGGATAATACCCAAAGTCACCTAGTGGCAAGACCTGACCTGAATTAATATGAAAGTGTTTATGACTTTTATTTATTCTATTTAAATAGTATAACTATTCATATGCTTCCCTGAAAAAATACTAATGGGCTTGCTTTTGAGGTGCTTTCCTGATCCCACTGGAGATTTTCTGTAATATGTGGCATTTGCCCTGATTACCTTTCTAAACTCCAAAAACTTCTGAATTCTGAAAGACATCTGACCCCAAGGGTTTTAAACCGGAATTGCGAAGCTACGAGAGCCTCCCAAGATTGCTATGAGGATTAGATGAATATACATGGGGCCTCAAGAAATGTCAGCCGTGATGATGATGATGATAATGGATCAGTCTTAGTACTCTGTCCTTTGTCTACATGAAGACATGTTTTGACTGTGACCCCTTTGACTTTGAAGGTACTAATATTACCCAAAGATCAATCAAGAGAATTCGTGATACATTACAACCCTAGATAAAACATGGTATTGTAGAAGTCCAAGTGAAAATAAAAAGTGTAGCTATGTGCCAACCCAAAATGAAAGAAACTGTTTCAAGCTATTTGTACCTGAAAATTAGATATAGGAAAAAGCACCAGTTACAGTGTATGCAAATTTACCTATAATACTGCCAGGCTTCAGCAATCCATAGTTTAATATATTATGCTTGCAGTTGCTAGATAATAAATAATGATAAGTTCAAAGGTGGCTATTATTTTACTATCAGTAGGACATGTACTTAATTACAAAAATGTCTGCTCTTCCAGAAGTGCATCCCAGCAAGATTCCAACACTGTATTACATCAATCTCTTTCTCAAGGCTTCTCAGGTAATCTACTTCTACAGGCAAAATATCAAACAGAAGCAGCCAGGTTGTATTTTATATTGCTGTAAATGCCTTCTCATGGATGCTTTAAGGGTGATAATAGAAATTTCTTTAAACTTCCTTTGCAATTCTCAAATTGGTGTATTTTGAGTATTTAGCCTTAACACATCTCAGTTTTACTAAAAGGCAAACAATCAACAGGCTGTACACAGCACAAATTCAAAATCTTTCAATGCCTTTAATTTTATTCATGTGGTTACCAGAATACAGGAGAGGTTGTTTTTACTGACTTTTTAAAGACTTTTGGAAAATCCAGTTTTACAAGCTGTCATTGTTTAGAGAGTTTAACAGATACCCACCTTCAAATTTAGAACTTTCCTTATCTATAAAAATATAAATAACCTCATGTTAAAAGTCCCCAGAGACTGACAGAGCAGATAATCATTTACCAGACAGTCAAGTGGTTTATGCAAATCTTAGTGGTTTTCTAGAAGGAAGCAATGCTTTTTCAGTTACCATTCACATTAGTTTGTGTTTTTACCATAAAGTATTTTTCTAAAAGAGAAAAAGGAAGAGAGAGAGAGACATATACTTGGATAACAGGATTCTTTGTTTTGGTTTGGTGTTTTGTTTTAAGGCTTAAAGCTCCACATAAAAGACCCAGAGCATATTGTGATAACTAAATGTATAACAACGCCAACTGGTAAATCAGAAGTAACACTTTCACAGTCACAGCACCCAGTAGGAACCACTGGGAGGATGTATTGCTCTGCTTGGACTACTGAACTTCACAGGGAGACCACAAGCTTCCTTAGGAGCACGGGTCTCTTCTTACTGAGTCACTGGGAGCTAGCAAGAAAGTCACATAACCTTCCTGGAGTCCCCTTTCCTACTAACAAATAATGAAACTAACGACCACTCACACTCAAGCCGGTTAGTGTCACCTGCTCTCTGAAAGGACATGTAACTAGATGAGGCTGGTACTGAACCCAAGTTTGACTGCTCACTGCTGGAAAGACCAATACTTGAGAGACAAGTGTTGGTGAAAATGGAAAAGCTGCTTTATTCAGGAGCTTATGCCATGGCTATAATTCCCCACTGTCAACCCTTCATTCCATTGCGATGGAATAGCAGCCACGGTCTGTCTTTTGTAACTTTTTCTAGGAGAGAGCAAAAGCAATGGTTGCAACATTGTATTATATACTCAGAGCCTTCAGTGAATGGTTTAGGAGTTTCAGTTTTTAATTGATCCTCCCCTGTCATCAAGTTCAGGTCCACTTGGGGCCAGCTGGTTGAACCCACAGGACATTATCTCGACAGTGTGGGGTCATAAATCAAGGCATTGGTTTAAGATAACAATCATGAAAAAAATTAAGTTGGGCTTGTTCTTCCTTTGTTTGTACATTCCCTCACTTCCCTAGATAGTAGCTGTTTGAATCTGCTCTTTGGAACTCAGACAAGATCTGGGAGACTAGAGCCTTTTTACAAACAAGAGGCAGGCAGAGGTCATGGGGTGGGGAGGGGGGTGTCTGTCTCAGGAAGGTCCCTGTAAAGGGTACCTGCTCCTTTACAGACATTATTATAAAATTTGGTATGTGGAATTATCACCATTGCTGTAGCATATCTTTGATGCTTATCTTCAGATCCCTGCTTCATGCGACTTAGCTAAACAAAACACAACTGTCAGAGACGAGAGTGATAAGCCTTAAGAAACAAGTCACCCTGAGCTAGTAGTGTCCTCTCAAAATACATAACCTGCTTTCTAATAGCACAGAAAGGTGTATGTCTGCAAAAAGGTTTGTTTGTGTTTTTTTAAATTGTGAGGTTTACCACTGATGCTTGAAAGTAATAAATAATAACACATTTTTAAAGAGTTGTGCAGGGGCTATCAAAGCCCACATTCTCAAATTCTCATAGTTCTTCTCAAGAAGCTCCTGCTGTGTGAAACATAAAATGGGGTATTTTAAAAAGAATTCACCTAGCCTGAGGAATGAAACCATCAACCTTGATACTTCAAAGGTTAGGTCTCCTTTTATACTTTGGAAAATGGACAAATCTCAAAAGACCAAACTACACTGTAAGGGTACAGATTTATTGACATGATAGAAGAGACCCGGTGTGAACTGATGGCTTCTGCCTTGACTGAACAACAACTATTTTGCATCCTATAATATTTTTTATGTCGCTTAGATCATATTAAGGAGTACGAAATCCAGTGACAGAAATTGCCAAAGATTCTCAGAGTTGAGAGAAACCTAAAGGTCATCTAGTCCAATCACAGAGAACAAATAAAGGAATCTGGAAAAGAAACTGTAAGTGAGGTTTTTGTCAACTAATGACTCTATTGATGAGCGGTATCATGTGGTTCTCGTATCACAAACAGTAATGAGATGCTCTTGATTATGATTTTTAAGACATACATGAAGTCATCAGGAACTTAAACAAAAAGCAGCAATCTCACCCTGGTTGGATGTATCCATGCATCTGACTACAACCATATTCTGTACCCCAATAACATACAAAACATGTTGAGACAAAGCACACACAAACACAGACACATATGCATATATACCATTGTTTTAGACATCTACCAGTAGGAACAAGAAAACAAAGGAAAAGAGGAAGGCATAAATACAAAACACCTTACAAAACAGAAAAGGATCTAAACTCCTTTACAGTTTATCAGGATGAGATAAAGACATACATTCTAGCATCTAAGAATACACAGCATTCCAATTTATAAGCTTCTCCCAACAAGCCTTTTCTAATACGTTAAAAAGCATGGAATTCTCCATTATCACCGAAAAAGCTGACAGTATAAGCCTCTGGACTTCCATATAAACTCCCCTAGGTACAAGCCTCTGCAGTGAATATTATGGAAAGCATTTGTGGGAGGCAGGAGAGGCTTAGGGCTGAATGTTGATTACAAAGCTTTAGAAGACAAAAGTTGTGTATTGTCATCTGTGCAGAGGTCTCAGAAGTACGCATGTCTTTGTTTTACTTTTTCCTTGACAAATGATCTCACCTTAAGGAAAAGAGAAAGAGAAGACACCCAGTAGAAGTTTACCAAGAAATGCTGGAACTCAGGCGTGTTGACTGTTTTCCTCTTGCAGAAAGCTCTGGAGGATGGGAATACTACTAATCTATAAAATTACATGTTTAAGCAGAAACTTTCCTCTTGAAAAATTTGCTTCCCTTTCCTGATCATCCATCCAAGTTACTGCAATGGGGTTTCTTGAGGCTATCATTCATTAAGCCCTGTTGTTCATCAGCAGATTGTATAAAATCAATTTTATTTCCCCAAAATATACTCTTCCTCCAAGCTGTTTAAGTCAATCCAGAAATGTCTACATTGACTCACTGAGGCAGGTCAACTATTAGACTGTTTTCAACTACACAGTTATTAATTCCATTAAACAAAAATGCAAACAGTTAAGCATTCAGAACTGCCTCTCCCTGCTCACTCCCTACTGTTTTTTTAAAAAGCAAATTACCTGTGGACATGGAAGCTGAAGGATATACCCATAAGACAAATTTCAGAAAATCCACTGTTTTTGAAAGCAGAAAGATACCTTTTCACTACCATTTTTTGTTTCTTAATTTGCTTTTTTGAAAAATTTAAGTCATGTGTAATCACAAGTCAATACCCTACCTTCACCCCCTAACAAAACTCCTACAAGCATATTAACTGACCTCTAGACTAGTACATTATATCAAGAAAAATGTACAATACACATATTTCAATCTTATTCAAAACTGATCTCCTAGCCTCAGGAATGTGATCAACTACCTCAGTGAGTTACAGACAATAACAGTGAGTTTTTCAGTGAAAAACTGATAAAGCTGTGAATCCCCTGATAAAGCTATGAATCCATAAGGCAGTAGAGTTTCTAAGTTAACTTTAGAGCTCTATAATCACGCAATAAGACTTCAATCATAAAAGATTTATTAGCTCAACTGTAATCCCACCTTCCCATGGGACGCAATGTCCCATTATTGCTCATTTTATCTGTACTGCATAACTACTGTGGCACAAAGGCATCTACTCTTAATTAAAATCATCCCTTTTTCTCCAGCTCCGGAGCCCGTCGGCCACACGCACGGTGCACAGCACTTTCACAAAACCAGAAAGCCTGCTTGAAAGCAACACCTGCACAGCTAGTTAGGAGCAGGTGTAGACCAACCAAACTAAATCAACTCTGCTTTTAGGAATTCATTTCCAAGTGTTTTGAAATGCCAGATCTTGCAAATAAAATTGACCCTTTCATTTGACATTCTCTTAAAAGAAATAAGATTTTAAAATGTATTTCTCAGCTATTTTTGATTCTAAATTCCTATGACCGTGGAATAATAAATGGGCCTTAAGAAGTAATACAGTGCTTCCCTAGCTTCCAATTTCTCTCAGCATTTTATTTGCAACTTTGCCTTGATGTACACCACATAACATACACACACACCAAGATAAAAACAATTTCTTTTTGCCATCATGGTTTCTATACTCAAAGGTAGAAATTAACATACACAAATTCCCTCCTTGTCTAAGAATAAAAATTTTTTTTTCTTTTTTTTTTTTTTTTTTTTAAAGATTTATTGATTGATTGATTGATTGCTATGTTGGGTCTTCGTTTCTCTGCTAGGGCTTTCTCTAGTTGCGGCAAGCGGGGGCCACTCTTCATCGCGGTGCGCGGGCCTCTCACTATCGTGGCCTCTCTTGTTGCGGAGCACAGGCTCCAGACGCGCAGGCTCAGTAGTTGTGGCTCACGGGCCCAGCTGCTCCGCGGCATGTGGGATCTTCCCAGACCAGGGCGCGAACCCGTGTCCCCTGCATTAGCAGGCAGATTCTCAACCACTGCACCACCAGGGAAGCCCCTAAGAATAAAAATTTTAAGTGCATTTTCTTTCTAGTACAACATTGTAAACACCTCTGAAATTTTGCTCCATTTTATTTTACAACTAAGTGTCCACCTTAAATCATGGAACATTCTGGTCAGGTGGCTGTATTCAATTCATTACTTTAAATAAAAAATGACAAAAAAAAATATGACAAGTCACTTGTCACATTCTTCTCTTGACAATCCATCATACTAACTGTAGATTGCTTCTTTCTATACGTTTCCTTTTCCTTCCTCTTTTCTCCTCTTGGCTAGTTTCAGTTGTGGCTTCTATCATGGGATTCATTCAACAGACCAAACATCTCCCTTTCCCACACTATTTATATTATTTCCTGAAAAATCAGCCACTTATTAAAAAAGTAAAAATTGTCTATGCCTATTTGAATGCTATGAAAAGCTGCCACTGACCTCATTTCAAACACTTGCTAACCCATTGAGCAACAATGTCATTTAAGTTTTTTCTCCATTTATAAGATGGGGATGGAAATGCCTGAGAGGTCACTGCATTTTTTAAGAAACACTGTCATGAGTTCACAAAACTGTGCTCCTCCCCTGCCCACCTCAACCCACCATGTACACACACCCCTGCAGCTATGTTACCCTTTCAAGTTTTTTAACTTTTCTGGCCTTAAGCAGTTTGAATGTAGGTATAAGGGGACTGGACTTGAAGTTGTCTTCCATCTCTGATGTTCTATTTTTCTCCAATTATGCTTCCTTTTCATTCAATTACTATGTCAGTATATCCCATTACTAAGTTTTTTATCTCCTCTGTGGAATAAAAATTATTCTACTCTGTAATGACACTGACTTGTATTCTTTAATTGTCCACTGTCTTTGGATTTAAGGCACGAGAAATCCATATATTTCAGTAGGAATTTGACTCTGCCCCTATAATTGTGATTGCTTGGTGAACTTTTAAGAACTTTTAAGAAAAGGTGAGCATAGGAAGAATGTAAAACATGTTTATCCACAATCAAAAAGTTGCTTCATCCTACTATCATGCATGTTCCTTAAGGGCAAGAGCTGAGTCTGTGATTTTTTTTTCCTAATTCTCCGCATGACTCTATACATAGTGGATACTCAATAAATATTGTCCATGACTTCACATTTAGTTTCTATGCTGAGGACTCTGGTAGACCGGGGGCTCTGAAGGAGATCACTGCGAGTCTAATGCTCTCCTAATGTGTGGCAAGGGCTCAGGGTTTAAAAATCCATTTCCAAATATGTTGCTGATTTCCAGTCTCTTTAGGAGACAACTAACCCATTTAGCAAAAAACTGCCTGTTTTCTGGTGTTAGTAGAATGCAAAGGCTAAGACACTTACCTAAACCTACCCCTGGTCTCTAGGTTGCATTTCTTACTTTATATTTACTGTGGAGATAACCAATATGTCAATTTTATGAGAGCTGTCACTGATGCTGGAATTTCAAGTGCCATAATCATTACACAACACCATGAATAGGTTAGAGAAATAACCCAATACTCTTTTGCAGACAAAGAAAAAAAAATCATCATGGAAGTAACAGAAGAGATGATGACACTTTTTTAAGGAATGGACCAACATTCCAAATGCAAGAATCAGCCAAACAACTGAGCTACTTGTCAGTTTTTTAGAAGTCAACCTTGAAAATATATCCTAAAATTTGGCAAAAAATGAAAATCTTCACTTACACAAATATATTTATGCCACCATCATCATTACACAAGATCTACTGAGTACACTCTTTATAACAGACAGTTTATATCCATTAATCCTCCCAGTAAGGCAGGTATCGTCCCTGTTTTAGAGATAAGGAAATTGAAGGTCAAAAAGGCCATTCAGCTAGTAAGTGGCAGAACTAAGACTCAACTCCAAATCTGTCTACCTCTGACCCCTGCATTCTATCATCTAAGCCACATAGAACCTGATTAAATGACCAACAATACTGAATAGTCAGATATATTTACTTAATGGAATTTTAGGCAACTAGTAAAAATTTTGGAAATAAAATATACATTTCATAGTATATATGAAATAATGTTACATTAAAAAGATAAAACAAAATTTAAATACATTCTTATCATAACTAAGTAAAAATATGTATACATTTGGATAAAAATTAGAATAGAGCACAAAGAAATGAAAAGTTTTATGGTCGGGAAATGGGCTTAATAAATGGTATACATTTTTCTTGATGTAACTGTTTTTAATGAATTGTTTAAAATTAGGTCAGCTACAGTAATCAAGACAGTGTGGTACCGGTGAAAGAATATACAAATAGATCAATGGAACAGAATAGAGAACCCAGAAATAGACCTACGTAAGTATAGCTAACTGATCTTTGACCAAGGAGCAAAGGCAATACAATGGAGCAAAGACAGTCTTTTCAACAAAGGGTTCTGGAACAACTGGACACCCACATGCAAAAACAGGAATCTAGACACAGACTTTATACCCTTCACAAGAATTAACTCAGAGTGGATCACAGACCTAAGTGTTAACAACAAAAATTATAAAACTCCTAGAAGATAACATAGAAGAAAACCTAGATGACCTTGGGTATGGCAATGACTTTTTAGATATAACAATAAAGGCACGATCCATGAAGGAAATAATTGATAAGCTGAACTTCATCAAAATTAAAAACTTATGCTCTCCAAAAGACACTAACAGGACTTCCCTGGTGGCACAGTGGTTAAGAATCCGCCTGCCAATTCAGGGGACACGGGTTCGATCCCTGGTCTGGGAAGATCCCACATGCCACAGAGCAACTAAGCCCGTGCACCACAACTCCTGAGCCTGTGCTCTACAGCCCATGAGCCACAACTACTGAAGCCCGTGTGCTCTAGGGCCCGCATGCTGCAACTACTGAGACTGTGTGCTGCAACTACTGAAGCCTGAGCGCCTAGAGCCCGTGCTCCACAACAAGAGAAACCACCACAAAGAGAAGCCCGCTACAACAAAGAGTAGCCCCCGCTCACCGCAACTAGAGAAAGCCCGTGCTCAGCAATGAAGACCCAATGCAGCCGAATAAATAAATAAATAAAACTATAAAAAGATAAAATAACGAAAGACACTGACAAGAGAATGAAAAGAAAAGCCACAGGATAGGAGAGAATACTTGCAAAGGACACATCTGGTAAAGAACCGTTATCCAAAATATACATAGAACTCTTAAAATACAATAATAAGAAGACAAACAACTTGATTAAAAAATGGACCAAACACCTTACTAGACACCTCACTAAAGAAGACATAGAGATGACAAGTAAGCAAATGAAAAGAAGCTCCACATCATATGTCATTAGGAAAATGAAAATTAAAACAAGATAACTACTACACACCTATTAGAATGGCCAAAATCCAGAACACTGACAACACCAACTGCTGGCTAGGATGTACAGCGACATGAACTCTCATTCATCGGTGGTGGTTATGCAAAATCACACGGCCACTTTGGAAGACAGTTTGGAGGTTTCTAACACAACTAAACATATTCTTACCATATGAATTATCAATAGTGCTCCTTGGTATTTACCCAAAGGAGTTGAAAACTTATGTCCACACAAAAACCTGAACATGGATCTTTGCAGCAGCTTTATTCATAATTGCCAAAACCTGAAAGCAACCAAGATGTCCTTCAGTAGGAAAATACAATAGATAAACTGTGGAATATCCAGACAATGGAATATTATTCAGAGCTAAAATGAAATGAGCTATCAAGTCATAAAAAGACTAGGAGGAAACTTAAATGTATATTACTAAGTGAAAGAAGCCAATCTGAAAACTATATGACATTCTGGAGTATGCAAAACTATGGAAACAGTAAAAAGATCAGTGGTTACCATGGATTGAGGGGAGGGAGCAACAAACAGGTGGAGCACAGAAAATTTTTAGGGCAGTGAAATTATTCTGCATGATACTATAATAGTAGATACATGCCAGTATACATTTGTCCAAACCCATCGAATGTACTTCACCAAGAGTGAATGTTAATGTAACTTTGAGTGATAATAATCTGTCAATGTAGGTTCATCGATTGTAACAAATGTACCTCTGGTGGGAGATGTTGGTAATGAGGGAGGCTATGAGTGAGTGGGGGGCACGAGGTATATGGGAACTCTCTGTACCTTCCACACAATTTTACTGCAAACCTAAAACTGCTCTAAAAACTTAGGTCTATTTTAAAAAATTAAGTCAGCTTTTTCATCTGTTCTCAACCCTTCGGTTTATTCTTCCTTTGATTATGAAACTTTGGAGTGGGAATGGGGAGGCTACTATCATAGTTTTTAAGACCACGGTGGAATATTTTCCTGGGCTGAGCACTTCAAAGACATTATCTCATTTAGTCTTTTTGCAACAATCTTTTGATGTAAATATTTCTATCCCCATTTCAGAGATGGGGAAAAAAGAGGCTTAAGGATTAAGATGACTCCACCTGGAAAATGGCAAAGCTGGCAGAGAAAACCAGGTCAGCTTGACTCTAAAGCCCATTTTCTTAATCATTCCACTATACAATATTACACAGCAGTTCCCTGATACAAAGTTGGTGGTAGGCCTCCCATAATCAGAACTCCTTCTAAGCCTTGCATTAAAGAAAATGAGACCATTGAGGAGCAATTCACGGTCAAAATAACTGACATTAGTATTAGTAGTCTCTGCTTTAGGAAAAGTAATTTCCCATTTGACTCATGATAGTATTTTTTAAATCATGTTAATTATTTAAACATTAAATATTAATGTTTAAATAATAAACATTATTATTAATGTTTAATTATATAAACATTATATTATTAATGTTTATTAAATGTTTAAATAATAAACATTTAATAAACATATTAAACATTCTAAAACGTTTTTAATAAATCAGGATTTTACCAGTTTTTTGGGTTTTTTTTTTTTTTGGTCTTTACAGTTAATAGTAGATTGTTTCCACTGTTCACCAGTAAGGAAACAGTTAAATCTTGAGGGTACACCCTGGTTGGATATCTCCCTTAACCGTCTAAAGAAAAAAAAAGGTCACAGTCAGTTACTCCCGTTAGATCAGTGTTCACTGGAACATCTGTAGGCACACATACATACTCTCTTTACCGTCATCCTTCTGCAGGCCACGGTCAGAGAGAGCAGTCAGTGAATCTTCCCCAAGTGCTGACATTTAATACCTGGTTTAGCGGCAAAGATTCAGAGAGGGGTGAGCAGTGCCCCTGGCCTTCAGGTAGGTCCAATAACTTCATTTCTACCAGAGCTAAGATACGGGAGCCTACGTTTGTCAACTTTAAGGGAAAGGTGCCCCCCTTCAGCAGTATGTTAGTTCCAGGTGGATTGGGTGTCTAGATGGGGACGGGATGATGTAGAATTTGGAAAGAGAGGGGCTTTCTGGTCTCAGGCTGCTGCAAGGATTTTATTCCTGTGGTATCAGTGTTGAAATTTTAATCTTAGTGCATAAATGCTTCTCTGGCGTAAGTGTCAGAAGGCAGACCTAATCCTGGTTTTACTGCCAGCAAAAAAATCAAACAATGTACACCTCAAACCTGATAAACCGTGCAAGATAGTGTTAATTCGTACACTAAACGACTGCAGTTACATGAGGTTACCTGCTATTTTGGAGCAATCAGGAAAACGGGCAACACTGATCAGCAAGATTTAATGCTTCCGAGTACAGTAGCTTTCTTTGGAAGGAAAAAAGTGTCAGTTCAGACACAGGAAACTACAAACCCAGACCTCACACCATTAGCCCTCTTTTGATTCTCAACTATGCCCTAGCTTCACAGTGAATAAATGAAAATCTCCCTGCTGAGGAATGTTAGCATGGGGTTGGGAGACTTGTATAAATTTATTGGTCCTATACTTCTGACCTTTAAAAAGAATCTTTAATGTGTTGACTTTGAAACTTCTTTCAGTCAAAGAACAGTGTCATTTTTTTCAAAATCTGCCTGTGTTTATCTGGCCTATTTAAAGAAAACCACTTCAGTAGATTATTTTAGTTCTAGTGTCACCTTTTAAAAACTCATTTAAAAACCAAGATGTGATGAATAGAGTCATAGTAAAACTGTGGAAAATATACTATAGTCTATTCCTGTGAAGACATATTTAAGTTAGCAAAGCAAAATTGCAAAAACTAAACAAGTATGGAATAATGTGAAAACACTTTCAATGTTCTTGTTCATTCTTTAAATACATAAGTCATCTGGCCATAGTTTAAAATGAATAATCTAAAAATTAAATACACAGATTCTTGAACTGTGTTACATGAAGAGGTAATTCATCTTAACAGTAATCAACTTTACCACTATTTTTAGGGCCCTGAAATTATGAGGTGAGCCAAATAGCAGGGCACCAAAGGGAGAACAGGTCAGAAATCTTTGGGGACCCAAAATAAGCTACAAAAAGGGGTAGTATTCCTTATGTCTTGCCCAAGAAAATATTTCTGTTTAATCTACAATAACCATGTTTTCACTTATGAGAAGCCAAAATCCCTATGAACTTTAAAATGAAGCCAATAGGTTACAATGAAAACTTCTTAATTTTTCATTTAAAAGCAAATGTTCTTGTTGTATGGTCACCCCTTGGGATCTGGGACCCATTACCTCTGTAGAGCTTGCCTTCCATCCCAATAATGGTCTTCACAGGTGTTTACAACAAGCAGGCTTTGGTGCTCCCTCTGCCCAAAAGTGAGCAACTCTCTAAAAATCATCACACATCATGCTGAGTGTAATCACATATGGTTTTCCTTTACTAAACTGAGCGCCAACAATATTTCCTTTCAGTTCCTATGGAGAGCATTTTCTTAGTTGCACAGATGCCTTCTCTCATGTATACCTGGATAGGCCACGAGTAAATAAAACACTTGCCCAGGTTATTTCATAAGCAAGGCAAGTTGCTGAACCTACAAACCACCATGGTCTGAGGAAGAAAAAGGCTTGCTTTCATAACCTTAGTAATAATCCTTCTCATTCACCAGTTCCTCATTTCGTTTAATAACCCACAAGATGATTATTAAAATATCACACCTTGAGGAGTCTCCCAAGTAAGCTAAACATAAGTAGAAGAGAATAATTAGCAATTAATTACACCTGATCTTCAAGGCAAACAGCCCCACCAAGATCTTATTAGACTGACCATAAACTCCACAAGGTCCAAAGAACCTTTGCAGGAGGAATAAAAATAAATTACAGCATCAATTAACATTTATTCAATACTTATTATGTACCAGCACATATGATCACATATGTGCTATGTGATTTACATGTGTCATCCCATTTATTCTCAAAAATAACTCAATGAATAGGTACTAATATTATCCCCATTTTGCAGATAAAAAAAGAAAAGAGACAAAAAACTTGCCCAAGATAGTTACACAGCAAATAACTTTTAGAGCCCAAATTTGGACTCAGACATTCCAACTTCAGAGTCTGCATATTTAATGAGGGGTTAGAGAAAGGGTAACAAGAAGAATGAAATATTTCCTGTTATTTAAACTGAACCCACCAGCAACTCCTCTGTTGTATATGTTTATCCAATTCTCACTAGTCTAAAAAATTATCAGTCTACACCCACTAACCAGATTCCCAGATCCTAAAGCCCTTCTAATCATCTCCAACATCATAAACATCATCTACCACAACTGGCATGTAACTGTGCATTAACAACCTTACTTTTTATAAGTTCAAGCATAATCGTCACAGCTATGACCTACAGCGTACAAAGCCCTGTCCTAAGTGCTTTGCATGTATTAACTTACTAATCACAACTTACATCAACCTGTTAGGTAGGTAAAATTATTATTTCATTTTACAAATGAGGAAACCGAGACACAAACCGGTTAAATTACTTGCCCAAGGTCACACAGTAAATGACAGAGCCAGGATTTGAATCCAGTCAGCCTTCAGCGTCCATACTCTTAGACACTGTTTTATACTGTTTTTGAAGCATATTAACAATTTATTCTTAAAAGTCAAGGAATCTGTGCTATTTTGTTTCCTTTAATCTTTAGTGCCTAGGACCTCACTCTGCAAACAGGGCGTGCATTTCCCATTAAGGCTCCTGACATCTCTCCAAGGTAAGTAATAATTTTTCTAAAAATTAAAATTTATCAAGCTTACTCCATCTAGTAAATACCTGTTTTAAAAAATCATACAAATATTACATTCTGAATAATTCTGGTACCTCTTTGCTTAATGCCTGCTTACAACAGAATTACTAATTACTTCCAAGGTTCTGGGGCTGGAAAGAGAGATCTGAAATAACAGCCACTAACTCTATTTTCTTATCCAAAAAGAGGGAGGAGTGGGGGCGGGGGGAGGAAGGGAGAAGGAGAGGTGTTTAGGAAACTTCTCTGCATCCCTAAAAGAACTCTAAAAACCGGAGCAAGAGCAGCTGAGAAAACAAATGGCCTTTGGCGTGGTATCCGCTAAAGTCTCATTACTGTATTTCCATGACTAAATACAGGAGTGGTAAAAAACCATTATCAGGTAAATTCTCCCCTGCACTCCAGGTATTCAGAGACTAACCTTTCGGTTCCGCAAAATAGTCATAGCTTTTTATTCTCTGTGCCCCCGTCAAACCCCCGCCCCATTAAGCTAAGGAGACCCGGGGGTGCAATTTTGACTCGAGCTCCAAAGCTCCAAAGAAGTCCGTGAGGACACCTGGGCCGGGAGTCTCTTCGGGCTGCGGCTTCCAGGCAACCCCGCTCTGGCCACAAGCAGCCCTGCTTCCTACTGGGTCACTTATTAATAAGAGGCCCCAGGAGAGGCTCCAACAACACCCGGGCGGGGGTAGCCAGACGCAGCTCCCGGTGCCGCAGCTTTCCCTTAACCCGGATATTGGGTCTGCGTCAGCCATTCTCACCTCTTCTTCCCTAGTTTTACGTCTTGGCTCCCATCTAGTCACTTCGCATTATTGGTGTCTTTATTCAGACAGACTCCTCTCGCGGAGCCACAGAGACAAACTATCGTAGCCACACATCCCATAGACAACGGATTCCTGGGAAATGTAGTTCTTTCTGCTGACAAGCGGTGAATCTTTAAGGGAAAAGGACTACAATTCCCAGAAGTCTAAGGGACGCTAGTCCATGTCTCAAACAGGTCCCAGATTCTTGAATGGTATTAAGCTGGAAGGTTCTGCTTCTCTTTGCTTACCTAGCTGCCTGAATTTTTGCTATTTTGCGAATTCAGGCCACTACGAGCTTGTGGGACAGCTCTTTTTTAAACATGCTTCTTACGTGTGAGGGGATCTAAGCACAGTGATTTTATATGAAGGGATGTAGTAAGGCAAAAAAAAATTTTGTAATTCTTTCAGGTAAAAGATCTATCCACGATCAGAAAATATGTCACTACAAATGGTAACAGTCGGTAATAACATAGCCTTAATTCAACCAGGCTTCTCATTAATGAATTTTGATGGGCAAGTTTTCTTCTTTGGCCAAAAAGGCTGGCCCAAAAGGTCTTGCCCCACTGGAGTTTTCCATTTTGATGTAAAGCATAACCATCTCAAACTGAAGCCTGCAGTTTTCTCTAAGGATTCCTGCTACCTTCCTCCTCTTCGTTATCCAGCCACTTGCACATTCAAAGGCAACTTAGAGTCTGAAAATCATCAGTACATCATCCATGGAGGGAAAACACCAAACAACGAGCTTTCAGATAAGATTTATATCATGTCTGTTGTTTGCAAGAACAACAAAAAAGTTACTTTTCGCTGCACAGAGAAAGACTTGGTAGGAGATGTTCCTGAAGGCAGGTATGGTCATTCCATTGATGTAGTGTATAGTCGCGGAAAAAGTGTGGGTGTTCTCTTTGGAGGACGGTCATACATACCTTCTGCCCAAAGAACCACAGAAAAATGGAACAGTGTAGCTGACTGCCTGCCCCATGTTTTCTTGGTGGATTTTGAATTTGGGTGCTCTACGTCATACATTCTTCCAGAACTTCAGGATGGGCTATCTTTTCACGTCTCCATTGCCAGAAATGATACCGTTTATATTTTAGGAGGCCATTCACTTGCCAATAACATCCGCCCTGCCAATCTATACAGAATAAGGGTTGATCTCCCTCTGGGTAGCCCAGCTGTGAATTGCACAGTCACGCCAAGAGGAATCTCTGTCTCCAGTGCAATCCTGACTCAAATAAGCAATGATGAATTTGTTATCATTGGTGGCTATCAGCTTGAAAATCAAAAAAGAATGGTCTGCAACATCATCTCTTTCGAGGACAACAAGATGGAAATTCGTGAGATGGAAACCCCAGATTGGACCCCAGATATTAAGCACAGCAAGATATGGTTTGGAAGCGACATGGGAAATGGAACTATTTTCCTCGGCATACCAGGAGACAATAAACAGGTTGTTTCAGAAGCATTCTATTTCTATATGTTGAAATGTGCTGAAGACGATGTGAATGAAGATCAGAAAACAGTCACAAATAGTCAGACATCAACAGAAGACCCAGGGGACTCCACTCCCTTTGAAGACTCAGAAGAGTTTTGTTTCAGTGCAGAAGCAAATAGTTTTGATGGTGATGATGAATTTGACACCTATAATGAAGATGATGAAGAAGATGAGTCTGAAACAGGGTATTGGATTACATGCTGCCCTACTTGTGATGTGGATATCAACACTTGGGTACCATTTTATTCAACTGAGCTCAACAAACCTGCCATGATTTACTGCTCTCATGGAGATGGGCATTGGGTCCATGCCCAGTGTATGGATCTGGCAGAAAGCACACTCATCCATCTGTCAGAAGGAAGCAACAAATATTATTGCAATGAGCATGTGGAGATAGCAAGAGCACTGCAAACCCCCAAAAGAGTTCTACCCTTAAAAAAGCCTCCACTGAAATCCCTCCACAAAAAGGGTTCTGGGAAAATTATTACTCCTGCCAAGAAATCCTTTCTTAGAAGGTTGTTTGATTAGTTCAACAAGACCCTTTCAGATTCAAGTGCATCAAAATTTTAAACCTATTTTAAAGAATCATAACAATGATAAAATGTATGTCCCTATTTTTGTTTACTGAAAATGTCTAATGTTTTCTTTTAGTTATACGAATGAAGTGCCAGGGGAAAGTGCTTATAATACAATTCTAACTACAGTCATTGTATTTAGACCTATACAGGACCTATAACCTATATTTTGAAAATATTTTACTCAGTTATCTTAATGAGAATTTATGATCTGAATTTTTTATTCAAGGAATCTTAAACACAAGAAGCAGTAATAATAATCGAGGTATGCTTATATCCCTTATAGGACTTTTGATAACAAATAATCCATAGAGCAGTTAAAACAAATTTAACCAGCAAAGAAACTAACACTCAAAGAAATTAAATGAATTATTTTGTGAACTATAGCAATTTGGTAGTTGACCAAAAACTAAAACTGAATCACCTGTATCCCACACAAATGTTCTTTGTACACCTCTAAGATGGCCACTTGACTATGCCCATGTACAGAAAACGCTATGAGGAGCTAGGTAGGTAGGTAGGTAGATAGATAGATAGATAGATAGATAGGAAGAAATAAATAATCTCCATTGACATGAAGGAAGAGAAAAAGAATCTACATCGTTTGTTACATTTTATCAAACTATCCACATGCACTTTCTTCAAAGGATTTCCCCCTCCCCATCATATGGTCCACAGATGATGAACCAAAGCTAGGCACTTGAACCAATTCTTTGAGAGATTGAATGAAAACTGCAGTCCACTGCTTCTTAGCTCTCTGAAACAGGGCACTAAGAAAGAACCACCAAATAAATCTCATGGAGAGGTTATTTCCCCAAGTAATATTGATTACTTACCCAAATAATAAAAGTTTAGAGAATTTGATAAAGTTAACAGGTAGATGATTTTAAAAGAGAAAAAAAGAAATGTACGTGTGTTTATGAGTCTAGTTAATATGTGGAGTTTGCTGCCAACGAAAGTTATAAAATCAGTGAGCTTGCTAAGGTTCAATTAGATACTTGCTAGAACTGAAATTAAAAGGACTGTTAATTTTGAGGCTTCACAATATCAATTGATAATTAGATGACCTTAGATACAAATGTCTTCCCTCCTGGAATATTTTTCTGGAAAAGCATTTCACTTTAGCCTAAGAGCTTAAACCATAGCCTCTTATTCATCAGTTTTCACTAAGAGTCCACAGTGTATAAGTTCTTATTGCCAAATTTAGGGGAAATATGAACCATACAGGAGATGAAATCCTGGAACAAAAGTTCTTCTGCTAATAGTTCCATGTTTCAGATACTGAAATTAATTTGAAAAAATTAAATCATGTTCACTTTGTTTCAGTAATGTTGCTTGATGAATATACCTTTTGAATAATTTGCTGTACCATTGTTTTGATTTTTGTTGTTTCCATCACCTATATAAAACTAATAAAATATGAAAATGTCTTCTGTCTATATTGATTTATTTCAATTATTAACATTTGTAGTTACCTAGTTGCAGGCAAAATGATACTGCTTAATTTTCTCAGGAGCTCTCTGTTTTATTTTTTAATCTGTTAGTAGAAAGTAGCACAAGTTGGAACTGAGATATCCTCCACAGGGTTCAAAAGGGTTATTCCCTCAAGGACTATATACGTTCTCTTATCTTGACTTGTCTTCAGTGACCAAGTGGCTAAAAAATAATTACCCATATTTGTTTTGTAATCAGTGAGATCAACATACGGTAATCTGAGTGATTCAATTATAAACTCACTGGGTTCTACAGTCAAGCTCAGATCTCATTAGCATAGCTGTTTGTGTGTGTGTGTGTGTGTGTGTGTGTGTGTCAAGAGCAAGTACTTTGGTTTTACTTACCATAAATTTTTGTAAAAATAGGTCTTTTAAGTCATCTCACCAATGAGTCCACCAGATGTGATTTTAAGATAATAAGGTTTCTTTTCTACTAAGCACATGCAAACTTTCAAATGAACCACATTAGAAGAGTATTCACTTATCCCAATGATATAATGCTTTTGCCGAAAACATTTCTAGGACTCACTTTTCAATCACCGTCAGAGCCTATGTTTCATTCCTTTGAAGATACTCAATAGTTAGAGATGGATTTGGTTTCTGGAAACAGACAAATGTCCAAAGTCTAGTAGGGTGTAACTCTCAGTATTATTGGCACTTTAGGCCCAAAAATGAAGTCTGAGATAACAAAATGGGTTTTCTGATATACCTCACAAATAGGTCCTAAAGGTAAGTCCCAAAACGCTTTACACAAGAATAATATCAATAAATAAGTATATGGCTTTCCAGAGTGACTATTTTAAGGGACTCTACTCATCTACAAGTACAAATGAGTTCAATGTGTTAGGAGGAGGGAAAGCATAGTGGAAAAGGAGTAGTTAGTCTAAAGGGTGAGATGAAGCTTGTCACGTTAGAGGAACTGAAAGAACACCAGTCTGGGGAACACATAGTAAACAAGGGGAGCATGGAGTGGCATAAGCATGGAGGGGTGAGCAGGGCAGGGGCCCCCAGTTTTTCATCAGTACAATAAAATCACATACAATTTCATTCCTATCATGTTGACCTGTCCCCTACTGCTTACCTCTCTATTTTACTACTCTCTTCACACTTTGTGCTCAGTCTCCAAAAATGCTGAACTGATAACATTTCTGGTGAGCAGCCCTAGTCGTTTCACAGGTACTCAGGGCCTTGGGGCAACCCATTCCTTCTGCAGGGCACACTTGCTCTCCTGCACTTTATAGCACCTGCCAATACCCTAGTCCATCTGGCCCACTCCTATCCACTCTTTACATCCCAGTTCAGACATCTGCTCCTCCTCCAGGAAGCCTCCTCCGAACCCCATCACCTCCTTAATAGCTGTAATGCTTACAAATCTCTGCTGATAGACTCAGAGTTACAAGAAATAAAACTGTATTTTTCTATACATCAACTCACATTACATTATGCATCCCTTTTCCTGTGCGTTGGAAATTTAGTTTTAATAAATTTAGAGTTCTCTGTGTTCACCCAACTTTTTCTCCAAGTTCCAGAAGAAATATAATGCTGAGGTGTCAGGAGTAGGAACGAGTGAGGGTGAAGTATCTGGTACTTAGGGTCATTGACCCGCCTCACTAGCTGCTTCTCAACATCCACGCTCCCACCTGGCCTGAGGTTAGCTTGGAAGATGACTCCTGGGTTGCACCTCAGCCTTAACCACAAGGTATTATAAGGTCTAGAATGCTCTCTCTCTCTCTGCCTCGTTCTCTCCCTCCCTCTCTCCTTCTCTCCCTCTCTCCCTCTCTCTCTCTCTCTCTCTCCCACTTTCAGGTCCCTTCTGGGATCACATGATGAGAAGATCTTTCTGCCCCTTCCTTTCCCAGCGTGGCCACAGTTCTCTCTGTGAGACCATCTAGGACTTGTCTATTTTCTGTACCACTCCTGGGCACATCTTCCTGCTCCTGCACCTTTACTGGGTCACAGAACCTCTTCCCAAGTTTCTCTGGCTAAACCACTTCATCACCGTTTGCCTCTGAAAGTCACTTGCTTCTTCCACTCTGTCAGGAAAGTGAGGTGCACCTTCGCTCTGCTCCTGACTTCCCCAAGCTTATCTGGGGTTTCTATTGTTCTCCCAACTCCATAGCTCAACCCATGGTATAGGATACTTTGTAATTTCTATATACCTAGTACTTAGCATAATGCCTGGCGTATTGTAGGCATTTAAATTGTCATTGAAATGAATTGAATTAAATTCTTCAGTGAGTTGCATCTGTATTCCAGTATGGGCAGTCAAAGTGACTTATTCATTGCCTAGCTTAACACTGATATAGATATTTAGAGTAAAATAGAGTGAATAAATTATACTAACTGAATAAGTAAGAGATGTAAGAATAAATGGAACCAACAAACTTCTGAGTGACCCCATAGATGAGAATAAGAAAATAAGTATTAGTCAGGATAATTGACACTGGCTGTGGTAACAAAAAAATCCCAAATACCAGTAAATTGTCACAAAGTTTATTTCTCACTCAAGCAGATTGCAATGCAGGTTTCCCTTATTAAGCTATCCATCTGAGTGGCATTCCTCCAAGATGTGTCCCAGGGAATCAGGCTTTTTCTGTTTGGCAACTCTACCATCTTCATCTTTATCTTGGATCCTGAAGACTTCAGATACAAGGAAAAGAAAGAACATGGAGAAGGCACACCCTCGTGCAAATGTTTCAGACTGCAAGTGATAGATTATTTCCTCTGACATTCCACTGATTAAAGAAACAAAAAAACAAAAACTAGTTGTATGTCCCCACCTAGATGCAAAGGGGCTGGGAAATGGGAAATATAGTTTAACTGTGTGCCCAGAAAAGGGAAATGGATGTGGTAAGCTTGAAGCCAATACCTGCTATAGCATATATTTAAACAGCCAGATGAAAGTCACAGTACCTTGAAGTAATAATGAAGGGTACTAACAGAGTCCTGTTAAAGTAGAAACAAAGCTCCATGCTCTTCAGACTCATTGCCCTTGTCTGTATTATCTTGTGCTTAGACTGTTTAAACAACCTCCTGACTTGGTCTCCCTGCCTCCACCATGGCCCCTCCAATCATCTGACTGTTCTGAGACCACAGAAATCATCCCAAAACGACATCACATAAGTGAAAACTTTCCTGTGATTCCCCATCTCCCATGAGGAAAAAAGATCCAAATGCCTCAGTATTATATGGGATGATTCTCTAGGCTCATCCCTCCTCTACCTTTACCCATTTTGTACATGATTCCTCATCAAAGCTGAACTTCTTCTATCTGGAAAACCCTTTCCCCTGGTGAATGATTACCATCCTTCAAGATTTGATTCAATCTTGAGGTTCTCGGTGAAGACTTCGGCCCAAGCAGAGCAAAGCACTCACGTTTGTGGCCAAGCCATCCCTCTTTCCCCACTGTTTGTCTTCATAGCATTTACCCACTTACATGACATTTATATGCCTGCCTTCTCTATTTGGCAGTGGGCTCCTAGAAAGCAACTTTGTATCCTTAGTACCAAGCATGGTTTCTGTTACATTATAGTTGCTCTGAAAATGTTTCTTGAATTAAGCTCACTGAATATGAACTGAAATGTACTCACTTCTGCAGTTGTCTTTCTATCTTTCCAGTCTTTAATAAATGAAGGATGAGATATGGAAATAAATCTGTGTTCTAAATATCTTGATCAATCAAACTATCCCATCTCATAGAACTTGGGAACAAAAAGTATGGTGAAATTCACAGAAAGAGATGAGGTGAGGTCTTGGGTTAAAATTATTCTCTTTTCTAGTGAAAAGAGTTCACACAAGATTAGAATGGATATCATGGTATATTTAGATAGAACAGGCAGTCATACTAATCCACAGTGCCAAGAATTCCAAATTATTTATATGCCACCAAATTCCATTCCAGTATAGAATATCGCTTTTTGTCTTGGAATTTACCATTTCCCAAACCTAATTCTGTCAGGAAACATCTAATATAGCCCACTTATTCCTAAGAGAACTAATACCTCATTCTGAAAGCCAAGAAGGAAAGGAAATTTCCGTGAGAAAGAAGGAAAAATGTCAGGGGAAGAAATGCTAACTTTATGAACAGGTGAGGCTGTCAAGTTGAGGATACTGCAGAATCTCCCTGCATCTTCTCCAGCCTAGAGTTGGACACAGTCACCTAACTAAGGGAGTGAGACATATGAATTAGCAGGCAGTGTGTAACCGATGTCAAAAATGTTTGAAATAGCGACTCCACCATTTAAATTTATATGCATAACCTTCTCAATCTTGGAAATCCTTTCACATTTAATACATTCCAAAAGCATTTCACTTGTGTCCCTCTCCTGGCGTGGCATGGATTGCAACAGTTACCTGCCTCAAACTCCTCAATGGTTTCCATTTGCACTTGAGGTAGGATCCAAAGTCTTTACCAAACCACAGAGTCCTACATGATGAGGCATGTGCCTGATTCTCTAGACTCATGCAGCACCCTCTTCCTCTCTATCTGCTTCTACCACACAGACCTTCCTTCAGTTCCTAAAACATCTCCAATCACTCTCCCACCTCAGTCTTCCCATAGGCTAAGTTGGCCCAGGTCTATCACCTCTCACCTGCCCTCACCCCACTCATCCTACCAGCCTCCATTAAAGATTCCTTCTTCCTAGACACTTCTCTGATTCCCCAGTTTAAATTCCATTGTCTTACTGTACTTTGATTGTACCTAGTACTTTTCCTTCATAACACATACTAGACTGTGGAGTCATGCATTTGCTAGGCTTATAGTTGATTCAATGTCTACCTCCACACAGTTCTTTGTAAGCAGAAACCATCTGTGTTCACCACTATATCTCTGGCGTGTGCCAAGCACACATTGCCTGCTCGTAGAAGACATCCTATAAATATTTGTTTTAAAAATAGGCTGAAGTAGTTACAAAAGGTATTGGGAATGATATAGAAATTAGCTGGACCTTAAAGTGTGAGGAGATGCTTCATTCTCAAATGCAGGGGGTAATGTTCAAATACTTGGTCAAAGGGTACAAACTTTCAGTTATGAGTAAGTTCTGAGGATCTAATGTGCAGCTTGGTGACTATATTAATGACACTGTACTGCCTTGTACACTTAAAATTTGTTAAAAGCGTAGATCCTAAGTGTTCTCACCGCACACACAAGAGGTAACTGTATGAGGCACTGGATGAGCTAATTAACTTGATTGTGAAAAGTATTTTACAATGTATATTTATATCAAATCATCACTTTAAACATATATAATTTTATTTGTCAATAATACCTCAATAAATCTGGGAAAAAATAGTACAAGGCAAGGATAGTAGGAGTTTTTTTTAAAAATCAGTGAAAGAAGAGGGTGCTGGAGCAGGTCCTTAAGGCTCCCTGCTGTGCCAAAAGTTAACTTGTTAGTTGCTGGATCTGAGTTCCTGGGGGACGGGGGTGGGGGAGGGCTGCAGGAACAGGGCCTTTGGGGAACAGGCTACCTACCTACAGGTACAAACATATTTCGATATTTAAAAAACTGGTATGGTTGCATGGAAGCAGCCGGGCTAAATCTGTGTTCTGAGTAGGAGGGAGCTTGGAAGTCTCCAGAAAGTGGCACTAAGTTACTTGAAATTTCACGGGTGATGTGGAGATGACAGACTAGTATGAAGGTAAGATGGACAGAACTAGGGGGAAGATTGCCAAGACGTGGTTCTGCCATTTTCTGGCTGAGATAAGCTTCAGGGACCACGTGTATAACATGAAGAAAATAGTGGTACTTACTCCAAAAGGATCCAATGAGAAAAACATATGCAAAGTGTCCACCACACTGTTTGGTCAGTGGTAGCTATCATTACTGTTGTTGTTACTGCTGCTTTTGTTGTTATCACTAGGAAAAGAACTGGTCAAAAGAACCTGGGCTCTAGCTCACTTCTACCATTATCTGTGTGGCCCTGGACAAGTCAGTTACTCTGACCAAAATGTTGGTATATGAATGTGTGAATTTTCTGGGGAACAGAGTCATATTTTTATCAGACTCTCAAAGGAGTTTAAATACGACTCATTTTCACATCCTACATTTACCTTAAGTATCTGGAACCAAATTGTCTCTCCTATAGTAGTATAAATTATACTCATTGTCACCATTCTGTTGCTTTTTATTATAAGATCACCAAATTTATTTTGTATTTCCCTCAAAAAAAAAAGTTACTTCATTTTTTTAAATGTTGCACTCAATATTATTATTTGAATACAAATCACAATACTCACTATTTTCAAATTTTAAACTTTTATTTCAAACACTTAAACATAAAGCTGTTCACAATAACCATAACATTAATAAGGAATGAAAATATTAAAATATAAAAATAAGTATTGAAACACATATTTTAATTGAAATCATTTGACATGAAAATACAGGTCCTTTGCATCAAATCATCAAATAAAACCATTGCATCCTGGTACCTGAATTTTTCCCAAAGCCAACACAAAAAATAGAAGAAGAAGAGTCTTGGAAGCCAGTAAACAAACTTTACAATTATTTGTATGAAAACAAAGTGAAGTGCAATTCCACAGAAAGAAAAATCTCACCAAAAACGAATGAGGTATATTTATGTAGATTACTATGGTTAAATGAAAAAAATAAAATAGGGACAAAATACCTACTCTTATTAAAAAAACCTCTTAACATTGAAAGAATAGTACCACCTCTCATACAATAACCAAAGACACATACATATCTGCAATCAAAAATCACTTGCATCTAAATGATGATTCATTTTCCCAACCACCACTGGTGCTTACAAACTCTACCTCCTAGCTGTGTGTAATTTGAATTCTGTTTGATCTAATGTGAGACCCACACGCTCAACCAAAAAAATCTTCATCATCTATATTTTGTGAAAACAAATTGAGGCAAAACTAAATTTCAGTTCACCTGGAAGGAAAAGACATCTTTTCCTCCTGCTCTTGCTTCTTGGTACATATTTATTAATCCCAAAGCACTTTTTGGCCTCATACTGACCATTCATCAATTTTCATCAACCATTATCACTGGTCCCTGCAGTGCACCTCAGTGGGTTGGCAGGAGAACTTGTAGAATCAGGTTTCATGGGAGAAAAATGCATTGCACTTCTCAAGTCTCAGCCTATACTTTAAAAAAAAAAAAAAAAAAGCTCCACTCAGTGTGGTGAATTTCCCTAGAGTGTGTGGTTGCATTTACAGTGGGCATTGTCAAAAATAAAACTTGAATATAAAACCAGGGTCTAGTATATTACAATCTCAACAGTGAGGGCGAAAACAACCATAGGCAGCATTTCTACATATTGAAATTCCTGCAGCCAGATGTTCCTGGGGTTTATCAAAATGTGATCTGATTAAGGGATTATTGGGAGGGTTGTGCTATAAATCATGTTGTTACTCACATGCATTCAGAATAGTTCCTAAATGCTAGAAAAGTTGAATTTAATATTGGAAAGTATTTACATTGCCACCAATCAATGTAGTAGAAGTGGGGAAAAAAATCTACAAACCAGCGCCAGCATGCTTCAGGGAGTAAGATGATTACATGAATTTAGCTGTTTATTAGTGCAGAGACATGCTGTAAGGATTAAATGGGATGAAGGAAAGTCATGGCTTCAAAGCCCATTTGTTTACAAAATGCAAAACTTAAACATTTTCAAGAAAAAATAAAATGAAAATATGTATATCTTTTTGACAACTAAATTACAAATGTCTTTGTAATTTATGTATTCTGTATATAAAAAGCAAGAAAAACCGCTGTATTTTTTAAATGGAAAAATACCAGGTTCAATCCCTGTAAAAGCACCAAATGCATACCATTTAGGATAATATCACTGATGCACGTTTGACAACCAAATTACAAAGCTCTTTGATATACTCTGTATGAAGAGTGGCAATTAAGGCCAATAAAATCAAAGGAAGAAAAGAAACTAATTAACACTAACATATCATTATGACTCACTAGCATATAAAATCCCACGCCTGCTCTAAACTGCCAGCAATTGGCAATTCCCAAATTTCTAAGGATACAGACAATAGTTTCCAAAAACTGGAGCCACCAGAGGTTTGGGAGACCCTTGGGAATTTTGGCAATTCTTTCTTCTAGCAAAAGGCCCGAAGCACACCAAGGACTTAAAACCCACCCATCCCTGCCCCCAAGAAATGTAATCCCAAGATTACAAACTATAGTGATTAGTTGTAGATTCTAAACAAATTATATTACTGCCTTATTTAAAAAAAGAAAAAAACAAAAAACAGTGGTTCATTTTCGTGGTAGGAACAACGTGGAATTTGGAGACAAAAGGACTGAGTTCAAATTCCAGATCAGGTATGTACCATCCCTGTAACTTTGGGCAAATCATTTAACTCTCCACCAAATGAGAATCATAACAATGCCTACCCCACAGAGTTGTAGTAAGGAAAAATGAGGCAAAATGAATGTGGAAATATTCTAAAAGTGGCAAAAAAACCACAACCCTCTACAAATGTTAACTCTTCCACTGTACCACGAGCAGACTCCATGTAAACTTAGCAGGTGAGAAAAGTACAAAGATATCCTGCTACAAAAATCTTAATATACTGAAAGTAAACTGATCATAATAGAAAAAAATAACACATTGCAAAGGGAAAAACTCCATGAAAACTGGATTTAGTAAAACTGACCCAGGTTTCAAATGAAGAAAACCTGGCAGAAATTTTCAGCAAGACATTGAATCTGTTTTCATACAGTAAACAAAACCAGATTTTAATAGCCTCTGTGGCTTTGAGATTGTATGGAAAAGCATTTGGAGAATCTAAATTAATTAAAAGTAAAAAATTAAAATCATACCTGGCTACTGATCGCTAAGTAACCATGTATTATCACAAGATTTAGTAACCAACTGCAGCTAACAGTTGTATTCTAACTTTATAATTGAAAAATCCATGGTACCAGATGATCTCCTAAACTCCAAGAGTTACAACAGAGACATCATTTAAATCCAGAAAAGGACTGATTTTCCCAAAATATTCCGGATGTAGGGTATTTCTGCATAAGTGTACCAAATGACAAAATGCACCAGGAGCATTGTCAAGGTCATTGTGCCATACAAATGTAAAATATTATTATTAGAGAAATCTGAAAAGCTTTCCTGAATCTTGTAGAATAAGCCCAAATATGTGAAATTTATAAAATAAATAATTCTACAAAAATGATATAGAAAACACATCTCAATATAAACTAGAATAACTGGGGAGGTGGTGGTAGATGGAAACCACAAGTCAAATTCCTTTCCTGCCTTCACTGGCTGTCCTTTGACAACCTTGACTTTGATTTTCCTGTCACTCGGTCACACATACACATATCTTTGTTCATCTCTGGTCCCCTGCAGTTACTCCTTTTCTCAGCTATTGAGCTTTCAAATAACTGATTTCTCCTGTTGCTTTTCTGAACTCCCTAAACGGCTCAAGCAATCAGCTCACCAGTTAGCCATTCCTGACATGGGTTCAGCATCTGTGGCCTCTCCAACCTACCACCGCTTGGGTGGTGAAGCCCCATACACAGGAGTGAAGGGTACCAGGAGAAGGTCACAATGCCACCCAGAGGAAAATGTATTTGCAAAACCAACTCATAAGTGGCTGCCCTGCTTAAAATTCCATTGAATCTTGAGGTTCTGGAGAGTTCTCTAGGTTTAATGAGTCCCCTAAGCTTCCCTGTGAGTTTATGGTAAACCCTGAAGTCTTCAGTGCATTATGAGCATTCATAAACTTCTGCAGGTATTTGGAGGTATACAACCAGTGATGTTTCAAGACATCTTCCATTTCGTAGTACTTGGACTGCCTGGCATTCATTTTCCGGAAGCGCCTGAACAATTTGTTGCCAGACTCATTTCCCTCGCTTGCCCAGGCCCCAATGGAGCCATCCCTCTCAATAATTTCAGGGACATGAGCCAGGGTTTTGTGAAAATAATTGGTGATTTTGCCCTCGTATCTATACTTGAACTTGGTGGAGAGGAGCTCAGCAAAACGCTGTGAATTGAAACTATACTGGCAGAGGGATTCTGGACACTCCTTAGCAGGGCATGATGATCGCCAGACGGGTTTCATCTTCAAATAAAGGTCCATTAGTTCCCTCAGAGCTTCGTGCCTCTCCTTGGAGGGAATTAATTCACAAACTGCTTCAACCGTCTCTTTGGTCATGAGCTTCCTGGCAAAGTTGCCATTCATCCTCATGATTGGTTTCAGATTCATCTTCTTCCGGAGGTGCTTGTCCAAGGCAGCCTGCCATCTTTTCCTCTCCTCTTTGGAGGCACTGGGGTTCTTATACACCTCCCCTATCTCCAGCTGGAAAATCTTGTAGAACTCAGCTGCGTTGCCGATGTCGCAGTGGAGTGCATCTATGGAAGGGACCGTCTCAATGAAGGGTTTGGCCGAGACCCCCTTCACCCGGTCCCGCAGTTCCTCCACCGTCTCGTGGTATGGGTTGGAACGCCAGACCTCATAGCGCTCCAGATTATCAACGTGGCTTCTGGTGATGGAGTGGAAGACAAGATTTTGAGAGGCTTCCAGGCGGGTGGCATCACAAAGGGTACAAATGTAGACTGAGCCCGAAGCCTCGAGGCCTTCCACTTCCCGGACAAGTTTCTCATCATACCCAGTGCCCCTAAAGATGAACTTGAAAGTCCGGAGGATGCCTCCCATCTCAAGCATTAATTTGCTGCTCTTCATGGCCTCCCTCTCGGCAATGAGAGGGCTCAGGATGGCCGTCAGGGTCTCGTGGTCAGACTCATCTGCCAGCATGAGGCACAAGGGCTTGCAACACAGTTCAGAGTTAGGCTTGGCTTCCTCAAACACCTTCACATTCTGTGACCCGTGAGCGATGGTGATTTTCATGATCGTGAAGGAAAACCGAACTGCCTTTTCCGGAACTGCTGGCCCACTGCCGTGCTTCTCGCCCACGTCTCCCATCCCATCACAAGACTCCTTCACCACTACAGTGAAGGGGCCATTCAGGTAGTCGTCAAGGTCTTGGTCTCTCATGCCCGCCAGGATGTCTTCTTCCATGTCCATCAGAGCAGACACCAAAGCTGAATCATAGCGGAAGCGCTTGGCGATGGTGTCCACCGGGTAATCGTCCACAGAGGAGGACAGTCCGGACAACCCATCAATAATGCCCACGTCAGTGCTGGAAGACACGTTCTTCAGAGGTGGCTGCCACTCAAAGGGGTGGTAGCCCGGCAGAAGGGCCTTCTCAGCAGTCCGAAGGGCATGCAAAGGCTGGAAAATCTGCCTCCCCGTGATGGCCTTCACAGTCCTGTACATCTTGTGGTACTGGCTGCAGCTGAGGAAGGTGTTGACACGGATGGCCAAGCAAACAGCCGGCTGCAGGCCGGAGCCCCGTCCCTGCATGATGGCCTCCAGCTCGTCGGCTTGTCTGTGCTCGTTCCTTGCCCTCAGAGCCAGCAGGAACAAGGTCAGGCACACTGACTTCACATCTCCACCTTCTTCTTTGTCAGCAAAAGCCTTGACTTGCAGCTTGAGCTCCCTCAGACGGTGCTTCTGAGCCCTCCGGGTCAGGGACAGGAGATGCTGGCGGGGCCGGCCCCCTTTATTAATATGCACGAAAGTCTCTTTCGATTCCTTGTGTCTTGAGACATGGTGATTATATTTTTCCAAGCTGACCTCCTCATTGCACTCTTTGGCTGGACATTTCACCATCAGGGTATTCAAGATGCTCAGAAAAGACTTCACTGGACTCTCCAGGTCAGTAGGGAAGCAGGGGTACCGGCAAGAAGGACAATAGCTTCCCATGACTTTGAGGCATCTGAGAATGCAGATCCTGCAAAATACATGCTTACAGCTGGTCTCTACAGGGTCCGCCAGAATGTGTTCACAAATTTGGCAGGAGATAGATTTCACAAAGCGCGCCGGGAAGTCCACTGCCAGGAGCTGGGTACTGAGATGTATCTTACTGCAGTTGGCAATCTTCTTCATCAGTTCCTTGTTGCTGATCCTGGCCTGAGCTCTCCTCTTGCGCCGACGGACTTCTCGAGCTCGGTCAATTACAGTTCTGAGTTTTTTGCTGAGCTGCGCGCTTGGCTGATGACCCTTCCTCTTGAGTCCCTGACGGGCAGTGTGGCAGATGTCACAGGATGTTGTGTGGGAGGACCACTCCATGGTTGCATTCCTTGGGGAGTAAGCCTCACACGGGGCACTGCTAAACTTCCTGTGCATGAAGCTCCAGCAGTTATGGCAGAACTCAGTGGGATGAATCGAGTCCACGTCGGCCTTCACATCGATCCGGAAAACCTTGGCAATGAGGTCTGGCCAGGACGTGGCCCTCTTTTCCTTCTTTCGTAAAAGGACTTGGGTTTTACCATCCACAGGCCCGTGGACTGGGTATCTCCTATTGTGCCCATCAGCTTTGAAAGGATTCCCGCAGATGCGGCAGAGATGTCTCAGGTTGGCTTGGTGCATAGCTTTGTCTCTTGCTTTCCTGTCATCATGGGATTTCTTCAGAAACTTTGGGTGGGGCTTCAATGCCGGTTGAGTCAGAGCTGCTTTCTGACCACCAGCCTTGTCCAGGACTGCTGGAGACTGCTCTAGAGAGGATTTCCCCTTGGAGGAATCTTGCTTTTCCGCTTGAGCATTTTCAGGCGCCTTTTCAAAGGATCTCACCCTGAATAGCTTAAATTTCCATTCTGAAAATTTAATATGTGGGTGCTGGATTTCGTCTGGGGCAGAACTGAGTCCCAGGGTGGGTGGCAAAGAGACAGCCATGCTGGCTGAGGTACCTGGAAACAATAAAAACAAGTCAGATTAGGAAAAAGTTTCAATATCCCACTGATGTACCTTGGAAGGAATACAAATTAGTACATTCAATTATTCACTTATTAACTCATCCAAAAAGATAAATATTAAACCTCCTATTTTAATATACTATGTTAGGTGCTGATCATATAGCAGAGAAGAGAGTCATTCCCTGTTCTGACAATGCTGATGGTCATTTATATCATGTATCTAATTACATGCAACACCATGGTTTATTTCACATATATATGCACAATCTTATTTTTTTAACTTATTATCTTTCATCGAGGTATAGTTGATGTACACTATTATATATGTACAATATTATTTCCCTTCCAGTGAAACCTTAAGGTCTTTGAGGACAGAATCCTTGAGTGATTTATCTCTGTCTCCCCAAGTTTCCTAGCACACATTATGTGCTCAGTAGTTATTTGCTGAATAAACGCAAGGAAAAGCTGTCTACTAAACCAAAGAAAAGTCATATTTTCTGCATTGTATCTGTCTCATTGCACTAGCTGGACAATATATTTCCAGCTTTTTAAAGCTGTCTCCTGGGAGGTTGGTTGTTGATTTCTTCCAAATGGAACATAAAGGGATGACAAAGCGACAAATCCAAAGAAACTAATTACTCAGTACGTGAAAGGATGAAGTGAATTTTGAGCATTATGAATGCATGCTAATAATAAGTATCATGGATAGTAATTACGCTTACAATTTTAATTAGCGAACGCTGCTATAAATTATAAGGTTGTTTCTCCATTAGGAACAAAACCCACAGAACTCTCTAAACCTGCAACACACCACAGTGTGCATGTACAAAGATTCTGAAGAATTTTAAGATGAAAATTTCAAGTATTTTCAGATAAAATTACACAGGCCATCCTGAAAGTCATTACTGGGCACTGGTCATTAGCTCTATAGTTTGTAATAAGAAGAGGTGGGAGTAATATTTTTCTTCTTTGAAAAACATTAGCAATTATACATTCCAGGAAACCCTAGCAATCTGGCTTGTGGTGTACACATCATGGAGCAGCAGAAAAAAGTCTAAAAATGCCATTTGAGTGTCTCTAGACCCAATTAGCCCAATATTCTCAAAATTCTTTAGTACACATAACTGGGAAAACAGCAACTGTATTTTCAGACTATCATCTATATTTCTCATATTTGCCTGGGTTAATACTCTTGACCTGCCAATTTTATCAAACAAAGTTTCCCCCTCAATTAACTAACTAACCAAACTGATGATATTTTTCCAGTCATGTGATCATGGAGACTAATCCTCAGATGAACACACTTTGCCCAGAGGTGGGATTTGGGGGTAGGGGTGGGAGAGGAAGCCACAAGGGTTGTCCTGACAGCTGCTAACAAAGCTTCCTGTCAGATCGCCCCTTTAAACCACTGAATTTTGTTGCATCTTGCATGCATTATGCTTCAGAGGTTTATGTTTTTCATAAAAACTAAAAGCCAACTTCCAGTCTTTGTTGAAAAGGAAATCCTGTTACCTTGTCCTATATGCAGAGCTGTGTGAGAACCAAACAGTTCCAAACCATTTCAAAGGTCTCATTAACATCAGAAATATTCAATATTTCATCTGCAGCCCAACCAACACCTCAGAGTTGTTTACAGTTCTATTATATTCCTAAATTCTGTCCTGGGTCAGGGCAGAGGACTTTCTGTGTCCCCTGCCCTCTGCCCCATTGCTTTGAACTCATTCCCAAGTGTCTTTTTTATTTATTTAGGCTTTCCCTTCCCTGTCTTTTTCTGCACTAGTTCTCTGGAATTCCAAGATAATATTTTGAGTTCTTCTTAAAAAAAAAAATGCATGACCATCTTTAGAGCTACTCAAGTTAAATACTGAACTTTCACAATGAGTAAGTCAACCACAAGGCATGTTGGAAGGCTCCCTAGAACTGTCTCCCCTCCCTACCCACCCCTCTCCTGACTGGCACTGGCCTGAAATGTTGGGTCAAAATCTGCCAAAATACATTTGTGTAACTACTCCCACAGAAAGAGTACCATCACCAAGCAGTTATTAGCCATTGACATCCAAATCAAATTTATTTATTAGATTGTTTTTCTACTTAATTGCTAAAAGTTTATCCAAACTAGAAGCAAGAGGGAGTGGGAGAAATGTGTTATTCTTCTTATTTTTAGGGGAACATACACCAAGATGCTAATAGTGGTGATCTGTGAAAGCTATAGGCGTTTTATATTTTTTATCTTTATCTATGATTTTTACTTCCTCTGAAATACACTTCCATTACTTTTAGAAGATAGAACTTTTAATAATTAGTCCTAATAAGATATCATTTATCTATCTGATTAGCAGAAATTAAAAATATTGATATTAATCAGCATTAATATAAGCATGGGGATTGCAGATATCTTCATACAGTCTTGGGAGAAGTGTAAATTGGTATAATATTTCTAGTGGAAATGTGACAATGTCTTTAAATTTTTAAAATATATATTATCTTTTGTGCAATAAATTTGCTTTTAGAAAGTTATCCTATAGAAACATTCCCACAGGTTATTCCCACAGTGATATTTATATGGAGAGAGACAGAGAGAGAGAAAGGAAAAAATTAAAAATCTGTTTAAAAGATTTGTTTGTTACTTTGAAAAATAGAAAACAGCATAAATGATCACCAATAGGGCACTATTAAATAAACTCTGGTCCAGATATACAATGGAAAACAACACAGAAATTTTAAATTTCTATATGCATTGATACATATGTGCAATTTCTATATACATCAAGATACAAAAAGATGCCCACATGACAAAGCAGAGACCAGAACAACAATAGCAAGTAAAATAAGACTTCATTTATGCATGTTTGTATATATCTGAAAATACAGAAAATCTGGAAGGATATGCACTAAAACCTTAACAATGTTAACTCTCTAGAAAATAGAATTGGCACTGGTAAGGAGATCTCTAATTTTCTGTTTAATTCATTTTTATATCATTAGAATGTTTCACAACAAATAGAGATTATTTTTTTAATTTTTGTGATATATTCACTTTAGGGGAAAAATGTTTTAAAGGCTAGATTTCTATGTACCCATAGTCTCTTTTCTGTATTTCTTCCTAAATTTCCCCCCAGAAAAGTTTAAGATTTGGCTAAGCCTCAAATCTGACCACCATTCTTAGCTTACCTTTCTTTTCTGGTAAACATGTTGAAAGGGGACTGAAATATGGACCTGCAGACAACATGAAGTTAGGACTATGAAAGAGTTATCTTGTCCTCATGGATTTTTTTTGTTTTTGACACTCAGGAATCTTGCAAATGCTTGATCTCCTCTCTTCTAACAAAAGGTCTCAGCAGTGGACCAGCCTCAGGCTCTACAAGGCGGGGTGGCTGTTGCTGGCTCAGCCCTGTTCCCATGGGCTCTGCCCTCTCAGCACTGCCATCACCTGCTATCACAGTTACAGGGCTCCTTCTCCCCACAGGGCGTGGATTCATTTTGACAAGCCGGTCTGGGGTGGCTTGGCTGGGGCAGAATCTGTCATTTGTATGAGTGCATCCTTAGTTATTTCGGGAGGTAGAACCACAGCAGTACCACCCCTGACTCCCAACCCAGCCCTACACACACACACCCTACACACACACACCCTACACACACAGACCCTACACACTCAGACCCTACACACACAAACGTACTGGTACTTGGTCCACAATCTCTCCTCTTAACATCTTCAACTTGGTCCATACACAATGTTCAAGTGTGGCCAAGAATTATCCCTTATTGTCACTGTCCCACTCATTTATTCGTTCATTCACTCCACAAATACTATTGTCTACTATTTGCCAAACATCAGCATCAAAAAGCTGAAAGCATCAAAAGACTTTTTATGTCTCAGGCATCCACAAAATGACCTGAAGATTCTGGTTCTTCCGCCAGGCAACTTCTTGCTTGAACCACTTCAGAAAGAGAAGTGCACTGTCACAGCCCCTGTTCAGGAATCCCATTCAAGAATGTAACCTCTGTGTAGGGTCTCTACAGTGGCAATTCTCAAAATTGCCATGTATCAGAATCACTAGGGAGCTTGTGTTTAAAAAAAAATATCATCAGGTCCCAGAGAGTCTGATTCTCCATCTGGGATGGAGTCCAGAAATCATATTTTTTAACAAGCATTTCAGTGATCCTGCTACTAGGGGCCCACAGGTCATGCTTTGACAAATACTGATCTCCTGCTTAGTCCGATCTAGTTCAGGAAATTCCTGGCAGTACTTGGCAAATACCTGAGCAAGTATACATTTCCTCCAACCCCGGAATTCGTTTGCTCCTGATTATATTTCTTGCCTGGACCAGCATGGTATTTTTTCCAAGTTCCTCACACCTTTCCTTCTGCTGATTCATTTTACAAATCCATTCAAGAAGCACTCCTTAGGGAATTCCCTGGCAGTCCACTAGTTAGTACTCTGAGCTTCCAATGCCGGGGGCCCACGTTCAATCCCTGTTTGGGGAACTAATATCCCCTGGTGTGGTGTGGACAAAGAAAAAAGGCACTCCTTAAACGCTTCCTTTGCCTGCAGCACTCATTTACAGTAATTCGGATATTTTGCATCTTCTCTATGAACCTACAGTGTCTTCCTCAACTTGGTTTTTTGTTCCTTTCCTATTTTCGTACATTAGAGAGAAAAACCAAATGTACGTCAGCTTCCCTTGCTCCCTCCTCTCATTCCCTGCAAGGAAAAAAGCCCAAGTACTTCTAAGTAGAAACATAAAAATGTAATAAATATTGTGACTCAAGGCATGAAAAATATGAGTGTTACCTTGCTCAGCAGGCTGCCTGGGCAAAGTGTTGGGATGTCTGCAATTTGGTTGATATTACTTGATATCAAAGAGAAGGCAGAGTGTGTCCTCCTGTCTTTCAGAGCAGACTGCTGCAATATTTATCAGCCTCCACTGTCCTTCCCAGCCTCCCCCACCACACAGGGCTAACCACAAATGATGGCAGCCAATCACAGGCCAGGAGCCCCCAGCCCCAGCTGGCACCTGGCTCCTCAGGAAGCTTAGCTGGGGGACCTGAGTGTAGAACCACACATGGGCGTGTGCTGGAACACTGCCAAAGCTGCCAGTTCACTCCCCAAGACTGTTTGGTTGGAAATGATCTTGTCAACATAATCTGGGGCTTCTGCCAGGGTTCTATAGCTCTGCGCCTCAGTTTCCTCATCTGTAAGATGGAAATACGAACTGTGTATACCTCAAAGAGTCAATGAGGTTATACAGTGAGAGTTATTATAAGAAAATACTTGGAACAGTGTCTGCCTTTAGTAGGTACTCATCAAATGCTAACGATATGATCATTTTTATCATAATTTTGAAATGACCTACCTGGTCAGTTCTCAGTCAGGTAAGTTTGTGCTCCTTGTAACAACATTACGTTTACATTACTAGAGTTTTGAAGTCACAGACCAGGATTTAAATCTTGCCTCAGGTCTTGGATTTATTACTTAAACTTTATGAGGTGCCATCTCCTCATGTACAGCCCAGGATTGATAATATTAGCCCCTATTGATAATATTAGCCCCTATTGATAATATTAGCCCCTATTGATAATATTAGCCCCTATTGATAATATTAGCCCCTATTGATAATATTAGCCCCTAGTTATCCAGAGCAATAGGCCAAGCTTCCAAGTGCTTTACATATCACTTACTTTTCACAACAATTCTATGCATTTGGTATTATTTTCTCCAAAGAAAAGCAACAGAAGTTTAGAGAAATGGAGAAACTTACCCACAGATACACTTCACTAAATAGTGAAGTGGGTTTCAAAGTGCATGTCCTTAACCACTTCGCTATTCTGTAAAAGGAGAATACTGAAAGCCATTGGCACCAATGGTGTGAGAATGACTCAAAAATGAGTCATCAGTCTACCTAGCACGGTCTCTGTTTCAAATCCCCTTTATAACTCTTAGACCAGCTTTATCCCCCAAGTGAGGGTGGCCTTGCTCTCATTTCATCTTCAGCAAAACTGTCAAAGAAGCGGGTGCAAGGATTTCTCTGCGCTGTGCTACCCTCTTTAGATACCTCTTGTATATCCCCACTATTTTTAACTCAGGCCTGTCCAATCACACAACAGTCGTGGGGGACACAGCTTCTGCTCATTAAGATAAAGAGTGAGCAGAAACCACTGCAATAATATGGGAGAGATGGCCTGTGGCTTCCAGGAGCTTCCGTTTGTTTATACCTAAGGTTCATATGACATCGTGAGGCTGGGCAGGTGGGAGCTGAGAAGTTCCTGAAGATGGAGCCCATGTTCAAATCAGCAGGAAGTAGGGTCTCTGGGATGTGGCTTTATGGGTCTTCATGTCCTCTTTGTACAAGGGGTCAAGTGGAGAGGAGTCACAGCATGGCTGACGTGGAAGAAGATTTCCTTCCCATCCATCCTCCCACACTGCAAAACCCTGCATCTCCACTGGACTTCCAGAAAGAAGAAGGGCCAGAGGTTCTTGCTTCACCTTGAAGGAAACAGGAAAACAGTAATAGCTCACAGAATTGGAACAAAGCATCAAGTCCCAGCTTCAGAGGATCAAGCTCCAGTTCCATAGACCCACTTAGAAGTTAAGTGACACTAGAGTGACCAACTGTCCCACTTTGCTTGGAACTTTCCTGGGTTCAGCCCTGAAAGTCCAAGGCAAACAGGGTCAGGGGGTCATCCTTCAACCCCAAGCCAGAGTTGGAAAATTTCTCCATCTCAAACATTCATAAATGGAGTCCTTTTCAATTTTTCTTAGGAAAGTTAGATGTTTAAAGAGACTCATTGAAGAATACACACCAGGCCATAGGGGCCAGGGGCATAAGTGTCAGACCAGATTAAACAAGAGCTTTATCTTTTTTGTGTCATATTTACCAAAAATTTCTGTACTGTTTAATTTTTTATCAGTCATATGTTCCTCTTAAAATAGAAAAAAAAAGATACACAATAAAATGTTAATAATTAATTTAAAATGAAGCAAAATAAAATATTGGGTGCATATGAAGAAACTCTTCTATTTTTTTATATGTGAAAGTCTGGATTTTTATACATCAGATTCTTCAAGAGCAGGATTTCCCATGTTTTCTTGTCCTTCCCCATTACACCTGGGGACCTCTTTCTCCCATCCATGTTGAAATCATGTCGCTGTCCCCTGTGCCCTGCTGAGAGATGACACCTCCATTGGATTACCAGGAAAACATGCTGAGCCCCTTTTCCTGGTCACTAAAATTCCACCCACTCTTCTCGTTTCAAATCTTTTCCCTGTGACAGACCCCACCTAGAGCAAACCCTGACTTCCATCATGAAACAGCAAAGTCAAAGCTGCCAAGATTTCCATGTTGCTCCAAGCAAATTAAAACTAAAATATGGCCAACAGATCTTGGCTAAATTTAACAGTAGGAAAAGGGCAAACTAGAGTTTGGATGATTTGATGCCAGGTCCCAGTGTTGAGTAGAGCCCTCCCGTCTGAGTGACTAGCTGTGGTTAATCCTAGAAGTGCGGACAGGGTCTGCACTGGCCCTGCTCCCTCTGGGCACATGCACTCTGCTGTCCCTCCCTTAACCTGTCTCTCCACCCAAGCCCCAAACCTGTAGACAGGTTGCCTACACTTATTCCCCTGGGCTCCCTGCAGGCTCTTTTAAAAGAACTTTTCAAATTCAGTTTCCTCCCAGACAGCCCAGAACTCCAGTTGCTGATATCAATCGAAATCTACTCCTGCAGCTGTGGTCTGAGAGTGTGAACACTGCACTTTGTGCTCTTATCATAATCCAGCAGATGCTGTTTACTGACACTGTGATTACATATATAAGCATGTATCTACATATTTCCAGCTCACAAAACTCTTGTCTTCTAACATCACCGAATCGAATGCCAGAGCTAGAAGGGAACTTAGAGGTTATCTGACCCAATGGATGTATCTTAGAGGCGAGAAACAGTACCTAAAGGGCAAAGTGTCCTGTTCAATGTCACAGGAGGGAATTAGTAGCAAAAATAGCATCACAAGCTGGTCTCTGGAGTCCCAAGACAAGATTCTTCCCACTACAGTGAAAAGGGAGCATTCCTCCCCTGCCCACCCGGATGCCTTCTTGCTTCTCTTAGCCTGGAAAGGAACTCGACTTGGCATCAAAGCAGAACCGTAACAGGTCATTGCTAGATTAGAGCCTTCAGTGATAATGCAAACTTGCCACAGCGCTGGTGGTAGAGAGCGAGCATCTCCACATGCTCGTTTCTCCCCCACTTTCCCAGTCTTGAAATTACTTTCTAATTAACTCAATGTGGATTATCCCTGTTAGTAAATTTTCTAATGTGTTATTAATTGCTGTCAACGTCAGCTGCAGCTCTTTCCCCACAAATTCAGGAGTGCCTTGGCGGGCTTTCTGCCGTTAGCTAAGCTGTTTTCTAAACAACTAGTGCCATCAAGTGGGCAAAAAAAGGCTATATCATTGAGTTATCGGGAAAAGTGTCAAGAAGTCTATGAACTAGTTCAGTAGTCAATAAGTTTGGTTCTCTTCTCTCCTCCATTTATCCCAACCTCTATCTTCCCTACCCATCCCCTCCACCATCACCTGCCTCTGTAGGAATCTCCCATAATTCCTATTGACTATGAAACAACATCAAAAGCTGAGATGGTCAAAGTAACTTGCTTAGGACCCCAGACCTAGTTAACTCTAGTCTTCCACTAAAATCAAGGGTCTAACCTGGAACTCACTATTTTGCTACTGCTATCTGGTCCCAGAAAATATGTAATAAATGCCTTCTCCCCATTCCTCAAACAAGTGAAGATGTAAGGAACATGTCTTCATGAGGGAATCTGAGGAATGAGAAGTGATGTCCAGTGTTTCGGACTCTACTAGACATCCTTTCTAAACTGGAGACATCTGTTCCATTTTCAGACCCCAAATATAGAAAGCCATTTCTTTCCTCCTCATTTCATTCAGCTGTATAAGGCCTAAGAATGAGTTCAAACATCAATGTAGAATGAATTTGATCTAAATGTCTCAGGGTTAGAATTCAAGTTTGAGAAATGGGCTTTCTCAAGCCTAGAGTAAACATAATGGCCTGGAACAACTAATTGCAGGACAGCAACAGATATCTTTACAAAAAGCCAAACTGGGCAACTATCCCAAGCTCTACAGTTTGGGGGCTCCAAAAATTTCATAATTGTTTTTGGAGAGTGAGAAAGGAATACTTTTAAACAAAAGTGATTTAACTATAATTTAATTTGACTTGTGTTTCTATCTATAGTTACTATGTGGCTTAATTTTCTATCTAATGAGAACAATTGCTAAGTTTTTAATAAATTTTAGTTAAAAACTATATTCCTTTTCAACTTATGAATAGTGGTTCTGGAAAGGCATAGGTAGAATCAGCTTCTAATTATATTTGTTCAAAAACCTGCCATTGAATTGTCGATAACACGTTTATAAAAAAAAACTTTAAAAATTACTATGTGATTTAAATGTATATCTTGTTATAAGTTTTTCCTGGGACATTCCTCCCTCCCAAAAAGAGTACAATTTTCATATGTGGATAAAAGCGCCCTTTACCACTATCATTACAGAAAGAAGTCTGTATCTTTATTTCCACATCTGAAGATAGTATTGCTAATAGTAATACTTTATTTATTTCATTATATAAGTTTCTATTAAAAAAGTCTGGATTCTACTCTTTCTTGTCTACATGTCAGTTTTAAAAAGTAACTTTGGGGAATTCCCTGACGGTCCAGTGTGTAGGGCTCTGCACTTTCACTGCCTTGGGCCTGGCTTCGATCCCTCGTCAGGGAACTAAGATCCCACGAGCTGCACAGGGCAGCCAAAAAAATAAAAATTAAAAATTAAAAAAAATAATAAATTTTTTAAATAATAAAGATAAAAAGTAACTTTGCTTTCTGACAAATAAGGGGAGATCAGTGAATTCAGCTTTAACTGAGATTGGCTGTTCCTTGTACTTCTTTCAAAGAAGAATTTACCTTCATTCTCCTCAAGCCCCCCTCAACATTTCCAGGATCTCCAATGCCCCCTTCAATCCCCCAAAATCACCAGCCATAACAAAAATCCATGATTATCTCTAATATGTACATATTACATATGTTATACTAGAAAAAAAAAGGTTCTTAGTAACATGATATCAGAATAGTCCTCAGACCTCAGGGCCTTTGTGGCTTCTCTGTTCCTCATGGACCACAGACCATTATGTAGAGACTTGCATAAAATTCCAGGAATCAACTCCAGGTTCCAGGGCCTTTTGGTCACCTGGATACATAGCTCCCTTTCTCCAACAAAGCTATTTCTCCTGGTAGTAATCAATAATAACATAGTATAATGTTGAAGTAACTTGTGGTTTATGCCTATGGATCTAAAGGTAGGCTGAATTATGTTCTCCTCAATTCGTATGCTGAAATCCTAACCCCCAGTACCTCAAAATGTGACTATTTTTCAAGATAGAGCCTTGAAAGGAGTGATTAAGTTAAAATAAGGTCATTAGAGTGATCCCTAATCCAATCTGACTTATGTCCTTATAAGAAGAAATTGGGACACACTGAGGCATGTGCAAGCACAGAGGAAAGACCACGTGAGGGCACAGTGAGAAGGTAGCTGTCTACAAGCCAAGGAGAGAGGCCTCAGAAGAAACTGACCTGAAGACCCCTTGATATCTGACTTCTAGCTTCCAGATCTGTGAGAAAATAAATTTCTATTGTTTAAGCCACCCAGTCTGTGGTATTTTGTTTCGGCAGCCCAAGAAGGCTAAGAAAGTAGAGATCAGTCTCTCATCTTGTACACACCTTTCACTCATCCACTCAAGGAGGAAGAGTTTCTTTGGATGGTCAAGTCTGAGGACGCTCACTAGACCTCAGTCTTAATGAGCAAATATGGCTATCGTGGCCACTATTATCTGTATAATGTTGGGCTCTGGTGTGGGGTACCCCAGGCTTTGGAGTGACATAAACCTGGGTTTAAATTCTAGCATCACCTCTTGCAAGCTGTGTGACCTTGGGCATATTTCTTAACCTCTCTGACTCCATTTCCTCATTTAAAAATGGGAATAATAATATGTACCTGGTAATGTTCTTGGGAGAATTAAATGAGTTAATACATGTAAGCTGCTTAGCACATTGTTAAGCACAACGTTGCCTCAAGAACTCCCAATCCTCCCACTCAAAACCATCCTCCCCACAACCTTTTTCATCAAAGGTAAATCCCCATTTCAAGGCAAACTCTTAAAGTCATCCTTCATTTCTTTCTTTCTCTAAATCCTCACATCCAATCAGTCACCAAATTCTCATCTTATTCATTTTACTTCTCTGATCAAAATCTTCCTGTTGTTCCCCACCTTGGGTTAAAGTAAAAGCCAAGGACCACACAAGGACTAACAAGGAGCATTTCTTCTTCTACCCACTTCACTACAGCCACACTGGCCTCTGTGCTGGTCCTCAAAAAGTCCATATATGCTGCCACTTGCTAGTCTCTCTGCCTGAAATATTACATTAGACACTGCCATGTTAGGGCTCTCCAGAGAAGCAGAACCTAGAGGAGATACCTCTATCCTTGGTATCTAGGACAGAAATTTATTATGAGGAATTGGCTCACATGACTGTGGAAACTGAGAAGTCCCATGATGCTCCATCTGTAAGCTAGAGACCCAGGAAAGCCAGTGGTGTGAGACCCAGTCCGAGGGCAGGAGAAAACTGACGTCCTCCCTCAAACAGCGAGAGAGAGAGAGAAGGGGGCGGGAAGGGAGAGAAAGTGCTCAAATTCTCCCTTTCTCCACATTTCTGTTCTATTCAGGCCCTTAACAGATTGGATGGTGCATGCCCACCCACATTGAGGAGGGCAAATTGCTTTACTCAGTCTACTGATTCAAATGTTTTTCTCATCCAGCAACATCCTCACAGACACACCTACAAATAACGTGTAGTCAAATATCTGGGCACCTGTAATCCAGTCAAGTCGTCACATAAAATTAACCATCACAGCTGCCTTTGACTTCTAGGAACTTGCAGTCTAATGTGGAATTAAGATAAACAAACCTGGAGTAGCAGGTAGGGTAGATAGAGGTAATGAGATAGAGAAGCACGAGTCAAGGGATACGAGATGTGCTTTCTGCTCTGTCACTATGGAGCTCTGTGACTTTGAACCATTCATGTAACCACTCGAGTGAGGATTTTCTCAGTTTAGTTTCTATAAACATGGGTAACACCTACTTTCCAGCATCCCTGGGGGATCAAATAATTAAATGAAAATGCCTGGCCCAAGAGTCTGACACTTGGTAAGTACTTAAAAAATATTAAGTGCTACATAGAAGGAGGGGAGGTGAGAATAGAACCACATTCCAGTTAAGTTTTGGGATCTGAGAGCACAGAGTAACTTCCTGGGTTGAGCCTGGGAAAATGAGCAAACTCCCACAGTTTCACTGCTGCATGATTGCATGAGGTCACACAGCAGAGCTGATAACACAGTGTGGGGTGCTGGGGATCAGAGGTCGGAGACAAGCCACGGGTTCTCTGATGCTGGAACAGTGAAAAGGACACAGACAGGTCAAGAGAGGACTTCACCACTACAAGGAGGAGAAGGCTGAGCTAGAGTCAGATGACCGGTGATGAAAAAGAGTTACGTCTGCAGATTCTGGGATGTGATCAAGACCACACCTGACAACCTGAACAGATGTCAGTCATGTCCCTACCCTCCATCTCCAGCCATGATGTCAGACATGTAGTAGTCACCAAGGAAGAAGGAGAGAGAGAACAAGAGAGAAAATCACAAGGACTGGCTAGTTTCATCTGAAATGACAGGGAAAACTAGGCATTGTTTAGATTAATTTTCCTGCCTTTGGATTGAATGGGGGCTCCTAGTGGAAAGGCTGCTGGCTTCTGAAAATAAAGACATTCACTTATGTGCAACTGAACTTTGTAACTGCTCTGCACATGATTGTATATATAGTTTCCATTTTTTCATATTTTTCTACATTGAAGGTAAATAAAATTTATAACAATAATTATTTGATTGATCAATTAAAAGGGAAAAATCAAAAATATAATTTAAGGCCCCAAGTTCAACTATTGACACCAAGCTCTATTGCCTTCACACAGCACCGCCAGCTCTTATACCCCTTTGATATGACTGAAAGTACCAGGTTTCTCATGCCTCTTAATGCCATGAAGACCACACTCCCAAATACTAATATGCTTTCTCCTAGCAAAGAGACCAGTGGAAGGGTGGCTGGCCAGAGACCCTCCCTGTGTGTCAGGCATTGCCATCGTGAAGGTCCAATGCCAAGCTCTGGTTACTTCTGGAGCAACCTCTTTTTCCTCTTGGGCATACTGGCCATAACAGGTGCCACTAGTCAATTATCTCGACTCTTCCAACTCAGCCTTTCAGTGAAACATTACAATAGAGGCCTCAGTTTCTTCATTTGTAGAAGCAAAAGGGAGGGGATGGGATGCCAGTATCTTTATAATTTCACGCTGTACCACATTCACGATTTTTGCCTTATCCAAATGCCACCTGCACCATTATTTGTTTAATATTTGTCTTTAAAGGAAGTTACCTTGTTTACTTAAATCAGTTTACTTAGAGAAGGATTTTGTACGTTATCAAAGGTTTGTAGCAGAAATACAATGTAGGAAGGAAAATGCTCTCTCTGTTAGAAAGAAAGGCGAGTGTGTGTCAAGGTCTACTGGCATCAAATAGACACTTTTTCCTTCCCAAATTAAAAAGGATTGAAAGAAAATTGGAAAAGCAATTCAGCGTTAACCTGCACCCAATGTTAATATGTCCCCACCTGAAGTCATCTTGTGTGCTACCTAAACTCATTTCATGCACCGCAATGAGACTTTGTTAAACATCAAAGGATGTGATGTCTGAGAATCCTCCCAACTCTAAGAAGCTGAGACTTGTGTCTGTTACAAATCATTGCATACCTGTCACTGAGCAGCTGACTGCGGAAAGTCAATTTGGGAACATGCCCAGTGGGTGGCAGGATTGAGACAGTGCTGTAGATGGAGACCTTTCTTAATATAGCTCCCCTTGTTTACAGCTCTCAGCCTGCCCGGTGCGCAGCAATTCCTCCTCACCTGCTGTTTTTCTACATCTGCCTCGAGGTCCCCGAGGAAAACAACAGACCAGCACATCACTTCATGTGGAAACCAGACTGGGGGCTCCAAAATACACACATTTGTTGGAAGAAGCCCCCAATTCCTTCACTCCTCATGGAATCTGCCTTCACCATTTAAACATAGGAAACTGAAAGGATCAAGAAGATCCCTGTGCCCTGGATCCAATTCGAGGTTTTAAACCAATCAACCAAATCTTCAGCATTTTTAAGCATAAGTATTGTGTTAGACAGAGATTAAAGAACTTAATAACCTGCTGCTTGCGAGCTAGTTTATTTGGGCAGATGATATTAAAGCTGTTGCTATTAATGAATGGAACAGATAGGGCATAACTGCTAAATTACATGCTAGAGACCATGAGAAATATAAAGTTTCAGAGGAGATTGAGGGAAGGCCATGGGGACCCTTCTTTCCCAATGCCCAATGAAAGTGCCCACAAAATCATCCAAAATGAGAGAAAATTTCAGCAGTACCAGATGTAAGTGAAAAAACTTAGACATATGCCAAGATCCCCAGAAGGAGTCTCTGTAGATGAGCAGAATGATGATAGGGTCTGTATTAGTTTGCTAGGGCTGCCATAACAAAATACAGACTGGGTGACTTAACCAGTAGAAATTTATTTCGGACAGTTCTGGAGGCTGGAAGCCCAAGATCAAGGTGTCATCAGGATTGGTTTCTCCCAGAACCTCTCTCCTTGGCTTGCAGGCCACTTTCTTGCTGTGTCCCCACATGGTCTTTCCCCTGTTCTTACAAATCCCTGCTGTCTCTTCTACTTCTTAAAAGGACACCAGTCCAATTGAATTAGGGTCCATTCACATGATCCCATTTAACCTTAATTACCCCTTTAAAGGCCCTATCTCCAAATATAGCCACATTGGCAGTTAGGGGTTCAACATGTGAATTTGGGGGGGGATATAGTTCAGTCCATAACAGGGTTCCAATCCACTCTTCAATTTTTGCAGAGAAAATAGTCTGGAAAGAAAATAGGCAAGAAAGGGGGAGGGAGGGGAAGAGGAGAAAGGGGAGGAAAGGGAAAGCTCATTGAGGATTGACCTGAAGCCCCCTTCTTGACAGCCTCAGGGATACCTTCCAACTCGGAGATGGGAAAGGAGGCTTCCCTGATGAACAGGGTTGCCCAAAACAGAAAGGCAAAGATCAGGATAGAGAATCTGCTTAGAGAAGCAGCTGTTCCAAGTATCTAGAAGCCAACTCCAAAGACAAGAATAAAAATCCATTTCAGGCAAGCAGCAATGCACTAGCCAGGAAATCAGGCAGAGGGGACAGGTTAAGGAGCCCCTCAAAAAGCCTCTCCCTAAAACCCCTTTTGCCTAACCACAGCTTTAGAGGCATATTAAAGTTTTCTCAGTTCAATGACGGTGTATTGGTTTTACCATACTAAAAATATGTTACAAAACTAAAAGGAGCCTGCAGAAGATACAATAAGCCAGGAACCTATCCCTATTTGCCTTCTTATCCTGTCAAATAAGAACGCTTTAAACAAGTAAGAACAATTTTACTGAGTCTCTTTGCATTTGCATTGAAGAGCTTTAAGTTTGGAAAGAAAGCTACCATTGTTTTTTCTTACAGGGAGACCTCATTTTTATTGCACGTCACTTTATTGCACTTCACAGATGCTGCAGTATTTTACAAATCGAAGGTTTTGGCAACCTTCCATTGAGCAAGTCTATCAGCGCCATTTTTCCAACAGCATTTGCTCACTTCGTGTCCCTGTCACAATTTGGTAGTTCTCACAATATTTCAAACTTTTTCATATTCGTTATGGAGATCTGTGATCAGTGATCTTTGATGTTACTACTGTAATTGTTTTGGGGCTCCATGAACCACGCCCAAATGAGATAGTGAACTTAATTGATACATGCTGTGTGTATTCTGACTGCTCCATCAACCAACTGTTCTTCCACCTCTCTCCCTCTCCTTGGGCCTCCTTATTCCCTGAGACAATTATCAAACTTAGGCCAATCAATAACCTTGCAATGGCTTCTAAGTGTTCAAGTGAAAGGAAGGGTTGCATGTCTCTTACTGCAAATCAAAAACTAGAAATGATTAAGCTTAGTGAGGAAGGCGTGTCAAAAGCTGAGATAGGTCTAAAGCTAGGCCTTTTACATGAAACTGTTGGCCAAGTTGTGAATGCAAAGGAAAACTTCTTGAAGGAAATTAAAAGTGATACTCCAGTGAACACACACAGCAAAATAGCCTTATTGCTGATATGGAGAAAGTTTGAGTGGTCTGGATAGAAGATCAAACCAGCCACAACTTTCCTTTAAACCAAAGCCTAATCCACAGCAAGGCCCTAACTCTCTTCAATTCTCTGAAGGCTGAGAGAGGTGAGGAAGCTGCAGAAGGAAGGTTTGAAGCTACCAGAGGTTGGTTGATAAGGTTTAAGGAAAGAAGCCATCTCCATAACGTAAAAGTGCAAGGTAAAGCAGCAAGTACTGATGTAGAAGCTGCAGCAAATTATCCAGAAGATCTAGCTAAGGTAAATAATTAAGGTGGCTACACTAAACAACAGATTTTCAAGGTAGACAAAACAGCCTTATATTGGAAGAAGATGCCATCTAAGACTTTCACAGCTAGAGAGGAAAAGTCAATGCTTGGCACCAAAGCTTCAAAGGATGGGCTTTTTCTGAAACAGAAGACAAATGGGAAAATATTTATTTACTTATGTTCCTATAAGGAATTGCCTCTGTTGAACAAGCAGTGTCCCTGATGAGAAGATAAACCAAGATAAGAAGGATGTGTAATGAAACTAACACCCAAGGAGAAGACATACAATGAATACATTGGATGCCATAAGAGACAAATTTGCAACTTACTGATATAGAAAACAAACTGGAGAAAAACTCTGAGATCACATAGGAAGTGAATGCAGAGATGAAAATAATGAGGAAAAGGTTAGGGATAGATATTATAGAATAAGTGAAATAGTGAACGGAAACCCACAGAATGGTGGGTGTTCCCCTAAAGATAATTGAATCCAGTCAAATCACATGGAAGAAAAGCATTACTCAAGGTAGCATTGAATTTTCCAGCACTAAACAAAGCTTTAGCTCTAGGAGAGCTCATCACCATACTCTGAAAAAGATAATGAACAGGGAGATCTCTTCCAAAGTGTAGGCTATTAAAATGTCAACACTTAAAGAGTAATAAAGATCATGAAAATATCCATTCATGGAAAAAAATTACCTTTGAAAAGGAAAAATTAAGAAATATGATCAATATAAAATGACGTTCATTATGCCAGTTATGCTTTTTCCTTGATTTCTACTGTGGGTAGGATAACTCTTGCTGCCCTGCATTGGTTTATTTTTGTTTTTATTTTTAATTTACCATAGATGATGATGATGAAGATAGATAGATAGATAGATAGATAAATAGACAAACAGACTGACTCCATCCTTTTATCTATCTATGCTACTTTTCTTTTTAACTTATTTTTTTAATGTGCTATAAAATATATTACACATACAGGAGAGTGCATAAAAACATTCATGTGTAAATCTCTTCCCCTTGAATCAGATAGAACCTGTGACTTGATGTAAGCAAGGGAATATGGCAAAGGTGATAATTATGTCTTTGACTATGCTACATCATATAAGACCCTGTCTTAGTAGCCCAGAGAGGGAAAATTTTCTTCCTTGCTGGTTGGAGGAAGTAAGCTTCCACATTGCAAGAGGGCCTATGGAGAATGTCGCCAGACAGGGAAAGGCCAGCAGCCTCTCTTAACTGAGAGCAGGCCACCAGACAATAGCCAGCAAGAAAACAGAGATCTCAGTCCTATAACCTCAAGGATCTGAATTCTGCCAACAGCCTAAGCTTGAAGCAGATTTTTCCCCAGTCAAGTTTCTGATGAATTTGCAGCCCAGTGAAACTCTGGGTATAGCTAAGCCTTGCCTGAATTCCTACCATACAGAAACAATGAGATAATGCAATAGCCAAGGGGTGAAAGCAACCCTTGTTTCCATCAAAGAATGAATGGGTAAACAGAATGTGATATATACATACAATGGAATATAATTATGCAGCCTTAAAAAGGAAGGACATTTTGACATATGCTACAACATGGATGAATCTTGATTCAATTATGCTAAGTGAAATAAGTCAGACACACAAAACAAATACAGTATGATTCTAAATACTTAAATGAGGTACTCAGAATAGTTAAATTTGTAGAGACAGAAGGTATAATGGTAGTTGCCAGGGGCTGGAGGAGGGGGGAAATGGAATGTTGTTTAATAGGACAGAGTTTCCATTTGGGAAGAAGAAAAAGCTCTAGGGGCGAATGGTGGTGATGGTTGCACAACAATGTGAATGTAATTAGTGTCACTGAATTGTACACTTAAAAATGGTGAAGATGCTAAATTTATGTCAAAAATTACATGATTGGATGGAAGTGTTGGCTAATATAATCATTTTGCAATATATAAATGTATCAAATCAACACATTGTACACCTTAAACTTACACAATGTTACATGTCAATTATATTTCAATAAAGCTGGAAAAAATAAAAATAATTTAAAAAAGAAACTGTGAGATAATAAATAGATGTTGTTTTAATCTGCTAAGTATGTGGTAATTTATTAAGCACCCTAGGAAAGTAATGAAGCATTCTATTCATTTATATATTATATATTAAATATATATTATATATTTATATATTATATTTAATATATAAATATATATTATATATACATATACAGTCTGATGAACACTTTAAAGTGAATACCCATAGAACTACTACTCAAATCAAGAAATAGTATATTGCCAACCAGCACCTTAAATGTCCTTGTGGGTCCCTTCTTATTCACACCCTAGAGCAAATGCTTTCTGGTTTTATTTTATACCTTTACTGTCTGGGAACACCACATGTTAAAACTGAAGGATACAACCCAAAGCTTTAATCAAATGTAAGTTTATAGGCCTAAATATATTTGTGATATTGTGATATAACAAGAAATATGTATTTGATCTTAATCCATGTTTTGTTGGATTTTTACCTAGGTTTTTTCAGGTTTTTTGAGCTATTGTAAATGATATTATATTTTAAATTCCAGTGTGCACAGGCTCACTGCTAGCATAATGAAATACAACTTTTTAAAATGGTTATCTTATATCCTGAGACCTCCTGACTCATTTTTTTAATTCTAGGAAGTGTGTGTGTGTGTATCCTGTAAGATTTTCTACATAGATAATCATATCATCTGCAAGTAGGGACAATTTTATTTCTTTCTTTGTGATTTGTATGCCTTCTACTTCCTTTCCTTGTCTTATTGCATTGAATACAACTTCCAGAACTATGTAATATAAGAGCAGTGCCATTGGCTATCCTTGCCTTGTTCCAATTCTTAGGGGAAAGCATTTAGTCTTTCACCATTAAGTATGTTAGATGTAGGTTCTTGGAAACACTCTATCAAGTTGAAAAAGTCCAAAGTGCTGATGAAAGAAATCATAGAAGATGTAAATAGAGACATACTATGTTCATTAATTGGAAGATTCAACATAATAAAGATGTCAGTTCTCCCACAAATTGAAGCATAGGTTTACCACAATTCCTATCAAAATCCCAGTAAAATATTTTTCAGATAGGCAATATTATTCTAAAATTTATATGGAAAATCAAGGGAACTAGAATAGCTAAAGCAATTTTTAAAACGAAATCAAAAGTAGGAGGAACTCATCTATTTGATTTCATGACAATAAATAACTACAATAATCAAGACTCTGTGGTATTATGGGAGAGATAGACATACAGATCAATGGGATAGAATAAAGGAACCAAAAATAGACCCACACAAATATACCCATTTATTTTACAAAGGTGCAAAAACAGTTCAATGGAGGAAAGATAGCCTTTTAAACAAGTGATGGTGGAGTAATTGGACACCCAAAGTCAAGAAAAGAAAGTAGCAAGAAATGGAAGGGGAGGAGGGAGGAAAGAAGAAAAGAAGGAAGGAAGGAAGGAAGGAAGGAAGGAAGGAAGGAAGGAAGGAAGGAAAGAAGGAAACCTAGTCTCACACTTTATACAAAAACTAATTCAAAATGGATCACAGTAAAAAGACTAAGAATATAATTAGAAAATAGGCAAAAGACATGAAGAGACATTTTGCCAAAGAGAATGTACAGGTGGCAATAAGCACATGGAAAGGTGCTACACATCATCAGCCATTAAGGGAGTGAAAATTACAACCACAGTAATATATCACTACACATCTATCAGAAAGGCTAATACAATAAATGTGAATCACACATACATTGTTGGTGAGAATGTATAATGATAGAGCCACTCTGGAAAACTATTTGGCAGTTTCTTAAAAAGCTAAAATACAAATACCATATGACTCAGTGATTGTACTCCTGGACATTTGACCCAGATAAATTAAAATTTATGTTCACACAAAAAACCTTATAAGAATGTTTATAACCAATTCCAATGCAAAAGTTTCCATACTATGTGATTCAATTCATGTGACATTCTTTTTTTTTTTTTTTTTTTTTTTAATGAGGATCTTGAATCAGATGCGTATGTTTGATTGATTGATTGATTGATTGATTTTGGCTGTGTTGGGTCTTCGTTTCTGTGCGAGGGCTTTCTCCAGTTGTGGCAAGCGGGGGCCACTCTTCATCGCGATGCGCGGGCCTCTCTCGTTGCGGAGCACAGGCTCCAGACGCGCAGGCTCAGCAGTTGTGGCTCACGGGCCCAGCCGCTCTGCGGCATGTGGGATCTTCCCAGGCCAGGGCTCGAACCCGTGTCCCCTGCATTAGCAGGCAGATTCTCAACCACTGCGCCACCAGGGAAGCCCCGTGACATTCTTGAAATGGTAAAATAATAGAAATGGAGAACAGATTAGTGGTTCCCAGGGTATAAGGAGGGTACAAGGAGTAGGGAACTAGGTATGGCTATAAAAGGGCAACATGGGGGATTCATGTGGTGATGGAAATATTCAGTATCTTGACTGGATCAATATCAAGATATTGTGATATTGTGCTATAGTTGTACAAGATGTTACCATTGGTGGAAATTGGGTAAAGGGTAAATGAGATTTCTCTGTATTATATCTCACAATTGCATATGAATCTACAATCATCTCAAAATTAAAGTTTATTTTTTTAAAGATTATATAATGACAAGCAAATGTAATTGCAAACTTGGGCTGGACCCTGGATGGAAAATCAAACCAAAGTAACAGCTCTAAAGGATTATTGGGGTAGAACTGAGGAGATTTAAATATGGTTGTATGTTAGATAATATTTATTGTACAAGTTAAATTTCTGAGTGTGATAATAGCATTGTGGTTATATAGGAACCTATATAACTGTCCTTGTTCTTAGTACACTGAATTATTTAGGGACAATATGATAATATGCAACTAGTTCTCAAGTAATTCATAAATAAGTTTTTTTGAAAACTCTCAAATAATTAAGGGAGGGGGGAGAAGGAGGGAAAAAGAGAGTGAGCAAGACAGCCAGCCAACATGGAACATTCCTGAAAGATAAGCAAATAGGCAAGAGTGATGATGAGGGAAACAGCCTCCATAATCAGTAGTTATGAACTCTGTCCCATACTAAGAATCTTTAATGTCCTATTTGCCTAGACAAACACCATCTCCTTTTCTAGTCCTTTAGAAAAATGCTGTAAACTTTTTATAAATCTTAAACATTTTACTGATCAGCTACTGTGACCTGTTTCAGTACCTTTAAATAGGCTTTTTCAAGTTTGCCAACTTATGTCTCCAAAGTATACCTTCCCCTCCTGTCTGGATGTCTTGGGGTCTCATCTTCCCCAGTGGAATGTCAGTAAGCTGCTAGGAAATTCCTAAAGGTGGCTTTAGATTGTACTCGTTAAAGTGTTGTGACGTTGATGAATGCAGGGATTGGGGTGTAGTGGTCCCCAGATCTGAGCAATAAGCACTCTCCTCCTTCCAGAATGTAGTCATATAAATAGCAAGGCCACGTTTAAAAACTTTGTTAGTCATTTTTTTTCCTTCACAGTGGTTTCTTCAGGAAAGTAGAAGTGAGTTTCAAAACTGTAAGGGGACATTTTTTGTTTTATATTTTTTACCTTCTGTAATGAATATTTTATCTTGTATGTGAGTTTTAATTTCTTTTTAAAGTTATTGGGGTATGTGGTATATGTATGTGTGTCCATTTGTTTTTTAAAATAATACACTAACCTAGAATCCTAAGGAGAATGAGTAAGATACACACCAAGAACTAGATGGAACAAAAATTGACAGTCATTCTGGGAAGTCATTTGAAACAGAAGTCATAAATATCCATAGCCTTTGACCTACCAATTTCCATTGAAGAAACCCATCTTAAAGTCGTAATTTGAAATGTGGGCAAAGATTCATCCACAAAAGTTCACTGACACGTTATAAAAGCAAATACTATAATAGAAATAATCTGATATTCAAACTTAGAGGAATAGTTAATTTATTACAGATGCAGGCATTTAGATAGGAAACTGCACATTTTTTAATATTATCTTGAGGCATTTTTAATTAATTAGGAAATGCTTGATGTAAGAAGTGAGATAAATATAAACTATTTTATGGGCTACAGAACTAAAGCTGATGAATCATTTCCAGTTTCCAATTGTGTTCCAATTTCTAATACTTTATTTCCTCTTTGGAGTCTGTTATTTGGCACTTTCCTAATTTAGTTTTGAGGAATTTCCTATCAGAAAACAATGCCTCTCTGGTCATGGGCAAAATGATCTCTCGTTTATTGATTTCTAGTGTTGACCCTTTATATCCCTAGTTCACTGGTGCAGAAAACAAAAAATGCAAATGACCCTTAATAAATGCCTTGAGAAGAAATTACCACCACCATCCTCAAGAAACCATTTTGGAAATCTTCCAATGTGCACATGTAGAATCTTCAAAGATCATTATTAGTTTAACAGAATTCTTACATGTTGTACCCCCTACAGAAACTCCTTCAGGAAAGCCTAGAAGATTAGCTATCATTCAGAACATGAAAATTACTTTGTTATAAGAAAGTAGTCAGTCCCATGTTATTCATCAAAGCAATGTTTTATTTAGAAAATCCAGAAAGAAATATACTCTGTTCTGGCAGAAACGGAGGTGAAAGTATGATATTTTTGGTGGATGAAATGCTGAAAGTTCAATTTGAAACTGAAAATTGTTTCGTCTTAACAATCACAAGCCATTAACAACAGCACCACGTGAAAAGGGTAAACGTGGGCAAAGGCTTCAGGAACCTGGAATGTGTCCTACTCTATGTGATGAAAAACTTAAGAGTGACAGCATTAACCCCCAAGCACACACACACCTTCCATTCCCTTTCATAGTAAAGCAGCTTTTAATTTACTTAATTTTGTCATTGTAATAATCCTCATTTAGGCTGTTTCCAACCTATGAAAGAATTGTATATTCTCCCCAAAGCATTTTTATTGAGTTATTTGCAACCAACTACATATTCTATAAAAACAATATTATTAATTGGGACTGGCTTTCCCTCTCCCCACCACTGTCTGCCCCACAAAAGACTATTTGACTCATACTGTATCTGAAAAAATGTTTGCAATGAAAGAGATACAATTACGGAAAATAATACTGTTGCATAAAAGACACATTATTTCAACTTCAATTGTGGACAATTCAGGGAAACTAAACATTTATTTATTTAACTGTCTTTTGGGGAAATTATATTATAAAATCTAATGAGGAACACTGGAAATATATCTCCTGTTCTTCCCACCAAGCAAGCTCACACCACAGTTCTGAACACTTCCTCTTTCGTGCCTCAGATTTTCTCTGCTTTCTGCTGCCTCTGTGAGAGTTTCTACACCTGGCAAGGAGCAGGAACTCACACACAAGAGACTTTTGAACTCAAGAGCCTTCCTGAATGGTAATCCTCTATTTGTTTCAAAATATAAATAAGCCAAACGCTTAAGTATACATTTTTGATTTTGTGTTCCAGTGCCATGATTAAGATTTTTGTTTTGTTTTGTTTTTTAAGGATCCTAATGTCCTGAAAGGTTTAACATTCTTCCATTCAAACATCAACCATGCAAAAATCTGACTGAGAAATTCATTCAATATGCAGATGTTGTATAGAAGCAGAGTTAAGCAGGAATGTTGTAATGTTAAAGCATAATTTTCAAAAACTTCAACACAAGACTGCCACAGAAATCGAGAATGAACACATTCTAAGATTTTATTCAGCCCATTAATTAATGAGAGAATTAGTAAGATGATAAAGCTGGTCCAGAGGAAGTTTGGAGAAACAGAGGTATTAAAGTCAGTCAAAGGAATGCTGAAATTTACCAGCTTAATAGATACAAATTAGTTAATATCCCATAGTGCATTAACCTCAGGGGGTATGTTTTTTTACTGGATGGAAATCTATGAGTTAATGTATAACTTCAGTGTCTGGTCTCTAATCAAATAGTAAATAGCAAAGTCAAACAGGAGAATTCTCAGACATAGATAATTAATTATTAGGCAAACATGTTAAACAATGACACTGTTGCCTTCCTCTTACTTTATTTCAGGTTTTGGATGATTTTTCTTCATAGTAATGCTTTTTAAAGTGTTTAGAAGAGACTGTACCAAGAGAAATCATAAGGTATTGTTTACCTTGGTGAAATACTCTGACCCTTAGCCCTGTAAGTTCAAAAGCTGATTTTTTTTTCCACCCAGTGTGCCTATACACTAACTCAGCTCACAGGAAGCAAATCTACAAATCAGACAAAAGCAATTTGTTTTCATTAAAAATATAACTCATGAATAGATCAGATTCTTCTATTCTATGGCTGGTACATTCTTTCCCCCAAGGAAAGCAGTAAATTCGGTCCACTTACCATCTCAATGTTGCTTGATGATCTCTGGTGAAACTAGCTAAGAAAATCTAGCTGCAATGCTGTGGAAATGTCCCCACCCTCCTCATTTTCCCAAATGAAGGGCGGAAAAAGATCTCCTCCTTTCTCCAAGAGCAGGAAAAATGAGTATGGCCACAAAAAGTCTAGGTTCTTGCTTGGGATTTGGGAAGAGGGTGGAGAAGAATGGTGAGTACTTTTACTCCTTGCCAGTGGATAGGCTTTACCAAAGAAAACTCTGCTATGGACAATATTGGGAAATTCCATAGATTCCAAGGTAGGTTCCAAAACTAAGCTTCTGCCTCCTAGTAGCTCAGAGTCTTGTTCTCAACCTAGACAGTGAAATGAGCCAAGGGCATAGTCCCAAATCCTGTTATTAGTGCCTGCAGTCTCCCCAGGAGCCTCCCCACACACACCCACATGTCCACACGCCTCACTCATCTTCCTTTATTGCCCATCTCCTTCATTTCTCATCACCCACGCCCTCCTCTTCTCTGAGAACTTTCCCTTATTTTGGTGGAGCGGGGTGGGAGGAGAGAGGGAGAAACGGTGGAGGAGGCTACCCTGAAACTTACTGTACTTGGAGTATATTCCAAGACCGGAACCCTCTGTTGGGTAACCTTCCTTCCTGTGCTCCTCTGGCTTCACTTAGCTACTGTTAGTGACCATGAAATCATTCAATAGGTAAATTGCTTTTGCAACTCAACGATTAATGACATCAGGACATCTCCAAAACTCCTGCCTTTGAACATGGATAGCTAAGGGGAGAGTTTGATCCAGGACACTTCCTCCCCCAAGCTGAATGTACATGGGAGATACCAGACTGGATCTCGTTGACCTTTTCTAGGTTCCATCATATCTAATGCCTCCTCTGACTGACTCAGTCTTTCTTGGTCTGTAATTTTATCCACGGTTAACATATTCACTTTCTTGCTCTTCCTGCTTCTGGTGTGAGAAAGTTTCTGACTCTAAAGTGCTTTTGTAAGATGATATATTCCATTGCATACCCTTAGGTTGGCACATGTACATTTTTTTATGATAAATTTAAATAATTGCGAAAGATGTAATTCTACCATACTGTATATTTTACAAGTCTGTACATATTTTTTGACAAAACTCTGCAGATTTAGTTCATTCAAGTCTCATTCCATTTATGGGGGAAATTTACTACACAACCTAATTAATAAAGCCAGTCCTTATTGACAAACCATTTCAACCAATCAGATTCACTCTCCATCAGTTTTCAATCAAAATAAATCTAATAATATGCATCATGAAAACCATCTCATTTATGAATTTTAACTCTAAAATAGACATATCAGATATCCATATAGATGGGTGGATAGACAAATGGATGGATGTGAAAGAAAGAAAGAAAGGAAGGAAGGAAGGAAGGAAGGAAAGGAGAGAGAGAAATGATAGAGCACTGAGACTTGTTTTGAGTTTGTTACCTAAATAAAATAAGATGGAATCACTTAGAATATTTCTTACTGAGTCTGTCCTTGATCACGAAGAAATTCTCCCTTGCCAGCTATGAATTCTTTAATTGGTTCCTTTGGAACGCTGGAGACAACCTAGCCTAGGAAGTCACATTCTGTCATTTTCACAGCATCCTATTGGTTGTACCCTATTCATTGTGCAAGGGGATCACATATGGGCATAAATAGCATCTTCAGGGCTGACTGCCACACACACATGATGGTTGTTCAGTAAATATGGTTTGAACTAAAGAACTGTGTTCTACTTTTATCATTTAAAACTTAGAGAGCCGTCTTATTTCTAAATGGAGGACAATCTCTCACCCTCCCACCCCTACCTGGGACAGCCTACAAGGTGAATCTTATTTCAGTTTTCAAATAGAGTGTGAAAAACAGCAACCCAGAAATGATACCGTGATGATATTTTTGCCCACTTTGAATACTTATATAGGACACTGGAAAATATTTTAAATTAGTGACATTTCAGGAAACCTAGGTACTGTGGTTGCTGTACATATCAGATAACCCTACTGATCAGAATATTCAGTTCCTTCCGCCTGTATAGAGCTTCCTAGTTTACAAAGAGTTTTCACATGTATGATCTCATTTGAACTAATAAAGTCTCTGAGAAGGAGACAGGATGGATTTTATTCCAACTTTACAGATGAGGATACTTGACCAGGTCCAGTTTTAATAAGAGGCAGAGCCAAGAGGAAAACTTTGTTTTCTGATTCCTAGTCCAGTAGGGGTGTGAACGATCAGAAGAGACTTTAAGGAGGAATTTGCATAGGATAGGCTGGGTTGTGCTGCAGAAAAGACAACCCTAACATCTCAATGGCTTGAAACAACAGAGATTTGTTTCCTGCTCATATAAGTCCAATGAAGGTGGATTGACTTTCCAAGGCAACTGCCCTCCATACAGCAATTTAGCCATCCAGCCTCTTACAGCTGCCCCATGGTTGTCACGTGGGGAAGAGGGTCTTTCAATGAAAATCAAATGCTTTGGTCTTAAAATGACACACACCCCTTCCCCTGAACAGCCTGTGGGTCAGAACTAGTCATATGGCGTTGTCTGACTGCAAGGGGACAGGGTAGTGTAAATCTCCTGTGTGCCCAGGGCGTGGGTGAGCACCAACACTCTCTACCAGTATAAACAGGGAAGAATAAATAGGATCTGTAGAAGTAGGAGGAAGCCCCTCAAGGACACGTGTGAAAATGGTGAAATACACGCACAATACCTAATCTTTCTGAAAGCCCAGTGCTGGGTTCTCTCACGTACATTTTTATTAGTTGATGCTGACAACAGCCTGGAAGGTAAATATTATCCCCTAGTTTATGGTTTAGGAAACTGAAGTTCGTAGAAGTTACAAAACTTGCCCCAGAGCACATATTAATACGTGGAGCAAAGTCTACCTCCCTTGTTCTTCTTTTTCTCCATCTCTCAGTTTTGTATAATGATCTCTTCACCATCACATAGGGAATTTATTTTAACAGGGCCCTGGGAATCAGTGGGGAGGGATGCACAAGAGCTGGCAATTCCACTGGCAATGTTTTATTTATTGAGCTGGGTGGTGAGCACACAGATGTGTGTATAATTCTTTTTATGTCTTAACTATTTCAAAACACTTTTTAAAAAGGGGGGGGGCAGAGTGAGTTTGAAAACTTGTGACAGTTTCTTATCTTAAAAACATAAGTATTTTTTATGAATATCAGCAGCCAGAAAGCAGGAAATACAGTATTGTTAACATTTATTGAGCACATACTATGTCCTAGTTTTAAATAATTTATCAACATGTACTAACTTATGTTACCCTTCCAACAATGCTACCGATGAGGTAGGTACTGTCATTATCCTTATTTTAATGAGATGAAAAAATTGAAGTCAGATTAAGTAAATTATTTAAAGTCAAATAATTTATAAAGGGGAAAAACTAGATTGGAACGAAGCACTCTGGTTTCAGGACATGTACATATGAAACCCAACCCCCTGTAATACCTCCCCCAAGAGGTGAAGGATGAGTCAGATTTGCAGAGCTGGGCCAAAATCTTTCACGCATCTTCATGTTACATTCCTTAGAGGTTTGCATGCAGTTAAACAAGGAATTAAAAATAGCTTTCTTGTGACGTTGACAGAAAAAGAGATGATGTGTTTGGCAGCAGTTTCAAAGAAATATTTAAATATATGGGTTTGACTCCCTTGGACTGGTTGAAGGGGAAGGACCAGGTGATAACAGAGGGCTCTACGTATCATGTAAACTTCCTTGGCAAGGAGGATGGAGTTAGGGAAGGAGTGAAGACTTTCCGAAGGTCAAGTAATCTCGCCGAGTTGGGGTTTTTCTCCTGCTTGGATTGGGAAACTATAAACACACAGTTTGGGATTACTGCTGTTGCTGCTGCTCACTAGATCACAGTTACTCCGCGACAGATCTCAGTTCAGGATTGCTGGGTAAGGAATTCCCAGGTGGTATTCGCACCCAAGCGAGGCGGAAGCGCAGCGGGAGAGCTCTAGATTGACAGCTGGACCTACCCACGCCTGCGCCGCAGCGCACGCCCGTGGAGGACCGCCGCCAGGGGGCGCCAACGCCCGGATGGGCCGCTCTGTCTCCTCCCCTGCCCGCTCCCCGCCCCTCGCTCCCCCGGGCGAGCAGAGAAGGCGGAAGTAGGGGCGTCCGCGGTTGGGGCTGGGGCTCCCGGGGGACGCAGTAACGGCGGCCTTCAGGTCAAGGGACTGGCGTCCTGGCCCACTCGGCTTGGAATGCGGTGCCTTTCTCTCCTGGCACCTTGGCTGAGTGGAGTTCTGCGGCCGGGCGTAGTCGGCGGCCCAGCGGACCGGAGCGGTGAGTCTCCTTCTGACGGCTCCCCGCGGTGGCGGCCTCTCTCCCCACGGGCTGGGATGCCTCCTCCTCTACTGTTTCTCACTTGGGGACGCCGCCCCTGGCTTCCCACGGGTTGGGGACGCCGCCTCCTCTCCCCTGGGTTCCCACAGGTTGGGGACACCGCCCCCTGTCTCCTCACCTCTGCTCCGCCGGCCGGTGGGGACCACCTCCCCGGCTCACTCCATCCCCCGGCTGGAATCTCGCGCCAACTTTCTCGGCCCGACTTGCTCCACCCCGCGCATTCCCCTTCCCAGAAAAGGAAATCGCCTCCTGTATTTTCCCGTCGCTCGGATGTTACCGGCTTTAAAAAAAAAAAATCCTCTTTAGGTTCTCAGCGACTCCCTCTGTCACTGTCATGGGAGAGCTATTTTTGGGTTCTCTGTTGAACTCGGTAGATGTCCCGGGCAGCAAGTTTTTTTTTTTTAAAGAAAAGGTTCAGCTGACACGAATGTTTCCTCCCCCGCCCCTGCACGCGGGAGTTCTAGCGATTGTTCCAGACGCTGGGTTGATAAAGCTGTTCCTAGTATTTGGCTTCAGGGGAACTCCAGCTGAGTTACGACTGTCTTGAATGTGAACAGAAAGCACCTACAAATTTTAGGAGCTTCATTCAACGTGTAGTATTTGCGTGTTTTCTCTGGTTTCTCGGGAGTGTAAATCACTAAATGTCTCGCTACACAGGCATAGAAACAAGAAAAACTTGAAATTCTGAGTGTTGGCCTTGTGAACCTGGCCACTGGTATTTTATCCACTCCCCTGTGATTACTCGGGAAGGGAGAAGGGGCTTTTCTGATGTTGATGTGGGAGTGGGGTGAGGACGCTGTGGCTTCTTCTGTGACTCAAGGAAGGAATGTGTCTCAGGCCCTTGTTGCCCATGTGATGATCAGAGTTTCAACCTGCATGCACTATATACATCACAGTATTTAAGAATTGTAACTTGAAGTCTTTTCTGTGACAAATTTGGATACGTGATGCTGATAAATTTTGGCCACTTAGATTTTGAAAGAAGTTCAAATCTTTGCCTCCTGGAGGAGAACAAATCATGCCTAGGAAGGGGAATGTCCCCTCAAATTTGTGATCAAAAATCAGGCATAGCAGTTGACTCTTTTGCAGCACCTTGGCCATTGCAGCCCTTTTGCAGGTCTTTGCAATTTTAAGAATAGATCTTAAGGATTTGGTAAATAGTTCTTGTTTCTAAAGCTAGTAGCAAATTAAAGGTAATTTCTCAGTGTTTTGTATTATGTGGTTTTACTTAAAAACTTAAAATTGACCAGTTGAAGACATAACTTACTGATTTCGTTAGCTTGGTACGTTTCTCTCATTAGCATCTGTTGATCTTAAAGGAACAAAGTTTTGTGTATCGCCCTACTCCCCCTCCCACAAGATATTTAACAGTATACTCTTTGGAGCATAATATATAACCGCATACTAATAGGTGAATTTAAGCCATGATTTCTTATAAGGTTATTTTTGATATTCATTTTGCAGTCAAAATAAGTTGGCAGTGGTTACATCCCACAATATTTAATTAAGGCAGTGCTTACTGTACTAGACTCACAATTACAAAGAGGGAATTACAGTCATGAAGCTCTTAACGTACTAAAGAACCATTTAACCTTTGTGCTGTCTCTTCTATTAATTCATATAGAAAGCCACATGAATTCTGAATGTTAGAATAGAAAAGAGGCCAAAGAAATCTTTATTTGAAGGTAAGAATATCTGTTCACTCTTATTTATTTTAGCTTATGTAAAGCCAAGCGTACCTCTGTAGCATCTCATGAAGTGGATACCTAAGGCACCATATGAGGTTTAAAAAAAGAAATACTAATAGAGCATAGTATTTTCTACACGGTTGCCAGATCATCATCTTCTTTTTTTTTAAATAAATTTATTTATTTATTTATTTATTTTTGGCTGCGTTGGGTCTTTGTTGCTGCACGCGGGCTTTCTCTAGTTGCAGCGAGCGGGGGCTATTCTTCCTTGCAGTGGCTTCTCTTATTGCCGAGCATGGGCTCTAGGTGCGCAGGCTTCAGTAGTTGTGGCTCGTGGGCTAAATAGTTGTGGCTTGCGGGCTCTAGAGCGCAGGCTCAGTAGTTGTGGCCCATGGGCTTAGTTGCTCCGCAGCATTTGGGATCTTCCCCGACTAGCGCTCGAACCTGTGACCCCTGCATTGGCAGGTGGAGTCTCAACCACTGCGCCACCAGGGAAGCCCCCAGATCATCTTCTGTAGCTGACTCTAAGCACTTTTTGGGTTTTTTTCTTGGTGTTAATTAAAATAGTTACTCACTGTAGTTAAGAAAGTGATTTTCAATTAAGTCATCACAGTCCCTAAAAATAAAGGGAAAAAATGTTTTAACTTGCCAAAAAGAAAGAGTAAACCTAAAAATACTGAATGGCACTCAGAATACTGCTTTAGCTTAATTTTCCCTTTGCAGTATAGTTACATGGGACTACATACTGTAGACAGAGTGACTACCTAAAGAAGTTTATTTGAAAGATGTAAAGCTTCTGTATTACTTCTTAAAGCATGAAAAATAATGGCATCTATATTTTTAAGAGTGCTCACTTTCATGTCTTGACAACTGCATTCCTGCAGTGGAATTCCTTTTAAAGAATTGTGACTTATTGGACAGATTTTCTTAGTAACACATTTGCTATAAAAGGTCTCTAAATCTAAAGACCTTCAAGTCTTTTGGACTGGATAGCAAGAGGGCAGTGTATCGACTATCCAATAAACTGAATTTTAACTGGACATTTGGGCAGAAAAGGTAGACTTAGCTCAGGGACTTTTGCTTTTGTCTCCTGGCTAGCATTTTGATATATGCTGTACAACCAAACAAATATTAATTTCTCAAAAGTGATTTTACTTTAAAAAAATAAAATGGTTAAAGTTTCAAAAGGTAACTATACCTGGAATTATCAAAGGTATATAAAATGTGTTCTCTCATACTTACTCTGCTTTTGGGAGTGGGAATTATAAAGCCTTTGATATTGGATATCAAAACATATCATATTGGATAACCAGCATCTATCAGAAACTATAAAAAATTATATACTTTTTGACCTAATAATTCTACTTCTAAGAAATTTAACTAAGGTAGTAATTGAACACAAAAATGTATATGGGAAGAAAAATAACAAAGGATATAAACACTAGTATAGCATTACAGTGTTATCTATCAACAGATTTGGAGGGTATAACAGGGGCCTTATACCCCATCCTGGAGCACAGGCGTAATAACTAGTTCTGCTGTTTGCCAGTATCTTGCCATCCCTTCCTTTTTATCAACTTGTACTGAGTCTTCCACGGGATTCTGCATTAGTTATAACAAGGCTTTGCAAACTGTTTTTAACTTTTCAAAAATACTATATTGAAACTAAAAAGGTAAAACAAAATGCCAGTTTTTCTTTACTGATTTTTTGGAATTCTGTCAACCCAACCTGATAACACTGGACAGCTCATGTTTAACAGAAGCTGTGGTCAGCATCTTAGTCTAGTATAATAAAAATACATGGAAAGAAATTTTAAATTCAGCTTTATAGACAAAGTTGTCAAAACATAGACAAACATAGGATAGTACAAATTGCACAGGCTCTGGGGGGAGGTAGTCTTGGGTTCTGATTCTAACTCTGTTTCTTATTAGTTGGGTAATCCTTGGCAAGTTACTGAGCCTTTTAAAGCTTCAGAGTTTCCACTTTGATAACGGGGTGGGAGGGCAATAAAATGGTTAAATAACTCTATAGAGCTACACATAATAACAACTCATTTTTACTTCCAGGCACAGTTCTAAGTGCTTTGCACATATTAACACATTTAATCCTCTCGGTAATTCTGAGGTGGATTCTTTTGTTACCCCCATTTACAGATGAGGAAACTGAAGGTTATATAGTTTGCCCAGGTCATACACCAAATGATGGAGACAAGAGTTAAACCCAGATCATCCGATTCCAGCATCTAAGCTCTTCACCACTTCATGATATTGCCTCTCCAGCCAGAACAGTGCCTCATCCTTTGTAGGTGGCCATCAAATGCTACTCAAAATCTTTTTGAGAAGAAGAAAAAGGTATCTATAGGGGTAAAAAATAGAGGATTACTGTCTTAACCCACTATTTGACATGGTGGCAGCCAGGAATTTTATATAAAAATGAGACAGGCGGGGGATACATTGTCTACCATATTGGCTGGAGGCTTACATTCTGTTTTCTAGAACTCTGGTTGATGCTTGAACAACATAGGTTTGAACTGCATGAGTCCACTTATACGTGGATTTTTTCCAATAAATACTACAGCACTACATTATCAGAGGTTGGTTGAATCAGTGGATATAGAACCACAGACACAGAGGGCAAACTGTAACGTTATTTGTGGATTTTTGAGTGCTTGGGTGTCGGCACCCCTAACCCCTGTGTTCAGGGGTCAACTGTATATCTGGCACATAGTGGGAATTTTCCTTACGTGTAATTACCTACAAGAGAGACCTGGTTAATTAGGCTGTGAATTGCTTTTAGACCTTAGCTTCTCACTTGTAAATTCTGGTAATGGTTTAGAATTTGAAAGCATCCCACCTACCTTGAAAGCAATAGTTTTCCATAGGCAAACAAAACCTCACTTGTTTTTCCAGTCATTAGTAATGAAACATAGTCACTTGACACGACTGAAGGCACAAGGACATACAGATGTACTTTTTCAATTCCGTTCTTTCTGCGTAATAGAAATTGCCACACTGAACATTTGGAGGTACAGTTGACCCCTTGAACAACACAGGTTTGAACTACACAGGTCCACTTAAACGCAGATTTTTTTCAGTAAAGGATCTGTGGTTATTGCTTCTGAGGATGTGGAACTTTGGGAACAGAGGGCCAACTCGGGTTTTCTATTGCGTGGGGGTCGGCATCCCTAACACCTGCCTTGTTCAGGGCTCAACTGTAGTCAATAGAGTTTTAGATCTAGAAGAAGAAACTGAGATCCAAATGGTTAGTTGCCCAAAATCACACATCTAATAGTTTCTCAGGATCATCTGATTCCTTGTGCATTGCTCGTCCTCGCACTGCCTGCTGGCCGTGCTGTTCTCTGCAGCTCTGGATACTTGAAGGAAGTTCAGCAGCATAATTAAGTTCTTCAGCAGCTGCCTAATGAACACCTGTTAGGCGAAAGAGCTCGTGCTGAGTACTGAGGAAATGAAAATTCTTGAAACTCCAGTCATAGAAAACAGACATTTAAACAGATAATTATGCTAATTATTACAGTTGAGGTATTTTTCTTCTTTTAACCTTATATTCCATCCTTCTACTAGATCATGAACTCCTTAACTTGTAAAATAGTAGTCATGAAGCAAAGCTGAAAAAACTTTGAGAGTTTTCTGTAAATAATATTAACAGAGCTAATGTTTATCAACTAGAAGGTGGCTTGCATAGATAGCTATAATATATGTGTGTGTGTGTGTATATGTGAAGGCACTTTTTGTCTTGCTATTTCTTCAGAGCAGTCGATAATCACGTTACTATGAGTCTGCTACACTGTGAAAACAGCTGTGGATCCAGCCAGTCTGAGAGCGACTGCTGTGCTGCCATGGCCGCCAGCTCCTGTGGTGCTGCAGCAAAAGATGACAGTGTGAGTGGAACGGCCAGCACAGGGAATCTTTCCAGCTCTTTTATGGAAGAGATCCAGGGGTATGACGTGGAATTTGACCCACCCCTGGAAAGCAAGTATGAATGCCCCATCTGCTTGATGGCATTACGGGAAGCAGTGCAAACACCATGCGGCCACAGGTTCTGCAAAGCCTGCATCATCAAATCAATAAGGTACGTGAGCATAAGAATGAACCTGTAACAACCAAATAGAACATTATTAAATAGAACACAGGGCATCCCAAGAATAGTCTTATACATAAAAAGCTACTTCAGGAAAAAGAACACTGGACAGAAAACTGAGAAATTTACATTCTTATTCCAGTTCCTGCTGTAGTATGAAAGGTAATTACTATGTTCTCTCCTCCTTTGACCCTCAGATAAATAAACAATAAGTAGCTACTTCTACTTAAAGCAGTTGTATTGTAGACTAGAGTGTGTCTCTAAGCTTTAAGAAAATAATTTAAAATAATGTACCTTAAATGATGATCCTACTAGAATACGATAATCTCAACCATACAAATAATGCTGACTTTATGAGTAACCATTATTCTCATTTTAGCCACATTAAATTTTGTCTGCTACCTGCTGCCTATGGACAACTGTAAAATAACCAGTATTTTTAAGGAAAGTATTGATTGATGGCTCTGCCTTCATAATGTATCCAAAATTCAATCCCTGCCTCACCCTGTTCTGAATCACCATCAGCTCTCTCACAGGCCTCCCTACTTCCACCCTTGCCTTCTTCCAGGCTGTTCTCAATATAGCAGCCAGAATGAACCTGGTAAAATAAGTAAGATGATGTCATCTCTGCTCAGAGCATTGCAGCAGGTCATCTGGGAGTAAAAGCCAAAGCCCTTGTAAGGCCTTATATGATAGGTCCATAAATTTTCTGATCATTTCTCTATTAGGCTCCCCTCCCCTCTACCAATTCACTCTTTGCTGTTCCTTGAACTTGTCAAGCATGCTCTTGGGGAGTTGGCTTCAGCTGCTCTCTCTGCATCTTACTTCAGCTAACTGCTTAGTCAGTGCCCTTTACTCCCTCCAGTGTGGCTCAGATCTCACCTTCTCGTAGGTACCTTGGCTACCCTGTTTATACCGCAGCGTGCCTTCCCCCACCTCTCCCCACACTCTCTATCTCCCTTACCTACCTTTTTTTCTTTAACACTTTTCATATTTAAAAATACAGATAATTTGTGTGTTTATCGTCTGCTTGCTCACCTGGAGTATAAGCTCCTTGAGAGCAGGGGTTGAGATCTATTTTAGTTCTTGATATTTCCTAAGTGCTGGGAATAGCACCTGATACCTAGTAGGTGTTCAGTAAATCACGATTGCATCAACTGAATGAAAGTAAAAGGGGTTTCCACAAATGATTAAAATTCATCTCCTAAGAAATAGATACATTTTACTATAATTCAAAAGTTAGATGGGAATATTTTTAGGTGACTGAGGAGTTCTATACAGGACAAAAAAATGGAACAAGTGGGGGAATTTTAGGTTCTTCAACTAATAAGCATCTAGTCATATTGGTGAAATCATTTTTAAGTAGGTTAGCTGGCTATTCACTCATCTTGTAAGTTTTTCTCTTTCGACTTTTAAATTAACTTTTTTTTTTTTTTCTTGTGGCATCTTTGTCTGGTTTGGTATCAGGGTAATGCTGGCCTCATAAAATGAGTTTGGAAGTGTTCCTTCCTCTTCTGTTTTTTAGAAGAGTTTGAGAAGGATTGGTATTAATTCTTCTTTAAATGTTTGATAGAATTCACCGGTGAAGCCATCTGGTTCTGGACTTCTGTTTGTTGGGAGGTTTTTGATTACTGATTCACTCTCCTTGCTAGTAATGTAGTCTGTTCAGATTTTCTGTTTCTTTATGGTTCAGTCTTGGTAGGTTGTATGTTTCTGGGAATTTATCCATTTCTTTTAGGTTGTCAAATCTGTTGCCATATAATTGTTCATAGTAGTCTCTTTTGATCCTTTGTATCTGTGGTATCAGTTGTGATGTCTCCTCTTTCATTTCTGATTTTATTTGAGTCCTCTCTTTTTTTTTTCTTGTTAGTCGAGCTAAACTTTTCTATAAAATTTGAATTTGTGGTAACTACATCCATACTTGGGAATTGGCTTAATTTAAGTTACAAGGGAGCATGTGTCTTGTTTCAGTTTGGGGGAAAGATATGTTACCCAGTGGTGAATTGGCAATATCTCTTTAGGGTTGGTTTTCTCATCCTCCACACTATTGGCATTTTGAGCCAGATACTTCTTTGTTGTGGAAGAATGTCCTGGTGTTGTAGGATGCTTAACAGCATTCCTGGCCTCTGCTCACTGGATGGTGAAATAGCCCCACTTCCCCAGTTGTGAGACCCAGAGTGTCTCCAGATGTTGCCAGATGTCCCCTGGAGTCAAAATTGCCCTAGTTGAGACCACTGGTTTAGGGTATACATGAGAGCAGTGTTAAAGGCTCACCTTTTTTTTCTGTTTATAATGATTTTCAGTTTATATTGTATTTAGGTAGAAATAGGACCATATTATGGATCGTTGATTTTCCTGTAGGTGGAGGTGTACAGAAAAACCCAAGTGTCACCCATGCCCAGGAAGGTAGCTAATCTTTAGCAGTTTTTTAATAGCAAGATATTCATGAAAGTAGTGGAACAGTGGTCTGAAAAGGAAGTAAAACCTACAAAAGGAAGTGTGAGGCTTTTTTTTTTTTTCTATCTCCCTCTAAGCTAGAAATGACCACTTACTTCAACTTTAATGTTCTTAAAGGAATGGCTCGGAAATTTCTCATCGGTTATAGTCATTCAGAGAATCAAAAGGCAGCATCTCAATCCAATTCCATTTTCCTTTGGAGTGATTGCTAATGCAGTGGATAATGGTTTCCAGTTTACTTTGAAAGGTTCTTATTTTCTCTTAGATATCCATCACTTATGTTTGGGGAATATATTTCAATAAACTTGTTTACGTCCCTGGTTCTCAAAAAATATTCAACAGTAGAATAGTAACATCATGCAGTGTGAGAGAGGCCCTATAAAGATTGACTGTGTTGGTCACCTTTTGTAGTTCTAAGGCATTTGACAGCAGACTCCCATTTTCAGCACCTTTACGTGCACAAGAACCACCACTGTTGCTTTACACGTAGGAGGTGTGCAACAAATGTTTGAGTGATTGATGCTCTGTAGCCTATCTGACCTGCCACATTTTGTGAGTGAAGATTGAAACATCCCAGAAAGTTAAAGGGGAATGACAGACACCCAAGCTTCCTGGGGATAGTTCTTCCCATCGTAAGATGGAATAAACCATTGGGAAGCAGGACATAGAGGTCCTTTAACTCCTGATTGCATTGTATGTACCCTAGACATAAAAATAAAGGAAACCTTTGTTGCCCATGAGCCAGTGTTGATGACTGTTCAAAGTAAACCTTAAAATGTGGCCTCTTGGGGCTAGTTACTGCTAATTGGTTAATTTTTACTTATGACTAATAACTATAGACATGTTATTAGTATATTCTGAGCAGCATATAATTAGTTACATCTCCCTAGTATGTTGAATAGCTGCTGATAGAACAGAGGCCTGCTAGACTGCCAAAATTCCCATCCTTAACTTTCACTTCATTTGTGTTGTTCAAAATATGATTTTATTCAATTAATTTCTCATTTTTTCGTTGGAATCTATCCCACAATCTAAAATCCCATACTAGTTTTTGATAGATAATCCATATGGTGCTAGTTGTATCCATTTCATAAAAGAATGGTTCATAAACTGTCTATAAAAGGACAGTTTATTTTAGTGATATTATACAATATAACATGTTAATTTATTTTCTATAGGAAATAAGTGGAGAATTTATATGTGGTGAATTAAAGTTGTGTGTATTTTCTAATGTGAATGTTTGTTTAAATCTACCAAATATATGTATTTTATTTGTTTCTTTTAGAGATGCAGGTCACAAATGTCCAGTTGACAATGAAATACTGCTGGAAAATCAACTATTTCCTGACAATTTTGCAAAACGAGAGATTCTTTCTCTGATGGTGAAGTGTCCAAATGAAGGTTGTCTGCACAAGATGGAACTGAGGCATCTTGAGGTATTAAAGTTATTTTCTAGCTGTTAACATATAGGCAGGGAAGTTCCTAGAGGATAGGAACTTGGCCGTGTCCATCTGTATATTGCCAGTGCCTAGCATATAGTGATTGGTTAGCAAATTCTTGCTGAATTAATACCAACCCTTTCCCTTTCATTATTGAGTATAAATATGAGTAGAAACCAGAAATTTCTTTTTCCATCTACTCTGGCTTTGCCCCAGTGATGATAAAAAATAAATCAGTATTGTATAAGTTTTTTGGGTGAGCATTATCTGCAGTAAAACTGAAGAGCATTTTAAATACAAGTGTCACATTTTAATTCCATAGCTTCATTTCTCTCATTTTGAAATAAGCAGCAAGTCCCATGTAGCCATCATCTTAGCGCCATCGTCTTAGCACCCTCATACTTTTTTCTCTGGTTTTCTAAATTATTCATTTTATTATGAACTATAATATAGTTCTCCTATAGCTTGAGATTAACTGAAGCCACGAGATAAAGAATTTGCTTTTAAATTAATCAATCCTTAGTGTGGTGGTTTTACAAGAAGTTAAATATTGCTTATGTTCCATTTGAAATTAAGCGTTTAAAATATATTTGTAACTTGCCCCCTTTACTTAGCTCCTTTTGGAGGAGCGGCCTTTTCGACACTACTAAATTGATAATGAGAAAATCTGACTTCTTTCCAACTCTCTTCCCTAATTGGATACATGAACCTGAAAAGTCACATCCTTTGTATAAACTTTCAGTTCACAACCATTCTTTGAAAAAAACCCATTAAGGCCTTCCTATTGTGGTTCTGTGGTGTGTACTAGACAAAGTAGGTTCAGTGGACAATTCTATAGAAGAGAACAGTATATTCTTAGAAGAGATTGTTTTTAGATTTCTTAAGGATTGGCAAATACTAATTGATAATTTTTTTCATCATAGGATCATCAAGCACATTGTGAGTTTGCTCTTATGAATTGTCCCCAATGCCAACGTCCCTTCCAAAAATGCCAACTTAATATTCACATTGTCAAGGAGTGTCCAAGGAGACAGGTTTCTTGTGTAAACTGTGCTGTATCGATGGCATTTGAAGATAAAGAGGCATGTACTAACTTGGATTTGTTAATTCCACTACTATTTTTTTTTAATGTTCAGTGGAGGGGGTTAGCAGTAGATGGAGATGTTAATCCAGTTCTGAGTCTGTATTATAAATTGTGAGAAGACTGATTTTTAAGAAAGTAAGTTCAATAAACCATTCTAGTAAATGAGTGTAGAGTTTATATTTTGATCTCTTTCTGAGAAAGCATTGTTTCTGCTGCTTACCACAGTAGTAGATCTACAAGTAACAAAAGTTTTTAGGAAAGGTATATGCTGATCTGTTTCCCTATGTGATATTTTAATGACAAGTCTTGGATTAGAGACAAATAAATAAAATAATTACTGTGTAAGACTTATATTTTTCTCTTTAAAAAAGAGAATGAGTTGTTAAAACTTTTAGGAGATTAAATTAAATCCTACAAAGTGTGTTCCTTTGGTGATAATTCATCAAACACACATATGATGAATTTACTTTTCTGTACTTATGTTATACTTCAATTAAAACATTTATTTTTAAAAATAAACTTCATGGCACTTGTCAGCAGCATGATCATAGAATATTTTTCCCATTTATAAACTGGGATGTAGAGAGATTAAGAGATAAATTTTATATTAATATTATCAATGGCAAAGCTAGCACTGAGATCCTAGATCCTGGATCCGTATCCTATGTCCTTTTTACTAAAATAGTGTACATACAATTTATGTTCTTTTGTAACTATTAAGGTACTTCCTTAAACTGTATTTCTTACAAATTTATCTTGTTAATTTTCCCTACTTTCTTATGAGATCAAGCATATTATGTTCATTAAGTTGATGAATTATTCAAAAAAATGTCAGCTAACTTGCTAGAAAGTCTGAGGCATAATTAGAGCAAATTGGTGTCTTCTTAAACTTCAGTAAATTAAATGGATCTAACCAGAAGGGTTAATTATTTCTTAAATTTTTTGTATTCTAGAAAACAAGGCTCATCTTTCTGGGGCCTTTGAGAACATGGGCCTCCTGCCCTAATCATGCTTCTGTTCTTTACCCTCCTGATAAGAGTTTTAATTGAATCATGCTGCTGCTGGAAGTTTTTGGAAAGGTGTCTTTGGAGAATTATAATGTTGTTAAATGATGCCCAAACAGTCACAGATGCATCTTTTGTATACTGTCATATTCTTTTAAAGAGCTGGAGGGTGAGATGAATCTCATTACTACACTGGCAAAGGGAGAGAAAATAACCTTTATAGATTATTCTCACATTTTTGTTTTACACACATCAAAAAAAAATAGGTTGGTTTTACCTTTTCAGGTTTTCTCACTTTTTTTCTTACATTTCTTTAATAAAATTTAGATTCATGACCAGAACTGTCCTTTGGCAAATGTCATCTGTGAATACTGCAACACCATGCTCATCAGAGAACAGGTATAATGATTCCCTTTCATAAATCAGTATTTCCATAAATAGGTTAAAGAAGTGAATTAGGTTTTTAATTGAAAATTTAAATCAATAAGGCAAAATGAACACAGGTTGAAGAAGAATTAAAACTATGTGAATTTTAAATGCAAATCAGAATCACAATGAGGTATCACCTCACACACTATCATCAAAAAGTCTACAAATAACATTCTGGAGAGGGTGTGAGGAAAAGAGAACCCTCCTTCACTGTTGGTGTGAATGTAAATTGGTGCAGCCACTATGGAAAACAGTATGGAGTTTCCTTAAAAAACTAAAAATAGAACTACCATATGATCCAGCAATCTCACTCATGGGCGTATATCCCCAAAAGATGAAAACTCTTAATTGAAAAGGTAGATGGGGAATTCCCTGGCGGTCTGGTGGTTAGGACTCTGCGCTTTCACTGCCGAGGGCAAGGTTCAGTTCCTGGTCGGGGAACTAAGATCCTGCAAGCTGCACGGCATGGCCAAAAAAAAAGCAAAGGTACACGCACCCCAGTGTTCATAGCAGCATTATTTATAATTGCCAAGACTTCGAAACAACCGACTGGTTTAAGAAGATGTGATATATATAGATAATAGAATATTACTCAGCCATAAAAAAGAATGAAATACTTCCATTTGCAGCAACATGGATGGACCTAGAGAATATTATACTAAGTGAAGTAAGTCAAAGACAATTGCTTTATGTTACCACTTATATATGGAATCTAAAAAATACAAATGAATCTTATATACAAAACAAATAGACTCACAGACATAGAAAACAAACTTAGGGTTACTAAAGGGGAAAGGGAAGTGTGGAGGGATAAATTAGTATAGATTAACAGATACCAACTACTATACATAAAATAGATAAGCAACAAGGATATACGTAGCACAGTAGGGAACTATATTCAATACCTTGTAACAACCTATAATGGAAAGTAATCTGAAAAATATAAGTATATACATAGCTGAATCACTTTGCTATATACTTGAAACTAACACAATATTGTAAATCTATATTTCAATTTTAAGAAAACTATGAATTTTTTCAAATAATTTAATATAATGAATAATTTCAGAAAGAACAAAATACTCAGCCCTTGAGTACTTAAAATTCCTAAGTCATTAACATAATACCTGTGTTTATGTATATTCATAGAAGTTCCAAAGCCAAGTAATTTTTAGATAAAAATAATTTAAAATGCTCATTTAAACACCAAAAACTTTATAAGAAATATCAATACATCTTTAGACTCTGTGAAATAAGGATCTTAGGTATCCAGAAACCAGTTGAAAGAGTAAGAACAATGAAATAGAAGGAAACAAGTCTATTCAGTAGCAGGACGTTATTTGTAGCCGTGTCCTCGAGGCATGTTGGGAGATACTGAGATTTCCAGTATCTGTAGGCCCTCTGTTCAGTTGCCTGTAGACCACTGATGGGGCATCATCAGAAGTAGTAGTTATATTAGAAAACTATTCATTTTTTTTATTAATAGAGAAGGGAAAATTCCATGTGATTGCTATCTTCTGACATTTGGAGGGTTTACCCACAAAATATGAATATTAGTCACTAAATATTTATACACTCAGGAAATCTGCAAACCCAGAGATCATAATTGATTCCCTTACTAAGTAGGAACAAGCAAAACCTGTCCCTCAACTAAACTTTTCCATTCATTTGTTAACAGAGTCCTTTAGTTTTTTTTCCAACGGGGCCTTAATTTGAAGGTGTAAGTAACTTTTTGCTTGTGAAGTCTCACCTCCCAGGTTTTTCTTTTTGCTCTGTTTTAATGCTTAAGGAAACCACACAGCACATCTAAAATCCAGCAAAAGTAAAACTTAATGTAGGAAAAAAACCCTAGGTTTAGAGTCAGAAAACCTAGATTTTAACCCTGACTGTGCCACTAACTTGCCCACTGATCTCTGACAAGAAAGTGGACATTCTAGATCAGGGATCAGCAAACCAGCCCACCAGCCAAATCTGGCTGCTGCCTGCTTTTTTAAATAAGTTTTATTGGAACACAGCCATGCCCATGTGTTGTATGTGGCTGGTTTTGTGCCACAATGGTAGAGCTGAGTACTTGGGACAGAGTCCATAGGGCTTACAAGGCTGAAAATATTTACTATATGACCCTTCGCAAAAAATTTTGTTGACCACTATTCTAGATTATGCGAAATGAAGGATTGGTTTAAATGGTCTCTGATGTTGTTTCTGCTTGAAATATCTATGATTACAGCTAAACTAAATTTCTAAAGGAAATTTAGTACCACTTTCAAAGAACATGATTCTACATAATGGATCTTATCTTAAAGAATGTGTTTTAGAGTCCCCAAATCAAAGCCTGAGACTTTCTTTAAAACTTTTATTAAAGTGCTTAAAATATCCTCTAGCATCTGAGTCTCCCCATTGTAGTCAAAGCATGCGCAGGTTAACAAAAAGTAAGAAGATTTATGAAAGGTGGTCATGAGGGAAAGACAGGGTGCAGTCAGTGGCTCTAACGTATAGTTTACTGAATAGGGATTCAGTGGCCTGGACCACAGTGAGAGTCTTAGTTGGGTCATGGTTGACATCAGAAGGTACTTTTTCTTTAAAATGCCGCTAGAGGGTGCCAGTTCCCCGGCAATAGGAATAAATTCATTTTCTTGAAATGAATTCTGAGTGATTTTGGGGGCATGGTATGAGACGTTGATATTTCCTTTCTTTGTGACTTTTGGAAATAAATAGCATTTTTTTAAGTTGATAAAATACATTTTATGTTGATGCAAAGCCAGTCTAAATCAGCTAAGTCTAAATTATAAAATAAGCTTAACAGAGCTGCAAAACAACTTTTATATATATGCATTAGCCAATCTAAATTAATCCAGCCAGGTATTGCTTTGAAGAGGTCCTTGGATACCTGGAGTTAATTTGAAAATGAAGAAAAAATTGCTTAAGAACATCATATTGCAGTTCCTGTTCAACACAGCTATGTATTGGATTGGCCAAAAAGTTCGTTCGGGTTTTCCATAAAATGTTTGGAAAAACCCGAACGAACTTTCTGGCCAACCCAATGTGATGCCTGTGAATTCACCTCCTCCCAAGAGTCTACCGCTACACATGGAACAACTTCCTCTTATAAAAACCTGAAGGCTGGCTGACTAATACACATTAGGCAAATGAGAAGAAAATCACATCAAAGTGGGTAGGAAAGGCTAGGAAACAATCTCACCATATACAAGCAGGAGGGAACTCAAACCCTGGAGCTTCTCCCTGAGGACTGAAGGGTCCAAACCCACTCCTCAGGCATTTCAACCTTTAAGGCATACACTGGAGAGATAAGCTCCCCAAATATCTAACTCTGAAAACCAACAGGGCTCATGTTCCTAGACCCACCAGACTCTAGTGATCTTGGAAGCTGCTCTTTTTTTTTTTTCTTTTTAACATCTTTATTAGAGTATAATTGCTTTACAATGGTGTGTTAGTTTCTGCTTTGTAACAAAGTGAATGAGCTATACATATACATATATCCCCATATCTCCTCCCTCTTGTGTGTCCCTCCCACCCTCCCTATCCCACCCCTCTAGGTGGTCACAAAGCACTGAGCTGATCTCCCTGTGCTCTGCAGCTGCTTCCCACTAGCTATCTATTTTACATTTGGTAGTGTGTATATATCAGTGCTACTCTCTCACTTTGTCCCAGCTTACCCTTCCCCCTCCCCGTGTCCTCAAGTCCATTCTCTGTGTCTGCATCTTTATTCCTGTCCTGCCCCTAGGTTCTTCAGAACCTTTTTTTTAATTCCATGTATATGTGTTAGCATACGGTATTTGTTTTTCAATTTCTGACTTCACTCTGTATGACAGACTCTAGGTCCATCCACCTCACTACAAATAACTCAATTTTGTTTCTTTTTATGGCTGAGTAATATTCCATTGTATATATGTGCCACATCTTCTTTATCCATTCATCTGTCAATGGACACAGGTAGCTTCCACATCCTGGCTATTGTAAATAGAGCTGCAGTGAACATTGTGGTACATGAGTCTTTCTGAATTACGGTTTTCTCAGGATATCTACCCAGTAGTGGGATTGCTGGGTCGTATGGTAGTTCTATTTTTAGTTTTTTAAGGAACCTCCATACTGTTCTCCATAGTGGCTGTATCAATTTACATTCCCACCAACAGTGCAAGAGGTTTCCCTTTTCTCCACACCCTCTCCAGCATTTATTGTTTGTAGATTTATTGATGATGGTCATTCTGACCGGTGTGAGATGATATCTCATTGTAATTTTGATTTGCATTTCTCTAATGATTAATGATGTTGAGCATTCTTTCATGTGTTTGTTGGCAATCTGTATATCTTCTTTGGAGAAATGTCCATTTAGGTCTTCTGCCCATTTTTGGATTGGGTTGTTTGTTTCTTTGATACTGAGCTGCATGAGCTGCTTGTAAATTTTGGAGATTAATCCTTTGTCAGTTGCTTCATTTGCAAATATTTTCTCCCATTCTGATGGTTGTCTTTTCATCTTGTTTATGGTTTCCTTTGCTGTGCAAAAGCTTTTAAGTTTCATTAGGTCCCATTTGTTTATTTTTGTTTTTATTTCCATTTCTCTAGGAGGTGGGTCAAGAAGGATCTTGCTGTGACTTATGTCATAGAGTGTTCTGCCTATGTTTTCCTCTAAGAGTTTTATAGTGTCTGGCCTTACATTTAGGTCTTTAATCCATTTTGAGTTTATTTTTGTGTATGGTGTTAGGGAGTGTTCTAATTTCATTCTTTTACATATAGCTGTCCAGTTTTCCCAGCACCACTTATTGAATAGGCTGTTTTTTCTCCGTTGTGTATTCTTGCCTCCTTTATCAGAAATAAGGTGACCATGTGTGCGTGGGTTTATCTCTGGGCTTTCGATCCTGTTCCACTGATCTATATTTCTGTTTTTGTGCCAGTACCATACTGTCTTGATTACTGTAGCTTTGTAGTATAGTTTGAAGTCAGGGAACCTGATTCCTCCAGCTCCGATTTTCTTTCTCAAGATTACTTTGGCTCTTTGGGTTCTTTAGTGTATCCATACAAATTGTGAAATTTTTTGTTCTAGTTCTGTAAAAAATGCCATTGGTAGTTTGATAGGGATTGCATTAAATCTGTAGATTGCTTTGGGTAGTATAGTCATTTTCACAATGTTGATTCTTCCAATCTAAGAACATGGTATATCTCTCCATCAGTTTGTATCATTTTTAATTTCTTTCATCAGTGTCTTATAGTTTTCTGCATACAGGTCTTTTGTCTCCTTAGGTAGGTTTATTCCTAGGTATTTTATTCTTTTTTGTTGCAATGGTAAATGGGAGTGTTTCCTTAATTTCTCTTTCAGATTTTTCATCATTAGCGTATAGGAATGCAAGAGATTTCTGTGCATTAATTTTGTATCCTGCTACTTTACCAAATTCATTTATTAGCTCTAGTAGTTTTCTGGTAGCATCTTTAGGATTCTCTGTGTATACTATCATGTCATCTGCAAACAGTGACAGCTTTACTTCTTCTTTTCCGATTTGGATTCCTCTTATTTCTTTTTCTTCTCTGATTGCTGTGGCTAAAACTTCCATAACTATGTTGAATAATAGTGGTGAGAATGGACAACCTTGTCTTGTTCTGGATCTCAGAGGGAGTGGTTTCAGTTTTTCCCCATTGAGAATGATGTTTGCTGTGGGTTTGTCATATATGGCCTTTATAGTGTTGAGGTAGGTTCCCTCTATGCCTACTTTCTGGAGAGTTTTTGTCGTAAATGGGTGTTGAATTTTGTCACAAGCTTCTTCTGCATCTATTGAAATGATTATATGGTTTTTATCCTTCAGTTTGTTAATATGGTTTATCACATGGATTGATTTGTGTATACTGAAGAATCCTTGCATTCCTGGGATAAACCCCGCTTGATCATGGTGTATGTCCTTTTAATGTGCTGTTGGATTCTGTCTGCTAGTATTTTGTTGAGGATTTTTGCATCTATGTTCATCAGTGATATTGGCCTGTAGTTTTCTTCTCTTTGTGACATCTTTGTCTGGTTTTGGTATCAGGATACTGGTGGCCTCGTAGAATGAGTTTGGGAGTGTTCCTCCCTCTGCTATATTTTGGAAGTTTGAGAAGGATAAGTGTTAGCTCTTCTCTAAATTGATAGAATTCTCCTGTGAAGCCATCTGGTCCTGGGCTTTTGTTTGTTGGAAGAGTTTTAATCACAGTCTCAATTTCAGTGCTTGTGATTGGTCTGTTTATAATTTCTATTTCTTTGTGGTTCAGTCTCGGAAGGTTGTGCTTTTCTAAGAATTTGTCCATTTCTTCCAGGTTGTCCATTTTATTGGCATATAGTTGCTTGTAGTAATCTCTCATGATGCTTTGTATTTCTGCAGTGTCAGTTGTTACTTCTTTTTCATTTCTAATTCTATTGATTTGAGTCTTCTCCCTTTTTTTCTTGATGAGTCTGGCTAATGGTTTATCAATTTCATTTATTTTCTCAAAGAATCAGCTTTTAGTTTTATTGATCTTTGCTATTGTTTCCTTCATTTCTTTTTCGTTTATTTCTGACCTGATCTTTATAATTTCTTTCCTTCTGCTGGCTTTGGGGTTTTTTTGTTCTTCTTTCTCTAATTGCTTTAGGTGCAAGGTTAGGTTGTTTATTCGAGATGTTTCCTGTTTCTTGAGGTAGGCTTGTATTGCTATAAACTTCCCTCTTAGCACTGCTTTTGCTGTGTCCCATAGGTTTTGGGTCGTCGTGTCTCCATTGTCATTTGTTTCTAGGTATTTTTTGATTTCTTCAGTGATCTGTTGGTTATTAAGTAGTGTACTGTTTAACCTCCATGTATTTGTATTTTTTACAGATTTTTTCCTGTAATTGATATCTAGTCTCATAGTGTTGTGGTCAGAAAAGATACTTGATATGATTTCAGTTTTCTTAAATTTACCGAGGCTTGATTTGTGACCCAGGATAATGATCAATCCTGGAGAATGTTCCATGAGCACTTGAAAAGAAAGTGTATTCTGTTGTTTTTGAATGGAATGTCCTATAAATATCAATTAAGTCCATCTTGTTTAATGTGTCATTTAAAGCTTGTGTTTCCTTATTTATTTTCATTTTGGATGATCTGTCCATTGGTGAAAGTGGGGTGTTAAAGTCCCCTACTGTGATTGTGTTACTGCCAATTTCCTCTTTCATGGCTGTTAGTATTTGCCTTATGTATTGAGGTGCTTCTGTGTTGGGTGCATTAATATTTACAATTGTTATATCTTCTTCTTGGATTGATCCCTTGATCATTATGTAGTGTCCTTCTTTGTCTCTTCTAACAGTCTTTATTTTAAAATCTATTTTGTCTGATAAGAGAATTGCTGCTCCAGCTTTCTTTTGATTTCCGTTTGTGTGGAATATCTTTTTCCCTCCCCTCACTTTCAGTTTATATGTGTCCCTAGGTCTGAAGTGGGTCTCTTGTAGACAGCATATATACGGGTCTTCTTTTTGTATCCATTCAGCCAGTCTGTGTCTTTTGGTTGGAGTATTCAGTCCATTTACATTTAAGGTAGTTATCGATATGTATGTTCCTATTACCATTTTCTTAATTGTTTTGGGTTTGTTATTGTAGGTCTTTTCCTTCTCTTGTGTTTCCTGCCTAGAGAAGTTCTTTTAACATTTGTTGTAAAGCTGGTTTGGTGGTACTGAATTCTCTTAGGTTTTGCTTGTCTGTAAAGGTTTTAATATCTCTGTCAAATCTGAATGAGATCCTTGCTGGGTAGAGGAATCTTGTTTGTAGGTTTTTCCCTTTCATCACTTCAAATACGTCCTGCCACTCCCTTCTGGCTTGCAGAGTTTCTGCTGAAAGATCAGCTGTTAACCTTATGGGGATTCCCTTGTATGTTATTTGTTGTTTTCCCTTGCTGCTTTTAATATTTTTTCTTTGTATTTAGTTTTTGATAGTTTGGTTAATATGTGTCTTGGCGTGTTTCTCCTTGGATTTATCCTGTATGGGACTCTCTGCGCTTCCTGGACTTGATTAACTATTTCCTTTCCCATATTAGGGAAGTTTTCAACTATAATCTCTTCAAATATTTTCTCAGTCCCTTTCTCTTTCTCTACTTCTTCTGGGACCCCTATAATTCGAATGTTAGTGTGTTTAATGTTGTCCCAGAGGTCTCTAAGACCATCCTCAATTCTTTTCATTCTTTTTTTATTCTGCTCTGCAGTAGTTATTTCCACTATTTTATCTTCCAGGTCACTTATCCGTTCTTCTGCCTCAGTTATTCTGCTATTGATTCCTTCTAGAGAATTTTTAATTTCATTCATTGTGTTGTTCATCATTGTTTGTTTGCTCTTTAGTTCTTCTAGTTCTTTGTTAAACCTTTCTTGTATTTTCTCCATTCTATTTCCAAGATTTTGGATCATCTTTACTATCATTACTCTGAATTCTTTTTCAGGTAGACTGTCTATTTCCTCTTCATTTGTTTGGTCTGGTGGGTTTTTACCTTGCTCCTTCATCTGCAGTGTGTTCCTCTGTCTTCTCATTTTGCTTAACTAACTGTGTTTGGGGTCTCCTTTTCACCGGCTGCAGGTTTGTAGTTCCCGTTGTTTTTGGTGTCTGTCCCCAGTGGCTAAACTTGGTTCAGTGGGTTGTGTAGGCTTCCTGGTGGAGGGGACTAGTGCCTGTGTTCTGGTGGATGAGGCTAGATCTTGTCTTTCTGGTGGGCAGGACTGCGTCCAGGGGTGTGTTTTGGGCTGCCTGTGACCTTATTATGATTTTAGGCAGCCACTCTGCTAATGGGTGGGATTGTGTTCCTGTCTTGCTAGTTGTTTGGCATGGGGTGTTCGGCACTGTAGCTTGCTGGTCATTGAATGGAGCTGGGTCTTAGCATTGAGATGGAGATCCCTGGGAGAGCTTTCGCCATTTGATGTGACGTGGAGCTGGGAGGTCTCTGGTGGACCAGTGTCCTGAACTCGGCTCTCCCACCTCAGAGACACAGGCGTGACACCCGGCCCGAGCACTAAGACCCTGTCAGCCACACAGCTGTTCTCCCAGGTACCAAGCTGATCCTCTCACAATCATTTTACACTGAATCAGGCTTTTTCAAATGCCAATCTGATCATCTCATTCTTCAGCTGCAGATATTTCAATGACATCTTATTGTTCCTAATTATTCTTTCCAGTGGTGGACCAACAGTGGGGCAGGGAGAGTGGTTTGTCCAAGCTAAAATCCAGCTGGAGGATGTCTGTAAATATCATTTTAATCTTTGTGGGCTAACTGGTTTCTATTGCAACTAGTCACTCAGCCATTGTAACAAAATCAGCCACAGACAGTATATGATTTTGTTTAGATGAAGTGTAACTCTTCATTTCAAGTGTGATCTTGTCAAACTGGACTATGATATGCAGGGGAAAACATTTTTCAACCTTTTGGTTTTGGTTTTCAGATGCCTAATCATTATGATCTAGACTGTCCTACAGCCCCAGTTCCATGCACATTCAGTACTTTTGGTTGCCATGAAAAGGTAAGGTTTTTTTTTTTTTCTTTTAATTCTTGAATATAGACCAAGAAAATTAAGTTATATAGTGTAGTGGAGGATACCAGTGGGATTGGAGATGGCCAACACACATTGTTTATGTGGTCTTAAGCTCCAAGAAATTGGGACTCAGAATATTAATTTGGGGAAGTAGTTGGTGATGATAATGGGAGGTGTGATTGTGATCATATAGAGTGTACAGGAAAGAGAAGTAGACCAGGAAAGGAGCCATGAATGAACAGTCTCAGACGTTGTTGAAACAGGCAAGGAGAAGGTATTGTTATGATCTCCAAAATTAGTTTCAAGACCTAGTGATCAGTTGTGTCAAATGTCTGAGAGGGAGCATTGTTTATGATAAGTTGATCTTTCTGGAGAGTGCGATTACACTTCGGCTTTCCACTGTGCCTTTTTATCTGACTTTTTTTTACAGTAAGTATGTGTTTAATAATTAAAAAAATAAAATGAGCAAATAGTGTATAGTATGGTTACACTTTGTGAGAAAATTCTGTATTGTTTGTGTGCGTAGAGACAAAGACTTAAAGGAAAGGTATCAAAATGTTAATGGTAGTTAGGTGAGATAATAGGTTACTTATTTTCTTTTTGATCATCTACACTTTTTATTTTTCTATAATATACATGAATTACCCTTACAATAAAAATTGTTATATGATTGTTTTTTCATATAACAGGCTATTCTTGATGATCTTAGAAGAGTATGAAGACAGGGAAGATTCCACTTTGCAAGAGATTTGTAAAAATAAGTGAGGGATTGGGGGCAGGCAGTGCAGGTGGACTCCTCTTGGTTATAAAAGGAAAAGGGAGAAAATGATACTAGCTAGAGGGAGATACAAGATCAATAGAGAGGTCTGCCCCTTTTTTTAAACAGGAAAGACTTTACTAATTCTATTCTGAGGGGAAGGGTTAAGAGGAGAGAATGTTTGAAGATAAAGGAGAAAGGGGATAGCTAAGCAAAATCTCTGAGGTGTTGAAAAGGGGCAGGTGCCAGTTAATGCCCAGGTGAAGCATTAATCTAGGACAAGAGGAGAGTCAGCTCTGAATCAGAAAAGAAGGACGAGTATAGATCCTGATACTTTTACAGGTGGGAGGGAGGTTTTTTTCTGAGTCCCTGAACGAGTATTCAGCAGATAGCCTCTCGGTTTTTCAGGGAATTAGGAGGCAAGATCATCTTACTGGATCGAGAATCTGATGAAGTCAAAGAAGGTTGTAGGGGATTGAGGGAAGTGATGACATGACTTAAAAACCTTTTATTTGGCTCGGCTAGGTCCCTTTCCTGGTGCCCACGTCTCTGTTCCTAACCTAAGGCCTGTGCTTGATTTTCAGATGCAGAGGAATCACTTGGCACGCCACCTGCAAGAGGATACCCAGTCGCACATGAGAATGATGGCCCAGGCTGTTCAGACTTTAAGCCTTGCGATAGCTCCCGCACCTCAGCGTGGCATGCTGCCATGTGATTCTACCTCTCTGCCCCGGGTTTCCTCTGGGTGTCACTCAGAGGTCCAGAATTTCCAAGAAACCATTCAGCAGTTAGAGGGTCGCCTTGTAAGACAAGACCATCAAATCCGGGAGCTGACCGCAAAAATGGAAACTCAGAGCACGTATGTAAGTGAGCTAAAACGAACTATTCGAACCCTTGAGGACAAAGTTGCTGAAATAGAAGCACAGCAGTGCAATGGAATTTACATCTGGAAGATTGGCAACTTTGGGATGCACTTGAAATCTCAAGAAGAGGAGAAACCTGTTGTCATTCACAGCCCCGGATTCTACACAGGCAAACCCGGCTACAAACTATGCATGCGCCTGCACCTGCAGCTACCGACTGCGCAGCGCTGTGCCAACTACATATCCCTCTTTGTCCACACGATGCAAGGAGAGTATGACAGCCACCTCCCGTGGCCCTTCCAGGGTACGATACGCCTTACCATCCTTGATCAGTCTGAAGCACCTGTAAGGCAAAACCATGAAGAGATAATGGATGCCAAACCAGAGCTGCTTGCCTTCCAGAGACCCACAATCCCACGGAACCCCAAAGGGTTTGGCTATGTGACTTTTATGCATCTGGAAGCCCTAAGACAAAGAACCTTCATCAAGGACGACACGTTATTAGTACGCTGTGAGGTCTCCACCCGCTTCGACATGGGCAGTCTTCGGAGGGAGGGTTTTCAGCCACGAAGTACTGACTTGGGGATATAGCATCCCCTCATTTGTTTAAGAAACAAAAAACAGAAAAAACATCTGGAGAAAACTTGCCCTGTTTTCAATAACATACAAACAAAAAAAGCAATGGGGAAGATATTATACCCACCAGTGAATGTGGTTAGAGAGGTCACTTACCACTTTCCTGTTAAAAATATCTGAAGTAGTTTTCTCAGGAATGTAGTGTTCCATGCCTTTTCAAAATTGTTACAAAGTGCCTGTGGCCTACTGCAGCAGTTGTTTGTCTAGTAGGATATCTCTTTGTTTTATTTTCATGGGCTCTTGCTCCAGGGGGGTTTATTGTCAAACCCAGGGTTGGAGTAGTAAAGCTCAAACCTTTTAATAATAATGGAAGTTCCATAAAATTTCCACGTATTTTTATAGTGTTAGATGCAATATATTAAACTTGAGAATCACTACCGCCTCGTGCTGGTGCCAGCAAGAAGAATTATTACTCTTGAGTTCTCATTTTATTTGACCTCCTATAGATTTCAGAGGATTTGAACCATAATCCTTGGAAAGTTCAAGTTCTCATTAACCCTATTTTTTCCGCCTGCAGGGTGTTATTAAGGATATTCAGGGACTAGTTTAAACCCTAAATATAACCTTACCAAGTGTGGATGTGTTGTTTGTTGAATAATTCTTGTTTAATTGTTTCATTGTACCTTGCTTGCTTATATCCTTGAGGCTACAAAGTAGCATCTTATCCAGAGTTGAGAACTCTGAGAACCATATGGAAACCAGCTGCTGGGTGTTATGCTATAAATCCCTTTTGTCTATTCCAGGCAGAGTGAATTCCACAGCCCTACCTATGTTCTCTCTTGCCTAATGGTTGTAGGACAAGGAGATGCACACACATAATCACCAACATAAAAATTTTAAATGGCTCAACTAGTCAACCAATAGGGCAGCTCATTGGTGGTGAGAAAAGCTATTTGAGCCAGAAATTTTCAGCTCTTTTGAACACCTTCTGGTTTAGTTCAATTAATGGAAGAAAATTGCTGTCCTAAACGCAGAATTATTAATACTTGGGAGATCATTGGTGTACCTGAGAGGTCACCAAGCCAAGGTTGGAAGTCATAGTGATTATATCAGGACTTGGCTGGAGTGGGTGGCTTTAGTCCAACAGTTCATACCTGAGGAGGATCATGTGGAATGTATTGAAGTGGCCAGTTGTTCCGAATGGGGAGAGATGGTTTTTGTGCCACTATATGTTTGTTAAAAGCCTATAGATATTAAAGATTAAGGTGAAATGTAGTTCTCAGGGAGTCCCACAACTAGTATAGGCTCTTATGAGGAATCTGAGAGGACCCATACACCATGCTGTTTACACAAGATTGTTTAAAGTTGTCTGAGGTAGTCCTGCAACTCCAGAGAGGCCAAATCAGAGCCCCTGACCGGTGTTCAAGATCAGCCTTCATGGGGCTTCCCTGGTGGCGCAGTGGTTGAGAATCTGCCTGCTAATGCAGGGGACACGGGTTCGAGCCCTGGTCTGGGAAGATCCCACATGCCACGGAGCAGCTGGGCCCGTGAGCCACAATTGCTGAGCCTGCGCGTCTGGAGCCTGTGCCCCACGACGGGAGGGGCCGCGATAGAGAAAGGCCCGCGCACCGCGATGAAGAGCGGTCCCCGCACCGCGATGAAGAGTGGCCCCCGCTTGCCGCAACTGGAGAAAGCCCTCGCACGAACCGAAGACCCAACACAGCCAAAAAAATAAATAAATAAATAAATAAATAAATAAGAAAATCCTTTAAAAAAAAAAAAAAAAAAAAGATCAGCCTTCATGTCAAGAGGAAGCCAAGAGACCGTGCCAAAGAATGGTCTCGGTTCCGGGCAGACCCAGCAAGTGTCACTCTGACCTTTCCCTTTACTTTTCTTTCTACTCTCCTTACCCACCCCACATCCAGGCTCCTGCTCTGGTGGGTTTATTCTATAAAGTGGAACAAAAAAAGGTCATACAGGGACCCTGTTCCCAGTGCCACCATCAGCGGCACCTACCCGTCACGAGCTCACAGTTTGCTTGCTGGCAGTTTGTTCCATGGCTACTGAGCTCTCCAACCCGCTCCTGAGAATCACGGCAGCACGACCCTCTAGGTGAGGAACCCGGCACCGCTGCTGTTCCTGTGATTGTTTTCCAAAAATAAATAACTGTCGAGTTCCATGTAAAAAATAAATGGCAGTTACTCTTGTATAGAAAAAAAAAGCCTGAAGGAAATATACTAAACTTTTTGATGACTTATTTTCTTCTTTGTGCTTTCTTACATGTTTTACATTTTTTTACAATAAACATGTCCTTTTCTCGGAGAAAAAAATGTTGCCACAAAACATTCAACCCTAACAGAGAAGGAAATAGTATTTAAAAGCTTCCTGGTCAAATTTCTATTAAAAGCATGGCTGTGCATTAGGTACTGATGTGAGCCATTTCCTGCTTTGGTTATGTTATTTTTTTCTACGAACTTGGGAGCCTTAATCCAAACAAAAACAGTTTTTTGCCTCACTTCAACTTTTAGCTTCAGGTTTCCCTGAAGGAGTTGGATTAGCTGTTTCTAAGGTCCATGCCAACCATAAAATTCTGTTTTAAGAAATGAAGTGCTAACCAACAGAAAGTTGGCAATATTTACAAGAGGATTTTGCCAGTAGAAAAATTGCTTTAACTTATTTTTTTTGCTGACATAATACTTCAATTTAGTATCAATTTAGGGTCTCCTTTTAATTTGAACAATTTTTTTTAACCCCCAACATTTGGCATTTTGTAATAAACCTGCCACTTATTTTATACTGGTCGTTCATTGTGAATATAGAATAAAAGTAATGGTCAAACTATCTTTCCACATAGAAACTTTTGGTGACTTCAACTCAGAATCAACTCTTAGCTGCAAAGTGGCTCTCTTCCGTTCATTTTTCAAACCTCCTGCCCCACTCTGAAACATGCTGGTTTCACCCAGCTGGCTAACAAGTATTTGAGCTGTGTATTTATGTTTTATTAACCTTTTAACATTTATCTTTGGACATTGCCTTTAGACATTGTTAAATTAAAAATAAATTATTTTTTCTTTTTCCAGAGGTGTCCAACCCAATGTTGGATGAAACTTGCTGCAGGTCATACCCTTTGTTATTGGAAAACAAAGTCAGGATGTTATGGTAGTTTGGTAGTTTTTTACTGTCCGTTAGCGGTTGCAGCGATGACAGTTTCTGGCTATACTACAAAATGATTAAACTTTTATTGGGGGGAATAAAAATAGAATAGAAAAAAGTGAAATAGGATGAAAATTGAGGGTTTTTTCCCCTAAAAGATGGACTAACATAGAGATGTTGAATGATCTCTAGCAATTAGTTTTTGTGGCAGGTATAAAATTATAAAATTGTCCCCCATTGCTGTTTTTATACCGTAAGTCTTAGATAAACTAAGCATGTTTATGAATTATGCATGCAGTTAGAGTACATTCTCATCAGAAAGGAGCAGTTGCTTGTCATTCCTTTATCCAGGGAATCCTCAAGTCTCTGGTGACCAGAAAACATTAATTATTAGAGAGGTTTTTCTAACTTAAGGCTTTGAAATAGCTTTCCTTAATTCAGTTACTGCTGTTCTTGTTTTGCCTCAGTTAAATTCTACTCACTGTTTTATGAGAAATACCATCAGGTGTTTTTGTGATGCCTAGTTCCATAGAACCTAAGCAGTGCAGTGCCTTGAGGAAATGAAAAAGGGACAATAAATAGTCATTTGTGTTTTTCCTTTGAAATACATTTTTAAAAAATTCCCGGGTACATATATATGATAAGCTGTAGTTAGTTTCACAGTTGCTATTGTAGAGTCTGTAGAATGGATTTGGCACTTCCAAATTCCTAGTATCCAAAAAGGTGATATGATGAAATCAAATCAGATGCATCTCTGCAGATCATGATGTTCAGTCACAGCCCTCACTTTTAGTCAAAGGCAAACACCTGCAAGGAGATGCCCAGTTGCTTTGCTCAGATGTGGTCTCTCAAAGGGAGAACCTCCTCTTGATAGAGCTTTCCTGTCTCTGCTGACGAATTGCATTTATCCCAGCTTTCTCCCAGATAGATCTCAGGATAAAAGCTAAATAGAACGCCACTGGGAAGAAGGGCAGATGGATTTCTGTATTCCAAGAAAGAGATGCTATCAGTGACCCTGAGGGGAACATCAGCTGTGAGCGGCAGGGGCAAGGTTCTGTCCGTAGCTGAAACCCCAGACTTAGCACAGCGCCTGGCACACAGCACACACTCAAATATTAACAATGAACATTTAGTGAAAATACTGGTTGAGGTGCACCACTTTTTGGCAGGTTATTTGTCATGTACGTTTTCGGTAATAAGGAATAAATGTTACTTTTATTTTGCTTTTTTCCCCCAGCACTTTATTATGAAATTTTTCAAACATGCAGAATTGTTGCAAGAATTGTACAATGGCCATCTACCACCTGGAATCCACAAATAGCATTTTGTTACATTTGCCTTCTCGCTTCAGAGATGCTCCTTTTAATGAGACTTCTTAAGGTGGGTTTCTCTTTAAAAATCGCACTGCTAAGATATTGAACACCTTTAATTGAGTTGTCTTAAGCTCCTCGGGGAAACATATTTGCATTATAGCTGAAATTGTAGTCTGTCCTTTAAGCTAGTTTTAAAATTGTAAATCTGTCATGCTGAATTTCAATCTTATTTATTTTGCCTGAAGGGATGTTTTTTATAATAGAATTATTTGAAAGTCCTTGATCAATTGTACAGAATATTCTAATGTTATTTCCACACTTGATTAATTATCCAATTAATTTCTCTGGTGAGAGTGCAATTTTGGCCCCATTTTGCTTATACAGCGTTCCAGGATTATGTTCCCAGAGGGCTTAAAGAGGCAGGGTAATTTAGCGTATAAACCAGTAAATTAGGAGCTAAGAGATTTAGATTTTATTCCTGACTGACCACAGGCAAATCACTTCTCTTCGTGTCCATTTATCTACTTGTAAAGTGGGGACTAGAATTTGAAATTTAGATATTATTAAGTAATGGGTAACATTTATTAATGCTTGGATCTATTAAGAAAGACACTTGACTTAAAGAAAAGAAAAACTACACTGTGAATCCGGGGAGGCTCTCATAATTCTCTAACTGTATGACAAGCTACGGAATGAACTCTGACTTTTGAAAAGTTGAAGCATGGGAAATGGTCAAAGTGTCTTATCAAAAACCCGCTGTTGCTTAGAACTTACTATTGCCACAGAATTTGTGTTTTCCTAATCCATCTGAACTCTGAAAATAATGTGTTTTGTGGGGGGGTGGGTGGTGGTGAATACAAAGATGGGAGGAGGCAGACATTCAACACAGAAAGATAGAAAATCAGTGTTCAGTTTAAGAACAGGTTGTGTGGAAGGGCCAGGCTTAACGCAGTCGTCCCGATTCACTGCCACACCCTCCTCTGCTCCCCGAGCATCAACCCACACCGCACACAGCACCAGCCCTGCTCCTGCCAGCCCGGCCTCAGGTGGCCTCCATCAGGTCGATGGTCTGTTCTCCATTTAGCAGATAAGTGTGCTCTGTTCTTTCTAAGCCCAGGTGATGAATGTAGATTCACGTTTATCTCCAAAGGCACTTAGAGTTTTTACCTTAGATAGCATCTTAGTGGTTACAAAGATATGACCAAAACAGTGCTCCTTGATTGGGATCTTGTTGAATATTAATTTAGATGAAAACAAATGCCAGACTGACACACCTAACCCCTCCTGTCTATTGTTATAATGCAGCTTATCTAGTGTGGAGACAATGCTTATTCTTCACAGTCATTGGTTACAATATTAGAATTTTCTTAAATGAAAGGAAATTGGTTAGTGGTTACTTCATAGCAATTTTGGGGAACAGTTTAAGTTTTGCTTATGATTTTCAGAGGCATAAGCAAGAAGTGACTCAGGTCAAGTTAGCCTTGCTTGTCTTGCAAAATAAGCTAAATTAAGCTTTTCTTGTATGACCAAACTGGTTGTGTCTGCTCAGGGAGTTTTCAAGTGTGGTCTTCATTTGTGTTTAACAACGCATCTGTCTTCTAATCCATTCTTACGGATGTCTGTTACGCTGTTGTCACATTTTCAAAATTAACTTTTGTAATTAAGGGACCAGCAGGAGTAGGATTGCTTTCTAAAGTGACAGCTGTAGCCGTGGCAGAAAATGATGCATAATCACAAAATGTTTGCTTGGTCTGGGGAGGGATTTGTACATTTTAATATAAAAGTGGGTCAGCAAGTCTGATCTTCACAGAATTTATACTGCTGAAAGATAAATAATAAAACTGCACTGAAAAGTAGATCTCAAAATCCTGAAAAATAATCCTTCCCCTCCTTACCCCACCTTCCTCCTGGCTGCTCTATCCTGACTGGCAGGGGTTGATGTAAAAATGGTGAGCTTCTGTCTGAGGAGGTCTGGCCTCTTTGTCTCAATCCCAGGTTCCTTTCCCCCGGCTGGTCATTGCTCTTGAGGTGTCTAGCTAAAGTAGATGAAGCCCCACCAAAAGTGCTTAAAGATGGTAACTAGTCGTTCCCTTTAGACTAGTTAGGAGCCTGAAAGTAAAATTTTTTCCAATCTAATCTGAAATTCCTTTGGAGCCATTGTGAAAGAAGAGGAAAGAAGCCAGCCAGGTTTACTGAATACAACTAGACCGATAGAACAGAAATCGACTGTTTATTAATGCTTTTAGGATCAGTTTCGCAATCTTTTTTTTCTCACTACCCACAGTAAATTAGATAGATAGAGATAAATGAATAAATAATATGTACACCAACTCACCTGACATGAAAGGTTTCTGAAACACTTGCTTTTACTACACCTGATCCGTTCTGGCATTTTCTGTTCTTTCTTCACTTTTAAAATGTAGCCCCCAGAACACAAACGACTTTAACAGAATGCAGCTTGCCTCATGAGTCAAGATCTGAGGGTTTTAAATAGCCCAGAAGGCTAGAGGCCAAATTCATTCACACACACACACACACACACACACACACACACACGCACACAAGTGTCCACTGGGGTTAGCGGGGCCTTCCAGCCTGTGCCTTGCTCTTGTTCCATCCATCCCAACCCTGCAGCCTCGCCTCTCAGGGCCTGGTCCTGTTGCTCCTGCCTCTCTCTCCTTCTCTTAGCCTGAGGGAACCTCATGGTTCCGTAGAAGGAAAGCTCCATTTCCTGTTTCTCCAAGATTCAGGTCCTCTCCTGCTCCACTGCTCCTCTAAATTCTTCTATGGACTGAAGCTTTAGTAAAACAAAACCCAGAAAGATTTACAGAATCCTTAGTTGTTTCGTTTTGTTTTGCTTTTGCCATATACCTCCCTCCCCTGAGGCAAAGAGGTGGCATGCTACCTGAAAGAGGCAGGTGGGGTACGGGGAGAGGAGGGGAGGATTTCTTAATATCTCAAAGAGTTGCTGGCAACACTGAGTGTCTTCTGAATCAGACTATGAGCTTTCAAGGAAAGGAATCAGATGGGAATCAGAGATCTCTAATATGATCCTGGCCTTTGTTAAAGGATAATTTTCAAAAAAGAGTCAAATTACGGTTCTCATACAGATATCAAATGAGCATGTGTTAAAGATTTTCTGTAACTCTTAATGAGGGAATCAGGCAGATGCTATAACCGTCCAAATGAGAACCCAAAGAACAGACACACCTAGAGACCAGGAATATTTACATGAATGTCCAAATGGAAGCAAACCCAGCTTCTTCCTTGGTGTGGGGCGGAGGGGGGCAAGTCAAGCAAATCTCTCCCCACAGGACATAATTTCTGTTTCTAGAAACAAGAATCATTTTGCATTGCTCTCGGTTATCTACAGGACAGAGCTGTAAAGTAGCTTCCTTAGAATGAGACTCTGATAACCGTGAAGGGTGTGCTTTGGACTAGACAATGCATAGTGTTCCATCAAAGCACAAAATGCCCCTGCACCCTGCACTAACAGGAATTCCCTGCAGTGTGTGAATGATGATTAAACACATCTGTGGGGCCCATGCCTGCCTAGAATTGGACGACTCCAGCTGGTGTGAGATGACAGCGGGTTCTAGCTCCTACAAAACTCCAAACTGGAAGACAGGCCTGCGTAGAGCAAAGCCCGCTGGAGCCTCATTTGGCAGTAGGGGGCAGCAGAGCCTCATCCCTAAAGCAAGCAACCTTCAGGAGGAAATCTGGAAAACAGGATTAGCCTGGAGTCCTTGCACTTTTAAGGAGTCCATAAATTCCCCTAGATTATATGCAAATAGGTGTACTTTGTGGCTTTTTAGGGGAAGAGAGTCCTTAATTTTTTTTGCTTTAAGTCTGATGAATGCTACAAAGCACTTTCCCCCATATTAGAAATTACACGCCCCAGCTATCATATTCACAGTTTGGTTGCCAAATTAGCTTCAAATTAGAAACACCTGAGGAATTATTAGGTCGACCCATACAAAATCACCTTTTTTGTAAGGTCGATAAAGAGTTGAGTATCAGCAATTTCTCGAGGTTCAACTTATGTATTCAGATTCCTGGTCACCCCCACTCCTCTGCCCCTGTTCTGATACAGCCAATGCGTGGATGAACATTTGAGATCAACTGCCATCTCCAAGTTGAAGTTTAGGAAAATGGACTGTTGGACTCCAGCACATCCCAAGGCCTCAACCTTTAACCCCGGTCATCTCTGTCCTCGCTGAACAGTGAGAATCAAGTCAGCATTAGTACCATCGCCACCACACAGTTCACCGGGGGCTTTCACAAGGTGTCTGGTCTGAGGACCATCAGCCTCAGAATCTTCTGGGGTGCTTATTAAAATGCATATCATTGGGTCCTGGCCAAACCCCCAGAATTAGACTTTTTGAGCGGTGGGCTGGGGAATCTGCATTCTAAACAGGCTCTCCAGGTGACTCTTCACAGGAGATGGAAGGAGAGCGTATGATCTGAGGCCTACCAGCTCAATCAAAGTATAATTGTTAAGATGGTAAAATCATGGCTCTCATTCAAATATAGAATATGTCAAAGGTTTTGTTCAGCTCATTAATTTATGACGGAACCATTAGATGGTAAAGCTGATTCCAAGAGCATCTGGGTAAAAAGAGTTTATGTAATCTACCAGGAAAAGCATTTTCAAAACAACAGAAAAAGAATGTTAGAATAAAATGGCTAGGTTACAGAAGAAACTGGTTAATGTCTTGCAAGCTAATAAAGCCATAAGCTTTGGGGTTATCTTTCCTACCAAATAGAAAAATACAAATTAACATGTAACTTTGCAGTATCTGGGCTATGATCAAATAATAAATAGCAAAGTCAAACAGAGAAATATTCTCCCAGAAAATTAAATAATCCTCAGGCAACTTGTTAAATAATTCCCCAGTGTGACTCTGAAAGGACATACAGCCCAACTTTTTGCCTTATTTTCAAGTTTCAGTTAATTCTTTCTTGCAGTGAATAAAGACAGCTGAACATAGAACGTGTGGACTCCACACCTCTGGGTGAAAAAATTCAGGCTGGAGCAGATATATTCAAAAACAAGAACCAGTTAATTCAAGAGAGGAGGAAACTGACAGATACTCAGAATTCATGTGTAACCTCCTTGGATTTATTTTATTTATTTATTTATTTATTTATTTTAAACACTAGCTACAATCACTTCCTCCTGCTTTGAAAGTGATTTGTCATTTTTGTAGTTACTTGGCTTACGAACTAGTCATTCCCTAATAATTTCTCTTAGAAGTTTATCTTATAAGTTGGCTGAGGTTTTCAACATTGTTCTTTTGTTTTTCATCTAAAATTTCAGGTACTTAATTTTTTTAAACATCAGAAATATCCTCTGATTTTTATGAAACAGTTGTCCATCTGGGAGATTAAACTTTGACCATTAAGAAACATGAACTGAAATAGAAAAACCATGGGTCCCAATCCAACCTCAATATTTTCTCATAACTTTTTTTTTTGCCTTTAGAGAGAGAGTTTAGGAATGAATCTCTCTGTTCTAGATAAACATATGAAGTTCAGCAACTTCTTCATTTCAGTTCAGTTCAGTTCCTTCTACTAATTTCAAGTAAAATTAAAATTTGGTAGTTCTTGTAAAGTAGTCTTTCAACGGTTTATCTCCAAGTGAGATTACAGATTTTTTTCTTTTTTGTACTTTTCTGTGTTTTTCCTTTTTCTAAACCATGTCTTTTTTATTAAATTAATTTTATTTTTAAAAACTCACTTCATTGATCAAATTTGCCACTCTAAGTTATTGATATAACAGCATCTACCATTTATTGGCTCTTTAAATTTTGGAAAAAAGTTTTATTTTAAAATAACTTAATTGAGATATGTTTTACTTATCACAAACCCTACCAGTTTCTAGATATTTACACAGCAATATTCATAGCAGTATTATTCACAATAGTCAAAAGATGGAAATAACACAAATGTCCATTAAGGGATTAATGAATAAACAAAATGTGCTACATACATACACTGGAATATTTCTCAGCCTTAAAAAGGAAGGACATTTTGACACATGCTACAACATAGATGAACTTTGAAAACATTATCCTGAGCAAAATAAGCCAGTCACAAAAGGACAAAGATTGTATGATTCCACTTACATCAGGAGCCTAGAACAGTCAAATTCATAGAGATAGAAAGTAGAGTGGTGGCTGCCAGGGGCTGGGGGAGGGAAACGGGGAATAATTGTTTAATGGGGACAGAGTTTCAGCTGGGGAAGATGAAAATGGTCCGGAGATGGATGCTGGTGATGGTTGTACAACAGTGTGAAGGTACTTAATGCCACTGATCTATACACCTAAAAAAGATTAAAATAACAAACTTTATGTATATTTTACCACAATAAAAAAAAAAAGAAAAATGCAATTTCAGGTGTGCAGTTCAAACGACTTTTAGTAACTTTACCAAGTGGTGCAACCATCATCATAAATCAGTTTTAGGACATTTTCCTCCCTGCAGTAAGACCCCTGATGCCCATTTATCGTTAATCCCCACTCCGATTCCCCACCCCAGGCAACCATTAATCTGCCTTCTGTCTCTATAAATGTGCCTTTTCTGGACATTTCATATAAATGAAATCATACAGTGTATGGTCTCCTATGTCTGTCTCTTTCACTTAGCATGACATTTTTGAAGTCTGTCCATGATGTAGCATGTGTCAGTAGTTTATTCCTTTTTTGTTGCCAAGTAGAACTTCACTGTGTGGATATATCTCGTTTTGTCTCGCCATTCATCAATCGACAGATGTTTTGGTTTACAGTTTTTGGCCATTACACAGAAGGCTGCTATGAACACTCATGATTTTACCTAACCCGGAGACAGCCTGGACCTTTTCTATGCCATCTGTATGCATGCATGTGTGTGTATGTTAAGTATGTGTATATGTGTGTATATGTGTGTGCATGCACATACATATGTTTTTTTTTCTCTAATTTTGCAAGGTAGGCATAATTAGTTGCATTTTGTGGAAGAAAAGAGAGGTTAAGGAATTTGTCAAAGGTCACCAGCTAGTTTTGCTGGGCATAGAAAAAGGTCTGTCTGCAGTGGAGCAGGACAGAGGAGAAAGAGAATGAAACTACAGATAGTAGCCCTGGTTTCCCTGTGGAGTTAATTCTCTTCCTGTGCTCACCGGCTCTCTGGGGGCAATTTGGGGGGCCGAGCCTCAGGGCAGCTCTCTCACACTGGTGGGGAGCCTCAAGAGGGAATTTCCCTCCAGTGCAACAACTTCCCTGTGGAAAATCGGGGGCTTTGAGGGGCCACCCAGCAAGCTCTCACTTTTCTCAATGACTGTAATTTGGTTTAGTAATTTAGATTACATTTTCCAAAGAGTGGAAGAAGAGTTTATCATAGTGGTTAAAAGCAAGGCCTCTGGAGCTGGACTACCCTAGGTCCACATTCTGGTGTGGCCCCTTATTAGCTCTGCCACCCATCCTCCCCTCCAGGCATCTTAGCATCTGGGGGAAGACCAGTGCTAGAATTGAGTTGGGAAGGATTATCTGGGGTTTTCCTGCTCTGGTTCCCACTACCCACATATGCATGGATTCAGAGACGAGTCTCTCCTTTACCGTGAGAACTGCTGAACCTCCCCTTAAATTCCAAGGGAAGGATTTAACAGAGTTAAATCTGAAACCCTGGGAGATGGCACTCCTTAGCAGCAGCCTATTGACTGAATCAAGGATGGATACATGATTCTTGAACTAGACCAGATTCTTGAGAATTTGGACTGAGAAATTCAAAGAAGTCAGGCCACAGTAGTCCATGAACTGGAAGGTCTCTGTACCTTTCAGGGATCATGTGCATAGAAGAGAAGAACATTTATACAGAATGTGTGTGTGCGTGTAAGAGTCGAACAGACTATCTTAGGATCTTAGTTCTTGAAGGGTTCCCAGTCCAGAATTCCAGGAATCCCCACAGAATTATCTTCCCCTTAGGTTACAATGTACTCCTGTGCTTTCAGGGGCCTCTCCAACTGGTTCAAGCGAGCATACCACAAGCAATATGGTGCTTAGAAAGCAGAGCAGTGATTAAAATCTCTTTGGCAAGAGGTCAGACCAAACTAGATTTAAATCTTGTCTCTCTGATTTTCTGGTTACGTGATCTTAGGAAAATTGCTCAATCCTCTGAGTTTCAATTTCCTCATCTAATGAGGATGATACATTTTACTTCATAAAATTTCTCAGAGGATTACACAAAACAACGAATGTAAAATACTTAGGCTGGTGCATGGCATATAGTTGGTGACCAATAAATGATAACTTACGTATTATAATATATATCTTTCTTTTGAATTGACCTTTTATCATTATGAAATTTGCACGATTCTAAATTAGCAAGGCCAAATTTCTTTTGCTAACATTTATGTGGTATATGCTTCCAACCTTTTATTTTCAATCATTCTCTGTTCTAAGATTTAAAGTGTGTCTCTTATAAACAGCATATTGTTACTTTTTAATCTGGTCTGACCTTCTCTGCCTTTTCATTGGCGTGTTTAGTTCATTTACATTTGATGTAATTTCTGATATCATTGTAGTTTAGTCTACCATCTTGCTACTGGGCATGACCCTTACTCCCAGAATGTGGCCTTTCTTGGGCCTCAACCAAAAGCGTAGGATGTTTGCCAAAGCCCCTCCACTTTGGTGGGACTTGAACCTCTGTCTCCTCAGCATTCTGTAAGAGCTGAAATCTGTTCAGCTCTTTAGGGTCCCAGAGTTGCTGTTTTCTGCTGGGTTTCTTGGAGTTCTCACTGCATGCTCAACTTAGGAGTGAGCCAACAACTTGAGGGGACCTAGTATGCAGATTTCCCATTTAGTCCTCTCCATCATTCTCCCTTCAAGTTCCAGCTACTCTGGCAACGTGAACCTCTGATCTCAGCACAGTAAGACTGCTGCTTGCTGCTGTCACCCACTCCCTCTCACTCCCACCTCTATCAGTGAGTTTGGGAAAAACCCTTTGGAAAAACCAGGATGAATGTGAAGTTTTGCCTCATTTGTTTCCCTTCTCTTAGGGATCATAGCAGTTCAGATCCTGCCTGCACTGGGTGCTCTCCAGTTCCTTTGAACAGTTGCTTTATATATTTTATCCAGGTTTTATAATTATTTTGGCAAAAAGATTCATCTGATACAAGCCATTCCCCTATGGCCAGAACCAGAAGCTGTATGTTATTTCCACCTATTGAGCCCTTCTTCTCAAAAATGCCTTGGAGTGGGCAGCAAAAGTTTCTGTTGGCAGGCAATTGACTTGATCCTAGTTCAGTTTACAGAGAATGGAATGACCTCATAACTTGGACCCCAGACAAAGCTATCTGAGATATATAACTGATATCAGACTGAAGTTAGGTATTTGTTAAAAGTTATGTGTTCCTGAGAAGATGAAAGAATTCAGGAGACTGTTAGGTTCAAGATATTTACATTGCTTAGTATTCTTCTCAAAGGTAATTAGACTTAGGCCAGAAAAACCAGGGAAATTAAGAACCAATTTAATGAGTGACTTGGTGAGAAGGGCATACTTCTGAAGGTAGACTGAAGAAGTAGGCAATTGTCTTATACTTCTTTTAGGTTTTGAAGTCATTGACTAAACAATCATAAATAGCACCCAGTGTCTCTTGGGGATGCTGACAAGAATCTAGTACACTTTGCTCATCATTTCAAGAATGCTGAGGAACAATCACCAAAATTACTTGAAATACTACGGTTTCCTTAGGTGGAGGTGAGAAGAATCACTCCGAATGTCTGCAGGTCTGAGTCTCACGTCCAAAGGAAATTTCTGGTAATGCGTAACCTTGGTTAACTGGGATGGTTACTGTCTTCTTTAGCAGGTGTGTAGTTTTCAACCCTGGTTCATCAGTCTGGGTCTAGGCAGGGGCAAAAGCCACATCCATCATTTTAACAGAGAGCATTTAATAGAAAGAATTATCAATCAGGTATTGAACAAGTAAAAGGGCAAAGAGTGGACACCGAGGAATCACAGAAGTAACTGCAGGAGGCAACGACCACCCTTAGAAGGAAGAGCTGGGGATGACTGAGATGTAAAGGGTTGGAGGATGGCCGCTGAGAGCTGGGCTGCAGACGTCTGAGGGGGGGCCCAGGCCAGCGGTGCTGCTGTCTCTGAGCAGGAATGTTGAGGCGGGTTCTGGGGGGGAGGAAAACCTGCAAACTGGAGGTAGCTACTGCCACCGGACCCAACTGTCAGTGCAACGCTGACAGGACCGGAAGCGGAGACTCCACCAGCCTCCCAGGCTCCCTCTAGCGGCCCCCACTGGCAGAGCTAACAGGGACCCAGCTAGCAATCAGATGTGTGATGTGCAGGATCCCAGCCCCAGAGTCCCCAAATATAGAAAAGTCTCGAGGCTGAGACAAGAGCTTAACAACCACCACACCAGGAAGATTGAGGCTTAAGTGGAGAAAGATTTAAAGGAAACAAAACTATAATATTTTTATGTTAGAAAGCAAACTGCATATTTGGTATTTTAGACACGTGATATTTAAGAGAATAAGGTCCGTTAGAATGACAGTTTTATAATTCCACTTTAAAATGTATAATTGAGTAATTAATTTAGACTTGCGATTTTTTTATGGTGACATCTAAAAGTTTAAGTAGAGTATGAAAACATTTAAAGTTTCCCTTATTTATAAGTTTAATTTATTAGTTTCTATAAGAATTTAGGATTGGGGAACATTTTGCATGCTGTCAGAAAAACTGAAGTACTTTAAAAAGAAATTAATATATTAAATTTATAAATGCATTTAAAAGCGTTTCAAGTGCTGAGCTAAGCTTGTAAATAGGACCAAGCATTCTGCAGAAGGCTCCTCCAAAGTTATTGCTACAATCTGCTAGACTTATAAATAGAATACTAAAATTTGTAGGATAATAAAATTAAAAGCCTGAAAAAGTTTAACTTGTATCTTAAATTGAATATTGATTCTAAAGACAAAATTATTCATTGTATTACTTATTAAATGATTACTAATTATTAAACTTATTACAATAGTATTTTAAAGCCAAAATTAAACTCATTAATAAAAATATCCATTGAAATCTTTCCTACATAAGAAATCCACTTTCCTGGGCCCCCCTCCCCACTCTCTGCTCTCAGGTTTTCTAGAAATAGCTAGAGAAGACCAAAAGAGGCAGCTTTGTTTCTCTGCTTTTCTGGAAACCCTGAAACCAACTCACCTTGCAGCAGGCAAAGGAGACTATGCCCCTGGCTTATCTGTTTTGCTTTCTCATTTTCTAAAGGTGGGATACCCCCATGGAATAGATAGGGATGACCACTGGATTTGAGGTGAAAGAACCTGGGGTTGAGTCCCAGCTCCACCGCTTAAAGAACCCAAGCCTCAGTTTCCCCATCTGCAAAATGAGGGGACACCTGCCTTGCAAGGTTGCCACGAGGATCAGCACGGTGCGGGGCACACCAGGGTGGCAGCATTGGAACCTCCCCTGTGCTGGATCCTGAGGGCAGGGGGCTTAGGACAAGGAGGTTCTTGCCTGAGCACAGGGGCCTAGGCCGCTCCCTCTTACTTTGTGGCAGGAGGGTTTCTTCAAGGAGATGGCCCTGCGACAAGCAAGGGCTTTCTCTCTCCCTCAGGCACAAGGTCCAGGCTCCAAAGGAATTTCTCACCGCAGACAGAAAGGGGAAAGGCCAAGAAAGAGGTGGCTGGCTCAGGAGCAAGGTAGCAGCCCTGTGGACAGAGGTAGCTGTCAGCACGGCCACGGCAGCCACTGGCTGGAGCGGGAGGGGGCAGGGATACAGGGACGGACTCAGACCTGCCTCCAGCCCCTGCCTTGCTCACAGGGTCACCTGGCCGCGCAGCCTCAGTTGGAACATCCCTAGAGAGCATCATGGGGAAGGTCCCCACGGAGGAAGAAAGGAAAGGGGATGAAGGTGCTTTCTATAAATACCTGGGAGGGAGGGGGTAGAGATCAGAATTATCACCACCCCCATTAATTCATTCAATGCGCAAGACTTGGATCTCTCTCTATGGCTAGGCTCCAGGCATGCAAACAGAAATCCTACACATCCTCACCTTCCCAGGGCAGTACCTGAGAGTGTGCAGAGGCTTCTACCTGGATGAGGGAGAAGGAGCAGCAGGGGCACGGCGGAGGGTGTGGAGGTGGAAGGCAGCTTCCTGGGATAACGGACAGTCAGGGAGCAATGAAGGAGGCGGGAAAGGCAGGTGGGGATCAGCTCGGGGAGTCAAGTTCAGGTGTGTGCATTTTATTGGAAGCCAGGGAGAAGTTTTAAGCAGGGACTGCATTTTAGAAAGATCAGTTGGGGGGTGTCCATAGGGTGAAATGGAATCTGGAGACCAGTACAGGGAGTACCAACCAAGTCATAGAAGTGAATTCAAGGGATGATGTGGGCCTGACAGGCATATGAGATGGGAAATGAGATTTGAGTGAGGGACTCCAGAATCATGGTCACCATGGGAGTCTGGGCCAGTGGGTAGAAATCAGGCTTAAAGGCCCCTGGGCTAGGCAGGCCAGTCTCCCTGGGGACCAGCACCCATCCGCTCGATGCAGCCTCATCTTCTCGGGGTCCCCAGCATACCAGGTGGCTGGCCTTTCTCCCACTGAGACATCAGCAGAGGGGGCAGGAGAGGCCTTGCCCACAGAAATCTTGAGATAAAGATTATCCAGGTGGGCCCAATGGAATCACAAGTGTCTTTAAAAGTGGAAGAGGGAGGGGCTTCCCTGGTGGTGCAGTGGTTGAGAATCTGCCTGCCAATGCAGGGGACACGGGTTCGAGCCGTGGTCTGGGAAGATCCCACATGCCGCGGAGCAACTAGGCCCGTGAGCCACAACTACTGAGCCTGCGTGTCTGGAGCCTGTGCCCCGCAACAAGAGAGGCCGCGACAGTGAAAGGCCCGTGCACCGCGATGAAGAGTGACCCCTGCTTGCCGCAACTAGAGAAAGCCCTCGCACAGAAACGAAGACCCAACACAGCCAAAAATAAATAAATTAATTAATTAATTTAAAAAAAAAGTGGAAGAGGGAGGCAGAATGGAGGCTGGCATGAGGGATTCAACCCATTGTTGCTGGTGTTGAAGATGTAGAGGCCACGAGCCAAGGAATATGGGTGGCCCCTAGAAGCAGGCGAAGGCGAGGAAATGGACTCTCCCGCAGAGCCTCCAGAAAGGAATGCAGCCCTGCCAACACCTTGACTTTTAGCCCAGTGAGACCCAGGTCAGACTTCCAGCCTACACAACTGTGAGATTATAAGTGTTCGCTGTTTTAAGCCACTTATTCGTGGTAATTTATTACGGCAGCAAGCAGGAACAAAAGCAGGTTGTAAAGCTGGCTCCAATTTTAGAGAGACCTTCTCTAGCCACCTGACCTGGGGTCACCTTCACATCACCCTCTAGTCACTGCATCTTGCCATTTTATGTCATCCAGTGTTGTTCATTTTTTGAAATGCCTGTGTTGACCTGATTGCCAGCCTTCCCGCATTCAGTGGTAAGCTCCAAGAGAGCAGGCACGTAGGTTATCTATCCATCACTGCATCCTCAGCGCCTACAAAGCAGTGGCAGTTCCACAAATGTTTGGCTGGAAGATGAGTGGCTGGCTGAGTGAATACAGGTGGTGTGCCAATGGCATGAAATCTACCAAGGCGGAACGCTCAGTGTTCATAGTTCATACTTCCAGCCTCTGAAGGCCCAATAAAAAAATGTGAACGCTCTCCTTGACCTCCTCCAGGATCTTCAATCAGTTCAGGTCACACCTCTCTGAAGCCTCTTACAAAGCCTTCAGAGGTCTCAAGCTAACACTGCTGCAGCCCTCCCAGGAAAATACTGGGTTGGCCAAAAAGTTCGTTCGGGTTCTCCATAGGCGCGAATGGAAAAACCCGAATGAACTTTTTGGCCAACCCAATATACGTGGAGAGCAAAATATTACAAATTGCCTCTGCGGGATATATGTATATGTATAACCGATTCACTTTACTGTACACCTGAAACTAACACAACATTGTAAATCAGCTATACTCCAATAAAAATTTTAAAAATAAATAAATAAATTGCCTCTGCCCAACAGAACCGAAGGGGCATATACGAGGAGATGGTTCACGAGTAAATACGGTAAGTGCTCCCTCCAGGTCAAACACTCAGGAAAGAGACCAAGCTGGCTTCAGAAGAGGCCTTGCCTTCTCAGACTTTGTTCGGTGTTTTCCAAGCTCCTTTGCAGACAGGCTGTTCCTCCAGGAAATGACTTGCCAATCCAGACAAGGATGGCAAGCCAAGCCCAGGGGAGACTGGCTGAGGTCAGGCTGCTGCCTAACCCTGCGGTGGGGGCAACAGGAAACGGAACATAGCGCCAGGGAAGGCAGGCTCCTCACACAGGGAGTGTGAGGACAGGAGGCAGAAAACATCTAACGGACGCTCTGCGCTTGCAAATTCAATCAAGACACGCAGCCTGGGAACAGGGCAGCATGTACAAAATGATGTTTATTGACTCCATTTTGGAAACAGACAGCATGAAAGGCTTTTGGTTTCTGAGCCCACTCGGAGTTTAAGAGTCGTGATCATTTCCTGTCATTAAACCTCAGCCACCGGAAGATGCTAACTTAAATAACGAAAACTAATCACCTTGTGAAGGGGAGAAAAAGTGGTTAAAAACACTACGGTTGGACTTCCCTGGTGGCGCAGTGGTTAAGAATCCGCCTGCCAATGCAGGGGACACGGGTTCAAGCCCTGGTCTGGGAAGATCCCACATGCCGTGCAGCAACTAAGCCCGTGTGCCACAGCTACTGAGCCTGCATGCCACAACTATTGAAACCGGCGCACCTAGAGCCCGTGCTCCGCAACAAGAGAAGCCACTGCAATGAGAAGCCCGCACACCGCAACAAAGATTAGCCCCCGCTCGCCACAACTAGAGAAAGCCCATGCGCAGCAACAAAGACCCAACGCAGCCAAAAATAATAATAAAATTTTTTAAAAAAACAAAAAAACAAAAAACAACACTACAGTTGTCGCTCTTGCAATAGCTCTGATGGCTAGAATGCTCATAGACATCAGCACAATTTTTATATGTACAGTGTGAAATACTGTACAAATATCAGGTGTGTACATCAAAGGTAAAGTTGTAAGCTGGCTAACATTCATTAGCAATTAAGTACACTGGGTCTGTACTGACACTCCCATTCTCAACCTAAGAGCTTACATATTTAACTGATGACTGCTGTCCCCATCAGGGGCATTTAGTGTGTGGAAAAAGCATTTAAAGACATATATCATTCAGGTTGTAAACTAAAAAAGCAAACCCAAGCATGACTAATTATTTTGCCTGGATCAATAAATACTAGTCCCAAGTGCTAAGTGTACCAATAAGGACAGAAGCCATCAGTTAAATAAATCATCATGTTGTTACCTACTGATACCTGTTAGTGAATTTGTGGACTTTATCCAACGCATACACAGATTATTTTTTTGTTTGAAATTCTCAGAAGATCTCCTTTGGACATTTCTCTTCCATCAATCTCTTAAAAGGATGAAAACGAAACCACTTTTTAAACAAAATTTCCAGATCAAAAGCCATCAAAAGCATGACTCTAGCTAGTCATATTTCAAATCTTCACCCAGAAGGGAAATGCTGTCAAGGCTTAGATGAGCTTAGAAGGTTTCCTCCTCTGCTGGCAGCTTAAACTGTCCTCATTCTCTCCCGGCCACCTCCTGCCATATTGGAAGCCAAACTGGCTCATGTCTCTGACATTTCATAAACAAAGTTTCCAAAGATTAACAGGATACCTAGAAGGTGCCAGAAGGTCCCAGGGGCCTTCTCTTTTTTCTGGAGCTGTTATCAGCGGGGCCAACAGGCAAATACAAAAAGAACAGGGAGGTCAAAGGAGATAAAAAGCCCAGACCTGGATGGAGGGAGGAGTGCTGAGGATATATATAGCACAGTACCAAAGCCTGCTGCCCCAAAAAACATTTCAAGGCCCCACAGGTTATACATTCCAGGCACTTCTTTAATCACAGGGAATGGACATCTCTCCAAAAGGTCCTGCCCACATCTTTCCCAGCTCCCTGCACTATAGAGCGCTGAGACATCCCATTTGCTAGAACTCTCTGCTCATGAGGCAAGCTGAGTCTCTCTATCTCAATGCAGCTTTTCCTATAAACCACAACACTCACAAACACAGGCCACACTGGATTCAAGTCCAGCTGCTTCCAGAGCTCTGCGGCCTCTGAGCCCTGCCCACCACGGATCACTTTCACCCTGGACCACTTCCAGTCTCCTTTCCTAGGGGGTTTGCTATTTTTCAGTTTGAAGACACACCCCATTGGAAATGAGCGGTGCAAGATCCTACGTGCAAATACTTGCAAGCAATTTATTTTTGAAACGATGCACATTTAAAAAATTCAAGTCAAATCCAGGAACAGACTGGTTGGTTGGTATCAGCTGGCCCCTTCCGCACAATAGGAAAAGGGACGGTTTCTGAAATGAGAAAGGGAGGAAGGCACCAGCTACTCCACCGGGAAGGTTAGTTCCTTGAGTCGGGGAGGAAGCCTGAGAGGGGAATGCTGAGGCTTAATCAAAGACGGGGTTCCTCCAGCACTGTGGCCCTCCTGGGCCAAAAGCCAAAGGCAGCACATAGGGTCTGGATATAGGTGAGGATGGACCCTCACCCACCAGTGGGGCCACTCTTTCCCAGTAATTCTGAAACTGAAATGAAAGCTGCATTCCCAGAGTCAGGCTTTGGAAGGGCTGCAGTCTACTTTTACTCCACACAAGACGGAGAGAAGAGGTACCTCTCTACTGCCTCTTTTCACCCATCGGCCTCTGTATCACAAGGACCCTCAAGGGGAACTCCACATGCTAACACATCCTTGCTGGCTGTGTGTGTGGGTCGGACAACTTCCTGCTATAGGAACGCCAGGGGCACTGCGATAAAGGGCTGGGAGGATCAGATAGTCCAATATCTGAGGGGAAAAGCCCAGAGAGGAGGATTTGAGTTGAGTCAGGCAGGCAAGGCTGAAAGTCAGAAGGTGAACATTAGGCAGTTGGATCTGTGTGGCCGCCAAGAGGTAGGTGGTCACAGTCCCAAAAATGGAGAGGCTCACGGCGGGGATTTGCCCTAGGGCGCTCAGACTAGCCTGTACCTGGAAAGGCATAAGGCGGCATTGCCCAAAAGAAGAGCTCCACTCGGCGGTCCTCGGCGATGAAGCCGCCCTCATCCTGGTGGCCAGGCAGGAGCTGGGAGGTCCCAGAGGCGGGCATTCAGCTGAGGGATGCACAGTTCAGCTCTGAGTCCTCCTGGCTGCCCGCTGCCACCTGCTCCGGCTCGTCGGGGCTGTCAGTGATGTTGGGCTCACTGGAGCACTGCCGGTGGGGCGGCGGGAAGCTGGGTGGCAGAAGCAGGCACTTGTCCTCGCCGCCAGGCTCCTCCCCTAAGCCCGAGTGCATCCTGGTGGCCATGGCCAGCAGCTGGATGTCCGAGTGGGCATTGGCCACCGTGTGTCGCCGGACACTGCCACACTTCTCTAGGTAGGCCTCCCCCTCTTGCTCCGTCAGAGGGGTCAGGGCCATCTCGTTTAGGGGCCGGCTGACGGTGGTCATCGGGCAGGCGTAGTTCAAGAGCGTGACCTTGGGCCGGGCCCTGGAGTGGCGCCTGGCTGCAAGAGAAAGACCAGCGAAGGTTGTGATTGCAGAGGGGATAGTGGGAGTCAAAAACTCCTAATGAGTTTGGGGGACGAGGGAGGTGGTGGCCCCACCTTCAGAGAGAGCTTTAGATGAAGCCCTGAAACGTAGGGGAAGAACTGGGCTATGTCTAAAGGCTTCTGTGGTAACTTTGCTTGTTTATGCCTGATACTGCCCCCCACAGTAGGGGTCACCAAAGGACTTTGCATGATTGATTAGGTCCAAGGGAGTCTCCCCCGCTTTCCCCGCTGCTGCCTGAGCTTCACTGGATTTGCCCTCAATTCCCTTTCAACCAGTCTCCTCTGAAGACCCGGGACCAGCTGCCAAAAGAAGCCCTCGGCTCTATTCAGCATGACGTGCCCTCTGCAGTGTCAACACAGGAAGTGGAAAAGGCCTCCTAAGCTTAAGTCCGGAGGAACAGGTAACTGGAGGGGGGGGCTCGGCTATCAAAGCGAGGGCAGTGGGACGTCCTCCAGATCGTCCTGAAGCAGGACTATCAACGCTCCCAGCAGGTCAGAGTTCTGTTCAAGTCAACACTCTGGATTCAGCCAGCCTTTCACAGCACCAAAGAATGGGTGACGCTCCGTGGATGGCCCCACTGGGGAAGACAGAGAGAGGGCTGGACAGGAATTATTATAAAACTGCTGCTTCTTGAATTCTCACCACATTCTAGAAAATATGCTCAACCTCGACATGCTTTTATCTTTTGAATCCTCCTTAAACTGAACCTAAGCTATGATCGTTTTCTCATCTGTAAAGTGGGAGATAATATGAATATCAGAGAGGTAGTAACTAGCCTACGCTCACACAGAAAGAATGTAGTAAAGCTGGGATGCAAACAAGGTCTGTCTCACTCCAGACCTCACTCTTGCAAGCTGCCCATACAAAGTACACATAGTGATAGTAGACTGAGCATCTCGTGGGAAGGACAAGCCAAGTACATGGGGTTCAAATCCAGGGAGAAGAGTCCAAAGGAGGAAGCACGTGTACCAGCAACACCCAGTTCTGATGGCCTCTCATCTCCCGCCTTCACAAGGACGAGGCCAGTCCAGAGACCTACAGTGTGGCCGGAGTAGGGACCAGGGTAAGCCTGCATCCCCAAGGTCCCAGGGAAGCCTCCTCTGCAGGCACTGTCCTCTTCTCCCGCTCAGGCACTGCATCTGCATCACGAACTGGAAGAAAGATCCCAGCGAGGCAGAGGAGGTGAGGATGGAAGGCTGAGGAACGGTGGGTTCTGGTCAAAGCCTTTTCTCCTTTTCTTTGGCCCCCTTCCTGCCAGTGCACACGTCTCCCAACCTTCCAACTGCCCAGCCCATTGCGTGTGTCACTGCTTTCCCCAGCTCCCTCATCCCTGGGACCCCAAAGACCCCTAACACATCCCTCTCTCAGCAGGGGATGCCGTGAGGAGAAATGAAGAAGGGCTGACCGCGCTGGTGCTCCCACCACCCCTGACAGGATCACAGAGGGGGAGGGGGAAACTAGTCTCTAAAGGGAGAGCAGACAGTGCTCACTGGTCACACACTGGCCTTGGGGACACTCAGCCCATGCTGCTCTAGTTTACTCTCAGTTCTCCCCATGGATCTGGAGGCCCTGATACATGCTCTCAGCACCTGCTCCTAGATGGGCATCGCAGTGAGGCTGCCATGTCCAGCTGCAAAGCTCTCAGCAGTTCCCATCACTGGATGATTTTACATGTCCATATATGCACATATGTATTTATGTATATGTGCATATGTATATACATACATGTGTCTCTCTCTCTCTATATATATATACACACACACACATAGGTATAAACAATGACAACCCTTAGGGCTAAGTTCACCGAGACTACTGGCTCAGAGCCCCAAGGGAGCTGTTTGCTGCGAACAGCAATTACTGATATTTCTCAAAACCAAATAATAATACATAGAGTTTAGAGCTTACTGAGTGTGTTCCCATCTGCCGTCTCACTGTTGAGTCCCAATCTCCCTCTGAAACACTAGCACGGCTCTCATCACCCCCATTGCTCGGAGGAGGAAGACTGAGACTTGGCCCAACCCTCTGAGGCTCTAAATGGCAGTGCCCAGACGTTCCCCACTACACACTACTGCCTCTCAGGGCTCCGCCGCTGCCCTTGAGCCGGCCCACTCTCTGAAGTCAGGTAACAGCAAACACGGCCTCCAGTAGTGCCAGACAGAGACTGCGTCATCAGCCCCTTCTCTGGGGAAGAATGAATAGGAGACAGAATGCCAAAGAGCCACCAGGACAGAAGAATCAATGCCAGACGTCGGCAGAGGTCCTCTCTGAAGCATGGGTGCTCGAATGTGCCAAGCTGCACATTTCTATAATGTTCCCACATTTTTACAATAACCATGTATTACTTTTATGATCACAAAAATCGATAACTATAAAGCAGAAGCACCGGAAGAGTTCAAAGAAGCAGGGGCCTCATTAAAGAACCATCCTTTAAAAAATGCCCTTGAAAACAATTCATTTCCCTCCTGCTGCTGTTAAAAGCAAGCACACTCTAGGTTGGCAGTGGCAAAACCCAGGTTGTGGTGCTACAGCCAGCCTAGCAGGAGACTGGGCTGGACTGTTTGGTGAGCATTTACTACGTGCAGATCCAGGAAGAGGAAAAAGCTAGGACAAAGCCCAGGCCCAGGACATGGGATGAGGTGAGGACCTGGGGGACAGATGTGCATGGTGGACACACACAGAAGCTCTGGGGGAAAGAATTCATTTGATGATTTCCATAGTAGAACGAGCTAGCAAGGTGTCACAGATGGGGACTTGGGCATTGCCCATCTCTCTCACACCGTTAGTCCAGCACCCCAAAGGCCCTGGAGGGTTCAACAGGCAGCAAACTGACAAGAGAGGCCACCTGGGCTGATGCGGAGAGACAGAGCCAGAGGGAGGGCGGCCAGCCTGGAGGAGGGGGTCCCCATGACATCTGCCCCCTCTTTCAGCAAACACATCTTGAACTTCGTGCAAGATGCTGTGCACACTGCTGACAGCAAGAGAAATGTAAATCTGATATGGGGCCTGCACAGGGGCTGGAGCGCAGCGGGTGTGTGCGTTGGAGAGGGGTAGGGTCTCAGGCGCAATCATTAACTGAGCATCTACTCTGCACTGTAGCAAAAAAGGAGAAGCTTCACTGACATGATCTCCTGCTAACTATTCTGCAGAAAAGGAACCTGAGGTTGAGATGCTAAATCATTTTACAGTCACGGTTAGTGATGAAACCGGGATTCAAACCCAAGGCTGACAGCACAGCCCTTGCTCCTGACCTCTGGGAGGCCTGCACGCAAATCAGTGTCAAGTGGCAGGGCAGGGCTACAGACAGAGCACTCTGGGGATTCAGAGGAGGAGGAGTCATGAAGAGGGGTCCTTCTAGATGGGCCTGCTCCTTTGAGAGGGATGGAAAGACTGCACCCCAGCTGGCAGTTCATTGATTCCCTCCCTCGGAGGAGAGGTCTGTGCCAGGCCTGGGATACAGGTGAGCCACATGCAACGAGCTCCCGGTCTAAGGCGGAGACCAACAAATAATCAGGCCATGGCTACACACCATGGCAAGGGCCAGAATGTGGTCTGGGGTCCAGAGAAGGGAAGGGGAGGCACACACAACTCCTCACCTGGGGTGATTCCACAGGCCCCAGGCCATCCTATCTGGGGCCCATAATACAGCAGGTGGCAGCTCTGCCTGGGCCCTGCCCTGAGACAGGGCGTCTTCTTCCTCCTCTATGCTCGGCCCTCTGCAGCTCAGAGACGTTAAGTAACTTACTCCAGGGCACACAGCTGAAGCCCAGCCCTTGTGGTTTCCAGGGCCCTGCTCCTTCTGCGGCTGGCCTCACCTCTCTCCGTAGGGCTGTTCCCTGACGCTGACTGAGAGGCCTCCAGCTCTTCCTCCTGCTTTCTGGGTGGAATGTTTTGGCTCCCAAGACTGGGTGTGGGCACAGCCGAGACCACAGGGGCCGCTGGGCTGTGTGAGTCCCCTGGGCAGACAGTGTGTCCTTACGAAGCTCCCACCAGATTCCAGAGCCAACCCCAGGACAAGTATACGCCAAGCTGTGTCCCCGGCGAGGTCAGACCCCGCTAGGGCCCCTTGGGAGGCCTTAAAACTGAAGCGTAGGCCTGGAGCTGATAGTGGCCTCCCCACACTGCGGCTGCTTGCTCTCTTTCCCCTCTTTTCCTTATTTGCATCAGGGAAAGCTGGGCCCTGCCACTCAGAGAAGGAAATTTCCATTAAGGGACTGACTAAGCTGTGGATCTCCCTCTGGGGCCTAAAAACTGGTCCCTCCCCTGCAAGGGGGCCCTTGGAGCAGGGAGAGGGGCTGGGCCCTGCCACCTCCTGTACCCACTTCCAGGCCTCCTCCTGCCTGTCACATGGGGTATGGCGAGGGGAGCCTTTGTTCCCCCCTCACTCCCCGGGCGCCCCGCTGAGCCCTGGCATTCATCCCCCTGCTCTGGAGCCAGCCAGGGCAGCTCCTTTCAACCCCCCAGAGAGAAGCAAAGCCTGGAGGAGGCGGTCCTTTCTTGGGGACTCAGTTCCCAGGCCTTTGATCTCCCAGGCTCGCTGGCCGGGCCTCACCGGCCCCCATAAGGCAGGCATTGTGATCCCTGCCCACCACGTCCACAGTGGGTGTCCCTCTTCAGGCCCCAGCACCTGAAAGCCCATGAATGCCTACTGGTCACGGGGACAAGTTACAGTATGTTGAGGAAAAGGGCCCTCCCCCTGAGGGAGGACACAATGGAGAGACATGGGTGGGAGGCCAGGCTTCCATGTGGGAGAAACCGCACACTACCCAGGCCAGGGCAGCAGCCTGGAAACTTGGGAAACCAGAAAGGTAGAAACACGGGCCTGGCCTCTGACAAATCAGCCTGTTTTTTTTTTGTTTTCTTGGTTTTTTTTAAGATTTCATTATCTTCCTCCTCATCCCCACACTCCATCTGCCCGAGAAAAGCAACAGCTTTGGCAGGGAGGACACACACACACACACACACACACACACACACACACACTCACTCCATCACGGCCTTGGACTCATCTTTTCTCTCTGAAGCTAGCCTTGCACATCTGCAGGGAGAGGCTTAACTCTCAGACCCATCGGCCTGGCCAGTAGGAAGAGGGCCTGCCCTTGAGTCCCCAGATCAACCTGTGTGGGCACGTGGGTGCAGTGGGGAGCCCCCTGGAAAACCACTTCTCTGGCTCTGGTCACCTACCCCATGTGACCCGGGGGACGTTTCTTACCAATGCTGAGTCTGAGGTCACGAGAGCAGGCACCCTCACAGCAGTCCGTGAGGATGATTACATGCCAAGCCCTTGCTCAGGGCCTGGAAGGTGACGAGCACTTGATAAGGGGTGGCTGTGGAGATGACGGTCCCAGCTGCCCTTGACCCCTCCCACCGAGTCAGGCCCAGAGCGGACGTGGCAAAGCCCTCCCGAGGGTCCAGGGATCTCTCACGTCCACTCCATCTCCTCAGTCTCTACCTCAGCCGGTCGTCATAACAGGCAGCTGCCTCTTCCACAGGCAGGAGAAATGTCATTGCCTCCAACTGACTGAGGCCCAGAGACTCCACTCTTTATCTAGAAAGGGGTGTCCTCGATAAGGAAGGGCACCTTTGTGGCCGTGTGAGCTTTCTGGTACCCAGGGGTTTGGGATGACATGTCGGCCTCGGATATCTCTTGGGCTAAGGAGTGTGTGGACAAGGAATGTTGCCTGCGTGTCAGTAAGCAAAGGGGTTGTGGCCGTCAAGCCATCAGCCACAGACGCTGCCCCCTGAGGGGATTCAGGATGGAGAAGAGCAGGATACTGGCCCTAGAGAGTTAAGGTGGGTATCAAAGGAATGATTTCAATGAGCCCAGACTCTTGCATCTTCCCATATGCAGAAAAGCGCAAAATTCACCGATGTGAGATGTCTGTTTTCCTTTAACAGTATTCTTTCAATGTTCCGACTACCTGGTCTTTGTTGCTAAGACTTCTGCATATCCTGGCTCCTCCCTGACCTCATTGGAACAGTCCCTCAGAGCTCTCGAGAGGCTGTCTTCTGCACGTGAGTCCTCAGTTTGTCCGTTGGATAAAACATAATTCTCAACTTTTAGGTTGTATATATTTTTCAGTCGACAACAGAGAGGGAAGGACCAGCTCCTCTGCTGTCCCTCAGTGAAATCAGTCACCTCCTAGGAGTTGACGGGGTGGGTGGGGTGCGGGCGGAGTGTGGGGAAAAGCTGGTAAAGTGCAAACAGCTCGGGGCTTTGGAAGCCTGTCTCCACTAGCCAAGCGACCTTGACCTTCATTTGCCTCCGCTGTGCGTGGGAAGGTGGTATCCAGCCCACCCGCACAGTGCCCAGGATGTGGTCTGTGTCCCGGGGCTTCCCCTGCCATCAGCCACTCTGAAACTCTAAGGCCTTCTCAGTTCCTCCAATGCTTCACCCTCCTGCTCCCCACCCTCCTCCCCCCAACTCCAAAACCCTCCCAAAGATCCTTCCCTTTGCCTGGGACAGTCTTCCTTTCCCGTTTACTCAGCTAACTTATATTCATCCTCCAGGTCCCATTGCAGATACCACTTCCTCCAGGGAGTCCTCCCTGATTTCCCAGTCCAGGTGTAGTCCTCCTGCCGTGGGCCCTGGACTTCCCCACTCAGAGCACTGGTACACTGATGAGTCATCATCTATTGTTTGTGACTTCCTCACCAGACCCTGCGTCCCAGAGGGCAGGGGTGGGTCAGTTTTGTCACAGATATACCTGCAGCACCTCACAAGGCGCCAGGGACAGGGTCTCAGTATACATTTGCTGAAATAATAATATAATAAAAAAATAATCAAAAGAAGGTCATTTCCTTCCCTCTCTGCCCCTACTGTGACAACGCCCCAGAGCAAAGGATTGTCCTTGGTATAAGAATAAAACCTCAGGCCTTTGGTTTATAATTTGATGAAAGTATGTTTTAGTCTTATTATAGCCGAAAAGTTGAAGGTATCCCTTCTTAGAGCAAGTCCTCACTGAACAAACTTCCAAATCTATTCTTGTTCCCGGCTCTAGGCCCAGTGGATGGCGGGCTCCGTGCCATGGCCTGGCTAACCCGCTGGCATCTTGACATCTGCCCGAAAAACTCGGGGGCCAGTTGCCGGGACAAAGCAGGAAGGTGGCGCCCAGGCCTCCTCACGGGGAGGGCAGGGAACTGTTTTCCTTCAGCCGGGTGGAATGAGGGAGGGAGGGAGAGAAGGAGGGAGTGTGAAGGTCCAGGCTCGGGCCAGCACCCTCAGATCTGTGGTGGCTGTAGTTATACTGGTGTCTCCAGAGAAGCATAAAGGGGCCCTGAAAACTGTGGCCGGCCCTGCCTTTTTCCTGCAGTCCTGAGGCCCAGGAAGGGGCGGGAAGCCTGCTGGAGGCTGCTCCTCCCCCCTTTTCTTTGAAGCTCAGCTAGGCCTCCATTCAAGCAAGAAGAGGGGGCAAAAGGTTCCAAATTTGGGGAATCCTTTTCCGCCTCTACACCTGTCTGTGGGTGCTGGTCACCCCAGCCCCAGGTACAGACGCCGCCCATCCATCTAACAAGTATTTTTTTTTTGAGTGTTTACTGTATGCCAGGCACCATTCTGGATGCTGGAGGTAGAACCACAGACCAAAAGTTCATGCATTTGGGGGATTTTCATTTCAGAGGGTAACTGAGCCATATCGTTTATGATATTCTGTAGCTATTTTCCCATCTAGGCTGTGGTCTCACTGAGCTAAGGAACAGACCCAATTCAACTCTAGATTCGCCAGGGTGACTAGTACAGAGCCTGAATGCTAGCTTTACAGCCACTGAAAAAGGCCACAACGGGATCTGTCCCCCAGTCCAGGAGCCCCTGTCCTTGGTGTGAAGGCCCTGGCGGTAACTATATAAATGTAGTGGGAAGCCAGCAGGTGTTATCTCCAGCCACACACACAATGAGCTGGTTTCACATTCTGAGCTGCTTTCACAGGGAAATTCATCACTGGTGGTTTTTCCACTCATGGGGGGATGGGGTGCAGTAAGGCAGTTTCTGGTATGAGATACAGGAAAATTAACATCGCAGACACCGAAAAAGATCAAAGCCACCGATCAAAGATGCGGATCAAACAAGCGCCACCACGGAGGTGTGGTAACAGCGCCTTGGGAGGAATTGCCAAGAGGGGAGGTTACCGAGACACAGGCCAGCGGGAAACATGAGCGATGGACATGCAGAGATTTGCACGACCCACATGGGAAGCAAAGGGCTTGGGGTGTAATTGGGGCTCGGTAAAACATAGCTGGTACCATTGCCACGGAGGCTCCTAGCGGCTTGAGAGCCGTGCCCCTTACCCAGTGTGTACGTGGGGCCTGAGACGCTGCAGTCCTCGCTGATGCCGAGGAAAGGAGAAACCACCTGCTTCACCAGCTCCTCCAGCTGCAAATAACCCTCGCTTGGGCCTGTGGGCTCGTGAACACTCTGGAAATAAACATCCAAGAGAGACAAAGGTCAGTCAAAGTCACGATGCCCAGCCGCATCCTTGTGGCTGAAATGAAGGACAGCCAGGACTGAAGCCTCAGGCCCTTGTCGTGGGTGGCGGTGATTGGCACTGCGCACGGAGAGCACCGTGGCCTCTGCAGTTGGATCCCACCCCGATGCCGGGCCCGTGGGAACTGTCCCCACCCCAGCTCCGGGGCTGAGGTCTGAATGGCTCCAACCACAGCACTCTCACCCTCCCTGTCACAATGGCTGTTTCACAGCTGGCACACAGGCGCTTTAGATAAGCACGTCACGTGTATCAGAGCACAGGGGCCTCCCGACAACCCTCATCATCTGCCTTTTACACATGAGGGAAGTAAGACCCAGAAAGCTCATGTAACTTGCCCAGGGAAACACAGCTGGAAAGTGGCAAAAACCTGGGACTGGAACACAAGCTGTCTGGCTCCAAGCCCATCTTACTGCCCCTTGTTAATTAGCTAGAAAAGAAAGGGGGACAGAATATGGAGAAGTCCAGAAGAGTAGAAGAAAGGGAGTGTCATTGTGGAACTAGACACCCATTTAGCACCAAGATGAAGGATCAGTTCTAAAGCCCAGCGCGACAGGAGTCCTCAGAGCTAAAAGAAGCCAGAAAGTCACCAAGGTTTTCTAGAAAACCAGCAGACTCCAAGGGAATTCAATTTCTTGCTGAAAAGGCCTAGAAGCCACGTGCTCATGTTGAGGGGCTGCAGGGGAGCAGAGACAAGGCTCTGCGGGGCCTATGCTCAGCCCAAAGGGTTGTCCCATCAAATTCTCAACACGGAATAGATTTTATACCACCCTCACTTGAAAAGCGAAAACTCTCCATTGCACTGGAGTTTTGGAGGCTGGGCCATGAAGAGGGAAGGGCCAGTCCTACAGGCTGGAGATCGCTGGGTGAGGGGTAAGCCCCCAAGGAAACTGGCTGACGTGGTCCTTCGTCAGCTCCATCACCGTGCGAAGGAGGTGGCTGGGGGCAGTGGGAGGGAGGGGGAAGCTTAAGGAAACACAGAGGAGGCTGAGGAGGGGGCTATGGTGCAGAAGACTTGGAAGTTAGGGCTGGGAAGGGCTTGGAAAAGAAATGAAGAGAAAATGCGAATGGGGCTGCCTGGCGCTTGAAGGGGGTGATGAAGGGGAGACGACTTGGTGGTTTTTCACGCCCCCAGGTTCCAATACTGCTTAGCAGGAGCTGAAGCATTGGGAAAGGCCAGCAGTGGAAATAAGATGCTTCACACACAAATCTGCCCAAATGGAAGGGGCTCCTCCAGGCAGTAGAAGGGAGAGGGGAGCCTTATTCATGCACCCAGAGACCCACCCCCGGCCTCAAAAGTGGACCAGTTTCAGCCCCAAAACCACCTCGGTTGGGTTTCAGAGCTGAGGAAACTTTTTTTCTCATTTTTTTATGCCTTGATATTTCTCATCTGCCTTCTCTCCCTAAGCCTCTCCCCCTCTACAATTCCTAAGCACTAAACAGAGAGGGATGACAGAATAAGGAAAAGAGGAAGGAGGTGGGAAGAAAATGTTTAACTAACAAATGCATTGATTCGGAGCTGGATGGTTTTCTCCCTGGGCTGAGAACTTGACTTGCACACAGCCCTCTAGGAGGCAGCTGCCCTCAGCCCTTGGCCTGGCTGCTGGACCGGCTACGTATCTGCAAGGCCCAGTGCAAGAGGAAAATGTGGGGTTCCTTGTTCAAAAATTCTTAAGAGTTTCCCGACGGCGACAGGAGAGAATTAAACTAAGCACGGGGCCCTGCTGAGACTGGGGGCCCTGGGGGACGGCCCGGCAGGGAGCACACCTGCTTGACTTGGCAGGTCCCCTAGGAAGGGACCATTCTAGGATGGTCTCAAACCTGTCTGCCCCTGCCAGGGGGAACCAGATCTCCACCGTGGTCAAAACCTCTGGCTCAGCCTCTTCCTGGACAGCCTAAGGACAGGAGCTCATGGCCCACAGCAGGAAAGTTTGAACCCCTTGTATATTTTGGGGAGGGGGGTTTTGTTCAGGGACATTTTGGAAAAGCACTGGAAAAGGGAGAGATGGCCTGAGAAATGGCTCTTTTCTCCATATGAGTTAGGCAGGGAAAAACCAGCCCCAGATCTCATGGCGCTGTGGAAAGTAGGGGCCCAGGGAGAGAGCAGAGCAATTCTAACTACTGGGGCCTAACCTTCCTGCAGCAGGAATGGTCCCAGGGTAGTACAGCCTGCACGTTCTATTCAGATCCAGAAGCTGCCGCCCCTGCCACCCAAGGAGCTGGACCTGGACTGGGGAAAAACCTGCCTTTGTCACTGTCACACTCACGCCTCTGGCTTCCTAGCTCCCAGAGTGTAGAAGAACATGGACCAGGGAACCAGTCCCAGGAGGCCCTCGGGGAAATGATGTCAAATGTCCTGTGTTAAACAGACCATCTCAGAAGCTCATGGGGCGGCTCCAAGTACCCTGGGAGACTGCAGGAGGGGAGGCAGTGGCAGCCGGGAAAGGCTAGGTGGGAAGGTAGAAACAGCAAGAGCTGAGGAATGGGTGACAAATCCAGCTCTCTCACAAATCAGTACGTGACCTTGAGTTAGTCTGCCAACCTCTCTGAACCTTCATCTCATCTGTGAAATGGGAAAACAGAGACTGTTTCCTTGCCCGACTTCCCAGAATATAAATGGAAATGGAAGTGTGGAAGCCCAACTTTCCTTTCCTCATCTTCCTCTCCGAATCCCAAAGGGCTCCTTTTCTAGACTCCTTCTTCAGGACCCAAGCCCTATTTTATGCTTCACAGACCTGAGCTGCATACACATACTCTTCTATCCCCATTCCTTCTCCTTCCTTTTCATAGAAATACTTGACCTGGTATTCTAGCCAATGACACCCCCTCTCGTTCTGTTGGGTAACTCTTCCTCCTCTCTGACCTCAGGCAAGGGGGAGAAGGCCCAGAAGGACGGCCCAGCTAGAGAACCGGAAGAAAACAGCAGCTGGTGGGGAGGGAGAGATCAGGGGTTCCACGCCTGACGTTCCACCCCTGCCGAGACGGCAGCCAGGGATCTTCACCAGCCTGACCAAGAATGAAACTGTCTTCCCTGAGGACGGGCTCAGAGCTGAGCATCTGAACTCGGTACAGAGGTCGGAGAGGCACAGCAGCCACCTTTTTGGGGATGTCCTTAGGCCACAAGCCTTGTTTCGTGGAATTGTGCACCCCTATCCATAGAACTGGCCTCACGGAGGCCATGTGTATTCTATGTGATCCTACTCAAGGTCACGGCCGATTGCGCAAAGGGGAGTCATGTGGCCCGAGCTGGGCCAATCAGTCTTTCCCCTGAGTGTACACAGTTCTAAATCTTACTACCTCGTGCTGCGGGACCTCAGGCAAACACATAAACCTCCTGGGTTTCAGTCTCCTCATCTGTAAGATGGCACTGACAACAGTGTCCAGCTCGTAAGGTTTAGATTATTTGATTCAGAAAGCGACACACTTTAAGCCCTTGGCCCATGCCTGGCAGGTAGCCGGGAGCCAGCCAGGGTTAGCTCATCTTCCTATCGTTGATTTAGAATTGGGATTAAGAGATGCTAGGCAACCACCTGGGTCATCTCTTGGTGGAAACATGCAAGCCGTGGGATGCCACGCTTGTCGGTGCAAACCAAAGCACTGAATGCAACTCTGCAGAGAGAGAGAGAGAGAGAGACCAAGTCCAAGAGGGCCAGGAGAGGCAGCGTCAGAGAGAAGCCAGGTGGACCAGACATGAGTAGAGACCAGTAAGTGGAGAGAGGCTGGCAGCTTTGTGGCCTGACGTGGTCTCACTTGTGGCTGTAGCCCCTGAGGACCTTTCCTGTGGGTTCCTGGTCTGGCTTGAGCTGGGATGCAGTGGGTTCTGGTCGTAACTTACAACTCGAGGCTCCCTGACATGACCGGATGGGGGAGAAGGGTGTCTACTCCCTGAAGGACGGGACAGTGCTCCCCTTGCTCCCCCCGGGATCCCAGCACCCAGCACAGCGCCAGGGACCCTGACGGTGCACCGTGGACACACAGCAAATGAACTGGAACGTGATCGATGACACTAAAGGACACTAAACTGAGCCAGGGTGCTCTGGGCACAGGGCCCTTTCCCCCTCAACCTGCGGTGATGTCTCCGCCCGGCCTCACCTGCAGGATGAGCAACATCTGGACAATGGACGAGGGCAGCTGGGGCTGGGCCAGCAGCAGCAAGTCATCTAGCTTCACCTTCAGCAGGACCAGGTCACGGAAGCCCAGCAGGGAGATCTGGCGGATGGTCAGCTCCTGGCCCTGGCAGGCGAGAGGCAGCAGCGTCAGGAGGTGAGAGAAGAAGCAGCGTCGGGAGGTGAGAGCTGGCAGGATCTGCCACCAACCACATGGGGGCCAGCAAAACAAATGGATGGTTGGGGGGAACGAGGTGTCTGCAAGGCCCAGGGGGGCTGTCAAACAGTCAAAGCCTTGGCCCCTGTCCTTCAGAACAAAAGCTTCATTTACGATAAGGTGTGACTCGCTGATTCGAAAAGATCCATGTACCCCAATGTTCATAGCAGCATTATTTACAATAGCCAAGACGTGAACACAATCTAAATGTTCATTGACAAATCACTGGACAAAGAAGGTGTGGTGTGTGTATATAAATACACACACACACACACACACACACACACACACACACACAAAGGAATACTACTCAGCCATAAAAAGGAATGAAATTTTGCCATTTGTAACAACATGGATGAAACTGGAGGGTATTACGCTTAGTGAAATAAGTCAGACAGATAAAGACAAATGTTGTACCTTATCACTTATATGTGGAATCTAAAAAATAAAACAAACTAATGAATATAACAGAACAGAAACGGACTCATAGATACAGAGAACAAAGTAGTGGTTACCAGTGGGGAGAGGGAAGAGGGCAGGGGTAACACAGAGGTAGGGGATGAAGAGGTACAAACTACTAGGTATAAAATAAATAAGATACAAGGATATAGTGTACAGCACAGGGAATATACCCAATATTTTACAATAACTTTAAATGGAGTATAATCTATAAAAACATTGAATCACTATGCTGTACAACATTGTAAACTAATATTGTAAATCAATTATACTTCATATAAGGTGTGACTCAACCTGCCTAGATGACCCAAAGATGATACAAGACACGTAGAGTGGGGGCCGTGGTGTGCTAGTGGTCAGGAAGGAGGAAGATGAGGAGAAACGAGAGGGGAGATCAACAGCACTTCCCTGCAGCCAAGGCTGCTTCCTCAGCTTCACCCATTCAATACTTGCTCACCTATCATATGCCAGGCAAAGAAGGAAATATAGGACCTGTTAGACTCTTCTGCAAATGCAAGAAATATAGGAAGAAAAATCACTGGGAAAGTAGAAGAAGGGGACTTGTTCAACCATGTAGGCTGGGGGCAGAGAATAAAAACAGTAATTAATCATCGTAAGAGTGGACCCTTACTAAGCTCTGACCATGTGCTAGGCTTGATTCTCAATATCCTAGACGTAAATGGCACATTTAATCCTCACGACCACCTCTGAGATAGATACTACCCTAAAACCCGCTCCACAGATGAAAAACCCTACACCCAGAGTGACAGGAATTTACCCAAGGTAGAGCTGGATCTCAAACCTAAACTATTTGATTTTAGAGCTCCTAAAGTTTCCCAAAACAGAAAGGGAAAGGAGGGCCCATTTCCTGGACTCTCCTTTGCACATATACATACAACACACAACAAAAATCACCTTGGTAGGGGTGAGGTATCACTAGGGTCTCCTCCCAAAGACGACATAGCTTCCCACCCCTCAAGGTTGACCAAGGTTTAAGGAAGTTTTGCACTTCCTGCAACTCCTTAGGGTTTTACAGAAACATGGGCAAGAGTGGTTTTGCCATCCCCACATCCCCCTGCCCTCCAGTCCCAAGAGATACACGACACCCATGCTTCACAGGCTCAGTTTAACCACTCCTTGATTGCCTTCCCCAACCAGCTCCAATGACAGTGGTCCCCCCACTTTTCCCAAGGTCCTACAGTTTCTATTCTTTGCACCACATCCCAGCACTCGGCACTGACTTTCTATCATCTCAGATGTATCTGTGCCCTCGCTTCATCGCCAGGACTCCTTTCACTTTACAAGACAGAAAAAGGCAGGCAAAGTTCCACACCCTTGAACACAGTGGGCACGCAAACACGTTGTCCAGTGAGGAAGCAGGTCTCACACAGACACTTACACAGCGAGTTGTGAGAAGGACCCAGATGGACTAACAGACACCTCTGGGGGTGTTACTACCAGTAGTAAGAGTCCCTAACTCAGGGGTCCTCAGAGTGGGGTGTCTGGACCAGCAGCAGCACTTGGGAAATTGTGGGGGGGGGGAGGGGCAGACAGGGGCAATAGCAACTCTTGCCAGATCTTAGAATTTTTCAAGAGAAGCAGGACAGTATCATCCTCAGACTCATGCAGCTGGGCTCCTGCCTGGATTTGAGGCTAAGAGGGCCCCTCTTGGCCCTCCAATGACTGTACGGGGCCATGCTCACTCAGATCCCTCCCTCCCCATTCTAAATCCATCCGGGTTTCCGCACCTTGGAGTTCCCTGCCCAAATGGTCCTAAGGGGGACCTAGGTCTACACCCCTTCTCCAGTAGGACTGCCAAATAAAGCAGAGGCTGTCCAGTTAAATTTGAATCGTTTTTTAGCATAAGTATATCCCAAATACTGCATTATTTATTGTTTATCTGAAATTTAACTCAGCATCCTGTATTTTGATTTGCGAAATCTGGCAACCCTACCTCCCTGGTGTGTCTTCTTAAGACCCACTGTTGGCCGAGGAGTGAGTATTGCAGAGAAGGGAGACGTCTGTGGACACAGGGAGTGAACCATCCACATAAATGCTTCAAATCCTCTCACAGGGGTGCAGGGTGGAGCTGAGGCTGGGATGAGAAGAGCAGTGTGCTGCAGGCCAGACGCTTCTACTGGAATTGTTAGGGGCAAACCTGAATTGGGAAATGGACTCTGAAGGCACAACCTCCCAATTTTTAAATATTTGACATGTATTTAAAAGAATTCCAACTTCCTTTAAAATACCACTCAGAGCAAACAAAGCACGTGGGCCCTTACCTCTGGTACAAGGTAATTCCTACCTTTGCTAATGGCTGTATTATTGCAGCGCCCACGCCTGCACTTCAACAAACCTGATTACATATGATGTCTTAACCGCAGTGGGAGGAGCGCTCACGAGCACATAGCAGCATAAGCGAATGACAGAGACATATATTTTGGAGAAGAATACTTATTGGTCAGTCTGCCTGAGGGGCTGTCCATTCTGACCCGGCACTGACCAGTCCTGCTATTCGCCCCTTCAGGAAGGTAGAGGGAAACCAACGCAGGTGGTAGAATGAGCTGAGCTCACAGAATAAGAAGCATAAGAGATGCTACTCGGTTTTACTCTAAATTCTTCATTCTGCAGGAGATGAAACAGAGCTGTGCCTAGAAACAGGAAATGAGTTTACCCAAACCCAGCAACTGATTCCAGGTCCACAGTTCTTCCTGCGACATCATGGGCCTTCTCGTATTCAGGAATCCCTTACAAAGGGCAAGGAACATTGTCGCTTTCCCACAATTTGGGAGCCACAGAAAACGTGCCGGAAAATTGTGCTTCAAAGAAGGGGGGGGTGGGTGGAGAAAAGAAAGAAAAGGACAGAAAAAGTCTCCTTCCCCCATCTTCCCTACTTCTGAAAAGTAAGAAGAAACAAACCACTCCAAGAATATACAGACATACTCAAAACCAAGAGGGAAGAGAGTGCCTACAAATTGCTAGGTATGCAGGCACTGTTCATTGCTTGAGGTTAGATGCTGAATATAGAACAGAGTGGCCTTCCAAAGATGTCCGAGGTCCTGAGCCAGCTCAGGCAGTGCCCAATCCCCTGGTTTTCCCCCATTCGCTGGCAGGCCCCAGGGGGCAAAGGCCAAGGAATAAGACAGACTGCCCAGGCCGGCAGGAGGATGTTCCCCAGTAAGACTGACCTGAACTGGATAGAATATTGCCTGCAGGGTGGGGAGAGTCTCAGTGAAGAAGTGGTCCCAGACTTCAGCCAGAACCTCAATGCGATTTTCACCTACATGAGGGCGAGAAGATGGGAGGGGAGAAAGAAAGAAAAGAACTTGGTCATTACTTGCAGGAGAAGCCGGGAGACAGTTCCACGTCAAATGGAGCATGGGATGGTAGTGAGAGGAAGCTCATTACCTACTTTTGATCCAGAAGTGTTACTACAGTAAACATGGGATTGGATGGGAAAACTCGACCGAAAATATGCAAACATGCCTTCTCTCCCTTAATCCAGAAAAGGGAGCTGAATTTTGAAAAGCACGCCATAACTGCTATCATCACGAGAATGGTTACAACTTTATCAGGACCTCTGCTAGATTATTTATCTATAAGCTATCTCATGAGTAGATGCTATTACCCCATTTTACAGCTCAGACAGGCCAGGTATCTGGGCTCAAAGTCACATAGGTAGAAGGCCAAGCTGGGATTCCAGAACCTGTGCTCTTACCCGTATAATCCAGAAAGATCATGTGCACAGTTATAAATTATTTTGTTTTTCATAATCACTAAGACACTGGCTTTTCAGTCTAGATTTGAGCTGTCACTTGAGAGAGACGGAAAGAGGGCTCAGAAACTATCACCTCCACCCACTGTAACCGGCAGGGCATTATTCTCTGAACAGTCGCCTGCAAAACACGGGACCCACCTCCTGACACTATGCCTACCCTCATCCCCCGGATCAGGAAGCCCGAGCCCTGGCCAAGCGCCACCCGCAGGCTGGATGGACATAGGTCACCCAACGCCACCGGAAGGCTGTTCGAGGGACTTTGCACCTGCAGGAAAGGCAGGCACTGGCAGGGCAGAGCCTGCACGGTGGCTGCTGTTTAATGACCTAGATAACAGAGCTGACTGGGCACTATCTCTGCTCAGCTGAGGCAGGGAAACTGGGTCAGCCAAGATTAGACCCTGAGAGATGCGTCTGGCAACGCACGGCCAGTTCCACTGAACTGATCTTGAAAGACTCATTTAGTGTTGTCCATCTATTAATCTAACGGACAACAAAAGCAGTGGCTGGGAGAGAAAACAGAACGAGGGCACGACTAGTAGATAGCGGGGCCAAAGCTGTGCAGATTTTGAAAGGTCGGAGTGAAATTCACTGGAGAGAAATGCAAATCCACAGCAGCCTCTACTTTCCCTCACCGTGTGCTAATTACGCATTGTTGGAATCGCTCATTTACTTCTTTCTCTGTCTCCTCCACTAGAATGGTAGTGAGGGCCCCGGCCCTGTCTGTCCTGTTCACCGTTCTATTTCTAGCACTTAGCCAGACACATCAGTAAATCAATGTTTGGCAATCTTTAAATGAATGAATGGCAAGTATTGAGAGCATAGGATTTTGCAGATGCTAGGGCTGGTGAGTGGAAGGAGGTTACCTTTTAACCCAGATATGGGACAGGACAGAGCAGGACTTAATAGCTAGCTCCAACACTTTCCTTTGCTCTTAGATAAAGAAACCACAGCATAGGCAACCTGGCTGGGCAACCTGCTTCCTTCTTCTGTGTCTTCATCCTCTTCTGTATTCCCCTTGTATGTGACTTTTATTTCAGCCCCTCATGCTCACCATGCCCCCCTCCATGCCACAGGGCCTTTGCACGTGCTAGTTCCTTTGGCTAGACTGTTCTCGCTCTCCTCTCTTTGCCTAACGTACATCTGTTTATCTTAATATTTTCAACTCCAGCATTACTTCCACAAGAAAGTCTCCCCCACTGGCCAAATCCTCCTATTATGGATTATATTCTTAGTACTTGTCCCAGTTGGGGTTTTATATCTGATGGTGATTTGATTAATACCTGTCTCCACTACCAGGTAGTGAGGGCCTCGAGGACCTGTAATCCTATGAAGTTTTGTTCAGCACTGTGTCCCCAGCACCTAGCAAAGTACCTGGTAAACAGTAGATAATCAGGGACTTTCCTGGTGGTGCAGTGGTTAAGAATCCGCCTGCCAATGCAGGTTATACGGGTTCGAGCCCTGGTCCGGGAAGATCCTACATGCCATGGAGCAACTAAGCCCATGCGCCACAACTACTGATCCTGTGCTCTAGAGCCCGTGAGTCACAACTAAGTCTTCCATCACAAAGACAAGCAGAGGCCCTCCCAACTGGAAGGAAGTGACAGAGAAGCCTGATGCTCAGTGCTGGTGCCTACTTACTCCCCTTCACCTCCAAGATGGAATACTCATCAGCAGTGAAGTCATCCTTCAACCCGGCAGCAGGAAGGCGCCTCTCCTGGGAGCCTGGGTCTAACTGCCTGCTGCAAATTTCAGAGAGGAGTGGAGGTTTTGGAAAGTGTTCAGAGAAGAACATCAGAGAGACACAGGCTAACAAGGCAGAGTAGCCCCGGGAAGAAAGAGTTAAAGGAAGGAGGTGACTCCATCTCCAAGAACAGCCCACGAGTCAAGGCCTTAGCCCCCTGCAACGATGAAAGGGGTGTGGATGGGAGGTTCTAGATGACTGTCCTATAAAAACTGTCCTCTAGTTGCCACAGAAGTTTAGATCACCAGAGAGGTATATAGAATAAGTATGAGAAACTTCTTTAAAGCCAAGGTCACTAAAGCTCTAGAAAAGATTATGGAAAGTAACAAGGCATATTCTGTCCACGAAAGTGCACCACAGAATGAGGGGTTACCTGTGCCCCTTCTGCAGCCGTCAGGTAGAGGCGCTGTGTACAAGCCAGGTCAATAAAGTAAAGGTTGTTCAGTGATAGGATGGATCCAAAACTCTATTTTATAGCCAAAGAATCCTTATATCCAAATAAAATCTTTCTTGGAGTTATAACACACAAAATGAAAAAGTAGAGATGTTCTGGTTAAAGATGTGAAAGACCCTTACAGGTTCCCACCTGCCCGTTCACTGTGCAGAAAGAACCTTGCCACCCAGACCCCAGGACAAGAAGGGACCCAGCAAGAGCATCCCGGCCCACTGCTCTCTAGTCGTGCTTTGGGGCAGAAACACAGAACCTTGGATGCCCTTTGTTTATCCCGTCTAGCTCTGTGCCTGAGTTTTCACTCTGAACGTAGCTATGTTAAGTGTCACTTGGATGACAGACAGTCAGCTTTCCCTTTTAAGGGTCCTTGACGCTCTGGTTTTGCTCAGCATCTCTTTCATAATGCTGGCTTTCCGCATTTCCAGGAGCACAGAATAACTGCAAATGACTTACTACGATGTGGCCAGAGACCGGACAGGCAGCTACCTTTCACACTGGTGTGCTAGCCTCACTCCAACATGCAAAAGGGCCACGAAGCTCTTGTCAAAGCCAGTCACTCAAAAATAAGGCCTCGGGTTACTGGGTATCTCTAAGGTTGAAAAAGATCTCAACGTAGTTGCATTTGAGGGAAACAAGGCTGCAGGTTCAGTCAATTCTTGAATAGACAGAGGTTAATTTCAAACCTCTCATTTTCCAAAGGTTTGGTGAGCACTCACTGTGTGCTGGACACTGGGACCTTCCAGGGTCAATTTCTCATTTTTCTTCCTACTTTGTCTTTCTAGGAGACACTTCACTGGACACAAGTGTCTCTCCCAGGGAAGGGGAAGAAAAAAGGAATGACCCACTGCCTGATAAGTCTGAATCTAGAAGTAAACTTGACCTACAGATGGAGGTCTCTAGGCTGGAATAGGAAAAAAAAAAGAAGGAACCAGTTTGCTTACCTACTATGTGCCAGGTATGGAGCTACGCCAGTTATGCTCCTTTTACTCCCTACGATCCCTAGTCCCATTTTATCATTTTAAACATTATTTTAGGGCTTCCCTGGTGGCGCAGTGGTTAAGAATCCGCCTGCCAATGCAGGGGACACGGGTTCGAGCCCTGGTCCGGGAAGATCCCACATGCCACAGAGCGACTAAGCTCGTGCGCCACAACTACTGAGCCTGTGCTCTAGAGACCGCAAACCACAACTACTGAGCCTGCGTTCTAGAGCCCATGAGCCACAACTACTGAAGCCCATGCACCCTAGAGCCCGTGCTCTGCAACAAGAGAAGCCACCACAATGAGAAGCCCGCACTGCAACGAAGAGTAGCCCCCGCTCGCCACAACTAGAGAGAGCCCGCGCACAGCAACAAAGACCCAATGTAGCCAAAAATAAGTAAATAAAATAAATAAATTTATTTTTTTTAAATTGTTTTTAAAAAACCAAGGCTCAAAGAAACAAGAAACTTGCCAAAAGTCAGCCAAGAAGTAGGTGGTAAGCTGCATCAGGATCCACAATGGTGGGAGCTGAGATTAGCCGTTGGTGGAGTCACGGGGTCGGCCGACTCTTGCCCTTGGCCACCTCCCAGATCCATTCAGTGCCTTTCTATCCTGTCAGCTTAACTCTAGCCTCTTCTAAGGCCGGGACATTTTTCTTTGTTGATTAAATCAGCCCCCATCGAGCAGGTGCCTGCGTAGCCTCCTGTCCCTCAAGTGGGTTGGCCTCCTGACACGCACCACCTCAAGAAACAGTATTATACAAAGGCCAGTAGGAAATAGCCTGGATCAAACCAGAGGGAACAGCACGGCAGGATCTGCAGTATAAGTTGTCCCTTCAAAGGAGACCACCAGCATGCATCCCAAGAAAACCCCCCTTAACGGGGTCTCCAAAGAGGCCACCCTAATTCCCCCTCAGGTCTCAAAACACAGTCTGACTTGCACCGCTGGGAGTGGCTGACTCAGGCGGAAGTGCTGCCCCCCTAGCTGGAGAAGGGGCGGCCGGGGCGACGCACGCGCTTGGAGCCTGCCTCCCTGGGACAGAAGCATTCCAGCTGTCCAAGCATCAAAGGCTGTCAGAGGCCCGTTGGACAGGGGCTGCCTTGTACTTGCCTTCACACAGCTTAATCTTCTCCTCCACAAACAGCAGTCCTTTTGCTAGAAGCTGGTTCTGCCGAAAGAGAACAAAGGACACAAGAGTTGGGCTACTTCACCGCGTGACAAACCCAGGTCTACTCCCAGTGGGCGAGGGCACAGGGTTCCAGGCACTCAGGTACTGCTCATGCCTCCAGGCTGAAGAAGACTTCTATCCTCTAGGAAGGCCGAGGCTTCCGGAGGCAACAGTGAGACAGCCCGAAGCAAAGGAAGGAGATGAGAGCCAAACCCAAGTGCCACCCCCATCCCTCCGACCAGGGAATGGGCTGCCCCAAGCTTGGCTGAATTCTCTGGAAGGACTAGGGTAGACACCCAATGTCCTTCAAGCCCTTCATGTAAAACTCAGAAAAGGGAGCATGGAGGCAATGGGAAATTATGCAGAAATAATGGATTTTTTTTTATAAAAATGATTTTTTATAAAAACGATAAATCTCTCATGCTAGCATGAAAGAGACTGCCTGCAAGACTTTAAGCAGCAGTGAGTGTATGTCCGTCAATGGGCGTGTGCGTGGGAAAGTTGTGGAAAGAGGGAGTAAGAGAAAGTCCCTTTGCAATTACAACTAACAACCGCTGAGTGTTTTGCATGTCCAGAGGGTTTATATTCTTGATCTCATCTAATTCTGACCCCCCCAATAATCCGGTCAAGTTGGTGACATTACCCTGACTTTACTGATGGTCGGGGAAGAGGCTGGAACACAGGACACAGATCTGGTCTTCCTAGCTCCACAGCCACGTTCTGTCCACTCTGTTTTGCTGCCTTCCAGCATGTCTTCCCACCCAGACCCCTCCTTCCCTCAGAAGGCTACAGCTGGTCCCACACGACGCGGGCAGCCTCTCCAAAGGCCACAGAAGCTCAGAGAGTAAGGATGCCTCCCCACTCACCTCACATCCCTAGATTAGCAAAGGCCTATGCTTACAGGGTAGGGGACACACAGTGGTATATATCCTACCCAAAACCTAATGCGTTTCTTAGTACTCTCTTTTATAAAACCCTAAAGCCCTGTTACAGTGATGATGGGAGCATACATGGCAGAGAAGAAAGAACCTGGACATCGGACAGGAGTTCAAGTCCCAGCTCAGCTACTTTCTAGCTGTGTGATCTTGGACTTCATTTCCCTGAGTTTGAGTCCCTTATCTACAAAATGGCATCACAACAGCAATATCATTAAGTTCTTATAATAATTAATCATTATAAATACACACACACACGGTGTTTTATGTTCCCAGTAATCTGTGGAAATGGGTAGTGATGACAAGAGTTGCTCTTTTAGCCCAACTATCTTCACAAAAGGAGTGGCAGGTAAAGAGAGTCAGTAATGAATGGACCTACATCAAATATATTAAAGTATTTGATCAAAGGTACTATCACATTCCTGTGACTAACACATATACACCAAATTTTACAGATCCTATTAAAATTCACAAGCTATAACCTAATTTAAAAGTAATTGGCCACCATTTAGTTTCAAGATGGAACCCCAACTCAAAGTTAGAGTGACATCCTATAGGAATCTACCGACTCTGTTAAAGGAAAAAAAAAATCGATTCCTTTACTAGGAATCATGGAACAGACAGGTACTTAAGGTGAAACTCTGTGTTCTCTACCTTCTAGCCAAGCACACGGATCCCAGCAGCAAGAAAACACCACAGCACCAAACTGAAACGATCCAAGACTTTGTGCCAGCTGAGCTGGGCAGGAATGGATGGTGGAGGTGTTTCCAGATGGCAGTCACTCCCCCTGACTGGTTCTGAGCAAAAATCCCAATTGAGGTCTGAAGTGTCTGCCCAGGTCCCTTTCACTGGCCCAGAGGAGGGCCTCAGGGAGTCCCCTTGGCACTCCACGCAAGGACTCCTGATGCATTGTTCTCTGTCACCACCTCTACTGCCAACACTGACACCTCAGACTTCTTCCAAAACATCTACAAACCCTCCTTAATTTCATGTGTCTGAGATGCACCTACAAATGTAAGAGATACTCCTCCCTACGATGCAGGCTTCATAAATTTGTTCCATCACTGTAATTATCTACATTTTAAAGGTGTGGGGGGCTAACCAAGGCCCTGAGAGAAATAAAAGCCTAGTCCAGGTTATATCATGAGTTAACAACGGAAATTAATTCAAACCCTATATCCTATGTGTTAGGATTTTAGGTCCTTAGGAGTGAAGACCACTTAACTTAGTCCTCCTGGCTCTGAGAACAGTGCCTAGAACATAGTAGAAGCTAATAAATATTGCGTATATATTGCCTGTTTTGATGCTACAGACCATTTTTTGGTTTTAAGAAATCAAGATAAGAGATAGAATATTTGTAAGAGAAGAGAAAGTGATATCGGTCCTTAAAATTCGAATACCCCTGTGCATTTGTACATCTTGCTCTTATTTTACAAATGGCATTTATTTTCATTTGATAAAAACTACTTTGCATCTTAAGAGATAAACTTTAAAAAGTGGCCTAGGTTCTCCTTCCTCCTCTTTTCTATGTCTCCCCCTTCAAGGAGATATTTGGGGCAAAAAAAATTTTTTTCTCAAGGAGAAGTTATTTGTGTACTATGGAGAAATAGAAAACATTCATTTTAAAATTTCTCATGATACACGGCATAGAAATTCTGTAGCTTAGACCAAAATAACAGTAACAAAAACTTAAAAGGGGCCTTAAGAATCATCTAGTCATTCCCCCCTCTCCCCAGCCCTGTGGTCCAAATCAATTGGTCACATACAGTTTCAATCATTTTTAGGTGGACATATTTTCCAGGAAGCTAAAGCACCTTTCAAAAGCATCTTGAAAATGTTTATACCCCTACGCTTTGTAGGTTTTGCTCTTATTTTACAGTTTAATAAGCTGCAGCTAGAAGTACGGTCTCCATCTTTTACTTGGCACGTGCTAAGTGAGTTAGGATCTTTTGGGCCAGCCTGGCTCACAGCCCCGCTTCTCTGGAGAATCGCCCGCTACCGACGCAGTGGTGCTTTGCCCCATCTTGCATGCTCGAACCATTTGAATCCAGCCTGCATCTTCAGCTTAGCTGATTGGCTTGGTGCCTGCCCTCCACCCTACCTGGGTCTCAAACTGAGCCAATCATTTTCTCCTCTGGGAATCTGTAGTCACACAGGCCCCCTGTGCCCCAAAGGGCCCTGTAATCCTGAGGGTCCGGTGCTCTGAAGGGCCTCATGCTTGGGGTTTAATGCTCTGCAGTTGCCATCTTCACTTCTTAATAGTTTTAGCTTTGAATCTGTGTTTTGTAAGTGAAGGCTGCTGGGGAAACGGAACACACCCCAGGGGCTCAGCCTCAGCTCACTCATGGTCCTGCCTTCTACAGTCACCCCAGGAGGGGTTTTCAGGGCCCTGCTCCCCACCCCCTGCTGTTCCCCACCCTGCTGGTCTCCCCTGCCCTGCCCCACCACTGCCATCGTTCTATTCCCAAGGTGGTGACAGGGTTGCGTCGGCAGGGGCCCAGGCCCTGGTGCTCTGCGGCATCTTGGGGAGAGGCCTGGTGGCAGCCCCGCTTCCCTGCCCTGGGCTGGCAGAGCTCTGGCTTGAGTGCTGATGACTCAGCTGGGGGCCTCTCGACCACCCCTGAGCTATGTACCGAGAGCATGAAGGTTACAATCTCTTGGGGGCCCCCTGTCCACGACGGGTTGTGGCCACAGGTCCATGGGAAGGGGAGTGCCTTCCTCACCCTGGTGGGAGCCGCATTTGCATTCTGCACTGGGCCCTGCAAATTACGAAGCCCACCCTGTCTGCTGGTCACTTCACCTAAGGACACGCCAACTGGACATCTGTGGGGCTTAAGGCTACTGAGACCTAAAAAAAAGAAAGAAAAAAGAAAAGAAAACCAGCCTCGATTTAGACAACTATCTTGCATTGTTTGTCTTTTGAAGTGTCTGTTCCCTCTGGCCTCACTTGCCAGTATTCCCAGCCCCAGGCAAACGCCTGACTCTGGAAGGTGCTGAGAAAATGTATGGGAACAGAGCTGGAGAAGTTCCTGACTTTTCTCTTGTCCCACTCCCTGCCTGACGGCACCAACCGCGTCACCTCCCCCGCCCAAAGGCTTCAAGCCAAAAAACATTACAAGTCAACATTACTAGTTAACATAACCAGCTAACATTACTAGTTACATTCAATAGCAGCCACCTAGGAAATGGGCCCATTGTTACTTAATGCAGCCCCCATAAATGAACTTGGACGGGGAACACACAGCACTCTAAGGAAGTGGCAGAGGATCCGGAAGTAAAAAACAGCTGACCTATCTGTTTTTATTAAGACATCGAAAATGGGCTGCCAACAGAAGAACAAGCCTCAAAGGAAAAATGCAAAAAAACACGGATGTCTGTGGAAAGGCATCCAAAACCATGCAGCCTTCAGTGGGTTGGAAAGACTGAGCTCATCCTGGGTAATCACGGAGGGTGGGCAGGAGGAGGCGAGGAAGGCAGAGGAGAGGGTGGGCCGCTGTAGTGCAGGGCTTGTCAATGTCAACCACATGCATCTCCAGTCAAGCAAGCTCGTCCTTAACCCGGCCAGAAGGACTCAGGAAAATGGGGAACCAACAAGCTAGGGGGCGAGGAGAATGATGCTATTCCCACACAGGGTAGGAATTCTGTAAATGCTTAAGGCTTCTAGCCACCTGTCGCTTCTAATGCTTTAGCAGTGACGATAATAATGAGAATACAAAGAATGACGGTGGAGTTTTTTATTGGTTTTTACTCTTTGTCAGGCACTGTATTATACCCTTCTCATGCATTATCTCACTTTACCTTTGCCACAAACGTATCCCCTTTATACAGATGAAGAAACTGAGGTTCAGAGAAGCAACTAGCAAATGGGAGACCAGAGTTTGCACCCAGGTTGGCTGGAATCCAAAGCCCAAATCTTTCCCCGAGGATATTACTCTGGTTTACTTCAACAATGATTAAAAAAATACTAAGGTGAACAGGTATCATTCATTCACTGCTCACTTTTTGTACAAAGCACTTGATATACGTCATCTCATCTAGTAACTGCATCAACCTTTTGAAGTAGGTACTATGATTACAACTAGATCACCACTAAGAAGACTGAGGTTCAGAGAGGTTAAGTAACATGCCTACAGTCACACAGCCAGTAAGTGTTGTAGCAAGGACTGGGATCCAGACCTTCCTGGCAGAAAGGCTGGTGCTTTTAGGCATCACACTCTTCTGCCCTATCAGTTGGAGAGGTTTGCAGTGCCCTTGCCCACAAGGGAAAGTAGATGAGATCCATTCGGTTCAGATACTGGGGGAAGTTGGCTTGGCAATTTCAGGCCATGTAACTGGGTTCCACCAAAGCTTCCATCCAGCTGGGTCATTGCTGCTGCCCAATCCTGCTACTAGCTTCTCAACTTCCGCCTCTCCAAAAGTACTTTCCTGGGGTCTCCCTCTCCACTATCCATATGTGAGGTCTGGCAAGGCATACACCTGGCTCCCAGGTGGATGCTATTCCCAAATGAGACATTCTTTCCCATCCCAGAGGTGTCTGGCAGCATGTCACTCTGCCTACTGAGAACTTGTATTAACCAATAATTCCATTCTAGGCATTTGTTTCCAGGGATAGCAATGTCTGCAAAAGTTGCTGTTGTTGGCACCAAGCCAGTGATGGAAATCATGGGCCACCTCCATTTTTTTTCTCTTCTGTAACTTTGAAAGTACAGCCATCATCTCTTAGGATGTCTACATTTCCTGTGAACCTGGATGCCTTCCTAGATAAGCAACAAAAAGTCTTATACACACAACTGACCCCCCAGGACCAGAGAGTTCTTAATAAACCAGTCCTGGGGTGTGTGTGTGGGTGTGATGAGACCAGAGAGAAAGCCCCAGATGGTGAATGAAGAAAATTTGAAACTTGGTACAAGTTTAATCTTCATTTAGCACCATTTCACTGGTAAAAGGGTAAAATTCACTAAAAGGGTGAATTTGGGCTTTTTTCAAAGTTATTTTACAAGGAAGCAGGAAAATAGTCCCATGTCTGTTTTGCTGGATACTAAAAAAATAAAATTAAATAAAATTTAAAAGCACTGAAATTTCTCTTCTCTGGGGTTTTCAGGGGATATCTTCAGGGCATTTTTAACATTTAAAGTATAATCCAAAAGATTTTCTTCTGTGGCCAGATGGCCTGGGTTTGATCTCCGCTCTACCTTTTACTAGCTGTATGATTGTGGATAACCTTCCTTTACCCAGGTTCAGCTGCAGTATGTGCTAAACGGTAATAATGAATTTTCCTCATCAGCTGTCAGGAGGAATACATGACTTAGTGCAGGAAGGATGCTTAGAGCAGTTCTCAGACTTGAGCACACATGAGAATCACAGAGGACTTGCTAAAACACAGGCTGCTGGGCCACAGTCCCCTCAGTTTCTGACTCAGTTTATCTGAGGTGGGGCCTGAGAATTTGCTTTTCTGACACATTCTCAGGTGACGCTGAAGACGCAGGTCCAGGGACCACACTTTGAGAACCAACTGCTCAGAACTGTTGAACAATGCCTGGCACATAAATGTTAGAAAATATTAGCTGTTACAATGATGGTTATTTTTGTCTTCCTTATAGCTGTGAAACAGCCTCCGAGCAAGGTCGCCCGTTGCTTTCCAAGTCTAACAAATATTTCTCAGACCTCCCACCTCGGTCTTTACTTCTTGTGGCCACTGAGTTGCTGGATGTTTCCAGTATTTGGATGTTTCCACTTTTCCAGCATCTACCCCTGCCTTCCATCCCTCCCCCCAGTGGTTCCCTAAACCTGTCTCCTGCCATTTCTGGCCTAGTCTACTTGGAAGTCACCCAATTTCATCCATAATGGGTTCCTGAAAACACATACCCATGTGGACCTAGACACTTACATGATATCAGGGGGAGTTCTGTTCCCACAGAGCCAAAAAGGATGATAAAATCCCAAATTACACCTCATTTTCAGAGCTAGTCTTCAGGTGATATATTTGCAGCATTTGGTACCTACATGTTCCCTTCTTAACAACTGAATGTGTAATAACCTCAGTCCAATGAGGCTGAAGAGTTGCCATTTCAGCATACCCATTGATTTCCATCCTTCTCTCAATTATACTAAGATCTGTGGTTATCAATTTCAAGACTCATTTTTCCATTTATCTTCATAAAATTGCAGGAAAGTCCAATAAAAATATTCAAATAATTGCATAAAATTCAAGTAACTGCCGAGGAGATTAAGTATGGCAAAGAGGGCAGCCTGAAACATCCAGGGGTCCTCCTGGCAGCCCCCAGACTAGCACCTTTTCTCTCCCCTCTCAACAGCCAAGGGGGAGCTTTAGGCCACCCCAATGTTCACAGACACCCCAAGGCCTCTCTTCCAAGTACTGGCCAAACCCAAGATGCAACTTCTAACGACCTTCTCACCTAAAGACATCATCCTCTCCCCTCTTGCCTGTCTCCTCACTGGAGCCCAGCTCCTCTTGTTCAAAGCCCCTCTGTATACTGGTCCCAATTTTACCTTCAAAGCAGAGTATATGGGAATTGTGCCTTACTACCTTCTGCCCACCTAATTATCTCTTTTCCCATTTTGGGAATCCCGTTTGTTTTAGAAGCCTTCGCAGGTGGATTAAAGAAGATTGTTATTTAATAATCTTAAAGAATTAAGATAATCTTTAAGATTATTATTAATCTTAAATAATAAGATTATTGTTAATAATAAAGATGAATAATCTTAAAGAATAGTAAAGATTATACTGGGCCTGTTTTTAAGCCTTTACCATCCACTCAGGGTTTCAGTTAACACGATGCTGTGTGTTTCCTATACGGATGCATCTACCTCCCTGCACTTCAGTTTCAAACTCCATGGTGACCAGGATGCTTCCATGGGTCTCTCCTTCAGCTCCCTGCCACATGCCACATGCCCTTAATGAATCTTCTCTGATAATGATGAGCTAAGGGGATAGTGGCCTCTTGTGACTGCCACCGATACGAGCAGTAGATGGAAACCTTTACATCAAACCTTTACATCATCCGTGCCCTACTGACAAGCATGGTGGCCACATTTCCCCTTTTCTTAGGTACTATCTTATTCAAAGCCACTGTGTACACACTGAGTCTCTGTATCAAGCAAAACTCTAGTTCCACCAAAAATAATTTAACTTTCTGGGCTTGGGGAAAAGCTTTCAATAGACACAACACAGCCAGCAGATGCAGAAGCACAGAAAGTATGATCTGCCACCTCTCCCATCCCCATGCCCCGAACCACCAAGGCACCTAATCAGGTAAGAGAAAAATGAGCATTTCCTGTCAACCATTTCCAAAGATAAAAGAAACCAATTATCCCGCAGAGCTGTCTCTAGGATATAGAGTTCCTGTCGGAAACCCCAATTTTCCTTGCGGGTGCAATTCAAAACAGACGGAGGAAAAAGGAAAATCAATACTGGAAATGTCAAAGATTTTTCTGGCCGCTGTCTTATGGAAATCTATCTGTGCTTTTGTCAGTCAAACAGCCTGTCTTCTCTGTGTCCAGACACAAGATAAGCACCATCTTTCCGCCTGCTCTGCCCCTGCCCTCACCTCGGGTCATTTTCATTATTCTTCACTGAAGACAACCTTTCTGTGAGTCTTTCTTCAAAGCTACAAAATGAGAATGTTCGCTTTCAAAAGCGGAGCCACGTGGGGCTTCCCTGGTGGTGCAGTGGTTGAGAGTCTGCCTGCCAATGCAGGGGACACGGGTTCGAGCCCTGGTCTGGGAAGATCCCACATGCCGCGGAGCAACTGGGCCCGTGAGCCACAATTACTGAGCCTGTGCTCCGCAGCAAGAGAGGCCGCGATAGTGAGAGGCCTGTGCACCGCGATGAAGAGTGGCCCCCGCTTGCCACAACTGGAGAAAGCCCTCGCACAGAAACGAAGACCCAACACAGCCAAAAATAAATAAAAAATAAATAAATTTAAAAAAAAAAAAAAGCAACCTTCCGGTATTCTCAAAAACAGAAAAGGGGAAAATTATTTTAAAAAAGCGGAGCCACGGTGATGCCTTTTACAAGTAGTAATCTCTGGGGTGGCGGGTCTGGGTCCCAGGAGACAGACCTCATTGCTGAGTCCAGATGTCCAGGCCGGGGGGCGGCCATCTCATCCTCCACACGGAGGAACCCACTCGTCACCTTCCCCAACAGCCACGTCCATGGCATTTGGGTCTTACCTGCCCACACCCCTGGTTCCGTTCCTCACTTGTCCCCAGACCTTCCTCCCTCCTCCTTGCTGGAGGAATGTTCTTTCTGGAGCCCATTCTGACTTTCCCTCTTGAAACTACCTCTGATAGTTGAGTGTGAAGGCTAAGGTCACCTCTATCAGCCTTGCCTCCTGGATTTCCCTCTTTATCTGAAAAGCTCTTCTTGGTGTGGCTTTGAAACCAGCCCATTTTCAAGGGTGCCTAGCGAAGGACTTTCCAAACCTGAGTCTCTCTTGAACCACCTTCACCACTTGGTCACAGCCAGGGCCACGTACACTATTATTCTTTGTATACTATTTTTCTTCAATCGATCCACATTTTAAAAACATAAATATGTTTATAAAAGAAACCACAGCAACACCATTTACCATAAATAGAATGTATCTCAAGGATCAACTCAATGCCAACAAAATGATGTTATGTAATCCTAATTAGACACTGCTTCTAGCTGAAGACACTAATTTTGAAACCTGCTCTCTCTTCCTTAAGAGGGATCACCAAGTCTTGCAGAAGTGTAACAGACACAAGGGCCCAAACCAAGACTCTCCCTGGCACAATCAGAAGTGCTAAAGGAAAATAAGGAAAGGAAACACTTACCACAAAGGCGAATGTTATTTAATACCATTGTGTGCAACTCCTAAAATCTCTCATGTATCTGTGGTGGACAACCCCTCCCTCTCTCCCAATAAAGTTTATTGAGCATCTACTATGTGCTAGGTAATTTCTAGGGACTGGAGAACCAAACACATTTTAAAAAAGGCTCTGTGCCCACATGAGACGTAAAACCTACATTTTAATAAACAGTGTCTAGGATAGGCTTTTCTCCAGTCTAGCACCTTAAACTAAGGAAAAACCCAGATTCAAAACTGTGAAAACCAGTTCAGACCCCACACCCCCAGAAAGAGACTCAATATTCACCAAGCAGTTTCTCTGATTAAGCACTCGATAAAAAATGACATGTGGTTACCAGCTGTTAAGTGTCTGGCATACTTTGTAAGCAGCACTTACTGCCCCCAAAACCTCAGGGCTTTCCAGATAAATAAATCCCCACCCAAATGCCCTTCCCCACCCATCCGAGGGGTAGCCCCCAAAGCCAAGACATGACTGACATTTCAAACTTGACTGAAACCACACAGAACCCTGTCTATTTTAAATGTCAATGAGGAAGGCAGCTGGGCTGGCAGGTTTCACCAGGAGGGATTGAAAAACCACTTCTCTGTAGTTGGATTTAAAACTCAATCACTAGAGACAGCAAGAGAAGAGAGTGAGGACAAGATTGACCTTTGAGTCAAGGGCAACTGAAATGATTCACATTTGTGACTAATTATCTCTTTTTTAATCTTTGTCCCTCCCTAGACAGGGGTTTTCTTTCAAGCAGCTGAGACATTTGACCTGATTGAATTCCAGGCTTCTGCTGGGTCTTGCTTTGTCCAGATTTAGAGTGGCCAAGTGGTCATTTTCTGGTGTGTGTGGGTGTGTGTGTGCGTGTGAGAGAGAAACAACTGACATTTGTCATTCTTTTAAAGTGCACATAAAAGTTTTAGCTTCCTGATTTATGGAAAGAAAATGGAAGGATGCCTGTGTTGTTTTTAAAAGCTAAAAACTCTTTAAACTGTCTTAAAAGTATGCTCACCTGGGATACAGAATAATATCACCAACCTGAAACCAATTTATTATGGATTTTTTTTTATGTCACCTTCCCATTAAAAGGGATGGATTACACTTTAGAATAACAAATATGTATACAGTTGACCCTTGAACAACGCGAGGGGTTAGGGGCACCAACCCTCCGTGTAGTCGAGAATCTGCATATAATTTATAGTTGACCCTCCGTATCTGAGGTTTTTTTGTATCCACAGATTCAACCAACCATGGATCCTGCAGTACTATAGTATTGACTATTGAAAAAATCTGTGTGGGGACTTCCCGCCACGTGTCTTTGGATGGAGTCAGGAAGGCATCTCTGAGTCAGTGGATTAGAAACCATCCTGACTGCACCTGGAATCTTGAACTCCTTAGCTGCATGACAACAGTGTCTAGGCAGGAGGGATGTTAGCTTATCTGATTCAATTCTATCTTTAACAGAACAGACCGAGAGGCTTAGTGACAAGAAAGAACTTGGCTGAAGGGACATAGCATTACACTCAATTAGGTACCATACACGGAGTGGGAGGGAAGTGGGAGGGAATGGCACTAGGAAAGCAGTTCTCAAAGTGTGGTTTGGGGTCCCCTGAGGGATCCCCCAGACCTTTTCCACACGGTCAAAACGATTTCCTTAACAACACTAAGCTGTTATTTGCCTTGCATCCTCCGTGAGTGTACTGTGGAATTTTCCAGAGACGAGGTGCAATATTTTCCAGACGGGCAATATCACAATAGACTGACTATGAAGCAGATATGAGGATCCGGTCTGCAGGCAGAGATTTGCAGACATATAAAACAATACCACTCTCCTATTTTTTTATTTTCAAAAAGTTATTTTTCATAAAAATGCCATTTATGCTAACATGTATTAGGTTTATTATTTGAATGAATTAAGGCACACAGTAAATTTTCTCAGGCTTAATTTCTAATATGGTGAAAATGCATAGATAACCCAAACAAATGATCATTTTTAAGAGTGTAAAGGGGTCCTTGAGACCAAAAAGCCTGAGAACCGCTGTCTGAGGCTATAGTCTCCATAAGAGCAGGGACCACGCTTGCCCTGTACGCCTCCACTGCCACTGCACTGCAGTGCCCAGCACATAGTAGGGCTGCACTGCAATGCCCAGCACGTAGTAGGAACTCGGGATACATAATTTTGGATGTTGAAGGCATGTCCAGGTGTACAGTATCTGTCACCCCTTTAGGTACATGTACCCATGTGCACAATATAACACATGCTCAGACCCACACAGCTTACCTGAAAATAGTCTGTAATGAACGATCCAAGTTCACTCTTCAGCAGCCGCCTGGAAAGAGAGAAAAACCGTCAAGCAGCCCTTGATGCTATAGCTCCTGGAGTTCACGGATGCGTGGTGAATTGCCGTGCTCACCAGTGGCACAGGGGCCGAGGCCAGGCCTGAGCAGGAAGTGTGTTTTCCTAGGCCCTAGTAATACCCCACCCCCACCAAGGTCATTAGGGAATTGGGGCGCATGGAACTCCTAGAAGGCATCTGCTCCTTAGTTCACATTTACAGATAAAGCATCTCAAGAGGGCAGCCACAGGAGATCCCAATTCTAACAGAGGTGGAGGCAGGCAGGGGCACCTGGCTTCATGTGCAGCAAAAAATAAGGAAGAGAAAGGCCATGGTTTTGTAATCCCCCCGGCATTTGCAGACTTTACGGTTTAAAATGCATTCTTCATACATTCTTCACCCAAGGATTGTAAAGTATGTGTGTGTGTTGGGGAGCAATTATTATCTCTCGTGTATAGATAAAGAAATTGAGGCTCAGAGAGGTCTCCCAAATAAGTCAGTGGCAGAGTTAAGATTCAAACCCAGACCTTCTGCAAATTCAACATCTCTTTGCATAACCCTACCCAGTCTCGCCTCCAAATCCATCGGAGACATTGAGCTTGGTGCCATGGTTTCGGTGGCCTTACTGCCCATCCCAAAGGGAATTAAAAGTCCTTCAAGGGAGAACAGATCGATTTTATTATCCAGCACGAACATTTATTCAGCTGCTCTTTATGAGCCGGACGTTGTTCTAGCACCAGGCTTGCCGAAGTGAACAAGACAGGCGAGGTCTCTGCTCTCAAGGAGCTTACATCCTTGGGGGGAGGGGTGTGGAGAGCCAGCAGGTTAGTCGATACACTCCCGAGGTAAGTGCAAAGAGTCTTAAGTGCTTAAAAAATAAAAATAAAAAATGGTGGTATTGGCAGCAGACCTCCTTCTCCCTGAGAGAAATCATGGGACTATCCCTACTGCTCTTTCTTTAATTTGATCCAAATAAGGTGAGGAAACTAAAACCAAGAATCCAGGGAAAAAAAGTCTTCAGGACTTCCAATAATTTCATTTATGCATCCCACCGGACACAGTTACTGAAGAGCAAACACTCAAGCTTCTGACAACACCTGCTGGGTTTTAACTCCTCAAAAAATGCATTCTCACGTGTCGCTGTAGGATAAACAGGAAGTTACAACAACATGTCACAATGTGCAGAAGATAGACACAATAAGACTGAGTCACAAGAAGAAGAAACATCCATGATCTAAATTTCTGCACCAGAAAGAGCCCTGGAAAGCTGAAAACTCATGCTGAGCAAGGAAAATACCTTCCTTTTCCCAGGACAGAAAATGTATCTGTGGTGGACACTGCATTTTGAGATCCAAGTGAATGGCAGGCTCTCGGAAGGCCATCCCATCCACAGAACCCAGGGGTTCACCCAGATGTGGGTGGGTCTGACAGAGACAGGGAAGCCTTCATCGGTCACTGGGCCAAGAGCAGGTGGGTTGTGGCTGGTCTTCGAGGCCAGAGGCTTCGCTCAGACGGGACACAGAAATCAAGTGGGCAGCCCCAGAGGGAGGTCCTGAAACAGGAAGAGGCAGGGAGGCTGCTTCTGGCTGCTGGAAAGAGAAGCACCTCCCAACAAAGTCTTCATGGCTACTGGGAAGTCTCAAAGCCATAGGTGAAGAAGCCAAGCTTCATCAAAAAGTGGAAAAACAAGTCATCATAATGGGCTACTACTAACAGAGTTTCTTAAGCATATCTTGGGCACTCACAATGTTGAGGGGTCAACACAGCTCTGAGACTAACATGCACGCTATGGAATTGGTGTCCCGAGGAAGCCACGCTGGGAGGACACTGTGTTCATGTAGACGCTTCAGGTAAAATGGAAAGAGACACAGAGGTCGTCAGTACAGGTAAGCCTTCAGGGTCAAGAGCTATGGAAACCCACTTGGAGCAAGGCGGAGGGGTAACAATCGTGAACTGAGGCTGGACGTGATTAGACAAGTGGTACCCCGGGAGCATCGTGATGCTACACAACTGAGGAATCCAAGAGGTCTCCTCCCCTACCTATCAGGGAGGGCAGAAAGGCTGCAGACCGCAGTGACAGGAACGGTACATCACCCTTATGTTACAGCCGGGACTGCAGCAAGCCCCGGCCAAGGCCAGAATTCTGCAGAGCATTACAGGAAGACAAAGCTTGAGGTAGAAATCAGCTGATAAAGGAGCAGAGGTTAAAGAGTGAACTTGTTGCAACTGCCAAGACAAAGGCATAGCAAAAAGGACCCAGAAGCTAGCAGCAGCCATACCAGGGGCAGCAAGATGGTGATGGATAAGAATAAAGAAGCAGGATATGAAGAGGTGCTCCCACCACACTGATAAGAGTGGTCCTCAGTCCTTTACTGAAGCGGAACCAGACACAGGTGTGGCAATCTGCTTTATATATGTTAAATGTAATAGACTATAACCAGGTATTGTAAGAGAATTCCATGTTTAAAACCCTCTCTACTAGGTATTGTTGTACAGAATCATCAGAACAGAATAGACCCTAGCTGATCATTTAAGCCAACATTCTATTGTCCTGGGTGGGTAAATCAGTAAGCTGCCCTGTTCCTTACAAAATCCTGTCTTATTTGTGTCTGCACATGTTATGAGTTAGACAAGGTCAATACATACATGTACAGCTCTTCTGCTGCGGTGAAATATGGAATCAACGTAAATGTGCACCAATAAAGTGCTCATAAAAACCTGGTTCAGGGCTTCCCTGGTGGCGCAGTGGTTGAGAATCTGCCTGCTAATGCAGGGGACACGGGTTCGAGCCCTGGTCTGGGAAGATCCCACATGCCACGGAGCAACTGGGCCCGTGAGCCACAACTACTCAGCCTGCGCGTCTGGAGCCTGTGCTCCGCAACAAGAGAGGCCGCGATAGTGAAGAGGCCCGCGCACCACGATGAAGAGTGGCCCCCGCTTGCCACAACTAGAGAAAGCCCTCGCACAGAAACGAAGACCCAACACAGCCGAAAATAAATATAAAAATAAATAAATAAATAAAATATTTTTTTAAAAAAACAAAACCTGGTTCATTCATACAATGAAGTTCTAAGTAGCCATAAAAAAACAAAAGGGAATAAGGAAGTGCTCTTAAGTAATGATATGAAAATATCTACATTACGTTAAGTCAAAAAGAAGCAAGATGCAGAACAGTGTGTATAATGTGCTACCTTGTGAAACGGGAAGAGAAAATATATGTATTTTTTATTTACACGATAGCAACAAATTCACTTGTCTAATCTGCTCTAACTTGCTGTTCTGTCATAGCTATGATTTGGTTTCCAAGAGGCCCTTTGAACTGAAATATACAGTACCTTGATTTTTAAACACACAAAACACACATGCATTTTCAAAATTATATGTAAATGCACTGGGTTGTGTCTCCTCCTCTCCGTCTTCCCAAGTAGGAGGCTGGAGAAGGTTGAAGCTGTTACTGGAAATTAAGTAGGGCAACAAAACACTTTAGCAAACTTTATCCCCTGAAGTTGGGAAACGCTGTGCTAGAAACACCAAACCACCTCGTTAGACCCCAGTCTGTGGACCTCGTATAAAGTGTCAAGTATCCCCAGCTGCTTTTCCACAAATATTCCTCATATATGCGTAAAGAAGCTCTGGAAGAATAACCAATAAACTACTGTAATAAAAGTTATCTTTGGCAGGGGAGTAGGAGCTGGGTCTCTGGAGTACAAGGGAGGGAGATTCTTCAATGTATATCTCGTTATATATGTAAATTTTTAGTACACTGTGAACACATCCTACTCAAAAACATTAAAAAAATTTTTTTTAATTAACAATAACCACCATCAGGGTTACCAACAGATGGCTTGAGGCCAAGAAGGAATTGTGGGAGTGCGTTCCCACATCAAGGGCACAATATCAGGAAGCAGACTGTCCTAGGGGAACAGAGAATCCCACAAGTCCTGAGAATCTTCCAATGCAAACCCACCCCAGGCTGGTAACCCGAGAACTTAATGCAGAGAGAGGGGGGTGAGGAGAGGGCAGAGCTGGCCCAGCCAAGCTGAGAACAATCTGCGGCTGAGTCACAGTGCAAGATCCACCATCTATTTCTATATTCTGTGTTTACTCTGCTTGCACTTGGTTTACAAGGAAAGGGTACTTCTCAGAAACTCTACCCTGGTCTTAGCTGAACTGAGAGAAAGGGATTTTCCGCCCCCCTACCTTGAGGTACCATCTCCAGGGGGAATTCATCAGTAGCTTCCCTCCAAAACAGGAAAGGGTGACTGATAGAACATCGGGACCCCATGAGTTAATTCATCGAATCACAAACGTTTACTGAAAACCTACTCTGTGTCAGATGTGGTGTGAGGTGCTAGGAGAGAAGGATGCAAGAGCTCAGACAATGACTCCTCCCCATTGGGACCCCTCTCTCAGGAGACAGGGGTACCATCTTGTCCAAAAAAATGGAAAGTATCAAGGCATTATGGATGCACAGACCTAAATTCACAGAGGGACCACTCACCCTAGAACCTTCCTCACTACATTTGCCAGTTTAGCTTATAAAGCACGAGAAAGAAGAGAAAAGCAGAAGAAAGACAACAGAATCAAAGAGCCCGTGCCTTGTGGTTCCCTAGATACAGAAGAGATGGAAATCCTGATTCCCGAAACCTAGGACATATGTTCCTACTGGGCACAGAGGCACAGAACCTGGCAGCCTTCCTTCCACTTTTTCCATCCTTTCCTAGGGTATCTTCTCAGGAAACAGGATAGTAATTACATATTGGAGCAAATAATAATAATAAACAAAAAACAAATTGCTCCTAGGATGGAGCCTAGCTTTTATTCCCAATTAAAGTTTACTGAGCACTTACTAAGTGCCAGGCACCATTGTCAACAACGTGTATGTATTTCCTCATTTATGCTTAAAAACAAAACTGTTTTTTATACACAAGAAAATGGAACTGCAGAGGTTACTGAGGAGGGCATGCAGCAAGCTCAGGATGGAGAGGAGAGAAGTCTCACTGAATGTGAGGGTCTGGAGGCAGCTGCCTGGGTCTGAAGCCTGTGGTCAGCAGTAACCTTTGCAAGTTAACTGTACAGTTTAGTCCCTTGTACCTGTTTCCTCAACTGGAATTTGGGGATAGTAAGGGTAGCCACTCCACAGGATTATTGTAAGGGCTAAACGAATTAATCCTTGAACGGTGAGTTCCTAGAACAGAGCCCGGCATACAGCAAGGCTCGCCAAGTGTCACCACCACCATCATCACCACCATCATGACCATGGTCACCACCACCACCACCACCAACATCACCACCACCATCATCACCACCATCATGACCATGATCACCACCACCATCACCACCATCATCATCATCACTGCCACCACCATCACCACCATCATCACCATCACCACCACCACCACCATCACCACCACCACCACCAACATCACCACCACCACCACCACCATCATCACCACCAACACCATCATCAACATCACCACCATCACCACCATCATCATCACCACCATCACCACCATCAGCTATTGAGCTAGAAAGAGAAGGAAGTGGGGACCTGAGAGTAATGGGAAGTGAATGCTTATGTGGGACTCAACCCAAAAGGGAAATGGGGCATGAAGTTCAGTCAGAAGCCAAAAGGGCGGTAATAAGGAGAAATGCGGAACCACTCACAGGCTGATCTGTACTATCTCACCCCCTTTTCCTCCAGGCTGACTGGGTGAGACACCGCCCCAGATGACAGGATTTCCTGTTATTACACAGACCGTCATCTCACCCCGCACCATCTTGTCAACTCAACTTCCCACTTCTGTGGGCTTGAAGGTAAACGAGGCACAGCCCAAGCTGGATTCTAGCTGGTTACGAGGTACAGGGAGGACCAGATGGCAGGCAGGGAATGGAGTGGCAGAAATGATGTAGAGAAATCACCTTAGATGCGAGCCACAGTCTCTCTTGTGCACAGGGAAAGCCCCAAGGCAGCAAAATCCCAAAGGATAATGAAACAGCTTGGAGACAGGTGCCACAGGGCTAAAGTTTAGCCAGCACGAGTGGGGAAACCATATCAGTTGCAAAGTATTTCTGTGCCATTTGGCAATCAGGGGCTGCCGCAAGTACCCAGGTCCTTTGGTGGGATCTAGCCAGACGTCCTCATGGTCTAGGAACAGCAGGGGGCCTCAGGGTCCTGTGCCTGACGCTATAGCTCGTCAGTCAGTGCCTGTCCAACCTGATCATTAAATCCTCCTGAGACCACCCACCTCGCTTCTGCAATAGGACACGTTTCAAGGAGGTGGCGTCTTTTTTTTTTTTTTTAATTTTATTTATTTATTTATTTATGGCTGTGTTGGGTCTTCGTTTCCGTGCGAGGGCTTTCTCCATTTGCGGCAAGCGGGGGCCACTCTTCATCGCGGTGCGCGGCCTCTCACCATCGCGGCCTCTCCCGTCGCGGAGCACAGGCACCAGACGCGCAGGCTCAGTAGTTGTGGCTCACGGGCCCAGCCGCTCCGCGGCATGTGGGATCTTCCCAGACCAGGGCTCGAACCCGTGTCCCCTGCACTGGCAGGCGGATTAGCAGTAACACAGGGAAACATCCCTTTCCTCTGCTGGCCCATTCTATGGGGACCCATCGGAGGTTGTGTGCATAACTCAGATAAAATTCTAGGATCCTGACACCTCTCTGTTTTCTGCACCCCAGCGGGTGGCAGTGGGGACAGTGAAAAAGATGGAGAAAACCAACAAAAAGCATTTCCAGAGTTCCTAATTATGTCGCATGTACTATGCTAAGCGGATGGCACAAAGCATCTTGAATTCTCCAGTAGCCTCTAAGGTAGGAATTTATTTTGCAGATGAGGCAACTGATGCTCAGAGCCTCCCCTGAGGCCACACACAGGCAGATCCCAACTCAAACAGAGGCCCGCCTGAACATCAAGCAGTGCTACCCCCATCCCCACAGGGGCAGGCAGGTAAGGTGAGTGAGGGAAGCAGACGGGCACGGACAGTGGGGCTGCAGCAAACTCCACTGAAGCCAGCAGCCAGGCCTCGCTCCCACTGACCACTTCCAGATGCAGCGTTGCCCAATGTAAACCTTCCAGAGAGGGCTGGATCTTTAGGTGGGATGTCCAGATTTCCAAACACTGTGCAGGCCGACCCCCTCATGGGCCAACCCTGGAGGTTTCTGATTCGCTACTTCCCTTCAACTCTGCTTCCTGCCCCCAAAGATGAGTTTGTTTCTCAACTAGAGCAGACACAAGATATCAACACACGGCCAGGCAGAGCGGCCTGGGCCGAAAAGAGAAGATCCCGCCTGCAGGCCTCCCAAACGAGGGTCCTCAGAAGACAGTGCCCCACTCATTTGATGATCTGCTCATGAATCTACATCCAGGAGCATCAGGCCTAAATCTGGACGATGCCAGGCATGTGCCTCTTGCAGCCCACTTACTGTGTGTTGAGGAACACGGGAGGCTCAAGTTAAAGTCCCAGGTCAGCTACTAACTAGCTCTGCGACTCTGGGCAAGTTATTCCAGTCATCTGTGCCTCTATTTCCTCATCTGTAAGATAGGGATACAGTGGCACTCGGCTCACAGGGGCGTGGTGAGTTTTACAAGAGTTAACACACAGAGCCTGGCATGCACTAAATAGATGTTCTGCTGACGTCTACTGTTATTATTACCTCACAGAATCTTGACTCAGACTGGTCCCTTCTGCCAGCCCGTGGGCTCCATCCGGGCTCTCCTCTCCTCTCCTCCCCTCCCAGCTCTGCCCGCAGCTGTGGGTCCCAGTACAGTCAACAGACACCCTCACGGAGCTGGAAGCATCTGACGTGGAGCTCCCTTCCGGGCCTCAGACAGCCAACTGACTCAGAACCAGGATGTTTCAACTCCGACCTGTCAGAGACCAAGCTCGATTCTTGGTATCTCCTCTTTCCTTGAAAATCTCTGGGGTTTCCTTCATGACACCTCCCTCCCAACAAGAACAGAAGCAGGGTGGTTGGAAAGAGAAGGAAAATGCGAGTTTCCTGCCTCAGGCCAGCTGCAGATAACTCATCTCTGGTTTCCGGAAACCTCATCTCTGAGCATTTATTTCTGCTGAGAAAAAAAAAAAAAATCCCCCCCAGGAAGAAGGAGGGGTGAAAGGGTATGGAGAGAGTAGTGGCAAGATTTTTATATCCTCACTTGCCCTTTCTACCTGATTCCCACCTGCTCATCCTGCAGATTTCAAAGGAGGCATGGCTTTCTCCCAAATTTAATCCTGTGCCCAGCCCCTCACACTCCCCAGCACTCTGGGTTCTGCCACCACCCCATTTAGAACATCCTATGATAACTGCCTATTCAGTCCCAACTCTCACTCTGCCGTTAAGTTCCCCAAGAGCAAGAACAACCCACCTCAATGGCTGCCCCAGAACCTGGCCCAGTACCTGGCAGAGTCCACAAATATTCACTGACTAAATGAAGAAAAGCATCAATGACCCCTCCCTCTACACGTACCCCCCACTCCCACCAGCCAACCAAAAAGTGAAAGCACTTTTAAGAAACTACTTGCATAGGTTCTTATAAGAACCAGTACAAATAAATCATAGCTTTCTCATGCTTTCCTTTCTATCATCAGTGGAATAGTTGCCGAAAGGCATGTTTAGCAAGAGCATGCTTGTGTGTCAGAGTTTGGCCACTCTTGTTCCTGGGAAAGCTCGTGAAACCCGAACCTCTAACAGAGACTTGTGCCCACTGCCAAGATGCAGCCACATTAGAATTGAGGCTGGAGAGGGGCGTTCAAAACCACGTCGATGCCCCGTAGAGAATTTAAACCAAGAAGACGCTCAGGTCCAGCCCACACCAGTGCAGACAGACACTCAGGGCAGGCAGAATTGTAGACTGTGATGACGAGGGAGTTCACTAGAATATGTCTATTCTGAGGGGTCATTTTCAATAGAAAAGATCCTGATTTATGGTCTTCATATTGACAGACCATGAGCCCTGACTTTAATTTGGGGAAAATCGGCCACTTGATTGAGGTATGACATTCCTGATGAATTTGTTCTTAAAAGGTCTCCGCACCTAAATAGACATTTCTCCACCTAAGACATACAGATGACCAAGAAGCACATAAAAAGCTGTTCAACATCACTAATTACTAGAGAAATGCAAATCAATACTACAATGAGGTATCACCTCACACCAGTTAGAATGGGCATCATCAGAAAATCTACAAACAACATATGCTGGAGAGGGTGTGGAGAAAAGGGAACCCTCTTGCACTGTTGGTGGGAATGTAAATTGATACAGCCACTATGGAGAACTGTATGGAGGTTCCTTAAAAAACTAAAAATAGAACTACCATATGACCCAGCAATCCCACTACTGGGCATATACCCAGAGAAAACCATAATTCAAAAAGACACATGCACCCCAATGTTCATTGCAGCACTATTTACAATAGCCAGGTCATGGAAGCAACCTAAATGCCCATCGACAGATGAATGGATAAAGAAGATGTGGTACATATATACAATGGAATATTACTCAGCCATAAAAAGGAACGAAATTGGGTCATTTGTTGAGACATGGATGGATCTAGAGACTGTCATACAGAGTGAAGTAAGTCAAAAAGAGAAAAACAAATATCGTATATTAACGCATATATGTGGAACCTAGAAAAATGGTACAGATGAACCGGTTTGCAGGGCAGAAGTTGAGACACAGATGTAGAGAACAAATGTATGGACACCAAGAGGGGAAAGTGGCGGGGGGTGGGGGTGGGGGTGGGATGAATTGGGCAATTGGGACTGACATGTATACACTGATGTGGATAAAACTGATGACTAATGAGAACCTGCTGTATAAAAAAATAAATAAAATAAAATTCAAAAAAAAAACTAATGAGGAAATAAATGCTAATGAGAAATGGGGTTAAGATCATGTGGAGTTAGATGACAAAAATCCTATATCCTGGCTTCTGCATCAGGAGGTAAACTGGCTCACTGTGAGCAAAAGTTGTTTTTAAATTAATATTTAAGAAAAAGCATGAAATTTCGGACTGCTAATTTTACCATAATTACCATGCATGTTATCATAAATGTCCTTATATTTTTAACCTGTTTAATTTATTATTTTTGTAAAAAACCTTTGTGTAAATTTGGTGATCCAGAAATATGTGCAATTAACAGCAAAGGCGATAGTGAAGGACTCGTAACTCCATCCATAGGGTATGGACAATGTATCAATAGCATACTCTGTTATGTTCTTTCAACAGCTATATAAATATACCAGTGAGATTAGACCACCACTTCCAGGGTTGTGTTCAGAAGCATATCTGTTCTTGGCAATAATAATGGGTAGCGTGAGAACCACATTTCCATTGTTAGCTTGAGGAACACTATATAAGGAGTCTTCTTGTTTTCTAAAACACATAATATACACAAGCATCTTGTATCCTTTAAGTTGCTAATTAATGTGGACACAAGTGCATGGAAAGGCATTATCTCTGTACCTCCAATAACTTTCATTTAAATAAAAATGCAAACTATGGCTGGACACTTTCCAGTCTTTTTTTCAAAAAAAAAAAAGGTCTCTTCATCCTTCTCTTGATCTAGTAATGTGTTTTAGAAGTTGACCATCCTTAGTCCAGAGCTCTTCCTCAGAGATACCCCAAAGTCTATCTGCTTAAGTTTAAACTGAAGTTCATTTTCAAGACATGGAGACACGTCTTAGAAGAAAAGATCAATTGTTTGTAACGACTGCATTTCAGGACCCAGTTATATAAAACTTACCTTCCTGGTCATCCTTTGCATTGACTAGTATTTACACGAATTCACATTTCCCAGGGAACTCACTAACTAACTCCACAGTTAGAAAGATGGCCAGGGCTGGCTGGTGTGACCGGGGAAAGCTGATTTAGGCTTTGACATTGGACTTGGATAATCCATCAAAGTTTATTACTGTTTGGCTGGAGTAGAATGAAGAACTGAGAGAGTCATTTCCTCTTGTTCTTTCCTCTGCAGAAAGGAGAAACAGCTGGCTCTCCTTGTAAGAACTTAGCCTCACCCACACTTCCAGGCCAGCACATTCTTGGAAGGGCCTGTCCTGGACCTCTCTAGTTCAAAGTCAGCTCACCTCATCCAAACAGCTAGAGAACTTTGTATACAGTACTGTTCATGGGGCAATTCATCACACTGCCCTGTGCTCTCACGCATGGTACTCAGCCAGCATTTATCACTTTATTATTGCTCAATTTTCACAATAGGAATAATAATGGCTAACATCTATTCGGCACCGGATCTTGTAATAATGACATTTTTAGCATTATCTTAGACCTCCCAACCACTATGAGGTTCATGTCATTATTATCCCCGTTTCATAAAAGAAAAAACAGAGATTGATAAATGAAGTAACTTGCCCATGTCACACAGCTGGTCTAATCTTGAGCCCTAGTCTCTCTGAATCCAAAAGCTACTCTCTTAAGAAGTTAAACTATTCTCTTGAATCTGGCAGGGATCTTCTTGCACATAGAACTGTCATAATTGATTGAAAAATGGGCTTGAGATTAATAGCCTTCTCTCCTTTGGCATCTTCTTCCCTCATCCCTACCGCCTCTGCCCCTCACCCCACCTGGTCGGGCCTCAACGCTGGTGAGTTTGCCGTTGTGTTCTGCGAACAGGTCTTTTCACAGGAAAAAGAGAGTGAAGAAAAACCAAAACCTGTCTATTTAAATGTAACCAGAGAGTAGTATGTCTGTTTTGGTGTCTTAATTACTAAAATAAAGGCAGCTGTGTTTATTTCCATGTTGGCTCTTGCAGACATGGGTTCACTTTATTTAACTTGGGACGACCAGGTCATACATATGCCTGGGACGTGTTTCATGTTCTCAGTTATACTCTGAGTGTCTGTGCTGGGAAAGCCCATCTCCGTTCTAACCACCATCCTAAAGAAGGACAGAGGGTAGACGGTCCAGGACATGGTCATCGAAGCTCTGGTTTTTGACAGCTTTGAGTTATTCTGGGCTCAATTCACATTCGGGCAATTAGTTTCAAACCCCAACCATATGTGTTTCTCACTAGCCTGCAAATTGCCCAAAACATAGAGAGGAACATCCAACAGCCCCCGCTAAACCCAATACTGGAAAGGAGTGTTGGAGGAGTGCTGTGATCCTTGGAGGGGTGTTAAGAATCACAGCACATGGTAGAGATGGAGTCCCGGAGGCCTTGGGAAAGGAACAATGGCAGAAAGAAAGATCAAGACCATTGGCTTAACACTTCTTCCAGCCTAGAAACTCCCTCTCTGACACTACGATATAGTGCAAAGAGCACAGATTCCACTGGGGACTGAATTGTGTCCCCTCACCCCCCAAATTCATATGTTGAAGCCCTACACCCACAATGTAACACTATTTGGAGATGGGGCCTTTGGGAAGTAATTAGGTTCTGATGAGGTCATGAAGGTAGGACCCCCCTCAACACTCATGCTGGGATTAGCCCTTCTTATGAAGGGACACCAGAGAGCTTGCTCTCTCCCCGTCCTGTACACAAAGAGGCCGTGCGAGGACACAGCAAGATGGCGGCCAGGAAGAGCGCTCTCACCAGGAACCCAATCTGCCAGCACCTTGACCTTGGACTTCCCAGTTTCCAGAACAGTGAGAAATAAACATCTATCGCTTAAGCCTCCCAGTCTATGGTTACAAAAACCATTCGGCAGCCTGAGCAAACTAACATAGGTGTCTACGTCAGACAGGGGTTCACATCCTGACTCTATCGTTCATAGCTGCGTGACCTTGCACAAGCTATTTTGTTTCTCTTGCCCATCATTTTGTGGATAAACTATGCACTGAGAACAATGATTGTCTCTCAAGACGGTGAGGAGGGTTGAATATGATGTATGTGAAAGGTGCCTGGCACTTTTCCTGGCACCTCCATCCAAGTCAGCTCCCTTCTCCCCCACCTGGGTGTCCTTAGCGCTAGAATGTGGGACACGACACCCCATCAGCGATGCCACCCCATGTATGCTATGGCCGATCTCATGAATGGGCAGCCCGTTGGTCAAATTCAGCCCACAGATGTGTTTTGTTTGGCCTGTACCAATGTTTGGGGACATTTGGATTACTTATCAACATTTAAAAGACAGAAAATTTCACATAAAAATCTCAATTTCTGGTTCTTCTTGAGAAATAAGATGGTATGTCACTGGACCTGCATTGTTCCGGGCAGGAGGGATCCCCTTGGACAGAGGGTGAGCTCTCATCTCCACTCTCCAGGCTGGCTTCACCCACTTAGACCTGCTGGGTACCTGCGGACTTCTGAGTGAGCAGCCCGGGGTTAACAGGGCTGTTGAAATCTAGCGTGGCCTGTATTTTTCCTAGCTGTCCACAAAGGTTTTAAGTACAATTTCAGGATCAGTCCCCTGATGTGAGGAACAATTAGCATGTTCCTGAGTCACCGTTTTATTTATTTATACGTCTATTGTGAGCTAAGGAACGTTCACGGAAGAGACCGAGATCTTAGTTCTTGGAGTAAGATTCAGCTCTTGCAAGCTGGGAGGTTGGCCGACCCAGCTTTGTCCTTGTCACTCAACATCTCAGGGCCTCAGTTTCCTCCTCTGTAAAAGGAGGGCTTGGGTGAGATGATCTCTATTGTCTTTTTCCATATTTGTGTAATTATTAGGTGAAATTCAAGTGCCTGGCTAGAAATTTAACACAACTCTGTTTTCTTCCGAGCTCTAAAGGTTTTAATGAAAGCAGAGCTCTTAAGACACCTCACTGCCCCTTAACACAGGTCTTAACTAAATGTAAACAAGACCTGAATAATGGCCTTGTTTAATGTTCTGCCCATTCCAGGGTTGGGTCTTCACCCTTGATGTTCTGCACTTAACACACCCAAGAGGAATGAACACCAGGACATTAAAAGACCTGATGTTCAACCTCCTGTCCCGGGAGACCTCGGGGCTCTGGGCCCTGCTTGCCTCTCTGCCCTCATTTCACCAAAACACAAACCCAACCGCACCACCACCCAACCTCCAGTACTCTGCGCATGTGGGCCTTCTTTCAGTTCCTTGCTCATTGCTACCACTGGACCTTTGCACGTGCAGTTGCCCCCACCTGGAGCCCTCTTCATCTAGTTAATTCCCACCGATCCTTCGGATGACAGCACAAGTGTCACATCGCCATTCCTGGCCTCCTTGGCAAGATCAAGTCCTACTAACATACACTTTCATCACATCAGCTGTGTTGTAGTAGCCGTCACAGGTGCATTATTACAGTTTTACATGTGTGATCAGTTGACTAATGATTATCTCCTCAACTGAATATAAATTGCAGGAGAGCAGGGGCCACATCTGTCTTTGCTCATTGTTCTTTCCAGTGCCTGGCTAATAGGGAGGCACTCATATATCTGACGAATGAATGAACAAGTAGCGGACACTACTGGGAAGATTCTCGAAGACATTAAACTCCTCAAGGACCATGTCTTATTGAGGGTTTCATCACCAAAACCTAACAGCAATGACAGTAACGATGATGATAAGAGCTCCAAGTACCAAATACTTGGTGTGTTCCAACCCTGTTCTTACAGACTATTTATGTAGTAACTCAATAACTCACAAGAATCTTGTGCATTGGAAGTAGGTGCATTTCCTATCTCCGTTTCACAGAAGAGGAAACCAAGGCACAAAGAAGTTGACAAGCTACTTAGTAAAAGGAAGAATAGTAATAAAATCCTAAGCAGTCTGCTACCAACTGCTAGGCCATCCTTGCCTAATACGGCACCTAATAATCAAGCGGGGCACAAGAAATGTTTACAGAATAAATGGCAGCTACCAGATGTCAACCCTCTACCCCCTGCACCCCAGTGACCCAAACATACATTATACACATGGACAAATGGATGAGCCCTCTCTGGAGCAGAAGTCTAGACAGATCAGGGCCTCAGAACTTAACGGTTACAAGAGTCTCATTAAAGCCAACAGAAGCAGCAATAGGAACCAAGCAGAAAACAGAACTTAAGGTAAAGCTCCTGGGGGTGGGGTAGCCCCTTCCACCCCAGCTCAGGCCCATGGTGGGAGGGTCCCGGCCTGGCCAGCCACATACCTGATGTTTTCGTTCAGTGTGTAGAGCTCATTGCTTTGCAAGCCGCCCCCTTTAAAGACATTGATCACGGCAGTCTGGACACTGCAGGGAAATAGAAACGACCCCTGGTGAGTGGATCTGTCTCCCCGGGGCCATTTCCACAAGCAGCTCAGAGCTGAAGGTGGGTGGAAGGGCCGGGAAGCCTGTGGCACAAACACTTCCATCTGAGGGTCCTTGGAGAGGAAGGGAGACTGAGGCCAGGAAGACCCAAAAGTAGGCCCTCTCCCACCCCCGTACTTTCTCACAAGCTGGCAGCCCTGCTGGGGAGCAGCCTTAATGAAGGGCAGGCAGTGGGATCTGCTCTCAGGAAAGTGCGTGGCCACCACCGCTGGGCCTGAAAGAATCCCCAGTGGCATTACCTGCAAGCAGGAGCTGACCCAGGTCTGGGGTTCTTTCACTTAGGAGACCTGTCTTCACAGGGCAGCCTGGACACCCAGGGCCAATAGGAAAGGATAATTCCTTGCCTTTTTTTAATTTTTAATTTAAAAAATTGTTCAAATATGGATTTTAATTGTCCTTGCCTTTTAATAGTACCCTCTGGGAAGAACTCCAGCAGGGCTGGCCTCACTTCCCCTTCCACTCCCACTCCTGCCACTGTCTAGGCAGAAGAGTTAATCCATTGAGGGGCCCAGGTAAGTCTTGACTCCACGTCCTCTGGACCCCAGCCCAACATTTCAGCAAGGAGCTGATCACAAGCTTGTCTTTACCAAGGGTTCCAGGCCTTTTTAAATGAACAAGCCTCCATTTAACATCAAAACATTTCGGACACCCCCTCCCTCCCCATCATAAGGGTTGGGCATTCATTGGAAAAATCCATAATGATCCAAATGACAAAGAATTCCATAATGCTTTAAAATAATGATGCATTGATTTATCCAAAGAGGAACCACACAGATTTGAAAAACAGCTCAGAGAAGGGCGAGACATAGAACGGATTCAGTCTCTACGCAGTGCTGGGTGCACAAAAGTTCAGCGGGACGCCTTACAAAGGCTAAGTGTCTCCTCTCCCAGCCACCTGTGGCTCCCAGGTATGGGTCACCCCTGGTTTACGCTGCTTAGTTAGCTTTTCACAGATGCTGTCTTAGCGCTCCAAATAGGTAACAGGTGACTTGAGGTTACTTATATGTTCCCACCCCCGGGTCCTCTTACAATTGACGTGTGACTGATGGGCATGAACGGTAACTGTAAGTTCACATCCAACTGTCCCGGGCTGGTTAACTGACTCTGAGAGCCCAGAGGCCCCCAGTGGTCCGCTTTCCCTTTACTAAAACAAGGAAAGCTGGGGAGAGGGAGGGGGAGAGGGACAAATTAGGAGTATGGGATTCACAAACTCCTATACATAAAATAAATAAGCAACAAGGATTTACTGTATAGCACAGGGAACTATATTCAATATCTTGGAATAACCTATAATGGAACACAATCAGAAAAAAAAAATAACTGAATCACTACGCTGTGCACCTGAAACTAACACAACATTGTAAATCAACTATACTTCAATAAAAAAAGAAAAAATATATTTTTAAAAAAAGGAAAGCTAACGGATACAGTTGCTGTAGGGAAAAGCACTCTCTTCATCAATCACCTCTATACTCACGACCTTCTGGAGCTGAGATCTCAGGAGATGCTGAAGCTCAGCCAGCCCCTGGCCCTGCTCTGGTGCTGGCGGTGCCCCTCTGCCCGCCCGTGCCTCCTGTACCTGTTCCAGGCCGAGTTGGAGCTCAGCTGCAGAGCCTGGCGGGCTGCCTGGAAGCGGGGCAGGTCGCTGAGCGCCGGGGAGCTCATGAAGCGCGGTCTGGGCCTGCGGAAAGAGCCCATCTTGGGGAACTCGACAGGCAGGCTGGGGGCGAAGCCACGGGTCATAAGTCCAGGTGAGGGGACGGCTTCTCCTCTGGACCTGAAGGTTCCGACTGCCCACCCAGAGGGCTTCTCCCAGGACTGCTTTCTGGCCCTCAGGCTTTCTCAAAACCACAACGTTAGCCAACACCTGAAAAGAGAGGGCAGCTTTTGTTGAAAAATGCCTAGGCTGAGCAGACCCCATCTTGGAGGAAGTTGGCTGGGGCTTCCTGGCCAAACTATCCTAAAAACAATTCCAGGACCCCACAGCACTGTCTATACCCTGCAGGGTCCCATTCACAAGTGTTTACAGGCCTCTTGTTAGTTATAACAGTGTGGTCACTTCCCAAAATGGGAAGCCAGCGACAGCGGGTTGAGGCCAGTCCTACAGAAAAGTGATTTCTAAGCTGTACTTGACTGTGGTTCCCAGGCACGCTCATCAGAGTTCGGGTGCTGGCTGGGTTTCTGTAGACCCCACGATGCTGTGCGTTAAGAGATGGCTTTTTAAAAAATGGAGAACACAAGAGCTCCTTGTCCCGGCACTGAAGACCGTCCGTGACACGCCCTGACCACGGCAGCCCATGCGTATCGCTCAGTATTTCCCAAAGCGTCAGTGCCATTTCACTCAGGCTCATCTCCTCACCCTCTCTTACCTGCTGTTCATTCATTCATTCCATCAGAACATATTTATTGCTTACTATTTATTAACCATGTGAGCTGTGGAGCATCCAAAGATTTCTAAGACCTAGTCCCTGCCTTCCAGAGGCTCATGGTGTATGGGAAGATGACTGGTCATGTATTTGTTCACACAATAAATATTTATTGAGCACCTACTATGCTCCAGGCACTCAGGTACTGGGGATACAATGGTGGCCCTGGAGAATGTGGTCCCTGCCCCATGGAGCTTACAACTGGCCGGCAATGTTCCATGCCAGGCTGACTCCCTCCCAGGCTTTTGATTGTATCTACCGTTTCCCTTGCCCAGAACCCCCTCCCTCTTCCTCTCTGCTTGTCTAAATCTAATCTACCCTGAAGGGTTGGGTTCAAGGATACTGTCTCCTGGAAACCTTTAAGGCTTCATGGTTAATGGCAGAGACTTTGAGTGAATCTGGATTTGAGTCTTAACAAGGCCACTCCCAAGTTGTGTGACTTTGAGCTCATTAAGTCTGAGAGTCCACACCTGTTAGCACTGCCAACTTCCCAGGACTGATGAGAGAGGAAATGAGATGGTGTGACATGCCCAGCAGAACAGCAGACCCAAGGCTCTCAAGCATCAGCTGTCTCTGTTCAAGACTCACCTCTTTCTTTCCTCGGCACTTTTGAACCTGTCATTTCAGTCTTTTAATCTTTAGTGAGCCTCAAGTCCAAACTGACGACTTAAAGTGAGTTTTGAAACTGGTCAGAGTGAAGGACAGAAGGAAACCACCAAAGGTCATAGTTACTTTTTCCTTCCAAGGCTTTAAGGTTTAGCCCAGAAGTATTCTCACTGGCACCTGTCTCACCAGCTTACTCTGCTATGACCCCGAAAACAATGCTGAAAGAAGACGACTTTCCAGCCATAAGTGCCAACTTTCAGGTTGGCAGGAGGAGTAAGTTTTGCAGGGCCAGCTGCAGCGTCAGGAGAAGGAGGAACCGAGGTGCCTCCTTCTAAGGAAACACGCTGCTCTGGTCAGAAGGGGAGTGAGGCTGCTAGACGGGCACTGAGGCCGTCCATCCAGAGGGTGCGGGCGCTGCTAACACTGTCTGCAGACAATGGGCACAGTGACAGTGAACTTGTAAAGCCAGGAGCCAAAAAAGCAATGACTCGGCCCACCTCTCACATTTTTCTAAAGGAAAGCAGACTTGTGTCCCATTTTCTTTTACAATCTCCTGCCCTTCGACCCATTCTCAGACTGAGCAAATAGTGACTAAACTTTACCAGTAAATGCTGGGGAAGTTGTAACAAGCCCGCTCAGTTTCAGAGGGTCTCAATACTTCCACAAGTGCCCCTGGAAGGTGGAAAGATCTGTGCAAATCAATGAGTGAGGCAAGGAAGTCATACAACCCCAGAAGCCCCTTGGGAAGCCTGAAACTAGCTAGCTTTGGGATTTGATTTGCCCGGTAAAGGTCACACTACTAAGAGAGGCTCTGTTTCACCACCCTTCTTTAAATGGGCCTGCTAAGTGCAATTCGTCTGTGTAATTACGGGCTATTAACTCCTTTTATGAGCATCCTAAACTCCAGGTGATGCAGTTGCCGCCCACTCAGGGGCACTTGTACAGGGAAGTAGAAAGGTGAGCAGAACGGATCAATCAGGTGTTCAGCTTCCGGCTTCCTGTTGAAACACCACTTCTCCAGGAGGCCGGGCGACACGGAGGATCCCAGGGTGGGCTCCTGTCCCCACCCCGGCCCCGCCCGACTTCTCAGTTAGCGCCCCCCACCAGGCCGCCTGCTCCAAGCCGTGTGTGCGTCCAGCAAGATGCATGGGCAGACCCATGCCACCCTCAGATACAGACAATCCAAAGCTGTCTGGGTCTCTACCATTCTCACTTGTGGACGGAGCCAAGAGGACGCCCCAGAGCACGCAGAGGAAGCTGCTGGGCGTGGTGGCAAGAGTGGTCTAAAGGGAAAAGCTGACACACCCTGCATCCACCTGCTACGGTGCTGGCTCCTCAGACGTGGGTTTGTCCTGACCTAAATAGGACAGATCGGAAAGTGACAAGACGGATGGGGCTTTGGGGTGAAGCCAGTCCAGGCCCCCATTTACAGGTGACAAAAGTGAGGCCCAGAGGAGCAGGGAAACGTCCAATGTGTCTGAGGTAGGAGAGAGCCAGGACTGGCTAGAACTCAGGTCCCCTGCCTCCCACCTAGGCCATCTGTAAACTCCTTGAAGATGGGCATCGGGACTTACCTCTGTTACCTCAAGCCTAAGCACAGTGCTCAAGATAAAAAAGAAGGACAGGACAGCAGCTAATAAGGCACCACTGCCTGCCTGACGTGATGACAAGCACTGTCACGGTAGGGAAGCTTAATCCTCATAAAACCCCATCTGAAGATCAGAGAAGTTAAGGAACCGGCCAGTTAAGTCACACAGCTAATAAGCGGCAAATCGCCGACTGACAAATGGCCTCATTCTACAGCTCATTCCCACTTTGCCAGGCTCCCAAACGCAGCCAGAAAATCAGCATCGAAACTACCAAGTTAGTCAGGAACATCTAGTCACAAGATTTCTTATCAAAGTTCAAATCTCACGCCCAGGAGATAAACAGGCATAAGGAACTCTAAGACCACGTTTGATGCCGACAAGAGGAGAACGAGGAGAGAAAATGAAAAGAGAAAGCGTGACTGCCTTAGTTAGACACCCCACTCCTTACTCCCTGCGTGACCCTGGCAAGTTTCTTGACCTCCCTGAGGCTCCACTTCCCCCTGCACGACATGAGCTTGCTAGCACGACAACCTCAGGGTTGAATGAGGATAAAATGAGTACATATTTGTAAAGCACTTAGAGAGGACAGCACATGGCAAAGAGCAAATGCTTCGTAAGTGCTTGTTAAATAAATAAAATAACTTGCTGTTATTTCTAAATCTCCAAGCAATGACAGCCGTAGACACAGAGCAACACTTCCTCTAGCTTATGGCAACCTCACAAGCATCTGGAAAATACTCCACTTGGGAGCAGGCCAGGCCTCTGACCTCCCATGGTGGTCACAGCGCATTAGGGCCTTTGGTAACTCACGATGCTATTTATTGAGGCATGATGCCTCTCAACTCCTTTCCTGCAGCGTTCTTTCCGGGCTGCAGCGGGGGCGGGTGTTGGTCACAGAGTGAAGCAAGCTAAGAATTACCAGCCCTTTGGCCCAGCAGTTCCACTTCTAAGAATGCACCCTACAGACACAGTCACATGTCCCCAAAGACTGGCAGATATGCTCATTCCTTGCAGTAACAAAAAACTGGAAACTACCGAAATATCCACCCAAAGGGGACAGGTTAAATCAAGTATGGTACCCCCTAAATGGAAGAGTTAACATACCATTAAAATTAATGCGAATGCCTGTAGTTCTGAAGGAGGAGTGGTCACTAGAAGCTTTGGAATCAGACAAACCCTGGCATCAATGCTCATTCTGCCACTCACTGACTGTATGAGGCAGAAAAACCGGCCCCCAAAGATATATTCACTTTTTAGTTCTTAGAACCTGTGACTATTACCTCGGGTGGCAAAAGGTGTGATTAGGTCAAGGACCTTGAGAGAAGGAGCTTAGCCCGGATTATCCAGGTGGGCCCATAAATACAATGACATGTATCCTGATAAGAGGAATGCAGGAGACTGGAGACAGAAGAGGAGAAGACACAGATACACACAGAAGATGTGAAGATGGAGTCAGAGACTGGAGAGATACAGCCACAAGCCAAGGAATGCTGGCAGCCAACAGAGGAAGCTGAGAGAGGAAAGAAATAGATTCTCCCAATGCAGCTAGAAGTGGGTATACTGGGAAAAAGAGAAAAAGAGATTCACCGCTAGAGCCTCTGGAAGGAGTGTGACCCTGTGACACATTGATTCTGGACTTTTGACTCCAGAACTGTGAGAGAATACATTTCTGATGTTTGAAGCCACCAAGGTTGTGGGAATTTGTTAGTGCAGCCAACAAAAAGAGAATATACTCACTCTGTGTCCCTGGACCACTCTAAACTGCAGTCTCTACCTCTAAAACATGGGAACTTGGAGAGTTGTGGTGCTGATGAGAAAGATTATCTACGAGGTGCTTGGCATGGCTCCTGGAACTATGCAGGTGCTACCACAGGTGCAGTGGAGGTTCAGAGCAAAGGGGCCAGAGCCAGGCCCCATGTCACCACTTCCAGCCAAGGCAGGCGATTTAGGATTGGTGGGGGGCTGGATGAGATGATTCAAGTAAGGCTTAAAATAGTCTTGGTATGCACCAAGTGCTTGATATATGCTACCTATTGTTTATTTTTATTACTGCCACCATCACTACTGTATTAGCCTGTTCAGTCTGCTATAACCAAATACCACAGATGGGATGGTTAAAGCAACAGAAATTTAGTTTCTTGCAGTTCAGAAGATACACGTTCAAGATCAAGGCATCAGCAAGGTTGGTTTCTCCTGAGGCCTCTCTCCTTGGCTTGCAGATGGCCACCTTCTCCCTGTGTCCTCACGTGGCCTTTCCTCTGTGTATGTGCATCCCCGGGTGTCTCTTGGTGTGTCCAAATCTTCTCTTCTTATGAGGACACCAGTCAGATTGGATTAGGGCCCACCCTAACAAGCTCATTTTAACTCAATCACCTCTGTAAAGGCCCTATCTCCAAATACAGTCACATTCGAAGGTACTAGGGGCTAGGTCTCAACATATGAATTTGGGGGGGGACACACTTCAGCTACAACCACCACCATCATCATTGTCACCACCACAAAACCTTCTTTGCCTAAAGTCTCTGAGTTACAGAAGCCACAGCGTCTCAGTAGATATTCCCTTGTGAAGGACCGATGAGGTTAACATTTAGAAAAATGTGCTTCTAAGATGGTTTAAGGGGTTAAGTTTTGGGTGCTGGAAGCGTTCACTTCAGTAATCTGGAAAGCCGGGGTCCTGTGTCCATGAAGCGTGAGGCAGTTAGAGGGTTACTGGGTGCTGTCACTGGCCTTGCTCTCCCAGGCTCACTGCACAGGGGTCTCTTTGGAAACCTCTGCACTCACGATCCAGAATGTGTTTCTTGGAGAAAAAGAATGTGGTTTCTTGCCTTCTCCTCCCAGCTTCCAGGGCCAGGGCACGGAGAGGGGGGTGCAGCTTACGGGCCAGGCCAGTGGGCAGAAGGTGGTACACTCAGTGGAAAATGCAAATGAATTCTACTAAGGCTCCAACCCTCAACTCTGAAAAGGGAAGTAGGACCATGGCACAACTTAAAATAAAGAAGTGGGTGGCTTACAGTGACTCTGAAGCTTCCAGGAAAAAGCCACTCTGAGTGTAAATAACAAAGAAGTCAAAGAAAACTGGGTACTCAGTCTGATGTGTACGCCCAGAAAATGGAAAACGAGGAGAAACCAGTTCCCAGGGAAACCAGACAGAAAGCCCATCTGACACATCCGCCCCCCCACCCCACCCCGCCCAGGAGACCTTGCAGGCAGGAAGCCCAGCGTGGAGCTCCTTCCCTGGGACACAAACACAGAAATGAAGAGGCAACGTCCTTAAGCAGCCTCAGGATTTAGATACTGTCATTCAACTTCACCCATCCATTCTCTAACTGTGGCCAGAGAGATCTTTATAATGATGAGAGCGGAGAATGATAGCACATTCGCTGAGAGCGAAGTAAGGTGCAGGCACTTGACATGTATTATCTCGGTGTTTCTAAAATAAATTTAGGGGATCTTGTCCAAAAACCTTTAATGATATAGATTAGAACAGAAAATATCAGAGTGCACTGCATTTGGGAGAAGCGTGTATATTACACATGTACTCGTACTGAGTCTAAATGTACCAGTATTTCCTACTGTCTGTAACATTCAAAATGTTTGGAAAGCCCTGTGTGCCATCGCCATCCCCATCTTACAGAGAAGGAAATGGAGGTGCTGCTTAGGACAAGAATCCAATAGCCCAGTGCCTGTGTTGCTTATGGCTGATGTTGCTTCAATGACTTCAAAGGCTCCCCACAGGTCTTAGAATAAATCCCCAAACCCCAACCTCACACTCTCACCTCCCTTCACTCTGCACGCCAGCTCACTGACTTTCCTTCATTTCCTCTAATACCACCCACTCCTTCCTGCCCCAGGACCTTTGCACATGCTGTGCCCTCTGTGTGAAATACTTCCCACTCACTTCTCCAGGCTCAAACCTGCACACCCTTTATTGTCTAAACTTCCTTTGCTCAGAAAGGCCCTCCTTCCCCTCCCCCATGATCAGGTCACATCACCCCATAGAGTGTCCTCCTCACCTCCTTTGTTGTCATATCACAATCTACCTCAATAAATCACTACAGAATTATTTCTTATTGTTTTTATGAGGTCCATAAGGTCAGGGACTATGTCTATCTTGTTCTCAGGTGCATCCCCAGAGCTTGGTATAGTGCAGGAATTCCACAGATATTTGATGAATGAGCGAATGAACCAGCCCCCTGAGAGGTACTATTGCTGGGAGACACAGAAACTATAAGCAAGTGTCAGCTGAGGATACCGACACCTCACATTACATACGGCTTTACTGTATGAAAACATCCTGGTATTGAAATCTGACAAACCTGGGTTCAAATCCAGCCTCTACAATTTATTAACTGGGTGACCTGGATAAATGGCTCAACCTCTCTGAATCTCAGTTTCCTCATCTGTCAAATGACTGTGATACTTCCCTCGATGTTGTTAACATTAAATGAGACAGCCCAGACCATGGGCTGGCCCATAGTAGGGGTCCCCCAAATTGTAGCTAGCATTAAAGTTTTTATAGAACACTGCTCTTCACGAAGCCCTCATAGGTCCCAAAAGGTGACACCCAGCCATGGTGTGGGGCAACAGGCACTCTCACGCCCTGCTGGAGGGACAGCAGTCTGGGGCAACTGCTATGGAGGGAAATTTCACAAGGTCTACCAAAATAACAACGGCTGTACCCTCAGACACAGCAAGTCTACTCCCAGTAATGTTATTCCAGGCATGTCAAGTGGCTTATGGAACCAGGGATTTTACTAGAGCCTTCTTCATAAAAGCAATGGGTTGGGAAGACCCTAAATGCTCAGCAACAGAGGACTGACTATGTCAACTATGGTATCCCATACTCTGGAATCTAAGAAAGAAGGGGAGAGCCAGGGATGCTCTCCAGGGGACACTCTGAGTGAAGCGTGTTGAAAAGCTAAACATAGAATCATTTGTATATTAGGCTCCCATCTACATAAAAAAGATGAAAAAGAGTATTTGCATACTTCATTGCATGAGCATAAAGTATCTCTGATAAGGACAAACCAGGAACTGGTAACACAGGTTTTCCCCAGGAAAGGAGCTGAGTGGTAGGGATACAATGGGAAACACTTTTCTCTATAAACCCTTTTGTACCTTTTGAATTTTGAAACATGAAGATGTATTACTTATTCAAATAAATAAGTAAAAACAACAGTGACCGCCTCCTACTTCCCTCCATCCTCCAAAAGTAAAAATCAATAGAGGTTATATGATTTGTTCAAAGTCACTCAGCTATCGGGGGAAGTCAGGATTCAAACTTGGCTCCTGATCCCAAGCAGCCCTCTATCTATAACTATCCATTCACTCATTCATTCAACGCAAATTTATTTATTCAGCACACTTACTCTATAAAAGGAGCTGCCTTGTTAGGGATACATGGGCCAGAAAATAAACCCTGGTAAGAAACGAAGATGAAAGGAAGAACCAATTTCTTTCCGTCTTTGCATCATGCATCACAAACAAGCCCAAAGGGCTGAGTCTGGAACATCCCAGAGAGTGGGCAGGACCAACCCAGGCTAAAGGAGCCAGCCATTGCTCAATCCAATCTGGTTTTTGCCATCTCAGTATAAAAGCCCAGCAGTCCCAGATCTGAATTTTCTAAGAAAAGCCCTGAATCCAGACTTTTTAAAATGTTGAAATCACTTGATATGTAAGTATTGGCAACTAATTCACCAGGCTGACTAACACTTTGGGGGCCTCACATATAGGTTGGTGACCTTTATTTTCTCCCATCGTAGCTATGACCACCAAACCTTCTCACACCTTTTACCCAAGCCTAATGGGGGTGTAACGTAAGCCAGCACTACCCAGCCACTGTGGCCTTGGGTAAGTCACTTCCCTTCCCTAGATCTATTGACTTCTCAGCTAATTAAGAGTGTGGCTTTGCTGATGGCCATGATAACCTCTCAGCATCACCAGCCATGCATTCAGTCCCTACCCTGTAAGCCACACGAAACTGGGTGCCTCTGACAGACTTGGAGGGGGATCAGACCCTGACACGGTGCGTACGCAGAACCAGCCCTCAGCCGATGTATCAGCTCCCACCTGCCACATCATCTAGTTGACCAGCCTCTTTACCAACCAGTTCTCTCTCTTATCTCACTCTTACCCCATCATCGATTCCTCGGTAGAGCCACAAGCAACCCCCCACCTCCATATCACATACACACCCAGGTATACTCTTCACCAGGGAGAGCCAGCAGCACCTGGGATTTCAGTAAAAGAAACACACACCAAACAGAACCCTCTAAGTCAACCTAGGAAACCAGATTTGAACTCCCCAGCCTCTGCCCATGGGATGGAAACCAAGTCAGAAGTGGGTTTTTAAGAGCAGTGGGACCATTTTGCAAATCAATTGCCTACCACGCCGATTTTACTATTGCTGTTGCTCCTAAGAATATACTAACCATCCTCAGAGGCTGGTCGTGACGGTGGGATGGTGCCGAGCCTCTACGGGCATCTATCGCCTTAGTTCATTTCCACCCTAAACCAACCCCCAGGAAGCAGGTTTTGTTATTCCCGTTTTGCAGAGGAAGAAACTGAAGCCTGGGAATTAACTTGCCCAAGGTCAGAAGACTATTAAGTGGGGCCAAAAGTCAAATCCTACCTGATTCCAGGGCCTGAACTCCCAACCCTCTGTTTTAACAACATTCCTGTCTGCCACACAGTCACCACCCATGGCTTCCCTTCTCAACCATCACCAACAGCTTCTTACCAGGTTCAGGCAGCCTTATGCTCTGTCCCTTACAGGAAGGAAGCTTCGTTTCTTCATGGTACCTTCAAGCGAGCTGAAGTCATTGTGTTTACTTGTTCACTGTCTGACCGGCCCTGAGAACACGTAAGTTCCTTAAAGACCTGTAAGACCTTGCTTGTCTCGTCCACTGCTGTATCCCACTATGAGCACAGTGCTGGGCACATAAAAGGTGCCCAGTAAATAATTTTGAATGATGGGATGAAATGTGGACTTCCGAGCCAGCAGAAAGAGCAGCCCTCCCATTTCTGGGGGACCAGAAAAATGCCCTTCCTTCTGCGTGAACTGGGGTCCGCCTAAGCATTATTGGACCTGGGTCACGCGGGCACAGAGTCCTGGGTCTGCATGCTGGTCAGTGGATCCTACAAACACAGCAGAGGAAGGAGACTGCTGCAGAGCACAGCACGCTTGTTGGGATTAAGGACCAAACTTCGCAACTTGGAGGAGACAAAAGACAGCCGAGAGACAGACACTCCCACAAACAAGAAAATGTTAAAGGTCAAGTTTGGACTATGGAAAAGGCTCAACAGGAAGAATGAGGCAACTTTCTCAGCACTCCGCTGGAAACCAAGTGCAGACAGAAGAGTCTGGGAATCTGAATTTGTGCAAGAGTAAATATCGGCACAAACAGGATGCAAGCGCATGTTTCTCTCTGTTTCAAAGTGTTGGCTAAATGTCCACAGGACTCAGAGCACTGACACTTCAGATCCATCTAGAAGTAATTATTTCATCCCATCATCATCACCACCCAGGCCTGCAAACCACAGTATAATCACCAGAAAAATCCCCTCCTGTGATACAAGTCAAGCAAAACCGTGGGGAGCAACCACACATCTTATCTACTCCTCTATAAGCCCCAGTTTGAGGAGGGAGTTTCTTGGAGTGCAGATTGTTTGGGTGTGGCCTATAAATGCCATCCAGAGCAACTCTGCAGTGCCTCCCAGATGATAAAACAAAAGGCTAGACACCAGCAGTAGCCGAGACCGACCGTGATGTCAGCAATTGCATTGCTGACATGGAACATACATAAATCCCTGGGGGGTGACAGAGCGGTCAAAAGCTACTGTCTGGCAGCCAACAAGAGTTTTCAGTGTGGGGAAATGTGCTCTAGATTAACATGTGCGATTTATTAAAAATTAGCTTCACTCTCCCGTTGCAGAAACAGGATGGAGTGCTTTTTCGTAAGAAAAGGAGATGAAGGGGAAGGGCACTTCTTCCTATGTCATGGGGCCAAGTGTAAACAGCACTGGATAGAGAGAGTCAGAAGCCTGAAGGGGCTCTTGGGATCTGATCATTTCAGGGAGGTCATGAGTTCGATTCAAGTTCATGCACCACCACATGTTAGAAGGTCCACTGTGTGCCAGGATCTAAGTAGAGAAAGCCATACGGGGCAAAGAAGAATAAAGTATCTGCCCCCAGGGGGCTCAGGGGCTCGCAGGAAATACTCAGAAGTAATGTTATAAATGCAAGTCGGCACCGAGGGCTGTAACTGAAGATGGACAGTTGAGACAAGATTGACGCAGAAAGGTTAAATCACCTTCTCCAGTTACAAAGTAAAGTTAATGAAAAGTCAACCGAAAATACATGCTCTCCATTTTCTTGTCTGTTTCTCTAAAGAATATGGGCGCTGGACACTGGAAAGGAAATTTGGGGAAGGAAAAGCAAGCTTTCATAGGTAAAGCTCAACGAGTATCCTTTTTTTTTTCATCTGTGACAGGAAAGGATGGGACAAAATATCGCATTTTAATAAATAGCTAGTGAGCACCCACTACCCAGGATGCAAAGATGAGCCAGATGTTGTCCTACCAGTAATAAAGAAAAGAGAAAAAAGGAATAGTAATTTGGTCACGATGAAAGAAAAACACAGGAAGGCCTAAAGCTGAGATGGCAAACTCAGTGTCTACAGAGGCCAAGGCAGAAAACACAACCATGCTTAGAAGGCCAGGTGGGGACCATACCAAACTAAAGAGAACATTCAGTCTTCTTTTTGTTTTTTTAAAGAAAAGCTGGAAACCTGTGTTTATATGTCAAATCTCCCAATTTTTAAATACTGGAAAAAATAATCATTTTTTTTTCAAAACACGACTCAAACCAAATGAGACATTTCTGATGCCAAAGTTTGGCTCCCAGGCTGCCAGTTTTTGACTGCAGAAAAAGACGCACAGCTCCTAACTGCCAGCGCCGGAGGAATAATGAGGGAAAAGTGTGGAGGTCACTTAGGCAGACCTGTGGGAAGATGAATCCAGTCCTGGGAAAAATAAATAAAGTAATTGAACAAATAAAATAAAACTCCAGGGGCCTGTGGTATAACACTCACCACTGACGTCTGCACAGCACTTTATACAGTCAGCCTTACATATCTGTGGGTTCTGAGCCCTTGGGTACAGAGGGCCAAATGTAAAGAACTTGAGCATCCTTGGATTTTGGTATAGGGAAGTGGGGAGAGGTCCTGGAACCAGTGCCCTGCAGATACTGAGGGATGACTGTAGTTTCTAAAGCTCATTTTCATGTCATGTCAGTTGATCTTCCCAACAACCCTCAGAAGTAGGCATCATTATGACCTCTATTTTAGAAGTGAAGAGTTTCTGGTTTGGAGGCCAGAGGAGCTGGCCCACAGCTATGGAAGGATAATAGCACCAGGACTCAAGTCTGGGACTAGTACTTTTCCAGAATTTAAGAGAACTCCAGACTATTGTATTTTCTAGACATCTTCCAGGTGATTCTGATGTACAACCAGGATTGATAACACTGTTGTAGGGAGAACCAATGTTCTCAACCAGGGGTGATTTTGCCTCCCTCTCCTCCTGCAGGAGACATTCAGCAATGTCTGGAGGTATTTTTTGGCTGCCATACTGGGGAGGTGTGAAGGGTACTACAGGCATCTAGCAGGTAGAGGTCAGGGATGCTGTTAAACTTCCTCCAATGCACAGGACAGCTTCCCACAACAAAGAATTGTCCAGCCCCAAGTATCAATAGGGCCAAGGTTGAGAGACCCTGGTCCAGACTCTAGTGCCTGGCTACTTAACCAGCAACCTGAGAATCAGCGGAATCAGCATCACCCGGGAGCTTGTTAGTCATTCAGGCCCCAACCCAGACCCACTGAATCAGGTTCTGTGGCTTAACAAGATCCCCGGGTGATTCGTATGCACTTGGAGAAGAACTGCTCTAGACCACACATCCTTGGCCATCACAGAATTTTAGAATAGGAAGGAACCTTCGCGGAAGACCAATCTCATTATTTTGTAGACAGGAACACTGAGCAACTGGCCCAGGGTCAGACAGCTTGCCCACAGCAGAGTCGGGATCAGACTCCAGATCTCAAATCCCTGACCTGTGTTGTCTCCAAGATGCCAGTTAGGACCAATGCGTGCCCTCTTTGAACAACTCTCCCCTCTGCAAAGTTGATTCTAACCTTTGGGGGTGTCTTGGGGGCTTTTCTGAAGCCTGAAAGGAATCGATTATCCTGTTGGTCAAGTTTTTTTTTTTTTAATTATCTCAGAACACTGCAAAGGATTACCATGTTCACCCACTACTTTTGCCTCCAGATATTTTACAATGAAAGTGGCCATACAGCTGCACGGTGGTGGACCCCAGCGGCCAGCAAGCTGTAGTGGAGTTCTCCAGAATGACAGTAGCAGCTGACGTGGTCTCCCCCAAAGACATCTGGGGAATGATGCTGAACCCGTTCCAGAGGAGTATTTAGAGTTCAACAGCAAGCGTAAAAGGGTTTACACGGAGGATTTACGCAGCTGAGGTCACGAGCAGGTTGTAACAGGGTTTGAGGCAGCTTAGTTCAGAATAATACAGACACACATCAGAGCCCTTGCTGGATTTTTGCCCCCAGTCCTTGGGAAGAAGAGGAAAACAAATTCCTTCACGTATTCTCCCAGGCTCAGCTTAAATGGACATATACTCTAGTTCCTGAATGGCCAAGGGAGCCCCTAAGTGTCCTCTTAATCCTAGTATTTGCTAGAAACCTAACCGCTGTCACAGATGCCTTCAACAAAACACAGAACTCGTCCTGTGTCCAAAAGAACCAGCAAAGTTGAAGGAAGTTCTGTAAGAAATGAGAGAAGCAAGAAACTGGAGGTGTTGCTGGTGTTTGGCGATCATCTAAAGTGAAAGCAGAACACTGATGAGTGCCTGAGAGAAATCTCATATTTACACCCTAAAATTGAGGTGAGGGAAAGAGAATGAAAGTTTAGAGGGAAATACATGCTTTTTGTAACATATGATTATATGCAAAATAAATCGTACAAATAATTATGAGAGGCTGTTTGGGCAGTGGCAGGGGTAGATGTTGACCTGGCTTTTCCATAGGCCATGGTCAAGAGGGAGAGAGATCTTTTGGTGCGTTCCACTGCTCTCCAGAACCCTTCTGGGCACAGTTCACCGTAAGCACAGCAGGGCTGGGAAGAGGGGGTGGCGAGTGAGGCATCTCTCTCAGGGCCATGCTCTTGATGCCTCGCTCGCCTCACCTTAGTCCCAGCCCCAAAGAACATGCACCACCCACTTTGATAAAGAACACTCATAATTTTGACTCAGAGCTTCCACACAGAGTAAAGGTGGCTGATTTTCATTCTAACCCTAACTTTTTACTACAGAGAAAAATAAGCGAGCCATACTCCACCCTGAAAGCCTAACATAGGTGTCTCTACATTTCTGACAAAGAACTCGGTTAACTGACTCGCTCTCCAGCCAGCCAGAGCCGGCTGAACCTGGCTATGAGCTTCTGCTTTTTAACCAAGCCAGTATATAATAATATCATTTATTATCCTCTTACAGAAATGTAATATTTTTTAAAGGGAGGAGGCAGAGAATGTCCTCCACACATTTGAAGAATATATAAAAAGCCCCCAAACTTCCAGAATATGTTAAAGCTGCAACTATCAGAGGGCCAAAAAAAAAAGAGAAAGAAAGAAAAAAAGTCAGCTTAAATTTAATAGACCGTTTAAATTCATAGTTGATGGTAATTAGAGAGCCAGCAGTATTTCTTTAAGCGGCTGCTAGACAGAGCTTAATCCAATTTAGATAATCACTAACCTTTGCTTTTTTTTTTTTTCTTCCTCTTTCTCTCTCTCGCCTCTAAATGAAATCCAAGGATTGATCTACAAAGGCCATAAACTGGCAAAACGTAAGAAAAGAATAAAGAGAGAGATTGGGCGACTGTTACCTCAAAGAGCCAAGTCCAATTAAAATGGAAACAGGTCTCACGGACTCCCTAATTTACATCAACTATAACCTGGGGTTTCCAACAAGTCCTCTTCACAACAGAAGCCATGCCAAGGGAGGTGGCAGTACTTCCTCCCCCATTTTCCCCTCTCAGCACCTTGTCGGGCAGGCTAATTGCCAGGTCTTGCCCAGCAATGTGACAGCCATCCCCAGCCAGACCAATGCCAGTAATTCTTAAATTCACAATACCTTCTGGGCCTCTCTCCTTCTTCCATGGGATAACTACTGTCAGAATTATCCAGACTGTCCCTTCAGTTCCTCCATTGTTCACCCAACTCCTGTGCCCTCATTTTAGTGCTACCACACTGCTCTGATCCAGAAACTTCCAGAAACTTCCATGTGAACAAGTAGGACCTTCTTGAGTACTTGGGACCCTGGGTTCTTCATGGAAGGCCTTCAAGGGTAGATATCAAAATGAACTAGAAAGAACAAGGGGCTTTAGTTAATAGCTGTGTGACATCAGGAAAGTAATTAACCTCTCTGAGCCTTCATTTTCACATCTTAAAATAGAGAAAAGAATAGCTACCTGCACAGTTGTTGGGAGGTTCAGATAACATTACCATGGCTGGACCTGGCTCACAGTTACTGCCCAGTAAATAAGTTGGCTCATTTAACTGTACAAGTTTCAAGGTAAACCTTGCCTTGGATCTCCAGCCCCTGACAAAAGCGTAAATAACTCAAGTTCACCTCTGATGCCCCATTATTGCCTTGCATCATCTATGCTCCCAACCTCCTTCTTAGCTCCAAAGGGGACTCTTCCCTTGTAAAACAGTACCTTCTGCTTAACAGGGTACCACCGTCTCTGTTCCAAAATTACTAACCTCATACCCCATACGAAGCCCACAAAATATTTTATTCCCAATTTTCAGCAACTGAAATATTAATTCCCACTGACTTGTTCACAAATGATACTTTCTATAAGCATTGCTTTTAGCAAGCATTTACATTTTGCACATACAGAGGCAACTCTAAGGAATAAACTTTCAATGATGAATGCTAAACACAGTAGGGATCTTTCATAGGGCCTCACACTCTATTTCTCAAATCAATTCTGTATTGGTCTAGCTCTGCAAAAAAAGATGAACATGAAAAAGGCTACAATTCAAGAAAGATTTCAGTATATTTTACCTTGTACAAGGGTAATACAAAAGGAATGACCACAGCGGATTATATACATGCACACCTACAAATTCCCTAAGACAGAGAAATCATTAAGAAATCCACAGGGCTTCCCTGGTGGTGCAGTTGCTGAGAATCCGCCTGCCAATGCAGGGGACACGGGTTCGAGCCCTGGTCTGGGAAGATCCCACATGCCACAGAGCAACTGGGCCCGTGAGCCACAACTACTGAGCCTGTGCGTCCGGATCCTGTGCTCCACAACAAGAGAGGCCGCAATAGTGAGAGGCCCGCGCACCGCAATGAAGAGTGACCCCCGCTCGCCGCAACTGGAGAAAGCCCTTGCACAGAAACGAAGACCCAACACAGCCAAAAATAAATAAATATATTTAAAAAAAAAAAATCCACAAAGCCCTTACTGATTTCAATTTTCTACAGATGAATGGTTTAAATGTTGCACATACATTGTCGATGAATGAATTGAAGATTATGACATTAGCTCTGGATTTCCAGCATGAAATTTTCAGATAGCAGTGTGATAGTTTTCTAAAGACAAGACTGGGATTATTTTTTTTCAGTTATTGAACCACTCTGTGATATTATGTGACATTTAAAGAAAAAAGCCACCAAGTTAATCAACTATAAGATGATCTAATTAACAACGGAGGCCCTGAAAGGAAAGACATCTCCAGAACAGGCTGGCACTACAAGGCTGGAGTAACAGATCTGGAACCCATTCTCAGCTCCACCCCTGTGTGTGTCGCTTTGGACAAATTACTGAAGTTCTCTAAGCCTCAGTGGGCTTACCTATGTAATGGGGATATGATAGTACCTATTTCACCATTGTTCTGGTGCAAATTACATAATATTATCAGAGTCTGTTAGTGCAGAGTTTAAGACATTATTAAGACCACAAGAGGCACTTGCCCTCTCCCCTTTTTTAAAATAAAGGGAACATTTTTGTAATGTTCAAACACAGACCATTATTGAAATTTCACCCATTGAAATAAATACACATCCATGACCCTCTGGATCTGAAAGAAACGAGGTCTCCTCATTGAGAAATAATTTTGTCTAAACTAAGCCCTTGAGAAAGAACCCAGTCAAACAAGTCTATTTCTAATGCCTTTCTTTTTTACACTACTAATGGTTCTGGCTGTTAGAAGCTTCAGTAAAATACTGAAAGGACAATGGTTGGAGCTGAAAAAACCAAAGACAACTTTGTGGACTGACCAAGCATTGTTTCCCTTATCTGCTACACTCTACAAAAACACTCTGAACAGCACCCTTGGTCAGATTCTTGGGCTGAATGCAACCAGAGAAGACCGGCCAGCCAGGTTCCACAGAGAGGAGGGCTGCACTTTCCTCAGTCGTACTAGGAACCTCATGTGTGAGGTTTAAAATGTGGCTGAATTAGTTTCTGCAAGTTCCACCTCTCCTCCTGACCCGCTTGCTGCTTCATGCTGTCAGTAACAGCGCCTTCCAGCCAGAGAGCAATTTACCAGAGCACAGCACCGTGAAATACTGCAGCATGTAGGCCAGTGAAATGTCATGACTGCACCCACGGTGGTCACTAAAGGGAAGTAAAAAGGGCAGTCTCTGAGGCTTGATCAGCGAGCAGCCTTTGATGGGGGAGGGGCAGGGGATGGAGACAATCTGGAGTTGGCGTCCTTGACTGCTTTGGTCCTTTGCAATGGGTCATTTGGATTTGCACGTATCGTCTGGGCAACAGGTCCAGAACTCTGCCCCAGCAGGGATGCCCGGAGACTCCGGCCCAGAACTATTTCCAAGCGGGTCTCCGGAGCAGACCTGCCGCTGAGCCGCCTCGCGTGAGCCTTCCGTCTTGTGGGGCGCATCGCAGTAATTGAAACCTTGCACTCCGCAGACTGTAGTGCGTCTATAAATACTCACCGCCTTACCGCTGACAAACAAAACGCGGGCTCCCGGCACCGCGGGGGAAGAGGCGGTGGCATGTGACCAAAGGCAGGTGGGTAGAACAAGGGGAAAACCCTGTTGCCAACCACAGAGGCACCCCACAGCCGATTCCTGAAGCACGGTTTGCAAGTAACACAACCTGGTCTGCCCTCGGACGGCCGTCCCTCGGAAAAGGGGCGGAAGACTGGGGACAAGAGGGTGCCGGCTGCAGGGGCGGAGGCTCCAGGGCGCCCCCTGTGCGCGCAAGGAGCTCTGCGCGCGCACAGTAGGCGCACAGGGGAAAGCCTCTCCAAAAGGAGGTCTGGCGGGAAAGGTGAAGCAGAAAGGGGATGCCGCCGGCGAGCAGAGCCGCCCGCCCTGCCGGGTCTCCGCAAGCTGCGCCCGGGCCCGCCCCAGTCGGCAGAGCGCGCACGTCCAGCGGCGCTCGGGACAAAGCGGCTCACTTCTCTGGCCTCCCCTCCCACGCCTCTCTCCGGAAAAAGGGGGAATGGCAGGAAAAGATGGGGTGTTTCGGGGCGCCGAATCGCCCGCGCCCGAGTAGGGGCAGCTCTTTAGATTTGCCCCTCAGGCCAAAGAGGAGAACGAGAAAGACCGACAAGCAAACTTTCTTTTTCGATCTCCTGGCACAGCCTGGGTCCCAGGATCGGCGGCGTCCCGCGTTCCACCCCACAGCGGTCCCTCGCCTACCCTAAGGTGCGGACGCTGGGCGCCTTTCCCGCCCCCCACCCCGCGCCCCCCATGGTGGTCGCGAGCCCCTTCCTCTATACCCGCCTGCAGCGTCCGATCGGAGAATCCTTAACCACGCGGGGGCCCCCACCCGGTTGCCCCCAAATGTAACGCTTTTCCCCAAGGCCCCTCCCCGTGCCCCGCCGGATTGTGCCCGGTGTGCCCGGCGATTTTGTTCTCAATCTCGTGCCACTGCTGAGCCTAAGACTCCAGCCCCTCCTGAGTCACCTCGAGTCACGCACACCCGCAGCTCGCCTCCGCCCCAGACTCCGCGCGCCCAGGGAAAAGTTTCCGGTCTTCCCGGGAAAGTTTTCTCACCCGAGAGCAGTGAGCGACCTGGATGGCTCTCGCCGCCGCGCTCCGCTCAGCCGCCTTCTCTACCTCCTCTCCCGGCTCTGCCCTCCGCGGGGTCCGGTCAAGACTCAAGTCCTCTCCGGCGCGAGTCCACAAACGCGGCGGCAGCGGAGCTCCCGGAGCCGAGCTGGTGACACGTTTCCCTCCTCTCTCATCTTACGACCTCCTCCTCCCCCCCTCCTCTTCCTCCTCCTCCCACTTTTCCTGTCCTGTGCTCATCGCTTCAGTTTCTCTCCAACAGCCCCCATCCCAGCCCCACCTCACCCCCTCCCACTGCTCCTCCCCAACAGCAACTCTCACCTTGCTAGGGAGGGGGACAGGGGAAAGGGGGCGCCTGCGCTTAGATCCAGTTCAACAATTTCAGGAAATCCAACGCTTTAACTTGAAAAGCTGGGGAGGATGCAACAGGTCATGGGAGCTTGGCTCTGCTTTCCCCTCGCACAAGACGAGACCCCCCCACCTACCTCCACCCCTACGAAGAGAAACTCTACCAAGAAGCCAAGGGAGTGACTCTAGGGCGCACTAGAGGACTAGAGCCTGGGGCTTTTGTCGTGGCTTTAAGGAGCAGTCCTGAGGCTGATTCCAGGAGAAGTTGTTTTAAGTGCATCAATGAACATATAATTCCAGTGAAGTCTCTCCCTTAGATTTGCAAAACTCTCTTAAAATTCCCCACTTCTCTTTCCAACTGAAGGTTTAGTGAATTGGAGGGTCCTTCAGAGTTTGAAACAGCAGAAAACCAACCAATCCCCAAATTAAAAACAATGAAAAGTTATTTTCAAAACTTTTTTTTTTGCAGGTGTTAAGAATTTGATGCAGCTGTTTTCAGGACTCACTGGCTTGCATAATTTCACCCTATGGCTGAGCAGGAAATACTTTACAAATGCTGCCCCGTTCACACATCACACTTAGGCTTTGAAACCACAGTGACATTTGCTGAAAAAAGATGTCTTTTTATGTCAAAACTGAGAAAAAAAAATTCATGTTTATTTTGATCACTGTGACCTTACAAAACCGATGTAAGGGTGGCTGGTCAGAGTGAGCCCAAGGAGGGTTTCATGAAGCTCTGGGTGCCCCCGCCTTGTCCAGTGATATCAGATAAAGCTAAAGTATTCTCAACAAACCCCAGGACGATGAAGAGACTTTAAGCCTCATCCCAGGAATCACAGACAATGAAAGGCACTGGACAAAGCACGTGCCTGGGAAAGAAACAATTGAGAGGGCAGTGGTCAACGAGGAGACTTGGGAGATGCATTGAAAAGCAGCTGTGTTGAGCGTTTGAGAGCCAAAGCCTGGAGCCAGAAGGTCAAGGTTAGTCAACCACCATCTCTTACTTAGTTGCATGATATTAGCCAACTTAACCGCTACCCCTTAGTGTGCTCTTATGAAAATGGGGATAAAAGTAGTAGCTAGCTCAGGGTTTAATGGAGGATTTAATGAATTTCATAGAGAGAAAGTGCTTAGAATCTCTGCTGGGATTCAACAGATACTAAGCTATTATTATTACTATTATTATCCTGCAGGTCTGGGAAGTGGAAAGGGAATCTTTGTTCAATGAGGCCTACCCTATTCAGTCTATTTAAAATTGTAGCTCACTCCTCCCTCCCAATCCCCTTCATTCAACTCTACTCTTTCTTTTTTCCATGGTATCTATCACCTTGTAACATTTTATGTGATTTACTTTTTAAAAACATTTATTGTCTCTCCCACCACCTCTTGCTTCTGCGCTAGAACATCAGCTCTACAAGAACGTGGATTTGCTCTGATATTACTCAAGATCCTAGGAGAGTTCCTGGCATATAGTATCTCCCCAGTAAACATCGTATGAAAGAATACGTGAATAGATTTCATTTAGCAAATTTATGCTATGCTGACTGCGTGTGGTGGGTTGGGCTCTGTGCAATAAGAAAAAACTTAATCACCAGGCTATCCGAGGATAAACATGGCTCCCTTTACACTCCCTGTAAAGAGAAGTATTCACAGTATAGGCGATGCCAGCTTGGTGGGGACGCCATAAAAGAATATTCAGGGATTGGAAGGGAGGTTTAAAGAGGTTAAACTCTCTTCTAACCCTAAGGGTTGCTAATTTTGTGAACAGAATTTTCTTAAAATAAGAAGGAGCCAACATTTTGGTGCAAATCAGAGCTTTGCTCTAAGGACCATTAATACCAATATATTATACTTGTCACCACCCACATTTTTACCAAAATTCTAACTAAATATCAGTGGAACATTGCTTTTTCTTATTAAGAAATAGAATTTTGTTAGAAGAAACCAATACAGATCATGCTACTTAAATATTCATTTATGGAGGAGGAAATTCTAGTTCTTTATTAGATATATCAGGTACACAGCTTACCATGGCTACAGCCTCTGAAATGGAAGTTGGCCCAATCAAGGTTCCTGCTGAAAGGCTAGGCCTTAGGCAGCCCCAGTGGGCACTGACCCAAATGCAGCCAAACTCTGTGATAAACTCCTCTGAGAAACTCTGGCCTGAAAAGGTACATTGGGCCAATCAGATTCCATTTCAGGAATGTGAAAACACACACACACACATGTACCTAGTATCCAGAACAAAAGCTGAAAGGTCATGACTTTATCTGAACTCTAGTTTCTAAAAACTGTCTATAGACTAACTAGATATATATTAGATGTATACTGTTTGAACCCCGTGGTGTCAACATTTTCTAAATTACTTGCCAACATGTAAAAAGCAGCAAACTTCATGCAAAAATGTGGATTTTCAGCTTGCCTTGAAAACTCTGGATGACCTGGCATTGTCCGTGGTGCAGGCCCGCACGGCCACAATTAGCTGGTGCGACGGTGCTTCTTTCCTGTTAAACAGGGCATGCACTTTCCAGTTTGCCACAAGCCCAGCCACTCCCTACTCTCTACTTCTCTTGTTCCCAGCCTGCTTCACCCACTTCCCTGCCACCCAGATGCAGCTAGAAAAGGGATGCTGGCATATAGTTGGAGGGGCGGGGGTGGGGGAGGGGGGCAGAGGTCTGAGTCAGCAGAAATTATGTAAGAGGATGGCATTGGTTCAAACCATTTTTCTCCCAGCAAGAGAACCCCTTTATAAACAAACTTTGCATGGAATTGCAGAATTTGAATACTACTGAGGTGAAGGAAGCTATGGGGTAGGTAGGGAGGCAAGTGGGCACAGGGGGCAGCAGAGGCCCTCACTAGGGCTGCCTTGGGATCAAAGCCGCCATCCAGTTCTTGCGCTTCCAGAGGTCTGTTGTTCCTGCTTTTCCTTTGTTCCCATGACAATGCCTACCCCTCCCAATCCATTACTCATTTCTACCCCCCAAAGCCTAATCAGACCACGTTTAGGAAGGGTTAGATGACGTGTCTAAAATTATACACAAACAAGGAAGGACAGAGCAGGGACCCTTAATGCCAATTCAGGACTCTTGTTCTATACTATACTCCCTCTTGGTCTGATTAACTGCTTTCCTCTCTAAATAATAATTAAAATTACTTCAATTTGCAGAAGCATAGCATGTAGTAGCTTAAGGGTCTGGTATATAATAGGTATGAAATAAATATCTGCTGAATTTAGGTGTTTAAGCTCTGATCTCCAGTTCAGACCTCCTTCCATGACACCTCACGGTCTCATATCGTATCATAAAAGTATTCCAATGAAGAAAAAAATCATCAGATCATTCCATAAGTTTTCTCCTTTTTATAAATAGAAAACTGGAGGCCCAGAAAATCCAAGATCCTTTGCTAATGGCTGGTACAGAGCTTGTGAGGAGCACAGGTAGGTGCCCAGGCATACGCAGTTTCGAACACATAGTTTTTCAGGACCTTGGAGCTCAGGTCATAAAATAAGTTAATGTAGTTACTCATGATAAATGCCAATCTAGATACAGAACTTGCATAAGCCCTCAATATATGTCCACAGCATTGCACCATCCATAAAAACAGGACCATTTGAAAAATAAGCTCAGCATCTGATCTAACACTGGGGTATAAAATCAGTGACCTTTGGTATAGCAGGAGGACTTAACACACAAATGAAAACTCTTGCTCTCCTTCTGCCCTCTTTTTAACTTCCACAGTAAGAAAAACTGAGAACCTTGAAGTTTGTTTTCGGGAAGAATTTTGGATGATACAAAAAAAAAATTGTTTTTGTTCGTTTCATTCTTTGTTTGATAGCAATGGGCTGTTTCTGGTATGTTGGGGTTTTTTCTATCAATTTTATCTTTTAGTATTGGGAAGTGCCTCTCCATTCTAAAGGGATTGGTATTTAATTCAGTCTGAATGTGTTTTGAGAATAACTTGAATGAGCAAATCTTAAAAGTGAAAAGAACTTTAGCAATCCTACGTGAATTTTCCCCAGATAATCCAGATATCAATTATTCCTTCCCACAATTCCAAGTCAGTCAGTTGGTCGACAAACATTGAACCATCACTTATTGGTGTCAGGTACTGGGGATGCCACAGTGAGCAAAAAAGACAAAGTCCCTGCCATCAAGAGGCAGAAAACAAACAATAAACGTGGAAACGAACACATAAAGGTAATTTCACATAATTTCAGGTACTGATCTGTGCTATGATGAGGATAAAATGGGGTATTAGAGTGATTGGAGGGAAGAAGAGAAATGCTTTATCTTTGGTTATCATGGATGGTCTCTCAGAGAAGGTAGCTCTGGAGTTGAGATTTAAATGATGACAAGAGGCAGCCATAGGAACAGAAGAATGTTCCAAACAGAAGGAAAGGTCAGTGTAGAGGCCTTGAGTCAAGAAGAAGCCTATCAAGTTAGAGGGATAAAAAGAAGGGCAGTATGGTTGAAGCCTAGCAAACAGGTCCAAGAAATAGATCAGGGTCAGATCATATGGGACCTGGTAAGTCATGGTAAGAGTTGGGTCACAGTGGGAAGTTATTGGAGGGTTTAGGTAGGAAGTAATGTGATCTGATTTCTGTATTAGAGAGATCCCTCTGGCTGATATGTGGTTCATAAACTAGGAAAAGGACAAAAGTGAGGGCTGGCAGTCCCTTAAAGGAGGTGGCCACCGTAGACCAAAGGAGAGATGATGATGCTTGAATTAGTTTGAAGCAATAATGTTTGTAAAACATTATAGAATTAAAGATGATGAGACTTTCTGATAGATTGGATGTGTGACGTAAAGACAACCATCATGGGTGGCACTTCCATTTCTTTGAGCAATGGGGTGGATAGTGGTACCATTTACTGAGATGGCAAGGACAGGATGGAGAGTGAAGTTAGAAGGAGAATTAGTAGTTCTGCTTTAGCCATGTTATGTTTGAAATGCCTGAAGTGAGAGCCAAGCAGAGATGTTAAAGAGACATTGGAGTATATGAGATGGCATTGAGGGCTGGAGAGAGAAATAGGAGACCTTTCAGCGTACATAGAAGGTACAGAAAACCAAGGAACTAGGTATGATGCCTTGGACAGTATGACTGGAGAAGAGAAGCCGGGAAGAATAGAGGAGTCTAGTGAAAGAGGAGGAACCAGCAGAATAGAAAGAAATGAGTTGCTAATGAGACAGGGAAATCCAAGGGAGTGTGATATAGAAGCTTCGAGAAGATATTCCAAGAAGGAAGGATTGATCAAGTATGTCCAGTGCTGTCAAAAGGTCGAGTAAAATGAAAACAGAGAATAACATTTCTTTGGCAAAATGTAGGTCATTGGTGACCTTGATAAGGGTCCTTTCAAGGGAGCGGTATGGAAGGAAATTCCATCAGAGTGGGCTGAGAAGAGAAAGAGAATTGAAGAAATGGAGACAGGGAATACTAACAACTTTTTCAAAGAGTTTTGCTATGAAGGGGAGCAGAGAAATGGGGCTGTACCTGGAGGGTGAACGGTCAAAAGATAGTCTGCTGGTTTGATTGATGGTTTATTTTTAAATGGGTGATAGATAGCAAGGCATGTTTTAAAGGCTGACGAGAATTATCCAGTAGAGAGGGAAATTGATTTATATCCCTACACACATTTTGGTGGGAGGGGATAGGGAAATAAATGCTCTTGTTGAACACATTCTCCAAACGTGGCACCATTTAAACACATTTTAAATGCAATAAATTGACATGTTGAGACTATGACGAAAAGATGTTAGAGGAAACCATGTGGAAGTAAGATACTGACGTGCACAGGGAAGGTTCTCACATCAGAGCTTCTGCATTTCACAGCTGCAAAAAACATCAGTCACTTAGACCACAGTGCGAATGGTATCTTTTAGAAGTTGTGCAATATGAAGACTTAACCTTAAGATTGTTTGGGCTAGATCCTCTACCAACCAACCATTGGTGCAGACCCAGGCCCAAATTTTCTTTGCAGATTTAAGAATCTGACTACATACATCAACCCACTCACCACTGGCACCTCCACAGATGCTGTCATTGTATTGCCCGATGCACCTCTCAGAAGGTCTTTTGCATCCAGAGGCAATGGAATACATTCATGGTAAACCATATACCCCAGTTTTCATGTCACAGTGTAAAATCTGCACACACCCAATCCATCTCTGCACCTTCAGGCAGAACTGAATTGGAAAAATTCCAAATAATCAAAGTTGTTCCAAACATATTTTTTTATTTTCCTCCATCATTGTAGCAGGCATTTGAGAATGCCTGCCCAGACCATACTCCCTTCTCTAAGAACCATCACACTCAGATTCTGCAGAATCGGGCAGCAGATCATCCTGTGAGTTGTGACAGGTGACTGGTCCTGGGAGCAGGCAGATGAGCAGTGCCTATGAGACTGCCCTCTAAAAATTCAAACTAAGGTGCCCAGATACCATATAAGTCAGCTTCATACCTCGCACAGCAGGAGCTGGCTCCATGTGCCCCTGGCTTCCTGGAAATGCTCACACCACTCTATGCCTTCAACATGAGAAGCCAGGGCTCAAGGTCACCATTAATCCTCCAGACTGTCATCACCACATTTGGTCTTTCCATTCCCATTTCTGACCTGTCTCCCAGCCCTTCCCCATTCCCCAAAAGCTTCTGTTGTGTGCTCTGGAACCCGTAGTCCATCATCAGCAAAATCCCCTTTATGTTCAACTTCTCTGAACATTTCATTAGCCTTTATGCCATAACCTTGTAGTTCTCAAGCATTTTGGTCTCAGGGCACTCAAAAAAGTATTCAGGACCCCCCAAAAAAACTTTCGTTTGTGTGTGTTATATCTGTCAATACTTACTGGATTTGAAACACAACATTTAAATTAACTTATTAATTTAAAATAACTATAGTAAAACCATCACGTATTTTATGAAAAATAACTTTACATATATGTATCTTTTTAAGTCACAGGAAGAATGACATTGTTTTACATTTCTGCAGATCTCTTTAACTTCCAGCTTAATGGAAGACAGCTGGATTCTTCTATCCACTTCTGCATTCAATCTGTTGTGTTATCACACATCACGTAGCCTCTGGAAAATTCCACTGTAGACTTGTGAGAGAATGAGAGCAAAAAGGCAAATAATATCTTAGTGTTACTATGAAAATAGTTGTTGACTTATGGATCTCTGACAGGGTCTTGGGGACTCCCTGGGGTTCCTGAACTACACTTTGAGAATCACTATTGTAAATGAACACTGGTTCTCCCCTGAGGGCCTTCCATCCTCCAAAGTCCTCTCAAATGGCGGTGTTTTTTCTCCCGCACTCCTTGTATCACTGAATTTTGAGGGAGAGTAGTTGTTTTCCTTGTTCCTTATGCCACTTCCAGACCATAGTCCCTCCCTGAAAATCCCATCAAACCATCAGATTATTCTACCCACTTTCCCTCCTTGTTGTGGTCATTGCAGTCTCTTGGGTTATCCTTCTCTTTCCTTGAAGCTTTAACTCCCAGTTCAAGGTCACTCTCTTAGGTATTGCTCTTGGTGCTTTCAATGTCCATTCAATGTCCATTGAAGAATTATCTTGGTGATTTCAATATCCATAGATAGAATCCTTCCAATATCCTCAACGCTCAGTTCCTTGACCCCTGCTCCAATGACCTTGTCCTTCACTCTACCGCAGCCACTCACTCTCTTGGTCAGCCTTGACCTTGTCATTTCCTATTGCTTGCCACTCTCTCCCACTCTCTAACTTTCCACTTCTCTCCCTCTAGTTCCCTGACTCCCATAATTCTTCAACTCCCTGGGATATACTACCTTTTCATGGCTCTCAACCCCTCAGGTCCTCACTTCCCTCCTCATTCAGCTTAGATTCCATTATTATATTAACTTCTTCACATACACCCTAGACTCCCTTGCCCCTTTCTCATTGCATGGCTTTGCTAAGCCAAGGTTGTTCAATCCAATTCTCCTCTACTCAGTGCCTACATCAGTATAAACATAGCTGGAGAAATACAGGCAACCGTGTGTTCACACCCACCACCTTCCTGGGCCCCTACTGCCACTCTGCACCCGCACCAAATGTCTCTAGTCTTTTCACGCTTCTGCTGTCTCCCACATTCCAAAGTTTTCTTCCTCATCCTCACTCTCAGATGAGAACCTTCATTCCTTCTTTGCATGATAATATAAGAACATCTAATAGCAATTTCAATAATGCTTTGGACTGAATGATTGTGTCCCCCCAAATTCATATGTTGAACCTCTAGTTTCCAATGTGATGGTATTTGGAGGTGGGGCCTTTGGGAGTTAATTAAGGTTAAATGAGGTCATGACGTTGGGGCCCTCATGAAATAACGAATACCTTTATAAAGAGAGAAAGAGACACAAAAGCGATATCTCTTTCTGTTTCTCTGTATTTCTCTGTCTCTCTCTCTCTCTCTCAAAAAAGAAAATCCATGTGAACATACAGTAAGAAAGCAGTATCTGCAAGCTCCGAAGAGAGCCCTCACCAAGAATCAAACCTGCTGGTACCTTGATCTTGAACTTCCCAGTCTCTACAACTGTGAGAAGATGGATGTCTGTTGTTTAAGCCCCCCAGTCTATGGTATTTATTACAGCAGCCTGAGCTGACTGACACACATACCACCACTTCTGTACCTATGCACCTGCTAGACTCTGTAGCCATATTCCGCCTCCCTCCTACTGCTGGAGATGGACTGCCAGTGCCGAATCTGAGGCTAAACCCTCCATTGTGCAACTGATCCCATCCCCCCACATCTCCTAGCGGGGTGTTACTCCGCTCCCACCCTTCCAGTTTATGTAGAACAAGACAGCTTGAAAGATTTTTCCATATTCATTGTCCCTAATATTTATTCTCTTTTTCTTTCTTTGACCCTCTCCAATCAGTCTTTCATCTTCTCCATTCTGCTGAAACTACTTGTCAACATCATCCATGATCTCCATGTCACATAGGAACTCAAATACTTGTTGAATGAATGAATGAATGAATTCTCAGAGAGTGAGGATCTCCCAACAGAAAAGTCACACATGTGTGTGCGTGTGCACACACACACACACACACACACACACACACAGATAGAGGGGGAGGGGCAGAGAGAGGGAGAAGGACAGAGAGAGAGAGAACTCTTCCTGGCCCCAGCTCCCACAAAGCCTGGCTTGGCCTTATGTCTTCGAGAGGCCTCTTTTATTTAAGAGTGGGGTACGGGTAAGGCTGTCCTTTGCGACACAGGTATCTTGACCAGAACAGTCATCTCTTCTAGTATTGATATAACCCAAATCTTACCATCAAGAAATGCTTCCTTGTGGGGAAGAAGCCTAAACCTTGATTTAGACCTAGTAGCATTATTTCAGGGCAGTTCCTTAATCCATGAGAGTCTCAGTTGCAGACACAATCTGGTTTTCAGGGATTTTTATAAAGTCTAAATGAAGTTTATGAGAGTTATGTGAAATATTTGGCATAGTGCTTGGCACACTGCAGTACATTTTTTTAGTAGCAATAGAAAAGTAACGAGGCATCATATTCAAAACAGGAGATCTTGTGTGTTTATTGTGTATAATGTTTGTTTCCCTAAATAAATAATCCCAATTCCTTTATGATAAAGCCTAGTATTGAGCTTGATTCCCAGTTTGATTCACATATGTTTCAGCCTCTCTTTATTCTCTAATGTTTATTGTATTACTGCAATACAAATGTACTCTTGTATTAAAAAATACTGTTGAGTATAAAGGAGACTTCGACAAGTGGTCCAAGAATATGGAAATAAAATGGTAATCCTAAAACGTGATATTCACATGCTCCTCACTTCATAAATAGATAAAATAAAAATAAGGAGCAGAATCACATAAATATAACATAAGGACATAAGATAGTAGTCTTCATTGGTTATATACAAAGACAAATGGAATAAGTAGGAGTGTGTTTATGCTTGTTCATTCCTGTTGGGGTAGGGGAAGCGAAAGGAAGAGGGGAGGATAAGAAAGGGAAGAATGTGGAAGAGGAGAAAGAAAAAGACACGGGGAGAGAGATGGTTTTGGCCAGTGAAAGAGTTCTGGCCAGGAGAGTTCATCTAGGCTGTAGTCAAGAGGCCTGATGAAAAAAATCCCTCAAGGCAATCTATCCCCCTTTCCTCAGAGTCCGTGCCCATCTCTCAAGTCTCTAACCACAAATTCAGTGTCCTGGGTACCATGATGCAGCCACAAGGTGTATCCCATGCAAAGTAAGCTTCTGGGGATTGACTCATGCTAACTAAATTCTCCAGAGCCTGATGTATAAACTAACATACTAATTAATATGTAACCAGTAATTTTGGTTTCTAGGACTCTGCCTAGAATCACATTGATAAATTTTCTCTTTTTCCTGCATTAGTAGGAAATTTATTCACTTTCCATTTTAATCTAAATCTTCCTCTGCACGATGGAATTCCCATTATACCCTAAACATTGCATCCTATGCCTCCCTCTTCTCTCCTCCCTCTCTTCTTCTTCCCTTCCTTCCTTCCTTCCTTCCTTCCTCCCTTCCTTCCCCCCCCCCACACTCACACACACAAATGTGGAATCTACAATAACAACAGTTACAACTGACATTAATATTAATTGCAGACATACGACGTACTGGCACTGTGTCAGGTGCTTTGCAAGCAGTATCTCACACCTCAGACAACACTATGACATGGGTGCTACTATTACCCCCATTTTACAGATGAAGAATTGAGGCTAAAATGAACGCTTTAGTCCTTTCCCAAGGTCACCCAGCTTGTCAGAAGTAGAAATAACCACAAATTACAAGGTTTTCTTTCCCACTGTAAGTTCTTCCCTACCCTGAGTCATCTCAACCTCCCAATTTAGGGAGAGGAAGTTACAGAGCTGTTTGGGGAAGATAAATATTCTCATCCAAACCACCAACGTAGGGAGGTTTTCTGCTGGACGTGGGAAAGGAGGAGAACTCTGCAGTAGGAGAAAGTGGGCAGAGCCAGGATGCCCTGTCCCTTTGGACAACTGTCCCTAGCAGCTGGGTCAGGGTGAGCCAAGCCAGCACATGGACGGCCGTGGCTCAGAGAGAACTCTCTGTTCATTCTCTGGCATTAAGTGGGGCAGTTCTGATCTGACATCACTCAACGTCTGTTCCACTTCTCCTAAGTATGGTACTCATGTTACCAGAGTTTGGGTGTTTCAGCCTGGCTTTCATCAATGAAGTCTAACTTAGGGCATTTCTCAAGCTCTCCTCTGAGGAAGAGTAAACCACAAGCTGTTGCTAGTGTTACTGGAAAAAGGTTCTTCACTCAAATAATTTTTGGAAATATCATGCACACAATATCATAACATGCATCTGTATGTTAAGAACTTGGGGGCTGTCCGCAGGAAAGAAACATTCAGTTATGTAATTTCTTTTCATGGACTACTATTAACAGTTTAGGGATATAGTTTTCCACAGAACACCATCGGGAAAATGCTGTCCTAGACAGGAGAATTGCACGTCAGTCAAATTTGCTTTGAAGAGGTCCCAGGACTAAATAAGATCAACAGGAGTTCTTAACAGAATCTACTCAGCCGACTTTGCTTTCAGTTTTTTAATGTCTTGAATGACTAATCTATGGATACTATCCAAATTTACAGGGAAAATGTCTCCCTCCTTACTTTCCACTGCAGAAACCAAATGAGTAACCTTCACAATCATTCCCTCTGACCTGCCTATGCATCTCATCCGGGCTGGAGAAAAGAATAAGAACCAGCCACCTCCTTCATGAGAAAGGCTGTTGAGACCCGATGGAGATGTGATCAAGGGCATTTGATCGTAAATTAGCGCAAGCAGCCATATTTACTGAGAGCACACCAGGTACCAGGCCCAGGCTAGGCCCCCAGCAGACAGTGGGTGACCTGTTTAATTGTACAGCCTGCCTGTGATGGCTCACGGGCCTGTCCATTTGGGGAATACCCAGAACCTAGCACTGTGCCTCCACTGAGTAGACACTCAATAAATCTTTATTAAAGGAAGGAAGGGTGGGAGGAAGGAAACAAATTGAGGTTTGGAGATGCTAACTTGCCCAACATCACACCTCTAGCAAGCAGGAGAGCCAGGATTTAAATGCCAAATAGCTGAGCTCTCCCACATCTCACCAACTGTCAAGCTTTTTGTTAACTAGCGCACAACCAGCGTTGAGGAGCTGGTGTGAGGCTCTGGCCATGTGTGCTCTGTACATTAGCTTTGGCATTACTGTAGCTTATGCAGTCAAAATTGCACTTTTTTTTGGAGTGCCTGGTAATAACAGCTAAAATTTATTGAGCACTTACTATGTACCACTTACTACACTGAGAACATGACACAGCTCATTCCCCATGACATCCTAAGAAGAAAGTACAATTATAAACCCATTTTACAGATGCGGAAACTGAGGAGCAGAGAGATTTAGATGACAATCTCTAATTAAGTGGTGGAGTCAGGATTTGAACTGAGGCAGTTTGACCCTCAAATCCCTGCTTTTAGCCTCTTTGCTACATCTATTCCCTCAGTCCAATGATAGACATCCCAAGAGAAGGAAAAGACAGAGGCAAGTACCACCCACAGCTGGATAATTAAATATATTTATTTGATTAATTTAACCCTGAAAAATGTTTACATAGTTCTAAGCACATCACCAGTATCAACTCATTTAATTCTTATAATACCGCAAAACAGTATGAGGCTGGTACTATTATTATTTCCATTTCATAGATGAGAAAACTGAGGCACAGAGAGTTTAGTAACTTGCCCAAAGTCACACAGCAAGCGGCAGAGCTGGGAGTCAAACCCAGGCAGTCTGGATCCCTAGTCCTTAGGCTTAACCGCTACGGGGTGCTGCCCAATGGGAACAGGCAGGCACTTCATTTAAAAGTGAAATACCCTCCCAAGACCAGTGGCTAAAATGATCTCAAAGAGGAACTCAGAGCCATCTGCAGTCCTGGAAGTTAAACGGGGCCCAGGGAGCTTTAGATTTCCTGGCTGAAAATGTTCCTGCTCATCCTACTAGAAATTAATAGCCGATTGTTTTTTGCATTCCTGCAGGAGGGGTGGGCCATTCTCCCTGGGCCCCCGCTGTTTCTGGAAGAGTAGGCTCTCAGCCAGCGTCAGCCAGGTAAAGACTGGTAGGTGAAGGGACCAAATCTCTTTGTTGAGAGGACCCGGCAGAGATGGGTCTGCTCCTGCTAATTCTGCTGGTCTAGGAGCCGGGCCCCTTCCTCCTCTCTTTGCAGGAAACCTGCCTTGGGTCAGTTCACAGCCCTTCTGCGCCTCTGACAGAGGGAGCTGGGGGAAGGAAAGGATGAAAGAAAAGATGTGAGTCAGGTTATTTGTTAGGAGAAGGGGCAAAAGGTCTTCAAAGGAAGCATGAGAAGCTGCAAACACAGCATCTAAGAAATGACGTTGAACTATTAACAGTGAATCCTGCCTAGCACAGTAAGTCTGCCCTCAGCTGTGCTGGACAGGCGTGAGCTCCGAGACGGGGTGGGGGTGATGTCTGTCCGGGCACAGGGCAGGGGCCCAATGAATATGTGCTGAATAACTTGTGACATGAATATAAGTGAACAGCCCCTTACAACTTTGGGTTTTACTTTTCTCTGGTCCATAAATGTTTGCCTCCTTTTTCTGTTTACCAGTATGACTGAAGAGATGCTATATATAGCCTGGACCCCAGCCTCATTCCCAGCCACTCTTTCTTTTCACCCACCCCACCCTATGCCAAGTCACGCTAAGCTGCTTGCATTCTTGGAAAGGCAATGGGTGGACTTGTGCATTCAAATGATGATTCCATTCAGGTCAAGGGTTCAGGTGATGGAGACAAGCCAGATTTCAGCGCTCATCCAGCAACATACCACTGAGAACGTGGGCACATTACTTAACCTCTCTGGGCCTGGAGCACCCTGTTCTCCTGCTCTCCCCTATAAATACCCACTTCCCCCTCCAGGGGCCAGGGCAGGATTGTCCTTCCCCTCCCCGCAGGGGGGCCTGCCCAGCACTTTGCACACCCTCCCCTCCGCGTTGACCTCAGCGTGCTGCAGGGGTCAGTTCAACTGCCTGGCTTGAGGCTGCTTTCTGAAACCTTTGATGCTAAAACTCTCAATTCTAATGACATTTATTATTTGGTCTAATTATAAATCCTGGTGCTGCTGTAAGAACAAATAGGGCCACCTGAAGTTCCGTCTGGGCAAGCCGTTGATATAATCAATCAGTGCCTTGATCACATTGCCATGCTGTTTTTATTTGGTCTAATTATAAAATATGTTTTAAAATATACAAGTTTATATAAAACAAAAGTCATCTTTAATCCTACCATTACCACCCGGTAAACTCCTATACAAAAATTTATAGAGCCCAGTTGGGGCCATTTAGTATATTCATTTATTCTTTCTTTCATTTATTCTCTCAACAAGTGTTGCTGGCACCCCTTCTGCCAAGACCCAACAATAAGCAAAAGAGACAAAGGCCCTGCCCTCATGGAGCTGACATCTTACTGGGGAAAAGAGGCAAACATACACATTTTCACTCTTCACAACCATCCAATGCGTGAGAATGAGAGTGGAAAAGGCAAATAAAGTAAGATGATTATCCTCCTCATCGTCATCATTATTAGGATTATTACAATAGTTTTGAACTCACGCACCCCACGAAGGGGTCTCAAGCAACTAAGACCAGCTACATAATTTGCAGTGCAAACTGAAAATGGCTGGGGTGGGGGTGTGTCTCTTGTTCAAAAGTTACTTAGAATTTCAAGACAGCCACAGCACAGCATTAAACAGAGCACCAGCCCTTCTGATCAAGGGGCCCTGAATGACTGCACAGGTCCTGAGGGCTACTTCACAGGTTCCTGGACCACACTTTGAGAACTGCTACTGCAGAATATGACCTGCCTCTTGCATCAAGTGGCTGACTTAGGGCCACAAGTATACACCAAAACGCTATAGAGGTAGCAGTCTGCGTGTGTGTGTGTGTGTGTGTGTGTGTGTGTGTGTGTGTGTTGTTTGAGCTTCTGGATCACCAGGCCTAAGTGTTCTTGATCACTTGTGCAGGTTTTCCCCTTGGGTGCCTTCCACATAATCTGCCCTGTTCAGTCTATTACACACACACACACACACACACACACACACACACACACACCCCTCTAGCTGAAAGTTTGCACCCCTTGTGTTCCAAATAGCTGCACACCCGATATTCAGATATTCATCATGGTTTCCTGTTTTGTGTTTTTATTGTGGTCGCAGGCTTTGATCAGCCGAACTGATGTCTATGGTCCCCATTTTCCTGTTTGGTGCCTAACACATAGTAGGCGCTCCATGCTTTAGCTGAGTTGAATTTTATAATTCCAGTGGCCAGGGGGAAATTCTACTTACTAAATGCTGTTAACAACTGACGATTGGCAACACAAATGCAGCAATTGGTCCTCCTTCCCAAGAACCAGGCTCTTCGGGAGATCAGCAACCCCATGACCAATGGGTGGACTTGTGCATTCAAATGATGATACATCATTTTCCTGAAACAAGTGAGCAATATTACCTGATGTTCCTGAGGCTCAGGTATGTATATAGCTAATAAAGGGCCTAAGTTTTTATAGTATTTAGAAGGATGCCCTTAGATTCCTGGTAACAAATTAGTCTATTTTAATGAACATTATACACGTTTATAAATAAAATACAGAGCCATTTACAATTCTGGTCAAATCACCTCTCTCTCCAGCACAGAGGGAAGGGACTGTGACCTCTCTCTCACTCTAAGACAAAAATCACACAATAGAAGTATTAATCCTTCACCTAAAATAGACCTTCTTCTACTCATATGAGAAGTTAGTACTGCTGCAAGTGCAAAGGACCCAGGACCTTGAGTTCAAATCTGCCACTTTACAGGATGGGGAAATTGAGGCTCAGAGATATGAAGTGATTTTTTTGTCCAAGATCACAGAGCTGTTTAATAGCAGCTCTGGGACACACACCCACCTCTCCAAACAGTTAGATAATGGACCATCCACACCAGAATAATGTGGGCTTTCAGGACAGTGTGGGTCCAGATTACTGAAAATTTAACCACTGCTTCATCCGGGATCATTAACAAGTAAAGCCTGAAATATCTTTTCCAAATCCAGCTGGACGTCAAACCCTCCACTAGTGCCCTGAGTACCATCCCTTTCCCAATGTTCGTTTGAAACATCTTTCTTCCATTTTCAGCATCTTTATCCTCTTCCCTTCCACTGGCCCCTTTTCCTTCCCTCCAATGTGTATTTATTGCTTTGGGGAGAAGAAAAAACAAGACTTCATAAGGCTAGCTGCTCCTCGTAGTTATAATTCTATTTCTTTCTCGGTTGTTACTGCCAAACTCCTGCAAGTGATATATACGTCAAGGCCTCCCTTTTCTCACCTCCCTTGACTCCCGTAAGCCCTTGCAGTCTGGCTGCCATCCCAGCGCTTAACAGAAACCAAGGGTCAATGATGTGCTTGTCCTAAATCAAATGTCTTTGACTTGGTCGTAATTCTCCTTGACGTCAATGACCATGCTTCCCTAATCGTGAAAGTCGTCGTGATAATACAGAAGCTTTTATACTTAAAAATAGGTCAGGTCTTAAAAAGCCATTTGTAAGTTCAGTATTTAAAAGGGCTTCGGAGCCAGACTGCCTCATTCACCTCTTGCTTGCACAGTTGACTAGCGGGATGCCTTGTGCCGCAGCTTCCATAGTGATAAACTGGGAACATAACATTACCTAGCTCACAGAATTTGGGTGAAAGTCCATGGAATATGTTTAGAACACTGTCTGGCACATATTACATGCTCAATAAATGTGAGTTGCTATTGTCGGTATAATATTTGTAAATCTAAGATGACCGAGAGGAGTTTATGTTTGCAATGTCCATTCACATACCCACCAAATGGAAGCATTGGTTGATGCTGTGACATTTCTGTTTCTCCTTGCTGCTGTCATACATCTCTCTCGGGTATATTTCCTTAAAACAGATCAATTTGGAAATCTATAGAGACAATTGACACTCCTTCCCCAGATGGTCTCCGTAAGTATCTTAGAGATCTATGGGATCCATACCCCCATCACCCAAGGTTCATTTTAATGAGGAACAGATTCATATGAACTTTAAATTTATGGAACACCCAGGCTTGCAACAAAAATCTCCAAGTGGGCTTCCCTGGTGGCTCAGTGGTTAAGAATCCGCCTGCCAATGCAGGGGACACGGGTTCGAGCCCTGGTCCGGGAAGATCCCACATGCCACGGAGCAACTAAGCTTGTGTGCCACAACTACTGAGCCTGCGCTCTAGAGCCCGCGAGCCACAACTACTGAAGCCCGTGCGCCTAGAGCCCGTGCTCCGCAACAAGAGAAGCCACCGCGATGAGAAGCTCATGCACCACAACCTAGAGTAGACCCCGCTCCCCGCAACTAGAGAAAGCCCGCGTGCAGCAATGAAGACCCAATGCAGTCAAAAATAAATAAAATAAATAAATTTATTTTTTAAAAAAATCCAGGGCTTCCCTGGTGGCGCAGTGGTTGAGAATCTGCCTGCTAATGCAGGGGACACGGGTTCGAGCCCTGGTCTGGGAAGATCCCACATGCCACGGAGCAGCTGGGCCCGTGAGCCACAATTGCTGAGCCTGCGCGTCTGGAGCCTGTGCCCCGCGACGGGAGGGGCCGCGATAGAGAAAGGCCCGCGCACCGCGATGAAGAGCGGTCCCCGCACCGCGATGAAGAGTGGCCCCCGCTTGCCGCAACTGGAGAAAGCCCTCACACGAACCGAAGACCCAACACAGCCAAAAATAAAAAAAATGAATAAATAAATAAATAAATAAGAAAATCCTTTAAAAAAAAAAAAAAAAAAAAAAAAATCCAAAAATCTCCAAGCAGCGCTTTCCACTTTCCGCAAGCTAAGCCCTTGCATTTTCCAATGCCTAGCCGGCTCCTAAATTTGCATGAGGCTTCTGGGGTTGATGCTCTGCTCCAGCCTCCTAATTGAGATTTTTTTCTATTTTGCTCTTCATTTTTCCTTGCTTCAGGCTGATAACTGTAGAGTACATGAGCTCAACATTTTCCACATACTAAATGATCCCCTCTTTATTCTATGTGTTGATGATTTAATGATGATGACAAGGATGGAAGATATTTCTTGAGTGCTTACTATGTGCCCAGCTCGGTTCTCAGCACTTTAAATGTATCATTGTCCCCCCATCCCCACTTCACCTCAAATGCACATGTAGAATTCTTGTTCTCACTTTCAATTTTTAAAAATGGCTTCTACTTTCATTTCCATTATGAGTGAATCTCGAAGTAACATGTTTAACACTCCCTGCTTTTGTGCCTATAGGAAATAAAAGATTTAGTAGTATTCATAAGACACCTCAAAACCAAGGACACACACAACCAACAAGCCATAAATAAGGGACAATCAAAAGGCTGAAGCTAAAGTAACTGCCCCGTTGACTCCCTCCTCTCTTTGGTGGCAGTGGATATGCTTTGGTCCAGAGCACGACTTTGTTCCTGAGTATAAAATAAGCTGAAAGATGATTAGAGAAGCTTCTGTAGGATTGTTGAGTGTTTACCAAGTCCCAGGCTCTGTGCTAAGAGCTTTACACGCATTATCTTCTTGAATCTTCAAAACAATCATGAGCTGAGTATCGTTAGTGTCTCCATTCTACAGATAAGGACACTGAGGTTAAGAAGATAATCTGCCCAAGTCATACTGGGCCAAGGTTCAGACACAGGTGCATCTGCCTTCAAAGCCCATGCTCTCAGCAGCTCAATTCCTAGGCTGACTTCTGCAGCAGTATGTTCTCCAAGTTTTCCCAGAGAGAAAAAAGACACCTGACTGCCAATGTCTTTTCTGCCTTCTCTCCCTTCTCCCATTCCCCATGGGACTCTTCAATCCTGGAGGAGATCATTTCACGTTATCACCAATCTTGACTATAAACATTTTAAAGTCATCTCATTCACTCCTATCTCTCTAAAGACTTCCATAACTCCTGGCATGTAGTACATAACCAATATATATTTGTTGAATAATTGAACAAATCCCCTTTCTAAAGATTATTTGAAAAATGGTAATCATTTTATTCTTGAGGAATGATCTAAGAGCTTCAACCTTTAAGATTTTATGGGTTTTGGCCCATGCGATGTTGGAGCTCATTGTAAGCACATTGATGCAAAGCATTGGTTCTCAACCCTGGGTGATTTTATACCCTCATCTCCACCATGCCGGGGACATTTAGCGGTGTCAGAAACATTTTTAATTCTCACGACTGGTGGTGGGGGGAAGGAAAGAGGACGCCAATAGCATCTAGTGGTAAGGATGCCTTTAAACATCCTACAATACACAGGAGAGTCGCCCATGATAAAGAACACAATCTGGCCCAAAATGTCAATAGTGTTGAGGTTGAGAAACCTGATATAAGGGTTTGTTCTTCCTAAAGCTGGTGTCCTGGTGGCTGGGATGGGGCAGGGATGTATAAACCCTCTGTTTATCTGAGTGCCAAGTACCATAATCCAGGGTCAGTATTGCCCTCTTATTTGAATGGAAGGAATGGGGAAAAATTGGGGATCCAGCTTGAGGATCCAGAGATGTAACTCCTGGTCCTAAAACCTGGAACTAACATGATTTAGTGCCATAGACAAGGGGCTGGGCTCAACTTTTCCTCTGTAAAAGGGGTGTGGATGAGGGTGACCCTTTTTAGTTCTAAAATCCTCAGGTTTTAACACATTTTGAAAGTTGAACTTTTCTTTCTTTTTTAACGTATCCTTCTGACTACACATCCAATCCCAGGTCAAGTTTTATGTTTACTTTTAAGACACGCCTGCAATTTTCTCCTTTCACTTCTCTGTACCTCCTCTTCCCCACCACACACACCCACTTCCTCTACCCAAACTGTCATTGTCACCACCTGGATTACAGGATGAAATTCCTAATCGACCTCCTTCCCTCCAGGCTAAATCCTCAAGAGATTCAGGAGCTTGACCTGGAGGCCCTGTATCCCCTAATCTGTGACGTAAGGCATGTTTTCTCCCCTCTTCATTTTCTCTCCACCTTCCCTGGAGAACAGCTGATGCTTCGGAATCCTTCTTCATGGAAGTTTCCCCCAAGTCAGCAGAATTGCCTCTTCTTTGCTCACACTCTAGTAACCCTTTCTGTCTAAAAGCAGGGCATAAATTTCCCTGGAGAAAGGTGCCCTCCTGGTACCAAGAAGAAAAGAACATTCTTATTACCTGAGATGGGGAGTTGAGGCGAAATGAGCCTGCACAAATAAACATTATTAAAATAACCCTTATCATCCCATATATTTCCTGGTCACTTTCCCATAATTTACCACCCCTAGAAGCCCAAACCCCTTTCCTTTGTCTAGTCACTTCTCCACAATTTATCCCCCTTTGTTAAAATGGTATCTAACCCCCAAATCTAACTGCTTCTTGAGATTTCCACTTCTTTTCTGTGAAGCCCCCCATGCCACATAAAAATATTAATATCAAATAAAATTTGTATGCTTTTCTCCTGTTACTCTGTCATTTGTCAGCTTAATTCACAGTCCTGAGTCTCAGAACCTAAGAGGGTAGAGGAAAAGTTTTTCTTCCCCTACAAAGGCAAAATTATTAGAAAACTACTGACCACAGCTATTTCTACACAATGAGCACATTGAGGGGCACTGTCCATTGTTCCAATGGTGGGGGAGTGGGGAGGATCTTCTGTTTAGAAAATCATGGTGATGAGCCTTTAGCTATAAAAAGTTATCTGGGGCTTCCCTGCTGGCGCAGTGGTTAAGAATCTGCCTGCCAATGCAGGGGACACGGGTTCGAGCCCTGGTCCGGGAAGATCCCACATGCCGTGGAGGAAATAAGCCCGTGCGCCACAACTACTGAGCCTGCGCTCTAGGGACCGCGAGCCACAAGTACTGAAGCCTGCGTGCCTAGAGCCGGTGCTCCACAACAAAAGAAGCCACCGCCATGAGAAGCCCGCGCACCGCAACGAAGAGTAACCCCCGCTCGCCACAACTAGAGAAAGCCCGTGCACAGCAACAAAGACTCAAAGCAACCAAAAATAAATAAATTAATTAATTTTTTAAAAACTTATCTGGCTCTGACTGGAATGAGGAAGCAGAAATAAAGGAAGCTAAAAGTGTTCTCCAGAATAAGGTAACAAGAATTCTCTGTTTTTCCCTTGAAGCCTGAGCCATAGGGATATTGGAGGGGCTCAGGAGTCACATAACAGAAGAAAATGAAAGCGGTTGCTCTTCAGGGTGAAGGTGGGTACAGGCCCCAGCAACAGAGAAACTGACCAGGCCAAAGACAGAGATGACCTAGATGCTATGTTAAATAACATTGCTATGTTATTTAATAACTGGTTATCTAGTGGTTACCATGTGCTAGGCAAGGTTCTAAGCACCTTACAAGTATTAAGTCATTTAATCCTTATGGCAATTCCACTTGTATTATTTATTATCACTATTTTATAGACGAGGACGCTGAGGCACAGAGAAGTTAAGTGACTTACTTCACATCACACAACTGGTAGGAGGCACAGCTGGGATTTGAACCTGGGCAATCTGACTTGAAGATCTGTGCTTTTAATGACTTTACTATATTGCAGGTGGGTGTGCTTGCTCTGTGATGTAATTCTATTAGCTCAGAAAAATATGGGAAGTAAAATTGAGAGAGAATGAAATCTATTCTCTTTAGCTTGGGGGCTAAGTAGTACAGAGAGCTGAAAGCAGCCCCCAGCATCAGTGAGGATGGGCAAGAGGTAATGGAGGAAAAGCAGATGGCAGGAGGTCAAAGCCAGAGATGGTGCTGGGCTCTCTCCTTTGCTGAATCCTCTGTGGGGATGGGTAGGTCTCACAGTATTTTTTCTGGTTATTGGAGGAAAGAGTGAGACCAGTTCCATCTGGACCACCCCAAGATGCCTTAGGTAGAGTAAGGTTCAAAAAATGATGAGTTTAAAAAAATGATAAGCTAAACTTTCTTGTCCTTGCCGTCCAGGAGAAAATGTAGGTAGCTGCACACCACTCCACCCCAATCCCCACCATGACCCGCATTCCCTCCTCATTCCTCCCCCCTCCAGGGGGAAGAGTGGAGAGTTCCCTGGAGGATGTGGAGGTTTGGGGGTGGGATGGGGGAGGCGCTAATTATTCTCACCCACTATAAAGTGTGAGCATCACGGGATTCCGGAGAGAGAACAGAAGGCCCCTTGCTTTCCTTCCCCTGAACAATCGACCAGAAGGAAGTTGGGACACTCAGCCCCTGGATTTCCCTGCAGGAAACCCAGGCCCTGTGAGGGCCTCCTGCTTCCCGTCCCTCTCTGCCCTGGTTCAGCTCCAGGTGAGCGCTCTGCCTGTTTGGTAAACAGACAGAAAGGACCGAGTGCAATTCATACAGTTTGTTGTTGTTGTTAATTTTAACTTAGTTGCTTTTAGAAATAACAATTTTTTAAGTCTCAAATTCATCAGAGAGGGGTACAGTAAGTCCACTACATACGAACGAGTTCTATTCTGAGAGCACGTTCATAAGTCCAATTTGTTTGTAAGTCCAGCCAAGTTAGCCTAGGTACACAACTAACACAATCGGCTATATAGTACTGTACTGTAATAGGTTTATAATACTTTTCACACAAATAATACATAAAAAACAAACACAAAAAATACAGAAAACATTTTTAATGTTATAGTACAGTATCTTGAAAAGCACAGTAGTCCAGTACAACAGCTGGCATACAGGGGCTGGCATCGAGTGAACAGGCAAGAAGAGTTACTGACTGGAGGAGGGAGAGGAGGTGGGAGATGGTAGAGCTGAAGGATCGTCAGCAATAGGAGACGGAGTGCAAGCTGCAATTTCACTCATGCCTGACGTTGATGGCGCAGGTTCTGGTTCCTTGCTGGAACCAGATGCACATTTGCATCTTTGAAAGTTCGCAACTTGAAGGTTTGTATATAGGGGACTTACTGTACTAAATATTACATCATATTTACCCTGAACCTAGTGTGTGCTGATACTCGGCACTAAGAAAATAGGAGAGTCGGCCTCTTAATATACTTGAGTGGTACTTAATTACTAGAGCTACTTAATGACTTTCCTGAACCCCATTTTTCCTCAGTAGGGTGGGAACATTGATACCTACCTTACAGAGGTGTTGTGATATTAAATGTAAATTCTGTGTGAAGGCATCTAGCACCATATCTGACACACAGCAATCTCCTTGAATTTAGCATCTATGAGTAGTTTTTAATTCATCCCTTGTTAATAGTTATCCACTTGAAAATACATAAGACAAAGTCCCAACTCTCCAAGATCTCACTTTTGGTTGCCACACATCCATATGAAATGATTCATTCATGATACAAGGTACTAGAGTAGGTGTAGCACTACCAATCCACACGGGCAAGGTGGACAGAATGCCCGAAAGTCCTGAGAAGGGAGATATCTGTGTGGTCACAAGAAGCAGGACTTGAGTTGGTTGAAGGAGGAGCAGGGTTTGGTCCCAAGAAAGGTGAGCGGGGAGCTCCCAGCGTTGGGTACCATGTCACCTTCCGTTTGTATCCTTCCTCCTACTCTCCCAGCGCCCATGCCCAGGGTCTTTCATACCTCATCTGCCTGATTAAATAGGGACAGCGGGTGCCAGGAAGTCTGTTGTATAGGTGAGAAACTGAGCCCCAGAGAAAGAAATGCAGCCAAGCCAATACCAGCCTCATTTTGGCAAAGATCAGGAGGCGAAAAGTTAACAAAAGGTTAACACGGCTTCAGGAGTCAACCGAAAGAACCGAAAGAGTCGTCTGGCCGTTGTTGTGTAATGACCGCAGTGATAAATGTCACCACAACAAACTATTAACATCTACTAAGCACTTATTCATTGCACCGGGCGTCATGGAAAGTGCTAAATGTGTGTTGGCTCATTTCGTTCTCATAATGTCTATGAAATCGGTGGTGGTATTATATTATTATTATTATTACTTTCTCTCCTTTACAGAGGAAAAATTAAGGCTTAGAGAGGTTCAGAAACTTGCCTCAAGGTTGCTGGGCTCTTAACTGGCAGGGCCAGCTGCAAGCCCAGGTCTGTCCACCCCAAAGCTCAGGCCCTGAGCTCAGGCCCATAGAAACTGCCCCCAGAGTCCTGCCGAGACCAGCTTGTTCTGGGCTATTTTAGAAAGGGGACGTGTAAGGATCACCTGGTGTCTTTTCCCAGCCAATAGTCCCTGTGGCTGAACTGTCCTCTGCTTGACAAGAGACGATGGGGCACAGACTCTGGGGCTCGGGTGAGTGGATCCTCTCTCCTCTCCACTGTGTCAGAGCAGCTGTCTCACCCTCCCCGCTACCCTCTCTGCTTCAGGCTCAGCAGGCTCTGCTCCTCTCGAAGGAACTCCCTGGTCCTCTGCCTTCCCAGCCTCCGTCCTCAGCGGTCATCTAGTTTGCCCGTGTCTGCCTTACACTCCAGCACCCCAAGCTCGAAAGAGAGCCCTGGATGTGGCTTGACTGATACAAAGAACAGTGAGAGTGACCCCCTATTTATCATCAAATCATGCCTGTGTAAGCAGCTTTTGGCAGGAAAGAGCTCTCTGCAGGAGGTACCCTTTTGTCTTGTCACTAACTTCAAACCAGGCGCCCCCATGCTCTACTCATCTCCAGCCCCAGCATACCTTTCCAATCTTTTGATCACACAATGAGTAATTAAGAGATGACCAGATCTCTTCCCCAGCTTCCCCTTCAGTAATCACGTGAACAAACTCTGTGAACAAGATAGCACCGAAAGAAAAAGCACAAGAAGTCAACACAAACCTGCACACAGTGAGGGACGGTGATGACTCTGACCCCCTTTTTCAAGGATTAACTGAGATTACTTCCCTTTTTCCCTTTAAAAACTTTCTGAGCAGAATCTTCAGAGCAGAATGGCTGAGCAGAATCTTCAGAGATGGTTTTTGGGGGACACTGAGTCCACCATCTCCCCCAGATTGCCGACATTCTGATTAAAAGCAACTTTCTACCAACATTTGTCTCTCTCTCGAGTATTGATTTTTGAGTGGTGAGCAGCCAGACTTGATTCGGTAACACTTTCATTATCAGTCTCAAACTGGGTTGGTTTTTTTTTTTTTTTTTTAGCAATTACTGATTTCTCTGGAGCTTGTGGCTAACTAAAACCTCCTTAAGTCACAATTTTCCCATTCTACGGGCAGAAACACTCAGCTGTACAGCTGAGGATTCCCAATTCTTAATTACGTCATTTGGGGAATTACAAAATCTATACATGTGTTATATCTCAAATCACACAAAACAGAAATGAATAAAGAAAAATGAATAATCTCCCTGCTCCCCATTCCGCCTTTTTTCTCCCCAAGGTAACCAATATTAACAGCTTGGACCCTATCTTTACGAAATATAGACACAATGTTCAAGGGTTCTTTTCAAAAAGATCACACTCTATGCCAAGTGTCAGAAAACTATGGTCTGCAGACTAACCTGACCCACTGCCTGCTTTTGTAAATAATGTTTTATTAGAACACAGCCAAGCCTATTCGTTTACATATTGTGTATAGCTGCTTTTACGCTACAATGGCAGGAGCCTAAAATATTTGCTATTTGGCCCATTTCAGAAAACATTTGCCCATTTCTGCCCTATGCACTACACTCCAACCTGTATTTTCACTTAAAGAAATTATCATGGCCGCCTCTTAGGTCATTGCATATGGATCTAACATTCTTTTTTAAAGCTATTTAATGTTTCATAATATGGATGAATTACAATTTATTCTATCATTTCACTATTTGTGATATTATGATATAATAAGAAATATATATTTCATCTTTCTCCCTGGTTCCTGGCGCAGGGTTCCTAAAACCCTAGTAATTTCCTGCATAATAGGGGCGACAGGAGTGTCTTTTGTTATTCATAATAAGCCCCTGTCAACCAAACCTGAGCTAATGCTAATAAGGTGACCCTTGGTGGGTCCCTAGGTCATTTCAGGATGGTGACCGGTTGCCAGAGGAACCAACCGCGTGATTAAAGGGCTGGAACTTTCTACCATGCCCCTACCTCCAGGGAGGGCGGGGGAGGGGCTGGGGATTGAGTTAATTACCAATGACCAGTGATTTAATGAAGCATGCCTATGTAACGGAACCTTGTAAAACACGACATGGAGGGGTTTGGAGAGCATCTGGTTGGGAAGTACATCCACGTGCTGGGAGGGTGGTACATCCCAAACTCCATAGGGACAGGACCTCCTGTGTTCAGGATCCTTCCAGACCCCACTCTAAATACCTCTTCATCTGGCTGTTCATTTGTATCCTTTATAGTATCCTTTATAATAAACTGGTCATCGTAAGTAAAGTGTTCCCGCAGGTTCTGTGAGCCCTTATAGCAAATTATCAAACCTAAGGAGGAGGTCGTGGGGACCCCCAATTTGTAGCCAGGTCAGACAGAAGCCTGGGTAACCTGGGAACCCACTACTTTCAACTGGCATCTGAAGTGAGGCAGGCAATTTTGTGGAGGCTGAACCCTTAACCTGTGGGTTGGGCTAACTCAGGGTAATTAGTGTCAAAATTGAATTGACTTGTCGGACACCCAGTTGGCGTCCACAGAGAACAGGAGAATTGCTTGGTGTGGAAAACCTACACGTTTGAGATCAAACCTGGAGTGTGGGTAAAAAACTGATCATAGCAGTTGTACTATTGATGGACTCTCAGATTGTTCACAGGTTTCTGCCGCTATAGTCAATGCTGTAATAAATGTCTATTTTTTAGAATTACAGTGTCATCCAGCAATCCCACTCCTAGGCATCTATCCAGACAAAACTATAATTCAAAAAGATATGTGCACCCCTACGTTCATAGCAGCACTATTCACAATAGCCAAGACACGGAAACAACCTAAATGTCCATCGACAGAGGAATGGATAAAGAAGATGTGGTACATATATACAATGGAATACTACTCAGCCATAAAAAAGAATGAAATAATGCCATCTGCAGCAACATGAATGCAACTAGAGATTATCACACTAAATGAAGTCAGAAAGAGAAAGACAACACCATATGATATCACTCATACATGGAATCTAAAATATGACACAAATGAACCTATCTATGAAACAGAAACAGAATCACAGACACAGAGAACAGAATGGTGGTTGCCAAGGGTGGTGGGTGGGGAAGGGATGGAGGTTAGGGTTAGCAGATGTAAGCTTTTATATATAGAATGGGTAAACAACAAGGTCCTACTGTATAGCACAGGAGAACTATATTCAATATCCTATGATAAACCATAATGGAAAAGAATACCAAAAAAAGAATGTGTATATTATATATACATATATATATAACTAAATATATATATATAAAACCGAATCACTTTGCTATACAGCAGTAATTAACACAACATTGTAAATCAACTATACTTCAATAAAAAATTTAAAAATTTTAAAAAATGTCTATTTTTAAAATGCTCCAGAAGAAATGGGATGTAATGAACAGATCCACGGGCTCAAACATGAAGCTCTCACTGTGCCAGTAAGCCTCTTCAAGCAGCACTTCTACTCAGCCTTGGGTGTTGCCAGGCTTACACGGGAGGAATTAAACTTTTAGAAAAGAGAGCACAGCTCCAAGTGGAAATTTTGTCCTGATCGATTCACCTGGATGCTTCCCAGCTTTCAGCTGTGCCAAAGAGCTTTCCCCTGAGCATCCAGTCTCTGCCACCTGAGCCACCCACGCCTCCTGCTAAGCCCTCCATCCCCCAGGAGTTAGGCTGGGGCACCCCGCCGTTCCATCCAGGCAGGGTTTTCTGCCACTTGTAGGGAAAGAGGTGCCTTTGAAACAGGGCAGAAGGAGTTCAGCTCTGGAGAGAGAGAGTGCCTTTGATCCTAGAGATGGAGGGAATGTATACAGATTACTTGTTTCTAATCTTTTTGGGGTCATAGCCTCCTGAAAGCTATAGATCTTTCCTCCCGGAAAAACGTGTCAATTTTTCTGTAAGAATTCTGTGCAGATTCAGAGAATGAACAAACTTTCATGGCACGCAGGCCTCAGGTCAGCAACCCCGGCTCCAGGTACACTGCAATCATGTTCCTTACTGAGGCTTACCCAGCCCTTGTCATGAGTTTGACACAGCGTATTTCTCTGTGATTCATTAACGCTTCCCTTCCTCGCATCCCCGACCTTGTGCCTGCCGTTCTAAAGGTCTTCCACAGGCTGGCTGTCATGTGCCTCCTTCTTCCTCCGGCTATCCTGTTTGGGAAGATAAACCCACTTCCCAGCCCTCAGACACCTCTCGCTGGGCACAGAACGCCATCATCAATCCCACGGATCAACACCATTCTTCCTGCTGCTGCTATTACCCTGACCTGCTTTCCTAGCCTCGGGTGCAAGGCCACACTGGAAAGACGCTTTTCTCTCTAGCCTTTTGCCGTCTGCATCAGTCTTCCAGAACCTTCCTGAAAGCTGTAAATCTTTCAACTACACTAGATTTTCCTCTCTGGCCCCTGCCTGTAAATGTGATGACTTTGTTGTTGCTAGATTTTTACAAAGGAAGTTTGGCCCCCCCAAAAAAAATGCTGCAAAAATGTCAAATTCAATGACCAAGGAGGATCTCCGTTGGTATTTGTTTGTGCTGCCCCCTCCTGGTTAGAAAAGAAGCACTAAATAAACCTGACTGCTGGTTAGTCCTTTCTTACTGAAAATCCTCACAGTTTTAATTTATCTTGATTTTTAATCAGAGTCTTAGAAAGTCATGCTGGTCTTCGTTATTTACAAAGGCAGGGTACACTGTGGGTTTTTTTTAATATATAAATTAATTAATTTATTTTTGGCTGCATTGGGTCTTCGTTGCTGCACATGGGCTTTCTCTAGTTGGGGAGAGCAGGGGCTACTCTTTGTTGCGGTGCACGGGCTTCTCATTGTGGTGGCTTCTCTTGTTGTGGAGCACGGGCTCTGGGTGCTCTGGCTTCAGTAGTTGTGGCTCGCGGGCTCTAGAGCGCAGGCTCAGTAGTTGTGACGCACAGGCTTAGTGATTCCGGGGCATGTGGGATCTTCCCAAACCAGGGCTCGAACCCGTGTCCTCTGCACTGGCAGGCAGATTCTTAACCACTGCGCCACCAGGGAAGTCCCTCACTGTGGTCTATTTCAATCCTTCATAATGTCCATTAAATGTTCTTGCCTTTGACCCAGAAATTTCCTTTCCAGGAATCTGCCCTGAAGAAATAGCAAGAAATGTAAACAAGAGATTACCTTCAGAGATGGCCATCTTGTTATTGATGGTAGTAAAACACAGAAGGAGGTTAAATGTCCAACAACAGGTGGTATAACACAGCCATAGGGTGGAATATTATGTTCACCTTAAAATGATGCTAATGGAGGCTTCTTAATGATATGAAGAAATATTTATAATATGTTAAGTAAAACAGGACACAAAACCATAAGCACTATACAATCGCAACTAAATATGCATAAAAAAAGAAATCTGGAAGTAAACATCAAAGGTTTTCTCTGAGTAGTGGAATTACGCTACTTTATACGTTCATATGTTTTCCAGTTTTCCTGTGAGTATGTGATATTTGTAAAATCAAGAAAAAAATTGGGACTTCCCTAGTGGCACAGTGGTTAAGAATCAGCCTGCCAATGCAGGGGACACGGGTTTGAGCCCTGGTCCGGGAAGATTCCACATGCCACGGAGCAACTAAGCCCATGTGCCACAGCTACTGAGCCTGCGCTCTAGAGCCCGCGCTCCACAAAAAGAGAAGCCACCGCAATGAGAAGCCTACGCACCGCAACGAAGAGTAGCCCCCGCTCGACACAACTAGAGAAAGCCAGCACGCAGAATGAAGACCCAACGCAACCAAAAATAAAATAAATAAATAAAAATTTTTTAAAAAAGGAAAAAATCATAAAACTTATATCTGCATGGTAGAAAAAGCATGGAGTTTAGAATCAAATGACCTAGATTTATATCCTGACTCTGTGTCCTTAGAGTGATTCAATCTCTCCAGATGTGTTTCCTCAGCACTAAGTGAGGGTAACAATAATGCCTGCATCACAGAATTATTGTGAGACTTGAACCTGCATAACACACCTTACTAAACAACCCTTGTCTTACATTTGTTCCCCCCATATATTTACCTTCCCACAACTTACCACCTAGAAGCCCAAACCCCTTTCCCTTTGTCTTGCCACTTCTCCACAATTTATCACCCTTTATTAAAATGGTATATAAGCTCCCAGGCCTAGCCACCTTGGTGGTTTTCACTTCTTTTCTATGAGGCCCTCCATGTGCATACGAAATAAATCTTTTCTCCTGTTCATATTTTTGTCAGTTTAATTCACAGGTCCCAGATACTGAACCTAAGAAGATAGAGAAGTTCTTTTTTTCTCCCTTACACTACCAACATCTGCAAACTTTTATCAGTGAGCAGGAATAATGTAGTTCCTATAACCTGTGCTGTATGCTCAGTTGAAGTCCCTTATTGCTGTCTTTTTAGCTGCCCAGACCAACTACCACCTTGCATGAAAGGATCCCCAAGGCAGTTGAAACAATATTTCAGAGGTAGGATTGTAGAACCCTTATAGCCAGCCTCAGACAACCAAGAAATTTTCCAAATAGTTAGATAGAGAGCCATTTGGGGGGTAAAGACTTGAATTCTTATATATTTTTCACACAAGGGTGGGGGTATCAATAATAAAACGTTTTAGCCAATTTATAAATCTTGAATACCACTCACTGACAGTAATTGAGTTTCTAGCATCCATTATACCTATCAACAGGCTACTAATTTCACCAGTGAAAATCTATTTCTGACACCTAGTTTGCTAACTGGTGAAACACTTGGTGTTTCTCAGAGGTAAAGATAGCTGAAGCACTTAAAATGGTCTCTTCTGGAGTGATATTTTTCAGACATAATTCTAATTGACTACCCATGGAGAGGAGACGCCTGATTAGAATGGTAGCTGCCCTTGGGTGTCACTTCAAATAGTGTACACAAATATCACAGGACCTATGCTGAAGTGTTTTACAGTTAATCACACATATAACACCTGTAAAGTAATAAAAGCCCTGAAACATGTAAGCACACCACAATTATGTGATTATTAAATCTGATGCAAAAATTCTAGGTAGCTCCATATTCTAAATTTTGCATTTCTTACATGTACTCCCTTACAGATTTTGAACTGTGAAACTGGAAAAAGGAAACCTCACTTAAAATGGAGTCAAGAAGGCCAGAGAGGAGTTCTCATGCCTTACTACTTCTTTCTCTCTGCAGACCCCAATCAGGAAGAGACTTGCCTTGCATCTCCAACTGGAAGGTTACTGCTTTACAACCTCAGCAAGAGAAAGGAAGATTTTCTCCTTGCCTGGCAACAGCTCAGCCAATGAGAGACTGTCACAACTCAGCCAATGAAAAGCCACCACACTTTGCACTCCCAGTTTCCCCCAATAGACTCTTTGTTTGTAACAGCTCCTCCCAACTTCCCCTTTTTCTCTATGAAATCAGGGTCCTCTCCTTTGTCTCTCAGGACTTGCCTTCAGTTTTTGCTAGAGCATGCTGGTCCCAAATTGCAATTCTCTGCCATTCCTGAATAAACCGATTTTACTGGTAAAATACCTGGCTGTTTTATGTTTTAAGGTCAAACAGATTAAGGTTTTGTTCTTTTTTTTTTTCAGTGAATTTCTATTTTCCCATTCTTTTCTGAAATGTGGCCATGTTGAATGGGGCAAGAAGCCTGGATGGTAAAAAGTCTCCATTCAGAATACTGAAAGGGAAGAGTCAGTGCTGATGCCCACGTTCCTAGGGCCACAAAGTTTACCTCCCACCCACACCCACTCCAGGGCTCACTGCACCTCAGGAATCCCATTAAAAGGCCTCCTTCGGTGTTCTGAGAGCTCTCCATTCAGGGTAGTTTTATCAGAGGAATTAAACCAGAAAGTATGCAGCTCAGATAACAGGATTAATTAACATTCTTCTCATTCTGCAGACAACCGGGAGGAGGGCCACCTATGTCTTGCCGGTCTTACTGAGGTGGGCTGCCCACGGCTGGCCTGGGATTTCCTGCAGTCGGCTCTGCGGAATGCTAGCCTTCCCTAGGAACGGTGCGTTGTAAGAAAACTCCTCTTTGTTCTCATGGGGCATTTTCCCCTCTTTGTTCTCATGGGGCATTTTCCCCCTCCGTCAGCCCCACTGGTTTTCAGCTTTGTATTTCCAGGTTGGTGTTGATAGATGGGACCTGGCGGCATGAGAATGATTATGGCGATAAGAGGGGGCACTAACACTTATGGAACCTTCCCTGCAGAACCCCACAAGGCATTCACGAACTCCACATGGAGTGAGCCTTCACTGGAGGGGCTCAGCTCTCACCACCAGCCCACCTTGAGTCTGTGGCATCCTCCCAAAAGATCTGCCTCTAGCACGGCGTTTGTGAGCAGTGGCTCTTCCGCTGAACACCCAAGCAGAGGTGGACATGTGGTCTTCGAATCACAGGGTGTACCACCCAGGGGTTACTTTAAGCATTTCCCAATAGCTGTCTCCTCTCACCACCATCCCCAAATTTCTCTCCTCTTCCACTTGTCTCTTCATTTCTCCTCTTTCTCTTCCCCACCCTCAGGCTCTATAATTCCCTTGATCTTCCAGAGCAGTAGCCCTCACCTTGCAAAACCCACCTGACATCTCAGGTCAGGAAAGCCAGGTTCATCCCCAGAACCCAACTGCTTGGCCTCAAGCGCCTCCCTCGTGGGGAGGGGGTTCTCAGCATGTTCCGGACACTACATTATCTGATACAATCCTCATGACACTCTTGAGAGGGAAGAACTGGGGTCTGTAATCATTCCCATTTTAGACAACGAGAAACAGGCTCAGAGGTTTACTTGCCCACAGTCACTCAGCCAGATCCAGGATCAAGAAATCCAGAGCCGTGAGTGGTCTTAATGGCTCACCTTACTGTGACCATATGTCCCAGTTAGCCCTGGAGAGTCCCGGTTTAAGTCAGTGTTCTTCACTCTCCACAGTGCCCTGGTCTGGAATCTTATGATCACCCTAACTAGGCCGTAGACTTGTCTATCTTTATATCCACAGCGCCTGGAATCCGGAAGTGTTCAGTAGCTTCAGAGACACTTCCCCAGTCGGGTCTTGGGACAGCCGTACAGCCCTTGCCTCTGCCTCAGAGCATATGAAGCGGGCTCTGTTTGCCGAGGCTGTCAGGCAGTTAGCCTATAAGTGAATCTCTCTCTGTGCTACAGGCTCCATTTATCTCTCTGTAGCCTCTGCAGCCCAGTGGGGCTCAGACAGCCTCGGTGACCACCGTAGACCCCTTCACGAAGGCTGAGATGTTTGTTCAGCCTGGTATCATATTTCATCCCCACCTCCCTCGCTGGGAGACAATCAGGATTGAGATGGATTACACTTGTTTATGGGCTAATGTTTCAAGTGGGAGTTGGATGCAGGCTTGATAGAATTAATTAATTCTCTGTGTTCCAAGAAGGAAGGGAAAAGGAGATAAGGGAAAACTCTCCACCACAGCTGGCTCTCAGATGGACCCAAAGACACTGGCAGGTGCTCATTAGTTTCTTTCGCTGCCCTGATTTCCTCTGGGGCAAGGTTAGCTTTGTTCAGAGCAATAGGGAAAAGCAGCCTTTCCCTGCTGACTTGTTATTTGTATAGGAAATCAGATCTGTGGGTTTGCATTTTCAATGTGTCGCCTTTAGGCAGCATAGGGGCCAGGTCCCCTTCCCACCTCCCTCTCCCTTTAGAGCAGGGACACAATGCCTACAGGAGAGGTAGAAGGCAAAGACAGTGGCGCTAGAATGCCTGGCTAAGAGTCCCAGCCCTCACACTATTACTAGTGTGGGTCTTCATGTCTTCATCTGTAAAATGGGGATAGTAATTGTACCTCTCCCAAAGGTGACTGTGACAATGAAAGGTGAAGCCCTTAGAACAGTATCTGGCATATAGTGCTACATACATATGCTATTTGCTGCTGGCTGGTAAGGAAAATGAATGTGGCTGAAGGTGTCTGGGTAATAGAGAGGCGGGCACTTAGCCATTTAGACAGAATGTGCTCCATCTGAACTTGACAGCCTGAGCCTGTGGGCATACACACCCAGTGTTTCCAAAATCTTCCAGCTTTTCAAAAGAAGCCCCAAATCCAGATTTTGTGTGACATCTTCTAATCTGTAAATGCTGAATTTAAAAAACATTAAATGCTGGGCTGCACAGGACAAAACAAGTCAGTGAGCCTGACCCAGCTGGGAGCCTCCAGACTGCAACCTCTCCTTACTTACTGCGCGCTGTCACTGCAGAACGGAGGAGATCAAAGCCATGCAGCTTCCATGAAATGCAGAGGTGGATGAATTGCTTTTATTGCATCCAAAGTAGGATTTGACAATCAAAAGGGAAGAGAGGGGACAGGGGTGATCAGCTGAGACTCAGGTAGTGGAGTGCCCAGCCCGGGGGGAATTCCATGGGGAAAAGTCATCCCAGCCTAGGCAAGCTTCCTGCTGGGACAGGTGGCAGGCAAAGTCCAAATTGTGGATGGCTATTTAAATGATGCCACTAAATCTTCAAATCACAAGACCACCCTTACTTTCCAGTCACCTTCTTAATACATGACCAAGAGCCTGGGCTCAGGCATCAAGCTGCCTGGATTAGATTACATCCTGACTCAACCCCTTATCAGCTGTGTGACTTCCAACAATTAACTTCACCTCTCTGTGCCTCATTTTTATTTGTAAAAATGAATAGTGCCTATCTCATAGCTGTCATAAGAAACAAAGTGATATGTGTGAAAAGCTAGCACAGTACCTAGCACATCATAATTAATAAATATTACTACGAATATAAGTAATAGTCACTTAAATAAATGTTAGCTTTTATTACTCACAAAGCAACAGAAATTTATGAAGCACTTAATGAGTCCAAGTTTTAAAACCAGACTTCTTGGGAAATAGTAGGACTTTGAAGAGAGGCCCTGAGTCTTACTCACTACTAAATCCCCAACGTGGAGCCCAGTGTGGACCATGAGGTAAGAGGCCAATGAATGTTCATTGAATAAAGGGCTCCTGTCCTCAGGGAATCTACAGAATAGGGGGTGGCGGAGGGGGACAAGACCTAAATGTGTAGAAAATTAACAATGAAAGATTTACACTACTCAAGTCATCAAAAGAAGGGCAATCTGGAGCAGAAGGGTGGGGTATCTGAAAGAATCAAATACAATTCCATTGCTGGAATGTTCAGTTTCAGAGGAAATCATCTCAGGTTCAAGCAGTCAGGGGAAAGTATTATGGAAACAGAGGTGCGGCTTGGACATGAAGCAAAAAGGCATTCCAAGAGGGCTGAGTCAATGGAGAGATGGTGATGAAGCACTAGGTGTGTTTCAGGGACCGTGAGCAAAGGAACTCGATGGGGACAGAGTGTTCAGAACAGCTAGTAAGTGAAGGAAATCTGGAAAGCTGAATTGACACTTTATTGAAAAAGACCTTCAATGCCAGGCTATGATAGAGATTGCTAGATGTCTCTCTTTCTTCCTTTTAAACAGAATACCTAAAATATACTGCCCAAAATATACTGTACTTCTCAGCCTAACTGGTAGGTGGGTGCAGCCATGTGACTGAATTCTGATTTTAGTTAAGGCCAGTGGGACTTAAGAGGAAGTCTTATGTGCAAATTCTGGGATGTTGACACAATGGCTGGAGCTTTAGCAGCCATCTTAGATCAGGAGGCAGAAAGCTAAGGCTGTTGGCTGAGGAAGGAAGGAACCAAGCACCCTGATAACTATATCAGCCTCAGATATTCTACCTCTGAAAGGTTACACAAGAGAGAAATAAACCTTACTGTTTAAGTCACTGTTATCTGGGGTCTATTTTAACCTGCAGCCAAACCTATTCCTGACTGATACGCAAGCCAAAGACTGTATGCTTTATCCTGGGGCATCAAGCAACCATTGGAAATTTGTGGGCAGGCAAGTGACAAGATGAATATTTGGTATGGAGGATACAATGCAGAACAGTCTGGAAGCAACTGTGCAATAGAGATGGGAGGAGGGAGAATCCAGAGGCTGAGAGCTCAGGGAGGAGGTTAATGCAGTAATTTAGGCAAAATGAATAAATGAGTGTATTAGTTTGGGTTCTTCAGAGAAAAAGAATGAATAGAATTTATATATATTCTAAAAAAATTCTAACACAACTAATAGAATTATATATATAATAAGGAATTGGCTCACACAGTTATGGAGGCTGAGAAATCCTCAGATCTGCAGTTGACAAGCTAGAAACCCAGGAGAGTCAATGGTACAGTTCCAGTACAAGTACAAGTCCAAAGGCAGGAGAAGACCAATGTCCCAGCTCAAAGACAGGCTGAGAGAGGGAATTCTCTCTTACTCAGCCCTTTTTGTTCTGTTCAGGCCTTCAACTGATTGGATGAGGACCACCCACATTAGGGAACACAATCTGCTTTACTCAGTCTGCGGATTCGAATGTTAATCTCATCCAAAAATAAACCCCACAGACACACTCAGAATAATGTTTGACCAAATATCTGGGTACCCTCTGCCCAGTCAAGTTGATGCATAAAATTAACCAACACAAATGAGCATGTGCTGAAACCTGTTTTGAGGGAAAATCATTCTAAAAACTGGGATAAAAAAGTAAAAAATACACGGAGTATAATGTTCTTTGATAATGTTGAAAAAAGTTGTTGCTTCTTAATCGATCTAACTAAAATCTCACCTTAGTGGCACAGGCTGGACCTGAGAAAATCAAATAATATCATATAACATTTTTAAAGGAGGACTCCTGAGTTAGACTGCTTGGGTTCAAATCCTGGCTGCTTCAGTTACCAGCTCTGCAACCTTTGGCAAGTTATTTAATTCCTCTGTGCCTTGGTTTCTTCTTCATCTATATGACAATGGAGATAATATCAATAGTTTACATGCTAGAGTTACTGTAAGCATTAAATGAGGAAGACACTCATTCATTCATGGGTTGTTATATTATACCTGCTATATGCCCCACACTGTGCTAGGTGCTGGGGATACAGGGATGGACAAAACAATTAAGAATGGTGTAGCTTATCTAGTGAGTGAGAAAGACAGTAAGTAAGTAATGAAATGAAATCATTTCTGCAGTGACAATTCCTATGTGGCTGAGAAAAGTATGGTCCATAGTATATATTGCTGGTGGCATGCAAGAAGATTTTACATGGAAAGCAGATGAACATTTTTAATTGTTTGCAATAGTTGTAGATTGACAATGTATCTTAAAGAAATACTTGCTTTTCTTTCTTTTTAATAAACTTATTTATTTTATTTATTTATTTTTGGCTGCATTGGGTCTTTGTTGCTGCATGCGGGCTTTCTCTAGTTGTGGAGAACAGGGACTACTCTTTGTTGCGGTGCGCGGGTTTCTCATTGCGGTGGCTCTTCTTGTTGCGGAGCAAGGACTCTAGGCGTGTGGGCTTCAGTAGTTGCAGCATTGGGCTCAGTAGTTGTGGCTCGCGGGCTCTAGAGTGCAGGCTCAGTAGTTGTGGAGCACGGGCTTAGTTGCTCTGCAGCATGTGGGATCTTCCCGGCCCAGGGATCGAACCCGTGTGTCCTGCATTGGCAGGTGGATTCTTAACCACTGTGCCACCAGGGAAGTCCAGAAATACTTGCTTGTCTATTGATGATAATGACATTTATTCATTCAACAAATCTTGAGTACCGGAGACTTCCCTGGTGGTCCAATGGTAAAGAATCCGCCTTCCAATGCAGGGGACTCGGGTTGGATCCCTGCTCGGGGAACTAAGATCCCACATGCCGCAGGGCAACCAAGCCCGCGTGCACCACAACTACTGAGCTCGTGCACCTCAATGAGAGAGCCCGCGTGCCGCAGCTACAGAGCCCACGCACCCTGGAGCCCGCACACCACAGCTAGAGAGGGAAAACCCGCACACCACAGCTAGAGAGGGAAACCCCGCACGCCACAACTAGAGAGAAGCCCGTGTGCTGCAAGAAAAAGATCCCACATGCCTCAACGAAGATCCCATGCCGCAATGAAGACCCGATGCAGCCAAAAAAAATAAAGAAAATAAATTAAACAACAACAAAAAAAAAAACCTTGAGTACCTACCAAGCACTTTATTAGGCAGTAAGGGAATATAGCAGAAAGCAAAACAGGAAAATCCTTGAGCTGCTGGGGCTGGCGTTATAAATTTTCATTTACAATTAACTATGGTTTTCCTTTCTAAGTAAATTTAACTTTGAAAAGTAGAATCCATCTTACTAAGTGAACAATACCTTGTTGGTGTGCAGATATGGCAAAAAATGGTGAAAGTGGTATAAAATGAGCCACATCGGGGATGCACTGGGCCTGAAGGCAGCTCACTTAGCGCTTACAGTAAGGAGTTCCCAGACTGGCGCTTTCACAAGAAGTGCTTGTCTCCATCCCCACTCCCACCCCCTCCTCTTCCTCTGTTCATATCTCGTCTTTTATTTATTTCTTTGACTGTGTTTTGAGGTGTATGCAAGATTAAATCAGAGTATTTCCATTTTGAAATTACAAGAAAACCCACTAATTGGATTAACTAGCAAAGCTTTGTAAATCAAGGAAACTTGGAATAGGAAAATATTTATAAAGAAAAGTGATTTTCACTTTTGCTAATTATCTAGTTGGCTAACCACGAGTTGCCCTATGGAGAACCTGTTTTTCTGAATCTATTAATATCCTATAAGTATCCTGTCAAAGCTTCCATTTAAGTAGACCATATCATATCTGCATTCTAAATAAATACCATGTACTTGAAAATAATTTGTCCCTCAGGTAGATCAACATGGTCTTGCCTCCCTAATTAAATGAACAACGTAAACACGTTAAAGCATACTGCTGCCCCTCCCCCATTTCATTATTTTGAAAATAAGAGTAATCTTACCTTGATTATCTTTGATCAGAATGGGGGTGATTGTAGACAGCAATTTTATGTGTCGATGGAAAACTATCATCCACCCTTGTGGGTTATCAGATTCTAGTTCTGTTCATTGTCTTTGAGCTTATTTTACCTCTTTGTAAACTGGATCCTGCTATCTCACACATTTTGTCAGTAATTAATGTTTCCAGTTTTTCTCCCACCCTCTTGTCTTGGCATCACTGAGAACTAAAATGTCCTTTTTCCAAAGCCCTGCACGCTGAACTGGACGACTTGACATAACTTCAAAAGATTTATCACCAGAACAGTGTGGGCCACTCATAAAGTTCACCAGAACACTTGCATCTTCCATGGTCCCCTCCAGGGAACAGCCATGACTGTGACATTGCCACTACCATCATCAGGCTACCACCCAAAGACATTTTGAGCTCAACATTTAGAAATCTCAACTGGCTGCACTCTGGACCAGGAAGGAAAGAAAAGAAAGGAAAAGAGAAGAAGAGAAGAGAAGAGAAGAGGAGAAGGAAACTGGGTTTTGTAATCAGCTCCAACCATAAATCTTTGCTTTTCTTTTGTTTTCATAGAAATGCTCCTCATTAAATGCCTGATTGCTTGCACCATATAAAGGCCTACTTTTGGCCCTACTTCCCTCTGCACCATCACCTCCTAAAATGACACAAAACTTTAATTGGACTGATCTGTTCCCAGGACTGAGAGGCTGGGTCAGTGGAATACGGGCCAATCAGATAACTCAGCTCCTTACCTGTGAAACTTCTAGGGAAGTTTCAGATGGGGTAAATGAAGGGATCTGGAATATACCATTGTGAAGAGTCTTTGTTCTGAATTCCCCTTATCTGTGTAAAAGCAGAACCTTCCCAAAGAATTAAACTGTCATAAACCTCTGCGCTAGGAATTCACAACCAGGGAAGATTGACTCCTATCATTAGAGATGAGAAATTGGCACCAGAATAAGAAATTACCTAAATAGACATGATCACAAAACAATCATATCTCTCAAGTAATTCCTAAGGGCCCATTTATCTTTTCTAAAAGTCATTTGTTTTTCCATAAACGCCCTTCTCCTCCTCCTCATCCTCTACTAAGTTGGTTTATGAGCTCCACATTCTAACTGTCTCCTTAAGTCACATTTTTCTGTGAATTCCCACATACATGTGGGAATAAAAATTTGCCTTTTCTCTTGCTAATCTATCTTTTGTCAGATTAATTTGCAGAGCTCCAAACACTGAACATAAGAGTGTAGATGAGAAGTTTTTTCTCCCCAGTGGGTTAATTGAAACAGAGACTGACTGCCTTGCAGGTGGTATTAAATGGATAGCTACCCATCTTCTCATCATTCTGCTGTTTGTCTGATGGCTCCAGCTGTGGGGCACAGAGCTGGAACTGCTCACTAAGTAAATATAGAATGACTTTGGCTTATGTCTTAAAGACTTCATACCACCTCTATATTTCCTCTCCCACTGGCCTCTAGGGGAATTTACCCAGACAAGGATAACAGGGTTTTATTTTTATTGCCCCTAACTAAGGCAAGATTTTAACAATCACTTACCCTGACATTTAATTGGGTCCTTAAGGATGGTTTAGATTCTTTAAATAGTTAGTCTTTCCAGGGGACCTTTAAAAAGTCATTTCAAGAGCTTAGCAACTTTAAGGGAAACAGTCTAATGGAGCCGTTGCCACTTACCATCTGGTGGGGAGATAGGGGAGGGAGGAATGTATTAAGGATCCCACAGGGGTGCAGTCAGTCAAATGAGGAATGGGGCCCAGATGAGGAACATAGGACAAGTGACTGACCAGAGACTTCAAATAAATGGAATTTGGGGGGAAAAAGTGGGAAAGAGAGGAGAGGGGAAACTGTTAGCCATTAAAAGGCACAGGAGACAGATCAATCAAGTGCAATGTTGGTTTGGATCCTGATTCCAATAAAGCAAGTGTTAAAAACTTTTTTTTGAAAATAGGGGGAAACTGAATGGATTGTGTTAATTTAATTGTGTGTTATTGGTTTGGGTTTGGGATTTTCTTATCCTTATCTATTGGAGATACATACTAAAGTATTTATGGACGAAAAGCTACAACATCTATGATTTACTTTATATCAGGAAAGAAAAAAATGATGCATGTTGGTGGGGGAGAGAGGATGCAGATTGAACAAGAATAGCAAAATGATGATCACTAAAGTTGGGTAATACGGACATGAGAGTTCACCATACTATCTGATCTTTGCATGTTTGATATTTTAAATAATTAAAAGTAAAATAAAATGGCATACATCATTGCTGGTAGTGGAAATTAATATAAACTTTTTGGAAAGCCATTTGGAGTACATATCAAAAGTAATAAAAATGTTTACCTCGTAAAAAAAAATTGTCATTTTTGTTAACTTTGACAATTGACTCACAGGAATCCATCCTAAGGAAATAATCCCAGGCTGGCAATGGTAGACACTCAGAATCCTAATCTTCAATTTACAGTTCAAGAGAATGGGAAGTGTATCAATTCCCTCAGACTTCTGTAACAAAGTACCACAAACTGGATTGCTTAAAATAACAGAAATTTAGTTTCTCAAGGTTCTGGAGGCTAGAAGTCTGAAATCAAGGTGTTCACGTGGACATGCTCTCTCTGAGGGCTGTCAGGGAGAATCTGCCCATGTCTTTCTCGGCTTCTGGGGCAGCTGCAATCCTTAGCGTTCCTTGGCTTGTAGACCCCACGGGCTTACGGCATCACTCCAGTCTCTGCTTCCATCCTTATATGGTGTTCTCCTCATGTGCCTCTGTTTCTCTTCTCTTCTTTTTTTCTGCCATTATTATTCTTATTTATTTATTTATTTAATTGTAGTATAGTTGATTTACAATGTTGTGTCAGTTTCAGGTATACAGCAAAGTGATTCAGATATATATGTGTATATATATATATATATTCTTTTTCAGATTCTTTTCTCTTATAGGTTATTACAAATTATTGAGTATAGTTCCCTGTGCTATCCAGTAGGTCCTTGTTGGTTATCTATTTTATATATAGCAGTGGGTATCTGATACATACTTCTCTTCTTATAAGGACACCAGTCATATTGGATTAGGGCCCACCCTAACAGAGGATGACTTCATCTTAATTTGATTGTATCTGTAAAGACCATATTTCCAAATAAGGTCACATTCACAGGTAGCAGGGTTTAGGACTTCAACATATCTTTTTGGGGGACACAATCCAACCCACAACAGGAGGGCCACCCTCCCCCTCCAATTTCTACCATCCGGGTAAGTCCTGACTTGGGCCATGTGCCCAGTTCTTCAGCTAATCACCTTGTCCTGAGGATGCAACCGCCTGCTTAACCCTGTGATGAGGCCAGAGGTGCATGGTGGTGGGCCGTGGGCAATGGTTTGATTGTCATGTACCCAAAAGTCACATGGAGTTGAGAAAATTCCTCAAAAAAAACAAAAGAAATGGTATGACCAAAGTGTGCTAGATGGATGAAAATAAAAGCTGCCACAGTTCACTCTAAACCATTATGTTAAATCATTCCCTTTTCTGGGGTTATGTTTATTACCAGTTCATTTTGAGAGGTTCACCAAGAATTTATGTTGGGTATATTTTACTTTTCAAATATAGGTGCCCAAATTACTGGTAACACCTGCCTTAAAACTTTTCTAAGGTGAAATTGTCAGGTGCGTGAAACATTTCCTGACTGTTGAGAGAATCTCATGGATAAAACAGCTGCCTTAATCTCTGAGGCAAAGTCAGTGTAGGTTCATTTCAAAGAATGTTTTTGGAATAATTATGAACTATAGTTATGCAACAAACCATTAAAAATAGTTATTTTGAGGAGTAGTCTTGGAAGCTGGGAATTGTTACGGGCTAAATTGTGTCCCCCCAAACTCATATGTAGAAATCCTAACCCCCAGGACCTCAGAATGTGACTGTATTGGAGATACGGTGTTTAAAGAGGTAATTAAGGTAAAATGATGTTCTTAGGGTGGATCCTAATCTAATATAACTGGTGTCCTTTATAAGAAGAGGAGATTAGGACCAAACACACACAAGGGGAAGACAAGGTGAAGACACAGGGAGAAGTCAGCCACCTGTCAGCCAAGGAGTGAGCGAGGCCTCAGAAGAAACCAACCCTGCCAACGCCCTGATCTTGGATTTTTAGCATCCAGAATTGGGAGGAAATAAATTTATGTTGTTTAAACCACCCAGTGTGTGGTACTTTGCTATGGCAGCCGTAGCAACCTAATACAGGGACTTAGAAACAACACAGAGGATCAAAACAGAGGTGGTGGACATGAGCCAGTGCTCTGCCCTTACCATTCAGTCCTGGCAGAAATTTCCTTGGAGCCTGCCTCTTCTGTGTCCTCGGTGTGCTGGGCGGACAGTCGGGCAGCTTCAGAGGTGGGTCAGATTGGGTTAAACACAGTAACCTCTGGGGGCACAATTTCTCTCAGGCATGAGTGAATGACCTCATCTGGGCAAAGAAGGCTTGAAAAGACATTTGTTAGAGGCTTATGGAAAAGCAGCTTTCTTGCTTTTCTGAGAACGCCACTGGGAGAGACCTTTTCTCTTTCTGAAGGATGTGGAAGAGGAAGCAGGTAACCCCTGGATCTACTGGCAACCATCTTATGGCCATGATTTGAGATCGTTTTAACATGAAATAGTCCGCACAGAAGGCAGAGTGTAGTGAGAGGAAGAAAACAATCTTTGGTGACATTTTCGAGTGCTGTATGAAACCTTAGATGACTTTGCAGTTGCATGGGCCAATAAATGCCCTTTCTCATATAAATCTGTTACTTTAACTGAAAGCATCCTACTATAATGGTTAGAAAATCAAATTAAAAAAAAATAGGCATGGATTACTTTCACAAGTTTAGAGAAATAACTAAAAGCAACTGACAGCAAAACCCAAAGACTTACTTTTGAAAAATTCCATAATGAGAAAAGTAAAAAGCAGGAGGAATTTTCTATCAGGAACTTATTTCTAAAAACCGAATAAAATCATGATAAGCAAATATAATAAACAGTTACCCTTTACAGATGATCTACTACGTGCCAGGCTCTGTACTAAGCATATCACATGCAGTAGCTCATTTAATCTACACAACACTCCTGTGAAGAGAATTCTACAAATATCCCCACTTCACAGATGAGGAAACAAAGATTCCAAGAGTTTAAATAACCTGCTCAATGGTACAGTAAAAAAGGCAAAAGAAGAATTGGATCCAGCTAGTCTAATTCCAAAGCCCCACCTTGAACGAGTACACACACTGCCTTCCAATCATCCATCAGTCTAATCCTTACACCACTTTCCAGGGTGGGACCCATAACAGATGAGGAAATTCATATTCACAGAAATTAAGTAACAGGAGGGAGCTCCCTCAGCTCATGATTATGCAAAAAAGGTGAACCAGAGGGCACGGTGTGTTAAGTCTTAGAGACTAACAGGCAAGATAATTGATATATGGAAAGAACCGCCAAAACTGGGCACTCAGCAAGCCCTTAAAGATTCCTGGCTCATCACCTTCTTTTAGTACTTGAAGAGCTAAGGCCCAGAGAAGTTTCATATCTTGCCCAGGGAAACACAGCATGTTAGTGGCAGAGGTACAACTAGGACACACTTCTTCTGTCAAGGAGAGCTATTTTCTAGGGCTTCCCTGGTGGCGCAGTAAGAATCCGCCTGCCAATGCAGGGGACACGGGTTCGAGCCCTGGTCCAGGAAGATCCCACATGCCGTGGAGCAAATAAGCCTGTGCGCCACAACTACTGAGCCTGCGCTCTAGAGACCGTGAGACACAAGTACTAAAGCCTGCGCGCCTAGAGCCCGTGCTCCACAACAAGAGAAGCCACCGCCATGAGAAGCCCACGCACCGCAACGAAGAGTAGCCCCCACTCGCCGCAACTAGAGAAAGCCCGTGCACAGCAACAAAGACTCAAAGCAGCCAAAAATAAATTTTAAAATTTATAAAAAAAAAAAAGGAGAGCTATTTTCTAACACACAAAAGTTCCTTTGATGAGCTGCGTGTACAGGGCGCCTGCTAAATGTGCTTGATTCGGGGACTTTTCCCTGTCTTAATGGAGTAGATTGAGCCTCCAGGGCCTGTTCATCTGATTATAGCCCCTTAATTTTCCCTATGGAAACAACCCCTTCCCCCTACATGTGGTCTTGGAAGGACTTGTAAATCTCCCTCCCTTAGAGATGTGACTTGAGCTAGAACAATGGGAATCTCTCTCCTGGGAATTTAAATTTTGGCTACCATTTATTTTGATAATAAATCTCTGTTTTTCCTTAAGGAATTCAGAGTCAGTTTGTATTGTTCACAACCCATGAACCTGGATTAGTTAAGGCTTTTCCAGTTACAAGTGTTAGAAAACCCAAGCCAAATATGCTTGAGCAGAAAAGGGAATTTATTGCCTTCGATGAGGGATCTGCAAATTATTGCTCTTGGGCCAAATCCTGCCCACCACCTGCCCTTGTAAATAATTTTATTGGAACTCAGTTATGCCCACTGGTTTATGTATTGTTTATGGCCTTTACACTGTAATAGCTGAGATGAGTAGCTCTGACAGAAACCTTTCCTATCCGGCCCCTTACAGCAAAAGTCTGCTGATCTCTGATTTAGGCAGACTCAAAGTCAGGTGCCGCTGGATCCTGGGGTTTAATGATACTTCCAAAATCCAGGCCTTCCATCTCTCAGCTTCTGTCTGCTTTCCTCCATGTGTTAGCTTGATTCTTGGACTAGCTCTCCCCTTGCGGTTGCAACCCATGCAGGGACAAGAGCTTCATCCCCTCCACCGGAAAGTAAAAGTCTTGGGTCAGGCATTCATTGGCCCAAATCAGCCTTTCAGTGCGGGCAGAGGAACAGGCCTTACTAACTGGTTTAAGTCTGTAAGGATTCACCCCCTGAAGCTAAGAGCGGGGTAAACCAGGATTCTACAGGGGGGTGGGAGCCCTGATTTGCCAGATTTGCTGTGTAAATACTCCTACCATGGCCTTCTTCAAGCCATCAACATGTCACTACATGCAAAGTTGGGAGGAGATGCACAGTAGCACACCATTAAATAGTATTTCCACCATAGATACAATAGACGTAAATATCTCAAGGGCTGAGATAATAACAAAGTGCAGCAAAATAATTAGGAAGTGATGAACTTTGAACATTGATTATTGATTTCACATTTATATAATTTAATTTTTAATAACGGCCTTGTTTGACAACTGGCAGATACTTAACAGCTTATACTCGCCAGCTCCAGCGCCAGTCTCCAACATTATGGAGACTTCCGTTACCAGAATAAAAATAAATAGATATTAGATGCTAAATAGACAAACAAACAAACAAAAATCCACTGTGGAAAAACTGATAAAGGGCATGTAATACTAAGGAAATAAAATATATGCACCTGTGGGTGAATCCAACAGTGGTGGGAAGCTAGAGTCAGGCCCTGTGAGGCTAGAGATGTGTGTGCTTATACAGGCTGCCCACTGCCCCTCAAGGAGCTCCATAAAGTACTGGTTTATGCTGACTTCAGGTGGGCCCCCAAAGTAGGAAAGTAACCCATTAGGTGGCCATACTGAGAGGTGATCCAGAAAGGTCCATTAGAAAGCAATCAGGGGCTTCCCTTGTGGCGCAGTGGTTGAGAATCTGCCTGCCAATGCAGGGGGCACAGGTTCGAGCCCTGGTCTGGGAAGATCCCACATGCCGCGGAGCAGCTGGGCCCGTGAGCCACAACTACTGAGCCTGCGCGTCTGGAGCCTGTGCTCCACAACAAGAGAGGCCGCGACAGTGAGAGGCCCGCGCACCGCGATGAAGAGTGGCCCCCGCTTGCCGCAACTGGAGAAAGCCCTCGCACAGAAACGAAGACCCAACACAGCCAGAAAGAAAGAAAGAAAGAAAGAAAGAAAGCAATCAGGCCATTTAGGAGAGCCAGACTCCAAGGAAATTTAAAAGCACAATACCATGGAAATACATATAAGTATTAAATGCTGTTCCTACGGAACACAGTTCATTGATGACACCAAAGTTCTCTGGGAGTATTAATAATAAGAGAATTAAGAAATGTCTTAGATCTGTATGGTCCTTGAAAGCGCTCAAAGGACAGTCCTATGCACCATCTGATTTTAGCCCCATGCTCACTCTCCGGGGCTTTACAAATGAGAAAATAGAAATGTGAGCATAGTTACAGCTGATAATTGATTGAGCTGTGCCTATAATTCTAGTCTTTTGATTCCAAACTCTACTCTATGAGCTGTAAGCCCACAAATAACATGCTTTTGCCTTGGGATATGTACACACACATAAACAGGTCCAAACTAAAGAACCAAGTCACCACAAGAAAAAATACCAAGATAATAAACGCTTCTATTCAGGGATTTATTTTCACAGGCTAATGAGTCCATTAATGTACTTTGCTTAATTACATATGTTAATGCCCAAAATGGGGTAGGTAAATTTGGCTCCATCATTTGACTTTCAAAGCAGTAGATTTCAACACTATTAGTATGGCTAATATAGTGGTTCAGAGTTCAGATTCTAGAGACAGGCTGCCTGGATTTGAATCCCAGCTCTAGCACTGCTACCTGGAGGATGTTGTTTAACCTCCTTGTGGCTTAATTTCCTCATCTGTAAAATGGGGACAATAATGGTGCTTAACTCATAAGATTGTTTGAAGATTAAATGAAATAATGCTTAGAACAGTGCCTGGCACATAGTAAGCACTTGATAGATGTTAGTGGTTAGTACTTTTATCTTAATCAACACTACTGATTTTACTTTGCTCAAATATTAGCTTCAGAAGTCAAACTTTAAATGGATATGCTGCATTTGGGGCTTGTTTATTCCTGCTACGATCTTTAGTAGTAAAAACACCATACACTCATATCCACATCTTTTTTACCTTGTCCGAAACCTTTCTGAAAATATTCTCTCATTTACTCCACCAGTAACAAGAGGACTGGCATCACGTCCACACTGGACAGTTAAGGAATCTGAGACTAAGAAAGGTTGGCTAACCTGTTAAGTATTGGAGCCGCAATCTAGCCAGGCTTCCTGACTCCAGCAGTTACCAAACGAAGCTCCACTTTCTTAGCCTTTTAGCTGCTAAATCACTGTGCTGTTCTTTGCTCACAAAACTTCCCTGATGCACCCACGTTCCCTTGCTGGGCTTAATGGCCGGTCCCTGATGCTTCTCCAGCATCAGCACCCTTCCTTTCATGGGAGAATCCACTCCTCCCCCATTCTCAGCCATGCAGTTTGGGCATGACCAACGCCACACTCAGCTCCACATAGGATCCTGACTGTCTGACACAATTAGCCTGCCTTAGACTCTCGGCCACGTGATTGGGCATGGCATGGGCACGTGACCCAGTATGGGCCAGTGAGAGGTTGTGAATGCTAGGTCTTCAGCAAGAGTCGTTAGAGAGATTCCCAGTCTTCCTGAGTCCAGTATGGGTTGAGGGCTGCAACTGCTTTAGTTATGTTGTTCTCATGATGGGGGAGCAGGAAACTACCAGGGGATTCGGGTTTGCGTATAAGCAAAGGATGAGGTCAACAGTAATGAAGGCACAGTGAAGATATGGAGAAAATCCCAATCTTTGATGACATCATATGAGCTGCTAGAAATTGCCTCACTGGAGGCCAGCACCCACTCTAGACTTTTTGGTTATTAGAATCAAAAATTTCCTTTTACCATTGAAACCTTCAAGTTGGGTTTTTAGTCATTTGCAAACAAGAGTTCTGTCTGATAGAATGGGCCTTCCAATATGACCCACACAGAACCCTCAAAGAAAAGGAGGCTAGACTAGTTCTATAATCTTGGCATGGGATATATATACTCTTCACAATGCTTGCTGCTGGTTCTAAATTTCCTTTATTCCCTTTTTTTCATACAGTACCTATTGAAGAGTTAATAACCCATTTTATTTCCCATCAGGAGAGAAAAAAAGTGATGGGAATTAAGTGCCTCTATTATTAAAAAAAATTTATTGCTATGTGATTTGGTCTATCAGGGCTTTTCTAGTTAAAAAAAAAAAAAAAAAAAAAGGAAAATTCAAGGAAACCAGCTCTCAGCAGGCCAAGCTCCCAAGAACACCTCCTTTTGCTATATTTGAGTCTCTGACATTTGCTACCATATGTAAACCTTCTCTTCTGCCCTTTCCCCCGTCTCCCTTCCCTCTGACCTATCCTGTGATCCACTCTCTCTGATTCCTTTCCACTTTTCCAGGTACCCAGGACACTTCCTCGGCTGTACTGCATGGTTATTCCAACCTCCTTCTCACTATACTCATCCCTGAAATCCCGTCCCAGTGCAGGCTGTGCACTGCAAAACGTCCACCCTCAGTGTCCTTAATGATTCACGGCTGACGGCAGCCCCGCACATCCATACACACCTTTTCCAGGTGTGTTGAAAATGAACCCAAATGGACACCAACTGGATGGGTTTCATAGATCCATCACACCTCAGGACTGGAAGGAAATTAGTTAGCTAATCCCATGGTTCTAACTGGTGTGTGAAGTGTTTTAAGCAAGGTGGTGAAAATAGTACCAAATAACTTACTTAAATCGTTGAACTTAAAAAAGGTAAGAAAAGAGTGATAAGAAGAACTATATTCAAATCAGGGACTTCTGTTTATCAGAAAGCACCTGTAATGGCTAAGCTTCTCATATCCAGACTCCATGAAGAATTTCTGCAAATCAGTAAGAAATCTGGCACTTCAACAGGCACTTTCCAGAAGAGGGTATTCAAATGGTTAGTTAGTATATGAAAAAGCAGACAAACTCATCACTGCCTTGGGAGACATCAGTGAAAACCACCAGAAACCAGAATGATAGACAACTGAAACTCTCATAAGAAGTCTCATGGGAATGCAAATAGGTAGAGCCATTTTGGAAACCTACTAAGTGTCTACTAAGCAGTTTAGTATCTACCATAGCTGGACACGGACAACCCATGACCCAACAACTCCACTTCTAGGTATATCGTAGAATTAATCAAATAATGCTAAGCAGACCCAATTTATGGGGAGTTGTATTCTAAAGTCTGTGTGAGAGGTGAAAAAAACCCCAAAAGGCAAAATCACTCTTGAGGCTCCCTTAAACTGCCCATAAAATGCAGTATGCAGACCATTTCATGCGTGCTGAACGCTTTACATCACAAAGTTCATTTAACCCTCATAACTCTGAGACGAGTTCTATCACCCCAATTCTACAGATGGGCTCAGAGGGGTAGAATAACTTGCCCAAGCTACCTCAGGAGAGCGCTAGGGTTTAAACCTCATCCAGTCAGTCCCCACACTCTTACCCATTCTGTATCACCTGTGCCACTGGTTGCCTTCACTGAGATAGGCAAGCCCTGTGAAGGAGGGGAAGAGGAAAGGGGGTTTGAGGTTTCCCTGTGCTCTGGGTTCCCACACCCCTATTTCATCCACCAACCCAGATGCAAGCCTGCTTCAGGAACTTGTTGATTCGGGTTCTCCTCTTTTCCAGGTTCCCATCCAGAGCCCTAGCCTAGACCAGGAATCCACAACTACAGCCCAAGGGCCAAATCCACCCCTTCACCTGTTTCTTTAAATAAAGTTTTATTGGAACACAGCCCACCCCATTAGCCTGTGTATCGACTATGGTTGCTTTTGCCCTGCAATGGTAGCCTTGAGTCCTTGCAACGCAGAGGACTTCATATGGCCCTCTATAAGCGCCTATAACATTTATTATCTGGTTCTTTACAGAGAAAGTTTGCTGACCCCTGCCTAGACTAATAACACTTCCTTTGCAGTCAAACCCCTGTAAGAACCAGGAGGAGGTTGATTTCATCATGTCCTGGTTCTAAGCAATAAGCCTCTGGGTCACCTAGGCCCCATCCCAAAAGAGAGACATCTGGATGCTCTGGGTTCAGGAGAACTGAGGCGCCCCAAAGCTCCTTTCTGCTCCTAACAGACCCATCCCTTCTCTGGTAGCGAATCCTAGAAGGACTTGTTTGGGGGCAAGGTAACTACGGTCATCTGTGTGAACTGCATTTATGTCTAATTACTCCCCAGCACAATACTGATTTTGTGTATCCTTTACAACGTCATATTAAATTTGTTGCAAGCCTTATTTGATCCCAACACTAAACTCTGCTCATGCATATTCTATCTTCATAACTAGTTGCTTGTGGAATATGGCCAATTGCTCATAATTTACACAAAATCAAAGGGAACTCTGGTCAGGAGTGCTGGGCTATTAGCTCATACCCCAAATTAATTCTTAATGTGTAGCTGATGAAAGGAAATGACTACAAAGCTAACAGCCCCCAAAGAAGTTACGGATTCCAAAACTAAATATCAAGAGAGAACCGTTAGGAAGTTTATGAATTGTGTAATGATTTAAAATTTCTAAAGCCAGAGCTATCAGCTTAAATTAATCAATTTCTGTCTTGACTAAAGCCTTTAGTAAAATAGCATTGGGATTTCCTAAATACATCTGAACTTTGCAAATGTGAATTTTATACCGGGAAATGAGGCAAATATACTCTCCTGTCCTAATAGTTCAATTCAAGGCATAAGCTTTTAATAATAATAGCTACAGTTTCTTAAACTTTTAACTTGGACAAGTCTTTGTCTTTACGTGCATTATTGATTTAATCTTCCCAACAGCCATATGAAAAGGTACTATTATTATCCCTATTTTACGATAGTGGAAACTAATGTGCAGAGTGATTAAGTAACTTACAAAAAAAGTTCCCAATGTCATCTAGACAGCCCTAACTGTTCCCTCGTTTGTGCTCTTAATGCCTCATACGCATCTTATAAAAAAGTTAACAATGCCCATTTTCCACTGAGAGAAATCCCATTTATGTTTTGTGAGCGCCCAGGCTATGATTTATTCAAAAAGCATAGATTGCATTTCTATTAAACACGAGGCACTGTTCCGTGTTTTGCAGGAATGATTTCACTTTGTCTTCACAACAGCCGCGTCAGTCCTATCATTATTCCTTAGGTGACTAGCCTGAGATTCAGAGAGGTTGAGTACCTTGCCCGCCATCACAGAGTTAGTAAAGAACAGAGCGGTAGGTTTTCAATAAGGGAAATGGGCATCTGGATGTCTGCAAAGTGCTCTGAAGCCCCTTAAGGAGAGCAACATCTTGATCCATCTGATGAATCAAGGTGAGGATGTCGGGCTACGATGCTTTCGATTGGGTAAGTTGGTGCGCTGGAACCAGGGCAGGGCCAAACGGCTCTGCTTATTTAACAAGTAAACAATTTAAAGTTCCCAAGAGGCAGAGGGAGGAGAACACCATTGGAGGCTGGTGTGGGGAAAAGGGCACCAAAGGAAACCCTCAAAACACAGCCAAGCAGGGACTTTGGAGGGAAGAAATCCTGAGGGGGAAGCAGTTGCTGCAATGGTGTGTGTGTGTGCACACGTGTGCATGCACGTGTGTGTGTGTGTGTATGTATGTATGCACTCAATATACACCCCTCATCTCCTCCTCAGACCTCGCCAGAATATTGTCAGTAAAATCCACCTTGCTCACTGATGTGTGAGGAGATTCTTTTAGGGTAACTTAGTCAGGTGCCAAGATCCGGATTATTGCAAAGCGAAAACAGATACGGCACATGTGATGAAAGAGCCCAAGCCCAAGGGGTCAACCGACATCCATGCAGGTTACACAGTCCTCTACAGGGAGCTCATTTCAGTTCCTTCTTGCCAACCACCTGATTCAACTGTACTCTTTAGTACCGAATTAAGTACTCTTTAGTATCAGGTACTAAACAAGAAAAAAAAAAAAAACTCCTTACAGGGTATTTGAGACCAAATTTCTATATCACTTACTATGAAACAGGTACTTTACCAATTTTTATTTTTTTCATTTGCCCATTGACTTTATTTCAGGAGTTAGGACACTCATAGTCATTCAAAGCTAAATAAACGAAACTTCAGACCAAGCTTCACAATTCTAAAGCCCCATAGGTTAGCAATTTCCTGCATGAGTTTCCTCAAGAACCATTCATTTTCAGGATCTCCTCCTCTCACATTGCTTTTTTGTTAGTCATGACATAAACACCAATTATTAACTCATTTGTCCCTCACAATTATGGAAGAGAAATTGAGGCACAGAGAAGTTAAGCAACTGGGTCAAAACCACACAGCAGCTAGTAAGAAGCATGGCTGGGACTTGAACTCAGACAATCCAGCTTCAGAGCCCAGGATCTGAATGACTACACTAAACCGCCCAGCACACTCTGCCCGGAGTACAGTGCATGGAGAATTCAGTAGTGACACTAATTGCAGAGCCCTCTATCCTCCAATATCTGGTTCCTGAGTCGTCCAGACTCTAGCTTGTATTCCCCCTTAGCTGGATTTAATTGGCAGTGCAGGCGAGATCAGTGATGTTTGGCTGCTGCCGGGCCCCTATTTTGAGGCGTTCATAAAGGACAAGACCCTGGGGATGCAATGGGGCTCACAAGCCCGATGTCCAGTCCCCAGGCCTCTCCCTGCCCAGAGCACAGCCTTCTCGGTCTGATTACATCAGCATGACAGGCTTGTCTGTCATTGGCTCACCTTCTGCTTCAAAAGGAGACAGCTTTTGGCCACATGACAAAGCAAAGCTTGTCTCTCACCAGAACCTGAGGACCAGGACAAAACTAACTCTGATATATTCAACGTTTCTAAAATCCGAAGCACACTTAACTCTTTGACCCTTGGACATTGGTGTGGCTTAAAACTTCTTTCACAAAGTGGGGTTAAAAAAAAAAAAGTAACAATGTTAAGAGTGGGAAATCCCCAATAACTTGGCTTACACTGGCTTTACTTTTTCTCCCGGGCCCCCTGCCCGGATCAAGATGAGATCAACACAAACAAAACTCCAAGTAAGTTTCTCGCCCAAGGGTGGAGTCCCGGGTTTGTTGTTTCTTTCCCTGAGACTGAAAGAAGACGGAGAAAGATAAGCTGGTGCAGTTGAGAAATGGGAGGAGGGTTCTCCTATTAACGGAACCATTAACTTTTAGAGTCATTTTCACAATAACATTAAGCCATTTACTTTGCAATTATGCAGGGAATAAACACCGATAGGGTGTTCCGTGAGCACAGCTGCACGCCAGCATCTGGCGTTACCTCTGGAATCCTAGCAGACACGTCTGCCAGCAAAGCGGCTTCTCTGGAGAGCCCCTTGGAAGCTGGACGGGAAAGGCAGCTGCGTCATCAGCCAGTGAAGTCAGGAAGGGGCGGGTTGCCCGGACCACGCGAGAAACTCTAGACTCTGTTCTGTCTTATATACAGAGTCAGGGTCTGTGCTCCAGGCCACAGAAAGAAATGACTAAACTAGTAAAAATAAACACCCTAAGTGATTGAGCATCTATAATGGGCCAGGCGCTGTCCTGTGCACTCCGTACGTGAGGCTTTGTAACAGTGAGCTGGGTGCTAGTGTTATTGCTGTTTAACGAGTGAGGAAGGGAGGAATTCTCAAGCCCACATACCTAGTTAGTGGCAGAGCCAAGACTTGAACATGTTTATTCTGATGCTAGATCCCATGCTCTTAACCATCACCATATGCTAAGTCCCAAGTGGGTGGTCATGAAGAGGTGGGCCAACACATTGTGCATGGAAAGTGTCACCTGCTATTTGAGTAAACAAAGAATGTGGTGGCCACAAGCCACTACAGCCACCCCTAACTGTTTACCCTGAGGAGTTTCAGGATGGAGAAAAGCAGGATACCAGCCCTAGAGAGTTAAGGTGGGTATCAAAGGAGTGATTTCAATGAGCCCAGACTCTTGCATCTTCCCATATGTAGAAAAGCACTAAATTCATTAACTTGAGATGTCTGTTTTCTTTTTTTAAATTAACAGTATTCTTCCGATGTTCTGACTACCTGCTCTTTGTTGCAAAACTTCTATCTATCTTGGTTCCACCCTTACCTCTTCGGAGCTGTCCCTCAGAGCTCTCCGAGAGGCTGTCTTCTGTGCTTAAGTCCTCAGCAAGTCCACCAAAGAAAACATAATTCTTAAATTTTAGGATCTGCATTTTTTTTTTTTTTCAGTTGACAAGATTCTACAGCACTCTGGCTGGCTTGGACCCCAGCACTCGTATTTCCGAGCACCTACTCAGTGTCAAGCACCCCTAGCGGACTGAAGTGTTGGGAGCACAGCAGAGGCATCAACAGCAGGTGGAGACGGTGCTCTCCACCTCAGGCACAGCACCCACCCCACCCTCTGCTCTTCACTTGTACCTTCTCAAATTTTCAACCTACCCTTTTCCTTCTCCCTTTCCCAAAGTCATGGTAAGAGGCAGTCAGGTGACTTACGGTGAGAGGCAAAGCAACTATTTTAATCCATCCCCTCTATGTCTTCCCCTCTCTGAGTCATTCTCTAGATCTCTAGATACACACAGGTAATATATTTATGTACATGTTTCCCAAAAATGGCATTCAGTGAAAAGTCTCCCCCCACCCAGGCCCCCCACCCACCCTGTTCCCATCCCCAAGCTCTACCTATTAGTATTTTCTTGTGATTCCTTCCAAACTTACATATATATATGTGAGACACTACAAACTTAATAGTTATTAACCCCTCTCACTCCTGACCATTGTCTTGGAGCGCTTGCCATGTGAATACTTAGAGCATCTTCATTCTTTTTTATAGTTGCATAGTATTCCATTTTATGGGTGTGTCATATTTACTTAAGCTTAACAGACATTTTGATGGTCAACAACTTTGGCTATTCGTAAGTTGATAATTTGACTCCTTATGTTCAGATCTCAATTGTTTAGAACTCCGTGAAAAGGAGGGAGGTTGATGGGCATCCCCAAATTCCGACATGGTCTACCACTACAATCTATCAGAGCAAAGAAGCAAAACACACTCAGCAAGAGCCCCATTCTAAGAAGATCCTACTACACCAGGAGAGACTGCCATGTCCACCTTTCCCCAAATATTCCATTTCCCCTCAGCCCAGAAAAAACCTGACATCTTGAACTAGGTACTCTATACGTAGAACATTTTTTAACTATAATTTTGGGGGGTGGGTTATTGAGATAATATAAAACTCAACCCAGCCTAGCCTACAACTCAGGAGGAAGCCAAGCAGGGAGGTCTTTCCTTTGCCTCTCTGGCTGGACCCATTAGGGGCTGAGCAATAGTCCTCTCCACTAAGACGTTCGCTTCCCCAGCCCTCCTTCATCCAAGCCAGAGATGCACGCCTGCAGTTGTGAAAATATCTAGCACATCAGTGCTAGATTTGTCACCAAGAAATGGTATGTGTTTCTTCTCTTACCCCTTTAAGATTTTTACTAAAAACAGCTGTGCCAAGCAGCCACTCCTTAGAATGGGACCAGCACTAAAATAATGAGAATTAGGACAGTTTGGATGCCCTTCACTTTGTCCTAACATTCTTGCCTTCCCTAAACTCAGTCACTGCATTCTCAAGCTGTCTCCTCCCTCCTCCCTCCTCCCACCCTGTAGTTGATGCCATTGGTGCCCTGCCCACATTCTCTTAGGTGGTACCATTTCAGGGCACACTGGCCTGGCTTTCGATGACCGGCATCAGCATCTCTTTGCCCAAGGGCTTTCCCAGCTACCAGTGTCCACTCTGCGCATGTGCAGGGCAGGCTGGAAGGGCTCAGGAATTAATATCACCACCACCACCACCACCCCAGCAGCACTCAACCAATGACTGACCAAAACTGGTATAAATAAATAACCCAGCTCCTTTGCCCCTCAGGTGGGAAAACTCAAAGGATTCTGTTTTATATTGTTTAGAAGTATTACCCAGTAGGATTAAGCTCATTGTAATAACTTGCTTGATAAGGTACCATTTACTGGACTTCTCTTGCCTATCTCACTTCCCCACTCCCTGCTGGTGCTTCCTTCTTTTGTCAAATGAACTCCTGGTACTGGAATCTTTGTCTCAAGGTCTTCTTGGTACCAGAAGTGCTCCTAAGAAACAGAATCTCAGGATGGGATTCTGGGAGGTGGATCACTTGATGGCTAGATGGCAGCAAGGACCAATTGCTGGTGGTAGGTGAGGTGCTGCTAATCCCTAGGGTGCTGTAGCATCAAAGGACTAAGACTCTGGTTAGTGAATTGGGGTGTGACACAGGTGGAAGGGAATGCAATATCCAGCATTGGAGAGATATGGGAGTAAGCGTCATTGTAAAGACTGTGGAGCTGGTTGATTGATTAGAGGTTGAGTTCAATAGGAGCACTGAAGGAAGAAAATGATGCACTCCAATCATTCAACTAGCAACTCAAGTTATGATGTAAAAGCCAGGAGTCCCTACAAGCTCCTAAAGAGAGCCTCATCTGCAGCCAGAGAGCAGATTGTGCTTAAAATCAAGCACAGGATCTGATTGTGTGAATAGCAAAGTTGCAAAGCATGTTGAATTCATAGCCCCAGCAAGTCTCCTATACTAAGGTCAAAGCCCTGGTAAGGAAGAGGTACTGGAACTAACAATATATTACAAGTATGGATTTGCCTTTCCTGGTTGCACTGCCTCAGATAGCAATACTGCTCGAGGGCTCACAGAATGTCTGATTTATTGTCATGGGATATTGTATAACATTGCCTTGCCAAGGGACTCGCTTTACAGCAAAGGAGATATTACAATAACCAACAGATCTACTGGTCTCACTTTATACCACATCACCCAGAAGCTATTTGTCTAATATAAGATTAGAATGACCTCTTACAAATGCAGGGAAGATGCCAGCTTCAAGATGACACCTTGTGGGGTGGGGATGCTTTAAAATGTAGCGTGTACTTTGAACCAATGATCATTATATGGTGCTGTGTCCCCAGTAACTAGGCTACACAGGTTTGGATACCAAGGAGTTTAAATAAGAGTGGCTCCTCTTGCCATCATTCCCAATGATCCACTTAGAGAATTTGTACTTCTTGTTCTTCTCACCTCAGGATCTGCCAGGTTCTGGTGCAGAGGTGCATCCCAGAACTTTGGCAGTGACTGTGTTGTAATTATAGCTGACTTGGTGAGTGTGGTTGAGTCTCTTCATCCCTTCAAGCTTAAAAGTGTTCCAAAACACTCTCAAAACTCTTTAATTGTGGCTTTCAGTTTATAGTCAATGAGAGAAATCTGGGAGGAAGAGAAGGCAAGGAAACATTTTGAGAGACTGAAATCACACACCACTACCACCACCACCATCACCATCATCACCACCACCATCACCATCATCACCACCACCACCACTATCACCACCACTATCATCACCACCACCACCATCATCACCATCATGACCACCACCACTATCACCACCACCATCACCATCATCACCACCACCACCATCATCACCATCATGACCACCACCACTATCACCACCACCATCACCATCATCACCACCACCACCACTATCACCACCACTATCATCACCACCATCACCACCACCACTATCACCACTACCATCACCAGCATCACCACCACCACCATCACCACCATCACCACCACCACCATCACCATCATCACCACCACCACCATCATCACCATCATGACCACCACCACTATCACCACCACCATCACCGTCATCACCACCACCACCATCATCACCATCATGACCACCACCACTATCACCACCACCATCACCATCATCACCACCACCATCATCACCATCACCACCACCACTATCACCACCACCATCACCACCACCACCACCATCACCATCACCATCACCACTACAACCACCACCGACATTTGTAGAGGAAATTCACTGTAAGTTGTTTTCAAACTGGGCTGTAGGAAACCCTAAGGACTCTGAGAAGGTAGCTGGCAGGTTCTGCCAACAATGAAAGACATGGTGCCAAATAATGAGTATTTAAACTGACTGTGGTAGCCAGTTATCAATTTTATATATTGATTTTGAAAAAGAACTCCAATGAACCAAAAGTACAATTTAAAAACCATAACTCTACATGATCATTTTATTTTTATAACCACTCCCAACTTGCAGGTGAGGAAAATGAGGTTCAGAGAGTTTACATGACTTACCCAAAGTCACAGATTAGACACGAGCTGCACTTTGGTATAAAACCACACCATGCCCAGTGCTCTTTGCCTTACAGTTCTACTACATTTGAGCACTGATGATGAAACACGTGGTGTAGCAATTTATTGGCCGTGAAGATTGTTTTGGTGAGAATGGGTCAAAGAACAGTTTATAGAAAGTTCTTAGAATTTGAGCTGTTCCAAGAAATTCACCAAAACATCTCCCTCCCTGAGTTATATTCAACACGTGCTGTTCTGTGCCATGTGGCCTGTGGGATCCCAGTTCCCTAACCAGGGATCAAACCCACGCTCTTAGCAGGGTAAGCATGGAGTCCTAACCACTGAGCCACCAGGGAACTCTCCCAGGGGTTGCTTTAATGGGACATGTTCTCACATCTTCTCCTACAAGACTGCCACATCATCCATACCCTTTGGGCACCCCTCAAAAATATCACCTGTAGCAGTCCCCTATGGCTGCACCACTGCTGCAAAATAAAAACTTGTGACTTATGAAAACAAGCATTTATTTTTCTTATTCACAGGTCTGCAGATTGGCTAAGGTGACCCTGCTTCAGTTTGGGTTTGGGTCTGTTCCATGTGACTAATCGTGGGATCCAGAGAAAAGGGGCACTGGCTATCCAAGTCATGCTCTTCTCATAATGGTTACAAGGGAAGCCAGACAGTGTAAGCATTATTTAAAGGCTCTGCTAGAGTCATAGCCACTCACATTCCATCAGCTAAAGCAAATCAATGGCCAAGCCCAAAGTCACTGGGGCAAGAAACATACTATGTCCCAAGGTGCAAGGGAGATGAGTGAAGATTTGCTGAATAAAACTCCAATCTATCACGTTAGCTAAAAGCGTGATTCCCAGGAAGCGAGGTCAAGTACATCTTCCCAAAGCCCTCTAACTCTACAAACTGATAATGTCTTATTAATCAAGTCAGTCCTGTAAGCTACCAAGAGGAGACCATCCCAAAGGGACCTTTCTTGAGAGACCCAAGGGGAATGTGAAATGGCAGTCTCCCAGACTAGAGATCACCAAGGTAGAAAGTATCTAGTTGAACTGGGATATTTTAAAAACCCGCTACTTCACTCCTCATGATCTGCCCTAAATCAAGCTTTCAAGCCCCCCTTCAGAGAGCATGGGACCTCCAGGCAGAGAGAAGAGGCAGATGTGGGTGATTTATAAGCTTCACCCTAAATAATGTCTAGCAATGGAAGTCTTGGCCAAGATGCAGAACAGTGCAGTGGCCAGGAATAGAGACTCCTGAGTGTGACAACATAAGCTTGAATCTCTTCTTATGTGGATACTATGGGTTTCTCCACCCAACTCCTCAACATCCATTTCCCCTTCTGCCTTCCAAGAAGAATCTTAATTTTGCTCAGGGAACTCCCCTCCTCAGGGAACAATGACCCACTTCCAACGCAAACCTCAGACTAATTGACTTGGGGTGATTCTATTCCCTTTGCCAGTGATTGGTTCGAGAATAGGTAATGACCTGGAATGGGCTGGTGAGACAAACACTGTGCCTGTGGGGAGAGTTTGCTGGAAGGAAAACATTCCTTCACTGTAAGGAGAAAGCCCTAGAAAGAAACTGACCCTCTCTTCTTTCCCTGAACCTTGTTATGTCAAGACGTCACTGCTAGAGCCCTCTGTCTTCCCAAAGATGGAAACAACCTGAAGATGGCAGAGCAGAGAGATGGAAAGAACAAGTGTCCTGAGGCCATCACTGAACTGCTGAATCAACCTCCCATGAATCTGGCCCTAACCATGTCCTCACTTTTCAATGAGATCATAAAAGATCCCAGTTCCTGACTCTTGACTCACAGCTTAACCAGTATCTACCTCAGCCACTGACCAGCACTGTGTCCTTGGGCAAGTCACTTAATTTCTCTAACTCCATTTTTGCACCAGTACCTATGGCATAGAATTGTTGTGAGGGTTAAATGACAATGAATATGAAGCATCTGAAAACTTGCAGCGTCTGGTGCCTGGTAAGGGTGCAAATGACTCACAAGCAAGGTTTTTATTATAGGGTTTTGGGATACCATCAAGCAAGGAAGTGCAGGCCTGGGCTAATAACTGCAACTTCTGTACTTCTCAATGTTTACAGTTGTCGCCCTCTGGCTGTTTCTTCTAGAAAGTTACAATAAAAGCTGTCTTTAGGATGGACCGATAAATATAAGTTGTCCTACCTGAACCCCTGAAGACTGTGAGGGGTAAAAGTCCCTTGGTGAAGAGTAGAAGGGGGATCCTTTTATGTTTTATTTTTTAAACATTATGTAATTAATACATATTCTCCTTTGAATATGACAAAATGCAGATAAGCAATATGGGAAAAAGAAAAGAAAATTCACACGTGATCCAGTCACCCAAAGGAAACCACTGTGAACACTGATGTATGGTTCTTCCGAGCTTCTTAGTGGTGGCTTCTTTGAAAAGAAGAAGAAAAGAGAAAAACAGGCATTCTTGTATGCTACTTCTGAGGGTGAATTGGTGCAGACTTTTTTTGGAGGGCAACTTTGCAGAGTCTTTGAAAATTAAAAATTTTTTTAAAAATGCACCTACACTTTGGCTTGACAATTCTGGTTCTAGGAATCCATTCCCCAGAAACAACAACAGTGGTGGATACTTGGATAGAGCTTATAGAATGTCAGGCACTGTTCTCCACATTTTTATGTTATCTCAGTTAATCCTCACAACCCATGAGGGAGATACTATATTTTTTATAACAGTTCAATTGAGATACAATTCACATACCATACAATTTGCCCACTTAAAGTGTACAACTCAAGTTTTTAGTATATTCATAGAGTTGTGTAACCATCACCACAATTTTAGAACATTTTCATCACCCCCAAAAGAAACCCTCATTGGTAGTCCTTCCTCACTGCCTCAAGCCTTCAACCCCCTGGCAACCACCAATCTACTTTCTGTCTCTATGGATTTGCCTATTCTGGACATTTCTTATAAATAAAATCATATAATATATGGTCTTTTTTGACCGGCTTCTTTCAGTTAGCATAATGTTTTCAAGATTCATTCATGTTGTAGCTTGTGTCAGAACTTTATATCTTGTTAATGCCAAATAATATTCCATTGTATAGATACACTGCATTGTGTTTATCCATTTATCAGTTGATGGGCAGTTGGGTTGTTTCTCTCTTCTTGTTAATATGAATAAAGCTGCTATGAATATTTGTGTACAAGTTTTTGTGCGGACTTGTGTTACCATTTATCACGGGTATATACATCTGAGTAGAGTTGTTGGGTCATATGGAAATTCTATGTTTAACCTTTTGAGGAGCTGCCAACTTTTTTCTAAAGTGGTTGCATCATTTTACATTCCCTCCAGCGGTGTACAAGGGTTCCAATTTCTTTATATCCTCACCAACCAACACTTGTCATTATCTGTCTTTTCGATTATAGGCATCTGAGTGGATGTGAAGTGGCATCTCACTGTGGTTAATTTGCACTTCCTTGATGAGTAGCGAGAGGTACTATTATTATATTTATTTCATACATGAAGAAACTGAGGCACAGAGAGGTTAATGATCTTACCCACGGTTACTTAGTAAGTGTACAGACTCTTGTGGACACAATAGTGTGTGCAGAAGAAAGTGTGCTGCAGCACTGCTTGCTTGGAAGAAAAACTAGAACAACCTGTATGTCTATCTGTAGGGGTTTATCCCTACAGAAAACCATTATCCAGCTTTCAAAGAATGAGGAAGGCCCATTTATTCTGACATGAAATAAACTCCAAGACATTTGTTGGTGAAAAGTCCAGTCACAGAATCATGTGTACAACATGAACCTACAGATACAGACATCGATATAGTGACAGATATAAATGATCTAAATAAAGATTGGAAGGCTACACACCAAGCTCCTTAGGAAGTGAACTCCAGAAGAGCAGGGATCTTTTCATTTTGTGCACTGCTGTATCACCAATGCCCAGAACTGGATGTAGCGCATAGTAGCAGTTAAATAAATATTTGTTGTTAAATGAGCAATTCTTTTGGAGAGAGGAAGGGAAGGAAGGAGTACACACAGAAGAGCTCATGTTTCACTCTGCAAAGCCATGTCCTCTGGGCATGAATTCATGTAGTAGTTGTATCATTTTTGACACAGAAAAAAAAAAGAACCTAGTTAAATATAGGTAGCAGCGCAGGGGTGATCTCTGCTTCCTGTACCTTGACATGCAAAAGGTAATACTCTACATTCAAACTGAAGAGGAAAATTGAAACCTCCAATGTAGCTGCTGTATTTATGAATATTAATGAATAAAAACTGGATGGTTTAAAAAATTAAAAATTAAAAAAAAATTTTAAAAACCTGGAATTCTTGGGGCCTTTAGCAAGAAAAAAAAAAATGAGGCCCCCAGAGTGTTGGTATGGAACTGATACGCAGCCTCAGTGTCTTGCTGGGATACACGAGGACCTTCCTGGGCCGCAGTGCCCCTCCCTTCCAGTGAATACGGCTCCCTCCCAATGGCGCTCCATCTCTGGGGTTGATCACCTGCGGGGGACACTGGCTGCTCTTGCCCTACTTGGTATCCCCGGCCTGGTCAATAAGCCGCTCTTCCAGTTAACAGGGATCCAGTGTCAAGATGCCAGCTGTGAATCTTGTTTTCATGCCTGAGAAGATCTTAAAAATCAATAAGCATTAGATGGACACAGCCAAGTATTTTTCTTTCTACCGTTTTTCAATATTTGTTCAATTTGCCGTCCCTGTGAGCCCTCTGAAGAGTTCCAAGGATCAAGGGCTGCTGGTGAAACAGCACAGGTATTCGCATCATTCAAAGGTAACAGCGTGCCGGGTGGGTTAGGAGACAATTAGGAAAGGGACCAGGGGCGGTGGCCTAACTGTGCTGGTAAACTTAGGGGACAGGACTGACCTACAGGTTACAACAGTTGCAGATGACAAAATTCAAACAGTGAGAATGTCAAGTTGTAGCAAAAAAGATGGTTAGCAGAGTCCAGGGCAAGAGAAATGGGAGCTGGAGGTACAGCAAGCTGCTCCTCACAGATGAAGGGGATGTTAGGGATCTACTGACACCCTCTGCAGTTATTACGAGAAGGATATCTCTCCTCTGACTACGGGACATCCTCTGACCATGTCCCATGGCGCAGGCCAAGAGGGGGCAGGTCCTCGGTGGGGTAGGGTTTGGCACCATATTGGACTCCCCCTGCACACAACTGTTTAATCACCAAGTCTTGCTGATTTCACTCCAAAATGACTATCCTGTCCATTTCCTCCATCTCCACCGTGACTGTCTTAGTTCAAGTCACCATCACCACATGCCTGGGCGTGTGCAACCGCTTCCTAAGCAGTCTTCCTGCTTTCCTCCAATTCCTTCTTCACACAGAGAGTGACAGGACTTGAGAGGCAGTACTGCCTAGTGGTTAAGAACATGGACTCTGGGGACCGGGAGATCCTGGTTCCTCCAGGCTCCTCCAGATCTGTGACCTTGGGCAGGTTACTGAGCTCTACTGTGCCTCAGTTTGCCTCATCTCTAAAATAGAGATGCGAATTTTGTAGGTCCCTGGAAAAGGCACAGTGAGGATTAAGTGAACCAATCTAGATGAAGTGCGTAGAACAGTGGCTGCCAGATGCTAACAGCTCAATACTCATTAGGGACATCTTTCTGAAACGCAACCTCCTTGCTCACACCAGTGTCGGGACAAAATCCAAGCCTTCCTACCATCCCACAACTCTGCAGGACCAGCTCTCCTTTCCCATCTCACCTCTTGGTGACTCCCTGCTTCTCACTCTATACTCACATTCAATGTCTTTTTGTTCCTCTAGCAAAACAGACTACCAGGCCTTCACACATGCTATTATGCCCACCTGGAACACTCTCCAGTAAGTTCTTCCCAATCCCCCTTGCCCATCGACAACTTATCTCTCAGGTCTTACATATTTTCTTTGGGAAGCTTCTCTCACCCATCAAATTCAAGTAGGGGCAACTATGATGAAATACTATCAGTTGTTGGGAATATATGAGAGTTCATTGTACTCTTGTACTGTTCTTTTGGCTTTTGACTTTTCTGTGTGAAATCTTTCATAATAAAAATTAAAAAATATAAAGTAGCAAGTGCATTGACGGGAAGTAAGGATACTGTGGGAACACAAAGAAGGGCCCCTACTTGGATTTGATGCTCTCTTGTTTCCAAGTACATTACAGACATCATGACCTTTCAACTCTAAACATTTCAACTTGCACCGTCGAAAAAGAAAAAAAGCTGAGGGCTATTCTCCAACCTAAACTATAATACCATAATAACACCTACAAAAAATGAGTCATTCTCTAATAACTGAATACTTGGTCTCTATCCAAATTTCCCCAGCCCCTCCCTAATTCCCCTCTTCTGTCTTTCTGCTACATTGCATTTGAATTGCTCCTTTCCTTGGGCTGTGAGCTCCGAGAGGAATGAAATGTGTCCCTTTGCTTCCCTCACCCTGGCACTCACCCCTCAGTAGGTATTTGTTGAAAGAATAACCTTCGAGTCCCACTTCCTCCTGCTAAGGTCTTCAGCCTCCTGCAGTCCCAGCCCAGGTTTCCCTCTCCACACACGTGCACACAGATACAGATACACACACACACACACACACTCACTCAGCATGTCTTCAGTGGTCTAAGTCAGAAACCAGAGGGGCATTTCTAGAGGCTTTGGTTGACCTCACATGGCTCTCCTATTCTCTCGGGCCAAACCCCTTCCCCTTTTCATTCTTGAAGCCAAGGCTTCGGTTTGGCCCTTCATGCTTCCTTGCCCAGCTCGTAGAGTGCTGACCCCTCCACTGCTCCAATGCATTCCCGTCCTGCCTCTACAAGGCAAACCCACTTGGGGGCTTCTCTGTTTAAAGCCCTGTTGGGTTCCCACTTGGGCCCTCTCTCTCCAGGCTCAGGTGTAATCTCCCAGCTTCTCCCTTCTCCCTGTCCCTGCTGCTGCACCCTCACCCTTGATCTCTGGCCATTCCAAGCCATCTGCTGGCCTCCAAGCACATGATGCTTTTCCATTCCCTCCACCCGAAACACCCTCCTTCCAGCGTTTTGTCTTCCTCTGAGAACCCAGAGAGAAGCTCGGACTTCACTTTTTCCAGGGCCCATTCAATGACCCATCCCTTCCTGGCAGAGTGCCCACAAAGGCCTTGGGCATAATAGTTGTTCATTAAATAATTGCTCAGTGGATGAACAGGAATATCATCCTCTCCTTCCTCCCTGGTCCGAGTCAGCTGCAGCCCCAGCCCATCCCAGTCCAGTCCCCTGGGCCCCCGATGCCACCCAGCCCAGCCCAGCCCAGCCCCAGGCTGCCTCCAATGGACCCTGGACACAGCCTTAGCACGCAACTTCTGAACAGCTGCCAGACACGTTTTTCATCCTCCCTTTCCTAGGAAATTGTGCAAGGATGGGCAATGGCAGGCCTGGACTTTTTATATTTAAAGAAAATAAAAGTCTAAACAATAAAAAGGTTTCTTAAAAATAAATTAGGAGTTTGGGATTAACCTATACACACTATTATATATAAAATAGATAATTGACAAGGACCTACTGTAGAGCACAGGGAATTCTACTCAATACTCTGTAATAACCTATATGGGAAAAGAATCTGAAAAAGAATGGATATATGTATATGTATAACTGAATCACTTTGCTGTACACCTGAAACTAATACAACATTGTAAATCAACTATACGCCAATATAAAATAAAATTTTTTAAAATCTTTATATTTTAAGGTCTTTGTTAGGTAGAGTACCTCCTAGGAGACAGAAGGTGAGATGATATGGCCCCTTCTGCCTCGAATAAGGTTTTCAATATTGCTTTGATGCACGTCTACAAAAAAAATATATTCCACCCACGTCATGGTTCCACTGAGTAAGTTATACTGGGGGAGGGGCAAGGGTTTCAAGCAGAGATCTTCTGGTACCTAGAGCTCATCTCACACTGGACCTGTGAACCTCCCTGGTGTACTTGTCACCCCTGGCACCAGCGCCTGCGTTACACCTGGAGCACAAACAAGGATCTCACCTTTTTATCTTTATAACATTCTACTTAAAAGGAAATTTTTACCAGCACAGAACAAAATTCGGCAGGTAAAAGCTCTAAGAACCCGGAGTGGTGAAGGCCCAGAGAAGGGTTAGTAAAGTGGGTTAAAGCTGCAATCTACACCTCCTTTTCTCTGCGAGCTGAACAATCTATCTTGGGTAAGTTCCCTAAGCTTTCTGAGCTGCAGATTCTTCTCCTTCAGCTGTACGTGGATAATATTATCTCTCTCATAGGGATCTTTATGAAAATTAAGGGAGGTGCTGTATGTGTAGCAGGATGAAAAACATGATTTTAGTCTCTGTTTCTGCTGAAGCCACAAGACAATGGATGGTGCATTCCAAAGTGAACTATGACATCATCATGCAGGACTTGTGAAAGGAAACCCTCTCGCCCTTATCCGACCACCTCCAGCCCACAAAGAAGGGTTGGATGAGGAAAACAGTGGGAGAGCAGAGGAGGAATTTTGGAGAGAGCAGTAGGTACCCTCCAAGTCCCAACTGCCCAGTCGTTACTTCTCAGGAGTGATCTCAAAGGCACTGTGTCCCTGGAGCTTGGATGTCATCAAGGGCTGGTGTCTAAATCATGCCTTAGAAACCGAGGATGCAAGAGAGATGGGTGGCCAGCTGGAGTGGGAGGGGGGGGCTTTGGATTGGCCAGGGGAGAGGGGAGTTGAGTATTTTCTATAAGCCGGAGGTGTGCAACAGGCAACCTTGTGTGTTGTGTAGATCCTTTTAAAAGAACCACCAGGAAGAAACTTCCACAGAAAGAAACTGACAGCAGGGAATTCCCTGGCAGTCCAGTGGTTAGGACTCAGCGCAAGGGGGCCCAGGTTCAAACCCTGGTCAGGGAACTAGGATCCAAAAAAAAAGAAAAAAGAAAAAAGAAAGAAGCTGACAGCATCTGTTATGGCTAAATTGTGTGCCCCCAAATTCATATGTTGAAGCCCTAATCCCCAGTACCTCAGAATGTAGCTATATTTGCTGATAGGACTTTAAAGCGGTGATTAAGTTAAAATGAAGCCTGTAGAGTGGGCCCCAGTCCAATCTTTATAAGAAGAGGGATTTGGACATACAAAGAGACACCAGGGATGCACATACACAGAGCAAAGGCCACGTGAGGACACAGGGAGAAGATGCCGTCTACAAGCCAAGGAGAGAGGCCTCAGGAGAAACCAGCCCTACTCACACCTTGATCTCAGACTCCTAGCCCCCAGAACTGTGAGGACATAAATTTCTGTTGTTTAAGCTACCTAGTTTGTGTTATTTGTTTTGGCAGCCCTAGCTGACTAATACAGACTGCTCAGATTCTGGGAAGCTAAGGAAAGTGTCTTAGGCACCTGCTTCAAGGGACCAGCAGCTTAGAAATCTCCACAGTTAAGGAAGGAGGGTGTTCTCTGAAGTAGCCACAAAATTGTACCAAGAGATAAAGAAGCAGGTTTCACACCCACCAGGCCCAGCCAGTGGGATGCCAGCTTCCCACAGTGTCAACCAGGAAGTAAGAACTTCCTGCTCCCCTCCACGCCAGGGGGCAGAATCCCCAGTCAGCCAGATGGAAGCACAAGGGGGGGAAGCAAGAAACTGACCACAGACCCCCTTTCCCAGCTCCAGGCCCCACTGGAGGAGGATCCACTTGGAAGGGAGTTTGAAGGTCTGGGTTATTGCACAGACCTGGATGTATCAATTACTGACCTGAGGCAGTGCTGGAACTAGAAAGGTAACAGAAGAGTCAAGGACCTGCCCTAATTTTCATCCCAGGGCAAGGAAAAAGCGGGGCGCCACAAAAAAATTCAGGGGCAGTGATAGACACAAATAAAGTTGGCTTCCTGAATATACCTGGTGACTCTTGCTTATTTAACATCTGTTCTCCTACATATGTGGCAGCTTAGCCTGTCTCTGGTCAAGTAAGCAATGGCATTCATTGAGCAATTATTATCATTCCAAATTCCTTCCCTGTCACCGTTGGACAATTCCATCTTCCTCAAGCTCGGCAAAAGCTAAGGACAACAGGCAAACCATTTAAGAGCTTCTGCGTTCCTGGAGCTTACTACTCAAGTGCTACCGTTCTACAAAGCCAGGGTCCGAACACCACCCTCCATACCTCATGACCCAGAGAAGGAAACTAACTCCAAACCAGACACAGGGCTGGGCAAGCTTTAGAGTCACATAATGCTCCAGAGAAAACTGAGTTCAAATCCTGCCTCTGCCACCTGACAGCTGTGTGATCGTGGGCAAGTTACTTAATATCTCTGTTACTTCAATTTCCTCATCTATAAAATGGAGATGCTAAAAGGAGCCATCCCACAGAGTTATTATGTGGAATAAATGAGGAAATAGATGCAAAACATTTAGGACCTGCCTGACACAAAAGTTAGCATTATACATAGTTACACACAGCTAGCATTATAGGTCAGTGCCCCTCAGAGTGAAACCTTGCAATAACCTTGGTTTATTGTAAAGAACATGACACAAGATGCATGGTGATGCAAAGCACAGATTCTAGAACCAGACTGCCTGGGTTAGAATCAACCAAGAATGGAAAGCACATTGTATAAGTGTTTGCTATAATTCCTAGCAGTACAGTCAGATACGTACAGTCATACATATACATAGATAACACATAGAATAAGAGCTTAATTCCGGCAGCTATTATTAGAGAACTAGTCTTCTCAACAAACTCACATGGACCCTGAAGTTTCTGGTCACCCAAAGACATCAGAGGCATGGAATGGGGGTCAGATGGGAAGAGTGCTTCCCTACTCAGGATGCGGCAGAACTTGACCTCAGTTGCTTTTGCTTCTTTATTTGTTTACCAGCAGACAGTGGCTCTCAAGCAAACAGGGTACCTTGAAAGCAGAAACTCATCCTCCTCGGGCCGGACCTTCAGCCATGACCCCCAGCCCCCACTCCCCGCCAGCAGCTCTCAGCCTCTCTCCTGTTACCTGGTCTGGTTCCTTCCTCCAGGGCAGGCCCCACCTGGCAGGGGAGAGGCGAGGTACCGCGGCCTTTCAGCCTCCCGAGAAGGTGACATTTCCACGGTGCCCAGCTGTCCCTGGGGCTGGCTCTCTACTCAGTTCCCACCGCCCTGGGCCCTGAGGACCAGCGGGGAAGCAGGCGGAAAAGATGAAAAGCTGACACCCTCCGCAGGAAATCATTGTTTAACTGATTCCAGGACTGAAAAAAACAAGTGTGACGCTGGAGAAAGGAGAGCAACGTGCCATTCAAGGCCATTGTTACAGCCTCCTCTCTGTGTATCGGGAAACAAAGAGGCCCTCTGTGTGTGAGCACGATGCTGTGTGTTACCAGCCACTTCTGTGTTATTCCTGGGGACGGGAAACGGGAAACGAGGCCACAGTGCCCTTCTGGGTCTGGTGCACTCTGGACTTTGCTAACACAGTCACCAGGCCAGTCAGAGCTGGGAGAGCAACTTCAGACTCCCAGCCCATGGTGTTCTGTAGTGGGGGCCAGGGACACCCCGTCAGGAGTGACCTGGGTCCGTACTAGTCTTCTAGGCATGGCGGATTGCCAAGTGCCCCTCCCCTCTCCCTCTCCTCTTCTCTTACCAGTTTTCAGAGACTCACCACAAGTTAGAGCTGAAAAGACTCACAGCTATCATCTCTTCAAACACTCCAACTCTCAGCTTTAATGAGGGGGCACCTGGCCCGGACTGATGCCCGGCCACGTGGCATGTCAGCTGCAGTTGGTAAGGCCAAATGAATCGTTATGTGGTAGTATCCATGGGACCCCCTCACAGACCAGACACTCCGTTATGATCAAGCTCACAAAATGAGGCTCCTGCCTTTAAATCCTGGTTCTGCCACTAATTACTCATAGATTGCGAGGGTTTTTTTCTCTGAGCCTTAGTTTTCCCACCTGTAAACTGGGATCATCCTTGGATTACTGTGGGGATTAAATGAGTTAATACATGTAAAATTCATAGAACATCACTTGGCCTGTAAAAATTGCTCAAGAAGCATGAATGACAAATTAGATGCTCATATTATACCTCCGATTTGCTTAGATTCATGAGGAGAGGGTATGGGGATGGCTGGAAACCCAGGATCTCGAATACCCAAATTCAGCCTTGCCACCTACTATGGCCTACGTTTGCCCCATTAGGTCCCTCAGGGAAGCTGGGCACCAATAAATACCCACTGGGCACCCGAGCCAGTGTTTGGGAGCAGCCAGGGCTCAGCTCCGGGCAACCGTGGCAGTGTGGAAAGGTGGCAATGGCATGGCCAGGCCTGTCAATCTTTAAAGCAACCCAGAAACCTGGATTTTTATGTCAGATTTCCCAATTTTGAAACAGTGTTTCCCAAGCACTGTTAGTGCAAAGTGAGTCTTGAATCATGCAGCTTGTGATGCCTGGTCTGGACACACAGGGCATTCCCAAGCCAGGGCACGCCGGTCGTTTTCAGATCTACTGGCCTCCGTTTGCCCGCAGCCTCCGGTGAGCTGATCAGGCCACTTCACAGCCCTCCCTGACTTGGAGCAGGCGGTGTAAGATCAGAAATGATGAGCAGCCCGGTCTCCCTGGACACCTGTTCTCATCTCAGTCCATGAAATGGGGGTGAGGAAAAGGGAAACCAGGGAAATGAGGGGGGCTCTCCCTCAAGGACGATGGTCCCTTGGCCTAATCCACCCACTGCTGGCATTCCTCTGATAAAGGGCAGACCGAGGGCTTAAGCCCCCATAATCTCCACCAGTCACCTCAAAGGAACATAAATATAGGTCTAAGTGACCACAAGTGCTTACCGTGAAAACGCAACTTCAAAACAAGAGTGATTATAATGAGATACCACTTCACACCTACTAGGATGGGTACCATCAAAAAGACAGATAATAACAAGTGTTGGTGAGGATGTGGAAAATTGGAACCCGCAGACATTGCTGATGGGAATGTAAAAGGGTGCAACCATGTTGGGAAACAGTCTGGCAGGTCTTCAAAAAGTTAAACACAGAGTTACCGTATGACCCAGCAATTTCACTCCTGGGTGTATACTCCAAGAGAAATGAAAACATAAATCTACACAAAAACTTGTTTGAGAGTGTTCACAGCAGCATTATTCACAATAGCCAAAAGGTAGAAACAACCCAAATAACCATCAAATGATGAATGGATACGCAAAATGTGGTGTATCCACACAATGGAAATTATTCAACAGTCAAAAGGAATGACGTACTGATACAGGCCATAAGAACATTAGGACAGCCCAGGAAAACATAAGGCTGAGTGGAAGAAATTAATTAAAAGACCACATTTCATAAGATTCCATTTATATGAAATGTCCAGAATAGGCAAATCTATAGATACAGAAAGGAGATTAAAGGTGGCCTAGGGCTGGGTGTGATGAAGAGAGTTGGCAGGATGATAGCTAAAGGGTATAGTTTTCCTTTCGGGGGTGATAAAATATGTTCTAAAATTGGCTGTGGTTATGGTTACATAACTCTGTGAATACACTAAAATCCATTGAATTGTTACACTTTAAGTGGGTAAACTGTATATGTGAATTACATCTCAATAAAGCCATTACCAAAGAAAGAACCTCAAAACTAAGATTGCTGCCCTTAATTACCTTCTATTAAACAGAAACTCTTTATCCATGGCACTCTCTTCACCATAGCCCCACTGGAGAAGACAGGACAAGAGCTCTAAAAGGATGGTTTCCTCAAAGGCACAGGGCTCAAACGAGGGTAACCAACTAGCTTGGTTCACCCAGGACTATCCCACTGTTGGCACGGAAAGTCCCCTGTCCCAGGCAAACTGAGATGGTTGGTTCATCACCCTAATGCCAACTCTTTCCCAGAGCACTGGATAGCTCTGCCCTTCAGCGCTGCCAATGGCTAGAACCAACTCTCCATATAAATAATCCATCCCCATTTTGGGTACAAGTCATCCCTGAGCTCCCCCTAATGGTCAAAATGTATTTTTATTATTGTTGCGCCTAACTTACAGATGAGGAAACTGAGGTTCAGCAATGAAATAACTCGCCAGAAGCACACAGGAGCCAGAAATTGAACCTCGATCTTTTTCCAAAGCCCAAGTTACGCCTTCCACTCATCATCTTGTCTCTTACCATACCACTGGGTTGATTGTCCAAGAATACCACGAGATTTTTCTTGCCCCCTGGAGAAGGTAGTCAGACATCCAGACAGAAGAAGCATGAGTTTTCAGCTATAGCAAGACAAGGAGACATGTAGAGCTTGATGGTTAACAGCACAGACTCTGGAACCGAACTGCTCAAGTTTGAACCTGGGCTCTGCCAAAATTTTAGCTGTGTGACCTTGGACAAGTTACTTAACTTCTCTGTGCCTCAATTTTCCCATATGTAAAATGGGAAAAATTATAGTACTGTGTGTGTGTGTGTGTGTGTGTGTGTGTGTATCACACAGGATTGTTATGGGAAGTAAATAAATCATTAAGTGTAAGAGCCTTAAAATGGAGTGTGGTATATTTATTAAATAAATCTATTTAATACATTTATTTAATAATACAAATTTATTGAATAAATGAAAGCAAGCACAGATCCATATACCCAGAATTGGAAAGAAATCAGACTAGGCCTAACAAAAACCAGGTAGTGAGATCAAATCATGGAAATTAACATTCTGTTCTGTTCTTTCCCATGTAAATGTTTATGGCTGAGGAATTGCTGGAAGCTCTCCAGGCCATAGACAAACCTTTAGACGCAACATGGCAGTGGCAATGCGGGCAGTCCTAGAACAATGGGATGACCTGGTGCAGGGTTGCAGGCCCTGCCTGGCACTGATGGAGCCCAGGGTTTCCTCTCCTTTCATGCCTGCCCTCGAGGGCAAGGAGAGCTGGGTACCCTCCCACTGGGGCAGGTAGGTGTGATCAACATCATTTTTTTGATCAACATCAGCTTAAGTTGAAGTTCAAGAGGCTCAGAGAATTTTCAAGAATTTGTTCAAGGTGGGTTAATAACATGTAGAGTTACATGTGGGATTCGAACTTAGGTTGAATTCTAAAGCCCCTATGCTATTCTGCCTACAGGAAATAGTTATTATTGCTCTGTAACAAATTACCTCAAAGCTTAGGAACTTAAAATCACGAATACTCATAATCACACAGTTTTTGAAGCCCAGAGAGCCAGGAGTGTTTTAGCTGGGTGGTTCTGACTCAGAATCTCTCATAAGGTTGTAGTCAAGATGTTGGCCAAGGCTACTGTCATCTCAAGGCTCTACCAGGGCTGAAGAATCTGCTTCCAAACTCAGTAATGGGGCTGTTGGCAGGCCTTAGTTTCTTGCTGGCTATTGGCCGGAGGCTTCAGTTTTTCACCACATGGACCTCTCTAGAGCACTGTTCATAACATGGCAGCTTGTTTTCCCCGGAGCAAGAGATTCAAGAAAAAGAGAGCAGACGAAAGAGAGTACCCAGAAGCTGCAGTTAACTAATTGCAAAAGTTAAACTAATTAGTTTATAACTAATCTTAGATGTGACATACCACCACTTCTGCCACCTGCTATTGGTCACAGAGACTAATCGTGGCACAACAAGGGAGGGGACGATACAAGGATGTGACTACCAGGAGGCAGGGGTCACTGGGAGCCATACTGGAGGCTGGTGACCACTCTGCCCATCTTTCCAAAGTAAGACAAGAAGGCACAGACCTGCAAATAATAAGGTAAAATCCCTGCAGAAAAGTCACAGAAAGCAATTTTAGTCTAAACACTTTTGAGGGGTTTTTGTTTATTTAAGAAAATATTTACTTCAATCAAGGCACTGGGCTGGCCCTATGAATACAGGCAGGAGTAACCCTAGAGCTTACAGGGACTTATGGCAGAAAACAAGAATCAAGCCACGTGGTCCTGGAAGAAGAGAAGAGAGAGAGGCCAAGAAAGAGAGCTGGGATCAGGACTCCAGGACAAGGTGGGTCTAACATCTTCTAGTCCAGATATGGGTTCATCCTCAGACAACCTGGGTTTATTTTCCTGGGGCTGGACAACATCCTCACAGAAAATGGGAGAGAGAAAAGAAGGAGGGGGAGGAGTAGGAGGCAGAAAAACAAATGACCAATTCCCAGACTTGCACAATTAGACATTCTTTCTCTAGCTTGAATTTATCAGAATCTGTTTCAAGCCAAATTTTGCTAAGGAACTGGGTATGGAAAAAGAAAGAACCAACTAGATCCTAAAGGTAGATAAGGGAAATGTCAGAGGCTGGGGTTAGAAGGCAGAGGAGATAGGTTCCTTAAAACCAAGTTCCAGGACTTTACAATTTGAGTCTGTTCTGAGGTAGGACCTCTGATCACTGGGCAAATCAGAGTCCTGGACTGCCCACTCAAAACCATCCTTACATTCATTATAATTATCTTGTTGAATAAATGAATTAAATCATATCCATGAACCACCCCTTCCATCCCCACTATAGGTGTAATAGGAACCTAGTTAGGTAATATCTTTCACTGGATTCCCTTTCTACTCCTTGTCCCAAACACTTCCTCACCTGCTCATCAAAACCAATCTCCCCTTGGACTAGAGAAAGTCATCAACACCCTTTCCTCATCTGGATAAGGTTAAAAACACCAGCTCCTACCTACCCCAGAGACACAAAAGAAACTGTACACATGAAATCAATTTTACATTCTTCAAGACAGACGGGGTGGGGGGTAAATTCCAAGAATTGCAATGATGTGCACAGCTACTTTAATTCTAAGAGGCCAGGTACGAAGATCACTCCAGAACAGCTAAGGCCCTTGTCAAGCCTGCAGATGCATTCCCCAAATTAGCCAGCCCACCCACGTGAGTCAAGAGTAAATCAGTTTCCCTGCCCTGGTAAGTAGACAAGCCAAGCCAAGCCAATTTCCTTCCCTGAAAACCATCCAGCACCCGCGTCCTCCAAACCCCACGGTCCTAGAGTCCCCGCGCTGAGCTACCCAGCCTCCGCGCCCTACTCGGCTCCTCCCCATCCCGTAGTGCCACGACCCAGCCAGCTCCCGCCACCCTAAAGGACTACAGCCCCCGGCATGCCCCCGCGCGGCTGTCGGAGTCTCCCGACCGCGCGTCTCCGCGTACCTAGGTCACGTGACTCGGGGAAGATGGCCGCGCTGACGGCGGAGGTCTTTGCAGCTCTCCAGAGCCTGCTGAAGGTAAATGAGAGGGGTGGGGACAGCGCGAGGCGGGCCTTTGTCTCCGAGACTTTGCACAGAGCAGGAATTGGGAATAAATGGACCCCGATTTGGAGCCACGACGCTGCCACTGCCTCTCACTGTGACTCCTAGCAGGTCGTTGCTCTTTTCCGAGCTTTTTGAAAGTACGAACAAAATTAATACCACTTTGACAGGATAGTGGGGAAACAAGACAATGGACCTGAAGGCGCTGTACAAATGTTCCCTACTAATAGTCTCTGGGGCTGGCTTTCGGGGTTGGTGCGTTGGGGTTGTAATCTCTAGATCCGCGTTGCCAGTTCCCCATTTCATCCCGCAGCCCGTCTGCGCTCTCCAGTTCTCTCCTCTGCGTCCGCCCCCTGAGTCAAGTGTGCGTTCTATATTCTCCTGAGTCCTGGGTTTTTAAATTTGCTTTGACCTGTGTGAGGGCCAAAACACTATCCTGACAATCATTTGAAAAATTGTGAGGATGGAAGGGATGTACTTCATATGGCTTTGTAGGAGACTGGAATTTTTTGCTTGATTTATGACTTTCCCTATAGAAGAAGCGGCGGCTTTATCTTCCTTCGTAGAACTTGTCACTAGCTGACATTATGCATCTGGTTGCCTGTTGTCTGCCTTTCTCACAAGAACGTGAGATCCACGAGGGACCTTGTTTTTAAAAAAATTCCAGACGAAGAGGGTTGAGTTAATTACACTCAGCAGTTCATGGCACTGCATCATCATTGGTCCACGCAATGGTCCTTCTTTTGTTTTAACCGCCTCCCCAGTGTTCACTTGTATTCTCCAATCTCTACGGGCATCTACTATTATTCACAAATGTATGCGTAACAAGCGTATCCGCCACACCTGGCATACAGCATGTGCTCAAATAAATAGCTGTTCTATGAATTAATAAATGTTGTAAAGCTGGGACTGGAAACCTAGAGCTCTCAACTCCCAACCCAGTGCCTTTTCACCCTTACTGTGGCTGCTCTGCCCCCAACCTCCACCCCAATCCCTCTTCGTTCTATGGGCTTTTTTTCCTTAATACACTTATAAAAATCATTATTAATGTGTAACACACATACAAAAAAAGTGCACAGATTATAAGTGCACCGTTTAATGATTTATTACCACCACCACAGTCAAACAATGAAATGTTACCAGTACGACAGAAGTCTCTCTGTTGTCCCTTCGTTATTTCCCTCACTCTGCTCCCCAACAGTAACCACTATCTTTACTTCTAATATGTCAATTTAATATGGCTCACATTTGAACTTCATATAAATGGAATAATAGGGCATATTTCTGTGTGTGTGTCTGGCTTCTTTTGTTTGCTATTATGTAGCAGTAGTTCATTCATTTGCATTCCTATTGTTCTATGTACTTCCTTTTTTTAAAAAATTACATAAACTTTTAATTTTGAGATATAGGTTTACAGGCAGTTGCAAGAAACAATACAGAAAGATCCCATTTACCCATTACTCAGTTTCCCCCAATGGTAACATCTTGCAAAACTATAGTATGATATCACAACCAGGATATTGACATTGATAGTCAAGATTCAGAACATTTTCCGTCACCACAGTGTTCTTCATGTTGCCCCTTTATAGCCGTACCCCCTTCCCCTCTGCCCTCACCCCTTTTGTAACCTCTGGTATTCACCAATTTGTTCTTCATTTCTGTAATTTTGTCATTTCAAGAATGTTATATAAGTGAGGGACTTCCCCAGTGGCGCAGTGGTTAAGAATCTGCCTGCCAATGCAGGGGGCACAGGTTTGATCCCTGGTCTGGGAAGATGCCAGTTGCTGTGGAGCACCTCAGCTCGTGCACCACAACTACTGAGCCTGTGCTCTAGAGCCTGTGAGCCACAACTCCTGAGCCCACGTACCACAGCTACTGAAGCCCGTGCACCTAGAGCCCGTGCTCTGCAACAAGAGAAGCCACCGCAATGAGAATCCCGTGCACCATAAGGAAGAGTAGACCCCGCTCCCCGCAACTAGAGAAAGTCCGTGCACAGCAACGAAGACCCAACGCAGCCAAAAACAAAAATAAATAAATACTATAAAAAAAAATCAGTTGGGCTTCCCTGGTGGCGCAGTGGTTAAGAATCCGCCTGCCAATGCAGGGGACACGGGTTTGAGCCCTGGTCCGGGAAGATTCCACATGCCGCGGAGCAACTAAGCCCAAGCTCACAACTACTGAGCCTGCGCTCTAGAGCCCGTGAGCCACAACTACTGAGCCCGCGTGCTACAACTACTGAAGCCTGGGCGCCTAGAGCCCATGCTCCGCAACAAAGACAAGCCACTGCAATGAGAAGCCCGCTCACTGCAACAAAGAGTAGCCCCTGCTCTCTGCAACTAGAGAAAGCCCGCACGCAGCAGTGAAGACCCAACACAGCCAACAATAAATAAATACATAAATAAATTCATTAAAAAAAATCAGTTGTTTCTATACACAAACAATGAAACATTCAAAAAAAAAGAGTGTTATATTAGTGAAATCATACAATATGTAACCTTTTGGGATTGGCTTTTTTCATTGAGCCAAATTTTCTGGAACCATGTTATGTGTTTTTGTTGTTGTTGTTGTTGTTTTTAAAGAGCAGGTGATATACAAGCTGGTTTTTTATTTTTATTTTTATTTATTTATTTATTTAAACACTATTTTATTTATTTATGGCTGTGTTGGGTCTTCGTTTCTGTACGAGGGCTTTCTCTAGTTGCGGCAAGTGGGGGCCACTCCTCATCGCAGTGCGCGGGCCTCTCACTATCGCGGCCTCTCTTGCGGAGCACAGGCTTCAGACGCGCAGGCTCAGTAGTTGTGACTCACGGGCCCAGCTGCCCCACGGCATGTGGGATCCTCCCAGACCAGGGCTCGAACCCGTGTCCCCTACACTGGCAGGCAGATTCTCAACCACTGCGCCACCAGGGAAGCCCCATGTTATGTGTTTTAATAGTTATTTCCTTTTTATTGCTGAGTAGTATTCTATGGTATGACATCTACATTGTTTCCAGTTTTTTGCTATTACAAATAAACCTGCTATAAACATTTGTATACAGATTTCTGTATGAACATAAGTCTTTATTTCTCTGAAATTAATGCCCAGGAGTACAGTTCTGGATCATTTGGTAGTTACATGTTTAGGGTTTTGTTGTTGTTTTTATGAAACTGCCAAACTCTTTTCCAGAGTGGCTGTACTACTTTACATTCCCAACAGCAATGCATGAATGGTCCAGTTTCTCCCCATCCTCGCCAGCATTTATTGGCATCACTATATTTTATTTGAACTATTCTGATAGGTGTGTATTTACATCTCATTGTGGTTTTAATTTGAAGTTCCCTAATGGTTAATGATGTTGGACATGTTTTTGCGTGCTTATTTACCATCTGTGTATCTTCTTCAGCAGAATATTGCTTTATGTCTTTTGCTCATATTCTAATTTCATTGTTTGCTTTTTTACTTTCGCATTTCTTTATATATTCTAGATAGTGGTCCTTTATCAGATATGTGGTTTGCACATATTCTTTCCTAGTATTTAACTGTCTTTTCATCCTCTTCACAAAGGTGTATTAATTTGGTAGGTCTGCTGTAACAAAGTACTACAGACTTGGTGGCTGACACAACAGAAATGTATTGTGTCCCAGTTCTGGAGGCCAGAAGTCTGAGATCAAGGTGTCAGCCAAGTTGGTTTCTTATGAGGGCTTTGAGGGACAAATTGTTCTGTGCCTCTCTCCTATAACTTCTGGTGGTTTCTGGTGATATTTAGTGTATCTTGGCTTGTAGATCTCTGCATTGATCTTCATATGGAGTTCTCCCTGTTTGCATTTTTGTGTCTAAATTTCCCCTTTTAATTAGGACATCAGTCATATTGGATTAGGGGCCATCCTGTGACCTCATCTTCACTATTTATATCTGCAATAATCCTATTTCTAAATGAGATCACATTTTGAGATAGTGGGGGTTATGGCTTCAATATATGACTTTTAGGGGAGACACAGTTCAACCCATAACAGGAGTTTTAGCAGAGCAAAAAATGTTTTAATTTTGATGAAATACAGTTTTTCAAAAATTTTTCCTTTTATGAATTATGATTTTTTAATGAATTATGCTTTTGGTGTAAAGTCTAAGAACTCTGTGAAGCCATAGCTCTCCAAATTTTCCCCTATTTTTATCTAAAAGTTTTATAGTTTTATACTTTACATTTGTATAACATTTTTTTAAAATTTATTTTATTTTTGTCTGCGTTGGGTCTTCGTTGCTGCGTGCGGGCTTTCTCTAGTTGCGGTGGGCGGGGGCTACTCTTCGTTGCGGTGCGTGGGCTTCTCGTGGTGGCTTCTCTTGTTAAGGAGCACGGGCTCTAGGCACGTGGGCTTCAGTAGTTGTGGCACGCGGACTCAGTAGTTGTGGCCTGCGGGCTCTAGAGCGCAGGCTCAGTAGTTGTGGTGCACGGGCTTAGTTGCTCTGCGGCATGTGGGATCTTCCCAGACCAGGGCTCTAACCTGTGTCCCCTGCACTGGCAGGTGGATTCTTAACCACTGCGCCACCAGGGAAGTCCCTACATTTATATAACATTTAAGTCCATGATTGATTTTGCATTAATTTTGTATAAGGTGTGTGGAAAAGTTTGAGAATTTTTTTTTTTTTTTGGCCTGTGAATGTGCCCTTGTTCCAATATCATTTGTTGAAAAGGGCTTTCTTTCCTCCATTGAATTGCTTTTGCAACTTTGTCAAGAATCACTTGCTCATATTTACTGGGTCTACTTCAGGATTCTTTAGTTTGTTCCACTGATCTATTTGTTTATCCCTCTGAGAATACCATACAGTCTTGATTATCGTAGCTATATAATAAGTCTTGAAATCAGATAGATGGATTCCTCCTACTTTATTCTTTATCAAAATTGTTTTAGCTATTCTAGTTCCTTTGCCTTCCTGTATACATTTTAGAATGATCTTGGATATATCTAAAAAAAAAAACTTGCTGAGATTTTCATAGGAATTGGGTTAAATCTGTATATCATTTAGGAGCAAATTGACATCTTAATGTGTTGAATCATCCAATCCATGATCATGATGTGTCTCCCCATTGATTTAGATCCTTGATTTCTTTTATCTGTATTGTATAATTTTCAGTATACAAGTCCTGTACATGTTTTGTTAGATTTATACCTAAGTATTTCTCTCTTTTTTTTTTTTGAGCAATTGCAAATGATATTGTACTTTTAATTCCAGTGTCCACATGTTCATTGCTAGTGTGTAGAAATACATCTGATTTTAGTATGTGTATCTTGGATCTGCAAACTGCTGAACTCACTTATTCTAATGATTTTTTTGTACATTTCTTGGGACTTTCTCATAGACAGTCATGTCCCTGCAGATAGGGACAGTTCTATTTCTTCCTTTCTGATCTGCAGACCTTTTATTTCTTTCTCTTGCCTTATTTCAGTGGCTAGAATTTTCAGCACAATGTGGAATAACAGTGGTGAGAGCCCACATCCTTGCCTTGTTCCCAACTTTAGTCTTTCATCATTAAGTATGTTTTCTCTAGGTTTTTTGGTAGATGCTCTATGTCAAGTTATGGAAGTTCCCCTCTATTCCTAATTTTATGAGAGTTTTCATCAAGAATGGATGTTGAATTTTGTCAACTGCTCTTTCTGCATTGATTGATATCCTATGATTTTCTCCTTGAGCCTGGTAATATGGTGGATCACATAGATTTTCAAATACTGAACTGGCCTAGAATCCCTGGAATAAATTCCACCTAGTTATAGTGAATAATCCTTTTTATATATTGCTGAATTCTATTTGCTATTATGTTGTTAAGGATCTTTGCAACTATTTTTTATGAGGGACATTGGTCTGTAGTTGTTTTTTTGTTTTATACAGTCTCTGTCTGATTTCGGTATCAGGGTAATCCTAGCTTTGTGAAATGAATTGGGAAGTGTTTCCTCCTTTTCTGTTTTCTAGAAGAGATTGTGTAGAATTAGTTAATTCTTTCTTTAAATGTTTGTTAGAATTCTCCAGTGAAACCATTTGGGTCTGGTGATTTCTAGGGGTTTTAAAATTACAAATTCCATTTCCTTAACAGTTATAGCACTACTCACGTTTTCAATTTTATATTGGGAGAGTTATGGTAGTTTGTGTTTTTTGAGAAATTGATCCATTTCATTTAAACTGTCAAATTTGTGTGTATAGAGTTGCTTGTAGTTATTCTCTTATTTTGTTTTATTTTTAAATTTATTTATTTATTTATTCATTTATGGCTGTGTTGGGTCTTCGTTTCTGTGCGAGGGCTCTCTCTAGTTGCGGAGAGCGGGGGCCGCTCTTCATCGCGGTGCGCGGGCCTCTCACTATCGCGGCCTCTCCTGTTGCGGAGCACAGGCTCCAGACGCGCAGGCTCAGTAGTTGTGGCTCACGGGCCTAGTTGCTCCGCGGCATGTGGGATCCTCCCAGACCAGGGCTCGAACCTGTGTCCCCTGCATTGGCAGGCAGACCCCCAACCACTGCGCCACCAGGGAAGCCCTCTTATTTTCTTTTTGAAATCTGCAGGGTCTGTAGTGATGTGCCCTGCTTCATTCCTGATATTGGTAATTTGTGTCTCCTTTCTTTCTAATTTTGTCAGTCTTGCTAAAAGTTTGTTAATTTTGTTGATATTTTCAAAGAACTAGTTCTTTGTTCCATTGATTTCTCCTTTTTTATGTTTTCAATTTCTTTGGTGTCTGCTCTTTGTTGTTTCCTTCCTTATTCCTTTGGGTTTATCATGCTCTTGTTTTTCTAGGTTCTTGAGATGAGGACTTAGATTATTTATTTGAGACTTTTCCTCTTTTCTAATATATGCATTTAATACTGTAAATTTCCCTCTCAGCACCATCTTGGCTGTACCCCCAAAATTTTGGTGTTGTTTTTCATTTTCATTCATTCAGTGTAATTTTTTCAACTTTCCCTTTAATCTGTGGATTATTTAGAAGTGTGTTGTTTAAGTTTCCAAATGTTTGGGCATGTTCTTGTTATCTTATTGATTTCTAATATGATTCCATTGTGATCACTGAGAACACACTCTGTATGATTTAGTTCTTTTAAGTTTGTTAAGGTTTACTTTTTGGCTCAGAATATCATCTATCTCGGTATGTGTTCAGTGAGCTTTTGAAAAGAGTGTGTATTCTGTTGTTACTGGGTAGTGTTCCATAAATGTCAATTAGATTGATGGATGGTGTTGTGGAGTTCTTCTGTGTCCTTGTTGAATCCTGTCTAGTTGTTCTATCAATTGTTGAAAGAGGGCTGTTGAAGACTCCAACTGTATTTATAGATTGGTCGATTTCTCCTTTCAGTTCTGTCTGTTTTTGCTTCACATATTTTGCAGCTCTCTTGCTGAGGGCATGCACATTCAGGATGTCTTCTGGTCAACAGAACCTTTTACCATTACGTAATGTCCCTCTCTGTCTCTGGTAGTTTTCTCTGCTGTGAAGTCTACTTTATCTGATATTAATATAGCCACTCTTGCTTTCCTGATTAATGTTTGCATGATCTATCTTTTTCCATTCTTTTCCTTTTAATATGTCTCTGTCATATTTGAAGGGAGTTTCTTGTAGATAGCATTTAACTGAGTCATATTTTATAATCCACTCAGCCAATTTCTGTCTTTTTTTTTTTTTTTTTTTAAATTAACCATTTTATTTTTTAAATTTATTTATTTATTTATTTTTGGCTGTGTTGGGTCTTCGTTTTTGTGTGAGGGCTTTCTCCAGTTCTGGCAAGCGGGGGCCACTCTTCATCGCGGTGCGCGGGCCTCTCACTGCCGCGGCCTCTCCCATTGCGGAGCACAGGCTCCAGACGCGCAGGCTCAGTAACTGTGGCTCACGGGCCCAGCCGCTCTGCGGCATGTGGGATCTTCCCAGACCAGGGCTCGAACCCATGTGCCCGGCATTGGCAGGCAGATTCTCAACCACTGCGCCACTAGGGAAGCCCCAATTTCTGTCTTTTAATTGGTATATTTAGACCACTTACAGCCAATGTAATTATTGAAATATTAGAACTTAAGTTTGCCATTTTATTTTTTGTTTTCTATTTGTTCTTTTATTTATTTTTTGTTTCTTTATTTTTACTGCCTTCCTGTGGGTTATTTGATCAATTGAACATTTTTTGGAATTCCATTTTGATTTATCTGTAGTGTTTTAAAATTCATTTCTCTTTATAACTCTTATAGTGGTTGTTCAACTTATTACATTTATTTACTATAACATCACAATCTCAGTGACATGTCAGTGTCATCATTTTACCAGTTAGAGTGAAGTCATCCCTTTATAGTCCTACGCTTATTTATAATATAATTGTCTTAAATATTTCCTCTATATACATTTACAGCCACATAGGACAGTGGCTTTTCTTATTGTTCATATATCCCAGACTTCGAGCTGAAGAACAGGGCCACCCAGAACGCCAGTGGGTAAAAACAAACAAACTCCAACAAATACTTGCTCTCTCTAGCCAAAGACCAAGAAAGGGGTGGCTTAGGAAGACAGAAAACTTTTAGACAATAACTGCTCTACTCCACCAAAACACCACTGAAAACACTGTGGCCGCGCTCCACTGTACGTCAACAAAGTCTGAGAGGGAACACCCCCCTCAGGGCGGTGTCAGAGAAGGCCAAGTAGGGAGCTGGACCTCCATCCCCACGAGCTGGTAACAAGTTCCGCCACCCCACGGTGTTAGTGGAAACTACTGGGGCCAGAACTTCCACCCCCGCCCAGTAGCTACAAGGAACCCCTACTTCTGGGTGTGAGCAGGAGCCAAGTAGGGGAGCTGGACTTCCGTCTGCATTTGGTAGTAATGAAGCAACCACCCCCAGCCCCACCACGCTCCCCCTACCACCTGAGCAGTGTCAGAGAAAGCCAGCAAAATAGAAGATTTAAATAAGTGCCAGAGGCTCGGAACGTAATATGGCCACGTCATTCCTTTGTCATGAGGTCCGTAGCAGGTCTGTCTTCTCTTCTCCCCTTTCAGAGTCGTCTTACGTTTGTTTTGTATAAAGTGCCCAGGGAATGTAGTTGTGTTTAGCAGGAAAAATAGGGAAAAGTACATCTATGTCATCTTCCCAGAAATGGAAGTGTCCTCTGCACCTCTTAGGTGTCACACCATGACGGAGACAGTATTACGTTCTAAAAAAAATGTATTTTCAGAGTCTGAATTTGTTGCTTGTTTTGTTTTTTTCCATCTGTGAATTTATAGGCCTCCTCGAAAGATGTTGTCAGACAGCTGTGCCAAGAGAGCTTTTCCAGTTCAGCCCTTGGCTCGAAAAAGCTCTTGGATGTTACGTGTTCCAGCTTGTCTGTGACCCAGGAGGAGGCAGAACAAGTAAGTGGGGTCAGAAGTGACCTCTGGCCCCTGGCTTCTCGGCTCATTAGTCTCTTCCTTGACTTCCCAGTTGTTGCCGCATCCAAGGGAATTTTTCCCCTGAAGTGTCTGTTGACATTATAGCAAACTTAAAATAGATGCTTTTTTCTTTTTTAATGTTAGTGAACTTAAAAGCCATTCATTGTCTTTGAACCTTCACTTCCTTATGATAAGTGAGGCGTGGATGGGAAAAGTATACCCAGAATCGGAGCTCCTGACCATTTCCTTTTCAGACTTGTTACCTAGACAGTATGGACAAAAGCCAACCTTGCTATGATTTTCTTTCCCAGCCTGTAACTTACCGTTGCTGATGAATTGTTGGCTGGATAGCTTAGGCAGACTTTTCCGGGATGGTTGGGCAGAAGCTGTGAGGCCTGAGTATGATTAGGGAGGAGGTACTGCTGGACCTCACCTGATCTCAGGTGGCCAAGAGGACAAGGATGTATGTAGCACTCACAGCCTTATCTTTCCGTGGCAACTATGTTTCTAAAACAGTAATTCATCCAAGCAGACCTGTGCTGTTGTTGTTATTTTTTAATCTGGAGCTTGGCTCATTGAAGTGAGAGGCAGCAGCAAGGTTATGAAAGTGAGTTGGAGTCTTAGTTTGGGTTCCTCAAAAGTAGACCCTGAGGCAACGACTTGGCTGCTGGTAGTTACTTGGGAGGTGATTCTAGAAAGCACAAAGGAGGGAGTGAGGAAAATCAGACCGGGAAGAGAGACAAGCCAGTAGAAGGATATGTTAGTGAGGAATATCAGACCGGGAAGAGAGAGAAGCCAATAAAAGGATATGTTAGTGAGCGGTCACCGCTGTGGGCATCTGCAGTTGGGATCCTGTAAGAAACCACGTGGATAAATGCCCCAGCACTGTCACCCTGGAAGGCAGGGAGGTTGGGGCATTTATCCACTCACTCCAACCCTTCACCAGTAGAGGCTTAATGTCCCCTCGCCTCTGGGTTGTGCTTTTCTGAGCTGAGCAACCTCCCGTGGCATCTGGGAAAGTCCTAAAGAGGAGGAAGTTACCTCCAGAGAGTCCTGTTCTGTTCAGCTGAGCAGCAGATTTACTTTTCCTCGCCCCACCAGGTGACAGCCTAGGGGCAAGGACGTGACAGTCCAGCCAGCCTGGGTGAAAAGCCCCAACTCCCCAGGAGCCAGTGCCTCTGGCAGCAATTCAGTAAGCACGGCTTTGGGTGCTGGCACAGGCCGTGCAGCCACACTCGGAAGCCCAAGCCGCGGGCCCCGGTGTTTCTGCAGCCCTCGCGGTCCAGAGGCAGGGGACTGGTGCAGCGCTGTCTAGTAACACCGCTGACTTTCCGCTTCTCTCACATTAAGAGGGGAACAGGCTAGAAAGTTAGCTTAAGGTCAGAGTCCGTGCACAAGGAAGGGGATTTATTAACCCTTTGCCCACAAGCAGAGACTTTCTGGCAGGTTGACAGCATCCTCGGTCAGGCAGCTACATGTCTTCTAAGCAGCAGGTGAACTTGGAGGCGGGCCGAGGCACGTGAGCATCCGCATCTGCACCGGGGGCCTCCGGACTCCTGGGATTCAGTTTGAATGACGGTGGTGGTCTGTGGCAGGCCCTCTTCCCAGCAGGGCAGATAGAGTCCTGTCCCCTGTCCTGCTGCCCCTCACCACCCAGGGCTCCCCGTCTATCCTGCAGCTGCTCCAGGCTCTGCACCGCCTCACCAGGCTAGTGGTGTTCCGTGACCTGTCCTCCGCCGAGGCGATTCTGGCACTCTTTCCTGAAAATTTCCACCAAAACCTCAAAAACCTGCTGACAAAAATCATCCTAGAACACGTGTAAGTGCTTATTTCTTGGGAGTTTCTTGTAATGCTTGTATTTTTTATTCCTGTTCTGGAAAAAATATGCTTATTCTTGAAAAGCAAGCACAGGTAAGCAAAAAGAAGGAAACCATAATCCCACCACCCAGAGGGTTAGGTTAGCAGTGTTAATTCCTGAATGGGAAACCTTTTAAGACTGGTTTATTTTTTCCATTTACACATAGAGGGGTTGGTTTTGCTTTTGTTTTTAACACAATGGGATCATGCCGTTTTATAACTTGCTTGTTTTCATTTAACAGTATTAACATTAATGATATTTTAGGTCGATAAATATTTACCTTCAATATCATTCTTAATGGCTAAATATATTCCATTACATGAAGAAATTATGTGTAATTTAGTTAATAAATTCCTTAGGGTTGGACATTTAGGCTATTGGCAGTTTTCACTGCAGTGAACAATTTATGGTGGAACCTTTGCCCACATTGTGCTTCCTTATTTCCTGACTGGTAAATGGTGGTATTGAGGCTTTGGCTTTTTATTATCGAGTCCGCCATCGGAAACATTTCACCAGCTACTCCTCTACCAGGAGGACATTGTTATGCCACTCTCCCCACACCATCACCAGCACTGAGGGTGTTTTGTTTTGTTTTGTTTTTTTTACTTTTTATTCCCAGTTTCACAAATGGCAAATGGTACCTCATTTCAGTTTATATATCTTTGGTACTAGTGATGTCAAATATCTTTTTCACGTTATTGGTCATTTTTATTCTTTTGTGAATTTTCTGTACATTTTCTAGCTGGGCAAATCCTTTTAGATACATACAATTTAAGCAGAACGGATTAACTGCTGGTTAGCAGCAGGCTTGAAGAGACCTCTCTGATAGTAATAACTGATGATGCTTACTTCCCAAGGGTTTTGTTGTTTATTTAGAAACTTTCTGTTGCGTGACCGCAGTTTACTCTGACTCTGCTCGGCATCTCACTATGGCGTGATTTGTGTAGCATCAGACACGTCTCTTTAGATGTGTTTTGCGTAAGATGCTGTACTTTGCGTAGTAGATGCTCAGTAAAAAGAGGATAAGTTGACCTTTTCTGTTTTGTCTCTGAGAACAAAAGCACAGTTACAGCGCATTTAGCCTTTTCTTGCTTTTCCTAAGCCATGAAAACTAACAGCGCCTATGGCCTTGACATCACTCAGTTTTGTAAAACAAGCAAACAAAAAACTGCTCCTTGGAGGGAGGCGTTTCTGTGGTCCTTTCATGTCAGGAGGTGATTATAGGTTTTAAGATCACAGAAGGAGCAGAGGCCCAGGCCCATGGGCCTCATTATCAGAAGACTCAATTCGCATCCCTTTTCCATTATATTTTTCTTATCTTTCCCTCTTAAACAGATCTACTTGGAGAGCTGAAGCCCAAACAAATCAGAGTGAGTACCAAGAAACCTGCCTCTTCCTCCCTCCCCCTCCTCCCCAGCCCCAGCCCTAAATCTACCAGAGTTTTAAACTAAAGTCAAAGTGAATTAACCTAATCCCAAACCGAGTAGTGTTTGTTATGTATTTCTTTTTAATTCTACTTTTTAATTTTTTTCTGGTTATAAACCTAATATAATAGAGGCATGTTGTTAAAAAACAAATATCCTAAGCAGAAAGTGAAGTACTTAAAATAACTATATTTCCATTGGAAAACAAATTAACCATAATTGAAATTAGTGTGAAAGATTGAATAAAAGTGGGTGATTGGTAAACGGTCACTAAACTCACTCTGAGCCAGTCACAGTACCTCAGACTCTACCTGCATTAACTCATTTAGTCCTCCCAACAACCCTGTGAGCTAGGCTGAGATCATCCCCATTTCACAGTTGAGCAAACAGAGGCTCAGAGGTTAGACAGGTGGTAGAACCCACATTCAAGCCAAGTCTGTGTGTCTCTCAAACAAGAGCTCTCTCCGCTGTTGTCAAAGCTACACATTTCCTAAGACTCCGGCCACAGCCTCCTCTTCTCCACCTGCGTCATTCCTTATTCTGTCCGGACATCTGGAGGGTTGGGTGTTCAGGCAGAAGCCTGGAGGTGCTGACCACCACGAATGCGCACTAAGTGCAGGGGCCACGATCAGTGGTAGGGAAGGCCCGGGGCTTGCTGTGGGGTCTTGGGCCCTGTCTGTCTGTCTCCCTCAGAGGCTTGCTGTGTGGATCCCATGCATTGCACATGTGCAGCCCTTGGAGCTGCCTGCCGTCGAGGAAAGGCTTAGTCACGCAGGCGGCGTGCGCACTGAGCCGAGCTGTCCCCACACAGTCTCTCTGCCGCGCCTGGTCGACCTGGACTGGAGGGTGGACATCAGAACCTCCTCAGACAGCATCAGCCGCATGGCCGTCCCGACCTGCCTGCTCCAGATGAAGGTACATCCGCTCTCCTGCCCCCTAGAAGCAAAGGAGGGGCAGCAGGCACTCGGCGCCCCTGTGGGCCAGCAGAAATGCCAGACTCCAAGTTTTAGGATCTCCAACCCCATAAATAAAAAAAATTTAGCACCCCCAAAATGCAGTGTTTATTTAGAAAGTATATGTGTATTAACATAGCACAGTCATAATAAAACATACAGCGAAACTAGAAATTTTAAAATAAGACAAACACAAAATATAAATTTTAAAATAATCTGCTGATACCTAAAGGTTCTCTTAGACACTTATAGGAAGGTTTGGCTTTAACGATAGAAGCACGCACTCAGATTTCCAATTGCCTTCTTGAGAATTTTGGTACACTTTTCCAAATTCTTGTCCAATCTTAGGAGGCTGTTGCTGTTTGTACTGTGCTGAACAAGGGCTCCTATTAGCAGTTGGAAAAGTATCAGTTCTTCATCTTATTGTTCACATTCTTCATTGGTGTTATCTTCACAGTTATTTTCAGGAGTCTTTTTAAGCCACATACCCATTTTTAGGGTTTGTTTAGTTAAAACTAGGTAGTATAATGCTGTATTTACTTAACCACCAGACACCCAGAAACTCAACAGCTGTAAGAAAATGAAAGAGGGTGCCTCTAACAACTAAGTTTTTAACTATTACTAAGGCTTACTTTTAAAAAAAAAAAGGTACAAATACATATAACTAGAGGTTGTAATATTTTCCCTGCATCCTGGAGGATTCTTACATACCCCTAGAGCCCACGGCCTAAAGTACCAGCATGAACCCAGGATGTTTCCTCACTCGAGTGCCCAGAGGGAGTTGGGGGCGGGAGGGTGAGTGAGCCTGGCTTCTCCGACCCCTGCCCGGAGCCCCTGAGACAGCTCCCTCCCTGTCCCCATTTGCTGAGTGCCTCCAGGGCTGCGACTCTCCGTGACTCTGAGCAAAGAGCCTCTCTTCTGAGCTTCGCCGGAACGGGGTAGGTAGGGCCTGCAGGTCGAAGAGAGGCAGCTCGGACTTTGGGGCAGTGTTCTCTTTTCAGATCCAGGAAGATGCCAGTCTGTGTGGGGAGCAGCCCTCCATGTCAGCTGTCACCGTGGAGCTGAGTAAGGAGACCCTGGACACGATGTTAGACGGGCTGGGCCGCATCCGGGACCAGCTCTCCGCTGTGGCCAGCAAGTGACGCGGCCAGCCGGCCCCTAGCACACGCCGCTGTCCTCGCAGCAGGCAGCGGTGGGGACGTGGGGGCTGCCATCCAGCCCAGGCGCGGTTGGACCAGGCGGAAGCAGCCAGGCCCGCGCGCTGCTTTTTCCTCTTTCCGAAGTTGGAGCAGAAGCTGCTGTCTCGCGAGGCTCCTGTGTGGGACTTCATGACCCCGGTGGCAGCAGGAGGGAGCGTTTGCTTGGTCAGCCGCCTCCGCCTGGCTGATTGGAAAATTCAGGCCCAAATTGTGGCGCTCGTCTTAATAAGTTCCTTTCACTCTGATGAGCCCATTTCCAGCTCTGGAATGCACGCAGGGAGTCGGGTGGGTGACACCAGCAGTTCTGCTTCTCTGTCACAGAAGCCAGGCGGATCCCACAGGGCAGGGCCCCCTCTGCGTGCCTGCCTGCCCCGAGTCCGGAGCCTTCCCGAGCTCCCTCAGCCCTGCTGGACCACCTGGCAGCGTAGGAAGTCTGAAATGGGAACTCACTTCCTTCTCCATAGAACCAGAGGCCCCTTCCTTGATGTAATGCAGCCACTCAGGGTGAAGAAGTAGGAGTGATTGGAAATAAATAACAGTTCTAAAAACTTCACGATTCCGGTCACGCTTCTGTAGCTTCTGTCCTTAGCCTGAGTCGTTTCCTTAGGCCAGTGCTGCCTCTCGTTCGTAAAGACGACCCCACCTTCCTTGTTCCTGGCTCAGCTCATCACCATGGGATGACCTGAAACCGGGCCTGTGAACCGGCCCACCTTCCGCGTATCCATCTGTCACATAGAGCAAAAGAAAGCGCGGTGACATCAGCAGGAGCTTGTCGCGAGAGCTGTGATGAAAGCGCTCTTCGAGGAGTTTAAGCAGATGGAGTCGTCTGTCACGGGCCGGACAAGTCCCGGGGGCTCCGTGTAAGGTGTCCCCCTCCCTTCTCCAGGTCACCCAGTAGCAAGAGCCTGCGTGCTCTGAGCGCTTTGTTTGGCGGCTTCTCGGGTGGTGTGTGTGGACGGGGTGGGAGGGGGGGTGGGGGAGGCAGGACTTCGGGTTAAGGGGAGGCTCTTGAGCTCAGTTCCTGCCCACCCCAAGGTTGGGTTTGGTTTGTTTTGTTTTAATTAAATGGGAATAATAATCATACCTACTCTACAGCGCTTTTGTGAAGATTAAGTGATAAAATGTACCTAAAAGCACTTAGCACTGTTACGGCAAATAGGAAGGACTGGATAATGCTGGCCTTGGTTACTAATGGGAAGGAAAGTAGAAAGCTCTCTGCATTCAGTGCTTCATCTACTGTAAAGGGGTTGGTGTGACTGTGAATGTTATTATCCTCCCTTTATCAACGAGGGAATCAGCTCATCGAGGTGAAGTCCCTGCTAGTAAATGGCCTCATCAGGACTTGGGCCCAGATTTCTCTACCACACAGGACTGTGCAAGGGACTTGACATTCTGTGATTTTAGCTCCATTTGGAAAATACTGGAACTGAAGTAGAGATGAGAAGTCTTATTTCTCCCCCCCCACCCCCATCCCCCCAGTGAAACGCTAGGGAAGTCAAGAAAAAAACCCCAAGCTCCTCTCTGTCTGCCATCTCCTGGAAGCTGAGCTACCTACTGTCAAAATGGCAGTTCTTTACCTGTTTGGAGCCATAACCATTGAGAATCTGATGGAAGCCATGGATCCCTTCTGTAGGAGATGAACACTCGATTTTTCACATTCAAGGACAAGCATTCATGGACCCTGGAGACCTGCCCACTATCTCCAGGTCAAGGGCCCCTGGTCTCACCCTCAGGTTGAGTTTAGCCTTGTCATGAATTCATGCCCCTCTCTTTTCCTTCCACTCTCTGTGACCCACAGACGGAGATCTCCAAAAGCCCATTCGCTGGGCTTCCCATGGGATTCCATACGAAACTGACTAGAAGCAGGAAGCCTGGCATGGGTGTCTGGACAGTTGAACATTCCTTTAGCCAGATCCACCTGAACAGAATCATCTGGATGCATGACACATAGAGGGCATTCAAGAAATAACACTGATAAAACGTTTGCTACCCTTCACCTCACGCGCTCGTTTAAGTGGGTGGTTTTCCTACTATTGGCGAGGATGGATGGTGTGTAGATACCATGTTAATGGGTTGGCTTGACCCTATCTCAGAAAAAACCTCTGAGCTTCTACCTCAAATGAAGTTCCTTCGTTCCGTGCTTGTCTGGTTTCCCAGTAGTACTTTGTGCGATGAGCAGCTGCCTGCAAACTTCTTCCCTTAGGGCGAGGCAGGGTTTGGGTGTCCAGACTCCATTCACGGAAGGGCGATGATAGGTCTCGGTGGTGGCTCCCCTTGGCTTCCAGCACTGTCCGCCCACCCAGGCACAGGGGTGAGTGGATGGCTCAGTCCTGACCGACGGCCGTGCCCTGCAGAGATTGTCCCATGATTGCACCTGACTCAAACTGGGCCAGACTGATCTTTCCCTATGCCTGTTCTGCTGGAATCAGCAGCGAAGACAGCCTCCTGCCTCTCGGCTCTGGTAGTGAAGCCGGGGATGCTCGGGCCCACCTTCCTCACACAAAAGCCCACCTGCAGTAGGAGAGGCTAGCCCGGAGCGAAGCAGAACCCAGAGGTGGGGAGGAGGGTAAGAAAATCCGGTGTGGCTGATGCCAGTCCCAATCTTCCTCCTAGTGTATCCATCAGGATGGATCAGGTTTGAGTTAAAATGGAGTGGGACTTATTTTTATCAGGAATGGTAAGACATGCAGGCACAAAAATGATGATCATAAAGAAGTTTCTACTCACATATCCGTAGAAGCAGGAGGCACGGAACATCTTGCAGTGCCACATGGAGAGGGACCGGGGTTGGTCGGGAGGCACAGAGGGCCAGGGAATAGCATGGCCCAGAGCCTTTATTGGGGTTTTCGCAGGAAGGAATGGGCGAGGCAGAGTGGGTACACTGAGTAAGCATAGGGTTGACTAGTTTGGATAATTCTGGCAGGTCTGGGCTACAGGTGTGGCCCCTAGCTGTCCAGTACCTGGTCCTGGGGTGATTCAGGGCAGGGAAAACACTGGCTTGGGTGTGAGTTTGATAGAAGACATAGTTGGGGCTGTGGCTGTAGATTGGTTGGTTTGTGTATCAAAGGCGCGTTCTCACAGGAGCTGTTTGCTATCTCTAGGAATTCGCTAGCCCTAGGAGGTCAGTCTCTTCAGGGTCAAGGCCCCAAATGCCTAAGTATCAAGAATACAGAAAATAAGAAAATGTAGTCAATGCAAGGTTATGCTATAGTAACAAACAATCCCAAGATTGCAGTGGCTTTTACACAACAAAAGTGTATTTTTGCTACAACAGTCAGTGCAGGTTGGGGACAAAGGGCAAGTGCTCTGCTCACCATACTTACTAAGGGACCAAGGACAGGGAAGCTTCATCTCAACACACGCCTCCCCTGTCACCGAGGCAGGATGAGGGAATATGGCGGATCACAGGCTTGCACTTGAAGTTCTGCCCAGAAGGGACAGGCCAGTCACGTGGTCACACCTGGCTTTAAAGAGGGCAGAGAACGTCAGTCCTTCCATGTACCATGAAGGAAGAGAAATGGGATGTTTACGATCAGCTCTTACAACTACTGTCCCCTGACATCTGAACCGAAGGCTTCTTTTTGCCTAAACTCATCTGTACTTATAAACAAAAGAATTGTGAGTAACAACACACACGCCATCTCGTCACCTTTTCTCACGATAAACCTCATCACCTGTGTGGCACTAGAAAGGTGTGAAACATTTTCCCAAATATCTTACCGCCTGTTCACCTTACCCTCCTGAAGTCAGTGGCGTGTCGTTCCCTGAGGATCTGTGCATTTTCCTGAGGTGTCAGCTCCTTCTGAGGACAGGGCCAGGGCTGAGTTAGAACTCCAGTCTGGGTCTTTCAACTCAAAGGCTTGTGCTCTCTCCATTCCTGCCTTGATCTTGGAAAAAGAAAACTTGGGTTCTTCACAAATAGCAGAACTTTACCCTTAATCTAGTGACATTCAGCTCCCTCCCTCATCAGTCCTGCCTTCCTACTTCCTGCTTCTGGTGATTTTCAGGTCCAAAGGCAGTGACCTGAGGACCAGACATTTGGGTCTTTGCCACACACGCCGGTTTTCTAAACACACACGGTGGGCGCCATGTCTAATGGTTGTTAGTCAAGCTCTGTGCTCTGGTATTTACAGATATCCAGGAAGTGAGTCCAGTGTGGTACAGAGGGCTTTTCGTTATTTTGTTCAGTAAAGTGAGATGTTATCAGAAGTGAGAGAGGGTTTTTATTACATTTTAAAAATATTTTCATCTAGAAACCATTGGCTACCTGGCATTTTGAAAGTTTTCCAGTGGTTGGGCATTTACAAGAACTATTTTGAACCTGTACCCACTGACTTCTAAATACTGATCATTCTTAAACATTCTTTCACCCGCATGATGCTGACTTTTGTACAACTTCTTTCTGTCTTTAGTGCTCACATTTCTGTGGTTTAGTTGTCCTTTTTACAACTACTTTAAGAAAGAAAAAAGATTTCTCAGTAGCATTTCCTGGTTGGTACCAGAGGACCCTAATCTCTGAGGGGAGAGAGCCATTCTTCATTTGAGGGAATGTCAAGAGCTCTGGGGAGCTGAGCTTCTACTAGCCCTGGGCTCTTGGGAAAGACTCTGATGGGCTTTTCCACCCCATCTGTAAGTGGAGATAAGATAACTACTTAGGTAATGCATCTCATAGATTTATAGTAAACTACAAAGCAGACCCCTAGGCTGAAGAATGGGACTCTCTTGGCTATCGGTTTCAGTGTTGCATTAGCCATGTGACCTTAGACACATACCACACAGTGAAACACAATCCTGTCCCAACAGGTTAAATCATAAATGAATTGAGAGAGGCTATGGGATATCGGAGGGCTCTGGGGTCAGTATAAATGTACACTGGATCCACAGCTCAGGAGATGGCCTCTGGTTAGGATTTCAGGAACTCTGATAAAGCTCCTGCTCCAGGCAGGAGACGCCCCAGGAAATGTTCATTTGTGTCCCACCTTCTTCCACAGACTCACACAGGATTTGACCTGTTATTAGTAAATGACGGTTGAATTATATCGCATTGATCAGAATGGCAGACTCGCGTAATTAACGTTGATTTGAACTGCTCTTCCTAAACCTACCTCAGCAGTGCCCCCTTTCACCCCAGCTCAGTTCACCCAAGTCCCTGCAGAGGGACCTGTGGCAGCTGGGCCCAAACTCACCAACTGGGACCATTCTCCCCTGTTGCCACCACGCTTTCTGGCCTTGGCTGACTTCAGATCTGTGCGTGTGGGGGGGCCGTAGAGCAGTCTCCCAATCAGGCTAGTTCGGCTTGCTTGCGTAGGGAGAGGAAGGGATTGGAGCCCTGGCGGGAGGGTGGGAGGGAGTCCGCAGGCGGGGTGAGAGTGGAGGGCAGAGCTCTGAGCTCCTGTCACTATTACAGAGTTCAGGGACCGGCGTTGCCAAGGGAAGGTGCTGAGTTCTCCCCAGCGGCTGGAGGGGGCAGAAAAGGAGAGACTAGCCCTGGGCCTGAGCAGGATGGCAGCACAAACATCAAGGCCTTGCTGTGCCCTCTCTCCAGAATGTCCTCCTTTATCCCGGCTTAGCTCCTATTCATCCCTCTGGCTTCAGGAGCAGGGCCTAACGGGGCCCTAGCTAGTCAACTTAACCACCTGTCTTCTCTGCCTGTATTTCCCCCATCATTGGTCTTACCGCACTGCATCTTAACCGTCTAGGTATTTGCCTCTGACCCCGCCCCCCCCGCACCCCCTCCCCCCGCACTGTTCATACTGTATCCCCATCACCTAAGTGCACAGGTAATAGGCAGCTCCTATTGGCACTGAGTTTCCCGCCATCAGCTGAAATGGGGTTCTGTTCCCAGGGTTACTCCTATGGAAGAGCTCGCTTGTCACTTGTTATCCCCCCTTTGTTGACCCAAGATTCTTCTTAGGCCCAAAAGACAAACCGCAGGGAAGTTTCCGCCCACGCCTCACCTGCGCGCAGCTGGAGCTTCCCCAATATGCCCAGCAGATGGCGCAGTTGCCCTCCTTATCGCCCCACCCGCGCTAACACAGGAAACAAAGACCGGGAAAGAATGGGGAAGGTGGGGTAGTGGGCAGGCCTCTCCTAGAACCCCGGCGAGGGGAGAAGCTTCCTGCACAGGAAGCCCCCAGGCCCAGGCCCCCTCCCCTACAGAATACTCCCCCTCAGGCCCAGAACAACAAATGAGAGAGAAGGAGGGAGATGGCCGCAGGGCGGGCCCGCCTGCGGAGCCCATTCAAGACTGTTCCCAGGGCCCAGGTCCGAAGCACCCACTGCCTTCTCGTGGCTTCCAGCTTCCACCGCAGGCCGGTGGGTGCCAGAAATCCCAGCCCTGGGGCTGGAAGATACTACTCTTCCCAATAAGGTTTTGTTAGTGGCAACGCCCACAAGGCCTTGTACTGCGTAGCTTTCTAGCTAAATCCGTGGGTAGGTGGTGGAGCCGGGATTCAAATTCAGGTCTGCTTGGAGTCAAGTCTCAGTTTCTTCATCTCCAAAAAGGAGAGATTAAGTTTAATTTTTCCTGACAAGGCAGCTTGGAGGGGATTCATTATACATGAAGGTGTCTGAGAAATGGAAGCTGCCCAGTCAATGATGGTTAAACTTCCAACACGTTCAGATGCCTCTGCTGGGGCAGGGCCTTCCGCAGGCTGGAAGACGCCTCCGTCCTCTCCTGAGAGCGGGTGGGTGTGACCAGGGGCCTCCTAATGCTTGCCCGCCTCCAGCCTCCCCGTCCTCCTCTCCTGGCCTCCCAGCTTGCCGCCTCCTTGCCGCAGGTGTCTTCTAAATGGAAATCGAACGCCGTCCCTCACTTAAAATACTGCAGTGCTCTCTGTACTCTTGGCATAAAGGCCAAACGCAGAAAAATGTCATTCGGTGTTCTTTACCATCTGATTCCTCCCCACAGTTCAGGCTCATGAAACAAGACTAAGGAAATGGACTTCAATCAGAAGAAACAGCGTGAGGTCCGGGGGCTGAAGGGAGTGGGCGCTGGGTGATGATTCCGGACAACTCTGGGCACCAGGAAGGGAAGTGGGGACAGGGTGAGGAAGAAAGACACGAGAGGCCTTGGTGGCCAGCATTGTCCAGGCCTTGTTCTGTCTTTTCTCAAGGGCAGAGACTGGTTGCCCAGCACCTGGGACACTGCCTGTCATCAGAGGTGCTCAGTCAGTGTTTGTTGAATGCGTGCAGGCATGAATGGACGACTGAATGAATGAATGCATGCATGACAGGGTCCAGGGTCGACTGACTGACACTTCCTGTGTCCTACAGCCACTACTTTTTGCCTGTAAGGGGCTATACCTCCTTCTCCCCCACCTGCCGGGCCAGCCCCCCTCCCTGCTGCCTTGGCTGCCCTTCAAGGCCGGAAGAGGCAGTGCTGGAGGGCAGCGAGGCCAAGGAGAAGAGAGCTGGTTTCAGCCGTGCAGCCTGGGCCTGCTCTGCCCGTGGCCTCTCTCAATGCTCCGTCCTGAACCTCACAGGAAGGTTCACCCTCCTTTTCCCCCGTGAACCCCTTGGTCAGCCAGGGGCCTGGGTGTGGCTGCCCGGCCATCTGTTTCGGCACGGCCTTGTCCCTGCACAGAGGCCGCATGTCCCGCGCTCCCCCTTCCATGGCGCACAGCCGGCCGCGGAAGATGTCGCGTTGCCGCAGCCTCTTCCTGGTCTCTCTCGTGACCCCATTTTCCACATCACTGGCCTTCCCTCCTCTCCATACGGTAGTTTCACTTCAATGTTCTCCAAAAGGAACTCCTCCCTCTGTTCGGCCCGCTCAGCCACCTGGCAGACAGAAACCCAGAGCATTTGGGGAAGCGGAGCGCTCTTCCCTTTGTCGGCTTGTTCAGCAGGGACGTGGGTTTTCCCACCATCCCCATGGCTACCGCCCTAGCTCCCCGCGTCATCAGCCTTGAACTGGGCTCCCCGCCCTGGGCTTGTTGTCTTCCCCTAATCCGGCCTTCACAATGCATTCCAGAAAGTAAATCTGATCTTGTTTTACCCTCCAAACCGGATCCCCGTTTTCCCAGGCTTCTCCATCTCAGCAAATACCAGCTCCAACCAGAAATGTGGGGGACATCACTGTCTCCTCCCTCTTCCCCCATTCAACCCACTCACAAGTCCTGTTGGTTCTACCTCTGAAACGTATTCCCATTGATCTATATCTCTTCATCTCTGCATTCACGGTACCGTCATTTCTCAGTAGCTCCTAAGCATGGTGACATCTGTCAGTTTGCCTTCTGATATCATGTCACTTTCTTCATCACACCAACCATCAGTTCCAGGGGTCCTCGAAGCTCTTTCATGCCACAGGACCTTTGCACATACTGCTCCCCCACCCCCACCCCTGCGTGGAACACTCTTTCCCCTGGTTTTCACAAGACGGGCTCCTTCTCATCTTTTAGGGCTCAGCAAGAAAGTCACTTCCTTAGAGGGACTTTCTCGGGTTACTCTCTCTAAAGAGGATTCCTCCTTTTATTCTCAATCCCAGAATCCTGTTTATTTCCTTCCCACTCCCCAATATAAAGTCATATTTATTTAATGAATTTAGGTGCATACTTATTTAATTTGTCATTGTCTTTCTCCCCACTAGAAAGTACTGTGAGGGTGAGAAGCTTGTCTGTCTCGTTCAGCACTATATCCCTAGAGCCCAGCACAGGCCTGCACAGGGTATACGCTCAATAAATATTTGTTAAATGAATGTAATAAACACATTAAAGATCCATCGTGTTACTGCCCTACTTTGGCCTGTCAATGCTTCTCCACTGCCCTCAGTATACGTGCCAAACTCCCTGGGCTCCGTTACAGTTTCCTTACCATCTCACCTGAGCTCACCTGTCCTGGCTTCCTCGTCAGGCCTATGGGGAATCAAGATGGAAACGGTTAAACCAGGAGGTGTGCCAAGTTGCAGGCAAAGCACTGGCCTGGGGGTGAAAATGATCTTCATGATCCTAGGCAGTGCTTCAATTCTATGATGTCTAATTTTTTCTTTTTTTAACCATAATAAGGATTAAACTCTGGACCAAGAAACCAAAGGTACAACTTGAGACCGGCAGAGACCGCTCTCTGGCTGTCTCGCGTGGCTGGGAAGGGGTATGCAGATGGCCGACTCCCCGGTGCTGTCTCAGGCCAGGCAGCAAGAGAAGTGTCAAGTCGTGGAAGTCAGCAGATCTGCGAGCAGGGACCACATCCACTACTTCCCACTCCAGCCCCAGCGCTTAGCACGGTACTCGGCACGTCGTATGTCCTGGGTGACGAGTGAAAGCGTGTGCATGGGGACCAGAGAGCCTGTCCCACTCCTGTCATAACTAAGATGCAGCAACACTGCAAAAAAGCCCCCAGGGGTCATGGCCCCTATGAATGAGAAGCCTCTCTGGAGGGCAGGGAGGGGCTCTCTGGCCCGCTTCCCCACCTCCTCTGCCCCGTTATAGAGACCTTGACCGAGCCTCAGGCCCCTGGTGCAGGTCTCCTTCTGGCCCAGCCTCTGCTCTGCTCCCCACCCTGAAACACTTATCTGGCAGATTAAACTTAGCTCTGTTGGCTGCTGGCAAAATGGCTCTGAGCCGAGGTGTCTTGCTCTAGCTTCCAAGCCCGGCATCAGGCAGCTGCCAGGACTGAGGACGGCGTTTCTGAGTCTCCAGCTCAGCCCCCGAAGAAAACATTTCCTACGTGCCCAGTGTACGGCTCTGGGTGTGGGCCTCCAGGCTCAGCCCTTACCATGGGTATAAGTCCAGCGTCTGCGGTGGGAGCGGGGTGGGGGGAGGGAGTGGCATTTTGAGCAGGAACTGGGGGTTTCTAGGCGCTTTTCCACGACAGCCCTTCCGAGCAGCATGAGCTTCTCCAGAGCAAACTCAGAAACTGTTTTGTGTTTCTCATCAACCCATGGATCCACCGAGAGGACGGAGTGACCCCACTTCAATGCTGGGCGTCAGACATTGCCACATAAAGCCTCTGGCTGGCATGTGCACGAAGCCGTCCTCAGGTCAGGAAACAGACTCAGAGCTGTGAAATAACCCACTGGAGGTCACAGGCTAAGTGCCTTCTGGCCCCAAGTCGAGTGGTTTTCCATTTCCGGAAAAATTAAGGTGCAGGAATTTACAGTGTGAAGAAGGATCATCCCGGGACAATAGAAGTCAAAATCAAGGAGATGTCCCCTGGGGGGGTGGGAGTGAGGGTGCCAGTGATCTGAAGCTCTGAGCTCCAGGCTGCCTGTCCTGTCCCAGATGGACCCGAGGGTCAGACGGACCTGTGTCATTAGGAGCAGCTGGGAAGAGAGGATGGAAGCAAAGAAGAACGTCAGGGCTGGGGCTGGGGACCAATATCAAAAGGGCTAGCTCCTGGAATCCCTGTTATTCCAGGCAGCAGAGGGAAGGTTGGGGATGGGGGGAAAGTGGGAGGGGCGGGAGATGTGCTGGCTTTGCGGGAAAGTTCTTCGGCTCTGGGGGGGAGGTTTTAAACCGGTGCTTTACGTTGAGGTGCCTTTGTGGGTTTCTCGGAAGCCTCCACCTGAGGTTCCTGTCACATAGGCGCCATGTCTCCTGCAGTAGCCGCCAGCACTCCTGCCAGCTGGCATCTCAAATACCATTGCCTGAGTGAGTGAGTGAATGGACACGTGTCTGGAGGGGAGGGCTGTCGGGGGCCTGCTGCCCCAGGGAGAACCGAGTCTCAGGTGGTCAGCATCAGTCACCGAGACCCTTCCTCTTCTCGTCCTCTCCTCCAACACAGTGGTTCCCAGGGATGCTCCCCAGTACGTCCATGTGGTCCTCAGCAGCCCCCTTGCTGCTTCCGCCTGCAGGAGGCCAAGCCCGGCCCACTGGTGGAGGGTGGGGAGGACAGGTCGGCAAGGAAGATGTTCCCAGGGGACCCGCACTTCCTTCAGGCATCCTCTGGGAACCGGGTCCCTCTGGACTTTGCTGCAGGTGAAAAGATCCCACGGGATCTCTGTGCTCCGTCCAGACCAGGAGTTGAAGCCGCCTGGATAACCCTCCCCAGGGCTGAGGCTGTCAGGGCCCAGAGGCCACCATGGCACAGAACTCTGGTTCCCATGACACACATGTCCTGGCCTGATCCAAGGCACTCCTCTTTTCTAACCTCCCGAAGCTTCTTGCTTCCAAGCTCTGCACTAATGAGAGTGCCCCTCGTCCATAAGGAAGGCCAGACATTGGCTGCCCAATCCTCCCTGCCGCTGAGTCCCAGGATGCTGGGGATGGGACTGTAGCCAGGGACTCTCCCCAACCCTTTTCTGGACATTGCAGGACCTGCCTCATCCAGCCTTCCTTTCCTCAGGGCCCTGCCTGTGCCGTCATTAGGCCAGGAACCGTTGAGGTCCATCCCCTGGGCGTCGTAAGGAGAGAGAGGCTCCCTTCTCCGTAGCTCTGGGACTCCAACTGCTTGCTTAGCTTGGTGGGGATGAGGGGTGCAGAACGACCCAGAGGCAGACCCCGTGCAGGCAGACAGCCCCCTGGACTCAGCCCCAAACCTCAAAACCTAAGTGACTCGTCCTTCTCCTCACCCCCCACCAGTCACACAGCAAGTTCTCTGTCCCAGAGTCACAACACGGCTCCAAGCTGCTCACTCCCTTCAGTCCCCCTGTGGACACTAGTTCGGGAGAAGAACACCTCTCACAGGGGACTCCAGGCGTCCCCCTAACCCGCCTCCCTGCTTCTACTGTTGCCCCTGAAGTCCATTCTTTACCTGGTAGCCAAGTCATCACTTTAAACCCATCAGGGGTCATCATTCCTGCACTGAAACCTGCCATGGGGCTCGGGGCTTGTCACAACAACAGCAGACCTTGCCCCAGCCTTGAGGGCCAAGCCTCCTCTCTGGAGGGCCCCCTGGGCTGTGTTCCCTCTGCTCCAGCCGTGCTGACCCCCCAGATCTTCCTCAACCATGCTGGACTTTTTCTGCATTTTTGCACCAGCTCTTCCGTCTCCCCGGAATGCTCTCCCCCTAGATCCATACGTGGCTGCTCAGGGCTCAGCTGAAACATGAGCTGCTCTGAGAGGCCTCCTGGACAGCCCAACGCAAGGCAGTGTTCTCTCCATCCTGTGTCACACTTGCTGAAATGATCTTGTTTGGTGTTCTGTCTCCTCCCCCAGAAGCCACCCTCCAGGAGAGCCTGAACCTTTGTCATTTTCACTGCTGTGTCCCACCTTCTAGAACTTGAACTCCCTTCTCTGCAGAGTTCCACGGGAGCTGTTTCTTGGTCACATTCCTGAATCCTTTCAACAAACACCTTCATAGGCAGGAGGTCCAGTAACCCCTTAGTTTCTGATACTTGACTAAGACTCACGAATTAGAGCGCTCAGAGGATGAAGAATCCTCCGCTGATCAGTTCCTCTTGCCTTTGATGTGGAGCCCTTTGATTTCCTCTACCTTCCCTCTCCCCGCCTCACTCCATCCGCCTCCACAACAGGCCCCTCAGCCCCGGTCTCACCTCCCTTGCCGCTCACCCATCAAAGAAAGGCAAGATCCGCTCAGGAACCCCTGAGTTGTCTGAACTGAGCAAAAGCAACTAGGGAAGGGAGACAAAGACGGAGAGCAGCATGGGGGTTGGGGGGAGAGAACAAAGTCAGCCTAGGAGCATGCCAGGGGGCTCTGAGGGTGCCCACCTGGCTCAGGGACTCACAGCATCACGGACACAGTCTCTGTCAAGCTTGCCCCTGTGTGACCACACTCTCAACCGAGCTAGAGAGTCTGGGGAAAAGTCCTGGAAGGAAAGTGACATTTAACACTAGCTCTGCCTTGGAATTGTTGAGTCAGGGGCCACACATCTCTTTATTTCCTTGTTTCTTTATCTCGTCCTTAACCTCCATCCCTGGAGGATATGAGAAGGAAGAATAATAATAGCTCATCTTTTTGAGCATTTACTATGAGCCAGACACTCTTCTGAGCCTTTTAGATGCTTAGAATGTTGAATTCACACATTAAATATTCTAACAACCTTGTGCAATAAGAACTATTACTCTTTCCATTTGTAACCGATGAGAAAACTGGGATCCAGGAAAGTTAAGCAACTCACCCAAGGTCACACAGCCAGTAAAGATGAGAACCGGAATTTGCTCCAGGCAGCCTCATTCCAGACCTTCTGCTCTTTGCACCCACCAGGTCCCTTAAGCAAGATGAACAAGCCATGTTAAATGTGACACCCCCATTTAAGAATTCGCTATAAAAAAAAAAAAAAAAAAGAATTCGCTATATATCGCCCCTTCCTCCCTGGCTCCCAGCATCTCTCCATGTCTCTGACAGTATTTCTTTTTTTTTTTAAGTTGTTTTTTTTTTTGGATGTAGTCCATTTTTTAAAAGTCTTTATTGAATTTGTTGCAATATTGCTTCCGTTTTATGTTTTGGTTTTTTGGTCTCGAGGCATGTGGAATTTTAGCTCCCAACCAGGGATCAAACCCTCACCCTCTGCATTGGAAGGTGAAGGCTTAACCACTGGACCGCCAGGGAAGTCCCCATCTGACGGTATTTCTACCTCACGGATACCAAGGGACCCAGGTGGGAGCCCACTGCCCAGCACACAGCCACACAGATGGGTATTCAGGTAGATTCCATGCAGGAGAGCCGCTGAGGAATGAGTGAAGAACAGTAAGATGGTGGAGGAGCTGGAGCTCCAAGCTAGAGCTTATTGATCATTCTATTAGTAATAAAAATAGCTAACATTTGTTGAGTGCTGATCACATGTCAGGCGTCATTTGATGCTGTCCCACCTGGCATGTGGCCCCCACTGATCCTTGCCTCCTGATATTCTTACCCTTGTTGAGTTCCCTCCTACATTGATTCAGGGCTGACCTGTGTGACCAGGAAATTTACATGATGGAAGTGACAGCGTGTGAAGGCATCACAGCTTCCTCTTTGGTGTCTTGGATCACTGTGCGGAAAGGAGCTGAGGCTTCTGGACAACAGCCACATGAGTGCACCCTCTTGGAAATGGATCCTCCAGCCTAGAGCCTTCAGATGATGCAGCATTGGCCAACATCTGAGTGTACCCTCATGAGATACCTTGGGTGGGAACTGCCCGATGGAACACCCCTGAATTCCTGACTCATGGAAACTATAAGAGATAATAAAAAGTTCTTGTTTTATGCAACTAAGTTTTGGGATAATTTGTTATGCAGCAATAGATAGCTAATACATTAACTCATTCAATCATCACAGCAACTCTACAGATACTTAAAGTACCTCACCCCAATGTTCATTGCAGCACTATTTACAATAGCCAGGACATGGAAGTAACCTAAATGTCCATCAAAAGATGAATAGGTAAAGAAGATGTGGTACATATATACCATGGAATATTACTCAGCCATAAAAAAGAACAAAATAATGCCATTTGCAGCAACATGCATGGACCTAGAGATTGTCATACTGAGTGAAGTAAGCCAGACAAAGACAAATATATGATATCACTTATATGTGGAATCTAAAAAAAGGGTACAAATGAACTTATCTACAAAACAGAAATAGAATTACAGATGTAGAAAACAGACTTATGGTTATCGGGGGTAAGTGGGGAGAGGGATAAACTGGAAGATTGGGATTGACATATACACACTACTGTATATAAAATAGATAACTAATAGGAACCTGCTGTATAGCACAAGGAACTCTACTCAATACTCTGTAATGACCTATATAGGAAAAGAATCTAACAAAGAGTGGATATATGTATATGTATAACAGATTCACTTTGCTGTACACCTGAAACTAACACAACATTGTAAATCAACTATACTCCAAAAAAATTAAATAAATAAATAAATAACCTGAAGTTACGCAGCTAGAAGGAGGTAAAGGCAGGACTTCAGCCTGGGCACCCACACCCATCTCCCACAGTTTGCCTGCTAGATGGTCACCTGATGGTGTCTTTATTGTGTAAAATTTTCCGGGAGATGTTGAGCAGACTACAAAGCCAGGATCCCCAAACTTGGCCATTCCTCAATATCACCTTATTAAAAATAAAGACTCCCAGGGCTCTTCCTTAAATATTTTGACTCACTAGGTCTAGAATGGGACCTTTAGCTGACTTAACACCTGAATATCTCATGACTCACTAATCTTCCCAGAACTTTTCAGTATATAATGATGGTTATCCCATTTGGCTAGTCAGGGGAGGCTGCATTACACTGCAGTAACTAGAAATCTCGTGGCTTTAACCCACCGAAGTTCATCTCTCCCTCCGATCTCAGTCTGATACTGGTTGGGTGGTCCTCCTCCATCTTGCGCTATGCCACCTGGACCACGTGGCTTCTGAAATCACTGCTGCAAGTATGAGAAAGAAAGGAGTGATCACATGACATATGTATAAGGGCTAAGCCTGGAAATAACTTCTATTATGCCCACCCACGTTCATGGGCTAGAAGCCAGTCACACGGTACTAACATAACTGCAAGGGAGGCTGGGAAATGTGAAAAGCAAAGGAATATGTGGCGAACCACATGAACTCTGCCACACCCATGATTTGGCCTGTAATTATGTACTGTTTGAGTATTTATATGTTCCTCTTGATCCCTCCATTAGATGTAACTTCTTGGAGGTCAAGAGCAACATTTATTTCCCCCCTACAGGACTGAGCACTTAGATATTGCTAAATACCTTTCTCTGGATAAACTGGTGATACAATACCTCTAAGGAAGTGAGTAGTGGCAGTGTGATGTAGGGTCTGACGGATCTGGGTGCAAATCTCTCTTGGCAATTTTCTGAGCCTCAATTATTTTGTCTGTAAAATAGGAATGATGATGATTGCCTTATGAAGTGATTGTGGGGACTGAATGAAGTAACTTAGAATGTAAATTACCTGCCACACTTCATGCAACATAGTAGAGGCTCGAAATGGTAGCTATTATACTCTACAAAACAAGGGGCATTAAGAAGGATGAGATTTTGGGGGTCTGTGAACCACTCGAAATCACAGGCAAATGTTTTGTATATGCATAAATACACAGGGACATTTTCTTACTCACCTTTATTTATAAAAGCACCCATGTAATAACTCTCATTGGAAAATGTTTAAATGTTACAGATCATAATAGCTAATGCATATTAAGTAATTCCTCTATGTGGGACACTATTTTGAGTGCTTTATATGCATAACTTTTTTAGTTCTCACAAGAAACCCATGAGATAAGTACTGTCATGATCATCCCTACTTAACCTATTTTATTGATGAGGAAACTGATTCTCAGAGAGACTAAGTCATCAAAGGTCCCACAGCCAAGTAAGTAGTTGAGTTGGTTTCAACTCAAACCCAGGCAGCCTGATCCCAGATCCCATATCCACTAACATCAGTGGTTCTCAAAGAGTGGTACCTAGACCAGCAGCATCAGTATTACCTGGGAGCTTGTTAGAAATGCAAATTTGGGGGCTGTACCCCAGACCTACTGAATCAAACTCTATTTTTCAATGAATTCTTCCACTGATACTGATACTGATACACCTGAAAGTTTGAGAGCCCTGTACCCTGAGAGTCTGCCGCTTCTCCTCCCTTGCAGTGAGTCCTCCTGGAGCCTAGTATAGTGCCTGCAGCTCATTAAATGAACAAAGTAATGCCGTCACCTGCTCCTAACTCCTGTTCAAAGCCCTTCTTCCAGCATCTGACATCAGAAGCATCAGAAGGAAAAAATCCACCCCAAATGGCAAATGCCCTCCTTTGTCCTGTTGGGGTCACCTGCACCCTGAGCACTCCCCAGACTGGACAATGCAGCCATTAGAACCCTCACTGGTCAGAACTGAGCCAAAGCCCCATGCTCCCTGTATGCCAAGGCAGATGGTGGCTGGCTGTGTCGCAGAGATGCTATTTTGATCCTTGCCCCAAATCATGCATTCCAAAAGAGTGTGCAGCAAGCAGATTGCAGCTCGGGACTCTCCAGGCCATCCACCCCAGCTGCTCCTGCCTCAGCAACCGGCCCCTTCTTGCGCTCCCTCTGATATCCAGATGGCAGCGGACGCGGCAGTAAAGGCAGCTCCAGTCAGGCAGCTCCCAGGCCACCTGTGTATCTGATTAACCAGAGAGCTCAGCAGAGGCAGCTTATCTGGAGGGCTCACAAAGGCAGCGCACAGGCAACCACAGAATGCCGGCGTGTTTTATCCTCTGCCCAGCCAAGGGAGTTTTTCGTGTTGATTCTGAAGTATGTTAAATGATGTCATAATGACAACCACTAAGACTGAGCACTTACCGTCAGGCGTCCTGTTTTCCAACCACCCTTTGGTGGAGATAGTGCTGTTATTATTCTGTTTCACATGTCAGGAAACTGAGGCTTAGAGTGGTGAAGTAACATTATCCAAGGCTTCAAAGCTGTAAGCAGCAAAGACAGGACACAGACCCGGGTCTGTGGGATCCCCCCATTGCTGTATGTCTAACCACTGCACTAGACAGAGCAAGCCAGCATGGCGCACTTGAACTTAGGACTGAGCTGGCCGACAGGAGCTCTTCATGTGGCTACGACCCACCTCTCCAGCCTCCTGGGAGCATCTCACAAAGGCTGCTAATGTTCACAGGTCCCGTCTTTGTTTAAAATTGTGATATTTTGTTGCCCATGACTTTTTTGCATTAAATTTGATTTTTTTAAAAAATATTGCATTAAAATATTATTTATGTTGGTTACTGAGCTCTCTGGCAACTTTTTAAATTTTTTAATTTTATATTGAAGCATAGTTGATTAACAATGTTGTGTTAGTTTCAGGTGTACAGCAAAGTGATTGTTATACATATACATGTACCTATACTTTTTCAAATTCTTTTCCCCTTTAGATTATTACAGAATACTGAGCAGCATTCCCTGTGCTTTACAGTAGGTCCTTGTTGGTTATCTACAGTATTTTAAATATAGCAGTGTGTACATGTCAATCCCAAACTCCCAGTCTATCCCTCCCCCCGACCCTTCCCTCCTGGTAACCATAAATTCATTCTCTGAGTCTGTGAGTCTGTTTCTATTTTGTAAATAAGTTCATTTGTACCTTTTTTTTTAGATTCTGCATATAAGCGATATCATATGATATTTGTCTTTCTCTGCTTGACTTACTTCAACTTAGGATAATCTCTAGGTCTATCCATGTTGCTGCAAATAGCATCATTTCATTCTTTTTATGGCTGAATAATATTCCATTGTATATATGTACCACAACTTCTTTATCCATTCATCTGTCGATGGACATTTAGGCTGCTTCCATGTCTTGGCTATTGTAAATAGAGCTGCAATGAACATTGGGGTGCATGTATCCTTTCGAACCATGTCTTTCTGCAGATATATGCCCAGGAGTGGGATTGCTGGATCATATCATAGCTTTATTTTTAGTTTCTTAAGGAATCTCCATACTGTTCTCCATATTGACTGTACTAATTTACATTCCCACACACAGTGTAGGAGGGTTCCCTTTTCTCCACACCCTCTCCAGCATTTATTGTTTGTAGATTTTTTGATGACGGCCATTCTGAGAGGTATGAGGTGATATCTCATTGTAGTTTTGATTTGCATTTCTCTAATGATTAGTGACATTGAGCATCTTTTCATGTGCCTCTTAGCCATCTGTATGTCTTCTTCGGAGAGATGTCTATTTAGGTCTTCTGCACATTTTTTGATTGGGTTGTTTGTTTTTTTGATATTGAGCCACATGAGCTGTTTATAAATTTTGGAGACTAATCCCTTGTTGGTTGTATCGTTTGCAAATGTTTTCTCCCACTCTGTGGGTCTTGCTGGGAAAACTGGACAGCTACATGTAAAGAAATGAAATTAGAAGACTCCCTAACACCACACACAAAAATAAACTCAAAATGGATTAAAGACCCAAATGTAAGACTGGATACTATAAAACTCTTAGAGGAAAACATAGGCAGAACGCTATTGGACATAAATCGCAGAAATGTCTTTTCCGAGACGTCTCCTATAGTAATAGAAATAAAAACAAAAATAAACAAATGGGACCTAATTGAACTCAAAAGCTTTTGCACAGCAAAGGAAGCCATAAACAAAATGGAACCCTCTGAAATTTCGTGCCCAAGGCAAGTGTCCCACTCGCCTCGAACCCTAGTTCCAGTCCTTTCTAGGTAAGGGCTGACACACTGTGAACAAACGACCCCATGATTACAGACGGGGATGCTGAGGCTGGGGGGGGCTGTAATTTACACAAGGTCACTCTGCAGGTGACTTGGGCTGGATTCAGTCCCAGGCTTCTCTGCCCCAGTGCCTCTGTTCTTCCCACCACTCCAAGCTGCCCCCGGAGCGTTTCCTCAGTCACTCAGGCGTGCAGCCTGCACGAGGACTGTGCTTCTCAAACTGACCGCTCTCCTCTCAGAGCTGCCCACCGGAGCTGGCCAGAAACCCGCATCAGGACCCTCCTCTACCAGATGAGCATGACGTGGTCACAGCTTCTGCAGGCCCACCAGGCCCACTGGCCCTGCAACACGGAGCTAAAGAGAGGGAAGGGCTCTCAAGTCAGAAAGGCCCAAGGGAGGCCCCTTCAGTGGGGAAGGGGCCCCCCTAAAGGTTCTGAGGCAGCAATAACCTGCTCTGTCACCCACTCACCCAGCAGCCTGTGGAGGATGGAAACAATGACTCTTTTGTCTTTGGTTTCCTGGCTACTCTCTGAGGAGAGAGATAATCTACTGGATGGAAGCCATAGAGGAACTCTTTCAATAGGGATGCTTTCTTTGTCTCCTGTTTGAGGCCTCAGCTGGGTGTTTATTGTCCCCAGGGAGACAGCCGGTCTGGGGAAGAATAGGAAGAGGCTTGGCCTCTGCCCCGTCCCTGGCTGGGTGAGTCTGTGTCCTGGCTCTGGCTGAGGGTCACAGGGCTCTAGGGTCAAGCCTCCTGAGCTCTGAGTGACAGGGTCACTCAGGCACAGCTAATGCGCTAGAAAGAGCAACTACTGATCATGCCCTCTAGAGCCCGTGCTCCGCAACAAGAGAAGCCACCACAATGAGAAGCCCGCGCACCGCAACGAAGAGTAGCCCCCGCTCGCCGCAACTAGAGAAAGCCCGTGCGCAGCAACGAAGACCCACCACAGCCAAAAATAAATAAATTTTAAAAAAAGAAATAATGGTAGAAATGATATTCAGATATCATTTGGCTTAAGCATAGTTATCTAATGCTGCATAAGTGAGTTATCCCCAAACTTAGTGACTTTAAAACAACATTTATAATCTCACAATTTGTGTAGGTCAGGAATCCAGGAACCGCTCAGCTGGGTCCTCTGCCTCAGGGTCTCTCACAAGGCTGAAATCCAGGCGTCAGCTGAGGTTCTGGTCTCATCTGAAGGCTTTGCTGGAATGGGTACACTTCGCAGCTCACGTGACCGTTGGTAGGATTCAGTTTTCTGCTGTTGGCTGAATGTCACCCACGGTCCCTTGACAGATGGTCCTCTCCAACAGGGCAAGCATAAACAAAGAACCAGAGTGAGAATATCAGCAAGACAGAAGTCGCAATCTTTGATAACCTAATCATAGGAATGACTTCCATCACTTTTGCTGTATTCTCTTGGTTAGGAGCAAGTCACCAGGCCCAGCCAACACTCAAGGGGAGAGGATTACACAAGGGCAGGAATACCAGGATGCAGGAGCCGAGCCAGAATCTGCCCATCATAGCTTGTTTGCACTGAACAAGTTATACTTCCATCTTTCTGGATGCCTTTAATTACCTGCAGGTGGCCCTGCTAGACATTGGCCATAATGGGTTGGACCGGGGTGATGCCTGACCAAAGACAGGCATGAAGGGGCTCAGCCCCATCAGATGCCATGTCTTGGCAAGTCTGAATGGAAAACTCAGAGAAAGGCAAAAACCATTCCTTAATCAAAAGTATTCCAGGCACTGGGTATACAATAGTACACAAAACAGACATGGTCTCTGCATCATGGGGTGGAATGGGGAGAAAGGGAGAGATGCACAGAGCAAAGGCAAAAGGCAAGAATGAGGGAGCATCAGTGGCCATGACAAAGTAGCAGCCATGAGGCTGTGAGAAGAGGGAGAAGGGAAAAGTAATTGCAGGGAAACAGAAGCAGAGGCACGAAAACAGGTGAGCTGCCCCAGGGCAAGCCCAGGTATAAGGAGAAATGGATTCTGCTTTCTAGCTTGGCAGCCAGCTTAACTCCACTGAAGAGATACCATCCTTCCTAAAAATTCTGGAGATCAAGGACACAGGTTGGGTCATTTGCCCATCATGGAACCAATGGGCTAGAGTTCCTGATCAGCCACCTCTGAGTCACCTGCTAGTCTGAAGGAAGAGGGGGATGGAGCTGAGGTCAGCTTCACTGAACCACATGAAAAGACTCCAGAGGTACCCAGGTAGAACAGCTATCTGCTATAGATGGAGTTTAGAGGAAGGAAGGGCAGGGAGTGTTGGGTATTAATGTCTGCCTGAGGGACATCGCTGGACAGATTTTGGAAAGTTGCTCTTGAGTTTCTACAGATCGTGAGGCATTAGTCCTTCCGATGTTTGCAACACCTGCAGGTGATCCTTTCAACAAGCTCTGCATTCTGAGTGCACAGAGCACCTTCCGGTCTCTGGACCAGTGGCTTAAGCCAGATGTTTGTTTCCATTTTTAACTTTTTTATTTCTATAGGGCTTCCTGTTGAGAAATGTTTAAATTGGCAACTTTTCATTCCAATTTATTGTTTTCCGATTCTCTTATTTCAGGTCAGAGGACATTAAAAACGAAAATAGATTCCCTTGACTTTGGCTGTAGGTCTACCCTAGAATATCACTGGAAGTTTCCTGAAGCCACTGTTGATTCCTTATTTTGTTTGCGAATCTGAATCTAGCCAAGCTAGCCTGGAGCAGTGTGTGCTGGAGCCAGCTTGCACCGGCTCTTGAGAGCCTCTCTACTCAATACTGCATTCAATGATGTCATGTTGTTAGCCTGGAATTGGCCAGCGTGGGTACATTTACACCATGGAAATCTGCAAACCCTACAATTCATGGGTCCCCTTTCAGGTTGAGGGCTGGTGGTTAAATATTTACCAGCATACCACTGCCTATAATGAAAAGGCTTCTGAAATGGCCTTATTTTTAGTAACTTTCTTATTTTTCTTGCCCTTTCAGGGCCATTGAAAAAACTGTGGCATAGCTGGGTTATTTAGTTTCTCTCTCTCCTCTGCTGCTGCTTTTAACATTGTCCCTCACATGGGGGACTAACAATTAAGTGAACTAAAGTTAGGTTGGTAAAAATCTGATAGCCCAGGACAATCAGTCTAGCAAAATCCTAAATTCTACAGCAAATTTCTTCCTTCCTGAGGTTTACAAAAATTCTATAATTATAGCCCTCAATTTAGCACTAGACTGTAGTTAAATTTCAGGTGCTATAGATATGCCTTCTCATCTAGTAGTTTTAAGGGGATATTTTGTGATGTTATTGTGCCTTTCCTGAGACAAATTCACTTAGAAAGTCGGGAGAAAGAGCAGAAGGAAGAGAGGGACCTAAGTGGGTGGTGACAATAAAGTAGAGCAGTGCGAAAAGGACAGAATCCTGAAAGTTTGGATGGGACTGAAATAGAAACTTATGGAGACGGACTCTCTTGGAGTCAGTGTTTTGTTTTGAGTCCTTAGAATATCAATCAAGGAAGCTGACTATTGAATTTTTAAAATTGAAATATAGTTGATGTACAATATTATGTGAGTTTCAGATATCCTGCATAATATATATGTACATTATGAAATGATCACCACAATAAGTCTAGTAACCATCTGTCCCCATACAAAGTTACTGATTATTGAATTTTTAATATAATTTCTCATAATTTTCTAGAACTATTGTTAAATGTATTAATTTCCTCACTTTGACATGTCTCCTCCAAACAATCAATTATTCCACATGCTATAGGCTGAATTGTGTCCCCCTAAAATTCATCTGTAGAAGTCCTAAACCCCACTGCCTCAAAGTGTGATTGTATTTGGAGATATGGTCTTTAAAGTGGTGAATAAGTTTAAGTGAGATAATTAGGATGGGCCCTACTCCAGTGTGACTGGTGTCCTTAGAAGAAGAGATGAGAACACAGACCCAGAGGGAAGACCATGTGAAGACCTAGGGAGAAGACAGCTATCTACAAGCCAAGGAGAGGGGCCTTAGAAGAAACCAATCTTGCTGACACATTGATCTTGGACTTCAAGCTTCCAGAGTTGTGAGAAAATCATAAATCTCTGTTGTTTAAACAACCTAGCCTGTGATACTTTGTTATGGCAGCCCTTGTAAACTAATACACCAAGTAAAAACAATATTTTGCCACTTACCCAGTTAAATGCAAATTCGTATGAGAAGCAGGAATTCTGCCAGGAGGAGGTTGAGGCTTTGACATAGCCAAACCCATGACAAAAAGACCAACCACTACAGTTGGTCAAAAGTCTGTGTGCTTATGAATGGTGTTTCAGATTCCCCAACCAAACAAAGGCTAAGAAGGGGTCAGATAAACAATAACCCAACAATTATTGACCTTGGTATAGACTGAACAAAGTGACTTCTTTTACAAATTGATAAGACAAGGAGTATCCTCATACAATTTTGAAGGGGACCGAGAGCAGAATTTGATCCATCGCTTTTACATGAATCGTTTGTTGGTATCTGGATCTCCAGCTTATAGTCCTTGGGGCTGGTTTGGATTGGATTGGAGCCTATGCTCCCCGTGGAGCATTCTCTATGCATTCAAAAGACACAAGACAATTCAGGTCAAAACAAAGACACACAAGACAAGACTTTGTACAAATAGTCAAACAAAACCAAAAGCAAACCAAGCAGGAAAAGAATAAGCCAATTAATGGCAAAAATATTCACCAAATGATACAGCTCCAAAGAAAGTTCTAATTATACAATGACTGAGGCCTAATTTCCTTGTACAAAGAACCATCTGGTTGCAAATTCTTGGATAATAAAATAAATTCAGCAAAGACATTTTAATGGAACATGTCAGGGAAATCTATAGAGTAACTACCCTTGGGCACAAAGGACCAGGTGAGTGTACCTGTTGGACTGAGGACTTTCAAAATAATTTCACTGGAACCTCCAGACTTATCAAAGGAGGAGACCACCACTTGAAATCCGAAAATATTTCTTAAGTTTAAGTAAAGGAAGAGCCACGCTGATCACACAAATTTCTCTGAGCAAAGCAAAGTGCTGGTCTTTTATTGAGTTGTTGGGAAGAGTGTATTTTGGGTTGTGTTGGTTTTAGAGGCAGGAATGGGTTGATGTGAGCCTTAAAAGCGTGTTCACAGAAGCCAGTCCACCAGCAGTTGGCTGGCTCCCACACCATGATGCTGTCACTGATTACCTGGCTTTCCGAGTTGCATTCATTGAAGTGAGTTGTCACTCATCAATTCATCAAGTATAGAATTGTCATTGATGGGTTAGACAGGTTGAAAACTAGTTCTGGTGGAAACTTGTGTCCATGACTATAGAATAATCCGTCCTTTCCTAGGAGTGTGGGACCACCAAGTACCAATCTTTCTATCTTACCTGTTTATTTTGTTTATGGTCTGTCTCTCCCCTGGAAGAGAGAGACATATACATTCCAGGAGGGCAGAGATTTTTATTCACTTTGATCCCTGCTGGATTTCCAGCATCTAGAACAGTGCCTAGTACACAGTAGGTACCCAGTAGGTACACGACAAGTATTTGTTAAATGAACAAATGATCCTGACCTCCAGATCTTGACCTGTATGATATACGGGGAAGGTGTGGTTTTCTATTTGCATTATTTAAAAAAAAATCCATTATCACAGACACTGGGCTGGATCTAATCATGATAAATGCTTTTGAATTGAGGGTGATTAATGAGCTGTGGGTTAAAGCTAAGTGTGTGGTGTGTCTGCTGCCTCTTCAGATCACGTTTCGCCTCCACTGTAGCTATACATGCAACGGATTCTGGACACTGGTGGCATCACTTGGATCATTAATCTAGAAACACTCCTCCTCTGGCTTTTGTACTCCTTGGAGATTTGCTGGCTTTTGGTCTCCTGGTCCTGGAAAGTGAATTCCAGGAGGTGGTATAGCACAGTGACCAAAAACTTTGGCTCTTGGTAGTGGTGTCACTTTGAGAGGCCACGCAAATTTTCCAAGCCCCCATCTCCTTATCTTTAAAATGGGAATAATAATAGAACTTACCTCATGTGACTATTTCTATCACCACCACCACCGTCATTGGTCATCATCAACCATGCTACGGGGCTCTGGTGAGTTCCCTGTGTCCCAGCACTGGCTGCTAGGCCCCCGGTTTCACCAAGGATGGACAAACAGTCTTTTCCAAAGAGCCAACTTTGCCATGGGAGTTAGAAAAGGTGAGATGAAAGTTGCTGCAAAGCATGATCAGCCCAAACCAACTATATTTCAGGCTCACATTCAATGGGATCAACGAAGTGAATCCAAGAAAGGCGGTGACCCATGCTTTTGTTTGATTAATGCAATACCTAATGTCTTTCTCCATTGCCCAGCTTCACTATAGACTAGAAACGTCAAATATTTTCTTTTCCAGCCTCCCTCACTGCTAGGGATGGCAACATGACTATTTCAGACCAATGAGATAGAAGAACTTGCTTTCCTGCTGACGGGCACAAGAGTTATTGGTGCCATCGTTTCCATCGTCCTCACCTTGAGTTTGGACCTGATGCCTGGAGCTGGGGAAGACACCTAGTGATTGTGGAGCAAAGACATTAAGTAACTGTCCAGAGACTCACACAGATGCCAGCTCTGACATCATGGAACCATGGAGTGAATGCCAGCAGCCAGCCACCTGGAGACTTTTGCTACTAAGAAAAAAAAAACATCGAAAACATTATTTAAGTCAGGTTTTCAGTAGCTTGCAGCCAAAAGCATTCCTAACTGACCCAGTGCCAACCTACTCAGCAATGGAGCCAGTATTGGACAAGCTCCCTCTGCATATCCTCCTAAGATGCACACCGTGTTTGTCTTCAGATGGCAGCCATGGTCCACAATACCTATGGCAGACCTCCTGGGGGCTGAAGCGGTTTGGCTATATGAATTTTGCATGCTGATGGATATCCAGTTCTGGTCCCTGGGAGTTAGGGGTTAGGTTTCAGGTACCGGTCCCTCTCTTACTCTCCTGAATTCTGGCCTATAATACATCAATACAATGAACTGAACAAAACGAGGCTCAAACATCAGCTTTGAGTATGGGCAGCCCTGACCTGAGGCCAAAATGAGACTTTGTAGCAACTCTACCTGCTATCTCTCCATAGAACACGCCACGCTGACCATTCCGTCTAGTCCCTGGTGGAGGAGCTGGGGCAGGAGAGCAAACTCCAGGCTCAGGCTTCCAGAAGCGGCCCTGCAGAGGGCGCTTTCCACCTGAAGACTGGGAGGGCAGGGCACGCCCCCTGCACCTGTTTCTCATGGCCCTGTGGACAGTCCCTTCTCCTGAACTCATCCATCAGAGAAGGCATCCTCCTCCAGTGGGGAAGAGCCAGTGAGGGGGTGGTGAGAGAGCAGATTCCATGTCAAAGAGGCAATATGGGGATATGGGGATGGGAGGTGCAGGAGAGGAGGAGACAGCAGATGATCAGGGAGAGACCAGATTAGTCGCTGGAAGGCTGGGGTCTTGGGGGATGCATGGGTAAGGTGGAAAATGAACTTGGACCCTTACCATTGAGTTCACATCCTACCTACTGCCATCACTTATGAGCTGTGTAACCTTGTGTGCAGTGTTTAATCTCTGCATCCCAGGTTTCTCATCCATAAAATGGAGATAATGAGTGTGCCCATCTCATGAATCTACATAGTGGATCAAATGGGTTCATGCCTTGAGAACATGGGGCCCAGTGCCTGGCACATAACAGGTGCTCAATAAATGTTTGTTCCCTTTCACACTGGGATGGAGGAGGAGGTGAGATCTGAGACCTGAGTCAGGGGCTGAATTAGCTGTTACCACCAAGTGTTAGCAGGGATCAGCGTGGGCCATGAGCCATGGATGCAAACCAAGAAAGTGTCCCCCAAACCCTTCCTCCACCCTGCCCCTGGAGCTGAGGTTAGAGTAGACAGCCCTCCTCCCCTGAGGGCCTTTCTCCTCCAGGGGCGAGGCAGGGAACACACCCAGCGTGAGTCCACCAGCCACCTGCCAAGGGCCTGTCCCCTCCCTCCTTGCTCAGACAGATCACTCCTGTCAGGAGTGACAGCAGCCTGCTTCATCACTCTAATTGCAGTGTGGTTTGTGTTCATCAAGGAAACGGCAGGGATTCCAAATTAAATTCCAATATGCAGTTTATCCAAGATATAAGGCCTATTGAGAGACTCTGTGCAGAACTCCCTGCCTTCCCTTCTGGAGGTAGGACGGACCAAGGCTCTCCAGAATGAGGATTCCCCCTGGGCTGCTGGCCAGCTGCTTTCCCATTTTACAGATGGGTTTGCTGAGGCATAGAGGAGGGACTAACACATGGAAATAGGCCTGGGGACACCGAGGCCAGGACTGGCGTGGGCTTGTCTGTCTTTGGGAACTAGATGTGACAAAGCATCTCTCTGGCGCACCCTGAAACGACAAATGAGACCATTCTGAGTGGTAGTGAGGGCCGTGGGCATCTCATTTTGAAGATCAGAATCATTCTATCAGAGTTCATTTGCCTGGAAGAGGCTTCTGCATGGAGCCCAGGCAAAAACTTGCTCTCTCAGCCTTCGTACCAATGTGCCAACCCCTTCCTAATAGATAGATCTGCCAGGGGCTTGCAGACTGGCTCCTGCCACCTGTTTCTCCCAGTTCTGAAATGTTTTATGAATCATACAGACAACAAAACTAAGATGGCAAAGTCGATTGAAAACCACAGAGGTGAGGAAGCGATTGAACCAGAAAGGCAGCACAGCTGGAAGTGTTCGTCCTCCTAAGTTGCTGCCCTCTGGCTCCCTCCTTCCTGAGCTCTGCGCCACAGGCAGTGGGTGGGTGCCCGGCCCCGGGAGCCCCTCTCCACGGTCTGCCGCTGTTTACTGTCAGAGACTAATCCGACCCAAGTAAGCTTTAGACTCAGGTGAGAAATAGAGCAAAACGCTAAAACATCCTCTGGGGCTCAGGGCTCCCTAACGTGGCCGGGGGAGGATGTGGTGCAGGGACACCAAAGTGACATGAGCTGGAACCCTGGACACACGTGCTCCAGAGGGAAGTGTCTACAAAGCCAGCCCTGCCTAGCAAAGCTGCATTTCTCCTGGGTCCCTGGATTCAGCTCCCAAACTGGCAGAGATTTCCAACCATTTAACAGATAGATAGCACCGTGGCTTCGGGGAACCAATCAATTTTGAAAGCAGCAAGGCAGCAAATAATCGTTAGGGAAACAACGTCCAGTTTAGATGGAGAGCCTGGAGGCAGGAAGTGGACGTTTCAGTCCAGAGCTGATGCCGTCACTTGAAGTTGGAAGGTGGAAACTATGGGTCATACACCAATTTCCTCAGAGGGGAAAGGAAATGAAAAGGAGGGGACATCGCTGTCATAAAGTGATGGAAAAAGTTAAAAGTTAGTGGTTGGAGCATGGTCTCTGAGCGCAAATCTGAAATTGAGGGCTTTCGAACAATCTTTTTACATCTCTGGCCCTTGGTTTCCCAATCTGGAAAGTGGGTAGAACAATAATACCCATCTCTCATGCTTCATTTAGAGCAAGGGTCAGGAACATTTTCTATAAAAGCTGGGTAACAAATATTTTAGGCTTTGGGGGCCATGGGAACTCTGTTGCAGCAACTCAACTCTGCGGTCATTGGAATGAAAGCAGCCATAGAAATAGTAAATGAATGGACACAGCTGTGTCCCCGTAAGACTTTATTTACAAAACAGGTGGTGGGTCTGATTTGGCCTGTGAGTGAGTCACAGTTTGCCAACCCCTGATTCAGAGGATTATATGAGACAATGCAAATAGCAAAGTGCTTGGCACAGAAACTAACCAATAAGTATTAGCATCTTCCTCTTCCTCGTCCTCTTCCTCGTCCTCTTCCTCTTCCTTATTGGCATCACTGCTCTGCATTTGGATCATCAGGTGCTGCCTAATAAACACCTCTACTCCCCATCTCCCTGCCTTTACCAACGTGTTAAATTTCCAAAAAGGGCACTTACAGGGGTACATTCAATTCCTGGGTGCAGGTGCATTCAGGATTTCGCCTGCATAATGCAGATTCTCAAATCACTTAGCATTTAAAAGCAAGGGCATCTTGGACCCCCAGTGAAGTAACAAGGATATGACTCCCCATTAGAAGTTTCTATTGCCCTTCACAAGGGATTTCCTGTGTAATATAGCACAGATTTCTCACTGCTGCTTGAAGAAGTAAAGGCGATTACAGCCATTTTGCAGGCAAAACTGAGCTTTGGTAAAACAGGTTGACTTGTGTAAAGTCAGGCTGAGAATCAGGAGCTGTGCGGACGCTTGATCCCAGGTCTGTGGACTCCAAATCCAGTGCTCGTGCCCCGATGTCACATCTGCACTGAGTATTGGATCAGTCAGGATCTTTGCTGCAAATGATAAACTTGCTGTTTTAAACAGAAAAGGAATTCACTAAGTAAGTGGCCTGGAGAATTTCTGGGAGGAACAGAGAATCGAGCTAGAGGCTGTTGAGGGGGAAATACAGCCCCGTGAGAACGCCTGGTGCTCGGCTGCAGACACTCCTGACACAGGGGCCACAGCTGGCCCGACGCTGGGTGCCTTTAAGATGCCTGCCCCTGCTGCAGCCTGAAGTTCAATTTCCTCTGCCACCTCAGAACCAATCCTGCACGGTGCCCCCTTCTGCATGTTCCTCTCTTTCAAATGCAAGTCTTCAAGTGAGGGTCCTATCGGCCTGAGCCTCGCCATGTGTCTGGACCCTAGTTCCCAGATGAGTTACTGACTGCTTCCTGGGGGGGTGGGGTGGGGCAGAACTCAAAGGAGGAGGGGCATTCCCCAAACCCAGGAAGGCTGTGGCCAACGTGCTGAGCCGACTCCACCCTGGGGTCTAAACCTCACAGAAATGAAGCGAGGAGTCAAAGAGATGCCTGTACACCCCTGTTCAGAGCAGCATGATGCACAATAGCGAAAAGGTGGAAACCACTCAGATGCCTGTGTATGGCTGAATGGACAAATGAAATGTGGCATATCCGTACAACGGAACATTATTCAGCCTTAAAAAGGAAGGAAACTGACACGCGCTACAACATGGATGAACGCTGATGATATTATGCTAAGTGAAACAAATCAGACGCAGAAGGACAAGTATGGTATGATTCCACTCCTATGAGGTACCTAGAAAAGTCAAATACATAGACAGAAAGTAGAACGGTGGTTTTCAGGGACTGGGGGGAGGGGAATTACTGTCTAATTGGTACAGAGTTTTAGTTTGGAAAGATGAAAAAGTCCTAGGGCTGAATGGTGGTGACGGTTGGAAAACAATGTCAATGTACTTCATGCTACTGAACTGTACACTTGAAATCAGGACTTCCCTGGTGGTGGAGTGGTTAAGAATCTGCCTTCCAATGCAGGGGACGTGGGTTCAATCCTTGGTCAGGGAACTGGATCCCACGTGCATGCCACAACTTAGAGTCACATGCTGCAACTAAGACCCGGCACACACACACACAAAAAAAGATTGAAATGGTAAATTGTACGTTATGTATATTTTATCACAAAGGAAGGTGCTGGGCGTGACAGATGTCCACTCTAAGGACTTAAGATTTCATTTTCGAGACGGGGCAAAGGAGGCCCAGAAAGTGACTGATTGGTGGCAAAGTTGGCAACTGTCAATCTCAAGTACTTGCTCCTTCCAGAAAGAAACTGTCGGTGGCTGTTAGAAGTCTGGTGACAGCGCCTCAGCCTTGCTCCCCCAGGTTCTAACAAATAGGAGGGGGGCCCGGCAAGTGACCCAGTGAGGTGAGTGGGTTGGATGGGAGACAGTAAGGAGAAGGGGTGACCGTGTTGCGCCGAGGAACGGAGGTTCCGTCGGAACGGGGCAGCTGCTCCTCAGCTCTGGCTAATCTGACACGTGGGCAGGGAAGCCGGGCAGGGAGCCCAAGGCTGCTCTACCTCCTGGCTCTTTAAAAGAAGCCAGGCATCCAGATATTTATGTGAAATCTCCTGAACTTTAACCGTTGGCAACAGATTCAAATAAAACGAGTCTGCAAGCTGGTTGAAATCTATCTCGGGGTTGGATGCCACCCTTGGGCTGCTGGTTTGCGAACTCTGTTTGAACCCAGAGGCGAGGGCCAAAGATAACATCAAGATGTCAGTTTTAATAGGAGATGCCCAGAAAACTTTCCAAGTACTGTACTCCCAGGACTCCCAGGAAAGAATGATAAGAAAAACATAGCTATTAACTAAAATCAAAATGAGAGTCTTGTATTACATTCTACTTCCCAATCTAAGCCCTCAGATCTTCCAGTGGGAGAGTCGGGACTGCAGATTAAACTCCGGGGGCACTCAGCAACCCCGCCTGTCCAAGGAGTGGGAAGAGCTCTGCCTCTAAAACTCATTAACCAGGGAATGGGGGGGAGGGGAGGACAGAGCGAGAGGGGCAAAGAGGACAGGGGAGGATGAGAGGAAAAGGGTAGGAGGGAGAGAGGATTTTCGGCCTTTCCTCAAGGCCAACTCCTCCTTCTGGAATCTCTGAAATGCCGGTTCCCAGTTGGAGCAATCGGTTCTCTGGCTGATGTGGCCCAATTGATATTTTTACTTGGCTTGACTCTTACCTAGTAAATTTGCTCTTGTGAGCAGGGTGTCAGGAAGCAGGAGAGAGGGAAACCATGGAGAGGGGGCTGGAAGCCTTATACTTTCCCATCTTTTCTATTCTAACTCACTTGGTTTGACAGCCTAATCTGCGTTTCTCTCAGGGCAGGAGATGAGCATCTTATTCCCATCTTCACGAAGTTGCTTACCCAACACCCCCAACTGTCCCTTTATGAGTCTCCCTGGGACCCAAAGTGGGCAGTAGAAAGTTCTGTTCAGGGTCAACACAGATCATCAATAAAAGTCACTCCGACGCCATGCATTTCTATTTCCCAGCACAAGTTGTCCAAACAGCTTATCAGAGATTACACTAAATAATAGAATCATTCCAGTTTTGAAAACTATGAACTCCAATTATCAGATACACCTAGAAAAATTAAAGGTCAAAGATGAAATTCCCCTTTCTCATTAAATACAAAGAAATCAAGGTCCAATACTCATTGAGTCTAATTTCCTACATGACAAGAACCCTTTCACTGGGGGGAGAGAGTATCTGTTCTGGAAACCACTGCATGAACCAAGATCACGGTCCCCGGGTGGGCTGGATGCCTGTTGTCTCCACTCTCATCTCAGGCTGGGAACCATGCTTCCTGGAATCCCCTTCCTTGTGTGGTTCTAGGGGCCAGTGTGTCAATGAAAGGAGCTCGCGTGAGATTTGAAGGCAGAAAGGCAGCGAGTCATTACTCTGCACTGGGATGATCCGTCACAAGACGTTGTCCTCTCCATGAGCTAAGTCATTGCTGTACCATCTTTGACTTACTGTAGTGCCTTCTTGGTCACCTCGCAAGCTCTCCGTTCTCCATTTGCCCCACGCTCAGGCTGGTGTCGTTGGTATGTGTCTGGGATCCTCCTGCTGTAGCCTTCCAGGCGTCACTCCACCAGCTCTTCCTACATCAGTGTAAGCCCTAATTTCCATCTTCAAACCTTTATTCCTGCAATAGTCGTAGGGGCTCTGACTGATCCCAGCTGATGCACTGGGCAAACACAAACAACACTTTCATGAAGAGCCACTTATCAGATCGAAGCCAAGCCAGCAACTGGGGTCAAGACACTCACATTCAGTCATTTCCCGGTAACTGATTCCAGCTGGAGGGATGAGTTATTTAAACAGTTTATTTTTCACTTACAAGGAAGCCAACCCCTTCTTCTCTTTCTATAATACGCCGATAACTCATTTTCCTGCTTGAACGAGGTGTCAGTTCCTCATCTCTGAACTGGGGCTGCCATCCTTTCCAAACAGGATCTGTGGTCCTAGGAAGTTTCTAGGCACATCTGCATGCCCTTAGCTGATTCACAGACTAGCACACGAGGGACACACTCCAAGCTGAAGGTCTGGCTCAAGTTCCTTTGCAAAAGAGTCACACTTCGGGCTTCCCTGGTGGCGCAGTGGTTGAGAGTCTGCCTGCCAATGCAGGGGACACGGGTTCGAGCCCTGGTCTGGGAAGATCCCACATGCCGCGGAGCAACTGGGCCTGTGAGCCACAACTACTGAGCTTGCGTGTCTGGAGCCTGTGCTCCGCAACAAGAGAGGCCGCGATAGTGAGAGGCCCGCGCACCGCGATGAAGAGTGGCCCCCGCTTGCCGCAACTAGAGAAAGCCCTAGCACAGAAACGAAGACCCAACACAGCCAAAAAAATAAATAAATAAATAAATAATAAATAAAATTTAAAAAAAAAGAGTCACACTTCATGCAGGGTCACATGGTGGGCTTGTGTTCAAGTACCACCTCAATCCCTAGGTCCTCTTCTGCACATTCCAGTGTATTATTTCTTAAACTGACTCACCTCCTGACTCATGGATAACATTTGCATTGGTCCAAATTAAGTTTTCATACCATACTTTTTGAATATATTCCTCAATGCTCCTTCCCAAGGTCCTATGTGCTTCTTTGGTCTAGGAATCCCTCAATGTCATTTGGGTGGTAACTATATCTTGGTCCGGATAGAGCTCTGGTATGTCTTAATTCTGGGAGTCTTGACTACAGTGGCTACAACTGAGTCCCAAAGATGACAATTCTAAGTGGATTTTAATTCCTGACGGTTCTCTGATACGGAAGAGTATATGGAGATGGGTGTTCCAGGCAGAGGGAATGGCAAGAGCAAATGTCCTGAGCTGGGAGTGTGCCTGGTGGGTTTAAGAGTCAGCAAGGTGGCCCAGACTTGGAGCAGACTTGAGGGAGAGGGGGAGATTAGCAGAAGATGAGGCTAGATAGGTACTGGAGAGTCAATGGTGTGGGATCCAGGAGACCATGATTTTAACTTTTATCTTGAGTGACTTGAAAGTTACTCAAGCATTCTGAGAATTGGCTGAAGGGGGGCAACCTAGAAGAGAGATGATGAGAGCCATGTGGGGCTACGAAATTGTGTCTCCAGAGGAACCACATAGATCTGACATAGAAATTGTCACTAATCCTGGACTTTAAATCTGAGTAGATGGGATGGTTGGGTTTCTTCTTTCAGGAGGGGGTGAAGGTATCCTATGTGTGAAAAGAAGAGTATAAACATATAATTGGTGGCCGGTGCCAAAATCCACTTCTGGTTCTTCCAGGACACATAGCCAATTTACCTGCCCAGCCTCCCTTGAAGGTAGGTGCGGCTATGGGACTGGCCAGGCTAAGGGCAATGGAATTTGAGTGGAGGGGTGCGTGCTACTTCCATGCATGGCCCATAAACACTGCCCATTTTTGCTCCTTTGTTGCCTTTTCCTCTGCTGGCTCACAGGGATGATTCACCAGGGTGAACCTGAAAGCCAAGTACAGCCAAATGCTGCCTGGCACTGGAATTTAGCATGAATGACCCTCATTCAGAACACAAGCCCTGCCCAGCTGAGGCAACAGTCATATTAAAGTAAATAAGCTTCCCCCAATATTGCATCCCAGTCCCCCATGGTCATGCCTTTAAGCCCCAAATCTGAAGGGAATTCAGCCCCTCAGCTCTTGTGAGCCCAGCTGCCCTAGAATTTCCAAGGGGTGTTTGTCTAAGGGACTGATGCATTCTACCTCTTGGGGTAGATAAAAGAATTAATTGTGGAAAGCCTAGTTAACAGCATGCATAGCTGAATCTAAGTCTTTGGGAAGCTTGACAAGGGTGATAGATAGGAATGCATCTCTGATTCATCAACTTAAAAATCCTATGTGGGTTGCGGGTGACTCTTGGTGGGTAATTCACCCATTTCAATACTTTCAGTGGTTTAGGGACAGTTCTAGAACCCACAAGTGAGTTCAGGTTTCAAGGTAGAATTCCTCTTCTATGGCTTTATCCACGTTACTGTGACCTACCCTCCATGACCATCTCATAAAAAGCACACCTAACCCAAGCCCCAAATGCCTGCAGCTTGAAACTGACCTTGCCACCTAGGTTTAAGGAAAGGCTGTTGAGTCTCCTGACATGTTCACTGTAACATTGCCTCTGCTCCTTTCAGACCTGGCTATGTTGCCTAAAGCTTGTGGTTGCAGGATATCTTCGTACGTATATTAGACATTGTGCCAGCCAGTTGTGGGTCCTATTCCTTGGTGAGACTCTATACTACCAGACCCTTCCATATAAGAATTGTCCCTGTCCTACTCCATGTAGTTCTGGTGGGGCTGTCAATCAATCAAGAGTTCCCACCTACAACAGTGGCCACAGGACAAATGATGACCAATCACAGTCCACTGAAGGGAGTTCCCACTGGTTCTCAGAGAGAATCTCGTTTTCTTAGATCATGAACCTGGATCTTCTGGGACCCTCTTTTCCACCACGTTTTGTAAAGCCATGAAATCATCGCTTTACACAGGTAAAGCAGGACTCAGAAGCTGGAGGGGGCAAAACAGGTTCCTAATGACAGCTGTTGATCAACTGGAGCCAGCCCTGCCCAAAATCATTTTCCATACCCTTGAACACGGTTGCATGAGCCAATACATCTTCTAAAACTTAACACATTCAGCTTGTATGAGTGGGATTCCTTACAACTATCACTTACAACTGGGGGTTCTATTAATGTTCCCATTCACTTGTTTAACTAGAAGATGTCAAGGGAGTCTGCATATTTTCTTACTGGATACATTTCTTTTCCTTATGGACATGTATCACACATCCACTGCAGCCATCAGAAGCTCCTTCTTTCTTATACAGTTCATTCTTTGAATCTACTGCCTTGCCTGAGGATAGCAAGTTAAATGGAGAAGATGAACAATTTCTCCCAGATCATTTATCCCCATGAACTTTTCTCTAAAAGGCAGACTGTTGTGTTATCACCTTAGAGAATCCCTACTGAGAGTAGATTTTGAACAAGACCTTTGCATTCAACCCACTGTTTAGAACTTCACTGGGAGAGCCTCTGCTCATCGTAATCCTGTATTTCCTTATTCACTGGAAAAGAGCTAACAGGGTCAATTAAAATGAATTTCACAGGTCCTTGAACTGCCTGCTTCCTAAGTTCTTCCACTTTTAACTTTTTGGAGGTTGGTGTCATTTTAAGGGTTCCAATATTCCAGGCCAGCCATTAACACACCATTTCTTTTCTACAATGCCCTTGGCTTCGGATCCATGAGCACAATGTGGGAATGATCCTTTAGGCCAGGGGTTGGCAAATGACAAAGCCAGATCCAGCCCATTTTGGTAGTTATTGGAACACAGGCACACCCATGCATTTATGTATTGTCCATGGCGGTTTTTGTAGTTGCTACAGAAACCATATGGCTGCAAAGCCAAAAATTATTTATTATCAGACCCTTTACACAAAAAGTTTACTGATCTCTGCTCTAGATTAGCATTTCTCGATTGTTTCCTCATCCTAGTACCACAAAAAATGGTACTGAGAGAAAAAGGAATTAATATCTTGACAAGCCTTTGGGCATATTGTTTGGGAAAGTCTACTCTAGACCACTTGGGGCAGGACATGACCTGGTATATACTTGGGATAGCACTATCTGATAGCTTAGTCTTCTTTTTGACATATCTGGGTACCAGTACATGATCTACATCTTGGTTCTGTAGGTCCTATGTTTTGATTCCCATGTAGATTTTAATTTTGGTCAAGGCCAAGGTTACTTTTGTTCATGGGTGGTGGTGGTGGTGACCTCCTGGGCACGCTGACTTCCTGTGCAACTGTCCCTGCAGCGTAAAACGAGACTTGTAAGGGCACAAAGATGCTCCCATCACTGGTGGGACCAACGGGAGCCATTTGCGGTTCAAAACTAATTACCAACATACCTGTGCCTGAGTTAGAGCGTGCCCCTGAATATGTGGTCAGAATCTGTTCCAGTTATCACAGCCACTTGCGCCTTTCCTTCAAGCAGTGCCACAGTGAAGTCACTATGGGCAGAGAGGGCATAGTTAATGACCATATTCTGAACTGACATCCCAGGGCCCTTGATACGAACGGGTGTCCATGAAATACTTACCTCTATATTCCAACCACACCAACTGTGGAATCCTTAAACGCCCACCATATTTTGAGGTCCCATCAATATTCTCTCACCTTTTCTCATTTTATTAGGGCATACATTCATTGCAGAAGCCACGACAGAAGTGGCTGTCCACTCTTTATATCGCCATAGAGAGGAAAAGGGGGTTAAGGACCATTCACACCAACAGAAAGAATGAAACTGCAAGTTTATTTGAAAGTATAAAATTAAAAAAAAAACCTAATCAAAAAACAAACAGCAACCACACACAACCTTTCCAGTTTACATCAACTTTGAATGTCACACACAATTTATTTACCACTTGCTTGCACTTTTTTAAAATGTCAATTTCAAAGTAGAAGGAGTTGAGGGCAGGTGATAATGACTATAGCTGAACGATTTTAATGCTAAAATAAAAAGGACTCGCTGATCTCATTTGAGAAAAGAGAGCAGGGATGGTTTTCTGATTGGCATAGATTTAGGCCATGTATAAAAAAAACATCCTGGTTGGAATGAGTTAAAAAATAATGCTGGCCACTTATTTGCTATTTTGAGTAGGGGAAAAAAACAAAACCAAAAACCCCTGCAGCTTTGGTGTCCTATTTATATCTTTTTTAAAACAGCCATTTAAAAAAATCAAATCTATAATAAAAACATCCCTGTGTTTGTTTTAAAAAACAACATTAATGGGCTCTCCTTATGCAACTAAGGCCATTTGTCTTTCCTAAAATGCCTGGAAGCTGAAAAGCGTGTGAGATTAATTCATCACACGATTAATTAAAATTAGAATCCTTTCCTCTAAACAACTTCCAGAGCACCAGAAAGAAGCAGGGGCCACCAAAGGGAGAAAAGAAGCCACTCTGGCTCACAGGAGATGAAATATTCAGCTAGAGTTCCTCACATACTCTGGCTGCCACCAAAAGTTCTTTCTTCACTGGATTACTCAGAAAATAAGTCACATTATTTTAAAAATGAAAGATGTAAGCAACTATGTTCCTTTTCTTAACTTAAAAAAAAAAATCACCAAGTGGCTAGCTTTCCTGTAACACACTTTGAATTTGGTTAAAAAAAAAAAGTCTACAGAATAGGATCATTGAATGCCACTTCATCCCCCCTCCTGCAGGCTCCGTTTGAATAAGCATCAAAGAGGTTACTGACCACGTGGAAAGCAGCTCTGCATGGGTGACAGCTGCCCGGAGTGGCTCCACTTGTTTCCAGTTTTGTTCCCCCCCAGCCATTAGTGTGGTTTCTTGACGAATAACATCTACCTTTCCACCCATGACTTCCTGAGGGGGTTGGCACTGTGGCTGGCTGGGCACAGAGAAAGCGGAAAGCTACCATAAACACAGAGACTATGAACCGAGGGAGAAAGGCGTCCCTCTTTCTGCATCCTTCAAGAACTCGATAAATAATAACTCAAAGTGCAACAATGCACAGACGCCTGGCACACAGGTCAGTCTGGGGGGACTTGTTATTAGCGCTCAGCGGGACAAAGGCACGATCTCCTTTTGCATCTTTGCTTGGACCTCACTAATGGAAAAACAAACAAACAAAAGACAGCTTTCCTATACACATATAAATAGTCCCTTAACTAGAAGGGAAAAAACAAACACACTGTTTCAAATGCATTTCTAAGAGATTAAAAAAAAAAAAAAAAAGTCCGAATGGCAAATCTTGACTCCAAACTATTATCCATGTCTCTCAGAGGAGAAACTATGGGATGCTCGGAGAGTCCTGACCCTCACTCTGATTCTAGCCCTAACCTTAAATTGCAGCGCTGGAATCTGGGCCTTGGGAAGGGGGATGAGTGCAGCCCAGGAATCCAGGCTCTCTCGGGGGAGGTACTGAATTAGGTTTTTCACGTTGAGTTAGAACCTACAGTGTTCTCAAGTCCAAATTCACAGGTAAAATGACTTCTGAGTGTCAGGGGGACTTAGGGGGCGAGTGTTGAAGCTGCAGGAATGGGCAAGGCAGGCTGGGTGTGGCTTACAGGGACCAAGGGCCAGATCAGATTTCTGGGCAACTCAGGTTTAGTACTCATCCCTTGTTTACGGGCAGGTCACAGCTGGGAGGGAGACAATCCAGAAACCAGGGAAAGGACTGTGGACCAAAGCAGACCCAGGATCTTGGCAGCCTGTATTTTAGGAGCTGAGAACTCAGATAAACTCATGGTGGGGCCCCCTGCCTGTTCTGGGACGAGGCTGATGATATATGATGCTGGAGAAAGCTCTCAAAATGAGGATTCTCCGACAAATTTTTAAATCCAGACTCTATCCAGACCTGATGGTTTCAGAGTCCTTCAGAAAACCAAAATGACACTGTTGACTTCTGAAGGGCGTGACTCACGGCAACAGTGTTCTTTGGCCCCGACCCAGAGCAATGAACAGCCTAGTGCAAGACGGGTTCTGATGTTCCCCTGGATTCTCTCCAGAGTGGCCATCCGATGACAGCCTCCCGGTAGGATCATCCAACCCAAATCTCCAAATGGAGCTCTAAGGAAGCAGCCCACAGAGAATTTGGTCCAGTGTCCTCTGCCCTTCTGAACGCCCCATACGGCACAAACACTGCTTTCTCAAGGGCTACCTAAGTACCGCACTCTCCGGCCACCTACTCAGCAAGATTCCAGCAGTAACAGAATGCTGTGGAAAGTGAGGCTGTGATCCTGGGCCCCGAAGGAAGAGTAACTGCCCAGAAAAGATGCACGTACATAGGTCAACTGAGAGGCCAGAACAGTGGCAGGTCGCCCTCCAAAGAACATCCCTGAAACCTGGGGAAGGAGGTGAACGGAGAGACAGCTGACACCCCACACCACTCCTTGGGGCATGCCGAGGAGCTTCCCATGAGCGCAAGTTGTTAGGATGGTGACAAGTCAGGGCAGATGAACCCATATGGACTTTGGACGAGCTGGATTTTATACTTCTTCGGTGCCCTGGCTGGGTGCAGAGTCCCTAGGCCCCGTGGTGCCTTCCTGTGGGCCAGGCTGCCCCGGGCTGTGGCCCGTGTCTTCCATACTCAGGAGGCTGCTGGCTGCCTGGGAGCTGGTGCTGTTGGCGCTGCCAGACCGGGAGCGGTAAGGGGGCAGGTCGGCTTGGTTCAGAGACTCGGTGTCTGAAGAGTAGGGCGGTGGAGGGAGGTCGTACCATGCGGGTCTGCGATGGAGAGAGCAGGATGGGGCGGGGTGGGGGGAAGGGGGGGAGAGGAGGGGGAAGAGAAAACATTAGGAGCCCAGGCACGGCAGGCAATGCCAACTTCTGCCCTTTTCTGAGCGGATGCTGACATCAGGAATGAGATTTTCCTTCCAAGGAGAAAGGCAATCCAAGGACTAGGAAAACCAGTGATTTGTAAGAAGACGAAAGGAACAGATAAAAGGTCAGTGTGCTCTGCCTGGCTTGTGCCGACTGGACAGTGCCAAAACCACAACCTTTGGTAGGGAGAATTCTAAATACTCCCCGGCTCATCCTGGGTGGTTTGGCAGGGATTCACCTGGCCTGGTGTCTTGATAGAGCCCCTGACAGTCCACAGAACTGGGGGTCCTTACTGAAAGCCAACTCTTCCCGGCTGTGCAGACTTGGGTAAGTGAGAGGATATCCTCTCAAACCCTCAGTCTCCCTGTCTATAGAAGGGAGTAATAATGACACCTTGCTTGCAATGAAATAACTTAAAAGACATTTTATTTTCCAGCTCTCATTTATGGAAGGCTTACTACAAGTCAGGCACTGCACCACCTACCTTACATCCCTTATTTAATGCTCACAAGAATGCTAGGAGAGAGCCATTACTTTCATGCCCATTGTACCGGGGAGAAAACTGAGGCAAAGGGGCATTAAATGGCTTGCACAGGATCACAACTAGTAAGCAGCAGTGCTAGGATTTGAACCCAGGAATTCTGTCTCCAGATGCAGCAGTTTTAACCTTGCTCTACATTGGATGGTCCAAATGAGTGAGGTCTTGTGTTCTTACGCTTATTTGCGAAGATGTCCTTAAGCACCGCTCCTTGGAGCTTTGTTTATCTTTTATGAGGAAGGAAAAGGAAGGTTAAATAATACAAGAGCTGCCACCGGAGAGGGTTCAAGGAGGAGCCCAGTTGGCCCGGGAACACTGCCTGCAAAATGCCTCGTGCCACACATGGTGAATCCTGGGCTCAGTGGAAGAGGGACGCTGAGCAGGGTCCCTGCAGGGCAGGGGATGCTGAGAACCAAGGGGGACTCAGGTAGCTCTAGTCCCGGGACTTCAAAGTGGGTTCTTTGGGTACCTTGGAGGTCACCAAAGGAGAGACGAAGGCTGAGCAGGCAGGAATGAGGTCCACTACCGGCTCCAACTACAGAACTCTGGGTTTTAACTTTATATTTTGGGGTTCCTTGTACAGCTCCACCTGTGATGAAGGTTCTACTGCTTAACAAAGCTTGAGAGTTCTCTATGCCACCTCCTTTATTTTATAGATGAAGCCAAGCAAAGTTAAGGAACTTATTTATTCACTCATTCATTCACTCACTCATCCATTCATTCATTCAAATAGGAACCAAACCTCGAGTATATACTGGGCACTGTTCTGCAGTAGCAGGTGAATGCCCAGAGCTGGTCAGGGTCCTGGATGTGTGTCCGTGTGGCACTACCAGGGAGGAGGAGGGATCTGAACTGGCCAGGATCCTAGCGGTATGTCTTCAGATGAGTAACTTAAAAATCTCAGTTTTCTCGTCTGTAAAACTGAGGCACATATAGAACCTCCCTCGGTGAGTGGCTGTGAGGACTGAATGCGATGATACACGTGAATCGTTTTGCAAAGACTCAGTAGAAGTCGAAAGCTGCCGCTGCCTTTGCAGCTGAATGCAGGCTCCTGGCAAGACCAGGATCCCAGGCACGTGCACCTGTACGCCCGCCCCTGCGTGGGATGACCTCCCTCCCCGAGTCTCTCTCAGCCAGCACGCACCTTTGGTCCAGCAGGGCCTCTGAGTAGGAGGGCGGGGAGCCCACTTCCGACGCGTTCTGCTCGGCTTGGCTGGCCACGTACTGGATGCCATTGTTGACGTTGTAGGTGACGTTGCAGCGGTGAGGGTGGTCCAGGACCACCAGGCGGGAGAGCAGCACGGGGTGCTGCAGCCGGTGCACCGGCAGCGTCATGAGGTTGTTGCGCTTCCGCTGGTGGTGCAGGACCAGAGCCAGCAGGGCCACGACCAGCACAAAGATGACGGAGCTGCCGATGATGGCATAGGTGATGCTGGGATAGTACACGAGCTGGTTCTCCGAGGTCACGAACACCTGCCCACTGCCTGGTTCTGAGAAGCCCCAGAGGCGAGAGAAAAGGAGAGAGGTTACCAAGTTGGCGCACCCATCCGCCGCGAAGTCAGTCCCAGGACGGGAGTGCAAACGTTCGCAGGAGCACAGTTCCCGATAGCCGCAAAGTGGAAACCACCCCAATGTCCACGGATCGGTGAATGGATAAACAAAATGTGGGCTGCCCATACAACGGAATATAATCTGGCCGTAAAAAGTACTGGTGCATGCTACAACATGGATGAGCCTCAAAAACGTGCTAAGCGGGCTTCCCTGGTGGCACAGTGGTTGAGAGTCTGCCTGCCAATGCAGGGGACGCGGGTTCGAGCCCTGGTCTGGGAAGATCCCACATGCCGTGGAGCAACTGGGCCCGTGAGCCACAGCTACTGAGCCTGCGCGTCTGGAGCCTGTGCTCCGCAACAAGAGAGGCCGCGACAGTGAGAGGCCCGCACACCGCGATGAAGAGTGGCCCCCGCTGGCCGCAACTAGAGAAAGCCCGTGCGCAGAAACGAAGACCCAATACAGCCAAAAATAAATAAATAAATAAAATTCAAAGTACGTTTAAAAAAAAAAAAAAAGTGCTAAGCAAGATAAGCCAGACACAAGAGACCACACGGTGTATGATTCCATTTATATATGTCCAGGAAAGGCAAATTTGTAGAGACAGAAAGTCGATCATGGTTGCCAGGGGCTGGGGGTGGGAATGGGGATTCACTGGTGATGGGCATCAGGGATCTTGCTGGGGCGATGCAAATGTTCTGAAACTGGACGTGGTGATGGCTGCGCAAATTGATCCATTTACTAAAACTCACTGAGTTGTACAGTCAAAATGGGCAAATTTTATGTCATGTAAATTATACCTCAATAAAGTTGTTAAAAAAAAATCAGCCCCGGAAAATATAATATCCAGGGAACAGGAGTGATAGTTCCAGTGACAGAAATCAGTTTTTCTCTGGAAATTTATCATATCACATACGTGAGGAACACTGGCTAGTGTGTCTGGGGTTCCTTATGTCGGCAAAGTATTTATTTAATGCCCGGTCTTTGCCAAGCTTTCGAGATGGAGAGCCAGCAGAGCACAGGCTGAAATCATGGACTCTGGAGCCAGACTAGGTTCAAACTCAAGCTATTCAGCTGACTGGCTGTGTGCCCTCTGGGAAGTGGTCAACCTCTCTGTGCTGTAATTTCCTCATCTGTGAAATGGGGATGGTATTAGTCCCCACCTCACTGGGCTGTCGTGAGCATGAAACGAGTGAATAATTATCAAGCACTTAGAACAACAGCTGACACACTGCGGGTGTTCAAGACATACAAATATGTGCTTTATCACAGCTACTTGCCTCACAGCAACTCCGAGAAGTAGGTGCTGTAACTGCCTTCTTTTTAAGATGAAGAAAGGGAAGCTTGGAGAGCTTGGGTCCCTTGACCGGGGTCCCAGGGTTAGGAGGTAAGGGGCTGTGCCTGATTTGAGCCCTGTGGTCTGACTTCAGAGCCTTGCCTCTGACACTCTGCCCTGCAGCCCCCTACCAAGACCAGCTAGGCAATCGGCAGGCATTTCCTCAGAGGCCCTAGGACGAGGCCTGGTACACGCCCCAGCCCTGCAGGCTGCCGGTCCCCTCCTCTCCACGTGTACTAAGAAGCCACACTTCAAACACTCAGGGGAGAGGCTTCCCCGCCAGCAGGACACACCTGGCAATGGTGGCCAGGCCCAGGCTGGCACAGGACACCAGAGGGGCCCCTCCTCCTAGAAGGTTGGGGACCCCTCTTCTTTGCGGAAGATCCACAACTACCCACAGCCGTGGCCCAGCTGCAAAAATAATCTAAACGCAGCCTAAGTGAGCAAGTCTGCGACCACACCCTGTGCCCGTTCAACCTCTGAAGCAGTGAAGAGGTTTCAGTGGGTTGACAGCGGCCAATGTGTAGACGTGAAGTGGCAGCACCGTCCACTGGCTGCTCGGGTCCCGGGCCCCTCATCGCTAGATTGCACATGCTCTGTTCATCCTGGATCTCCAGTGAGTAGGATGGTGTCTGGCACAGAATCGACACTCAGTAAATGCATCCAACTCAACGAAAAAAATATCTGTGTATTCACACACCCTGGTAAGGTAGGTGTTATTATTAGTTTATTATTCCTGTTTTTCAGATGAGCAAATTGACTCAGGGGTGAATTAAGTTGTCTAAGTGCACAGAAGAACTAAGCAGAGGAGTCAGAACGAGAACCCAGATATTTCTCCTTCAAAAATCCATGTGCTGTGAAACACACCATCTCCCCTCCTTTCCCGACACAAACAGTTCCTGATTCCCCACATCATCCTAATCCGACACAAAGAAAGATCTTCCCCCTCAAGTTCCAGGCTGTGTTAATTTTCATTCCAGTCACTCAGACATGGACTAAAGGTTATGAAGATTCTCCAAGTTCCTGTCGGTCACTGTTTCAATGATGAACTGTACAGAAAGAAGCAAGCAAGATCCCAGAGGAGAGGCAGAAGCGTGCTGCAGACGGTTACGGGAGAAAGGCAGTTCTGGATTTTTCTGGAGACAATGAGCTGTCACCCAGAGGTTCTGCGGGAGTTCTGTCTGCTCTCAGCTTAGATAATTAAAAGCTGGGTGGGAGCCTCTGGGTGTGTGTGTGTGTCTGTGTGTGTGTGTTTCAGATTTCAGGCCTAAAAGAGAAGAGCCTCTTTATTTCATCTCTGGCACAGAGCTGAAGGGTCGAATTCTGGGGCCATCACTTCTAGCTGCTGCTCAAGCAAGTTATTTAACTTTTATGAGCCTAGGCTGCCTCGTCTTTAAAATGGCAGTGGTGCTGCGTAAATAGCAGTAGCTATCTCCTTGGATTATTGGCAGCGTAAAATACAACATACACACCAAGTGCTGAGAGCAAAGTGCCTGGCGAGGGTCTGTACTCAGTTAATGCTGTTCCTCCCTCCTTCCCTCCCATCCTACCTTCTTTCCTTTGTTTCTGTTTCTTTTATTGAGGTAACACTGGTTTATAACACTATGCATGTTCCATGTGTACAACATTGCATTTCGACTTCTACATACACTACAGTGTGCTCACCACCAAAAATTGTTTCCCCCCGTCACCATACGGTTGCTCCCCTTTACCCATTTGCCCTCCTCCCACACCCCCGCCCCTCTGGTAACCCCTACTCTGTTCTCCGCATCTACATATTTTGTTTGGTTTGGTCTGTTCACTTATTTTGTTTGTTTGTATTTTATATTCCACATATAAGTGAAATCATACAGTATCTGTCTTTCTCCATCTGATATCTCACTTAGCACAGTACCCACCCATATTGTAGCAAATGGCGAGATTTCATCTTTTTTAATGGCTGAGCAATATTCCTGTGTGTGTGTGTGTGTGTGTGTGTGTATACACACATATACCATATCTTCCTTATCCATTCTTTCATCTGTCAATGGGTTGTTTCCATATCTTGGCTACTGTAAATAGTGCTTCAATGAACATAGGGGGTGCATATATCTTTTTGAACTAGTGTTTTTGTTTTCTTTGGATAAATACCCAGAAGTGGAATTGCTGGACCACATGGTATTTCTATTTTAAATTTTTGAGGAGCCTCCATACTGTTTTCCACAGTGACTGTACCAACTTGTGTTCCCACTGACAGTACACAAGGATTCCCTTTTCTTTCTTTATTGTGGTAAAATACATATGCAACATGAAGTTTGCAATTTTAACCAGTTTTAGGTGAGCAGCTCAGCTCATGAAGTACATTCACATTGTTGTGGAACTACCACCGCTTTCCACCTCCAGGATTTTTCATCATCCCAAACTAATGATGCAAATTCTTAGTGTTCACGTCCTTTCCTTTATCCTCTGGACCAGAGGGAGAGGCTGGGAGAATCCCCTTTTGGGAGGTAGAGTCGGATAGAGGATAAGAACCGAATGAGCTCCTTTCCAGCGAGATGTACTTCTTAAGAGAAAAATGTGGATGGATTTTCACATGGAAAACAAATGGGTCCAGAGATTTTAAAACACTGACTTCCATGTAACCACTTGAGGTTTTAAGAATCCAAGAGGGAGCTCTTAATGAATGGAATGTAAAATGCTTGCAGGCGAGAATCGGTGATCACATTCGCTTGAGCAATTATGATGTTACATAACTCAGGGGTGCCTGGTCTCTTTTCTGCTCTGTGTGTAAGATGTCATTTTGTATTAATTCATTAACTAGACTCACTTTTCTTAAGAGCTTGATGAGCCCGCTGGCCCAATGACTAATATCAGAGTTGCATGGGACCTGAGTTCCAAGTGCATAATCCACGGATAATGAAGTTTCCATTTATTCTGGCTGTCCCTCAAACTAATGCCCTCACGCTCCACTGTCAAACAGCTTGAATTCCCGTCCTGTATCTGCAGCTTCTACTGCATTCATTCCAGGCAATCTGGTTACCACCAGGGACCACTGTGCTCTCAGAGCTTCCGGGAGCTCTGGCTGCTGTCCGTGGCGGAGCAGGCTGTGCTCCAGGGCTGCTCGTCACCTCAGTCATCACAGATCTGTGGAGTTATCACGACAGTTTTAGAGCAGATGGTGAACATCCTGAGGAGGAGGGCCTTCTTCTAATTCACGCACAGGTGCTATCTGGACTGACAGAAGCACTAAACCAAGTGACACCTGTGACTTGGGTTTCCTTCGCTTCTAAAAGATTCCCTCCTCCAGATGCAAATTACATTCCCTGCAGGATACGATTATTCACCTCTCAGACTGGGCAAAGGCGAAGTCTGAGTTCACATTTTGCTGGCCAGGACTTGGAAAAACAGGTATAATTATTCACGCATGGCTGGTGGGAGGGTAAATTGGTACAACCCAGGGTGGTGACGGGGTTAACAATATAGATCAAAATAACAAACATACATTAACAATACATATCAAAATAGAAAAAGTACATATCCTTTGAGCCAGCCATTCCACTCGTAGGAATCTAACAGATAGATATACTCACACAAATGAGAAGTAACTCTTTAATACAAGTATTCATGGAAGCATTGTTCGCAATAGCACATATATCAGGAAAGATCTAAATGTCCATCAATTGCAGCCTGGCTAAATAAATTATGGTGCACCCAGACAGTACCACACCTATTTAAGAAACTAGGGCAGCTCTACATATACTGATGTGAAACAGTCTGAAAGATATCGTGATAAGCTGAACAACAACAACAAAAAGTCCAGTAGAGAATGTTCTGAGTATTTCTAGAAGGACACACAGACCTGGTACGACTGGGAGAGAAGAGAGGCAAGAGGGAGACGTATTTTTCATTGTTTACTCTTTTCTACCTTGTATTATTTATACTGTTTTATCCAGTCAAAAAATAAGCATCTTGTCTCTTCCTCTGGCTTTGCCTAGGCTGATGTGAGTTGAGGTTTCATTACTGTTTTCCTCCCTTCTCTCCCTATAGTGTGAGGGCTCCTGGGGGAGTTTCACTGCCACTCACTCACTCGGACCCCTCCCTGAGTCCAGCATTCCTGTTCTAGAAGGTTCACTGCCCTGTTCAAATGGACGCCTTACCATTCTCCTGAAAGCTCAACTGCCTCTTTAAAAAATTTATTTAAAAAATTTATTTTTGGGCTTCCCTGGTGGGGCAGTGGTTGAGAGTCTGCCTGCCAATGCAGGGGACACGGGTTCGAGCCCTGCTCTGGGAAGATCCCACATGCCGCGGAGCAACTAAGTCCGTGAGCCACAACTACTGAGCCTGCGCGTCTGGAGCCTGTGCTCCGCAACAAGAGAGGCCGCGACAGTGAGAGGCCCGCCCACCGCGATGAAGAGTGGCCCCCGCTTGCCGCAACTGGAGAAAGCCCTCGCACAGAAACGAAGACCCAACACAGCCATAAATAAATAAATAAATAAAATAAATAAACCCAAAGTTAAAAAAAAAAAAAAAACCTGTCATCTTTAAAAAAAAAAAATTATTTTTAAAATTGACTTTTCTCAGAGTAAATATTTTTAAAAGTCAGGTTTAGTGAGGTATAATCGATACACAATAAAACTTACCCTTTTAAAATGTACAATTAGATGAGTTGTAACCAAATGTAACAGTTGCATAAGCACCACCACAAGCAAGATATCAAACATTTCCATCCCTCCCGTCATTTACAGCCACTTGGGAATCACTGATCTCTTTTCTGTCCAAATAGATTCATCTTTTCCAGAAAGTCAGGTAAGGGAATCATTTAGTAAGTAGCCTATTGTGTGTGGCTTCTTTCACTTGGCATAACGCTTCTGAGATGCACCAAGGTTTCTCTGAGTATTACTATCTCATTCCTTTAGACCGTTGAGCAGTATTCATTGTTTGGATGCAACACAATTTGTTTATCCATCCACCAGTTAAGGGAGGGAAGTGGTTGTTTCCAGTTTCTGGAATGCATATCTTTGTGCTGACATATATTTTCCTATTTTGGCGGGTATATACCTAGGGGCAGGCTGCTGGGTCGTATGGGAAGTGTATGCTTAATTTATAAAAACCTATCACACTGTTTTTCAAGGTGGCTATAGCACTTGGCCTTCTCCCAGTTGCATCCTCACAGCATGTAACATAGCTAGGCTTTTCAATTGCAGCCATGCTCACAGGTGCATAGTGGTATCTCACTGAGGTTTTAAGTTGCACTTCCCAATGACTAATGATGTCGAGTATCTGTTCATGTGCTGATTTGCCATCTGTGTATCTTCTTTGGTGAAACACCTATTTAAATCTCTTCCCCATTTTAGAATTGGGTTGTCTGACTACTTATTATTGAGTAGTAAGAGTCCTTTAGATGTTCTGGGAGACAAGTTCTTTTCCAGATGTGTGTCTTGCAAATATTTTCTCCCAGACTGTGGCTTGGCTTTTCATCTACTTTACAGTGTCTTTTTGAAGATAAGTGTTAACATTTTTTTATGAAGGCCGTTGTATTCATTATTTCTCTCATGGTTTGTGCTTTCTGTATTCTATCTAAGAAATCTTTGCCTAGGAGACGTTTTATAGCTTTAGGTCTTACATTTATAACTATGATCCATTGCAAGTTAATTTCTGTTTATGGTACAATGTGAAGTTCAATGTCCTTTTTCCCCCTCCCTTTGGATATCCAATTGTTCCAGTCCCATTTGTTGAAAAGCCTATCCTTTTTTATTGAATTACCTTGGCACCTTTGTTGAAAATCAATTGCACATACAAGGCTGGGTCTATTTCTAAATGATCTATTCTGCTTGATTGAGCTACATGCCAATCCTTATGCCAGTAATTGTGTTGAGAACTACAGCTTTATAGCAAGTCTCAAAATCAGGTAATGTGAGCCCTGCATGCTTTCTTTTCTTCCAAATTGAATTTTTCTGATTACAAAAATATATTGGAATTAAAATTTAAAGTAATATAGAAATGTTCGTGACAGACAACCTCTCCCTCCCCCCTTACACCTACTAGAAAAAAAATAGTTCACAGTTTGGTGGAGACTAGGGGTTGGCAAATTTTCTGTCAAGGATCAGATAGTAAATATTTTGTGATCTGTGTACCATACGGTTTCAGCTACAACCACTCAACTCTGCCTCTGTAGTGCAAAAGCAGTTACAAATAGTACGTCAGTGAATGAGTGTATCTGTGTCCCAAACTTGATTAAAAAAAGACAGCCAGCCAGACCAGCCGCTGAGAAACTATCATTTCATAGATTTCTCCAAGCCATTGTTTATCTTCTCTTATTTTGAGAATTATGTTTGTATTACGTGCATGTAGGTGACCATGCATTAGATTTTAACAGGGAAAAAATTTTCAGGAATGTATTAACTTCAGATTAATAATCCTTCAGGAAGAGAGATAATAGTTCTTAAAACTTCCAGCTAAGGCAGAGAAAACAATTATTACATTTTACAATTGATTTCATTGTGAGGGTTCTCTTAATTCAGTTTCAGGAAGATCTTATTTCTTGATACCTTTTATGTGTAAAAATGCCTGAATATCTTCATTAAGCCTGAATAACCATGTAACTATACATAATTTTCATAGATCCAAAGTTATGTAGCGTCAAATAAAATGCAAGATTAAAAACAAAAAACCAACCAAACAAAAAACAGGCAGCAGATCAGATTCAGCCCACTGGCCGTAGTTTGCTGACCCGCTAAGTATAGATGCCACAAAACTCTTCTTTGTGTGTGTACACACCTGCTTTTCTTCATGCTGTACAGACGTTTCTACAAATGGACATCTTCCTCACTCACGCACACCTCTGTGAAGAAGGAGCTATGTAGTATTCCACCACATAGGCACATCACAATTGATTTCGCCAATTCCCTACTGATGTACATTTTGGTTGCTTTTTTTTTTTTTTTTGGCGCTCTGACAAACAATGCTACAACAACATTCAGGCAGACCAACCAGACCATGAGAGCCATGAGGGGAGGGCCAGGCTTGCTGGTCTACTTCTATACTCAGTGCCCAACACAGAGGTTCAATAAATTAGTCTGTGGTCACTGGTGCAACGATTTCTTAGGATGGACTGCGTTTCCCTGGCCATCTAGTCTCCGGGGCTGTCTTGAACGCTCTCCTTTTCTCTGTCCACGCTGAGCCACCAAGCGTGGTCAACTGCTGCTGTGCAGTGCTTCTCTAGCCTCTGCTTCTGGTCTCCATCAGGCCCAGGCCAGGAAGAGAAACCTCGTTGTGGTCTTACTATCTTTAGTCTCTTTGTCCTCTAATCCTTCCGCAATACTCTCATCAGATTGAACACGACCCAGCTCTGTCGCTGTGTCATTCTTATAAAATTCTTCAGATCCAGGACCCTGAATGGCTCACATCACCCTCCTCAGCCACGCATTCAGACTCTGCAGCCTTCCCCACCTTGGCTTCCCAGTACCAACCCCCGGAGGATGTGGGGAGAGAAGTCCAGAGTTGGAGTGTCGCATTGCTATTTGCTTTGTGACCTGTTGCCCACTCCTGATTTGAAAGAAATAATAATACAAATAATACTAACAACCTCCATCCATGTTTGCTGTGAACTCAAAAACAGAGTAATAATCATCATGATATCATCATAATGATTATCATTGCAGCTCTCATCCTATCAGCAATATCTTATGTGTTTACACATATGACCTCTGATTTTGTAATCCTTAAACCATCTGCAGTGAGTTGAATGGTGTCCCCCCAAAAGATATGTCTACTAGGAAGCTCAGAATGTGACCTTATTTGGAATAAGGATCTCTGAAGATATAATTAAGGTAAAGATCTTGAGATGAATTAGGGTGGACTCTCAGAGTGTCCTTATGAGGGACAGAAAAGGAGAAGACCCAGAAACAGACAAGGGAAAAGGCCATAAGGAGATGGAAGTAGAGATTGGAATCTTGCAGCCCCCAAGCCAAGGAACACCAAGAATTGCAGGCAGCCAGCAGAAGCGAGGAGAGAGACGTGATTCTCCCTCAGAGCCTCCACAAAGAACCAACCCTGCCAGTACCTGCATTTTGGACTTCTGGTCTCCAGAACTGTGAGAAAATTAATTTCTGTTGTTTTAAGCCACTGAAGTAGCAGCAGTTTGTTTTGGCAGCCCTGGGAACCAAAGACACCATCCTGTGAAGTAGACCATTATTTTACAGAGGAGGAAATGGGGAAGCAGGGAGGTTAAGTCACTTGCCCAAGTCCTCCGTGCACCTGGGTTATGATCAATAGCTTTGTTAGAGCTAATTAGAGAGGGAACAGGGAGAAACCCAGCCAGTCTGGTTCCAGGATCCCTGCTCTTCAAGTATGACTTTCTTTCATGTTCACCCCTGTCTCCCACCATGAAGAGGAGTTCCTGGTGGGCAAAGGCCGGGCTCTCCCCTTCTTGGAGTCCTACTCAGGGCCAAATGCGGCCTTGTAAATACAGTAGGTATTCCACACGTATTTTTTGATATCTGTAAACTGACTTTGAAACACAGTAATTCACAATCTCTCCATTTACAGAAAGAGTCAAACATTGAATAAGAAGATGAGGGCAACCTTGAAGCTGAGGCATGAGAACTGGGCCCCCTACTGCTGATATTCATCCTGTATGCATGATCTCACTTCAACCTTATGACAACCCTTTTTTACAGATGGGGAAACTGAAGCCCAGAGAGGTTAAGTAACTTCCTGAAGGTCACAAAGCAAACAAGTGGTACAACTAGTATTTGTGCCCAGGAGTCTGATGCCAGAAGTCACCACCCTGTCCCAGGTAATTCTATATGCCCTCCCCTCCCCTTTCCCGCTTGTCCTGTCCAGTTGTCACCCACCTTATTGCTCTTGGATAAGCAATAAGTCATTGCTTATCGAAGCAATGAGCAATGATAAGCAATGGAGTCATTGCTCCAATAACTCCAATGACTCTGATCAATATATTTTGAAATGTCTTCTGTGAGATGTAAGAGGTATTTCATGACAAAGTGTACCTTGGTCAAAGAGGTATGGGAAAAAGTGGATTAGACAAATTAAACCACCTTCTTTGTAGCTGTTCAGAGTGCAGGCTCTGGAACCAAACTGTCTAGATTCAATCCTTGGCTTTGCCACTTACTGGCTGTGTGACCTAGGACAAGTTACTCTACCTCCTGTGCCTCAAAATCCTCATCCGTGAAACGGGATAATAGTAGAATTCACCCCACAGGGTTGTTTTATGGATAAAAAGAGAAAATACATTAAAAAAAAGAGTTTAGAACTTTGGCACATAGTAAATACTAAACAAAGCCTAGATATTATTAATGGCTATCATTACGGGACTTTTCAGAGCCTTTACCAGGTAAATGTGTACTGTGATGCTTCCTGAGATGATGTGGCTATTTCACCAACCCTGGTGCTTTGCTGAGATGGACAGAACATACGTCACATTCCGGAAGTTGTCTTTCCATGAATCATGGGGGCATCCCTGGCCTTTGGGTAAGCTGTTGGAGGAAGCTCTGCCGCTGCCGCTGCTAAGTTAAGAGGCAGGAGGTGAGGAGCAACTGCCTAGCGCCCCTCCTCCTCTGTGCAGCACAGGCACCTGCCTCCCAGGCCACCCCCAGTTGTGGGCCAGCATCCCCATCACTGACTGAAGTCGGCCACGCACCAGGAGCCTCGGACAGTGCAGCAGTTCCTGCGTGTGAAATGAGAGACTCCATCCATTGGGAGGGTGGTCCGACACCCTGCCATCCTGACACCTGACAAAACCCAGTAGGCAGGAGCTGATCCTGTTCAAATGCGCAAAGAGCCCAAGGCTGCCCTGGGTCTGTTCTCCGGATCCTCGAGTTCACTGTGCCCTTGCGTAATCAGTTCCTCGGTGCTCCATCTGTCTGGTAAACCTTATTACCCAGGGAAATGCTGAGTGCGCACACTTGGAGCTTCTGAGTGCAGAGAAATTTCTGAATAATTTAGGGGAAAGGGCTGGTAATAGAAGCATTACTCCCCGAGGGGGAGTTTTATCGACCATGAACAAATTCATGGCTTCTGGAGATTTCAGAAAATCTAACACAGTGACCTGGTCCCCTGCACCCCAGAGGGAAGGGCTAGTCGTTCTGCACACACTGGGGTCTTGTGTTTCGGTCCCAGCGCTGACAGGGCAGAGTCCTCAAGGGGGAGCTCAGGATACATCTGATCCCAAGCAGGACTCTGACCACCAGCCCCAGTCCTAATGCCCACGTCTGGCACCCTCCACCGCTGCCGCCCTCGTCCCAGCCATGTCACCTCTGCCCTGCCCCCACTCTTGCTCTCCAGTCTCCCTGCCCTTAGCTGCAGGGTGCTCTTTCTAAAACCTTAAATTCATTCGCTCATGTCACTCCTCTGCTCAAAACCCTCCAGTGGCTTCCCACAAAGTCCTCACCATATCCTCCCCAGTCCTAAATAATCTTGCCCCTGATGCCACTCCGACCTTCACTCCTGCCCCTCTCTGGCTCCTTCTGCTGAAGACCCACCGGCCTTCCTGCTGTGGTTTCAGGACATACCAAGCACGTGCCTGCCCCAGGGCCTTTGCCCTTGCTGTGTCCTCTGCCCGGGCATCTGCATCACTCACACCCTATCCCACTCAAGTCTCTGCTCCTAGGTCAGTGTCATGGGGCGGCTTCCTGGGCCACTGCCATCCCTCCCCACCCCCTACCCTGCTTTATCTGTCTTCACAGCACTGGTGACCACCTGTCATTGTTCAGTGTATTTGTACCAAATCATCTCTTTCCTACCGGAATGTAAGTCTGTGTGGGCACCCCCAGATTCCGCTCACTCATCGCTGTATCCCCCAAACCCAATGTGGTGCTCTGGAAGGACGCGTTGGAGGAAGTGGGCAGAGCCTACAGAGCTCTGTGGCTCTGTAAGTCTTGGTCTCAGTGCATTGCAGACCGCCAAAAGCAGTTGCATCTTTCACGTGAGACTAAGCGCCCTATGCACCAAGTGCTTCACGGTTATGATCTCAGTTAACTCCACAGGTGAGAAGCAAGGTCACTCACCCCACGTCACACAGCCAGGAAGTGAGAGCTGAGACGCGAGCCCAGGTTCGTACAGTCACACCCAGAGCTATACAAGGTGCGAGGACAGGTGCCACTCAACAAGTCTGCTGAGGCAATCTGCTCCGTGCAACGTGCAACCTCCCCCAGGGCTGAAACAGTCACATTGTTATTGGATGGGCAGCTGGCTGAGCTTGGGATTGCAGAGAAGACCCACGTTTGTTGTAAAAAAACAACAACAACAACAAAAACGCAGTCCCATCCTTCTAGAATCTTCCTTCTCACAAATTAAATGGGGGCAATATAACCTTTTTCCAGAATCATCTCGAGACCCACCACGTCACAGGGGTGGGAACGTGGAGCCTCCGCTCCCAAAGTGGCTGAGAGGTGCCCTGACCCGACCCTGCCCCTGCTCACAGCCCTTCCTGAACTTTCTACTTGCCAAGGGTAAGGTCCCAACTCCTCATGACGATCCTTGGAGCTCTGCCCCACGCGGCTCCTCCCTCGTCCTGCGCTGTTCTTCCTGCTTCCCTCTCCCCGCTCTCCCACTTGCCGGCCACGCCAGCCTAGATAAGCTTCTCGCGGTTCTGCAGACACACCCACAATTTCCCACCTAGCGCCTACTGCCTGTGAAAGCTGGGTCCCAACGCCTCCTGGTTTAAGAGGGGGGACAGAAAGAGTTTAATGAAGGGAAGCTGTTCCCAGCCTCGAGCCTGAGAGGGTGAGGGTGTGGCTTCTGGAATCGGGTGGGACCCGATGGGAGCTGAGGCCTTTGGGGGAGGAATGCGCCCTTCGCCAATCTGTGGCCTGCAGACAGGGAGCTGGGGCAACAGATATGCTGACCTTTTGTTTTCTACCCTCCAACCTCTTGCTGATGCTTCCTCCTGGCCGAACCCACCCAGAGCCAGAGGGAAAGGAGGTTCGGTCGGTGCAGCCCAGAGGGTCAGCGGTGCAGGCGGGGAGGAGGAGTGTGGAGACTGGCTGGTGAGAACATCCAGTGCGGTGGGGGGGGGGGGGCCCTGCTCCTCAGCTGCGACCGTCCCCCTCCTTCCCTGTCTCAGCCTGCAAACCCTACCAGACTCCCAGCCCTCACTCAAACGCCACTACTCTCGTGAAGCCTTCCACTGTCCCCTCTGTTGAAACGAAAGGGTTCCTTCCTGTGCTCTCCTCACAAGCTGTCCCCTCTGCTGGACCCCAGTGACATGCTTCTTTATACCACGCTTGACAACACGCAGGAGGCGAGGGGGCGGAGGCGGCAGAGGGACCACCCGCTGCCCTCTGGCCCCGTGCTGGGCAGCGCCTCATGGCCATGCTCACGCCCCACGCAGGGAAACGCCCCCCTGACCCTGACCTGGAAATGGACCAAAGCAACCAAACGAGAAAGCCAAGGCTATCTATGCAGAGCTCACTGTAGCAAGGGAGTGAGCCACCATCGCCTGCATTTTGGCAGAGACTCCGAGGAAGGCAGAGGAGTGGGAGAGCATACAGTGGACAAAAGGGAGGGATTCGGGTGTGCTCTGACCAGAGGCTACCGGCCCAGGGAAGCCGGCGGCGGGCAGACTAGGAGCGGGGCATCGGATGTGAACAGCCGGGGAGGGGGCGGGGAGCACATTTCGCTTTCTCTGGTTGGTCCTAAGCTGGAAATGGGGACAAAAATTGGGGAAGCTGTCAGTTACTAATCAAGTCTTGGATGTTTGGGGTCCATTGTTACGAGGGTTATTGTTTGGCTTCCTGGGCTGGCTGTTGGAGGTTGGGGTGAGAGTTCTGCTTTTACACATGGTCTGGCCACTGCCCGTCTGTATATTCAGTTTCTCACTGACCATCCAACCCATGTCCCCAGGTCTGGCCCAAATCCCACCTCTGCTTGAGTCCCCCTGCTGCCCTGGGCCAGTCTATTACTCATCCTCCTCACTTGTAAAGTAAGGGCGATAAACATCCAGCGTGCAGCGTCTCTGTGGAGCTTAGAGCTGACGCAGGTGAAGTCCCTGCCTTGGAGGGGCGAGGCTGCTAAGGTCCTCAGGTACCTGACTGTTCTCGGAGGGAAGTGAGGTGTGGGTATGAATGAGGACGGGTCCATCCAACGAACAACAGGTGGCGTGTGTGATGGTCAGCCGACATTTGGAAGTTTGATGGACAGGCTCAGAGTTCTGGTTCAGCCACAGACCCCATGAATGACGCTGGCCAATTTCCTGCACCTTTCTTTTTTTTTTTTTTTTAAAGGTTTATCTGAACCAGGTCTTTCTCTCTTTTTTTTTTTTTTAATTTTTATTATTTATTTTATTTTTGGCTGCATTGGGTCTTCGTTGCTGCGTGCAGGCTTTCTCTAGTTGCAGCGAGCGGGGGCTGCTCTTCATTGTGGTGCACAGGCTTCTCACTGAGGTCGCTTCTCTTGTTGTGGAGCACGGGCTCTAGGCGCGCGGGCTTCAGTAGTTGTGGCTCGCGGGCTTAGTTGCTCCGCAGCATGTGGGATCTTCCCGGACCAGGGCTCAAACCCATGTTCCCCCCACTGGCAGGCGGATTAGTAACCACTGAATCACCAGGGAAGTCCTTCCTGCACCTTTCTAAGCCTCATCTGTAATGTCAGGATTAAAAACCTGCCCCACCACAGAGTTGATAAGAACATTAAAAACCGCTGTTTTAAATCTAAGCCAAGTGAACCGATTGTGAGCTGGATGCTCTGACTTCCCCTTGTCTGTGCAAAGACTCTAATCCCTTCACGCCTGAGCTGACTGGCGGAAAAGAGGAAATGATGCCCAGAGAGAAGTAGGCAGAATAGCCAGGATTTTAGGGTAATGGAGGCTGAGGTCTTCCAAGTGTTGTGCTGAGAGTTAAGGAGGGATGTCTGGCTGGGTTCATTTATCACTCAGAGCCCAGATAGGTGGTTGGACCTTGTGCTTATGGCTGGGGATGCCAGAACCAAAACAGCAGAGACCTGACCCTGGGGATGCTCAGGTGGGAGAGGCCCTGGGGCCCCTCTTCTCTCCAGGTTCCCCCAGGATCACCTCTACCAGCCTGCAGCCACGTCCTCTCAAACAGGGAAGCGTCCAGGAACTGTCTTGGCCATCGTAAGCCAAGGGCATCCCTATATCCACCTGTACTTTTCCTTGTTTCTTAAAAAACATCCCATAGGGCTGTTGTGCCTTTGTGGATCTCCATTCCAAGCACATCTCCTGTCCCAATTTAGATGCGGATTGAAAAAGTTTAATTTAAAGGGCAGACTGGCAAATGACTGAATCAAAAGAGAACCACAAAAAGCCCACTGAACCATTGCCATGGCAACGCAAGTTTCTAAAATTAACCGAAAGGAGGGTGATGGGAAAATCCTCGCTGCCAGCCGGCCCAGCGTCAGACGGACCACAGCAGGAGGCATCCTGGCCTGGAGCCAGAGGAAAATTAGAGAGGGGATCCATCTGCCAGGAGGGAACTAGGGCTCTAAGACCATTGAGAGCCAAGAGACGAGCGCATTAAGATTACATTCAAAACGGGAAAGAGGAAAAAAAGAGAAAGTTCTAAGACTGGAGATAGAATGAGTGGATATCTCCCTGGGAATTCTAGTGGTTCTTATTCCAAGAGACCCCAGGGGCTCTTGTCCTCCCCACCTCTCACATTTGCCCACCCTTGGGCAAAGGGGACAGGAAGTGTCCCTAAAAGGCCCTGCATTTTCAACAAACGCTATTGAGCCAGCCAACTGTTACCAGTAGCCCCTAATTTACAAGCTGCTCACCGCGAGGAGGGCGGGTTGGTAGGGAGGAAAGCCCCCCGTGATCCAGAGCTCTCAGAAGCCTGCCAAGAGCTGCTGTGCATGCTCAGAGCTGGTTCTCTGGCTCTGATGAGGAACAGCACCAATGATCAGCCAGCGAGTGAGGTGGTGATGAATGGCCTCTTTGCTAAGAAACTGGCCCAGGGCAGTATCACACAATTGGCTGGAGGGTAAGGAACTTAATTGGCTATTTAAGGTGGAAAAGGGCTTTTTTAAAAAAAATAGAAATTCAGATTGCTACCAAAACTCAGTCATAAGGGTAATTGGGAGCTAGGGCCTCTGTGGCATTTTTAGAACTCTGCTCAGTTGTGTGATGGCTTCACAAACATCAACAGAAGAGTGCATGCAGTGAGGGGGGTACTGTAGTTCTATGCTACGTCTTCTACTGCAGACCACAAAAAGCAAAAGCCAATGGGAGCTGGCAGGGGAGAGGCGTGCGACATGGGGATCAATGTTCTAATCATTCTAACCATCAAAGGGGCCCCTCTCTCTTGTGTACAGAGTGGCTTCAGCCAACTCAGGCTCCTGCAGGCAATGTGCTTGAAATGGATATACGTGCCTCCTGGAATTTGCTGAATAAGGAGGGCTGTACAGAATTACTGTTTCTATGGCTTACTGTATCGATGTACCTGGAGTGGTTGGTGGAAGCTGCAAAATTAAATGCTTAGCAGACATTCTTTGAACTCGATGGTCAGTTGGTTTCTGGTCTGGTGATAAGGCTTGGGGAGTTACAATACAATGGCTTATTGAGCCTGTAGTGTCAGCGGCCAGAGCGGAATACTGCTAACTCAAGTGGGATGCTTTGATCAGTTTGTGAGTGCCGTAGAACCATAAACAGATAGCACTGCAGGGAAAAGCTAACCCTAAAAACTGGGGAGAGGAGAATTCTGAGGCATGCCACAGTTGCTGCAAATAAAATCTCATTAGCACGGGGCTGAGAAAACAAATACCATCAAATATCAATTACGACCCCGCAATGGCATCCCGAGCCACCCTAGAGCTGGAAGTCCCAGCATCAACTCTGTCTTCGCCTTTTCTTTTCCATTCACGTCCAACCCTTTTCCATTCATGGCCGACTCATATCCAAAGGCAGGTTTTGCTAATTCGGCTTCCACATTGTGGAATGGATTAGCACAAGAACTTCCTAGCTGGCCTCCCAATTTCCACCCTTGCTCCTCTCCAATCGATTTTCTGCACAGCATCTAGAAAGTTCTTTTTAGGAAGTAAATAAGATGGCTGCTCATTGTACTCAAAATCCAACCTCCTAACAATGGCCCGGAGAGGCCTCTCTAATCTGGCCCTCAACTCCTCCACAACCTGATCTTGAGCCATTTACCTTCTGGCACCCCAGGCTTTAGCTCAGAGGTCAGTGAAGTCTGGCCCACTGCCTGTTTTTATAAATAATGTTTTACTGGAACACAGCTTTTTTCATTTATGTACTGTCCGCTTCTGCTTTTGTGCCGCAAGGCTGAGTTGCATAGTTCTGACAAGCAACTCTAGGGCCCACAAAGCCTAAAATATTGACTGGCCACACAAGTCTAATTTTAAATCCTTGAGCAGATCAACACTGTAATAAGCAACGAGCTAAGAGAGATACCGGCTGCTGTTATCCAGAGTGCAGTCCCTTTGGGAAGTTACTCTAATACCCCAAATGTGGCAATCACGATAAGGTGCCTGTATCCACTACAGAGAGTAAATGGTGAAACCAAGAAGTCAAGGAAGAAATCAAGCACAGCCTTTCCCAGCCCGGCCTTCACCAGCTCTGACTTTTTGTTGTCTATGGAAGTAAGCGACTAAAGTGTTCCTACAGGACATGGCAAATTTGGCCTCAATCTTGGATATGAAAAACCTTGAATGGTTAAACACCTGTCTGCTCTCTGCCACCACCACCTCCCTGGCTGGTTAGGTAATATTGCCTGACTCTGCAATCCTGTCTTCTGAGAGGTGCTTGGATGGTACGTATCTATGCTTCCTGAGATGAAGGTTGGCTGGGGGTTTTAATGTTCTCCAAGACGAGGTGCTGGAAGCTCCATTCCAACACCTGAGGGCCTCCCGGGCAGTGGGTCTCTGAACCTGGCTCTTCCATAATAGATGAATAACCTACAGGGTCTGGGGTAGTGGAGGAGTCCATGACCTGCCAGATTCTTTAAAGAGGAAATAATCACCACGTATCCCCAGGGCCATTTTACAATCCGTGTATCCCTGTCAAACGGTCTCCAGACACCAAAGACAGGTTGGAGAGCACAGGCAAGCATTTTTAAATATTAATGGGGATGTGTTAAAACAAGCAAGGGGAGAAATCAAAGCTTCTGTCACTGACAGAGGGCCCAAGCCGGCCTCCTTAGGAAGAGGAATAAGAGGACCCAGAAGGACAGATGTGACACAAAGATGAATCCTATGATGTGCCGACAGTGGAGGACACCCGCTTATTCATTAACCATTTACTGAACATCTGCTGGGGGCCAGCCTGGGTGCCAGAGGATTCTGGGCACAGCTATGGCTGGGAGTTATCGGGCAATGCACAAGGACCCCTGGGAACCTCAGGGCTACCATGGCTGCTTAGCTTTTTAACATTTATTTTTTGAATAGGCAATATATGCATGGTTCCCAACTCAACAGGTAAAAAAGGATTTGTAGAGAAAAGTTAGTTTGTTTCCCCATCTGTCTCCTAGACACCACAATCCCCTCCCCAGATGCAACCACTGGTACCAGTGAGTGTGTGTGCACGCACGTGCGTGTAGGCTTCCAGAAATATTCCAGACATATATTAGCAAATATCTACTATTTTGAACACTATGGTAATTAAAATTTTTTTCACTTAATGAACTACATAATTTTTTTAAAAAAAACAAGTAACATTTTGGCCATTTAATAACTACCTATACAGCACTGATTATATGCTTTTTTAAACTTTATTTTATTTTTTAAAATTTATTTTTGGCTGCATCGGGTCTTTGTTGCTGCGCGCGGGCTTCCTCTAGTTGCAGCGAGCGGGGGCTACTCTTCATTGCACTGCGCGGGCTTCTCACTGCGGTGGCTTCTCTTGTTGCCGAGTACGGGCTCTAGGTGCGTGGGCTTCAGTAGCTGTGGCACGCGGGCTCAGTAGTTGTGGCTCATGGGCTCTAGAGTGCAGGCTCAGTAGTTGTGGCGCACGGGCTTAGTTGCTCCGTGGCATGTGGGATCTTCCTGGACCAAGGCTCGAACCCGTGTCCCCTGCATTGGCAGGCGGATTCTTAACCACGGCACCACCAGGGAAGCCCTAAAATTTTTTTAATTTTGAGATCAGTTTAGATTTATAGGAGAGTTACTAAAATAGTAGAGTGCCCACATACCCCACAGACAGCTTTCCCTAATGTTAACACCTTAACTAACCATGGAATGACTGTCACAACTAAGAATTAACCTTGGAACAATTATATTAACTAAATGATAGGATTTATTCAGATTTTGCCAGATTTCCTCACTAATGTTCTTTTTCTGTCCTAGCATCCAATCCAGAATCCCATGCTACATTGGACTCTGTGAACCTGTGACAGTTTCTCAGTCTTATCTTTCATGACCTTGACACTTTTGAAGAGGGCTAGTAATTATACACATTATTAAGAAGAACATCACAGAGGTGATGGGCCCTTCTCGGTGTGTCTGGACAGGGGATGCCTGCTGTGTATTTATTGAGGATGTTAACCATGATCATTTGATTAGTTTAAGGTGGTATCTGCCAAGATTCTACGCTGTAAAGTTACTTTTTCCTTTTATAGTTAATTAATATCTTGGAGGAGATCCTTTGAAACTATGCAAATACCCTGTTTCTGCTTAAACTTTCACCCCCTAATTTTAGCATTCATCCTGGATTTTGCCTGCAGCAATTATTACTGTGTTGTCCTAATGGTGATGTTCTCTTTCTCTCCTTCCTTCTACATTCATTAACTGGAATTTTTCTGTAAGGAAGCTTTGCCCCTTCCTCCCATTTATTTATTTAGTTGGTTATTTATTTACATCGGATGGACTCATGAATATTTATTTCACTCTCTGAGCTAGACTCCAGTCCTACTATTATTTAATTTGTTGTTCAAGTCGTTTCAACTTTGGCCACAGGGAGCTCTTTGGGTTGGCTCCTGGAACCTTTCAAAATACCCCTATGATTCTGTTTGTTTGTTTGTTTGACGGCTTGTTTACTTTCTGGTAGGGGATGCTTCAGGCTCATCTTGTATTTCCCAGCCCCAGGCCTGGAATCAACTCTGACTTTCTGTAATGAATAGCTGCTCTTTGTAATGTGCTATTTGTAGAAATGTGCCGTCATTTGTTTAACCAAAACTCATTTGGTGAGCATTGGGATCTATTGCCAATCTTTTCACATTATCACCTTTTACAATGAAAAATCCTTATAGATGGGTCATTTCACACTTCAGTAATTGTTAAAATAAAACCTAAAATCTTAAGGAAGACTTACGAGGCCCTCCCTGAGCAGCCCCCCACAGTCTCTCTGACCTTGGGTCCTGTTGCTCCCTCCCCCTCACCCAGGGTGGTGGGCCACCTTTAAGACGGGCCCTCTGATTCTCGCCTCCTAGGGTTCTTGCTTTTGTGTGATCCCTTTCCTGTGAATTGGGGTTAGACTTATTTTCTTACTTCTAATGAAGAGAATATGGCAGAAATGATGAACTGTCACTTCCAATATTAGATTGTAAAAAGACTGTAGCTTTGTTCTGTCTTAGATGCTCTCTCCCTCTCTTCCTCTCTCTCTCTCTCTCTCTCTCTCTCTCTCTTTCGCTCCCTTGCTCACCTGCTCTGAGGGCCATGATGGGCGCCGCCCTATGGAGAAGACCACATGGGATAGAACTGAGGGAGGCCTCCAGCCAACAGCCCACCAGTGGGAAACTGAGGCCCTCATTCCAGCAGCCCACAGGGAACCGAACCCTGCTGACAGCTACATGAGTCCGAGCTTCCCCTGGACGAGCCTTCAGGTGAGACCACAGTCCAGCCAACAGCATAACTACAACCTCAGGAGACACCCTGAGCCAGAGGTACTTGTGTACAAAGGGCAAAATCAAATCATGCTTTAGAAGAGCTTAGAGTGGAAAGCAGGCTTTCTAGTTACAAGGCTCTACAGGTAGATGTTTTTAGCAGTCCTTCCTTCCTAGGACTGCAGCTCTCTTGGCCTGCTATGTCCTTTCCAACATGACCTCCTGTCCACATCCTGGCTGGCCTTCAAGACTCAAATGGCCACTGAGCCACTTTCTCCCTGACTTCTCCCCCAGGCTCTCCAACTAGAAATAACTTTTCTCTGCCTCAGCCTCCCCCTGCAATTCACCTGATCCATGTCATGACACTCCTCCTTCCCTCCCTTGTTGCAGACTTACTGATGTAGCTACAGACAACCCTAAATTTCTTGAGGGCTAGATGCCTGTCTCAGTTATGTTTATAACCTATCCCTCTCTCTTGTAAGCACTAAATTCAGCTTTACACACATATAGTAGGTTCTCTATAATATTTGTGGAACCAGTAAATAGTAATAAGCCTTAAATTAGGGGTTTAGGCTCTACTGGCAGTCACAGCACTTACCACAGACAGTATTAGCTATTATGAGCATTATTATCACCACTCAATATTTCATGAATGAATGTTCCCTTCTCTAACAAGGATCGAATTTTCTGGACTCCCCATGATCTTCCTCTCCAATCTCAGAATCTCCAAGTTTAGAGGAAATAAAAAATAACTCCAGACCAAAAGTTAAGGGCCTCTAGCTTAATTCTGCTGTTTTTATATATCAAGTGCTCCTTCTGGGATGTTTCCACCTAGAGCAACAAGGGGATACCGGTGTTAATGCCAACCTTGAACCTTTACCAAAGACTCAGGGAGCAGAAATCTCCAGGCAGGAGCATCGACAAAATTCACATCAATTAATATTTTACTCCTAGGGCTTCCCTGGTGGCGAAGTGGTTGAGAATCTGCCTGCCAATGCAGGGCTCGAACACGGGTTCGAGCCCTGGTCCGGGAAGATACCACATGCCGCGGAGCACCTAAGCCAGTGCGCCACAACTACTGAGCCTGTGCTCTAGAGCTCACGTGCCACAACTACTGAGCCCGCGTGCCACAACTACTGAAGCCAGCACGCGCTAGGTTCCGTGCTCCGCAACAAGAGAAGCCACCGCAATGAGAAGCCCGCGTACCGCAATGAAGAGTAGCCCCCGCTCACTGCAACTACAAAAAGCCCGTGCACAGCAGTGAAGACCCAAGGTAGCCAAAAATAAATAAATAAATAAATAAATATATTTAAAAAAAAAAATTCTCCTCCTCATTTCTGAGGGTTTGCTGGCCACCCTATCATCCCCAGCGAAGCTCCTCTTGCAACAGCATCTATGTCCACCTGTACTAATTGAGCACACAAATGAGGGAGATAAAGGAAGACTTGGCTAATTGTATTTTTTATTGGTTTCAGAGGAGGAAGCCTCATAATCAGTCATGATTATGGTGATTTTGTAATTTTGTGATTTTGTGTAATTTTTTGTGATTTTTTTTTTTTTTTGTAATCAGTCATGATTACAAACTCCTCTTGTGGTCTCAACAGTACAGACTTAAGCTGACGCTATTCTGAAGCATCTTGTCTGATGGCAGGTAAACAAGTTATTTACCCTTTTTTGCTCTCTGAAGACTGAGGGAATACGAGAAGATGTTGCAGACCTTCCTGCGTCCTTTGATTTAGAAGACCCTTCAACCCTGAGTCTTAAGCTAAAGATACTGTCATTTGTGGCATTTCCACCATCATGGGCTCTCTTTGTGGTTAAAAGATGCTGTATAAACAGCCTTTCAATGTGGACACGATTGGGGGTCAAAACAGTGATGGGGCTGGCCCTGTGAAGCCTCTGACTGCCCTACTCCTTGAAAGCCACATTTCAAGAAGCAGAGAGGAGGAAACAGAGGCGCTGAAGGAAAAGGGCACTGGGGTTTCATACTCTATGTAGAGACGAGCTTTGAGCTTCCCTTGGCTTTTCACACTGATGACAGTCACCCGTGGGTGAGCCCAGATGATGGCAGGAATCTTAGCACTCTCCATGCTCCTGGAGACCAAGAAGGGACCAGACTTTTGTTACCTTATTCTAAATTCATAGGATTTGTTAGAATTAAGAGTAAGGTAAACCCATATTGAACAGAACATTGATCTTGAGCCCCAGCTGAGCTTGGAAAATATAAATCTTAGTTCCAGAGAAGTCGGGTCACTTATTTATGAAGAGGAGGAAGGATCTGGGAGCCTGGGGAGGAAGATGGGGCTGTGTATTAGAGGTGGGGGTGCACCAGGACAGGCAGCGTGAGCCTGTGGCCCTTAGCTCTTCACAGACTTCTGCAGAGCAAGTGCTGACATAACAGCCTAAATGGGCTGCCTGGCAGGAGACGGGAAAGTTTAAGCAGTGAAATGATACTCTGGGAAAACTTCGTAAATGTATAACCAGAGGAAAACTGAAACCATTAACAAAGAAACTCCAATGACAACAAGAAAACTAAAAAATGACTGGAGAAGAACACTAGCCCCATGAGTTCAGCTCCACTGTACATCCCCGGAGGGACATGGGAGCAAAAGGAGAAGGAGTGGGACTGAACCAGTTCAGCCACTGGCCAGCTGGCTCTCTGACTCTGGAAAACTGCCTGACTTCACGCGTCAGTTTCCTCATCTTTTAATGCTGCACTTGACACAGCATAGAGATTTGGCTCAGGCCTGACTCACCTGTAATGTGGTATTTATGATGCAGAGGTACCCGGGATGTCTGCCCAGACCCTCTGATTTTCCTCTGACATGCACATTGTAAAACGCTTCTGTCTTACTTCAGCAAGTTTGCCCATAAACACATTCAGCCCCCAAATTGCTTTAATTACAGAATGAGGAAATTGCTTCACTTGGTGAAAGGTTCTCCCTGGTTCTGCTAATGGCAGTCTGGTATGTGTGTCTGTGATGGGATTTTTTTTTTTTTTTTAAACTAAAGCTGTCCAGCTTAATGAGAATTGGAAGAGGGCCGTAGAAGCAGCATTCATGGGGGCCCTCCTGGCCCCTCTGGTGAGATGTAACTGCCTGCAGAAATCACATACTCTTCCAGACAGTAACCACTGACCTCAAAGAGAGTGCTTCAAAAATCAAAACAAAGTCTTGGCTAAGAGGGCACAGCCTGACAGAGAGAGGCAAAGGTGAAGAGGCCTTCTTTGGGGTTATATGTATTTGGAAATGGAACCTCAGAGAAAGTGCTCTGTGTTGAATAAACACGAGATCCTGTCATGATTACAGTTAGACACAATCCACCCTTCTCTAATTCTTTGCTCTGGAGATTCTAGAAAGATCTTTACAACCATCCAAATATCACCTTATTTGCAGCCGGGGGAAATTTTTCTAAGATTTCCAACGTTAAGACTCTGGCACTTATCACCAGGGGCAAAACTGGAGGCTGCCTTTGCTGGGTCATGTTTTCCTACCTGGTGGGTGGCTGCCCAGGGACATTAACAAGGGGTTGAGAAGATGATACACTTATGTCCAGTGTAGACCATAGACTCCAAAGGCTGACAAACCCAGGTTTGAATCCTGGCTCTATCATTGACTAGTTTTGCAATCCTGGCACGTTACTTAAACTTCGGAGCCTCAGTTTTCCTCATCTGTAGAATGGGGGTAACAGCAGCCATCTCATGGGTGCTTGTGAAGATCAGATACGGTCATTATAAGGTATGTAGCACAGAGGCTGGTGAATAGTCTGAGGGCTCAATAAATATCTGTTGCTGCTACTGCTAGTACCACCATCACCACCGCCTCTGATGTGTTATTCTTCACGAGGGGGCAGGGGGGACTTGTCTTACTGGCTTAGATACCCCCAGAACGTCTATCTGTAGCAGGAGAGTGGCCTTGGAAAAACAGAGGAGATGAATAAATTCCACATGCAGCCTAAAGTAGGGACTACAAGGATTTCCTTCTATTTTCCCACTTGGAGAAACACGAGAGTGAGTAAGGCGCAGAGAGCACAGGCCTTGGCCTCAGAAAGAGCTGGGTTCAAATCTCTCTCTGCCACTTACTTGGCAAGTGACCCTGGGCAAGTTCCTTAAGTCTCAGGCCTTGGCAGCAGGAGGATGGGAGAGAATAATGCGTGTCAAGTGCCCAGCACATTGACGAGCCTTCAGTAACGGCTCAACCCAGGAGATGAGGTTATCTTTATATTCTTGTTACAACCTACTTCCTGCATCTTGCACTAGAGAAAAGGATGCCCCAAGAAATGCCCAGTGAGGGGTCTTAGACAACAGGCTGAATGGAAACAAGGTGGCCTGTGTACTAGGGTTGGGCTATGCCTACTTGCCATAAAAATGGGAATCCAAGGTATTCTTCAGACCACACCCTGGACAAGGATGTATGCCATGCCAAAGGTCCAAGAAAGCCGTAAGTCTAGAAAATTGAAAGTTGAGAAAAAAGGCACCTGTGACTGTCTCCTTTATATGTCTGGGGGCTACTTTTGGGGGAGACTTTGCTAATAGTTTGAGGAGACTAAAACCTAATGCAGGCTCCCCAAGCTAAGCCAGCTAAAAGTTTAATGAAATACAATTGCTTCCTGTGCCTTCCTTTCCCAAACGGCCTCATACATATTCATCACTGTAATTACAGTAGTGAAAAAAATCCACGACTAATTATTCCATGCTCCCCATCTTCCACATGCCTAGAAATTCTGCATAATTACTGTTGAAATTAATTGCAAGTTAGTGAATTTTATACTTTGTCCTTTCAAAACTTAATGGAAAATTAATTTAAAAGATACAAAAAAAACCCCCACAACCCAAAAACCACATGACAAAAACACCACCACCAGCAATTATGGCAAACCTGGTTACTAAGACTTATCATATGCATTAAAAATGTGAAGCAATTACTGCTAACCTGGATGCAGGGTTGTACATGTCAAGCTATAGTAAAAGGCCAGTCCCATAATTGCCCCTGGAGTCACATCTCTACAGTATAGCAACAGAACAAGACTCGTGATGGGTGGAGAGGCCAGCCAATGGTCTGGCTATCTTCTGGCTGTGAGTTTATCATTTTACGTTCAATAACTGCATCTCCAGCCTCCAAAGAAGAACGGCGTGTGGCTTTCATTATCACCCCATCCCACTTCTACCCTCAAAAGTCTCTGCTGGTACCCATTTTCAGGATCCAACTGCAACATGACATCCAGGATACTCCCCTTTCATGCTAACGAAAGAAAACGTCTCTTTCTCCCCATTCGTTCTGTCACGGTTCTGCTCGGCTATCCCCAGCTGCTTTGAGTCACTCCCATTAACCCTATTTCTGTGATCTGTTCTGTGTGGGACCAGGAAGGAATCACTGACTGGGTACCTCCCTGTCCTGCACTTGGTTGTAGGCAATGTAGGTTGTAGGTTGTAGGCAATGAGCTTCATTTCATTTCAGCCCCTAACACAGCGTGTGACATGTCACAGACAATCAATCAGTCAATCCATAGTTATTTCCTGACTGACTGAATAAAGACTAGTTGCCACAAGCCCACAAGTCAGCATCACCAGCATCACTTGTACAGAGAAGTAAAGGCAAATTCCAAGAGACTAAGTACATCTCTCGAGTTCACACAACCAGTAAATGGCAGAGCTGGGAGCTGGTGCTATTCTCTGACACCGTGTCACGTTGCCTCTCTGTCCTTCTCCTGATGCCCTACCATCCTGACAGTTCAGATTTTATCTTCTGCCAGCCATGGTCTCCTGGTAACCTGCTTTTCTTAACCCTGAGTCCTGAAACTCGTTTGTTATGGACTGAATATTTCTGTCCCCCACAAATTCATATGTTGAAGCCTTAACCCCCAATGTGATGGTATTTGAGATGGGGCCTTTGTGAAATCATTAAGGTTAGATGAGGTCATGAGGGTGGCGCTCTCATCATAGGATAAGTGTTCTTATAAGAGGGAACACCAGAGAGCTTTCTCTCTCCCTCTCTGCCATGTGAAGCCACAGCAAGAAGGTGGCCGTCTACAAGTCAGGAAGAGAGCTCTCCCTGGGAACTGAACTGGTCTGCACTTTGATCTTGGACTTCCCTGCCTCTAGAACTATCAGAGGTAAATTTCTGTTGTTTAAGTCACCCAGGCTATGGTGTTTTGTTATGGCAGGCAGAGCAGTGTAAGACAGTGTTCCATCGTTTTGTTCAATGACCCTGGTTACTCACATTACACATTTTGGACTGATACAAGGTGAAGCTGTGGGAGTATGAAGGAAAAGATAAGTGAAAACCAAGCCAAGGGGGAGAAGACATGTCTTTGTGACACAAAGGAAGCTGGGTGGGCTACAGTTCCAAGGCTAAGGCTTAGCACATGCTAAGGGGCTGTTGTCACCCCACCTGGAATGAGACAGAATGCGTATTACATACGCTAACAGGGGTCCTCATCTAGAGACCAGACATGTCTTCAATTGTACCACAGAGGAAAAGGATGAACCAACTTGTCATTGAGTAGATGGGGAGGAGAAAGAGGTAGAAAACCAATCCACAGAGCACAAGGCCATTGATTTTTTTTTTTTGAGTCCATAAAATTATCTCCTTTATGGGTGACTTTTAGTGACCTGAACCTTCAGCAACTTCGGCACAAACAATTCATCCTCCAAGAGGCTCATAAGGTTTGGGACCCTCTTATGACTAAAGGAGCAAATTCCTTAACAATGATTCTTTAGAGTTCAGGCTCTCAAAATATGAGAGGTGGTTTAAAAATATGATGTGCATGTGTATAATTTTTTCCTCCACATATTAAACAGAGGCTCCCATTCCAGATAAGCCCATAAATGCTAGTTGCAAACCCAAATTAGGTGTTCAGATACAGCCATGAAGCTTCTGGATACCATTTGCATGTCAGGAGAATATGCTATAGGGTGTCTGAAGGCTTTAAGTGGGTGCTGTAATGCAGCCTTGCAGGTGGAGGGCAGCCCAGTTCACGAGGGTGTGACAGGAGCTGTCAGGTGGGTCATGGGAAGGCAGGGGAGGGGTTGGGCAGGGAGGTAAGCAGGTACACAACTGAGCCGGAAGGTCCAGAGTGGTTCTCAGCTCTTAGGAATTCTTTCCTGATGGCTGACACAAAAATGTGTCCAAGGTATGTTGCTTGGGGTAAGAAAGCACGTTTGTGAAAAGTATATATTTTATAAGAGCAGGATGTCATTTCTGTGGATGAGATAATGTGGGTGTATATTTCTATTCATTCATTAAAAAAGACGTGGAAGGCTATAGAGTAAAATGTTAATAGTGGTTATCCCTAGATGGATAAATTATGGGTGGTTTTTTTTTTTTTGGTATTTTCCTATATCTTCTGAATTAATTATATTTTGGAATGAATTAATGCCTCCCCTTCCTTCGATCTCAGGTCAATCACCCCCTTGTCAGGGAAGCCTTTGATGACCTTCCTGATTGGGGATAATTCTTATTTGTGTTCACCTAGAACTAGTTCTCTCTCTTTTTATCATACCACCTACTACAGTTATAGTTTTACTACAGTCTTTCATGTACTGTCTGCCGCCCCCAGGAAACTTTGTGCTCCATAAAGACAGGGACCATGGTGGATTTTTGTTTTGTTTTGTTTTTTGGACAACTCTGTTCCCAGCATCTAATAATAGTAATGATGATGATGATATAATGTCTATAACAGCAGCAGCAGCAAATTTGGCAGTGGCGGCCAACACACAACACCTACTAAATCCCAGGTGCTAGTCTAAGGACTTCAGAGTGAGGTAAGCATGGCTGACATCCCCACTTTATGGATGGGGAAACCACAACACAGGAAGGCTGTGTGTCCAGCACAACCTCACACAGCCACTAAGTGCTGAAGCAGGATTTGCACCCAGGCCACTGGGCTCCTGGAACAACTGCATTGCACTGCCCTTTTCTCCAGCACTTTATCTAGCACCCAGGGGCGCCCGATAAAGGTTTGTTAAGTGAAAGATCAATTGCACATTCCTTTTTAGAATTCCAAAAACATTATCTCCTTGTTTGGAGGAAGGGAAATTAAAAAACCACTCCACGGGGAGTGAACCAGCAGAGTGAAAGAGGTAGTTATGAAAACCCAGAGTTTTCAGGAAAGAAATTTTCTTTTTCAGACAGCAGTGCTTGACTCTGAAGAAAAATGCTCCACACAGGGTTCATTCGTTAAAACAAGTACCAGTGTTTTAATTTCCCTGAACCCAGAAGGGAGTAGGGACCGACAGGGCTCAATGTCATTTTCCCTACATATTCTACAGCCAGACTCTGGACTCAACTTCCCACAACTTGATAAAGTCAAGGGTTCTGGCTCCTCATATGTAGCTAATCAAAGAGAAAGCCAATCCTTCATTTGAAACATTCCCAGGCTCACGGTAAGAGAACTCAGCCTTCGAGAACAGGCAGTGTACTACCGCTAAGGTTAAGACATGACAAATGCCTTGTCTGTTGGTGAAGGATTTGGGTAAAACCATGTACGCATGGGAAATTATCGATTCCTCCCTAAAAAGGCAGGCAGAAGCAGTTATGTTTGCGTGCTCTTAGCAGAACATGACTGTCTGTGGAGCTAGAGGGCCCTACATGCATTGTTAGCTAGAGATATTTAACGGGTAAGGACCACGTGTCCTGGCAGACAGACCTGATTTAAGTTTTTCACATGATATGAATCCCCCAGGGTAAAACCCAACATGCTGGCATCATTCCAGGTTAAAGCAGGAGATAAAACTGGAATAATCCAGGCTGCTCTCCTCATTTCAAACCAAGAAAGAAGGCATCTCCTTATAGCTTATTGTTTCAGGATCAATGTATGTCATGTCAGTGCCACCCTGAATACTGATGAGATGGGGCCTCACTTCATTAAGCATTTGATATGGTTAAACTACCACCCCATTTCACAGCGTGCAGGAATCACCACACCCCGACAACATGCCCTGTGAATGGAATGCAAAAATACACTCACTGGCTGCCCGTGAACTTTCCCACCCTCCTGTTCTGACCATTTCAAAATCAAGTGGGAAAAAAATATATATTTTTTTCCAACTCCCTAGTGTCTTAGAGTAAGATAAGAACACAGTTTCTACCATTTCTACCGTTCTTTGGCTCATGCCAAAGGTATTAAATAACTCCGTGAAGCCAGATGTATCCGATTCCTGCCAGAGCTGAGAAATAGATCCAGCTACCAGGCAGCTGTGAAATAGAGCAGCAATCTGTCAGGATTTAATTAGGCCAGCTTTTTGGATGGGGTGCACTTTTTTTGGGGGGGGGCGTGGACATTTTGGCAAAAAGTTGGGAGGGGCTGACTATGGAATAGGTACCTCCTTGATTCAGGTGACGTCTGACTGAGCAGCAGGGCCTTCCTTTACTTGCCCATCCTCAAAACGAGTAGTTATAGACCTAGAAATGTCAGAATTGTTTGCATGTACGGGGAATTACCAGTGGTATTTCTCTGGCTCTCCTCTCCTTCCTGCCAAACCCAACGTATCACTGCTGGTCAAGCGTCCTGGGTGACCTGAGGGTAGGACTTAGACTGTATTTTTCCCTAGAAACAGTGAGCAAGATCTGTCCATAAAGAAGTGTACCCAGGCACATGTCTGATGTAACATGCGGATGCTTTGCAGCCCTTTAGTCTGGCTTTCAGAAGTATTAGCCGTTTTCTCCCTGTTTTAAAATGTTCAATTTATATTCAGCTGTTCTTTCCGATGTCTGAAACTTAACAGTGAAAAGCTACTTGAATTGGTTCAAAAGGGATTAGACCGTGGGACTTCAGAGGCCAACAATAGCAGAGCAGTTGGAACCACATAAATGGCCAATCACAGGGGATTAGTCGGATCCAGCACAATACTGTAAACAGTGGTGAGGTGTGACTGTAATGGAGCCATTCGGGGGGTTTCAGGTGCACGTGAAACAGGCTTTCATGCACTCATGTGCCAAGCAAACAACCACTTTAAATGTGGTTCTTATAGGAAATTGCCAAGTCTTCCCTGTTGGTTCAATATCGTACCATTCCCGCCACCATGTGCCCTAAATACCGTCGTTACTAACGATGGTGATGATAATGACGATGGTGACGATGACCGCAGTCGTGGCTCACATTTACTGAGGGCTTTCTGTACTATATGCCACCAACTTTATGAAATGTGTATGGGTTCTCTGTCTCTTTTGTTCTTTACCATAATCCTATAACGTAAGTATGGTTATCATTCCCACTTTACAGACGGTAAGTCTGAGGCACAGAGAGGTTTAGAAACTTGCCCAAGGTTGCTAGTAAGTGATGAAAACCCAGGGCGTGGTCTGACTCTAGAGCCCATTCCCCACCATTGTAGTCTACTGCCTTCTCTGCCCAATTGTCAAATCTGAGTAGGCAGGGACCGTGTCTGTCTTGGTTATCGCTATATCGTTGTAAATAAAATAGTGCTTGGCACACATCAGGTCTCAGTAAGTACAGTATTTGTCAGGTAAATGAATAAATGAGTCAAGGATGACAGAACTTCAGAGAACTGGGGTCCTTGAATAATGGTCATAATTTCAGACGGGAGAAAGCTTCCTTCTTGTGTGTCCTCAGGGCTGACAGGAACGGTGAGTCTTGAGATAGCTGAATTTGTTCTGGGTTTCTGGCAAAGCTTGTGCATCGCAGTGAGGGAAACATGAGCCCACAGAGAACAGGACTGTACCCAATCACCAAGACTCCCAGCGCCTGGCAGAGAACCACACACCCAGCAGTGACTTTCCAACAGGAATCTCCATGTATGAAGTCTGGGGTGGGCTCCTGGAGGGCATGGTGGTCTTTAGGCAGCTGACCGATGTCCCTGAATTTCTCTCCTTCCAGACACACAGTGGGATTAGACTTCCCCGTCCCCTTAGAAGTTAGACTTGGCCTTGCAACTTGCTTTGGTCAGTGGTATGCGAGCAACTTAGCTCCCTGGGTATCTAAAATGAGAAGAGTCTGCCCTACTAATCCACAGTGAACATGCAGGGTGAGCAAGAAAGAAACTTCTATTGTTTTAAACTGCTGAGACTTGAGCTTATATGTTACCATGGCATGAGACAGCATATACTGACTGATACAGAGGGTTAAGTTACATGACAAAATATCCAGGCCCTGGACCTAAGGAGTTGATGCTGTAGTGAAGCAACAAAACACGCACATAGGAAACAACAGAGGGAAGAGAACTGATACGGAAGCAACTAAATGCCAGACGGGATACTAAGGGACTTATGCAGTTATTTCATAATGATCTCATGCATTATTTGATCTCTCAATGTCCTTATTTTTAAACTGGGAATAATGACACTGTTCCCAGTTTACAAATTCCCATTTTACAAGTGAGATCCTAAGATATAAAATGTTATTCCCGAGGTCTCTCAGCTAGTAAGCGGCAAAGCTAAGATTTGAATCCAAATCTGTCAGGACTCCAAAACCTCATGCTCTTTTTCACCAACGGACTCAGCGGTTTTCCTGGCCAGGGAAATTTACCCGAAATTGCAAGAGACAGTGCTGGCTACCGCCAGAAGTGCTGTCGGACAAGGTATAACGAAGTGATTAGAGAAGACTTTCTGATGGAAGCGAGTTTCAAGTCAACTCTTCAAATAAGTGATGCTCTTACGAGAGAAGCTGGGGAGGGCACATGATAGTGTGCAGCCCGCAGAAGCAGAAGACACGAGAGTGGATGAGGAAGACGGTGTGGCCACTTGGACAGAAAAGAGGCAAAGTGGGAGAACGGTGCAGGAGGCAGCTGTGCGAAGCTTTTAATAACAGGCTGGGTGTTTCGATTTGATAACCACAGTGGGCTCTTCGGCAGGGGTGGGAAGGGATAAGAGTAGTGTTTCTGAAAAATGGTTCTGGCAGCTGTTTGGAGGATGAGCTACAGCAGAGAGAGGGAGAGAGACCCAGAGTAGTCAGATAAGCGATTCTGTGGCCAGGCAAGAGGAAGGTATTCAAGAAAGTCTTGAATGAGGACAGAGGCTGTGGAAATGGACAGGAAGGGAAGTAATAATTACCTTCATGAACTGAACTCTCACTAGTTGCCATGTTTTGGGCTAAGCAATCTGTACACATCGGCTCACAGAATGTTCACAGCAATCTCAGGAGATGTGGTATTATCCCATTTTGCAAATGGGAAAGTGAGGCTCTGAGAGATTCAGTGACTTTCCTGATATGACAAAGGCACTCTAATATTGAGTTACTAGCTACTATGTGATAGGTGCTGTTCTAAGGACCCATTTTATGTATTATTTCATTCTACACCAGAGGTACTACAGTTATCCCTATTTTACATAAGAGGAAACAGAGGCTCTGGGAAGTGAAGTAACTTATTCTGAGTCACACCCAACTGATAAGAAGCAAGGTTTGAACCCACTTTGGGTTGGCTCCAAAACTCATGCTCTGACCCGCTACACTCATGAGAACGTGTTGTTTGGTCTCTGTGGCCCAGGCTGGCTGGGCTATGTGCCTGGTAGCACGGTACAGAATCCCATCTCAGAAAAGGAGCCTCTGCTATTCACCCCGAGCGGGGCTGGGAAGATGAATCAAGTAACATTCTGCATTTGGAGTTTGTAAAGCAAGGTGCCACAGTCAATGTACCTAATCCAGGATGCTTAGGAGGGTGGGAGAAAAGGGAATAAATCCCCATCCTGCTTCCCAGATATGGGCCATGTGGTTTTGCTGTGAAAACCAGGGCAGAATTACAACTTACTCCACAAAGGGACCTTGTGATGCTTTGTGTGTGCTCCAAACCCACTTAGAGAGCACCTCGACTGCCCCTTCTGGTTTGTGGTAGACCAAAATGCTCAGAATTGGATTTTTCAATAAACCACTCATCCTGCAGTTATCCTGCAGAAAAAAAAGTCAGGCCACGGGTTCCTGAAAGGTCACCACTGCATCTGTGCTTGCATCATTAAGGTGGACCCCAGACTAGGGGACAAGTTGGGGTACAAAGGTGTTCTTCATGCCTAGGCCATCTGCAGCAAGGCTGCAGCAAGGCTGGAGATACTTGGAAGAGCTTTTCCTCTGACAGTTCACTTTGAAAGTGCAAGCGCTGCTCCAGACCACTTGTTCCTTCCAGCGCATTCTTTAAATTCCATTTTCATTTTTTATCAAAGGAACATGTGCACACAATTTAAAGAGTCAGATAGCTGTATAAGGCTTGATAAAAGAAACAGTATTCTTTGACCCTCCTCTCCCAGAAGCAATCATTTTCTGCTATTTTGGTTGGGTCTTTTCGTAGTTTACTTCCATATCTCTAAATAACACGTGTTTAGTACTTCTTTGTTTTTTGGGGGGGTTTTTTCGGTTTTTTAAAAATTTTTGGCTGCATTGGGTCTTCGTTGCTGCACGCGGAATTTCTCTAGTTGCGGTGAGCGGGGGCTACTCTTTGTTGCGGTGCGTGGGCTTCTCACTGAGGTGGCTTCTCATGTTGCAGAGCACGGGCTCTAGACGCACGGGCTTCAGTAGTTGTGGCACGTGGGCTCAGTAGTTGTGGCTTGCGGGCTCTAGATCGCAGGCTCAGTAGTTGTGGCGCACGGGCTTAGTTGCTCCGCGGCATGTGGGATCTTCCCGGACCAGGGTTCGATCCCGTGTCCCCTGCACTGGCAGGCGGATGCTTAACCACTGCACCACCAGGGAAGCCCCTAGTACTACTTCTTGATTTTTCAGCTTTAGGAACTGGCTATTGACTTCCGACTCTGGAAGATGAGAATTTAGCTCTAGGATACCTCCGTCCCTGCTGCCACCACATGCAGACCACTTTCAAGCCCCCTCGGTAGACAGTAACTTTAGATAATCGATGTTTTTGCTATCTTGACCATGAAAATGTTATCAGTTGATGCACCAACACAGTATATTATTCGTTAAAAACACTTTTCTTCCTGGAAAAACTTTTGGTTTTCCTTAGAGCCCCTAGCTCGGTTTAAGGGTCTATATATTTCTCACTAATCTAAACACAAAGTCTTCCCAACTTTGTTAATCTCCTCTCGATACATTCAAATCCATTTACTATTCTATCAGTTTCTGGAGGGTCCCTTTCACTCTCACTTCTGCTAGTTTCCCATAACCTGTGTCTTCCTTTTCCTTGGTTTACTCCCTTCATTTTGGAAATATATTCATTGGTAGTTTCCTGAAAGGGCTGTTTGGAAATCACTTTTTTTCTCACTTCTGAAAATGCCTTTATGGTCCAGAATTTGAAATTATTCACTTCTGAATCGTTGACTCACGTCCAATGTTAATATGACGTCCAATGCCATTTCGACTCTGGAACCATTGTATAAAACCTGTTTTTATTTACATATTTAGTTTTTTAATGCCCTCTCTGGAAGTTGGTAGGATCTTCTTTTTGCGCCAGTGTTCTGAAATTTCACGTCGATGGGCTTGGTGAAGTTTACTCTCATTCGTGGATCTGAGCATTAGGTGGACCCTTTCCTATCTGAAAACTGTCCTGGGGTTCAGGGGGAATTTCCTTCACTTCTCTTTTCTCTTTAGGATTCCTATTATTTGGGTGTTAATCTAACCATGTCCTCAAATTTCCCATCTTTTCGATCTTATTTTGCATTCCTCTGTGTTTTTGTACTTTCTGGGATACATCCTTAAATTTACGTCCCAGCTTTTTCATATTTTCAATTTGCGAGTTCTTTCCTGTTTGCTTCTTTAAAAGGGGGGGGGGTTTCATTTCAAAAATGCAGAATTTTCAGTTATCTTTTATTTTTATTTTTTTAAGTTTTCTTCTCGTTGTATAGGCTGTTTCTTCTAAGGAGATTTTCACTTTTCTCTCTCTGTCTCTCTCTCTCCCCCCATTCGCCTGTGCGTGTGTACGTGTGTGAGTGTTCTTCATATTCAAAGCTTTCCCCAAGTGTCTGGTGATTCTCGGCTGACCACTCCTTTTCAAGCATGGGGCACTAAAAAGCTCTTGGCTGTGGTTTGCCGACTGCAGGCTTCACCATGAGATGACTCATTTGGCCCATCTCACTGGGGATCTCCAATTCTTAAACTGGTGAGATTCCTACACAAAAGACTCTTCTAAACTCTGACTAGAAGCTTCCTGAGCCTGCCTGACTGTGCTCTGGGAAATGACTTGAGGTTTCAACGTTCATTATGTCAACTTGCACTAAGTCTGTTTTCAGAAAAGTACCTCCACCCTCAACTGTGCTTGATGCCTGGTATTCCTGAGACCCTCTGCTTTACCCTCACCAGAGAATAAACTCTATCCTTCTCTCTGGGTGTGTGAGGGGCGGCCGTGTGGCTGAGTCAGGTAGGGAGCAGATCTGGGAGCCTGACAGCTTCCTAATGAAACGCCATCCAATCTTCCTGTTTCGAGCCCCACCGTCACCTCTGCTTCCAGAGTTATCTCGTGCTGCCAATCCCCAGGCCTTCTGGAAGCAAATCTGGTTGCTTTTTGTTTCTCCTGAGTGCCAGCTGAGGATTCCATTTTCTGAGCTCACTAAGTCAGTTACCGCCCATCCATTCGTTCCCTAGCTTCCCTATCTTTGTTGCCGATTTTTCTTCTCTCCTTTGTCCTTGAGGGTTTACCCTTTAAAATGTCATTTGAGCAGATGTGCAGGAGGAAGCAGAGGTAAATGTGTGTGTCTAAGTTGCCATTTTAAACTAGAAGTTTTGAAGATAGGTAGTCACACTGTTTACTCCCCTGAACAAAAACTATCTAGGCCATCTGGATTTACAGGTAAGTGATGCTAATGGGATCCTGGTTGTCTGTGCTGGGTGTCTCTTCCTGGGGTGCATTTTCAGTGAAGAAAGAACACTGGGCCGGGGGTTGGAAAAAAGGGATTAATCACAGCTCAAGTTCCTACTCATTGTTATCCTTGGTCTCATCTGCAGTCTCAAGATAATAACCACCAACCAGACAGACTTTCAGAGTTCCAAATGGGATCAAATAGGATAATGATGCATGAAAGCACTTCAAAAAGCATAAAGTACTACAGAAACACAAGGCTTTGCTATTACTTAAAACCTCACTTTCATCTCCTGAAATTCAACCTAACATCCTCTTGGCCTGTCTTCAGGGGAGAGAGGTTTGTCTCCAATAATCTTATAAATCACCCTTTTGCTGTTCAAAAGAATATCTTTTAGTCATACAGACGTACGACATGACACAGTGTTTCTCACTCTACAAACACTGTCCAATCAGTTGCCAAAGATACCTGGGCTCCACATCACCCCAAACAAACATCCAAGGTAGTGTTACCTAAAAGAGAGGAGTGAAACGGGACTCTTTCTGGGGGTCCATTCCACAGTGGGCCAGTCTTCAGCTGAGCTATATATATGTCCATCTTGACTAAGGTCAGAAATACAGGAAAAAGAGTGGTTAAATATAGCCAAACAGGGGCTTCCCTGGTGGCGCAGTGGTTGAGAATCTGCCTGCCAATGCAGGGGACACGGGTTCGAGCCCTGGTCTGGGAAGATCCCACATGCCGTGGAGCAACTGGGCCCGTGAGCCACAACTACTGAGCCTGTGCGTCTGGAGCTTGTGCTCCGCAACAAGAGAGGCCGCGACAGTGAGAGGCCCACGCGCCGCGATGAAGACTGGCCTCCACTTGCCGCAACTGGAGAAAGCCCTCGCACAGAAATGAAGACCCAACACAGCCAAAAATAAATAAATAAATTAATTAATTAAAAAAATATATATATAGCCAAACAATAGATATATTATAGCCATTGAAAAAGAGTGAGGTGGTAGCTTTGTATGTAGTGCCATGAACAGATACCCACTTTTAAGCAATAAAAACAAGATGCAGAACCATGAGAATGATTCCATCCCTATAATAAAACAACAAAACCGTATATATACGCATATATATGTATGTATGTAGCTACATATCTATTTAATTATATAGCTACGTACCATATATACATAGAAAAGATCTGGTTGCATTCTCACCAAACCGCTCGTGGTGGTCACTTCTGGGGAATGGGATTGGGGGTGGGGATGGACTTCCACTTTTTACTTCATACACTCTCAACGGTTTAATTCTTTTCATAACATGCATATATTATTTCTAATCATAAAAAGAAAAGATTAAACATAAGAGAGTAAAAAAGAAAACGGAAGAACAGTAAAGGTAGTAAGAAGTCAGGGAAAGACCAGAAGAGGCTAAGAAAGAGGCCAGGGTTGGCAGGAGTCGGGGCAGGTCACCTGCTTCTGCTAGAGACACACAACAGGTGTCCCTCCTCCCAGCTGGTAACCACAAAAGGATCCCCTTCAGGCCATGACAACCACCTGCCCATCTGTGCAAGCTCCACTACCAACTTAAGGGGAAGGAAAACTCATTTTTTTAAAAACCGTGTCATTACCAGTGAAACGCACATACCTTGAGTGTGCAGTTCAGTGACTTTTAAAAAATGCATATACCCAGGTAACCCACAAGGGGAATTTATTTTTAACACAATCTCCTAGCTCTATGCAGATGCGTGGATCCGCAGGGGATGGGCTCGCTCACTCCCCGTCAAATGCAGGAATGGATCACTGTCCCAACCCTAAGAGCTTGTGACAGGTCAGGGGTTGCTGCTGGGTGTGGGATTCACACCCCATCCATCTCACTAATGCCCAACCAGCACCTTCCTGGTGGTGCTATGGGGTCTTCTCTCTGAGTTCCCCAGACACTGTCTGATTCTGTCGACTCCTAATACGGGTGTCTCCTGGCTCAGGAACTCACATGTCTCTTGGCAATGAACATGATAACCCTAGACCACACATGCAATCAGTCTGGCAAGGATGTACTGAGCTGAAAAGATCCTTGGAGGTAGACCAGCTCTCTCAAATAAGCCAGCTACCACTGGCAATTCCCCCTTTCAAAATGGAAGCTCTTAGCTCCCGTGACTCATTGGAACAGGGGACTATTTTACAGGCGTTGACAGTACCTGCATATAATCGCTCTGGGCTAGCATAATAATCACAATAGCTCACATTTATTGAGTGCTTGCTATAGCCAAGCATTATATTCTAAGCAATTTACATGATTTATCTTTACAACAACACCATGAGATAGGTCTGATCATTATCGCCACTTTATAGATGACAAACTCAGGCAGAGATATGAGTGACTTGCCCAAGGTCACAGAATTAGTGAGCAATAGTGTCAAGACTGGAACCCTGGGGGGCTATGCTTCCTCTCATTGGGAGACAGAACCAGGGTTCTGGTTCCGGGCAGAACCAGGGTTGAAAGTGTCACTTCCTGACTTCTTGGTTAGAGCTTTCTCTGCCAGACTCTGTGGCCTCTGTCTAATCCATAAAACTGTCAAGTCCATTGTTCTTCTAAAAAGAGGTAAATATACAGTCACCTCCAGGTATTGCTAGGGCCACAAAGGGGTCTCTTAGCTCCGTCTAGACACAAAACCAACAGAGCATAATGCAGAATAGTGTTTTATAGCCAGAGGTTTTTTTTTTTTTTAATCTCGTTGTTTCTTTTTGGAGGAGTTGGCTGATAAATCAGTCTTCACAGGTGCAGAGGAATGTGTGTTTTCGACTTTCAGGAGCAGAGTGAAGGGCAAGCAGTAATGTGGCAAAGAGAGGCATCATTCAGAATTCGTGGCAACTGCACCTCAAGAGGCCAATTCATCCATTTTCAGGGATAATGAAAATGAGAGTGCCAGAGCCTGGGTACTGACTGGCCATCCAATTTTCAATGATGGAAACTGGAGTACTGGCTCCAGTTCACGTCTATCAGTCTCTGCCGTGAACACTGCATGAGTCACCCTGCGTGTTCCCTCTAGGGGCACACGGTGATAGGACAGGGACGATTAGCCCAAGTTCATCTCAGCAGCTGTGCTCCCTACTCCCTGAATTTCTAGAGACTAAAGATTCTCAACTTGATGGCATCCCATTGACCTCCTTCTAAAAGAACTGTTTGATTGTTTTATTGCATTAAAGGAACTGTTGTGTTTGAGCCTTGGGCCATCTCATTTGAGATATCTGGAGATACCCTAGGGAGAATAAAAGTGAAAGTTTTGGGCAAAGGAAAGTAAAGCAAGAAGTAGAGCTTTTTATTCTATCACTGTTAGTGTGAGCTAAAGTGGACAGAAGCATGGTTCTTTTTTATTTTTATTTTTTATTTTTGGCTGTGTTGGGTCTTTGTTTCTGTGCGAGGGCTTTCTCTCGTTGCGGCAAGCAGGGGCCACTCTTCATCGCGGTGCGCGGGCCTTTCACTGTCACAGCCTCTCTTGTTGCGGGGCACAGGCTCCAGACGCGCAGGCTCAGTAGTTGTGGCTCACGGGCCTAGTTGCTCCGTGGCATGTGGGATCTTCCCAAACCAGGGCTCGAACCTGTGTCCCCTGCATTGGCAGGCAGATTCTCAACCACTGTGCCACCAGGGAAGCCCAGAAGCACGGTTCTTAAACTCTAGCCTAGAGACTGCCAGTTCTGGGAATATGGTGGGCTATCTCCTCCAACCAACTTTCCCACTGGAAAAAAGTAACTTACAAGGCTGGCGTAAAATATTTTTTTAAAAAAATCTTAGTATCATTGAAGACATGATAAAAAGTAAAAGGTAAGCATCTGGAAAACTAAAATAACTTTTTTTCCCAAGAGCAATGGTGGTCTGGAACAACTTGGGTTGTTGCCAACAACTGAAGTCAGGATCCGGGGCTCCTCTTCGGGTAAGAATGCGCCAGAGGTAAACCTCCTCCCCTTTGCTGAGGGGACTTCAGGGAAGGTTGTCTTTGCAACAGGTGCAACAAGGGAGATACGGAGGAATTTGTCGCCGTGGGTGGCCCTCTCATGGATTGTGTACCTTGAGTTTGCATTACGTACATGGTCTAGGGAACTTCATAAACTTGGTTTGGAATGTTATTGAACTGTAGTCCTCCCAGGCACCTAGCAGAAGCCAAGCTAAATCTCTCGGAAGAAAGGCATCTCATACCCCTTAATGAATCCCCACAAATAATTTTTCAGAGACAATGAGCAGTATACAGCCCCAAATACCAAGTACTTGAAGAACCAAGGCACCAAGAATAGACCAGTAGAAACAATGGACATCAGAAACAGACACAAAGACTTCAGATATTAAAATTATCAGATCAGATCATAAAGGTGCTTACTATGTTTAAAGAAATAAAAGCTTGAATATATCCATCTGCAGGGAATAGTAAGCTATTAAAAAATAACCAAATACATTTGAATAAAGAACCAATAGAACATCTAGAAGTAAAACACACTGTAACTAAAATGTAAAACTCAGTGGACCACTTTAACAGTACACAGATGAAAAGATAATAAATGAACTGAGAAATGGCTCAGGAGGAATCATTCAGAACACAGTGGAGACATACAAAAAGATGGAAAATATGGACAAGAGGCTAACAGACTTAGAGTGAGGTGGTCTAAAGGAAATTCAAACTATGGTGCAATAGCATCACCTTTAGAGCTTGTTAAAACATAGAAGCTGGGGCCCTCTCCCATTATTTTGATTCTTCAATACTAGACTGGGTCCCAGGAATATACAGTACTAGGTGTGGAGGCCACCCATACTTGAAGAAGTATTGGAACAGTGACTTCTGGATGGAAGACTTCAGAAGTTATTTTTTTTTCCTTTTTTCCAAACTAGATTAAGCTTTTCATCTCTCATTGACTGTACCCTTCCCACCCAGAACAGTTGGGCAAAATATGTAATGTTCCTCTGTGGATTATGGTAAATGTGCTTTATTTTAATTCAATAGGGGTTTAGACAGGAAAATCAAAACATGTTTTGAAACCCAGTAATTCTGTATTTCCAAAGCAAGTGACATTTAAAATTTTTTATGAATTTAGTGTGTGTAAATTTATTATCTTTGCTTTCATTGGGGTTTAGTAAAAGTACATGCTGCCTGTCTTTTACTCACTCCAGCCTGTGAAAAGCATCTCTCAAAAGTTAGCTAACCACCACTGTGTGTCTGTGGCTGGCTCACTTAACTTCTCTGTGTCTTACCTTCCCCACCTGTAACATGGGCATCCCCCCATCTATATCCCCAGCAACATGCACGAAACGCTCAGCACAGGGCCTGGCACACGGTTAATGCTCTAACACTGGAAACCATTATTAATAAATGATATATCCATTTCTTGAACTGTAGCCCTAACCTTTCAGACTCCTTCTTGTTTTCTCTCCAAATTTCTTGTGCTTCTTCAAAGACAGCCACTTCTTGGCACCACTATCTTAGCCTGGCTCTTTTGCCTAATTGCTTAATATCAGGCTCTGCATATGTCTAACAAACATATGTCTAACAAATATTAAATGTCTAACACATATTAAAAGCTTGCATTATTAAACTGAGACACGTGGGCCCTGGTAATTCCAGGCATGCCTGCCCAAAGCTGCAGAAAATGCCAGATGAAAGCCTCATGGCTTGTCATCATGTTCTTGCCTTCAGAATGGTGTCCTGCACAGTCAGGGGTCTGCAAGAGCTTCGACAGGGCACTGAAGGGGACTCGCAACTTTCCACCGGGAGCAAGGCTCTCAGGAGTGCAAATGCACTGATAAGCAGCAGACCTTGCCAAGACTGGAACCCACCCCTTGTCTTCTTAACAGAGGGCAGGCTGTGGTGGACGTGAATAGGGGAGCAAAAATAATGTTGAGATGATGCCAACATCTTGAACCTGGGCCACCAAATTCTGAGGTCACTCAAGGCCATTACCCTGCTTCCTACATTTCCCCACTTACTTCCTTTTGTCTCTTTCAACATTTTCTTCCATCTTCCAGCTCTGAAACCCACAAACTTGCACACCTCTTCGTGATCAGCGTTATATAGTTTCAAACCTCATTTATTCTCTCTGGAAAGGACTGGGTCACAAACAACAACTTCATACCCAGGACATAATTCCATCCCAGGGACCATTTCCAAGCCAGAGGAATGGGGAGCTGCCTCCTGTTTAAAGCTGGTCAATTTCTCTTCCTTAGTTCTCCTTCTCACGGTGACAATTTGTTCCCAGCTATTTCCATGGGTCCTGTCTAGATAACCCACTCCTTTCTGTGATCTGCAGGCTCAGATCAAAGTCTCAGGGCCAAAGGCAGGGAAGGCAAGATAAGATGTTAACTAACAGCTAAGGTCAGTCAGTCTGACTTTTTATTTCTAATGTTCTCGGACAACTGTGAACTAAGAATGTGTGGGTGTTTGTATGAGACAAAGAGAGGGAAGGGGGGGGAGAGGAAGGCAGGCAGGCAAAACCGACTCCCATCCCCCACCCCCACCCCTGCCTTCTTATTAACAATTTAATGACACTTTTCAAAGTGTTATCCAACCATTAATAACTGAGCAACTTTTCAAAACAATGTTGGGGCTGCCTTCTCAGGAGAGAAGGAAAGCTGTAACTGGAAATATAGCAGTCTGCTGAAAGAGGCCACATTTAATTAGCCCATTTTAATTCAATTTAGGTACAGTCAACACAAAACAGCTCACATCCAAGCCCATAGCAGGAGATGCTAGAGAAGTTTCAGAAGGGTCCTTCACAAAAGCCTGGACCACTTGCTCCCAGGACGATGATTAACAGCTGAGGCTTTTGAGTCTGAAGACCTACCATGAACTCCTGCCCTCACCAGCCTCCTGGTCTTAGGAAAGTTACTCTACCTGATTCCATTTCCTCATCCGTAATTTTCAGGCAATAAATAAATAAGAGGGTTATTGTGAGGTGATGCTTATCAAGCACTTAATTAGCCTAGGGCCTGCTCTGCAAAACATGTAGAAAAATGTTATCTGCAAAACAACAACAGCAAAAATTGAACAATAATTATCCCAGGGGAGCAGGGGTAGTGAGGAAAACTCATTTTTCCACTTGAGTCCTATATTCTTAAAAAGTTTGGGGCTTCCCTGGTGGCGCAGTGGTTGAGAATCTGCCTGCCAATGCAGCAGGGGATACAGGTTCGAGCCCTGGTCTAGGAGGATCCCACATGCCGCGGAGCAGCTGGGCCCGTGAGCCACAATTACTGAGCCTGCGCGTCTGGAGCCTGTGCTCCACAACAAGAGAGGCCGCGACAGTGAGAGGCCCGCGCACCGCAATGAAGAGTGGTCCCCGCTTGCCGCAACTAGAGAAAGCCCTCGCACAGAAACGAAGACCCAACACCGCCAAAAATAAATAAATAAATAAATAAATTAAAAAAAAAAAAAAAAGCTCACTACGAAATGCCAAACAGAAAGGATAACCAGTGAAGTTCATACTCTTTAAAAAAAAGTTCATGTTGGGTCACAGGTGGTGTTGAGTTTCCAATCTGTCCCGGAGATCAGCTACCTGAGGCCGCGCTTAACCTCAAGAGGTGGCATGTCTCCAGCTGAGTTCCTGACCGTTCCTCTTGCAACGCGACCCCCATTTCTGTTCTCGGTGCCTCTATCCTTCCATTTCCTCAGGCCAGCGCGCCTTGGCATCAGCCTTGACTTTCTTCTCACATTCCACATCTAATCCATAAACAATTCCAATGGACTCCACTTTCAGGACATAGCCCCTTCCCATCCAACTGCTTCTCACCACCTCCACTGTTACCACCTGGTTGGTACCAGCTGCCATCATGTCGTCTGGATTACTGCAGTAGCTTCCGCCCTGCTGCTTCTCCATGCCCACCACTGCCCCCTACAGTCTATTTTCAACACAGCAGCCAAGGAGATCCGCTGAAAACATGAGTCAGATCACACCACTCCCCTACTCAAAACCCTCCACCGGCTCCATCTCACCTGGAGTAGAAGTCAAAGTCCTTTCTATGCCTCACAAGTCTTCACTGTCTGGTTCCAGCCTCCTCTCCCTCCTCCACCCCTCACAGGGCTCCCTGCATGGCCTCCTACTTAGTTATCATGTTTCTAGCCTGTTTAGAATATAAACCCCTTGAGGACAGGGATTTCTGCTCAATTTGTTCACTGCTGTATGTTCAGGGTCTGGCAGAGCAGATACTCTGTACATGTTGATGAAATGACACCAACAGAAAGATATTCTAGGAAAAGTAACATTGAAGTTGTGTCCTTGGCAACTCTGGTCCACTGGGCCACAAGCAGCAGAAAGGGGTGAAGAGATAGACAGATCCCAGGGGGAGAACAGTTGCTGGCTTATGATGGAAGGGGCCTCCAAATAATGCTGCAGATGAGGACATTGAGAGTGAACCGAGGCTGGTAAGAACGACCTGCCTCTGGGATGCAGAATCGGACGTGACACTCTGTGAAGGAAACCAACATTCGCAGTGTCTTCTCTGATCTAAGCATTGGGCTGACCATTTTACACCTGTTGTTTTATTTAAACCGCACCCCCCCCACTCCCAGTAGCCTAAAGAAGCAACTATTATGATAATAGCCCATTTTACAGTTAGGGAGGCTGACCAGGTCTGCACAGCTAGGAAACTGCAGAACTGGATTCAAACTCACTTCCATATCATCCACTGCACCAGCAGCTCCCAAGAGGTCTTTTAGCAGCAACCAACTTCTGAGATACCTATTAAAATGACAAGCTCTATCCTTTGATTCAGAATCTGCAGGGACGTAGCCCAAGAATCTGTGCTGAGTGAATGCCCTGGGATTCCCTTCTCAGCCAGGGCACGCTGCCTCCCTGCCTCAGCATTATTCAAGTCACAGAAAGAATTAAGCTACAAACAGACAGAACTTGCTCTGCTGAGTGTTCAGCCCAGTTCACATTTAAGGACGGCTTATGATAGCTAAGGCAGATGGTTCATACTTCAGGTGACATGGCACTCTTTTACTTCTCTTGATCTCAAGAGGCTTATAATCAAATAGGTGGAAAAATAAAAGGAAACAAACATCAGGAATATAAGTGCTCCAACATACGTGCTGGAAAAGCAGCACGAATTAAATGCTATGGATGTTCAAAGGCAGGAGGATGGTCTCTGGCTTAGAAGTGAGAAGCGTGCATGATTCATCAGGTAGGTGGGACGTGAGATGGGTCTTGAAGGATGGAAGCAATTTTAGCAAGCGGAGATGGAGACAGAATATTCCATGCGAAGAGAAGAACCACTGGCCAGTGGAAGATGGGGAATGGCAAGATCCGTTTGGGGAATGATAAACAATCCAGTTTTGCTGGGGCACAGGGTTAAGTGTGAAGAAGTCCATTAGGGTTGAAGCTCTGAATGTCAGAGTGAGGAGCTTACTCTTGATCTAAAAGGCAAAGTGGTGGTGAGGGTGGAGGGTGGTCTTTGGAAGGCGTTTGAATGGGAGAGTTAATACTGGAGGTAAGACTGCGGATGACAAATCTGACACTGACTGCAGGATGGATGGGCCTGCTGGAGAATGAGGAGGTGGGAAGACCAGTTGGCATGTGAGCCACGGAAGGCAAAGAAAGGCGACAGTTTACAGAAGGAGAGGATCCTCAACAGTGGAGAGGGAGGGTCAGGAGCAAAGTGAGATCCTGAGGTGGAAAAGAAGTTGAAGGAACTCACACTGGGTGGCCTTCATCTTCTCCGTAAAGTGGGAAGCACGAGCTTCTGCAAGATGGCGCTGGAGGTTGAGAATGAGGATGGTTTAACACTGTGGTAGCAGATGGACCACCGACCCACAGGAGATCAATAAGAAGGATCTGCTTCACCCCAATACTAGTACTCGTACTAGTAAGGGTTCTAGCCGATGCTGGGTAACAAGAGCTTTCACTAACCCAAGCCAGTATTAAGAAGACCCTTCTTGAGTAGTCAAAAGGCAGAGTAAGTCATACCATGGGAACAGAATTACTCATGATGTACCAGTCTTTATAGCTACACCACCACCTAAGCGTCCACACTCTTTCAAGAGCATCATTTTCAAGCTCAAAGAATGACGTGGCTTGTGTTCTGTCTGAAGTCTGCCTCGAGGCAGTCCAAAGGGACATCTTAATTTGCTGAATTAGATAGTCGAGAAATCACAGTGTCTAGGAGTTTGGTTTCCCCTTGCTATCTACCACCGTTATAAGGAACTCAACTTCTTCAGGGTAATTTTGTTTCCTCACCGCTGATTTTGGTTGATACCTCCTGGCTAAAGTCAAATTCACTGGTTTCAGATTTCAGCTCTAACACATAAACACACACACACAACTGTTGCTAAAAAGTGATATTTACAGCTTTGTATTCCTTGTGGAGGCTACCCTGTTGATCACAACTGACATTTACTTAAACATTCCCTAGCAGAAAAATACCCCCCGATTCCATCTCCTTCTAAAATGCCAACAAATGTGCCTGAGGCAGGGGGGGAAAAAACACCCAGAATAATATCATCTCTCCATTCCCTACAACCATGTTGCTTTGTTAATATTATAACTTTAATGATTTCTTTGGTTCTTGACAGCTCACGTTGTTAGTCTAACCCTCACCCAGTATCGATTCCCCTCCTGTTAAAAATAAGCATCGGCGAGGCACCAAAAATTGCCTGCTTAAGCTTATTGCTATGCTGGGAGTTTATATCATGTATATTAAATCTGGACGGCATTTAGGCTAAAGCAATCTTAACTTTATGATCTTGTTGGTTTTTAAAACGAATGTTAATGAAATATGCATTACTTATGGCAAATGGCAATCCCAGTGGGGGGGACATTTTAGTATAATTTGTTCAAAGAAAAGCAAACTTAACTCCTCTTCATCTGTCACCCAGCTGCCCTGTAACCTGAGATAAAGGGAGAAGAGAGTAGAAGAAAAGACAGATGAGCATTTCCAGGCCAGCTTGCGAGTCAGGGAAAGAAGAGTCCTGACCAATTCATTCCCAGCCACAGTAGCTCTGAACCTCTCTTCGTGATGAAACACTTTAGTTCGTGCACTTTCCAGGCTCTGGGTCCATCTTTCAAGGTAGCAGATTACCAGAAAAGTCAAGCATTTGTGATGATGTTCCTAGGCTTGTCATTGGCCTGTTACTTAGGATGCTGTACTCGTTTCCTAGGGCTGCCAGAACAAATGACCACAAACGGGGTGGCTTAAAGAACAGACATTAAAGCTCTAGTAAAGAATCCTTCCTCGACTCTTCTTAGCTTCTGGTGATTTCTGGCAATCTTTGGCATGCCTTGGGCTGTAGATGTATCACTCCAGTCTCTGCCTCTGTCTTCACATGGTCCAGTATGTCTGTGTCCAAACTGCCTTCTTCTTATAGGGACACCAGTCATATTGGATTTGGGGCCCACCATAATCTAATATGACCTCACTGTGATGGTTAGTTTTATGCGTCAGCTTGGCTAGGCTAGGCACATAGCTTTGAGCCAAACTCTAATCTAGATGTTGCTGTGAAGTATCTCTTTAGACGTAATTAACATTTAAATCAGAAGACGTTGAGTAAAGCAGATTACCCTTCATAATGTGGGTGGGCCTCATTTAATCAGTTGAAGGCCTTAAGAGAAGAGACTGACGTTCAACAAGGAAGAAGGAATTCTGCTTCCAGATGGCTTCAGACTCAATACTGCAATATCAGCTCTTCCCTGGGTCTCCAGCCCATGGGCCTGCCCTGCAGATGTGGTCTTGCCAGCGCTCACAATCAAGTGAACTTATTCCTTAAAATCAATTAATCAATCTCTTTCTCTCTCAAAATATAGATAGATAGATAGATAGATAGATAGATAGATAGATAGATATTGGTTCTGTGTCTCTGGAGAACCCTGACTAATACACTCATCTTAACTTGACTGCATCTGCAAAGTCTCTATTTCCAGATAAGGTCACATCTACGAGTCCTGGGTGGACATGAATTTCAGGGAAACACTTCAACCCAGTAAAGATATGTAGACTAGGGCCTCACTATTCAAAGCATAGAGCTTGGATCAGTGGCAATGGTGTCTCCTAGGAGCTTGGTAGAAATGCAGTTTCTCCTACCCAATCCCCGTTCACTGGACCTAGTGATTCAGAATCTTGACTTCAACAGTTCTCCAGAGGATTCGTACGCACATTACAGTTTGAGAAGCTCTAGGCTAGAAGATTGTGTTTCCAGCCATTACAGTATTTATAATAAAAGGTTTGGAGTCTAGACATTGTAAAAGTCAGACAACCTTAAAGTAAAGGGTCAGGGGAGAGGAACTAAGAAAGAGCGTAGAAGTAGCAGGGAATCTTGAAATAGGTCATGTCTCATTAAGATGCACCTTACCAATAGCTGAGACTAGATAAAATATTTGTCAAACAAGTAGACAAAGGAATAAATGAATAAAGTGGGCTCTTTAAGATAGAGAGGTTTTCTAATAAACCAGCTTCTATTTACAAGGAAAGCCCTTAGGCAAAAGGGAGAAAAATTTCATTACCACCATCCAGAGCCCAGATCACCTTTCCCCTTTCTTGTGTCCTCGAGAGGCACTGCTATGCCGATATGATGACTTGGGTACGTTGTCTCACTCTAATACTGAAGTCTTGCTCTAGGCTCCCACCGTAACTCATGCTGACATGGAGAAATGTTTCATTTTCAGATCCATATGTATGAATTTTTAATGAACTGTGTCAAAGAAATCAAGTATTTCCCCCTCCAACCCCGACTCGGAGGAACCAGATTTTGCCCTTCTGACAAACAACTATAAATCATGTTCAGCAGGAAGAGGAGCAGGAACTAGGGGCCGCTGCGCACGGATTAGCCAGTTAATTTCCCTCTGCCAGACCTTCACCTGAGCTGTCACAGGATGGAGAGAGGAGGGAAGGGGGAGGGAGGGAGGGAGGAAGGAAGAAAGGGAAGGAGGAATGAAGAAAGGACTGGAAACAGTAGGCACTCAATAGTTACTGACTGTAAACAGTAGGCACTCAATGGTATAAGTCAGAAAAATTAAAATTCAGGTAAGGTTGTTTATTGCCTGAAAACTGGGTGGCCATCTCAATCACCGGAAACTTTGGAGTATGAATTCCCTGCTCCTGTGGTTTGCTCATACATTTCTTCATGTCAGATGACTTAAAAGGGGGGAAGGAGAAAAGATGAAAGTTTTGAAAAAGCAGAAAGAAAATAAATTATTTCCTTTTTCAAGAGCACTTTTCCTAGAATTTCCATGAACTATGGAAAACACAGCAGGGTCTTCTCAAATAAAGCCTCAATCAACACTTAAAAGGAAGCTGCCACATTAAAGCCAATTAGATCGCATTTCTTGCCTAGCAATGCAGGAATGATTTTTAAAAATTATAATATCCTATGTTGGCAAGGATGTGGTAAAAAAGTTCCATCCAATTGCTTGTGGGTGTGTAAAAAGAGACAATCCATTTGGAAAACAATTTAGTAATTTACAGGCAATGAGCCCTAAAAGTGTTCATACTTGGTATAAATCCTACGGAAATCTATCCTGAGGAAGTAATCCAAACTATGAAACAAAGCTTTATAGCCCATTACAGCTTTGTCTATAATAATTCAATGGTAAAACCTAAATGTTCACCACTAGGTGTGTGGCTAAGTAAAATAAGGTGTATCCATTTGATAGAACATAATGTAATCATTAAGAATGCTTATTAAGAGTTTATAACGACATGGAAAAATACTTATCAATACAAGTGGGGAAGAAGTAGGATGCAAGACTGAATAATACCATGGTCGGAAGACCAAAAAGCCTCCATTTTATAGGCACAGAAAAAAAATATGGAAGGAAATACACCAATTGCTAATAATCATTATTTATGGATGGAGAAAATATGGGTGAATTTTTCCCTCCTCTCTATTTTCCAAATGTTCTATAACAAGTGTGTGTACCTTTACAATGGAAACATGATTTTATCGTGCTTTTGAAAAGCAAGTCAGTTATCTAAGCAAGATTTTAAAAGATGCCCCCTTCAACAAACAATAATAATTCAATCATACCTAATTCTAGGTGAGACATATTTGTAAATACCGAATTTTTGAATCTAACATCCAGATCTGGACCAGAGAAAAATTTGACCTGCTGCCTGCTTGCAAAGCATCTATATCTGTCTAAAATAATGCACTTAAGAAGTTAAACTAAGAGTCAGGGCTGCCAGCTTTAAACTACTAGACTCCAGATGAGTCAAACAGCTGTCATAGACACTCCATTTGCCGAAGTTCATTCATTGGAAGGAGATCCACTGTGCAGCACCGGAGAACAGATGCACGGATGGACAGGAGTAAATGAGATTGGACATTTCTACTTGCCAGAGAGCATCTCCAATCACAGCACCCTCCTTTCCTGGCAAATCTGTGCACTTGAAAGCTATCATCTCCAGTTTTCTGACTCTGCTTGAGGTTTTTGGAAGCAAGCCATCTGTTTCTGGAATGAGAAGCAATCTAAGGCCATATGCAGGGCGCAGGGGTGGAGGAACAATTTCATTTGAGCGATGAGCTTATTGATATATTTTCTAAGTACCTGAATCTTGTTCAATTTTAAATAAAGCAACACTTGGGTGACCTAAATAGGTTAAATAGCAGCAGCAGCAGTAGCAGCATGGCAAAACAGGACAGAGAACTGGGCCTCCTGGGATGGGCAAGCCCAATGGACCCCGTGCTTCACCTAAAGCATCTTTACAATTTTAATTGTCTGGGAAGCTTGTATGAGAAGTGTGTGGACCGTGCATGGCCGAGGTCCACGAAACTCGGCTGAAACCTAGAGATCATGGAGGACAGTGGGAGGGATGGCACTGACTTCCCCTCTTCTCCCTAGAAGCTCTCGGGCTCTGTTTTCGTAACCCATTCAGGCAGGACAGGGATGAAAGTAGCGAAAAGTGAAGCCATTCAGCACTAATGACAAAGTGAAAAAGGGAGCAAAATCTGGGTGCCCCGTTCAGTGCTCTAAACCAGTAGACTCCAAACATTTTTATTAATATGTTTTTTAACATATCCCCCCAATATAGACATAGTGATTTTTATTATATATACGATCCTCTGTCAATCCATATATCAAATATAAAGCTTTTCTTTTTCTTTAAGGTAAAAAATATTGACTTGAACCCTAAAGAGTCACCTTGCACACATCCCTCTTTGGGAAAGTGTTCTAAATACTGAAGTGGGTTTCAGATGGTGTGGCAGACATGGGGTCAGCCAGAGGGGCAGGAAGTAACGGTTTCCTGCCTTTACTCTCTTGTTGAGGGAAGGAATACTTAAAAGCCACCCCACCCACCCCCCGCCCTGCATCTTGTCGGTAGGTCTCTTATACCAGCACTCTCCAAAATCCATTTTTCCACCCTGGTCACTGTATTATATCTAGTCACAAGTAAGGCCAAACTTCATTATGTGGGGCCCATAAGCTAATTCAAAACAGGCTGGGCTATAACACACTTCTGTGCTGTGTATTCAGGAGAAACGGTCTACTGAATAACTAGAGTGGAGAAAGCAGGAGGGGAATGTTTAATTGCTGGAAGGGAATAGATTCTTTTCAGGCTCCATTTACATCCAGGCAATCCATCTACCAATTACAAGCAAGTTCTTATCCAGACATTAAAGCAGGCAACTGCCCATGTTGGAGACCAACCAAAACTGCTTGTCTTCAACCTTCCCTAATTCCAGACCTTTTCCTGATCCACCCTGGCTTCCTGCCTAATGCATCTGCGTTGCTTTCTCTGCCCTCTGTTTTAGCTCCTAGATTACCCTGATATCAGACACCCACACAGACACATGCGGGCAAGGCGGTGAGCAAATCTCTGTTTTAACTACCTGGGGAGGAAGATGCTGTTTGGCCTCTTGGGTCCATATTTGTCCCGTTGAACGTCACGACTAATGAGCCCCCTGGAGAGGATCCAGTTCTAGCGACAAACCTGTTTTATCCCTCACATTTGAAATATTCCACAAGGGAAAACTGTCATGAAAAGGGAATAGGGGGAAGCGGCAATGTTAGCCAACACTTTAAAAAAAGGGAGACTCCATACCAAATTGTGGATTCCCATTGCAAATCAAGCATTCACTGGGCCCACCACCAGTCAAGCTCAGGACCCTGGCTAATTAAGTAATCTCAGTGGGATCTTGTAGACTTAAGGGCCATCACTTGGCTCTTGGCTGAAGGCCTTCTGGCTGAGGTTCGATTCATTCTGCACGCGATGTCTAGCTCATCAAAGCTAATTCAAGGAACAGAGCCACACCTGACCGGGCCTCCCGTCCTTCACCTGCGCACAGCCCAGGGCGCCCGCACTCACGTGTCATTTCTCTGCATTGACATTCTGTCTGGGTTCTCCCTTCACACTCAACAAGTCTATCTCAGGCCGTAAATAAGGAGGCGAAGGACAGGGCAGCATGCCAAGGAAGGGCTCCTTCTCACACGTGGTGCACAGCAACAGAAACCATTTTCCTAGTGTGATCTGAAGAAACTCAAGGAAGATCGGATGTGCTGTCATTTCTCCCTTGAGAATCCCGCCAGTGGGAGGTGATTGATATTCCAATGCTTCAAAAACGCAGCTTTCTAAAAATGTAGATTAAACTTTCAAAAAGAGCTTTGATACGCCTCCAATACTCTTTCTTCTCCAGCCCCGCCACCCCGCATGGCTTAAAAATACCACGCCAGGAATTTATATTTGGTGCAAATTTGCTTAGCACACCAAGGCTAAATGCAGCTCTACACCAATCTTGTTTCCAAAACCACTTACTTGTAAACGTATGAAACTACCATGAAGATTTACAGTTTCCGTTGAGCTCTTTCATTGCTGCTTCTCAGAGATCTCTTGGGAGGGTGGTGGTTATTTTTGGATGTTTCTAAGTTTGTGGACTGCACGACTCTTGATGGATGTTAATTCATTCTCAGAGAGCCTCACGTTAGCTCGTTGACATGGTTCGTCCATTTAAACATTCCATAAGCACCTAGGAAGCAGTAAGTACGCGGGGCACACAGAATTCATTAAGGCATGGGTTTCTCAGTCATCTTAAGAGTCGTGAGATGTGTTGCCACAGGGGCCAAATTTACTGGCCAAATCAAACCTCCCTGGTCTGGAGCCCAGGTTGTGTATGTCTACAAATGCATCTGTGCTAGCCCTTTCACAAGAGGGCTAATTATTATTCCTGGATTGGAAATGGAGCTGGCCTCTGAGGACTGTTAGACTCTCCATCCATCCCAAAAGGAATCCTTAGAAGGCGGCCTCCACAAGGGCAGGGATTTTCACCTGTTTTTTTGTTTGCTTGTTTTTCTATCGATAAATACATCTACATATTGGTGGTCTCTCCGCCATATGTAAAAGTTCACAACCCACCTTGCTTGCAGGGGCTCAGATGCCAAAGCTTGGTTTCCATTTGCAATAAAACCACCCTGAATTTCTATTCCGTCAACTAGAGAATGCGGTACTAGGATCTGCTTCACAGGATCCCTGGGAGGAGCTAGTGGGGTAACATGTGAAAGCTACTTTACTCGCAGGGCCTGACACCCAGAAAGCTCCTGCCCTCTCTCCTAGTGGAAAGAGAAATCAGACATGGGAGCCCTCATTGGGTAGAAATGGAGAGACCGGCACCCTTCCAGGTTAAAGATTCAGCTTCCATAGGGCTCTTACCGAGTCACTGTACAACTTTGAGCAGGTCATGAGCGCATTTTCAGTCCCTATTTCTTCTATGTGAAAATAATTTTTAAACTGAAAACCAATATAAAAGGTAAGCTATGACTATAAAGGGGATCAGACGGCATTATTTTACTCAAATATCCTCACCTTAGACAAGGAGAGTTTCTGGCTTGACCAATGGGATAAAGATATTATAAAATTGGGGGCTTCCCTGGTGGCGCAGTGGTTAAGAATCTGCCTGCCAATGCAGGGGACACGGGTTCGAGCCCTGGTCCGGGAAGATCCCACATGCCACGGAGCAACTAAGCCTGTGAGCCACAACTACTGAGCCTGCGCGTCTGGAGCCTGTGCTCTGCAACGGGAGAGGCTGCGACAGTGAGAGGCCCGCGCACCGCGATGAAGAGTGGCCCCCGCTCGCCGCAACTGGAGAAAGCCCTCGCACAGAAACGAAGACCCAACACGCCAAAAATAAATAAATAAATAAATAAATAAATTTATTAAAAAAAAAAAGATATTATAAAATTGACATCTGAGATCCTAATTAAAAGTAAGGTAAAGCCCCAGAAATTTTTTTTTTTCTGCAAGGTTAAATACAGGTTAAGAGGGAAAAAAGAACTGCTGGGATATGCATTCATGTATCTTATAATTAAATATTTCAAGGAGGATTTGGCTCAACTGGCATCACTTCATGGAAATACGCTCCACAGCAGCCTTATCTCCTCTGGCTGGAAAATCACGCTGGCTTTTGGTGAGTATGATTTTCCTCCAGGTTTTGGTGGGCAAAGGGCCTGGTGGCCGGCCTACACAAAGAACGCAGTGGTCTGAAGAACAAAGATGGGTGGCTTGCAATATTCCCCACAAAGCAGCAAGTTGGAATTTTATCATTTTTCACTTCACCAGAATGTTCATTCACTACACAGATTCAGGCTGACTCTTTGTGTCTCAGGCAAGAAAAGCGGGGGGAGAAAGATGCTTTTATTTCTGTCAGACCGCTGCTTATCTGCCTCAGTCACAGCCGCTAAAGCAATGGATTTATAAATTCTCCCGCAGTGGTCTTATCAACCATGAGCAACCTGCAGCAACGTGGGCCCAAGCATTTCATGGGGGTCCCAACAAAAACCCTACAGCCGGGTGCTGCGGATGAGATGCTTAAGAATCTGCCGCTGGGCACCCAATGAATGGAAGATTTGGGCTTGGGGTAGAAGGAGAGGAAGCCAGACGGCCCCCTAATTAGCCCTGGGCCCCTGGGGTGAGGGTGGGTTCTCCTGTGGGCACCTTGTCACCTTGATGCTGGTCCCCTGATCTCTCCTTTATCCCGGGGATGTTCGCTCTCTACCACCGTCCCCATCTCCTGGTCTCACTGTTCTTCCTCATTTCTGTTCTTACCCAAGCGGAGGCTCAGCCTTTCCCTTAATTTACTCAATTCAAGATAGTCACAGTCAGAGGCTGTAATTTTTAATCACATACTCATTGATGTATTCATTCAACAAAGTCTTGAGCAAGCAGCCATCACGTATCAGGAACTTCTCCAGCTGTTTGGGATACATTGATCAACAACGAAAAACTCCTGTGGAACTTACGAGTTAGAGGGAGGCAGACAGTAAATATAACAAATAAATTATAAAGTATATTGTTTGTTGAGAGGTAATAAGCATGGTGGTAAAAACCAAACCACAACCAAAACACTCCAGAACGTGGGAAGTGGAATGAAGAGGGAGCAGGGGTGGGATGGGGGAATGCATTGCAGTTTTAAAAAGGGAAGCCAGGGGGCGACTTATTGAGAAGGTGACACCTGATAAAGAACGGAAGCTAGACCTTTGGATATCTAGAAGAAGCTTGTCCTCAGTGGAAGGAAGAATAAGTGCAAAGATCCTGGGGTCAGGAACAGCAGGGGGCTTGCTCTTTAAAAGTCAATGGAACACAAAGGGAATGAACCCGGACAGCAACATTCCCGGAAATGGTCTAGCTGAGGCAGCTCTCAGAACGCACGTGCCGAGGTCTTCCTCATAGAATACCCTACTGCGGCAATTTTTTAAACATCAGATTTCCACCAAATATTAAGTAGACCTCACACAGTGGGTCAGGGCCGACATAAAATTAACAGAAGGAAATAGGATCTACTAAACCCATTAGTGTGCTACATATAGAATACATTCCTATCTGTATACATGATTGTGATAGAAAAAGTATTTCTTACTGTGGGTTGCTGTCCAAATAGTTTGAGAGCATAACTGAGGCACTTTGCTGTACAGCAGAAATTAACACAACATAGTAAACCAACTATACTTCAATCAAAATAACTTAAAAAAATAGTTTGAAAGCTACTGGCCCATAGGCTACCTTCTACTAAGCCCCAACCTGCCCCCTTGTGGCTGTGTCTTCCGTCCCCAGCACCTGGGAGCATCTCCCTTGAGAAATCCAGACTCCTGACAACGCAGGCTCAAAAAATAAAGAGCAGAAAGATGAAGACATTTCCTCACCCACCAGATGTTGCCTGTCTCGGGAATGAATGAAATAGAGGCTATTTTCTCCAAAGACTAACACCCAGCTTCCTGGCCACAGGGTGGGTCCTTACCCAACGGCCCCGATGGGTCGTGCTCCATTAGATTTTAAGACCCACAGAGACACGCACATCAAATTTAGGGGGGTCTCTCCTTCCTTATCATGACCCCCACTCGACAGAGTGGAGCCCAATTCATGGGCAGCCTGCTGGGAAACATGGCTGAACCAGTGTTCATCTGTTCTCTTGGCTCAGCGGGGACTTTAAAAAATGATGACTTAATAAAAAGAAATTTTAAAAATCAACAAAGGCACTACACCACTCACAGGCTGCAATGTGGGAAACTCTGCAGTCAACTCCCCGAATTTTTTCTTTTCTGACAAAACCAAGTCTGTCGGGCAGCCCCCAGAGATCTCGCTTTATCTGGGCAACTCATTTCTAGTATTTGTAATAGATCCTCCACTAAGCAGGAAATTATGAATGTTCCCATTTAAAGGCATGAGGGGGCAGAAGTGGGGAGCAGTGTCCTATTGATGGCTTTGGGGGTGCAGGAGACTCTGTCAAAATCTGGAGATTCCATCAACCCCTTATAGTGTCACCAAGAGCATTCTGAACAAGGCCCTCTCTTTCCAGAAGGAGACCAACAGATTGCCCTTAATAGAATTTTTTAAGTTGCTTAAAATTGCTGCTTCTACTCCAGGCTGAAGATTACAGCCCTTGCGCTTTGTTTCCCATCCTCCCCGCTAGAGTTACTCCGAGTCCCTGAGGAGATTTGTACTAACAACAACATTATCAACAAAACCCCAAATACACTTTGCGTGGAAAAAAAATATTTGCAGCTTTTCAACCAGATCCAAACAGGCTGTGACTGACACACACACGCTGTCCTACATGGATTCACACTTTCCATTTTTTTTTTAAACACGATAAAAAAATTACCAACGTGATTTTTGTTGCCTTCCGAAAACATTACAAATCAGACACTAAACAGCTCTGAAACGTTATCGTGCTGAAGATGATGAATGCTGACCTTCCACCTTTGTCATCCTCCACTAGTCATGTGGGTGGCCCGAGCAGCAGGGCAGTGCAGGTGGCAGAAAAACGAGTCACTGTTTCCAAATATTGCCATGTCAGAGTGTGAGTGTTGAGACTGTGTTCCTCACTTAACCTCCCCTCAAGAGGAAGCTTCGTCTGGGTAAACAAACAAAACCCAATCTGTGTTTATTTAAAGATGCTGGGTCTTTTTAAAGAGGGTAGGAAAGTTGCTGTTTACTTCAGTGAGGTGGAATTGCTTTGGGAAGACCCCACTTCTTCTGCTGACAATGACAAATGGGTGGTGTGATTCCAAGTGGCCCTGGACCACCTGCTTCATGTTTTGCCAAGACACCTGGCCCTGCCCACAGTCCTGCTGGGCAGAGCTGGCTGTAGGAGCCAACCCGGACTTTGAGTCTGCAGTGACAGTGTGGATATACAAGCTGCTCCTAAGTTGGTGTCACCCCATAGAGATAATTAACCACTTCTGATTCAATCTTGAAGCCCCAATTAAGATGCAACCTACTGGAGTTCTCGGTTATCCCTTCAAATGTTTCGCGTTCGATGAGGTTTTACGATCTCCACTCAGTCTGTTTTCCTGGATTAAAGCCAAGGCTTTCTGACCCTAGCTGCACATTAGTATCGCAAGGCCCCACCCCAGACCAGCAGAGTCAGTCTCTGGGGATGGCCCTGGCATCAATATTGTGAAAAAAGCTCCCTGGGTGATTCTAATGTGCAACCAGGAATGAAATGGCTAAAGAGATGGAGAGCCAGAAAAATGACTTATCTAGTAATGCATTTTCCCAGCTCAATGCTCTTTCCTCCATAGAATTTTGCAGGTGGCCTCCTGGCTACTGTGGCAGGTTTAGCACCTTGAAGCCAGGAAGAAGGCAGGCCCAGGACTGCTGAGGGCCCAGACTTCAACAGAGGATTTCACAACAGGCATATCCCACTCCTCTATTTTCCACTGTAAAAATTTTCCAATTTTCCTGAGCATCTACTATAAGCCAGATACCCCTGGAAGTACAGGAGTGAACAAGAGGCCTCTTCCTTCCCCTAAAGTGATGGATATCAAGGGGATCAAAATATGCCACTCCAAAATATGCCACTTTGTTGTAAGGATTATTCTGAGCTGAAGTCAAGTGAGAAACAGAAGATACAGGAGGAGCTCTCGCCCTGCCCTCTACCTACCTAAAAGCAGGGCATCCATTTACCTCTGTAAAGGTGGCTTAAGTGCCCCTTGTGAAGGTGCCCGCTGGTCTTATACCAGGAGGAGAATACCTTATTATCAGGGACAGAGGTGGCACTGAGATGAGTCTGCATAAGCACATCTTACTGAATAACCCTGCCTACCATTAGTTTCCCCATATACTTAACTTCCCACAATTTACCACCCCTAGAAGCCCAAACCCCTTTCCCACTGTCTAGTCACTTCGCCACAATTCACCACCCTTTGTTAAAATGGTATATAAGCCCTCAGGTCTAACCACTTTTTTGGGTTTTCATTCTTTTCCATGAATTCCCTGTGGACATAAAATTAAAAATATTAACATCAGTAAAATTTTTTCTGTTAGCTTGTCTTTTGTCAGTTTAATCTGCAGGCCCCTGCAAATAACCTAAGAGAGTTGTCTTCCCCTACAGACAACTATGCTCTGAAACTGTGCTAAGTACTTTGCATTCTCTCATGCTCTCATTTAATCCTTATCACTAATCTATGAGGTATTAGTAAGCCCATTTTACAGAGGAAGAAACTGAGGCTCAGAAACATTAAGCAATTGCCCAAGGTCGCAAAGCTAGGAAGTGACGCCAGTCTGACTCTTTCTAAACCTCAGAACCAGACTGGGGAGAAAACAGGCAGCAAAAATGAACTGGAGGGCAGAGGCAGAAGTCAACCTAGCTACTACTTAAGCAAGCTGTCTCAAAACAAAGTTTTTACTTACAGTTCTTTAAACAAAACAGAAAGAAAATAAAATAATTTAGAATCCTTAATGACATTTTGAGGCATAGTTTCAAAGGCCCTGAATAAAGACTAAATGTCACCAAAAGGACACAGGGCAGAGTGGCTGAATCACATGCAGACAGTGCCAAGAGCACGCCGGAAAAAGAATCACTTGATAGCATGCTCTCTGGATTGCTAACAACATCTGAAAATCTTTCTAGATCAGCAGATTTCCTAGACAGCTGAGATCCACTCTGAGGAGCCCTTCAGCCACCAATTAATTCCTGATCAGTGAGAAGCCCAATGATGGCAAATAAGCCAGCCTGAACCTGGAAGAGCTGTTGGTCTGAGGTCAAGGTCATCCCCTTCCTAGCAGAGTTCAAACCAAGGGGAAGGTGAGAGGATGAAGAATGGGGAAATGGAGAAAAAGAGGTGTAGGTCCAAGGAAGGGGAAAAGAAGGGAGAGAAAGAAGCACACAAACGGACAGACTGAGCCTGATGGTGTGATGGGCACCTCAGAGAAAGACTGGGGCCAGGGGGCAGCTGCTGAGGGTGAGCTGGTTAACTGTCCCTGATGGAAAAATTTGCCCTAAGCCTACCATTAGGATGGACATGGACATCCCTCTGTGTCTTAGTTTGAGCTGCTATAATAAAGTACCATAGACTAGATGGCTTATAAACAACAGAAATTTATTTATAAGTTAGTTCTGGAGGCTGGAAGTCCAAGATCAGGGTGCCACGTGGTCAGGTTCTGGTGAGGGCCCTCTTCGGGGCTAGGCTGTAGACTGCCAACTTCTCCTTGTATCTTCACGTGGCAGAAAAGAGAGCGAGCTAGCTCTCTGGCCTGTTCTTACAAGGGCTCTAATCCCATTCATGAGGGCTCCACCCTCATGACCTAATTACTTCCTAAAGGACCCACCGCCTGATAGCACCACACTGGGATTAGGTTTCCACATATGAATTTGGGGGACGGACACAAACAATCAATCCTTAACAGTCTGACACAGGATCCAAGAAAATTAACAGAGACATGGAGCAGATTCCCTACTAAGTTACCTGGCTGAGTGCAGCCACAGTGTCCAGAATGGGTTTGCACAGGAGGGTAAAGGTGGTATGAAAAGGGGAAAAGAATGGATTCTTTGGTCAATTAAGTTTGGGACACACTAGGTAGACACTGTTACACAGGTTTCTTCTTTGAAGTAAGATTTCTCCTTATGTCTTATGGGATTTCTACGAGCGGGATGGTGTCTCCCAAATTCACGAGACCACAGGTAGAGCTGCTTGTACATGTGTGATTCCAAGGGCGGTGACTTAGGAAAGCTACTTGGGTTCACAAGGAATCGACGGGACCCGAGGGCCCCTTGACTGTGCCGTGTGGGGTCTGGTCCCCTCGTGGACACTAGAGGTGTCACCATCTCCCCACTTGGCGACGCTGGTGGTGGTGGCAGAATGGGCACATTCTTTGCAGTTAAGTCTGCCTGGTGCTTATATGTGACTTTCAGTGGGTGTGATATTCTCAGAGATCAAAATTGGGATTCTGCGTGCTGACACTCTGGAAGAATGCCAGAGATGTAAGGGAACATTCTGGATAACTCATTGCTTACAGAAGAGGAACAGCCAAGGTCCCAGGGGCAACTCAGTGGCTGAGATGACATGAGAACCCAGGGTCCCTGACCCTCGGGGTCTGAGCTCCCTCCACTCCTCTGGCGGCCCTCCCACCTGGTCTCCTGCTGAAAGCGCAACTCCAACCTGTGTTTAAAAATTCAGGAGGAGCTGTGTCCTTGGGCTGGGGGGAGGCAGTAAATTCCGCCTTCCCATGGCTGGCCTGCCTCTTTTTGGCCTATGATGACACTTTCACATTATTTATCCTGTAGGAGAAACATTAACAAACAAGCAAGCGAGAGGAACTCCCTATGGCATGGAGTGCAAGTGGTTGCCCACCACTGGAGCGAATAAACATGCAAATGGCTGTGGCTCTCCCCTCTCCTTTGTTCAAGAAGCAGAGAAAAAAAAAAAACAGCATAAAGGGAGCATTTGGGAAATGGGTCACTGGGACCGTGATGTGGGGATGTTCTACTTAGCCGTTCCAAGTGAGAGTCTTGCTAATTAGATCATGTACTTGATAACTGGGTCTACATTTACAACAACTTTACCGACTGATCCAGAAACAGATAAACCAAGGTAATCCAGAGAGAAGTCTCAGTGCCTCGGGTAGCAAGAAGGGGCCGGCTCTTAAGTCTGGATAGATGAGCCAGGCAGGCAGGAGGTCTGGGTAAAGTGGAGATACTCTCCTCCATCCCCCACCCCCAGCCCGGGGGCGTTCAATTAAAGGTTCTCTCGACAGCACCCAGATGTCAGTCAGCGGTCAGGCAGAAACTTCCATGAAATTTACTCACTTCACTTGACAATAACCTCTGGTTCCTCCCGGACCGTGTGCTTCCTGCAGCAATGTAAGGCAGCATTTATCCAGTCTTGGAGCATGAATTCCACAACTACTTACTGTGGACCAGCTACCTGCAAGACACCCCGTTCTCAGAGGCAGGGGTGCATCACGGACAACACAGCTCTGCACTCATGAAACCACACTGATCAGGCATCTCCCCTACGCCAGGCACCTCGCTGAATCCTCCAGGGTCAATATTCCCTTTGTCGGGGACCCTGAGGTTCAGAGCAGAGAAATGACTTGCACAAACGCACGCTAAACGGCAGAGTCAGGACGGGAACCCAGGTAAACAGGACCCCAAAGTCCTTAAGCTGTGCAACCTGGCAGCCCTGCCACCTACATGTAATGAGGGCTCAATAAACAGTGGTGCTATTATTGTCAGTGGTGTTGCTGTGTGGTGAACACCCTAAGAGAATTAACAATTGTCTGAGCCGTAATGGAATTCAGAAGTCGTTCTCAGATGTGATTATGATTCACCAAAAGGAGCCATCTGAATGAGAATTTGAACTGGAAATCTTTTGCCTGGCTGAGAGCAGGGAGGCATTCCAGGAAGAGAGAAACGTGTGAGTGAAAGGTGTTTAACCAAGAAGTGCATACAGGCAATGGTGAACAGGTCAGATCTGGAGAACCTTCGATGTGGAGTAAGAAGCTTGGCTTTATGCTGTTGGGACTTTAAGACAGCTGGGACTAGGTATGGAGTAAAATGGATTGGAGGGAGGGAGGATGAGGGGCAGGAAGCCTCATTATCAGGAAGCTATGCAAAGGCATGATGTAAAGAAGCCCAGAATTAGGGCACAGGCATTCAGCTGCAACAATGGACGCCTCATTCATTCAACAAATAATGTTCCTGGGCCAGGGATGGGTGGTATCCAAGACAGACACGGCCACTAGGAGGCGACACCGCTCTTTCCTAGAGGATGCAACACCACACACCCAGGTAAATGACACCCCCCTGTGGCCTGATGGTAACTGCAAGAAAGCTGTTGCTGGGGATGGAAAAGGATCACCCCCTACTCCTTCCGCCTCGCCCTACCCCATCGCCCACCACTTCCCTGGGCCTTACGTACAGAAAAGTGACGCTGTAAGAAAGAAGCAGGGCTTTACCTTCTCACTCAGCAATGTGGAGGACATGTGGAAACAGGTACAGAGCCTCAAGGAGGTTGTCCCTGCCCCTGGCAAGGACTGCACTTGCCTCCACACTCCCGCCCCGAGGAAGCTCGGGTTCGGTGCTATGTGCCCGCCCCCACCCCCCATCACTGACTCCGGGCAATGGTTTTCGTCCCGATTGCTGAGATGAACGAGGCAGGACGGTGGGATGCTGCGAGGCGTGGACCCCTGACCACCAGCACAGAAGCAGACAGGAGGCTCCGTTTTCAACACGAAGTGAACAGGAGCAGGGCTCGGGCTCAAACTCCCTCCCGTCCTCATCTCTCACCAGCTGGCAGATACTGCTGTGCAAGGTCAGCGTCTCAGCCAAAGACGGTGGTGTCTCTTGAATCATTTGTCTTTCTAGGACCTTCCAAATTGGGATATTTGGTCCTTTCCTTTTTATGGACTACATGCTGCTACCTTCTTTCCATTTTCCCTCTTGCTTTCTTTTCTGCCAACTTAATTTTATCCGAGATAGTCTCTGCATTTGCTTCCCTCTATTCTTTCACAGATTTGAGGTGGCAGATTTCAACTCCTTCCTTACCTTCTGAACAGAGGCCCTTGATATTTCATGTCTTCTCCTCACCCAGTCCTACGTGCCTGCTGGTCCCCTAAAATCCAGCAGAAAGGTCTCCTTCCCTGGGCCCCCAAATGGAGTTACACTCTCCCTTTATGTGCCTCCTTGGTACTCGACAGAACTCACCAGTGGGCCTTGAGTCTGTTCCTCTTCTTAGATCCTGAGCTTCTTGAAGGCCCAGATCTTCCTTCCCTTTACAATCCCAGTGCACAACACGGGGGCCGGTTCAGAGTGGGTACCAACAATGTTAGCTACATGGGTGGATGGATGGATGGATGGATGGATGAAGGGATAAATGAGGGTCCATTTCGCACTTCATTTGCCCCTTCTAGAGCTTCTACCACCACAGTCTATCACAAAAGCTTCCAGGCAAAATGTTATTTCAATTCATTACCAACATTTTCTGCCTATCCGAGCCAGGGGAGCACATTCTTCACAGGGTTGGTGATCTGTGGAGGGAGAAGACAACTGAATTCTCCAGGTCCCTCAGAACTTCTAAGATATGGTTTGGGAGCCTTACTGGGATGGAGCAGTCCTGGCTCAGGTTCCCAGCTGCTGCATGGGCCCAAAAGGGTCACCAAGACCAAGAGTCCGAGAGAGCAGAAACCCCAAGACGACCCTTTCTCCTTCCTCTTCCTGGCCATCCCTCAGACCCCCAACTAAATTCCAACCCCCTGATTCCACATGCCCCTCAGCGCAACTGCTCTCAGACTGATGCCTTCCCTTCTGATCCCACTGGTAAACATAGCTGTCAGAATAACTTCCCCAAAGCAGGCAGCGAGAGGAGAACAATAAAGGCAGCAATGTCCCAGTGAAGGAACAGAAAAGCTGGATCTGCAACTAAATGAACCGAGACGCCCGTCCCCACCCCCCCAACCAGAGTCACCATAGGAATTCAGAAAGAACTTCTCCTGAGTGCATCAGGAGGGTGGGCCGAGCATCCACCGACATTTCATCTCCGCTTCTAAACCCCGGAAATGACTGGGAGATGTTAAAACATGAACAACACAGGGGTGAAAAACAAGGAAAGCACCATCCCCGGACCCCCAATACATAGTTTTCTTTTTGCTTTTCTGTATTTTCTAAAATCCCTATACCAAATATGTACCATTTATGGAATAAGAAAAAAGAAGCAATAAAAAAGCTTGATGGGAAAAAGGAAAAGAAATAAAAGAACAGTTACTACAGACTCAAACTGGTAGCTCGCTCTTGCAACACAGTAGGGCACGTGGACAGCCAGGTACAGCTTTGCAGTGACCTAAGAGGTCAGAATCACAGGAGGCTGGCATGAAGTAAACTGCCATGTTAAACAAATGATACCATCACCATATGATGGGATATTTTGAAACACTTATTGTTTTAGGAACTTTTAACAATTTGAGAAAAGGCACATGGTACTATGTGCAGTGGGTTGAATTGTGTTCCCCACAGAAGATGTGTCCAAGTCCTAAGCCTCGGTACCTGTGAATATCACCTTATTTGGAAACAGCGTCTTTGCAGACGTAATTGAGTTAAGGATCTTGAGATGACCCTAAATCCAAAGAGTAAAGAGAGGGAGATCTGAGACACAGAGACACACAGGGGAGAAGGCCAGATGAAGATGGAAGTAAAGATTAAAGTGATGCCCTAGGAGCCAAGAAATGCCAAGGATTGCTGGAAGCCACCAGAAGCTAGAACAGAGGCATGGAATGGATTCTTCAGAGTCTCCAGTAGGAGCCAACACCTTGACTTTGGACATCTGTCCTCCAGAACTGTGAGAGAATAAATTTCTGTTGTTTTAAGCCACCAAGTCTGTGGTCATTTATGGCAGCCCTAGGAAACTAATGTACAGTGATAAGCAGAAGCAGCTTATAGAACTATTTACAGGATGGTTTCGGTTCTGTAAAACAGATGGACAATGAGTGTGTATTCTTCTTATAAAGAACGAAAAAGTACTAAAAATGCACAAGCAACTTGCCATCTTACCAGTGATATTAGCTAAGAGCCAAACCTTGCTCCCATGATACACTTCTTACTCACCAGACATTTGATCTTCAAAATAACTTGGGGAAGTGAGAGCAGGGGGATATTATTCCCGTTTTACAGACGAGCACCTGGAGCTGCAATGTGATCAAGGTGCAGCCGGTGGCTGAGTTTGAATAACTTGGGTCTCTGGGTGCTTCTCAGCAGCTCCAGTCGCGTCTGGCTATTTATTTAGTGCTAGGGGCTAAATTGCGTCCCTCCCACCCCCAAATTCATGTTCAAGTCCCAACCCCCAGCACTTCTAATATAGCCATATTTGAGGCAAGGTCTTTTAAAGAGGCGATTAAATTAAAAGGAGGTCTTTAGGGTGGGCCCTAATCCAGTTCAACAGGTGTTCTCATAAGGGGAAATCTGGACACACAGAAAAAGAGACATCAGACACGTGCAGGCATGCCCAGAGGAAAGACCATGTCAGGACACAGGGAGAAGGCACCATCTGCAAGCCAAGGAGAGAGGTCTCAGAAGAACCCTGACCTTGATCTTGGACTGCTAGGCCCCAGAACTGAATGTGTAAGTCTCTGTTGTGAAGCCATGCGGTCTGGGTATTGTGTTATGGCAGCCCAAGCTAAGATGCTTAGGAAGGCTGGAAGGCAAAATCTTTATGCCGGTTTCTCCTCTTCCCGTGGCGTCCTCCCTGGGCTGAAACAGGAAGCAGGGAAATACATAATTCCCAGCTACAGGTCTCTCCTGCCCAGTGAGGTTATTTCTGGGCTAGCAACAAAAGCCAAGACTTCAGGCAAATCTATCTTCTGCAGAAGGTCCGCCAAGCCCGCTGGGTGGGTGGCGTGGTCAAAGCCACATTCGCTGGACGTGCCGGCCTCTCTGGCTGCTCACCTAGAGCCGCGGGCCGCCAGTGTGAGTGGGGGAGGGGCGGGGGCAGGGGGTGAAGGCTTGGGTTTCCCTTCGGGCCAGGGGTGCTTTGTGACTTTTAGACGGGGGAAGCAAGGCTGTAGGAAGCAGGGTGTGCTGGCCGCGTCACAGGCTCTGGAAGGGAACTGGCTTCAGAGCCCGCTTCCAGCCCCTCCTGCGTGTCCCCAGGCAACCTGCTTCCCCAGGCTGAGACTCGGCTTCCTCACTGTAAAGTGAAGCCAACGCCACCCAGCCCCACTGCGGGGGATGACTCTGCAATGCCAAGCACTTAGCATCGTGCCCACCACACAGGAGGTGCTTCATAAATGTCTCTTACGCGTATTAACGAAAAGGGTGCCCAAATTTGGCTCCCTTTTCAACGGTACCTAAATCCCACGGGGGTAGTTCGGTCTTTTTCCCCCTGTGGTTACATGCTCCCGGGGGCGCCTGGGCTTTGGTGTGATTGCACAGTGTGGTAAAAGATTTTGAATGTTCATTCCCAGCCTTTAAAAATCAAGAGCTTTCCCGTAAAATTTCCAGCCTCTGAGTGCTTCGGATAACCTGGAAGATGCAGCTACACGAAGCGCCCTCCTCTGCGGCCGTGCCTGGCTGGCGCTGAGCAGGGGTGCCCCCTTCATGGAGTGTGTGCCCTCTGGCGTGCATGGGGGTGACCTGAGCAGCTACCCCACTGCCACCTGCCGGGCTCTTGTGGACATCTGTACGTAGAGCTCAAGGAGGAGAGAGAAGGGGGCGGGGACCAGGCAGTGGGTTCAGCGGGCACCGTGGCTCAAGGGATTGAATCCTCATCAGTTTTGACTAATGGCTGTGTAACCAACGTTCAGTGAATGACGAGCCACATTTAAAGCGGGCAGGTGGACAGGCTGTACTATTAAGAATTCCATCTCAAGGGCTTCCATGGTGGCGCAGTGGTTAAGAATCCGCCTGCCAATGCAGGGGACACGGGTTCGAGCCCTGGTCCGGGAAGATCCCACGTGCCACGGAGCAACTAAGCCCGTGCACCACAACTACTGAGCCTGCGCTCTAGAGCCCGCGAGCCACAACTACTGAGCCCGCGTGCCTAGAGTCCGTGCTCCGCAACAAGAGAAGCCACTGCAGTGAGAAGCCCGTGCACCGCGACAAAGAGTAGCCCCCGCTCGCTGCAACTAGAGAAAGGCCATGTGCAGCAACGAAGACCCAATGCAGCCAAAAATAAATAAATTTTTTTAAAAAAGCCTTAAAAAAAAAAAATTCCATCTCAAAATTTCACCAGTAGCTACTACACCCAAGGTGATTACAATCACAGCCAGACAACAGACTTGCAGAGCAGGCACAGATGGATTTTCTCTGTCAACCTCTTCTGCAGCTCACTTAGCAAATCCAGCGGGGATGTCTGAATGAGGTCTAGACTGTAGTCTACCCTTCACCAGAGGAAAACCATCAGAGAGAGGCCACAGACAAGGAGTGGACCTCAGGGTGTCCCTGCACTCAGAGCGGCCCTGACGGAAGGCCAAGGCGGGGTTTCGGGCACCATCTGCCCTCAAACCCCCCACATGCTGCGTGATGGTTTCCCCCAGGACGAAGAAGGGGCAGGGGTTAGGAACAAGCAATTGAGATTCATTTTTATCAGAAAATGGAACAAATCAGCCCCTGCACATCCTATCTCAGATTCAGGGAAAGGTCCCAATTGTGTGGCTTAAAAAAAATCACTGATGCTGCAACTTCACAGAGCAGATCAATATTGCAGCTGAAATGAGAATTTATTGCCTTCAGAAATGCAGATGAGGCTACACTCTGAGTCAGCCTGCCTCCCACCAGCAATTCTGCTGACTTCCCATGGCCCAGCTGACTCCAGCTGGCTACCTTTTCAGGTGAGGGCAGGAGTTCTCTGCAGAGTATGTCTGTCTCCTCCGTCTGGGGACACCCAGCTCGGTCCACGTGTTGTCATAGAAACCACTATATGAACATCTTGCCCTTCATCTGTATTGGTTAGCCGACATCCCTTCCTCCCGCTTACCTGTCTCCCTTTATTGACTGACTCCCTACCCCCAACCCCACCAAACTCCACTCTCCCTTGAATTCTGGGCGTGGCGTGCACCGCGGCCCAGCAAGCATGCACCAGAGTCTACCAGATCTGCTCCAGAGGATACGACTGCTGGGGAGATTAAACCCCAGACCCCAAGACAGCTGTCTCCATTTTCCTGGAGGGAAGCATCCGCTCCCACATCCTCCCCAGCCTTCCAAGATGCACATAAAAATCCAATCCTTGCTTTCTTTTTACTTTTATCCCTGCTGTGTGCTCTGAGGAGTTTTTACAAAACAAACGAACATGAACTTCAAGGTATGAAGAGTGTAAATCACTGCAAATCCCCCCAGGCCTCCAAAAGCTACAAACGCTACTTAGCCAAGGACCAAAGAAAAGCCCAATAGGTGATTATTCTTATTAAATAAACACTACCTACTTTTCCCTTGCATCCTGGTTGACAGAGCATTTTCACGTCTATTAACTCCATCAGATCCTCATGACAGCCCCACGCATGAGGCAGGGCTAGTAACATACAAATCTCCATTAAGGGTGGAGACTTTTAAAAATTTTACAGAAAAAGACTGAAAAAAATTACACACACATAAATTGGTACAGCCACTATAAAGAACAGTATAGAGCTTCCTTAAAGTCTAAAAATAGAACTACTATATGACACAGCAATCCCACTCCTAGGCATATACCTGGAGAAAACCATAATTCAAAAAGATACATGCACCCCAATGTTCACTGCAGCACTATTTACAATAGTCAGGACATGGAAGCAACATAAATGTCCATCAACAGAGGACTGGACAAAGAATACGTGGTAATACACGTAATGGAATATTACTCAGCCATAAAAAAGAACAAAATAATGCCATTTGCAGCAACATGGATGGACCTAGAGATTGTCATACTGAGGGAAGTAAGTCAGACAGAGAAAGACAAATATCACATGATATCGCTTATATGTGAGATCCAAAAAAGGGTACAAATGAACTTATTGACAAAACAGAAGTAGAGTCACAGATGTAGAAAACAAACTTATGGTTACCAGGGGGTAAGGGGAGGAGGGATAAATTGGGAGATTGGGATTAACATATACACACTACTACATATAAAATAGATAACTAATAAGGACCTACTGTATAGCACAGGGAATTCTACTCAATACTCTGTAATGGCCTATATGGGAAAAGAATCTATTGATATAAAAAGAGTGGATATATGTATATGTATAACTGGTTCACTTTGCTGTACACCTGAAACCAACACAACATTGTAAATCTACTGTACTCCAATAAAAATTTTTTAAAAAATTACACACAGGGTGCTGGGTGGCCCTGGCTTGGGGCAGGGGTGAGGGGCAGTGTCCCCTTTTTTCCAACTTTCCTCAGTATTTCTGTTCTTCACCCAGATGCCGAAATCCCCCACCTGGAATCCTTGGCTGCTGTGGAGAGGGGCAGAGTCAAGATGGCATACTAGGAGGACGTGGAATTCGTGTCTCCTCACAACTAGGGCACTTACCAGGCACCACTGGGGGACCACTGACACCTAAGGGGATGGGAGGAACCCCCAGCAACCGGTTGTTTGAATTATAGTTTTATTTTTCCTAATATTTTTTATCTTTCTAATTTTATTTTGGTTTTTATTATTTGGTATTGTATTGCTCCTTATTTTCTTTCTTCTTTTTTTTTTTTTACCATGCCATGAAGTTTGCGGGATCTTGGTTCCCAGGCTGGAGGTCGGGCCCGAGCTCCTGTGGTGGGAGCTCCAAGTCCAAACTGCTGGACTAACAGATAACCTCAGACCCCAGGGAATATCAATCGGAGTGAGCCTCCCGGAAGTCCTCATCTCAGCACCAAGACCCAGCTCTATCCAACTGCCTGCAAACTCCAGTGCTGGACGTCTTAGGCCAAACAAACAGTATGACAGGAATACAGCACCACCCATCAAAAAAAAAAAAATGAAACGACAAAAAAATATGTTACAGACAAAGGAGCAAGGTAAAAACCTACAAGACCAAATAAATGAAGATGAAATAGGCAACCTACCTGAAAAAGAATTCAGAGTAATGATAGTAAAGATGATCCAAAATCTCAGAAACAGAATGGAGAAAATACAAGAAACATTTGACAAGGATCTACAAGAACTAAAGAGCAAACAAACAGTGATGAACAACACAATAAATGATATTAAAAATACTCTAGAAGGAATCAATAACAGAATAACTGAGGCAGAAGAACGGATAAGTGAGCTGGAAGATAAAATGGTAGAAATAACTGCCAAGGAGCAGAATTTAAAAAAAAGAATCAAAAGAACCAAGGACAGTCTCAGAAACCTCTGGGACAACATTAAATGCACCAACATTCGAATTATATGGGTCCCAGAAGAAGAAGAGAAAAAGAAAAGGTCTGAGAAAATATTTGAAGAGATTATAGTCAAAAACTTCCCTAACATGGGAAAGGAAATAGTCAATCAAGTCCAGGAAGCACAGAGAGTCCCATACAGGATAAACCCAAAGAGAAACACGCCGAGACACATATTAATCAAGCTATCAAAAATAAAATACAAAGAAAAAATATTAAAGGCAGCAAGGGAAAAGCAACAAATAACATACAGGGGAATCCCCATAACGTTAACAGCTGATTTTTCAGCAGAAACTCTGCAAGCCAGAAGGGAGTAGGAGGACATATTTAAAGTGATGAAAGGGAAAAACCTACAACCAAGATTACTCTACCCAGCAAGGATCTCATTCAGATTCAATGGAGAAATTAAAACCTTTACAGATAAGCAAAAGTTAAGAGAATTCAGCACCACCAAACCAGCTTTACAACAAATGCTAAAGGAACTTCTCTAGGCAGGAAACACAAGAGAAGGAAAAGACCTACAAAAACAAACCCAAAACAATTAAGAAAATGGTAATAGGAACACACATATCGATAATTACCTTAAATGTAAATGGATTAAATGCTCCAACCAAAAGACACAGATGGGCTGAATGGATACAAAAACAAGACCTGTATACATGCTGTCTACAAGAGACCCACTTCAGACCTAGGGACACATACAGGCTGAAAGTGAGGGGATGGAAAAAGATATTCCATGCAAATGGAAAACAGAAGAAAGCTGGAGAAGCAATTCTCATATCAGACAAAATAGACTTTAAAATAAAGACTATTACAAGAGACAAAGAAGGACACTACATAATGATCAAGGGATCGATCCAAGAAGAAGATATAACAATTGTAAATATTTATGCACCCAACATAGGAGCACCTCAATACATAAGGCAAATGCTAACAGCCATAAAAGGGGAAATCGACAGTAACACAATCATAGTAGGGAACTTTAACACCCCACTTTCACCAATGGACAGATCATCCAAAATGAAAATAAATAAGGAAACACAAGCTTTAAATGACACATTAAACAAGATGTACTTAATTGATATTTATAGGACATTCCATCCAAAAACAACAGAATACACTTTCTTCTCAAGTGCTCATGGAACATTCTCCAGGATAGACCATATCTTGGGTCACAAATCAAGCCTTGGTAAATTTAAGAAAATTGAAATCGTATCAAGTATCTTTTCCGACCACAATGCTATGAGACTAGATATCAATTACAGGGAAAAAAACTAAAAAATACAACACAGGGAGGCTAAACAATACGCTACTAAATAAACAAGAGTTCACTGAAGAAATCAAAGAGGATATCAAAAAATACCTAGAAGCAAATGACAATGAAAACACGATGACCCAAAACCTATGGGATACAGCAAACGCAGTTCTAAGAGGGAAGTTTATATCAATACAATCCTACCTCAAGAAACAAGAAAAATCTCAAATAAACAACCTAACCTTACACCTAAAGCTATTAGAGAAAGAAGAACCAAAAAACCCAAAGTTAGCAGAAGGAAAGAAATCATAAAGATCAGATCAGAAATAAATGAAAAAGAAATGAAGGAAACAATAGCGAAGATCAGTAAAACTAAAAGCTGGTTCTTTGAGGAGATAAACAAAATTGATAAACCGTTAGTCAGACTCATCAAGCAAAAGAGGGAGACGACTCAAATCAACAGAATTAGAAAAGAAAAAGGAGAAGTAACAACTGACACTGCAGAAATACAAAGGATCATGAGAGATTACTACAAGCAACTATATGCCAATAAAATGGACAACCTGGAAGAAATGGACAAATTCTTAGAACAGCACAACCTTCTGAAACTGAACCAGGAAGAAACAGAAAATATAAACAGACCAATCACAAGCACTGAAATTGAGACTGTGATTAAAAATCTTCCAACAGGGGCTTCCCTGGTGGCGCAGTGGTTAAGAGTCCGCCTGCCAATGCAGGGGACACGGGTTCGTGATCTGGGAAGATCCCACATGCTGCGGAGCAACTAAGCCCGTGAGCCACAACTGCTGAGCCTGCGCGTCTGAAGCCTGTGCTCCGCAACGGGAGAGGCTGCAACAGTGAGAGGCCCGCACACCGCGATGAAGAGGGGCCCCCACTTGCTGCAACTGGAGAAAGCCCTTGCACAGAAACGAAGACCCAACACAGCCTAAATAAATAAATAAATTTAAATTTCTAAAAAAAAAAAAAAAATCTTCCAACAAACAAAAGCCCAGGACCAGATGGCTTCAGAAAAGAGCTAACACCTATCCTTCTCAAACTCTTCCAAAATATAGTAGAGGGAGGAACACTCCCAAACTCATTCTATGAGGCCACCACCACCCTGATACCAAAACCAGACAAAGATGTCACAAAAAAATAAAACTACAGGCCAATATCTCTGATGAACATAGATGCAAAAATCCTCAACAAAATACTAGCGAACAGAATCCAACAGCACATTAAAAGGATCATATACCATAATCAAGTGCAGTTTATCCCAGGAATGCAAGGATTCTTCAATATATGCAAATCAATCAATGTGATACACCATATTAACAAGTTGAAGGATAAAAACCATATGATACTCTCAATAGATGCAGAAAACCTTGTGATAAAACTCAACACCCATTTATGATAAAAACCCTCCAGAAAGTAGGCATAGAGGGAACCTACCTCAAAATAATAAAGGGCATATATGACAAACCCACAACCAACATTGTTCTCAATGGTGAAAAACTGAAACCATTTCCTCTAAGATCAGGAACAAGACAAGGTTGACCACTCTCACCACTGTTATTCAACATAGTTTTGGAAGTTTTAGCCACAGCAATCAGAGGAGAAAAAGAAATAAAAGGAATCCAAATCGGAAAAGAAGAAGTAAAACTGTCACTGTTTGAAGATGGCATGATACTATACATAGAGAATCCTAAAGATGCTACCAGAAAACTACTAGAGCTAATCAATGAATTTGGTAGAGTAGCAGGATACAAAATTAATGCACAGAAATCTCTTGCATTCATATACACTAATGATGAAAAATCTGAAAGAGAAATTAAGGAAACACTCCCACGTACCACTGCAACAAAAAGAATAAAATACCTAGGAATAAACCTACCTAAGGAGACATAAGACCTGTATGCAGAAAACTATAAGACACTGAAGAAAGAAATTAAAGATGATACAAACTGATGGAGAGATATACTATGTTTCTTGGATTGGAAGAATCAACGTTGTGAAAATGACTATAGTACCCAAAGCAATCTACAGATTCAATGCAATCCCTATCAAACTACCAATGACATTTTTCACAGAATTAGTACAAAAAATGTCACAATTTGTATGGAAACACAAAAGACCCTGAATAGCCAAAACAATCTTGAGAAAGAAAAACGGAGCTGGAGGAATCAGGTTCCCTAACTTCAGACTATACTACAAAGCTAAGGTAATCAAGACAGTATGGTACTGGCACAAAAACAGAAATACAGGTCAATGGAACAGGATAGAAAGCCCAGAGATAAACCCACACACATATGGTTACCTTATCTTTGATAAAGGAGGCAAGAATATACAATGGAGAAAAGACATCCTCTTCAGTAAGTGGTGCTGGGAAAACTGGACAGCTACATGTAAAAGAATGAAATTAGAACACTCCCTAACACCATACACAAAAATAAACTCAAAATAGATTAAAGACCTAAATGTAAGGCCAGACACTATAAAACTCTTAGAGGAAAACAGGCAGAACACTCTATGACATAAATCACAGCAAGATCCTTTTTGAACCACCTCCTAGAGAAATGGAAATAAAAACAAAAATAAACAAACGGGACCTAACGAAACTTAAAAGCTTTTGCACAGCAAAGGAAACCATAAACAAGATGAAAAGACAACTGTCAGAATGGGAGAAAATCTTTGCAAACGAAGCAACTGACAAAAGATTAATCTCCAAAATATACAAGCAGCTCATGCAGCTCAATATGAAAAAAACAAACAACCCAATCCAAAAATGCGCAGAAGACCTAAATAGACATTTCTCCAAAGAAGGTATACAGATTGCAAACAAACACATGAAAAGATGCTCAACATCACTAATCATTAGAGAAATGCAAATCAAAACTACAATGAGGTATCACCTCACACCGGTCAGAATGGCCATCATCAAAAAATCTACAAACAATAAATGCTGGAGAGAGTGCGGAGAAAAGGGAACCCTCTCGCACTGTTGGTGGAAATGTAAATTGATACAGCCACTATGGAGAACAGTATGGAGGTTCATTAAAAAACTAAAAACAGAACTACCATATGACCCAGCAATCCCACTACTGGGCATATACCCTGAAAAAACCATAATTCAAAAAGAGTCATGTACCACAATGTTCATTGCAGCACTATTCACAATAGACAGGATATGGAAGCAACCTAAGTGTCCATCGACAGATGAATCGATAAAGGAGATGTGGCACATATATACAATGGAATATTACTCAGCCATAAAAAGAAATTAAATTGAGTTATTTGTAGTGAGGTGGATGGACCTAGAGACTGTCATACAAGTGAAGTAAGTCAGAAAGAGAAAAACAAATACTGTATGCTAAGACGTATATATGGAATCTAAAAAAAAAAAAATGGTTCTAATGAACCTAGGGGCAGGACAGGAATAAAGACACAGACGTAGAGAATGGACGTGAGGACACGGGGCAGGGGAAGGGTAAACTGGGATGAAGTGAGAGAGTGGCATGGACATATATACACTACCAAATGTAAAATAGATAGCTAGTGGGAAGCAGCTGCATGGCACAGGGAGATCAGCTCGGTGCTTTGCGACCACCTAGAGGGGTGGGATAGGGAGGGTGGGAGGAAGACGCAAGAGGGAGGAGATATGGGGATATATGTATGCATATAGCTGATTCACTTTGTTATAAAGCAGAAACTAACACAACGTTGTAAAGCAATTATACTCCAATAAAGATGTTAAAAAAAATTACACACACACACACACACACACACATACAGAATTAAAACTAGCCATGATTTTATCACTTTCCATTAATTAAAAACATCTTTCAGAGAAAGCAAAGGTCTCCTTATCCAGCCCCTCTTGACTGCATGTCTGCCCGCCATCCGCCCCACTGACTCTGGGTAATCATTTTCTTGAGTTTGTTTGCAACTTTAAAGTCCATTTTTAAATACTTTCATATACATATTTGCATCTATAACCAATACGTAGTATTGGTTTGCATGTGTTTTTAAAGTATACACAAGTTGTATTATTACCATACTATCAATCAGATTTGCTCTTTTTAAAAACTCAAGTGCTGCATGGTATTCCATCGTATGATTTGTCTAATCTCCTACTGATGGACATTTAGATTGTTTGGCATTTTTTCATTATTAGCAACGATGACAAGAAAATCCTAATCACATCCTTCTATACACATGGCAAGATTTTCTCCAGTGTGAGAAGGGGCCCTTGCTGTTCTGATTCGCTTTGCTCTGTCTACTAAAACGGCTGAGCATCTCCTCCTAGGCTGCCAGCTCATCCAACTTCCCCTTTTAGAAGTGAGCTGCCCAGGTCAGTATTTGTTAAGAACAAACAAGCCACATTCAGAGGTAACAAACACAGCTGTCCAAGGCAAAGCAAATCACCCCCCTTCTCCTGCTTGCCACTACTGACCCTTCTTTTCATGGCTGCCAGAGGGAATATTTACTTTTCCTTGGCATGGCGCTTAGTCCAGTGAGAGAGATGTCGCTTCCCAGGGCATCCCGAAGCATGGCAGGCTGACCCCGATCCTAACACAGCCTTCAGGGCCGCAGCACCAATAACCACCCAGCGCCCAACTCTACAATTAGAGGGCACGCTGGCGCTTCAGCTGGCTTCCTGCTGTGAGGCTTTGCGGAGAAAGAGGTTGTCACCCGTTCTCTCCACAGTAGCTCCTCCCCATGTCCATCTGAAAGGGCACTCCCAGATCTCACTGTCATCTCCTAGAGGCAATTCAAACACTGGCCACAGAGGATCTCCTGACCCCCAGACAGGCAGAGATGCTGGGTGCCTTCTCACCGCCCGCCTGAAGTGGCGGGGTTGGAAGGTTTAGTGGAAAGCGCACAGGCTTGCACTCATCAGCTGTGTGACTACAGGGAAGTTACCTACCATCTCTGAGTCTCAGAAACCTTCCCAGTAAAGATTTGCGTGGTTGTAAGAACCAAGAGAAAATATGCTACACGTGAAGGGATTGGAAAATCCCAGGCACTCAATTGACAGTAACCGACGGCAAACCAAGAGGCCCTTGTTAAAAATCAATACATCAAACAAAGATCAGCTCTGTGCAGACACAGAGGTCAAGATGTGGTCCAGATCCTGGTTGGGGAGACACAGTGAAGACATACGCAGACCAAAGTCGGGATCATCCAGAATTAACCGCTGAATTCAGTGGGCTGGAAATGAAGTCTTCAGGGAGAAGGTGGGATGTTAAGCTGGGTCTGGGCCCCAGGGATACTTGAGGACATTTTTAATTGTCACAGCTTGAGGGTGGAGGTGCCACTGACATCTAGTGGCAGAGGTCAGGGATGCTGCTGAACATCCTACAGTACACAGGACAGCTGTCCACGATGAAGAATTAGCCAGCTCAGCATGTCAAGTGCCCAGGTTGAGAAGCTCTGCGTTAGGTCATGGGAGAGAGAAGGGCACTCTAGGGCAGGGAACAGACATGAGTGAGTGCAGCATTTTCCTGAGATTGTAAGGATGTGTATCTGGCTCAAGCCAAAGCCACAAGCTGGGGGATAATAGGTGGGAGTGGAGGGGGCAGGCAAGGTGTGCGAATAGGTAAAAATGGTCATGACTCTTACTAAAATAATAACCTGAGGTCAGAGGACAGCTGCTTGGATTTCCCACAGCACAAGGCTGTGTGCAAATACCATCCCGACCAAGGTCCCAAACCTTCCACCACCACGTGGCTGCTTTAGTGTCCAGCCGTCCCCCACCCACCAAGGACCGCACGTTCTGACAGCTGCCATCTTCTGGACGACAGGCATTTTTCACATAAGATGTGTGATGGCAATCTTGCTGCCACATCTATCACCGCAATGCAATTATTAAGTACTAAGTCATCGGATTCCCATTTTTTTTATTAATCCTGAACAAATGTAACTGCCAATTACAAGCCTCTGATCTGCATGAGATAACAGGGGTTGCTATGAAGCTGAAATGAGTCCAGCCAAGAGCAAAGAAATCGGGCAATCTGAATTCAGACGGAAAGTGTCACGTGGGCCACCTCTATGAATATGTTTATGGAAGCATAGGAATCTGAGGACCCCATTTTGGGAACCTATGATGTGGTCCGACTGCTTCATTGTACAGAAGATGAACCTGAGGTCTAGAGAAACTACTTAGAAAAATTAACATTGATCTAGGCCCGCGTCACGTGTCAGGCACTGTGCTGAGCGCTGGACATGATATCCCACTAATTCTCTCAGCCACCCAAGGAAGTAGGTACTATTATCATCCTCATTTACTTGCCTTTCAGAAAGACTAAGAAAGGTAAGAGGCAGGATTTGAACCCAGGTCTCTGTGGTTCCAGAGCCCATGTGCTTGCCCGTAAGGTGGTGGTCCTCTACCCAGGGCAGCCAGCTGGCGTCACTGCTGACCTTGAACCCAATGCCATGACCTTCAGTCAAGTACTCAGCAGATGCTGCTCAAATGCAAGAGATTAAAGGATGACGGTGCAGCCCCCAAGTCATGTGGGACCCGGGAAATTCTACCCTCAAGAGGCAGTCTGGCTTTTTTTTCCCCCAGTCTGAATGCTTTAAATATTGTCTAACCTTAAAAAATAATGAGCCCAGCTGAGCTAGACAGGCCAGTGAATACAGACAAAACAGTTACTCATCTCTGGAGCAAATAAGCATGTAAATGGTGGTTCTGCTTCCTTTGCCTTCATCTGTGCAGCAGGTTAACAGCATTTTTCAAGAAGTGGTTTAGGATTATGCGGTGGAATGATAATTTATCCATTCAAAATACAAGTCTTGCTAATTAGGTCATGATGGTACTTGTTTATCATCTGAATTTGGAGCACATATCGTATTGATCTACAATGTTGTCCGTGGGCACAAGGAGCTTATTAATACGGGCTTAGCTCTGCCAAATGTTCTCATGAACCATAAACCCGCCCAGAAACCAATTTAAGGGATCTGGGCGGACTGCAGATGTAGGGCCTGCTGTGATGACGCTTCCACTGGGGCTGCTAGAAAGGGATGCTCTGCCTTTGGAATCTTTCCCCCTGCTTTTGACCAGAGTCCCCAAATTGTAGAGCATATGCTAATTCTGGCAAGAGAAGTTACAGGTACAATGAACTCTCGTGGTTATGTCATTAGACATTGGGAGGATAAACACTGAACTTGTAGGTGTTGAATTGAGTCCTGTATTTTATTTTTATTTTTATTTATTTTTAAAAATTATTTATTTATTTATTTATTTATGGCTGTGTTGGGTCTTCGTTTCTGTGCGAGGGCTTTCTCTAGTTGCGGCAAGCGGGGGCCACTCTTCATCGCGGTGCGCGGGCCTCTCACTGTCGCGGCCTCCCTTGTTGTGGAGCACAGGCTCCAGACGCGCAGGCTCAGTAGTTGTGGCTCACGGGCCTAGTTGTTCCGCAGCATGTGGGATCTTCCCAGACCAGGGCTCGAACCCATGTCCCCTGCATTGGCAGGCAGATTCTCAACCACTACGCCACCAGGGAAGCCCGAGTCCTGTATTTTAGATGGTGTTCATGTAACCAAAGGGTCTAAGTGTTCTGGCTGCAGCAGCAGGGAAGAGCCCTTATTCATTTTCTCCCTCTCTCTCTCTCCCTCTCTCTCTCTCTCTCTCTCTCTCTCTCTCTCTCTCACACACACACACACACACACACACACACACATAGCATGAGAATGGTCCCATCACACACCTCTGTTCCCTGGTCAACCTCAGGTCAGGTCATTGGTCAGTGACAATCAAGGCTTAGCATGGCTTAGCTCCATGGACTCTTCCTAATGTTTATGCTGAATTCTGGCTCTTTTACTGGCTGTGTGGCTTTGGGTAACTTAGGTTACCCCTCTGTACACAAGTGGCCACATCTGTGACAAAGGGATAATGAGCCTGCTATGTTGCAGGGTTCTTATGAAGTCTACATAAGAGAGAGCATGTGAAATACCGAGTGCATAGTAGACACTCAAGGTTTCCTGCCTCCACTTAATCCTTCCAGAAATAACTGGCTCGCTCACAGCAATACATCCACGAAGGCAAATTGCCATAGAGCACAGGACTCAACGAGCACAGGTTCACAGGCAGAGATGATGACCTGGGTAATGGAAGGAACAGCTTATCCTGAGGGGATGATATTGCAAAGGCTTGGGAACCAGACTTTTGGCAGTACCCATCCAGGTGTAACTCAAAGACACAATCCTGTGGTTGAGTACTTTCAGAAAATGCCAGCTACCATCTCCTCCACTTAGGGACTCCTAATGCACCCAAGTGCATCCAAGGCTTGAAACAGTCCCAAAACAAAGAAAATGGTTTAATTTGGTTTTACCCAGTGTTACCCATACTTCTTAAATCACAGAACTTTTTTTGGGGGGTGCTGGGAGATGGCATGAAAAAGTTTTCATTTTAGACACTCAGGGTAATGAAAAGACTCAGAATGAGAACAGAAGGCAGGAAGAGGAATGGAAGGTCAGAATTGTTGCCACCCTCTCAAGATTTAAGGGCCAGAAATGGCAACGGTCCCTGACCCACCCAGACTCTACCCAGGAAAGGACAAAAGCCGGCGATGAGTCTTTCATAGATCAGATGGCACAGAGCCAGAATGTCCAATCCAACCTTCCCCAGACATTTCCCTGGACTTCCGGCTTCGACCGGAGTGAGCTGGTTACAGGAACAAGCCACAGCAAAACCTTGTGTTTAAATGATTTGCACAGACAAATGCAGAGGCTGCATCCCTGGGCTGAGTCAAAAGATGGAAGCCATGGGCATCCCAAGTGTCCATCAAACATCACCCTTATTTTAACTGCATCTACAACAGGGAGGAAGAGAGAGAGGGAAGGGAGTGGGGAAAGAGGGAAAATCGAGGAGAAGGATGCCGAGAGAGTGGGAGACTGGGGCAGTGAAAGGGACCAGGTGAGGAGGGAGGAGAGGGGACCAGGGGTAGAGAGAACTGGAAAAAATAATTAGCGTTCCACCCCATTTAATACCATTATGGTGCTGGGCAGCTGATGTTCTCCGGGGCCCCCAGAATACCTGAGGTACCCACCACAAACTTGCCAAGTCCAAGCTATTCTTCCTGCTCTAGGTCAAATGACAGACTTTCCAGCCAGATGGGAGGTTCCAACCGTAACTGAATGAGCCCAAGAGGGACTGGATGGGTGATTCCATTTCTCCATGAGGGTCAGGAGCAGATGCCCTGAGTCGCTGCTACCAGGGCAATTCCTACCATTCAGCTGAAAGCCTGGGCTCACACTTGCAAAATCTAAACGGCTGCCCCCTCCATGATCTGAGAAGGGGACCCACAAGAGCCCCCTGAACAAAAAGATCTCATTTCCCACACTGCCATTAAGATAATATATAAAAGTCCCTTTCAGAGTCTCATACTTTTGGGTTAAGAAATCAATTCATCCAGACATGCAAATAAATTTTACAGTCCCCATGGAGTGAAAATCTGTGATAGAGCAGCCTAAGACCTGATGGGAAAAACAGGATTAGGAGAACTCAGTTTTTATAAGGACCTATGAAAGGGCTTATTAATATTGTTAGGTCACCTAACTACAACACATGCTGTTTATCAAGGAGACAAGCAGTGACACTTTATACATCTAAATTGCAATAATGAGGGCTGTTAATGCATCATGATTTATCATCCCCTGCTTGCAGGAAATTTCTCAGGATCTCCCTCCTCACAGTTTCCATAAGATGCTGATATTATAATTTTGCATTGTAGGAGGTAACATGCAGACGAACATAATTTGTTTTCCAGAGTCTGGCCAGGCATCCAAATGTTTGATGTCCTGGTTTTATCACCATTCCTGTTATACTTCATGCAAAATTATCCAGGTTGATATGCATGTGTGTATGTGTATATACACTCGAGTGTATGTTATATATATGCATGCATATATGTAAATACACATAGACACATGTGTCCGTGTATGTGTGTATATACATATTGCATGTATGTGTGCATATGTGTGTAAAGAAATCTGAAAGAGGGAAGGAGGTGATAAAGCCAACCTTCTCAGCTTTTAGTTCTTCCAACTAAAAAAGACATTTAAGAATCATGTCCCCTTGGAGCTGGACCATTCCATCCTCTAAACAGAAGATGGACTCAGCCCTCTCAGGTGATAGGGCAGATGTACCATCACAGCAGGAGGTGCCAGAAGCACGTGGATGGGAAGCTAAAGTAAGATTACCTTTCTGGACCAAACGTAAACAAAGTAACTTTTTAATGGGCAAGGTGCTATCATAATCATTACCTGATGTATCCTTAAAAAAAACCCAACATACTCTAAAACTTATTATTCCCCATATGGAGGAACCCAGGTGTGGGAAGGACAATCAATTGCCTGCAGTCACGGAGCAGGTAAGGTAAGTCATGGCAGGACTGGGGATAGGACTCAGACCTGCCAGCTCCAAGCTGGGGTGTGCCCTCCGCATGCAGCCTCTCCCAGCCTGGACAGTGGGAGCCAATTAAAACAAACAAGCCCAAACCCTCCATTCACTACACAAGCACACCAGGGCCCTCTGTGTGCATGACTCTGTGAGGTCCTCAGGACTAGGAGTGACACATGGACATGAGAGCAACAGCCATGGCCAGAAGCTGCCTGAGGAACACAGGGAGCAAGGGCAACTCACCATCACCTGGAACCCTAAATAAAATCCGGGAGTCTCTAAGTCCTCAGCAATTTCTCCATCACAAGACACTCACTGTGACTTTGTGACCTTCGCCAAATTACTTAACCATTCCGCGCCTCAGTTTCCTCATCTGTAAAATGGCGAGATAATCACTCCTCCTCCTTTTGGGTTGTCATGAGGATTAAATAATTTAAAATATAAAGTGCTTACAATAGCACTGGGCACATCCACAGGCAGCATTATTTAAGTCTGGCTACACTGCATTACTTCTCTTATTACTGTGATTAAGAATAACCACACATCATCAAGACACAGGTTCACCCATGCATGTGCATGCATGCACACACACACACACACACACACTTTTTTCCCTTCTCTCACACACAACTGGTGACTGAGTCACATTTTGCAAAGAGAAAGTGGACTTGGCAACAGAGCCTCGTAATGCAACCTTCTTTATTTTCTGTCCTCAGCACTCCTTTATAAATAGGTTCGCCAAATTGATGCTTAATAGCTTAATATCGGGTTCATATTAATCTCACCCTGTCTGAGCTTCAAAGGGACAAAATGTTCTGACTGTTAATGAAACGGACTTCAGTTGCAAGTTTCCAAGAGACCAGAGGCAGAAAAAATACCAGCTGATCCAGAAAGACAAACATCTCCTTGGTGCTCTTTTAAATCCATCTGGGTTTATAGAGCTACCGCCCTAAGCCGGGAAGAAACCCAACAGCCTTAGCCCAGCAGGCACAAGGCACCGCAGACACTAGATGGCACTAGAACATGCTTGAAGCCTCAGCCTCTTTCAGCCCTCCTCCCACCCCACCCCGCTCTGCCGATGGGTTCACTGAGGCAAGATGTGGGACAGAAACCGTGCAAATTGGAATAAACTATCCAGTGTTAGCAGTAGTCAAGGAAGGAATATTCTATGCTTGCTTTTACCTCCCTGGACAAAATATACCCAGGCATTCTTTTCTGAATTTCAAAAGGCAAATCATCACAACAATGTGAATATACTTCCTACTGAACTGTACACTTAAAAATGATTAAGGTGGTAAATTTTATGTTATGTATGTTTACCGCAATTTAAAGAAAGAACTAGAAAAAAAAGGCAAATCATCTCCACTAATAGGAAAAGCATTTTCACTCATAAAAATAATCACAAAAATGCAGTTTGGAACCATCTCTTGCTTGGGTGTAATGCCCTCCAGCCTCAAAGCAACTAAAAAAGTAGCTCTTTTACAAACTGGTGGACTCCAGAATAATGCAGGGCACCATCGGGCAGCTGGGCCCTCAGTTCATTATGAAAACCTCACCTCGTGTAAATACCAACTTTCCCACCTTTGAGAAGGCTCTGAAGCAGGTTGTTCTCATAGAGAGAGAGGTCCTGTGCCCCAAACTAGCTCTGTAATGCTTCTGCTGCTGCTTCACATCTCACTATGTGCAATTCACTTGTGTTGAAAGGCAAGAGACCCACATTGAAACGTGGATTAATGATAGTGGGCGAGAGCTGGGGGAGATGGGCATGGCTCAGAGAGCCTCCCGAGTTCCTCTAGAGTGGGAAGGGCTGCTCCTCTGGTCTTCTACTATTCCAGCGAGCTGGGACCTGCAAGGCTCAGTTTGGATTCCAGAGGAAGTCCAGTGAGTGCATCCTGAGAGGGGCCAGGAACAGGTGGGCACCAGGCAGAGGTCTGGGGCCAGCACAGGGCAGGGTGAGGACCCTGGAATCCTGGGAGCAGGAGAGCCGATCCATGAAAGGGACAGAGGTCAGGGGCACTGGACTTGGGATCAGCTCTGACACTGTCTAGAAGAGAGGACCTGGCGAGTCTCTAAGGCTCAGCTTCCACCACTGCACATCGGGGATGACAATGAGAGCGGCTCCAGAACCAGCTGCTGCATGAAGGACACAGCACAGGGTCGGGCCCCAAGCAGGCGCTCAGACTGGGGCTGAAACACTGAGAATGACAGGGGAGCTAGAGGCACCTGAAGAGGAAGCTCAGGTACATCACTGTCTGGGCTCAAGGGCATCCCTGGCTTAGAGGATAGAACTGCTTGAGAGTCCTTGTGACTTCATCTGAGCAGGGGCGCACTGCCCCCAGCCTTCTGGGTTCCTCTGTCTTAAACTCCCCTTTAAAATAAACCCTCTAATAGCCTCTTACAACCCCGAGGACCAAGGTCTAAGGCCAGCCCCGTCCAGACTCACCCAGTCCCAGGAGACCTTCCAAGACCGGTCTCTCCACACTCGGGTCTTCACATCTGGGTGCTACTGTGGGCCACCGTCTCTTCACCTTATGCCTCACACTCGCTGTTCCCTCTGCCTAGAAAACTCTTTTCTGCTCAGACTCCTACTCTCCCTTCAGGCCTCACCTTAATGCCCCTTCCTCAGGGAAGCCAGCCTTGTTCACACTGTGCCCTGCACACTTCCATACACGAGTCATCACATTTGAAGTTGCTTGTTCAGTGCCTGTCTTCCCACTACACAGGGAACCGTGTGCACAGGATCTCAGCTGATAAAAGTTAGCCAGTACTATTATTATCTGTTCAACAAATATTTACCGAGTGCCTTTTGTGTTCCAGGAACTGTTCTGGGGGCTTGGGCTACAGCAGTGAACAATACAGATAGAAAGATAGAGAGACAGACAAAGATAGAAGAAAAAAGAGAGAGAGAGAGAGATAGGAAGAAAGAAAAGAGAGAGAAAGAGAAAAGGGAGGAAGGAAGAGAGAAAGAGAGGCTGTTATCTTTCTGTTTGAAGTAGGCAGAGAGCTAATGCCATACACTCTTCTAAATTAACCCTTCTCCCTCCCGACATGACCACCTGCACATTCATGTCTGTGAAAGCCCATTAAATCTCTCAAGCTGGATACGGGAACCAATTCCCTCTCCTCCCCACAAACATCAAAGCTCCTATTACATCTCCTTCCCTAACCTCTCTCGAGTCTGTCCACTCCCTCCGTCTACATGGCAGACCGCCAAGAGCCTCCATTTGGATTACAGAGGTGGCCTCCCAGCCATGGTCTCTCTCTATGAATCTTGGCCTCTGATCATCACTACTCCACCCTGCAAACACAGTGGTTTTTCCAAGCGCAAGTCTGACCATGCCCTTGGGACTCCCCCTGCTCTTGGAATAAAGTCCAGTTTCCGTGGCCCACAGCTTCTGCAGACCTTCATTAGAACCCTCTGGCCTCTCTATCCAAGGGCCCCAGGGCGGCATCCATTCACTTGACGTTTGAGTCATCTTTAGCTGTCGAAGCACCCGGCACACAGGCAGGCAGGGTAAGTCGCCTTTAAATGCGTGAGATGGACCGACGTTCTCCAGCTAACAGAAGGCAGAGAAGCCCCCTCTCACTGGGTCCCGAACCCTACGGGGTGGGTATTTATACAGATGCTGATGAACTGTTTGCTTAGACACCATACTACAAATAAACAGGAAATTAATTACCCAACTTTGAAGTCCCATTCTGAGTTTAATTGCAAGCTGCATAATTGCTTTGCATTTCTAAAAACCCTCCGCCATCAATGCGCAGCATTTAAGTTATGAACATCCTGCTGCTGCCTGATGCCTGAGATCAGTGGGTGTGGGGTGGCTCCTGCCTCCCCTGACGTATGTCCACCAGGAGGTGGCTTAGGCTCTGCTTTGGGGACACAGTTGGAGATATTCCTGACATACCCCTTTGGAAGGGCCTTAGAACACCTCAACTAGAGGACCTTTGACCCACAGAACGAACTCCAGGGAAAGCAAAGATAACTGCATATCTCGGGCACGTAGGGGAACATAGTGATTTAGAGAGTGAGCTTTGGAGTCAGGGTCAAATCCTTACAAGCTATGTGATCTTGGGCAGGTTACTTAACCTCTCTGAGCCCCCTGCACCCTAACCTATAATGTGAAGATAGTAACAGGACAAATGGTACAAAGTAGGTATGAGGAGCAAATGAGATAATCTAAATTAAAAACTGTGCACGGTGCTTCAGACATGGTCAGAACTCTACCTATGTTCACTGATTTGCTGTTGTAACTTTATTGGGGTTGCTACTTCTCATAGGGAGGTAGAAGCTGTAGTCAAAAGCCTAAATACCACCACAAGAGTGACCCAACAGCCGCAAACATTTATTGAGTAATTGCTATGTTCCAGTCCTGTTCTATGAGTTTCACAAGCATCAATTCATTTCATTCTAAGAATAACTTTATGGGCCAGGATTATTTTATGCCATTTTATAGATGGGAAAATTAAGGCACAGAGAAATCAAGGAGCCAGCCCAGGATTAAACAGCACTCCTATCTAAGTTCAAAAATATAAGCGCAAAACCCCTTCCTCTCTAGCACTGTTCTATTTTCTGATTCTAACTTCCATAATAAGCTATTCGTAACTGATATTCTTTCAAACCCCTGTTCAGCCAATCCCCAACTCCAATGCAAACCTGCAGTATTATTATGTTAATACTTCCTTAACACAAATAAATAATAAAATATAGTCTTTACAATCTGTGTATTTAGCTTTTACCAATCATATTTCCAGTCTTCTTCTTTCAAATGGAAGTACAGTTAGTTTACAGTGTTGTGTTAGTTTCAAGTGTACAGCAAAGTGATTCAGTTATACACACATATATTCTTTTTCAGATTCTTTTCCATTATAGGTTATTACAAGATACTGAGTATAGTTCCCTGTGCTACACAGCAGGTCCTTGTTGTTTACCTATTTTATATATAGTAGGGTATATATGTTAATTCCGAACTCCTAATTTATCTCTCTCCAGTCTTCTTTATTAAGATCACAAGATCAAGTGTCCAGGAGTATGGGTGTTATTTATTTTTTAATGTGTATCTTTCTTTTAAAACATGAAAGTAATGTACTCAGTGTAAAAAAAATGGGAAATGCTTAAAATTAGACATAAAAGTCCCCATCGAGCCACCACCAGAGATGACCACTGCTTACATTTGGTGACTTGTCCTCCAGGCTGATCCTGCATAGTTTCGTTTACAGAATCGAGCTCACAGGATGCACTCAGCAGTGGCTTTCATACTGGGTGGCTACACATGTTCAAATTAACCATTCAAGACACCCACTGGTCTTACAACATAGGTCCTTTGTAGATCTTAGCTTCACAGAGTTCTTTCTTCCTTTCAACAGAAATTTAAAAAGCCACAGACATGCCACATAACACCAGGAACGCTGGAACTCCTGGAGACTAAAAACCAAAGGGCAGTTCAGACCACCCAGCATCCTGTCACTGGATATGTTAACGAGCTCCCACTAGAAAACCCAAACAAGGCTGACAGCCCCAGTGGATGACCCAGGCGGGCACCAGACTTCCTTGCCCCAAAGTCACAGCCAACAGCCAGCTGGCTGCTTCTGGGGACCAGTATTCCATTTGTGACCAAGGGTCAGACTCCCCTCACTTCTCTGAAAGCTGGGCGTGGCTAAAATGAGGCTGGCAGGGTCTCTGTGATAACTCTCTTTAATAAGAGATCTAAGCATTTGGGGAAGGATGAGCGATGACACTGGGATAAAGGAAACCCTGCTCTTAGTGGGTATCAACCTCTATTTAGGAACATGGTGCAGGATGGGAGTTGCAAAGGCTGCCAAGAAGAGCAGGCCCATGTCTGGAAACTGAGGGGTGACAGGTGATGCTTTATACAGAGAAGTCAGTAGAGGTGGGTGGAAAGAGCAGGTAGCAGAGACCAACAGAAGGGAGGAGAAAAAAGGGATGGAGAGCAGTGGGAGAGTGCTAAGGCTTCCTGCAGGGAGCCTGCTGAAGCCTAGAGGGGCAGAAGGCGAGGAAGAGAGGGGAAAACAGAACTAGACTCTGCAAATGAAGGAGGAGGAGAGGCATATCATGCACAGATCACCACGCACAGCAGCTCCAAACTGGCCTTGTTTGTCACTGGCTGGGGCCCAGATAAGCCAACAGCTTCTTCCATCAGATGCCTCCCAAGAGAAGTGGCTGGCCTGGCATAACAGCCTGGATGGGGGGTGGGGTGGGGGGTGTTGGAGGGATGGAACAGGACCATGGGGCGCAGCAGTCGCACCTTCCACGTGGCTTGGAACAAACGTGCTCCTTCTTTGAGCAAGAACACATCATTCTCCACCAACAAAATTACCTGTCCAATGCCCCAAAAGGATTTACAGAACTTTGCACAAAGGCTAGTCTCCCAAACCTATTTACTTTGAATGGCAAGACTGACTTTGAACAGTTGGGCGCTCAGTAGTGGAAGGCAGCACAGGACATAAGAATAACCCTGCCATCGCTGTGTCACTTCAGAGGGTCCGTCTCACACTGAGCGAGGTGGTATAAGGAGGGCTGGATCAGGGTGCCAAGCTCACGGACAATCCCGTTGACCTACTGAGGCCTCCGTTTCCCTTTCTATAAATAAAAATTCATTCATTTGTCCATTCTAATGTAATATGTGCCACTAATAATAATAATAATTAAAATATGAATAACATGAATGATGATAGTAATACCAGTTAACATTTACTGAATGCTTACTGTGTATCAGGCTCTGTACTAGAAGCATTTCTTTTTTTTTTTTTTTTAATATTTTATTTATTTATTTATTTATTTTTGGCTGTGTTGGGTCTTCGTTTCTGTGCGAGGGCTTCCTCTAGTTGTGGTAAGCGGGGGCCACTCTTCATCGCGGTGCGCAGGCCTCTCACTATTGCGGCCTCTTCTGTTGCGGAGCACAGGCTCCAGACGCGCAGGCTCAGCAGTTGTGGCTCACGGGCCCAGTTGCTCCGCGGCATGTGGGATCCTCCCAGACCAGGGCTCGAACCCGCGTCCCCTGCATTAGCAGGCAGACTCTCAACCACTGCGCCACCAGGGAAGCCCTACTATAAGCATTTCTATGGGTTAATTAATTCACTCTATATGATAACCCTATCATTACCCCCATTTTACAGATGGAGAAACGGAGGACAGAAAGATACAGTCATTAGCCTAAGGTCACATAGTCCACAGTAAGTGGCAGAGCTGGGATTTGAACCAGGCAGTTGCTTCCAGAGCCCGGGCTCTAAAGCACTCTACTGCCTCTGTGTTCCAGGGTCTGGGAACACATAGGCGAACAAACAAGTATGACCCCTGCTTGCATGGAATGTACAGTCCCGAGGGGAGACTTGCAATAACGGATAAACACTTAATAACCACCCAGGAGAAACACATAGAACGCTGTGATCAAGAATATGAAGAGCAAAGGGAGGACAGTCTGTTTAAAGAGAGTGACCAGGGAAGCTGTGATCCTTGCAGGGGTGGCGTTCTAGGCAGAGGTAACAGCACCTGCAAAGGCTCTTAGACAGGAAAGAGCTTAGCACATCTAAGAAAGGGAAAGGAGACCATGGGGCCAGAGCCAACTGGACAAGGTGGAGAATATCAGGAAAAGCTGAGTTTGGAGACCAGCTGGGAGCTGGAACATACAGGCACAGCAGTCTTTGGCGAAGAGTTCAATCTCACTCCAAGTATTGATACGTGAAAGAAATCCCAAAATACGCCTTGCAGAACACAATCAGGAGGGCCATGGTTAAGTGAATTGCTAGGCCACACCCACGCTGTGTGACTTTTTTCAAGTTACTTAACCTCTCTGGGCATCAGTAGCCTCATCTGTAAAACAGGAATTATAATAATACCTACCTCATAGGGTTGTTGTGAGTATTAGAAAGGTCAGTCATACATGTAAAAAAAACACCTAGGCTAGTTCTGGGCATATAATAAGAGCTTGTTTGTGTGTTACTTGGTGGACTCTGCCCACCCCCACCCCCATCCACCAAAACTTCCAAGTTTTTGCCATGTATTCAATAAGTTTCCTCTTTTAGTAGGAGAGGCAGTGGTAAGGGTGGAGCCAAGAAAGAGAAGGAATGAGGCAAAATTAATTTGCACCCAATACTGCTTGTAGCCATTATGGTGACAGGCACCAGATAAACACATAAACAGCACTGAAGACCAGCTTCCTTGGCCAGCTGTTGCCATCAGCCACTTTAGACAATTATGCAGGCAGACGCATAACCTTTATATAATTAAGCATTCCCTGACGCTTTATTTGCAGCTCTTCTTTTTATTCCCTCCCCCTTTTATTTAGTCTGCTTTCAACGGTGAAGGTCCAGATGCCAGCTTCACTTGGATGTGCTGACTTAACAGTAATTTTGAGTTAAGCTTTATTTTACTGTCTATGTAAATAATGAGGCAGAGGCAGACTCAATAAAAGGCAGCCCTGGCTGGAGTCATAGTCTGGTTCCAGGACTGCAGCAGGCCTTCAGGAATCTGGGGGGGTTGCCAGGGAGAGTTAAGCAGGGAGGCGCTCTGCCACAGCCAGGGAAGTCTCCTGGAAAACAAGGCATCTGCCAGGCTAGGGGGCAGACATTTGTGACCACGGCTGCCTCCCCCTCCAAATTCAGTGTAAAAAACATTGCTGTTCCCAATTCTTCACTCTTTCTTGCACTCATGCCCTTGGCCATGCAACCATGGCGTTTGTCTCACTAGAGGTACAGTACACTTCCTGCACCACTGACTTTGGGCTTGGGCATGTGACTTACCCTGGCCATCAGGACCGCAGTATGTGCCACGAGCAGAGGCTTAAAATATGCTTGTGCAGCTGGGTGTGGTCTTCTGCACTTCTGACACTACCATGAAAACAACAGGCCCTGGGTAGCCCGTGTCTTCTCCCAGAAGCAAGAGAAACAGGTAGAGCACACCTGAGCCCCACCTGCAGAACGAAGCCAAGCCTGGCCTGCATCAGCGGAAGCCAACGAAACTACAGACTGGGTCCAACTCTCATACTGCATTATGTACATTTCAAAATATTCACTGGCGGTTACTCATGTGACGGTATCTGCTCGAGTACTTACTGTCGGTGTGGGGAGTACACAGAGAGCTAAAGCAGTGTAGCGACTCTCTGTGCTTCTCTCCTTCCCTGGACTCTAAGCTCCTCAAGGTCTGGGTCTGGGTCTTATTCCTGTTGGTCTCCCAGCGCCCCAGACAGTGTCTGCATGATAATAATCATAATCGCAACAGCCATAGCAACAGTGAATCACAGCAGCTACTATCTGCTATGCGCTTCCCACGTGCCAAGCACTACGCTAACCCTTTACCAACATTATTTCATCTGCTAATTATAGTAAATGAGGAGATGGTCTTGTGCCCATTTTTCAGAGGAAAAAACTGAGTCTTGGAGGGGTTATTCTATCAGTTCTTAACCCTCAAATGTGCAGAGCAAGCCCTTTCTATGTCCTCCCTCACCCTGAGCCTCCATTTTCTTGACCACAGCTCTACCTCAGACAGTCTCCGAGCTGTTCATCTAGATCCCCTCACTTGCTCTCGTGGGTACACAGCACAGGCCTTACTTGCTGTTTTCTGTCTGTGCACCTGGTCACCCAAACCAAACTGTAAGGTCCTAGGGGGCAGGGATCACGTCTTTAGAATGTGGTAGTTAAGAGCTTTGCCTCTGAGGTCACAAGAGTGTGGGTTCAAATCCTGGCACTGCCATTTACTGGATGACTGTACAGTCAGGGTTCTCCAGAAGGACAGAACCGATGGGAGACGGGATCAATAGACACACACAGACTGACTGATCTACTGTGAGGGAGTGGTTCAGGCAATCATGGAGGCTGAGAAGCCCCACGGTCTGCCCTCTGCAGACTGGAGGCCCAGGGAAGCCAGGGGTGTAGCTCAAGTCCAAATCCAAAAGCCTGAGAACCATGGAGCTAACAGTGTTAAGCCTCTGTCTGAATCTGAAACCCCAGGACCGGGAGCACCAACGTCCAAACATCTGAGGGGAGGAGATGATGGATGGTCCCGCAGAGACAGTGAATTTACCCGTCCTCCACCTTTTTGTCCTCAATGGATTAGATGAGGGCCACCCACACTGGGAAAGGGCCCCCTGCTTTACTCAGTCCATGATTCAAATGCTGATCTCTTCCAGAAACATCCTCATAGATACACCCAGAAACGTTTTACCAGCTCTCTGGTCATCCCTTAGGATTGTCATCCTAAGGGATGACCAGCCAAGGGGTCACATAAAATCAACCATCACAGTGACCTTATGCCAGTTCCATAACCTCCCTCACCTCATATCCTCCCCTGTAAAAAGGGGATCATAGCAATAGGAGAAACTGCTTCAAAGGATCCAATACAGTGTAAAACTAATGTCCGGTGCCTGGCAGAGTGTGGGCAATACTACTGCTGACGGCTGCTCTCTCCAGGGTCCCCAGATGGTGGGCACTGCATTTGCAAAGAAGATCGTCTCACACCTTGGCCTGTGGTCTCACGACGGTACAGCCTTACCCTTCCGAGCTGGAGGTGACCTTTTGGCTCACAGACCGTGAGAGAAGCAAAGCAGCCAAGAATTCCTAGCATCAATCACCTCAGATAGCCCATCACGCTTTCCTCCTTCACAGAAACCAGCTCTTCCCGCCTGAACACTTCTGTGAAGGTCTCTCTCCTGAGACACTGCTTCTCCCGAATTCCAAAACCAGCCATATTTTGCTGGAATGGTAACAATTTGATACACATGCTGTACCATCTTCTCAGAATTCATCGAAGTCTTGCTGATCCTAGGTGAGCCCTCGCTGGCCTGCCCTGCACCCCGCAGAGCACAGGCAACCCCTTTAGATGTCGGGGTCCGGCGCTCCCGGCGCATATGCTGACTTGATGGCACTGCCACACTTTTCTTACATGGCCACAGGCGGCAAGGTAAGCTCGGTGGTCCTCACTCGTATTCCAGCCTCGTCTCTGTGCTCCACCACCCATCTCTCCTCCTCCCCGTTACTACCATGGTAAACGCTTCCTCTCCTCCAGGTGCCTTCTGGCTTCGGGCATCACTTTGACAGAGGCAGACTCTGTCTGTGGATTTCGGTCCTCTAATTTTCTCCCATAAATCAGTCCTCCTTTCCCATGGCCACTGCTGTTCTGTCTCAATTGCTCCTCTAGATGTTCATTCATTTCATCCAATTGTATATTCAACAAATGGTTACCGAGTGCCAAGTGTGTGCTGGGGACCAGGGACAGAAGTGTGAAAGGGAGAGGCAGTTCAGCTGCGTTGCCGAAACACGGAAAGTGCAGACTGCTATCTGGAGCTGGGTTGCAGGGTTCAAATCTGGCCTCTTCACCTATTAGCTGTGTGACCCAAAGCAAATTAACCAAACTCTCTGGGCCTCAGTTTCTTTTTTGAAATTAATTCTTCAAATATTTTAAGAGAAAAGGAAATGGTGATGTCCAAGCTATCTCCACACAGATTACCCTGTGGTCCTATCTCCTCTGGATCCTTCCAAAGACCCCACACCTGGTCTCTGCCGGATTTTGTTCACACTTGTGGTGACATAATGACATGCCTTCTAAGGCATGACATGCCCTTCTAAGCTGCAGTCTGGGTCTCTTAGATCTCAATTTGGGTTTTTTTTTTTCAAATAATAAACTCAACATTTTAATATCTATGTCCTTATACAGTTGTTCTTTTTAATTTATTTTTTATTGAGGTAAGTTTCATGTGTACAACATTATACTGGACTTCTGTATATACTATGGTGTGCTGCTCACCACCAAAAATTCAGTTTCCATCTGTCACCATACAGTTAACCCTCTTCACCCATCTCACCCTCTCCACCACCCTTACCCTCCAATAACTCTCTTCTCTTGATCTGCATGTTTGTTTTTGCTTGGTTTGGTATATTCATTTATTTGGGGGATTTTATTTGTTTTTTATATTCCACATATGGGTGAAATCATATGGTATTTTTCTTTCTCCATCTAACTTATTTCACTTAGTATAATACCCTCAGGGGCCATCTATGTTGTTGCAAATGGCAAGATTTCATCCTTTTTATGGCTGAGTAGTATTCCATCACATATAGATTCCATATATATATATATATATATATATATATATATATATATATATGGAATATTCCATTATATTATAGTATATTCCATTCCATTATATAACATATATAATGTGTGTTTACATATACATAGATATATATGTGTGTGTGTATATATATATATACACATACCACATCTTCTTTATCCATTCATCTGTTGATGGACACTGAGGTTGTTTCCAAGTATTGACTATTGTAAATAATGCCACGATGAACTTTGGGGTGCATATATCTTTTCAAATTAGTGTTTTTGTATTCTTTGGATAAATACTCAGAAGTGGGAAAGCTGAAACATATGGTAGCTCTATTTTTAGTTTTTTGAGGAACCTCCATAGTGGCTGCACCAATTTACACTCCTACCAACAGTGCACAAGGGTTCCCTTATCTTCACATCCTTGCCAGTACTTGTTATTTCTTGCTTTTTTTGTTAACAGCCATTCTAACAGGCGTGAGGTGATACCTCATTGTGGTTTTGATTTGCATTTCCCTAATAATTAGTGATGATGAACATCTTTTCATGTGCCTGTTGGCCATCAGCATGTCTTCTTTGAAATAATGTCTAGTCAGATCCTCTGCCCATTTTTAAATTGGCTTGTTTTTTTTTCTGTTGTTGAGATGTATGAGTTCTTCATATATTTTGGGTATTATCCCCTTATCGAATATATTACTTGCGAATATTTTCTCCCATTTGGTAGGCTGAGTTTTCATTTTGTTGATGGTTTCCTTTGCTGTGCAGAAGCTTTTTAGTTTGACGTAGTCCCATTTGTTTGTTTTTGTATTTGTTTCACTTCTCTGAGAAGGCATATCTAGAAAGATATTGCTAAGGCTGATGTCAAAAAGCATACTGCCTATGTTTTCTTCTAGGAGTTTTATGGTTTCAGGTCTTACATTCAAGTCTTTAATCTATTTCCAGGAGATTTTTGTGTATGGTGTGAGATAGTTGTCTACTTTCATATTTTTGCATGTGGCTGTCCAGTTTTCCCAGCACCATTTATTGAAGAGACTATCCTTTCTCCATTGTATGTTCTTTGCTCCTTTGTAGTAAATTAATTGTCCATATATGTGTGGGTTTATTTCCGAGCTCTCAATTCTGTTCCATTGGTCTATGTATCTATTTTTCTGCCAGTACCATCCTGTTTTGATTACTGTAACTTTGTGGTTTGTTTATTTATTTATTTATTTGGCTGCCTGGGTTCTTAGTTGCGGCACGTGGGTTCTTTGTTGTGGCATGCGGGATCTTTCGCTGTGGCACGCGGGCTCTTCATTGTGGCACACAGGCTCTAGAGCACGCAGGCTTGGTTGCCCCGCAGCATGTGGGATCTTAGTTCCCCAACCAGGGATCGAACTCGCATCCCCTGCACTGGAAGGTGGATTCTTAACCACTGGACCACCGGGAAGTCCCAATTACTGTAACTTTGTGGTACAGTTCGAAATCAGGGAGTATTATATCTCCAGCTTTCATCTTTTTTCTCAGGATTGCTTTGGCTATTCGGGGTCTTTTGTGGTTCCACACAAGTTTTAGAATTTTTCTCTTCTATTTCTGTGAAAAATGTCCTTGGGGTTTTAATAGGGACTGCAGTGAAGCTGTAGATTGCTTTAGGTAATATGGACATTTTCACAATGTTAATTCTTCCAATCCATGAGCACAGAATATCTTTCCATTTATTTATGTCCTCTTCAATTTTGTTCAGCAATGTCTTACAGTTTTCAATGTACAGGAGTTTCACTTCCTTGGTTAAATGTATTCCTAAGTATTTTATTCTTTTTGTTACAATTGTAAATGAGATTGTTTTCTTAATTTCCCTTTCTGCTAGCTCATCATTAGTACATAGAAACACAGCATATTTTTGTACGCTGATTTTGTTCCCTGCAACTTTACTGTATTCGTTTATTGTTTCTAGTACTTTATTGGTGACGTTTTCAGGGTTTTCTATATATAAAATCATGTCATCTGCAAATACTTACAGTTTTGGGGTTTCATTTTTTTTCCTTGATAAAATGTGGATAATAGTTATTGCCTCATGGGGTTCTTGCAAGGTTTAAATGATTGACATGTACGAAATGCTCAGAGAAGTGCCCAGCACATAGTAAACATGCACATGACAGTTTCCACTTAGTACAACTAGGGCTGCTACTACCACTACCTGCAGAGTAAAAATATTATGATTCAGGTGAAAGAGATTGCCACTGCCTTGATGAAGGAGAGGTACATGGTATGATGAAGTCATCCAATGAGGAAGGGATCTGACCACTTTTTTAAAAAAGCTTGCTACATCATCACACAGCTTTGTCTTATTTCACGTGTGTTTCTCAGCTCCTCCTAACTGAATATAAATCTCGAGAAAGAAAGGACTGTCACGCACTACTTGTGAACTTGTCCCCAGACCAGAAATATAGCTGAGGGAGTCTAGGTAGTGTATTTATTAAAAAACAAAGCAGACAAGGGTGCCAAGACAATTCAAAGGGGAAAGAACAGCCTTTCAACAAGAAAGGCTGGGACAACTGGATATCCACAGGCAAAGGAATGAATCTGAACTCCTGACTCACACCATATATAAAAATGAACTCAAAATGGATCATAACCTAAATGTAACGGCCAAAACTATAAAACTCTTAGAAAAAACATAGGAATAAATCTTTGGCACCTTGGAGTAGGCAATGGTTTATTAGATATGAAACCAAAAGTACAAACAAAAGAAAAAAATAGATGAATTGGACTTCATCAAAATTAAAAACTTTTGTGCTGCAAATGGTACTGTCAAGAAAGTGGAAAGGCAGCTCACAGAATGGAAGAAAATATTTGGAAATCATATATCTGACATGGACTTGTTTGAAGAAGATATAAAAAACCCTTGCAACTCAACAATAAAAAGACAAATAACTCAGGATGACTGCTCATGGGGACAGGATTTCTTTTTGGAGTAATAAAAATGCTCTAAAATTAGATAGTGGTCCAACCGTGTGAATATACTAAAAAACACTGAATCGAGCACTTTAGATGGGTGACTTGTATGGTATGTAAATTACATCTCAATAAAGCTGTTTGAAAAATCCCAAAACAATCCAATATACTTTCAATTAATACCTCCTGTATTGGTGTTCAGGACTCCCAAATTGAATATAGAGTTCAGTTTAGAGCCTTCGATTGGCAGAAAGTGAGGTATTTCAGACACAGATTCTTATTTTTTTGCTTCTGTTCTTGGGAGATGTGTATGTGTCAAATGACACAGTGTATAATGTGCCAATACCATTTACAATATCATGCAGATGTTTTTCCCTCTAATTACTAACTCTTAAGTTCTTTTTCCCCCTCACAAAGAGCATAATGGGAAAAGACCTGAGTTTCAGGGTCTGAAGAATTGGATTCCTGCCCGGTCTTGTCATTTCCAAGCTGTGTGACCTTGGGCAAATCACTTTCTGGGCCTCCATTTTATCCTTTAAAAAAAATCAAAGAGTTTATCTAATGTTTCTCAAGCAGAGAGAGAATACCATTAATGGCATTTGGGGGAGGGGGGCCCAATTCTTTGTGAGACTGCACCCCACGATGAAGAGCATTAAATTTCCCTGACCCCATCCACTAAACGCCAATCATGTCTCCACCCCCTGCCCCATCATTTTGAAATTCACCATCAACATTTCCAAACACCCTCTCTCTCACCTACATTTCTCCAGGGTAACTCTTTTAGCTCCAAACAGCCCTTGCCCCTGGCCATACTGCCTTCCTCTTTAGTAATTTCTGCCTCCATAGAACCCTGATCACACTCATTTCCACCTTCCAGGTCTTTCCTCGGTGGATATAAACATCTTACAGAATCATCTGAATTTTACTACCAGATTGGGAGCTAAAGGGTTGACCAAGCAGAGAACAGTGCCATTTAAGGCATTTCTGAACTGGCAGAGCCCACGTGGACCTCAGTCTTGTGGACATGGCTGCAGCCACGGCCATCATGCTGCCTGTCACACTGTCAGACTGCATGGGGAGCCGGGAACTCAGACCACTACCGGTCCAGTTCCAGCTGGGGTGCTGCGATGCTTCAGATTCACTCTAGTTGATTAAGTTTGAAAATTCATGGCGTGGTTCTGATTCAAAATACTTTTAATGAAAAACAAAAAGGGACAATAATGGAAACAAAAAAAGACAACAGCAGAACGAAGATTAGTTTAGAACCCAGCAAAACCCTTCTGGTTTTTGCTTCACGTTTCAGTTCTTATCCCAGTTTTAAATATAGCACGTATTAAATATGATGTGAAGTCATATTTTAACACCCTCTGTGCGAATTTTGCAATTCTAATAGAAAACACGCCATAAATTAGTTTGAGGGGACTCGTCTTTTCTTCACATCTCAAAGTGTGATTGTGTAGAATGGATGATCAGTCACTCCAGAGACTTATTTCCCTCTTTTCTTCCAGATTCTACCTCACAATTTTTGCTCTAGAAGATGACCCTGCAATCAGAAGACTAATCTTTGTTCCTCCTGATAAATCATCAAAGTAATTTCTTCCAGACTGACCAAGACTTACACATGACTTTTAAACTGGTGCTGGTCCTCAGAAATGGAGAAAACCACATAATGTAGGGGGCCTGCTTATTCAATGACGCGTCCCAAATGCCCAACACGATAATATCTGCTGAATGAACAAAGGCTAATATGAATTCACCTCTGTTACTTACCAATAAGACAGCTTCTCCAAGGACGTAACCAGGGAAGTTATTATTGAGACGCTCTGACAACAGAAGCCCCTCCTGAGCACCCCACACCCCTGGTTCCTTGGCAGAGGGTCTGCTCCACCCAACCTCTATCTGAATGTTCACCACCTGGAATGTTCCACTGCTTTTTCCACTTGGGTAGGCCAGAAAGCAAGATGCCAAATGAAACCAAGCCTGGGGCCTGGCTCCTTGCTGGTAGGCAGGAAGGAGAAAAGCTTGTTAGCTGTCAGAGACAGAGCACCCTGGAGAGCTCACCTGATTCTTTTACATTTAGTGTTTCTCCAAAGAGGAAAAGGCTCTGGCCAGCAGCTATGGTGGTTGCTGGTTATAGAGAGGAACGCTAACCCCTGGGGAATGGAACCCACACTCAGGAGTACCTGCTCTGAGCTCCATGCTCTGCCGCCTTCTCTCACTTTTCCTTCCAGCAATCCTGCAGGCAGGCCTTCTCATCTTGGTGTTGAAGAGGCTCAGAGGGGTTAAGCAACTTGCCCAAAGTCACAGAGCTGCTAAATGGCAGAGCTTCCGCCTGACCCTATGCAAAGTCTGGGCTCTGAATGTGTTGTATCACGAATATGGCTGATACCGCTGCAAGGCGATGGGAGGTCTTGGAAAGCAGCTGGCTCCGAAATTTATACCTAAAGCCTGATTTTTTTTTTTTTTTTGACTTTCTCACATCGAATGTTCTCTGTATCCTCCGTGCCTACACAGGGCTGGCAGAGAAAATAAAGCCCCCCAGGTAACTGTCTCACACTGAGGAAGTGGTAGGTTAGGGACGTGGGCTCAGCTTCCATCAGAAGCGCCTCACGCAGCCCCCGTGAATTATGGGGTGACTGTGGGGTGACCAGGAGTAGCTCTGTGTGACTGAGACAGGACACAGCAGAGCCTGCTGGTCAGCAGCCTTTCCAGTCTCTGTGTGCAACACCCTCTTCGTGAGAGCTCAGGAACATAAGGACCACATGAAAGCCCTCTTGGGAAATGAGAGGCCCAGTGAAGGGTTTGAGCCAATCAGCTTCTTTCTTTCAAGGAGCAGAGTAATGGCAAAGGGAGACGCCTTTCGATTGACTGAGGTTCCAGTGAGCAACAACTGCGTAACAAATCATCCCCAAATGGCTCAGAACGATGACACTTCATTATCTCTCACAGTTTCCGTGGTTCAGGAATTCAGGAAAGGAGCAGCACTTCCGGCTTGGGGGTCTCACATACCGCTGTAACCAGACAGTGGCGGAGGCAGCCATGGGCCGCCCAGGCACCTCTCTCCTCCCTCAGGGGCCTCTCCAAGGTCTCTCTGTATAGACTAGTTTGGGCTTCCTTACAACAGGGCAGCCTCAGGGCAGCTGGACTGCTTACATGGCTTCTGAAGCTTTCAACAGGGAGTATTCCAAGAGCAAGGAGGAAGCTGCACGGCCTTTTATAGTCGTAGAAATCACACAGTATCACTTCTATCGTACTCTGTTGATCAAAATAGTCACAAAAGCCAGGCCAGTTTCCAGGGGAAGGCTCCACTTCTTGATGGAAGGATGACAAAGAATATGTGGACATATTTTAAAACTGTCACACTCAGATTGGGAGAAAGAGAGAAGTAACTGAACTGTGGATAGCATGGGGATGTGGACAGCGGGGAGGGACACACCAGAGAGTCACTTTCGCCAAATACACATTTCCAGAAGGGAAGCAGACAGGCACGGGTAGACCAAAAGCGTTTGAGGGAAACATCTATAAAAGGTTCTGAGCCACAAGGGAAAGACTGCCTAACAAATCAGCTAATGAGGACAAAGCACCTGTCCTTGGAGATTTCCTTCAGATGCAAACTGACCTAAATCTGTGGCCCACTGACTTCTGTGAAAAAAGCAAAATCAAAGTCATGTTCCTGCCATCTAAAGAATAACTATCACCTTGATCACACTGCAAAATCAAGGTAAAAGCTTACAAAGGGTCACAACGGGCTTACAATAAATGAGACCGTGAAGGAACAAAGAAATACGTGAAGTGCCTTTTCAACTATACATCTGGGGATGCAGAGGGGCTGCCCCCACTGGGTGTGTACCTGAGTTTCCCCAGTTGGCACTGCAGAGCACTTCAGCTCAGACCTGTTTCAGAGCCCAAGGAGGCAAAGCACACACCTCAGAGTGTTCTCTCTCAGGCTGTGGGAATGAATGCCACTCAGATAGAAGTCTGTGGTCTGGTGGTGGTCCATGTAAAAAACCTACAAGACATACTGCTGGCATACACCAATCTTTGAAATATCAGCTCAGTTTAAAAGAGACTGTGGCAGAGAGTGTGGCCAATTATTCCCCAGTATCTATCCATTCTCCCTTTCTGTCTTTTCAGATATATACTCCTGGGTTTTAGTTGAGCATATAAATACCCAAATGATTAAGAATACCTTTCTCAGCCTCTCTTGCAGCTAGTTATGGTCATGTGACTAAGTTCAGGTCTCTGGATTAGAAATAAAAGTGATGTGTGCAACTTTCAGTTCATTGCCTTGAAAATGAAGCAGCCTATCCTGGTTTCCCCTTCTTTCCTCCTTCCTGATATCTGGGAAATAGTGCCCTTTGGAGCAACCTTGGGAGAGGGCAGAGCTCCCTACTGGCCCAGACTGCTCATCTTTGGGATGTTATATGTGAGAGAATTCATCTTATTTAAGGCACTTATTTAAGTTATAACCTCCATCGTATTTTAGCCACTATATGATGGGGTCTCTTTGTTACAGCAGCTTAGCCTATTTCCTAACTAATACATAGTCCCTGGACTGTCTCTAGTCTTTTAAACTAAGAACCTAATGTTAGAAAGAATCAGAGAAGAAACACTAGAAACCAGATCCTAAAGATTCCCCCCAATTTGCTCACATCCCTGTTTTCTCTACATCTCCCATCTTCTGAGTCCCTCCTAATTGTCTGAAGTACATAATATAAGTCTTCCATGATTCCATGGATGACTGACACTGACCACTCTTTCAGTAGATGATCACTTGTAACTCACTCAAGCCAGTTCAAATGAAGACAAAGTTCTGCTCTAGGTCCCAGAGGCCTCAGTGAAAGGTAGAGACATTGGGCCTCATGGGAGCTAGAGCTGGGAATTGGGAAGCCATCCAGGATAAAGCAAATACTCTCTCCATCCCTCTCTGGGGGCTGCCACCTCTGGCCTCTTAGACGTCCCCTCTAAGCAGACCAGCACTCTCAACTGTGAATTCTGCCCTTCCCAACTGTGGCTGCCACGTGGCTGGGTCCTACCTCTACACAGTGTTTGCTCAGCCTCCTAAGGCTGACTCAGCCCTGAGTGTCTGAGTTTGAGACAGTCATTCTGATACGCTGCTGGCCAGCCCATGAACTGACTGGTCGTGGGTCAGGTGTCTAAGCCCAGTTGGGTCAACAGTGGCTGAGGTGGCGGGGAACTGTCTTGGAAAGTGACCTTTGCCCTTCCAAAGGTCCTGAGTGGAGTAGACCGTCTGGAAGGAGCTGAGGACAGGGCAGCTAACACGACATATTCAATATACTTGGGCACCCAGAACATATGGAGCATTAATGTATACATATTGTCAAACGCAAGGGCTTAACGGGACATTTCTCAAGTTAGTAGTGTTGATCAAAGGAGTGGTTATGTATTCCTGGTCTTCATCTCCAACTGAAAAATAAGTTACTAGGAAATAGAGCTGCTGCTAGGAAGTCTCTTGATTTCTCATAGCACCTAGCAGTGCGCTCTGAAAAAGAAGACCTTCAATAAAAGCTGACCCACTGACGGTAATTTGAGCAGCGCACACATTACATAGGGCACAAGATCTCAGGGAAGAGAACTCACAGAAGGGAAACGTGGGTAAGTGTCATTTTGTGGCATTTCAGAACCAAAGACTAACCAGACATAACCTGCTGAATTTCCAGAGAGAAACAAGGAGGGAACAAGAAAGAGGTGCTGGGAGCATTTGGGGGATATGACACGATATCTGCAACATCAGAGCACCTTTTCATTTCCCACAGGTCACAGAGCTCTCAGGTAGCCAAACCGGGGCCAAAAAAAGAAAGATATTTACTGGATTGCATAACCCCAGGGAGATTTTCAAGCCTCTAGTCAAGGGTGGCAGATGGAAATACCCAGCATGTGGCCATCTAACCGCCCAAGCTATTCTCATCCTGGAGAATTCACAGAATCTATTATTCTGTGGTCTCATTTACAGTATCCCCAAGTCTCAATTAGATCTCCCCCGCCAATGGGATAGCAAAGCTCTATAAGACCCACGGAGAATCAAAATTCTCATTGCAGGCAATGATAACCAGCCCCTCCTGTGAATTCCTTTACCAGAGAGGAGCATTTGGTAAAGAATAAAATCATTTTATTTTATTTGGTAAAGAATAAAATCATTTTGGTAAAAAATTATTTCTCCTGATTTTCCTCCTCGGGCTCCACCTTCCAACGGAAGCACCCAGGGAGGGGGCCTGACGAGCTAGCCTCAACCCCCCTGACAGCTTCACGTCCCTCCACGCACCCCCCCCCCCCCCCCCGCCCCACACACACACACACAAGCACACTTTGCTCTGGCCATTTGGAATCTCTGTCTCTGAATATGCTATTCCCTCTGGCTAGATGCCCAGCCTCGTGCTTGTTGCTGGGTCCATTTTTATTTATGCTTAACGACTGGGCAGAGATTTCACTCCTCTGAAGGCTTCCCATATCCCCTAGGGAAAACAGTCATTCGCCACTGTCCCACGCATGTCCTCGTGTCCCCCACGGGGTGCTGTTCCTTCTTCTATTACAGCATTTATCACATTTCAGGGTAATTATCCGTGGGGCGTTATGTTTCTCCCTTGCTGACTATGAGCAACTGTGATCTGATTGAGCTTTGTGTTTCTTCCAGAACCCAGGTGGGCGGGGCAGTAGCAGGCACTGTGCAAATGATCTGTGTTTGAAGGAAGAGGAGGAAGAGTCAAGACAGTGAAAGGGTACTGGGTGGGGAGCTGAGGGCCACAAGCTGTCCATGGACAGACAAATGTCCCCTGCACTATCAAACAGCACAACACGGCTTGTCCTCCAGCTCAGAAAACTTGCAGAGAGACAGTAAGCCTCATACTCAGTCCCCCTGCCCCGAACCTTAGCCCACCTGCCTCAGGAAGAGCACGCTCTGCCATGTGTCCAGGCGGGATCTGCCACACGCCAGGGAGAGGGAGGGACAGATGGGGGCAGAAGCCAGGACGGGGGAGAGACGGGGAACGTAGGTGGGGAACGGGGGAGATCGCAGAAACAGCTCTGAAGATGAGCATGGTGGCTACCAGATCAGGAAGCAATTACTGTTGTGAATGGAGAATCATTCTGACTTGCTTCTAAATGAAGGACATGTTAGAAATCCTCAAATGCCCGCTGTGGTGGTTAAAGAAATGGAGGCTTTCGTGATGCAAACACTCGGTTACTAAGAAGAGAGCCCCACAGACACAGAAAGGCACAATCAACCTCTCTCAACCTCCTTCTGGTTCTTCCAATGAAGTCAGCATTTCTGCCTCTCCCGGCCCAGGTGGGCTTTCAAACTCTTAAATGAAAAGTGAAGAAACGGCTTCCACACTCCTCCTGTTAACTGTACCTCCAGCGGTTTTATTGTAGGTAAAGCCAAATAAATTCTTTCAGGGTGACGACTCGCTCCAAGGACCCCTCTAACGACGCTCTTGACATTGTCTGGCGGCACGAGTTTTGTGGTAAGTACTGACCACCCAACGAATTCTAGGTTGTGACATTTTGGGTTGGATCCCCTAACCCCAGACTACTATTTTTAAAAAATAGATAAAGCTCTTTTCCATTCATACTTGAAAATGAAACAAAAAACTAGCACTTCTCCCATCTCATGCCCTCCACGATTTCTCTACAAATCTTTGGCTGCACAGTCACTTGGTTTTATCTTGCGACAGAAAGCAAAGGTCTCCTCCAAAAGCATAAGCTCCTTTTCCTCTCAATTATCCAGTGGGGGGCCTGGAGAGGAAGGGCAACTGGAAGATGCTACAGCAGGTTCTCCGGTCCCACAAAATCAGCATCCCCACAGTGACCTGCCGCAGGCCATTTCTACCCCTGGCCACCCCCATGCAGTTTATCATCAAATCTTGACGATGCCAGCCCCAAACACTTCTTGGAGCCATCGGCCCATCCATCCCCACTGCCATCACCTTCACACGTCTGGTCCATGACTTCCCACTGCCCATAGAGAAAGTCCAAGATCCTTCATGTGGCTCCCCAGGCCACCAAACCAGGCCACTGCTGACCTCTCCAGCTTCCTTCCAAGTTATTCTCCTCCTGTCCACCAGAGGGAGAGGGTGTCACGTGGATTTTCGGTCCTTTAAATGCACCACGCTGTTCAAATGCTCAATCCTGGATCTTCTACCCTACAGTTCCTTCTGCCGAGAAGGTTCTTCTCCGCCCCCCACCCTGCCCTCCTCTTATCCAGTTAATTCCTCCTTATCCTTCCCGTTTCAGCTTCAGCATCACTTTCTCAGGAAGGTCTCAGTACCCTATAGAGTCCTGTCACTCGCTTCCAAAGCATCCTGTCTTTGCCTTTTCCACACACTCCTCACACCAGTAACCAACTCAATGCCTGTTTTTCCTACTAGGGTGTAGATGCCATCAGAGTAGAGAGCACACTCATCTTGTTCCCTATTACCGCCTAGTCCCATCTTCCATTCTAAAAGCCACATTTTTTTTCTCCCATTTTAACATTCCAAAATTGGGATGCATCTTAAAATCAATAGTCCGTCATAATTTGTCACCACTTTCTCTTTCTCAGCATGACATAAAATAATAGTGGGTCTTACACTTGATGGCATCTTGGTGTTTGTCAAAATAAGGTATGTCCCTGTATCTAATCAGCACAGTGCCTGGCACATGGCAGCCATCAATAAATACCTGATAAGTACATACTGACCTACACACACATTTCCCGAAGATCTGATATTAGTCGGGTTTTCCTACGTCACAAGTACACCTTAAAATCTCAGTGACTGACCACTTTAGAGATTTATTATCTTGCCATGGGTCTGCCGGTTGGCTGTATCTTTGTGGCCTCAGCTGGGACTGACCCCAGGTTGTGGGTTGGGTTCAGGTCTGACCCCTGTGACACTTTTCCATGGACCAGTAGTATATTTGTCTCATAGCAGATCATCAGAATGAAGGAGACCAAGCACAGGGGCACAGCACGTTCCAATCTCCCTTCTTGTCCATCTAGCAACATTCCACGGCCAAAGCAAGCCTGGCATCCACAGGTAGGGACACTTCCTCTGGCTACTGTCACAGGCTAGAGATGGGGAGTAAAGACGTGAGAGTAAGAATCCGCCCACCATAGGCCCCGTATGGAGGAGAGGTCTGTGAAGGGACACCAACCTCACATGTCCACAGCACTGAAGGACAGCTCCCTTAATGGACCATACAGAACACGGCCCTGGTCACCACGGGTGAAAGCCCCTGAGTTAGCAGTGGTGGTCTGAACAGGTCAGCCCTCTGCCCAGCAGGCACAAGGACCCTCCTCCTTGGCTCCCTCGGCTGTCAAGCTTTATTTGAGGTATTTATTTGAGAGGATAGAGTAAGAAGCAATCACTATCCCTAATTCTTTCTTTCTGCAGCTGATTATGTAACCATTGTAAGCCTAGGCTCCGGGTCCCAATCTGAGTGGGTGACTGGCTATTTTATTTATTAAAAAAATTTTTTTTAAATTGAAATACAGTTGATTTACAATGTTGTGTTAATTACTGCTGTACAGCAAAGTGACTCAGTTATACACATATATATATATATATATTCTTTTTTTTCATATTCTTTTCCATTATGGTTTATCACAGGATATCGAATATAGTTCTCTGTGCTGTACAGTAGGACCTTGTCATTTGCCCATTCTCTATATAAAAGCTTACGTCTGCTAACCCCACCTCCCTCTCCACCCCTCCCTAACCCCCTCCCCCTTGGCAACCACCAGGGTGACTGGCTAATTTAGGTCACCTGGGGCATGAGGACCAGAGGGTGAAAGACCCAAGTCCAACTGTCCTAAGGTGACTGGACAACAGAAGTGTTGATGGTCTTGGTCAGGACTTTAAGGAAACTTGGAGGAGTTCTGGTGCCCTGATTTCAGTCCCAGGGCTGTTGTGGAGACAGAGTTAATGAGGCCTGCACACCAAGTATAGAAAATGAACGTCTCAAAATGCAACCTGGGAGATGCCCCATTAAGCAAGCACAGCTCTACCCAGCACCTCTCCCCACCAGGAGGGTGCACCCTCAACTGTCCCGATTCCATGAAGACACCGAGTGCTTTCACAGCTCCCTTATGTTCTCATCTCCCTTTGCTTTTGCACTTTGGTCACTCTCCAGCAGTTCTGTGTCTCTTTGTTTGTATTTCTGCTGTGGCACTTGGCGTAGGGCTGTGCTCTGCCTGATGTGACTTCCGGGGAGCCGTATGGATTTGCTAGGGCTGCTGTAACCAAGCACCACCAACTAGACAGCTTCAACAACAGAAATTTCCTGTCTCGCGGTTCTGGAGACTGGAAGTGCCTCTTCCCCGGCTTCTGGCGGTTTGCTGGCAATTTCTGGCATTCCTTGGCTCGTAGACGCATCACCCAAGTTCTACCTTCATGTTCTCATGGCCGCCTCCCTCTGTGTATCTGTGCCCAAACATGCCCTTTTGATAAGGACACCAGTCATATGGGATTAGAGGCCCACCCTCATGCGGTGTGACCTCATCTTAACTAATTACAATGCAATGACCCAATTTCCAAGCAAGGTCACATCCTGGGGTTTAGGACTTCAACATATGAATTATAGGGGAGAACACAATTCAAGAGACACCAAGACCATTTCTGTATCCCCTGCATGCAGCTCAGGGCCCGGCACATGGGGGCACCCAATTACGTGCCCTCTAACAAAAATGCTCAAAAGGACAGCTCATGTGCTCTCTTTGCCCCCTCTCTCTCTCTCCCACACACACACAACTCTACAGAAGAAACAGGACAAAGCTGTCACTGTTACTTCTGGTGAGTTGCCAAACCTCATGGCCAGCTTTCCAAATTCTCCTCTAAGCATTATCACCAGTATACAGCAAGCAAGATAAAGAAATGGCAACCCAATTGCCAATATACTCAATTAACTATCCTGGCATTGGTGGCTTCTTCAGAAGAGCTTATCTTCCTGGCACTCCTCAGGAGGCAGGAAGGTGAAAAGGCATCATTGGTCTTTCTGACTGCGAGGGAACCTTGAGTACAAAGAGAGGAAATAGGCCAGCCTCATACACAACCTCCCCTCTGAGCTCACAGGACCCAGGCCGGGCCATGTCTGCTGTTCCTGGTCCCAGGGCAGTACTAACCGCACGGCTACATCACGGGGTGATGGAGAATGGTAGCTCGTACGTCAGAGGACCTGAGTTCCCATTCCCGGCTTCACCACTTACTCGCTGTGTGGACGTGGCACAACTATGGAACCTCTCTGTTCCTTGGGTTCTTCATCGGGAAAAATGGGGGTCATTTTCTATGAGAGGATCCTCCTCTCACAGGGATTTTGTGAGGACTGAGTAGGAAAATGTAAGTAAAATGCTTGGAATGGTGCCTGACAGTTAGTGCTTAAAATGATGGCTATTCTTATAAACACCCTGCTTGATCTCCTTCCAAAGGACTGACTCACCATCACCTGAGTCTTCATAAGCTCTCTGTTCCTAGAACGATCAGAGGTGGGGCCCACTTAAGAGGTATTCATGGTATCGGTTCTCTATTATGCCATAACAATTACTCCAAAAACCTACAGGCTTAAAGAACCAAACATTTATTATCTCACAGTTTCTGTGGCTCAGAAACCCAGGAGTGGCTGAGCTCTGGCTCAAGCCTCTTACAAGGCTACAGTTGAGGTGACTCCTGGGGCTGCAGGTAGCTCAAGGTTGGACGAAGGGAGAGGCCACTTCTGAGCTCACTCCTGTAGCTCCTGGAGGCCTCCATTCCCTGCTGGCATTTGGTCGGAGCCCCCCCCAGTTCCTTGCCGCGTGGGCCTATCCATGGTGCAGCCTACAACATGGCAGCCGCTGCCGTCAGAGTGAGCAAGACAGAATAAGCAAAACAGACGTGGAGTCTTTTGTAATCTTATCTTGGAATTGACATCCTATCACTTCTGCTGCTATCTTCTTTGTAAAAAGCGAGTCACAATTTGTACACCCATGTTCACAGCAGCATGACTCACAAAACCCAAAAGGTGGAGGCAACTCAAGTGTCTATCAACAGATGAATGGATACACAAAATGTGGTACCAATGTACAATGGAGTATTATTCAGCCCTAACTAAAAAGGAAGGAAATTCTGACATACGCTACAACACGGATGAACTCTGAAGACATACCATACGTGAACCAAGCCAGTCACAAAAAGACAAATACTGTATTATTCCATTTATATGAGGTATCTAGAATAGTCAAATTCATAGAAACAAAGTAGAACAGCAGTTGCCAGGGGTTGGGGCAGGGGGAATGGGGAGTTATTGTTTAATGGGTATAGAGTATTTTAGTTTTGCAAAATGGAAATGTTCTGGAGATTGGTTGCACAATAAGGTGAATGTACTTAACACTGTTGAACCATATACTTAAAAAATGGTTAATATGGTAAATTTTATGTTAAGTGTAGTTTGCCACAATTGAAAAAAAAAGTTAGTTCCAAGGTCCAGATCACATGCAAAGGGATGGGATTATACCAGGGCATGAACCCCAGGGGCTGGAGACCACTGAAGGCTGCCTGCCACATTGCCATGTATCCAAAGTTGGAAAGAGTCTATCTGTTCAATTAGGACTGAATCCAACATATTTAAGGCCACCTGAGTGCTGGCCACAGCCCACATGTGCACGGCAGCACCTGCTGACCCTCAGATGCACCCTCCCAGGGAAAGTTCCTAAGCAACAGAAAGCCATATGCAAAGCTTGCTCCAAAGCCACTGCTTGTGGAATTATCTGGTAACAGGTTATGCTTCCAATGAATGAAGCCGCAGTTACAATTCGATTCCACCACAGTGTTCTTTGGTCTCCAATACATCCCATCTGGAATCGAAAGGTACAGTAATGACTGCACTTTCATGGTCCCATTCCCGCCTCCGAGTCCTGGCAGGGTTTGCTGTTGCTTTGAAAGGTCAGCGTAAGGAAGGGAACTAAATGGGGACGAGAGGAAGAAGGAAGGAGAGGTGCACCCAGAGCTGGAGTCTCTCAATGGAGACACGACTTTTTCATACCCTCATCAAATTAGGAGTATTTCAAGCACCCTATTTCCTGTCTTGGGGTCAGTTTTCTCCACTCCATCAAAATAAACATTGTAAAATATAATTTTCTTTTCCCACATCAACTGAAAGCAAAGATGCATTTTTCAAGGGCTGGAAGCCCAGCAGAAGCAGATAGGATGTGTTTTAACTAAATGAGCTCGTGTACAGAAGGTGTCCAGCACAGTATCCGGTGCAGGGTAGGGCTCGATAAATATTCGCTGTTATTAAGATGACAATAGGTCAAATCCTACATGGTATAAGACGATATGTTGTCTACTCAAGAAGCCTCTGAAATTCCTCAGGAAGACACTACAGTCTCTCAAAAGCCCAGTATGGGTCAGGTTTTCCCCCAGCATGGGCACAACGGTGTTCCTTTTAACACCAAAATCAGCAGTCAGTTTGCTTTAGCAGCTACATGATAGAGAAAAGCATACCCTTCAATACCAGAATCACACTCGGAGCAGAGGGACGTTTACATCGTTAAGAGAGATGCAAAACTGCAGACTGGACAAGGGAACGGAGGTCCAGATTACCATCTCATGCGCAATGGGGGGGCATACTCCCATCGAGAGAATGACAGAATCATCTGTTCAATATAATAATAATACTGTTAATAATAATAATCTGTTCAACAATAATAATAATACTTTTTACGATTATTTTAATAGATTATGGATATTTGAACTCACGTAACTTTAGCACGTGTACAGTGTAATACTGCGCAAGGTACAAATTAAACACAGCTTAATAACAACACCTTACAAAGAAATCTTTTCTAGTCTTCAGCACTCACTGAATCCACTCTGTGCAGGGCACTACCTATGCTACTAGTTAGGATCTTGTGTGATTCGAGAGGCCAAAAAGCTTCCTGTTCTTAGGTAGCTAATGGAGATGCCTTTCCACAATGGGCATCCTTGCTCAGAAGCTGTCACACTGACGGCAGTGGACAGCTGTTACCCATGCCCTGATGGGACTAGTTTTCTGAGAGCACGTGCAAACAGAGCTTATTTTCTAATGGGAGGTCATTTGGGTATTGAAGGCACAAAGCTGAGATTCTAAGGTAAGTTGCTCCAAGTAAGACATTTGCCAAGAGTTGGGCTTTGTGTGTATGTGTCCACCACCAACTCTTCCTACCCCTCATGCTTATAATATGAGAGTACAATATATAGAGAGAAACGAGCTGGACTTGAACCAGCCTTCAGAGGAACAGTTCTTCTTAAGGGCAAGCAAAAATCTGCTTCAGCAAAATGCTGGGATAGGCATGGTCTAAGGGGGACCATTGTAGGTGTTGCTAAAAGCATCAGGACGAATTCCCTAACTTCCAAGTTTTAGACTTGAAAGTCCTTTTGCTGACCATCTCAGGGCACCATTAGTGAGTCTAGGATACATAAACGCATAAGAAACAATATATATGGAAAATTTTTCTCAATCCCGCCTATCTAAGCTAATATTTACTTGATTCTGTGATTACTGTTCCTCTACCACTGCCGGTGGCTGATGGCCAATGGCCCAACGCCATATGCTTTGGTTTATAAAAATGTGACTTTGCGTAAGCCTAGAAACACCTTGCCGTTTACCACTGAATCAGAAGTTTAGAAATCCCTAGGCAAATGGCAAGATTAGAAACCTCTCTAAAGTTAGTGGATAACAGCGGTTCACAGATGTGCACGTGAATTCGATTCACCTGGAGGGCTTGTTAAAATACAGACTGCTGGGCCCACCTCCTGGGTCGATTCGGTGGACCTGGGTACATCCTGAGCTTTGCATTCCCAAAGAGTTCCCAAGTCATGCTGACGCTGCCGGTCTAAGGATTAAACCTTGAGAACCACTGGTGAGGAGGAGACACGAGGAGGGAATTTTCTAGGTCAGGACAATCAGAAGCTACCTCTACCCAAGACTCACTTCCCAGAGCTGCTCTCTGTACAAATTTTGGCAAAGTCCATGTAGATACACATTTTGTCTTCTCTCGTCTATGGACCCCAGGCATACGGATTTGGATGGCTCATAATTCCTTAATTTGTGGTGCACTCTCACCAGTGGTCTATGCATGACCCAGTCATTCATTCATTTTTAATAACATAATAAACACCAACCAAAATAAAAGCCAGGACCTTGAAAGGAACCTGCACCTAACTTCATCTTACCTCCCATCTTTCCTGTCGCCCAACATATGAATTAACCAGCTATCCATCTTTCTCTTGCTTTTCTTTCTTACAGTATTATTAAATTTATAAACTGTGGTACAGTCATACAGTGAAATACTGAATAACGGTCAAAACAAATGAACTCTGCCAACAAACAATAAAATGGATGGATCATAGCAACATAATACTAAGTGAGAAAAGTAAAGATTACATATGGATGATACCTGTTTATAACATTAGAAATATATACTTTTTAGGATGACTTAAAATTGACATGCATTTGTAAATCTTTGTATTTTTTTCTAATCACTGAAGAAATAAATACCTGTCTACTGGAAAAGAGACAATGAGTAAAGAAACGTACCCAGTCAGTTTTAACAGGGGAGGATATGACCCCTCCATGTCCTTCTGGGTTTCCTAAAAAGCTCCTCTTTCCATCCCCAAATGCACCCTTCAGTTTCCATTCAACAGCTCTGAGGCTGAGAGCTCTGATAGGAATAGGCAATTCATAGAAGAGGAAACAAAGCAGTAAACAAACACCCAGGGGAAAATGTTAACTTTGCTCATAATCAGAGAAATGCAAATTAAAGCATTTGGGGAGCTATCATTCTATGACTACTAAATCAGCAAAAATGGGAAAAAGGGAACAACAGTGAATGCCTGGGATATTACTATAAACCCGACACGTGCAGATGATACTAGCAGCAATGGAGAATTTTTTTAAATTTCCAAACAGCTGTATGACGAGGTGTAGTCATGAACCGTGCAGATGTCTCACTCTGCCGAATTTATCCTGAAGAAGCAACTCAATGGAAAGAAACAACCTAAGTGGCCCCCAACAATGCAACAATTTAGAAAACCACAGTAGAGCACCGTGACGGTGTGCAATGCAGCTGGACAAATTGCAGTTTTGAAGAGAAAATGTATATTTGATATTTAATGCGTGAGAAATACGAAATGGTAGGTGCATTGCGGTTAGAACCATGTGTACGAGGGCTTCGAGGTAAAGAGCAGAAATTAACATGGCTGCTGTATTTGGACACGGGTGGGTGTTGTTTTCTTCAGTGTTACTGTGCTGCGGTGTCGTCATTATTTTTTTTAGAGCTTGAGAGGCTCCTACCTTGAGAACTTTCACAGCTTTCCTCGTCGCTGTTGTCTTGACAGTTATTTTGCCCATCGCAAATGAAGCTCTTGTCAATGCAGAGGCCGTTCTTGCAGTGGTAGCGGGCAGTGGAGCAAAGCAAAGGGTTTGCCGCTGTGAAGGGAAACCAGAGCAGGTCACCAGGGAGGTTAGCCAGTCCCCTTAGGACCCCCCAGAATCTTCTCCAGCCAGGGGTATGTCCTGCTCGGCAAGCAGCAAGCTCACCTTCTAGGATGGCTGACTCAAAGCCCATCCTGGGAGACTGGTCAGGCAATGACCTGGACAGGACGAGACTTACTCCGCCCCATTCTAAAAGCTCCTTCTCCCAAGTCATCATGCTGGTGCCCTATAACCATACCAACATGGCCAGAGGGCAACGCCTCGCCCTAACTGGTCAACCGCTAGGCGGGCCAGCAGCCTCTGAGGGGCCTGGGGCAAAACCCGAATCTCCCAGGAGAGTCAAGAGTGGAATGGTCGGTAACAAAAGAGACACACAGAGAAGAGCAAAGCTAGACGGAGTAGATGGGTCGGGGATCCGTGAACCTCTGCCACTGACGGAGTGATGGCACGATCTAATCCAAGGCCTAGGTCAGATCCTTCTGGTTCCCTAACTATGGACCAGCCTGGTAAGTCCTCATGTTTCCTTATGGCTCACCAAGGTGAGCTCCATGTCTGCTTTGCAATCAAAGAAGCCCATTAACCCATTGGCTCAGCCTGAGCAGCTCCCTGTTGCAGGCACTTTCAGGAAGCCCCCAAAAAAATGACAGAAATGGCCCTTCCCCTCAAGGAAGAAGGTCACAACCAGCCAGCATAAGGTCAGCACAAAACCACTTAACAACATGTAAGCAAATCTCCGTGGAAAATCACTATTTCTACAGCACAATTTATCTTGCTTCCTCACTCCTTGCAGTGCAATTCAAGCAAGGCTCTTTCCAGGGCTCTATTTTCAATAAATAAAGCAGCAAAGTAGAAATTACTCCAGCCCCCAGTCTGCCATTTATTAGCTGTGTGATCTTGGGTAACTTACTTCACTTCTCTTAGCCTCGGTTCCTTTATCTGTGTGCAGAACTGACTCCATAATTTGCAGGGCCTAGTGCAAACTGAAAATGCGAGGTCAACTGTTCAAAAATTATTTAAAACTTCAAGAAGATAAGTGCTGGGCATTAAACCAAGTGTGGCGTGCTTCTAAGCTAAGCACGGAGCCTGTGCAGGTCACAGGTCCATGAAGCTAGCCCTGCTACTTACAGCATTAATTTGAGCATCAAAGGAGATGACATGTGAGAAAATGTACACAGCAGAGTCTGACACGTAGCACAGGCTCAGGAAATGCTGGACATGCTCCCCGAGTTATGTCTGCCTCGGTCCCCCAGAGTGTGGTCCTCCCTGAAGGAGTGATATTGGTGATAACGAAGAGGGGTCATCATGGGATCTCGGGTCACAAACTGAGCCGGCATCTGCATTATACGTGGTACGAAGAGCACCAGAGCGGGACGGCACAGCCAGCACTGAAGACGGGATCAGGAACAAGTCAGTGCCGGCATCTCTGGATGGTCCTCACCAGCAGGATGGCAGTTGTAATTTATCTTCCCCATATGCCTCATGGAGCGATTGTTAAGATGCACAGAGATCATAGCTGCAGACTTCACAGGGCCCTGGAAACCCAAAGGGCTGTGGAGTTTTTTATTTTTTAACTGTTCAACTCAGAAAGTTTGATTTGAAAGGTCAGAGGAGGTAGAGGGATGGGGAAGCCAGTGCCCTTAGTTCTGAAGATGATGGACCAGTGTGAAGGTAAGCAAAAGGAGTCTGGCCTGAAAATGGAAGTTTTAATTATTTAAATCGCTGTGGGCCAGAGAATGGTTCCACTTGATCATGCTGAAACCAAGGTCTGACTTCAGCCAAAACCAAAATGGGGAAACCCGAAACCATAAGTCACATTTGGTTTCTGTCCAAGGCAGCCCTCCAAACCCTTCAGCATCCCACCACGGTGGCCTCTGGCTTCCCTGGGACCTTGTGGGTCACATCTACACAGCCAAAGCGTCAGCAACGATCAGCTCACTCGAATGGACAGCCTTGGAAAGGCACCTGAATTGCTCCAAGATGGGGCTGCTGCAAACTTATGTGAACCGCCCCAGTAGGGAAGGCGGTGCTGAACTAACCCTGCAGACGCAATGGCATCTACTGACTTCTCTTCAGCCTTAGACCCTTTCAACCTCACAAACTTTCCCAAGGAAAAGAAGTCACATATGTGTGTGTGTGTGCACATGTGTATATACACGCATACCACATATATGTGTATATATGTATGTATGTGTATATCCAGATCACACATATCTTCAAATGAATTAAGACTGACTATATCTTAAGACACAGCTCTACTGATAAAGAATCCACAGGGACTGAAAACCAGTTTCAGTGCATAGAATGAATACATATATTTGGTTTTAATGCATATAATCAAAAGGACTAGGACCAGAATACAGAAGGAACTCTCACAACTCAAAAGAAAAAAGACAAACAACTCAACAGGAAAACAGGCAAAGGACATGACAGGGCAATTCCCATCAGAGCAATGGCAAACGCTCAACAACAACTTGAAAAGATGTTGACTATGGCCAGTAATGAAGCAGCACTTTAACCGCAGCAGACTCGCCAAACTTAAGGTCTTAAAATCCCAGGTTGCTGGCCAGGATGGGGAGGGAGAGGAAGTCTCAGAGACTACTCGTGGGAGTGCAAATTGGTAGATCCACCTTGGAGACCAATGTAGTGATACCTGGTGATATTTAAGGGGCATATGCCCCATGGCCCAGTCATTTCACTTCCAGCTACACACTCAGGGGAGAATCCTGAACAAACAAAAATGTGTGCTGAAGCACTGTTTGTAAAATAAAAATATTAGAAATGACCCAAATGTTCACCCACAGGAGAATTAATACCATGTGCTACACTGTTAGAATTCTACAGGAGGGGATGGCTAGCTTTTTCTGTACAGGGCCAGATAGTAAATACTCTAGGCTTTGCTAATGTTTGGGTCTTGCACTGTGTCTTAACTACTCAACTTTGCCATTGTAGTACAAAGCGGCCATGGACAATTCATAAACGAAGGGCAGGGCTGTGCTCCAATAAAACTTGATTTACAAGTAGTAAATACGTTTAAAGTAAGTAACTTTCAAAACAGGGTGTAGGCCAATTTGGCCCAGGGGTTATCGTTTGCCAACCCTCGCTGAACAGCAGTGAAAAATGAATGAACCAATAAACAATAAGGTCCTACTGTATAGCACAGGGAACTATATTCAATATCCTGGGATAAAACAAAACATAATGGAAAAGAATATAAAGAAGAATGTATATATGTAGATAACTGAGTCACTTTGCTGTACAGCAGAAATTAACACTGTAAATCAACTATACTTCAGTAAAAAAAAAAAATACAAAATCAAAAAAAAAGAATGAACCAGAATCAAGATGGATCAATCTCACAAATACAATAGAGGGGGCGAAGTTATAGAAGATATATGCAAGTTATATAAGAATAAAAGTTACAGAAGAATATGTATAGTGTCGTACCAATTAGATGAAGTTACCCATGCAAAAGAATACCATCAATTATTGAAGATACAAAAATATATACTTGCATTGGAAGAAACAACCTTAAGTTCAGGACAATGGATGCCTCTGGAGAGAAGGGAGAAGGATAGGGTCAGAAAGGGGTGTACTGTAGACTTATAATATTTGGGAACACTTTATTATTTTAAAAATCTGAAGCAAATAAGGCAATATGGTAATATGACTTTTTTCACTGAGATATAATTGACATATAATAATATTATATTAGTTTCACGTGTACAACAGAATGATTTGATATACGTATATACTGCAAAATGATCACCACAATAAGTCAACACCCATCACCACACATAGTTACAAAATCTCTTTTGTGATGAAAACTTTTAGGATCTACTCTCTTAGCAACTTTCAAATACATAATATGGTATTATTAACCATAGTTAATATAGTTATAATATTATAATGTATTATTATTATAATATAATATAGTATTATTAACTACTGTTAATATAGTTATAATAATTTAACCATAACTATAGGTAATATGATTTTTAAAACAGGCTGTTGGGAAACACAGGTGTTCATTTTATTTTATTTTTCCTTTTCAGTATGTTGGAAAGACTCCACTAAAAGTTTCTAAGAGTCTAGTCTGGCAGAGATGTCTCAGTGATCACTCACTTTCCTTTTCCTTTTCTCTTTTCCCACAAAATTCTCTCTGGCTCACAAACCCCTGTCTTCAGTATCTTTCACACTTAGGTGCCCTGTTGCTCAGAGAACACAGGTACACGCTGGTAAACAGACACACCTGGGATTCCTCCTTGTCAAGGGCTCCTCATAAAACACTATGTCCCCCCAACCCCAAAGCAGGGCAGAGAAACAGAGGCAGAGGATGCTAGAGGAACCTCCCCAAACCCAGCAGCAAGCCAGAAAAAGGCCTCCGAACCATCAAAACACACTTCAGGATGTTGGTGTCCTTTAAGTGCTGGGGGTGTCCTCAGGAAGGGCCCTCCAGCCTTCCCCTCCCCCAGGTCTGTTGATTCTCCGGTTATGTAAATTCCAACAAGGTTTGTGTTCCAGTTCCCAAGGACACGGCAAATTAGAAGGGAGAGAGGACGCCGTTGCCAACCTGCAGACAAACTGCCAGCAAGAAATAAAAGTTGACAACCATGGGAGGGGACCACAAAGCTATAAAAAGCCACCTGAAGAATTCCAAAAGCAGAGCAGCCTAAGATAGCTTCAAAAGGGACCAGAAAGTTCTAAAAGGAGCCAAAGGCAACCCTGTATTACAGCCCAGTCTAAAAACTAACATTCCTGGGCTTCCCTGGTGGCGCAGTGGTTGAGAATCCGCCTGCCAATGCAGGGGACACGGGTTCGAGCCCTGGTCTGGGAAGATCCCACGTGCCGCGGAGCAACTGGGCCCGTGAGCCACAACTACTGAGCCTGCGCGTCTGGAGCCTCCGCAACAAGAGAGGCCGCGATAGTGAGAGGCCCGCGCACCGCGATGAAGAGTGGCCCCCGCTTGCCACAACTAGAGAAAGCCCTCGCACAGAAACGAAGACCCAACACAGCCATAAATAAATAAATAAATAAATAAATAATTTTAAAAACTAACATTCCTAAGAACGGCCCTGCACCATCACCAACAGAGGTAGACACTGAGGAAGCCAAGAGGAGATCCCCGTCAGAGGCACACTCACTTACCCAGAGTAAAATCTCCCCAAAGACCCCAGACAGCTCAAGTTTCACTGTATTTCTTCCAGGACCTCTGCAGCATTTACCAGGCTTAAGCCAGATTTCAGGGTGCATGTATGGTGGACCAACCCTATAGGCTCTGGGGGGGCACAGAAGTCAAGTCTTAGGGGTTTCTGTGATGCCGTGGATCCTCACCCAGGACCCTGAAACATAACTCATCAACAGGCGGCCCATAAACCGCCCACGAAACGCTTCCTGCTTTGGGATGTTATATCTCTGCATCTTCTAGCAATATTTAATGTGCTCCATATGTATGTTTTCTTTGTCCTTCCTGAGGTTTCCCAGTCACTGAAAAAATGTATTATTTTACACTTAACTAGGAAGAGGAACATTGCATTTTATAGTATTTATTTCAGTAAGGATGGAAAACTGTCCGCAGAGTTAGCTTCAAAAATTCAACCGTGACTCCAAAGTTCCCCAGCTATTATTGCCACCACAAACACAGAGATCTAAGAATCTGTTTCCCAGCCCACAGTACTCAGGAAAGAGAAGTTGTCTCTCCCTGCCAAGGGGAGGGAGGAGTGAGAAGGTTAAGCTCAGTGGTTAATTAAACTGGTGGCATTCACCTCAACCACATCTGAAGGAAAGGACCCAGGGCCCACTGCAGTCATCCAAAAGCAACTGACCGGCTTCAAGACAGGAAATGAAGCAATCTGTCTCCAGCGGGACGTAGGAAATGTCGCCTTTAATCCATTTCAAGTCTGTGAAGTCGGCCCCTCTCCCACCTCAAAGGGTTCTTGACAAAACACATCAATGAGGACCTCCTGGCCACCAGCCCCCACATCCCCCATCTGCGCCCCATCCCGCGGTGCTGCCCGCCCACTTCCTCGCCGAGCATCCCAACCTCATGGTCTCCGTGGGGATCTTGTCTTCCCAGCCCCCGTTTCCCTGGGAACCAGGCAACTGGGGGAGATGGAGCTGCTCCGAGACTTCCTCCGTTCCAGGATGGAGGATGCCTGGCCCCAAGCCTCTCTGCAAATCATCCGACCCATTAACAAGCACTGCTCCTTTGTGGCCTGGAAAATGCTGGCAGCCCGGACCTTCAAAGAAGAGGTGGCTTGTCTGCGGCCAGCTGCAAGTTCTTGCCTTCCTTTCAGAGTCCACCCCACAGGACCTCTCCCAGCAGCCCTTGGCCCCCGAGACAGATCAGGGCCATGTGCAGCCGTCTACAAAAAGGGAGTCATAATGTTATCAGCCTAAAATATCACACGTGTAAAGCATATAGAAATGGGCCATATACCTAGTAAGTACTCAGTCATTGTCAGCCAAGTGGCTTCTTATGCTCTGCGCAGTCTGCATACCTCCCTGCTGAGCCCTTAGCCTAAAAGACTCCATGGAACCGTACTGCCAACTTTTAAATGGTACCCATCTTCCTAGGTGCATCTCCTTCAACAACTCCCACTGATGAGCCCAGAGGGACATAATCTCTCCCATCAGTGGTTCCCACAGCACTCTCCACTGTCAACCCATATTGTATTTATTTGGGTATGACTCTTTCTGTCTCCCTTGCTTGAGGATCACCTCAACATTGCCAGGGTCCTGCATCTGACCCATCTCTATATCCCCTCAACATTGCCAGGGTCCTGCATCTGACCCATCTCTTTATCCCCTGCAGCATCTTGCAGGGTGTCTGGCACAGAAACTGTAGAAAGAGAATGAGAGTCGGAAAGAAGGTAGGAGCTGGGGTGAATGAACAATGTGCAGCCTAAATGTGCCCTCTGGGTGTACATCTGAAACCAAAGGAGAGGGCCAAGACATCCCCATGTTGAGAATATATCCTGACCGTCTGTCTTCTTCTTTAACCCTCTGTTTGATTAGTTGCTTGATCCACTCATTCCACAGATATTTAGTATTGCCTGTAAATGAAGCACTCTACTAGGCACTGGGGATAAAAGAAAACCCAGTCTGTTCTTAAAGAGCTTACACTCTAGTGGGGAGACAGGCAGGTCAATGTGCACTGAAGATAAAGCATGAGAAGTGTAATTTATTCCACATGCATTTATCCCGTGCTAAGGCTGAGCCAGACCATACACTTGGCACTGGGAGTACAGCTGTGAACCATGCAACAATACCATCTCATGGCCATCACGGTGTAGCAGAGAAGGCAGAAAACAAACAAAAAGTGGTGGTAAGTGCAGAGGAGAAGAGTGAATCAGGGGAAGGAGACAGAGTGGGAGACTGGAGAGGAGAGGAGTTATCTGTGCAGGGTGTTCAGGGCAGGCCTCTGATTAGCTGACATTTGTTTGGAGGAGGCCCAAGATGGTGTGCCAATACACAGAATGACCAGCCCAGGCTCGGCAGACCAGGAACAACTCTCTAAGGAAGCAGGTCATACAGGAGCCTTTAAGGGGACCTTGCTGATGGAGCTTAGAAGCATAGGGTGTAAGCACCCTCCCGCTCCTCTGCTCACCCAGCCCCTCCGACGTGAGGCACAGCTCCCTGAGGCTTCCACTCATGGATCTGCTGAGCGGTGAAGAAGACATGTGGAATCTAATCTGGGGTGACATGACTAAAGCTACAGAAATACACAAGCACCAAGGGGCTCCGTGATTACAAAATATAGACACACTGGCTGAGCAATTCAGCTCTTTAGGGGGACAGGCAAGAATTCATCAGCAGTGGGAGAAACACAGTCCAGTACACAGCAGGTTTTCTGAGCACAACTATGTTGAAAACAGCAGCAGAAGATCCCACTTGAAAGAATTTTCCACCGTGGTCACCCAGACCACTCTGCCATATCTCAGTTCCTGGAAGGAGTCCTTGTCCTCCCTGACGGAGGACATGGGGAGAGCTGTGCTGCCAGCCCGTCCAGGGCTTCACCTCCAGCCAAGGATGTCTGAGCCCAAGTCAGGAGGAAGAGGCCAAAGAGGCCAAAAGGAGAAAGGAAGGAAGCGAAAGGGCAAAATCTCAGCACTGTGATCCTCTAGAAGGAAACACTGGTCCTTGCTTATCCTTCCTCCTGCAAAATGAATGCAAACAGTGGAAAACACGTCCACAGAAATAAAGTTCTTTAAAAATATGACTCTCCAGTTATTTGCTGAAGTCAAGACATCGCCCAACAAAACTGCTCCTTTATCTTTTATTTCTTTTTACCATTTTATTATGGAAAATTCCAGTTACATACAAAAATAGAGACTGGCATAGGGAACCCCTGTGTTTCGATCACCTGGCTTTAATAATTACCATTACAATCCAAAAATGGGCAGAAGACTTAAATAGATATTTCTCCAAAGAAGACATACAGATGGCCAAGAGGCACATGAAAAGATGCTGAACATCGCTAACTGTTAGAGAAATGCAAATCAAAACTACAAGGAGGTACCACCTCACACCAGTCAGAATGGCCGTCATTAAAAAGTCTACAAACAACAAATGCTGGAGAGGGTGTGGAGAAAAGAGAACGCTCCTACACTGTTGGTGGGAATGTAAGTTGGTACAGTCACTGTACAAGACAGTGTGGAGGTTCCTCAGAAAACTAAGAATACAATTACCATATGATCCAGCAACCCCACTCCTGGGTATGTATCCAGACAAAACTATAATTCAAAAAGATACATGCACTCCTATGTTCATAGCAGCACTATTCACAATAGCCAAGACATAGAAATAACCTAAATGTCCATCGACAGATAAATGGATAAAGAAGATGTGGTACCTGTATACAATGGAATACTACTCAGCCATAAAAAGAATGAAATAATGTCATTTGCAGCAACACGGATGCAACTAGAGATTATCATACTAAGTGAAGTGAGTCAGAAAGAGAAAGACAAATACCATATGGTATCACTTATATGTGGAATCTAAAAATATGACACAAATGAACCTATCTATGAAACAGAAACAGAACTACGGACATAGAGACCAGACTTGTGGTTGCCAAGGGGGAGGGGGTTGGGGGAGGGATGGAGTGGGAGGTCGGGGTTAGCAGATGTAAGCGTTTATATATGGAATGGATAAACAACAAGGTCCAACTGTATAGCACAGGGAACTATATTCAATATCCTATGATAAACCATAATAGAAAAGAATATTTTAAAAAAAAGAATGTATATATATGTATAATGAATCACTTTGCTGTTCAGCAGTAACTAACACAACAATGTAAATCAACTATACTTAAATTAAAAAAAGAAACAAAATAATTTATTTTCCAGTGTCTAAGCAATAAACCCATAATTAAAATGAAAAAAAATTACCAATATGCTGACAAATCTGTTTCAGTCCTACCTCACCCACTATCCACCCCCCCACCCCTACCCCACCCCAGAGGAAAGGCTTGAAGCACATCCTAGATACCATGTAATTTCACTTTCATATACTCCGGTATATGTTTCTCAAAGATAAGGACTTTTTAAAAATAATAAACAGAATGCCATCCTTAAACCAGGGTTGAAACAAGGTCCACATATTACATTTGGTTGGCTTGTCTCTCAGTCTCTTTGAATTTGTAGGCTCCCACTTCTAATTTTTTTTCTTAGAATTTATTTGTGGCTGAAACTGAGTGGTGGAGAATATTCCACAATCTGGATCTGGCAGTTTATCTAACCATGGGGTCACTAACATGTTCCTCTGTCCCTGAATTTCCTGTAAACTAGTGGTTAGTGTTAAGAACTGCATGTTCGTGTTCCCCCCAAATTCATATGTGGAAACCCTAACCCCTAATGGATGGAATTAGGAGGTGGGGTCTTTGGGAGGTGCTTAGGGTTAGATGAGGTCATGAGGGTGATGTTCTCATGATGGGATAAGCGCCCTTATAAGATGAGGAGGAGGATTTCTCTCTCTGTGTGCACACACCAAGGAAGGCCATGTGAGGTTATGACCAGAGAGAGGGTCCACACCACCAACCCGACCATGCTGGTACTCTGATCCTGGACTTCCAGATCTGTGAGAAGTAAGTTTCTGTTGCGTATGCCACCCAGTGTATGGTATTTTATTATAGCAGCCTGAATTGACTAAGACAGACTAAGAGGCTCAATCAGATTCAGGTTGGATGTTTGGGGGCAGAAATACCATAGAGTGGTGATGTGTGTTCCTTTTGGGTTGTATCAGAAGGCAGACAACCAGAAGGTAGACAACCAGAAGGTATCTGGTTGTCTCTTTTCTTGTGATGCTCAAACTGACGTGTGGTAGGATCCAATTCCAGGTCAGATGCAGCAATCACACCACACCCTGGCTCTCCCACTGAGTGCAGCTAAAGAAAACCTGGACAGAATACATGTAACAGCTATTTTTAGATTCTGAAAAGTAAATTGGAGCAGACCAACTGTGGAAGAAGACCAAGATTTGAACTAGCACTGAAATGGTGCTAAGTTTACCATCTTTTTCCCCTCTCAGACTCCCAGGAAACTGGCAAATATCAGAGAGATCACGGAGAGGGAGGAACTTGGGAAATCAACTTCATAAAGTTGTTTTTGAACTCCGAGGCTGATTCCCAAGATGCACATGCATGGATCTGGTCCTAATCAGCACACCAAAGATGGTAAGAACTAAACACATAGACCACTGCCCAGGTCCCAGACTGGCCACTGGGAGGTGCAGACACAGAACAGGTCCAAGTGGCACTGCAAAAGTAGTCTAAAAACAACTGCGACTCCAGCCCACTGAGGGCTTTATTGCCCCTCCAGAGGGCTGTTAGGAACTTGTGGTCTGACCCAACAGGGTCATTTGTCCACTAAAACAAAAATATAAGCCTTCTCTGTGGGATTTAAACAAAACCCAAAGTGTCATACATAGTAATCAAAATAATCAAACTATAATCCAAAATTACTTGTCATATGAAAAAACAGGAAAATCTCAACTCTCATGGGAAAGGATAATCAACAGACACCAACAGCAAGATAAGGCAGATGTTGGAATTTTGTGACAAAGACTTTAAAGCAGTGATTATACAAATACTAACAAGCAATCACAAACACTCTCGAAACAAATGGAAAATAGAAAGTCTCAGCAAAGGAACACAGGATGTAAAGAAGAATCAAAAGGAAATTTCAGAACTGAAAAATATAGTAACCAAAGTAAAAAAGAGCCACATTGTATGGGCTCGAAAGTAGATTGGAGATGACAGAGGAAAAAGTAAACCTGACAAAAGAGTAATAGAAATTATCCAATCTGGATAATAAAAAGAAAAAAGATTGATTAAAAAATGAACAGAGTTTCAGGGACCTAAAATTGTTATCAGAATCCCACAAGAAAAAGAGAAAGAGGATTGATTGTAAATCAACTATATTTCAATTTTAAAAAAGAGAGAGAGAATAGTTGAAAATGTACTAAGTACGGCAAAAGACAAAACCCTACAGATTCAAAGAGAACCCTAAACAGGATAAACAAAGAAATCCACGTACCCAGACACACTGTCACCTAAGACACATTGTCATCTAAGTGGTAAAAACTAAAAACAAAACAAAAAAAATCTTCAAAGCAGCCAGAGAAAAGTGGTGTATTCTCTAAGGGAAAACAGTTTAAAATAGCTGCAAATTTCTCACTGGAAACAAGAGAAGCCAGGGGAAGTGGCACAACATTTTTAAAGTGCTTTAAAGAAAAGAACTGCCACCCCAGAATTCTATATGCAGTAAAAATATCCTTTAGGAAAGCAGGTGGAATAAAGACATTCTCAGATGAAGGAAAATTAAGAGAATTTGTTGCCAGCAGACCTGCTTTAGAAGAATCGCTAAAGGAAGTTCTTCAGACAGAAGGAAAATGATACCAGAAAAAAAACCTGGAACATCAGGAATGAAGGAAGAGCAACCAAAATGGTAAATATCTGGGTAAAATATAATAGACGATTCTTCTCCTCTGGAGTTCTTTTAAACATACTTGAAAAGTTAAAGCAAACATTAAAACATTGTCTTTTGGGATTTTTAAAGCATGAAGATGTACTATTTAAGACAACTATAATACAAAGAGATCCATAGAGTGATAAGGTTTCTACAATCCACTTGAAGTGATGCAATACTGATTCAAAGTCGTCTGTGAGAAGATTGACTGCCCGTTTCGGGACTTTTCTGCCTGATCCATACATTATAAAGCTTCCTTTCAATTTTTCATCTAATGGTTTTAGCAGCCATTTGATGATCCATTTCTTCATTAGGGGTTATAAAATAGACATACTCTAATTCTCTCATTCTTCTATTAGCTGGTATTCTTCAATAGAAAAGAACTTTCCTAAGTCAGCTATTTAATTACTCAGAAGTGTAATTCATATATGAAAGGGAGGATAAATTCTTGATTCTTTCCTTTTATTTACCAGTTTTCAGAACAGTGAGTTAGAACCACTCTTTTCAAATGGCAGATATGCCAGAGGAAAATGCTGGCTTAATCCTCATTGGCTTAATTTAGAATGAATATAATTTACTCATTTAGACAATTAAAGATCAATATCCAAACATTTAATCATACAGGGTTTTTAATTATGGCAAAGAGTACACAGGATGACACAATCATTTAGAATGTACATACTGTAATGCATCACACTTGCTTTTATTGCCATTGAATTACTCTCTAGTACATATGTATGATGATATATATAAAATTCCCCCCTTCCGTGATAAGATCCCCATGGACAGTACTTAGTACCACACTAAGCACTCTTCAGATATTATCTCATCTAACCCTCACAACAAACCTGGAAAGCAGGCTGTCAGTACCTCCATTCTAGAGAAAACCACTGTGCAAGGAGATTATGTAAGAAGCCCAACTGGTGCTTCCCTAGGGCAGAACACAAATCTGAGGCCAGACCCCAGCTCCAGACTCATTTTGCTCAGTCAGGCCCCTACCCTGTTAGTGATATGCACCCTCCTCGCTAAGCTGGGGTTCAGCCACTCTACTTACTAACCATTCAGCAATCTAGCAGCTCTGCCATATCTCTGCCATTTGAGACCCAGAAGATGAAATAAGGCAACAGGAGAATGCACACAAGAGAGTTATAAACTCTCTGTGTCCCTCTTGGGACAGTACAGCAATGATTGTTCCCTGGAAAGACATAAAAGAACATAGGAGATAGTCACTCTCCTCCTCAAGGACTTAAAATAGAACCAACAGGGTAAGGGAAAATCAGTTTATCAAAACAATCCCTGAAGTCATTAAAACTTATGTTTTGAAAAAAATTAATAACATGAGAAAATGGTCACAATAAAGAGGACATCTCAATTAAGCATATTAGAGAAGATAGATGATAGGTAGGTAGATAGATAGGGTAGTGGGGATGACTATCACAAAATAACCCACATATTAACAGCATTGCCTTCTAGGCATTTTTGCTTTCCTCTTTATACTTTTCTATATTTTGCAATTCTTTACAACAATCAGAAGACAAAAGGGTTATTAAAATATATAAGTGCAGAAGGTAAATGTGTAAATTTGTCAAGAGCCAACTACAGTTAGAAAGGCTCCAGCAGTCTAAACACTGAAGGGGCAAAGAAAAAGAATAAACTGAGCAGTGACCAGAGGAACCAGAAGCAGGTACAAAGCAAATTGCTGGGGGAGCTGGAACAGTGTGAAAGGCGGGAAAGGGACACCTGAAGGTCACTGAAGTTGCTGAGTGTGGATTTGGACACAGAGATGCTGACAAAGAAGGGACCAGTATATCCAGGCCAAGGAGTAGTGAGGTGAGCTTCAACACCAAGACTGCTAAGAGGCAGGTGGGGTAGAGAGAACAAGAGGAGGTGTGTGTGTGTGTCTGTCTGTCTGTGTATTGATACCATGGAATATTATATACCAGGTAAAAGGAATCAGGCGGTCACAAGTCAAGGAACACTTTACCTTTCTATACTGTTTGGATTGTTTTCCAGGAGCATATTCTTTTTTCTTTTTTTAACATCTTTATTGGAGTATAATTGCTTTACAATGTTGTGTTAGTTTCTGCTGTATAACAAGGTGAATCAGCTATACATATACATATATCCCCATATTCCCTCCCTCTTGCGTCTCCCTCCCAACCTCCCTATCCCACCCTTCTACGTGGTCACAAAGCACAGAGCTGATCTCCTTGTGCTATGCGGCTGCTTCCCACTAGCTATCTATTTTACATTTGGTAGTGTATATATGTCCATGCCACTCTCTCACTTCATCCCAGCTTCCCCCCCACCCCATGTCCTCAAGTCCATTCTCTACATCTGCGTCTTTATTCCTGTCCTGCCCCTAAGTTCTTCAGAACCTTTTTTTTTTTTTTTAGATTCCATATACATGTGTTAGCATACGGTATTTGTTTTTTATCTTTCTGACTTACTTCACTCTGTATGACAGACTCTAGGTCCATCCACCTCACTACAAATAACTCAATTTCATTTCTTTTCATGGCTGAGTAATATTCCATTGTGTATATGTGCCACTTTGTCTTTATACATTCATCTGTCATTGGACACTTAGGTTGCTTCCATATCCTGCCTATTGTAAATAGTGCTGCAATGAACATTATGGTACATGACTTTTTGAATTATGGTTTTCTCAGGGTATATGCCCAGTAGTGGAATTGCTGGGTTGTATGGTAGTTCTATTTTTAGTTTTTAAGGAACCTCCATACTGTTCTCCATAGTGGCTGTATCAATTTACATTCCCACCAACAGTGTGAGAGGGTTCCCTTTTCTCCACACCCTCTCCAGCATTTATTGTTTGTAGATTTTTTGATGATGGCCATTCTGACTGGAGTGAGGTGATACCTCATTGTGGTTTTGATTTGCATTTCTCTAATGATTAGTGATGTTGAGCATCTTTTCATGTGTTTGTTGACAATCTGTATACCTTCTTTGGAGAAATGTCTATTTAGGTCTGCCCATTTTTGGATTGGGTTGTTTGTTTTTTTCATATTGAGCTGTATGAGCTGCTTGTATATTTTGGAGATTAATCCTTTGTCAGTTGTTTCGTTTGCAGATATTTTCTCCCATTCTGACAGTTGTCTTTTCGTCTTGTTTATGGTTTCCATTGCTGTGCAAAAGCTTTTAAGGTTTGTTAGGTCCCATTTGTTTATTTTTGTTTTTATTTCCATTTCTCTAGGAGGTGGGTCAAAAAGGATCTTGCTGTGATCTATGTCATAGAGTGCTCTGCCTATGCTTTCCTCTAAGAGTTTTATAGTGTCGGACCTTACATTTAGGTCTTTAATCCATTTTGAGTTTATTTTTTGTGTATGATGTTAGGGAGTGTTCTAATTTCATTCTTTTACATATAGCTGTCCAGTTTTCCCAGTACCACTTTTTGAAGAAGCTGTCTTTTCTCCAATGGATATTCTTGCCTCCTTTATCAAAGATAAGGTGACCATATGTGCGTGGGTTTATCTCTGGGCTTTCTATCCTGTTCCATTGATCTGTATTTCTGTTTTTGTGCCAGTACCATACTGTCTTGATTACTATAGCTTTATAGTATAGTCTGAAGTCAGGGAGTCTGATTCCTCCAGCTCTGTTTTTCTTCCTCAAAATTGCTTTTGGCTATTCAGGGTCTTGTGTTTCCATACAAATTGTGAAATTTTTTGTTCTAGTTCTGTGAAAAATGACATTGGTAGTTTGATAGGGATTGCATTGAATCTGTAGATTGCTTTGGGTAGTAGAGTCATTTTCACAATGTTGATTCTTCGAATTCAAGAACGTGGTATGTCTCTCCATCAGTTTGTATCATCTTTAATTTCTTTCATCAGTGTCCTGTAGTTGTCTGCATACAGGTCTTTTGTCTCCTTAGGTAGGTTTATTTCTGGTATTTTATTCTTTTTGTTGCGATGGTAAATGGGAGTCTTTCCTTAATTTCTCTTTCAGATTTTTCATCATTAGTGTATAAGAATGCAAGAGATTTCTGTGCATTAATTTTGTATCCTGCTACTTTACCGAATTCATTGATTAGCTCTGGTAGTTTTCTGGTAGCATCTTTAGGATCCTCTATGTATAGTATCATGCCATCTTCAAACAGTGACAGTTTTACTTCTTTTCCGATTTGGATTCCTTTTATTTCTTTTTCTCCTCTGATTGCTGTGGCTAAAACTTCCAAAACTATGTTGAATAACAGTGGTGAGAGTGGGCAACCTTGTCTTGTTCCTGATCTTAGTGGAAACGGTTTCAGTTTTTCACCATTGAGAACAATGTTGGCTGTGGGTTTGTCATATATGGCCTTTATTATGTTGAGGTAAGTTCCCTCTATGCCTACTTTCTGTAGGGTTTTATCATAAATGGATGTTGAATTTTGTCGAAAGCTCTTCCTGCATCTATTAAGATTACCATATGGTTTTCATCATTCAATTTCTTAATATGGTGTATCACATTGATTGATTTGCATATATTGAAGAATCCTTGCATTCCTGGGATAAACCCCACTTGATCATGGTGTATGGTCCTTTTCATGTGCTCTTGGATTTTGTTCGCTAGTATTTTGTTGAGGATTTTTGCATCTATGTTCATCAGTGATATTGGCCCGTAGTTTTCTTTTTTTGTGACATCTTTGTCTGGTTTTGGTATCAGGGTGATGGTGGCCTCATAGAATGAGTTTGGGAGTGTTCGTTCCTCTGCTATATTTTGGAAGAGTTTGAGAAGGATAGGTGTTAGCTCTTCTCTAAATGTTTGATAGAATTTACCTGTGAAGCCATCTGGTCCTGGGCTTTTGTTTGTTGGAAGATTTTTAATCACAGTCTCAATTTCAGTGCTTGTGATTGGTCTGTTTATATTTTCTATTTCTTCCTGATTCAGTTTCGGAAGGTTGTGCTTTTCTAAGAATTTGTCCATTTCTTCCAGGTTGTCCATTTTATTGGCATAGAGTTGCTTGTAGTAATCTCTCATGATCCTTTGTATTTCTGCAGTGTCAGTTGTTACTTCTCCTTTTTCTTTTCTAATTCTGTTGATTTGAGTCTTCTCCCTCTTTTGCTTGATGAGTCTGACTAATGTTTTATCAATTTTGTTTATCTTCTCAAAGAACCAGCTTTTAGTTTTATTGATCTTTGCTATTGTTTCCTTCATTTCTTTTTCATTTATTTCTGATCTGATCTTTATGAGTTCTTTCCTTCTGCTAACTTTGGGGGTTTTTTTGTTCTTCTTTCTCTAATTGCTTTAGGTGTAAGATTAGGTTGTTTATTTGAGATGTTTCTTGTTTCTTGAGGTAGGATTGTATTGCTATAAACTTACCTCTTAGAACTGGTTTTGCTGCATCCCATAGGTTTTGGGTCATCATGTTTCCACTGTCATTTGTTTCTAGGAATTTTTTGATTTCCTCTTTGATTTCTTCAGTGATCTCTTGGTTATTAATTAGTGTATTGTTTAGCCTCCATGTGTTTGTATTTTTTACAGTTTTCTCCTGTAATTGATATCTAGTCTCATAGCGTTGTGGTCGGAAAAGATACATGATATGATTTCAATTTTCTTAAATTTGTCAAGGCTTGATTTGTGAACCAAGATATGATCTATCCTGGAGAATGTTCCACGAGCACTTGAGAAGAAAGTGTATTCTATTGTTTTTGGATGGAATGTCCTATAAATATCAATTAAGTACATCTTGTTTAATGTATCATTTAAAGCTTGTGTTTCCTTATTTATTTTCATTTTGGATGATCTGTCCATTGGTGAAAGTGGGGTGTTAAAGTCCCCTACTATGATTGTGTTACTGTCGATTACCCCTTTTACGGTTGTTAGAATTTGCCTTATGTATTGAGGTGCTCCTATGTTGCGTGCATAAATGTTTACAGTTGTTATATCTTCTTCTTGGATTGATCCCCTGATCATTATGTAGTGTCCTTCTTTGTCTCTTGTAATCGTCTTTATTTTAAAGTCTATTTTGTCTAATATGAGAATTGCTACTCCAGCTTTCTTTTGATTTCCATTTGCATGGAATATCTTATTCCATCCCCTCACTTTCAGTCTGTATGTGTCCCTTGGTCTGAAGTTGGTCTCTTGTAGACAGCATACATACGGGTCTTGTTTTTGTATCCATTCAGCCAGGCTATGTCTTTTGGTTGGAGCATTTAATCCATTTACATTTAAGGTAATTATCGATATGTGTGTTCCTATTACCATTTTCTTAACTGTTTTGGGTTTGTTATTGTAGGTCTTTTCCTTCTCTTGTGTTTCCTGCCTAGAGAAGTTCCTTTAGCATTTGTTGTAAAGCTGGTTTGGTGGTGCTGAATTCTCTTAGATTTGCTTGTCTGTAAAGGTTTTAATTTCTCCATAGACTCTGAATGAGATCCTTGCTGGGTTATCTTCATTGTAGGTTTTTCCCTTTCATCACTTTCAATATGTCCTGCCACTCCCTTCTGGCTTGCAGAGTTTCTACTGAAAGATCAACTGTTAACCTTATGGGGATTCCCTTGTATGTTATTTGTTGCCTTTCCCTTGCTGCTTTTAATATTTTTTCTTTGTATTTAATTTTTGATAGTTTGAGTAATATGTGTGTTGGTGTGTTTCTCCTTGGATTTATCCTGTATGGGACTCTGTGCTTCCAGGACTTGATTGACTATTTCCTTTCCTATATTAGGGAAATTTTCGACTATAATCTCTTCAAATATTTTCTCAGTCCTTTCTTTTTCTCTTCTTCTTCTGGGACCCCTATAATTCAAATGTTGGTGCATTGAATGTTGCCCCAGAGGTCTCTGAGACTGTCCTCAATTCTTTTCATTCTTTTTTCTTTATTCTCCTCTGCGGTAGTTATTTCCACTATTTTATCTTCCAGGTCACTTATCTGTTCTTCTGCCTCAGTTATTCTGCTATTGATTCCTTCTAGAGAATTTTTAATTTCATTTATTGTGTTGCTCATCATTGTTTGTTTGCTCTTTAGTTCTTCTATGTCCTTGTTAAACGTTTCTTGTATTTTCTCCATTCTATTTCCAAGATTTTGGATCATCTTTACTATCATTACTCTGAATCCTTTTTCAGGTAGACTGCCTATTTCCTCTTCATTTGTTTGGTCTGGTGTTTGTTTATGTTTTTACCTTGCTCCTTCATCTGCTGCATATTTCTCTGTCTTCTCATTTTGCTTAAACTACTGTGTTTGGGGTCTCCTTTTCACAGGTTGCAGGTTCGTAGTTCCTGTTGTTTTTGGTGTCTGCCCCCAGTTGGTTCAGTGGGTTGTGTAGGCTTCTGGGTGGAGGGGACTGGTGCCTGTGTTCTGGTGGATGAGGCTGGATCTTGTCTTTGTGGTGGGCTGGACCGCGTCCAGTGGTATGTTTTCAGGTGTCTGTGAACTTATGATTTTAGGCAGCCTCTCTGCTAATGGGTGGGGTTGTGTTCCTGTCTTGCTAATTGTTTCACATGGGTTGTCCAGCACTGGAGCTTGCTGGTTGTTGAGTGGAGCTGGGTCTTAGCGTTGAGATGGAGATCTCTGGGAGAGCTCTCACCAATTGATATTACGTGAGGCTAGGAAGTCTCTGGCGGTCCAGTGTCCTGAACTCGGCTTTCCCACCTCAGAGGCTCAGGCCTGACATCCGGCTGGAGCACCAAGACCCGGTCAGCCACATGGCTTACATGTAAATGGGTTAAATTCTCCAATCCAAAGGCACAGAGTGGCCGGCCTTCTGCACTCCACTCAGTCCTCCAGCCAGGTGTTATCCTCTGTGCCTGGTTGATATGGAGAGCCTGTTTTGGATCCAGGTCCAGCTGCATTCCTTAGCGTCTAGAAGAAGCAGCCGACGCCACCATCCTCCCTTATCCCAGCTGCAACTCATCATGATCCTGGAGCTCCCGAGGCTCCGCCCCTCATGCTACTCGCAGTGCTCGAGCATATTCTTTTTTAAACATTGATGTATAGTTGATTTACAATGTTGTGTTAGTTTCATAGGTATAGTAAAGGGATTCACAGTTATACACACACATATATTTTCTTTTTCATATTCTTTTCCATTATGGTTTATTACAAGATATTGAATATAGTTCCCTGTGCTATCCACTAGGATCTTGTTGTTTATTTTTTTTATATCTAGTAGTTTGTATCTGTTTATCCCATACTCCTAATTTACTCCTCCCTCTACCCCTTTTTCCCTTTGGTAACCATAAATTGGTTTTCTATGTCTGTGAGTCCATTTCTGTTTTGTAAATAAGTTCACTTGTGTCATATTTTAGATTCCACAAATAAGTGATATCATATGATATTTGTCTTTCTCTGTCTGACTTACGTCACTTAGTGTGATAATCTCCAGGTCCATCCATGTTGCTGCAAATGACATTATTGCATTCTTTTTAATGGCTGAGTAATATTCCATTGTTTATATGTACCACATCTTCTTTATTCATTCATCTGTCAATGGACATTTAGGTTGCTTCCATGCCCTGGCTATTATAAATAGTGCTGCTATGAACACTGGGATGCATGTATCTTTTCGAATTAGAGGTTTCTCTGGATATATGCCCAGGAGTGGGATTGTTGGATCATATGGCAACTTTCAAGAGCATATTCTTATAGTATGTATATAATTAATATATAAACATATTTTTTTAAAGAATTCAAAATGAGAAGGAAAGCAAGCACCTAAACATGGGGTGCTGAGTGGCAGGGTCAATCAGATGAGCATCTGAATGAACCTAGAACTGGATCTGCAACTGATAAGCTATGTGACTCTGGATGAGTCCACTGACCTCTCGTACTTCAAGTCCTTATGTGTTGATGGGGATAACACACTTACATTTGCAGAGCCATCATCAGAACTGAAAACAAAGTATGCCCCAGGCCCAGTGTACTTAGCAGAGGTCCTGATAAATGGTAGCTGAGCATCTACACAATCACACAAGAAATAAGCGGTAACAAATAGATTCCAGGTAACGAGAGAAAAGGCCCAAGCCTGTGGGTGTGAGAAGCACACAGATGAGAGCGGCCAGGATGGAAGGCCCACCGGTGGGAATGAACAGGGGAGCGTGGTACGCAGGCCCCAGCACTTACTGCAGTTCTCTTCGTCGCTGCCGTCGGGACAATCCTCAAACCCGTTACACCGGAAGCGGCCAATAATGCAGTGGATGCCGCTGGCACAGGGGAAGAAGGTCGGGCCGCATTTCGATTTAGCCTTGGCTGCAGGAGGACAAGCGAGACAAACAATGAGACGTCAGGAGGATAAGTTTTCTGACCACCACCTACCCATCCCGCTAACTCAGAGTGTGCAACTGGGGCCTTTTACATCTACCTTGAAGTCCCCAAAGTTTCTTACCACCAGCACCCACCTCCAACACCCAGCCAGACTAGAAGCCCACGTGTGTCATCCTCCAGGAAGGGAGTGGCTCATCCACTGCCACCAAGGTCCCAAATAGGACCTCGGTGCCCAGCCTCCACACCAGCAGGGCTCAAGAGGCCTGAGGCTGCCATCCTTAGAAAGGCTTGCTTGCAAAGTTGGCCCTCGCTTGGCTGGCATCTGGGAAATTGGATGTCGGGAAGGTTCGCATCATTCTCTCCTGAGGACGGCTCACTGTGCCTAAACTATTCATGCAAACAGTGCATTTATGCTGAACACCTGCCTTTCTTCTGGGAGTTTGGGGTTTGGGTGCATGTTGGGCAGAGGGTGCCTGCATGACCAGCTCTCAGTAAAAACCCTGGGCACTGAGCCTCTAACGAGCTTCCCTGGGAGAAAGCATTTCACACGTTATGTCACACTTGTTGCTGGGGGAATGAAGTGCCTCCTGTGTGACTGCACTGGGCAAGGACTCTGGAAGCCTGGGCTTGTTCTCCTCTGACTTCACTCCTTCACCTTTTCCCTTTGTTGGTTTTGCTTTGTATCCTTTCACTGTAATCAGTCATAGCTGTGGGTATGACTGTATGCTGAGTTCTACGATTCCTTCTAGTAAATCACTGAAACTGAGGGTGGTCTTGGGAACCCCTGATAAAGACGGGTGTGGTTCTTATCCTCATTTCACAGAAATGCTCTGAAGAGGTAAAGTGACTTGCCCAGGGTCACACGGCTAGAAAACATGGTGCTGGGGTGAGGCCCCCAGTACTCAGAGTCCAGAAGCCACAGCCTCATCCAACTCAACTGTGCTGCCTCTCTGCCAGCAGCTGTCACTTCTCACAACAGAAGCCAGACTCCTGCTCAAAGAAACCCTTCTTCCACTCCTGCTATACAAACAGTTTTAACAGAAACTGCTATAACTCAAGCTTGATTGAGTGTCCTGCTAATCAAATAGCCCTGTGGGGTAACGTACTTTCCTGTTAATGGTGCTGGCTGCTCTGGCTTGTGATTATAAGGTGTGATGGGATCTATTACTATATCCCAGGTAGCAGGCCCCACCTAGCATCCCTTTTGTCTCCTGTCTTAGAGGCAGGACCCATGGTCCTCAAGAAGGAAGGGCTATTTCTTTGGAACGAACAGGCAGTAAATTACCTTCATATTCTCGCCATCAGTATAACATGCCAACTTTGGCAATAGCTGGTACACTATCAACAGGGATTTTAAGCCTGGGACGTGGCTAGATTTTAAAAACCCACATGGCTTTGTTTTAACCTGAAAATACTCTAATGGTGCTGGTGTGCTCTTCACAAAGCACAAACTTGGGAGAGAGTGTTCTGTGTTCAAATTGTGGCTCTAATCTTTATGACCTTGGGCAAGTTTCTAAATACGACTGAGCCTCAGTTTCCTCATTGGTAAACTGGAGGTAATATCTATCTCATATGGCCCGGGGAAGGATTCAGTGTGATAATCTATATAAAATGCTTGGCACAGAGCGTGGCATACAGTAGATGCTCAATTAATGGTAAAACATATGCTATTCATCATCATCATCATCACATCACTAGGCTTATAGAACTTGAAAATTGATCCTTGGGCTGCTAAATTTCTTTTTCTGATTACCCAAGTTTAAAAAGCTCATTATGGAAGATCTCTATGAACTGATAGGAAGTGATCTCCAGGACATACTGTTAAGTGAAAAAAGCAAAGTGCAGAAGAGTATCTACAGTACTTTACCCCTCCATATAGCGAAAGAAGGGAATCTAAGAAAACATACATGTATTGGCTCATCTATGCGAAAGAAATATAGGAAGGATAAACCAGAAACCAAAGAGACTGGTTACCTACAGGGGGTGGGTGAGAAAATGTTGGAAAGAATAGGGAAATGAGAATGGAACAAGGTAGCAGGAATGAGAAGGGTGCACACTTCTCTGAGTCTATTTGTATAGCTCTGACTCATAGAACCATGATAATATTTCACATACCCAAAATGTAAACAATTAAAATCAAGCACATGTGCGTGTGCATGTGTGTGTGCATGTGTGTGTTGGGGGCAGGGCTCAGAATGAAATATAAACAGCAACAAATGAACATAACTATATTACAGATGAATAACAGCAGCACACTGAAGGAGGTGGGGAAGAAAAGAAGTAGCCTACGTAACTCTGGTAAACATTATTTTGCCTGGATTCTATAAGGCTAAAGAAAAAAAGAACTGTTCACAAGTACTCTAGTTATATTTGTTTCTCACAGGGGTATGAATCAGCAATTCTGAAACTGCCTTTTGTGTAGTACTAGGGTTGAACAAATAGGTAAGTATATTACAGATAATAAGAGCAAGGTTTCTCACTATCAGAGGAAGAAATTACAAATAAAGAGAGTGAGAAGACTAAAATGAACCCCGAGGCTTTGGACTGGAATTGAAGGCATCAATATGAACTCAAGGTTTGTAAAGACAGATCGATGGATAGATGGATGGATGGATAGATAGATCGATAGACAGATAGATAGAAATATAGATCTGTGTGTGTGCATGGGTTAGTGTACGTACATATATCTCCTAGCTCATCAGCTAAGAAAGACTAGAAGCAGTACACCCCAACAGCAATAAGCATAGCCAGCACCTAGATCTTTGTTTCTAAATTCTATGATCCAAAAAAGAGAACCAGGGCTCCCTGGAGAAGTGGTTCATTCCTGGGGGAAAATACAAGATGAACCTGGAGCGTCTTGTGTTGCCAGAAAGTGAAGAAGTGCTTAAAATACGATGAAGGCATGTCCAAAGGACACAGGAGTCAACCTGCAGGAGCTCTCAATGGCCAAAGCTAGAACAATTTGAGCAACAAAACGAACAACAATAGTATTGGATTGTAACCCAGAGATCTGTTGGACCCATAATTGTTGAATAAATACATAAATGAGGGAGAAGAAGTCCAATTAATAAACACAGAAGACACGTGGGAAATAGAAAGTCCCCAGTAAGCAGACGCCATGGCAATAACTGTCACAGGTCAGATCCAATGACGGATGCTCAAATTAGAGGATCGGGCATCCTTGCTCCCATCACCCTTCCAGGGATCAGGGCAGAAAAGCTACCTATAGGCTTTGACATCTAACCTGAGAGCGTTTCCCTGTAAACTCAACACGTCACTCCTCCATTCAAAACGTCTCTGCCCTCCCAACGCTTTAGAAAAGCCCACAGCCGCCATCACAGCATCGTGCCACTCCGGGGGACCCCCTCTAATTTCATGCCTACCTACTCTCCGTGCTCTGGCTAACACTGGCCTCCCAGCTCCTCCTCAAGCCCATCAGGCACAGTCCTGCCTCAGGACCTTGGCAGCCTGTGGTTCCCTCTGCTTGGACTGTCTTTCTCCCAGAGGTCGGCATGGCTCACTCCTCTACTTTATTGAGGTCTCCTTAAGCAGTGCACTGTCTGCAGTAGAAACCCTGCTCCCTACCCTCAGGCGCTCTAGTCCTTCCTCTGTTTCTTTCTTTTCCTTCATAGGATAGATGTCACTGGCTTTGTGCTGAGCTTTGGTGCACACACACTCACTTGAATACTTTCATTCACCATTCTTGAAGGAGCTGCAACTGTACAGTGCCTACCATGGTACCTAATCAATACTGCCAAATATACAAATGAGCCCATAAAAGGAGAGAGTGGGGCTGGGTAATCACAGCTAGCATTTACTGAATGCTTAGTATGGGCTGAGCGTTGTGCTCTATTTTACAGATATCATCTCATTTCCTCCTCACAAAAACCCATCTTACAGAAAAGATAACAGGTCCAGAAGTGAAGGCGCCTGACACAGCTGATAAACAGAGTCAAGGCTCAAACTTTACTTCTTGACTCACCTACTCTACTGCCCCCTTAGACACTTCTAAGGCCCAGCCCAGCTCCAAGGACTGGACTTTATGAGACAAAGAAAGAGAAAAGAGAATAAGAGTAATTATAAACGCATTAGCTACCATTCACTTGACCAGCTCTTTGGCCTTGGCCCTGCAGCGTCTTCAGGAATCACTAACGAGACTCCCTGCCTTGCCAGCAATGCTCAGCTGCCGTCTCTGTCAGGGAGCCTGTCCTGTTATGATTTACATCTGCACCAGCAGACACCTGCTCAGGCAACGGTGAGGCAGATCACAGACGGCCTGCTGAGCGCCTGGCAGAGGCTCAGAGAGAAGCCCACCGCTGGCAGCAGCTCCCTGCCTGCACGAGCCCCCGTGGGCCCCGGGGGGTTCCCGGACAAAGTCCGGATTGTCCCCAGCCCGCCCCGATTTCCACGAAGGGGAGATTTCAGCATGAAACTCAGCAGCCCCCGGCAGAAGTAGAAGACCAACTGAGTCTAAAACTGCCCTGACAAAGGCAGGCAGGGCGACTCCGTCCCACTGAGCACTTGAATCCACCACTCTTCAAGGACCTGCTCCGTGAACTTTTCAAAGCAGCAGCTTTCACCAGCAGCAAGACAGGGCTCAGGGCTCTCCTGGGGGTTGGTTTATTTCCTGACCTGAGCCCTCCCCTTCCTTTTAGAGCCTGAATGCCACAGTTCTGGATTTCACGGATCAGTAAAATAAAACATTTTTTAAAACTAGATGGGAGTGGAGGAAGGACTAACACAATTGTCGATTTTTTTTTTTTTTTTTTTTAACCAGCAAGGACATACATCTGCAATAACCTCTACTCATTATCGCCCTAAACAAAAACGCAGCAAGGCCAAAGCCCTCAGAGCAGCATTTGGGGCTCACGTCAGAACGAGAGGGGAACCGAGACATGTTCCCGTGTCACCAGGTTGTGATGCCCTCATAACAAAGACCCCATCTTCCTATGCATAACATCTGGGGCCCAGCAGGTAGTCCACACGGCTTCACTCAATAACTGAGTCTCATGACTCACAGATGAAAAAACTGAGGCCCGAGGAGGTAATTTGGGACTTGCCCAAAGTCACTTAGTTAATTTAGGATCAGACTGGTCTGCAATCCAGTCCTCATGCCCCTGCGTCTACCCTCTTTCAACTACACCTATGCTTTAGGTGGGGTGCTATAGGGTCACATCCCGCCAAACCCCTCATCAGGGACCAGATTCAAGAGAGACCCCAAGGAAAAGGCTCAGACCCCACCGTCTGCATGGCCAGAACTTCCCAAGCCTTGGACAGAAATGCTCTTCACCAGGCAGCACGCCTGTACCTCCCAATCTGCTCAGGCAGGGCGCAGGGCTGCCCACTGGGCCTGGAGGATGACAGATACCGCAGCGCAGGTCTGCCGTCGACAGCTGCTGGTCCAGACTCTCCCATAGTGATGACACGAAAGAGCTGGACAGAGTCTGAATGCCAGAGCCTCCCTGCTCAGCCAGGACAGCCAGAAACTCAGGTCATCAGACCTGCAGCATCTCTCACGCTGCAGCAGCAGCTCCAGCCACCACCGCAGGGATCCAGGGTCTCTCTTCCAGACCTCTGGGATGGCCCAAAGGAGCCACAGTCACGACCTCCACCTTCTGGTCGCCTCCGATTCCTGCTCCAGGATCCTGCCGGTGTGTGCCCGCGACAGCCCACAGAACCAGAAGCAGAAGCCTCCGGCTATTCTGCCAAATTAGCATCCTTGCTTTGTAAACTCAAGACATAGCTCACTGTGAAAAATTCAAACGATGAGAAACGGACACAGGCAATGCAAAAATTACCCCACGTTGCCGCCACCCAGGGAAATCCACTGGGGCCATTTTGCAACAAGCTCCAGAAGCACGGTCCCTCAAACTATAGCATGCAAACGGACAGCCCTAGGACCACGTTAAAAGGCAGTAGGTCTAGAATGGAGCCTGGGATTCTGCATTCCTAACACACTCCCAGGCAATGTCAACGCTGCTGGTTCCAAGCACTTCACTTCCAAGTGGCAGAGGACCATTATCTTGTTTGTTGCTCTACCTCCAATACCCTGAAAAGTGCCTGGTACATAGGTTACTCAATAATTACTAACTGAATTAATAAATAGAAATCTGGGCATACAGTTTTGCTTAAATGCACCTGAATAAAATACGATGCTATTCTGAAACCGGCTTTTGTCACTTAACAATATATTGTGACGTCTTTTCATGTCGGTAACTACAGGTCCACACCATCACTTTTAATAGCTAAGGGTAATTTTACTGCATCTTATGTACTCATAAGTCCCATTACTGATGGACATTTGGGGTGTTTTCAATAAACGATGTACATGCAGATGCATACATTATTTTCCCCCCTTGTACAAAATCCCTTTAAGATATAACAGCTAGGTCAAAGGATATGCATATTTCCTATTTTGGTATCTTCTTTTTTTTTTTAATTAATTAATTAATTAATTAATTAATTTTAATTTTTGGCTGTGTTGGGTCTTCGTTTCTGTGTGAGGGCTTTCTCTAGTTGTGGCAAGCGGGGGCCACTCTTCATCGCGGTGCGCGGGCCTCTCACTATCGCGGTCTCTCTTGTTGCAGAGCACAGGCTCCAGACGCGCAGGCTCAGCAATTGTGGCTCACGGGCCTAGTTGCTCCGCGGCATGTGGGATCTTCCCAGACCAGGGCTCGAACCCGTGTCCCCTGCATCGGCAGGCAGATTCTCAACCACTGCGCCACCAGGGAAGCCCTTGGCATCTTTTTGATCATCAACTGCCTCCTCCCTGAGGAACTGGTACTGTCTTCTGGCCACAGATGACTACGGGAAAAGCCTCCAGCCCAGGACGGTCCGAGGAGGGCTGATTCTCCCCTGCTGGCGACGATATTCCTAGAAGCAGGCTGCGAACACCCCCCCGGTTCCTCTGCGTGTGTTCCGTTGGTCCTTCACTGCTGCTCGTGCTCTATTATGCTCCATCTATCTCCGTCTCTCTTCATTTTTACATGTGTATTTCGTTACTTCACAGAGCAGGGGACATTCCTATCCAGTCAAGGAAACCATGACTCTTTTTTCTATCTTTCTAAGTTGGCACTGGGCGCAGAGCATCAGTCTTGGCTGGAGCTGGTCTCCCTGGGGTACAATAATCACGGGCTAATGCAAAGTGTCCCTCCTTCCGGGAGCTGCTCCTTGAGCTGACTTTCGCAGACTGCACTCTCCCCTCTGTCTAAGGGACCTGACAAAGGACAGTGTCTCGCTCCATGGACTGTCCCGCTTACCAATGTTTCTCCAGAATTTCCCATCTTGTAAAGCACTGTTTCATGAAGGGCAGGCCAGTGATCCACCTACAGCAGAATCCCCAGGGATGCTTGTAAGATGCAGATTCCTGGGCCTCTCCTCTAGGGGAATCTGCATCTTTATTAAGCCCACGGTGAATTCCAATGAACATTAAAGTGTGAACACCCTTCTTGGGCAGACTCCACCTATGTCTATGCCCAGAGAGCAAGGGACCTCATCATTCCTTTGTTCCTGATGTTGCCACTGCACAGACCAGCTGCCACTCCAAGAATTCTGGCTACAGGGCCAGTGTGGGACCTGCTCTGACCATCACTCCCTCGAGTCAAGTCTAACCCATCCCAGATGGTGTACTTACCATGAGAAGAATACCCACAACAAAATCACAGGCCTCTCTACGCTCTTTCCCCATTTCAACAGTTTCTCTGTTCTTCCCCCGATCATGTGCAAGATACAAAATAACTCAGCTTTACATAAAGAGCTGTGGGCTCATACTCAAATGGTTGCTGTCCCAGCAATCAGACCCTTTTAAAACTTTAAAACTCTTAACCAGGTCTGTCCACTTTTTAAGGATTTACACTTTACCTGTGCACAGTACAAAATAGGGTTCAAGGGGCCAACATTTTTTTTAACTGCCCTTTCTTGGCAAAGAACAAAATATTTCTGAGCATCCTACTATCTGTCAGGCCCTGAGTCAGCTGTGTGGTGATTCAACTGCGCTCCCTAACTGATAGGGAGGATGCAGGCTGGTAAACGAGCCTCTGCATGCAGTGCCATGAGTGCTCTGATGGGGGAGCTAGAGTACACCTAATCTCAAATTGGGTAGGAGGCTGACGTCAGAAAAGCCTTCTCAAAGGAAAGTCAGCCTCAGCAGAGACGCCATACACATAGCTCAGGTGCAAATCAATGGATGCTTAGGCAGCCTGAGGCCTTGCTCATTTAGTTATTCATTCCACTAATATTAATTCACAAACTCTGTCATACCTCAAAGAACGAGGATACATACGAGACAGCTATGCCACGGATGAACCTTCGGTGCTGGTGGGATTGCGGAGGGAAGGCTGTTCCAAGCAGAGGGAACAGCATGTGCAAAGGCCTGGAGGCGGGAACAATGTGGTAATGGAAGAAATGCAAGGGGGTCAGTATGAACTTGCTTCTCGTATCAGTAAAAGTACCCAGTATCGTTTCTTTAATTGAAAAAATTTAAAACCCTATTTCTCATAAGAAATGTGCTACGAGCTAGGTAGCATTCCACTCATATTAAAGTTGTGGGAATTAAAGTATAAATTAGAAAAAACATCAAATTATAAAATTCACATACTTTGAATCATTGTGCACATCCCCGACCCCCAAAGTGAATATCACATGCGGCCATCACTGGCTAAAAATTTTACAGAACATAATGGATCTGAAATTGCTACTGTAGTCAGTCCCCTGGTTCATTTTGTAAAAAGTCAAACTGTGGTTCCTTTTAAAAGGCAAAGATGACTTCATGGTTGGGGGCAAGAAAGCAAAAAGAGCCTTATAAAAATAACAGACTTTTTAAAAAGCAGTATATCCCTGGATTCTCTAAGAAGTCTGGGAGGGAAAGAAACAGGCCTTTCATTGTGGTCCAAATGCAGATGACAAACAGCCCAGCAAGCCAAATCCAGGCCTGGGAATCCAAGCCTTTGCAAATTCATTACTGCTTGAGCAAAAAAGCTCTTTGCCTGTTCCAGCAGTTCACCTCCACATGACTACTGGAGTGGACTCCACCAGTTCATTGATCAAATATTGCAGTGTATGATTCTCAAAATGTCATCTTGGCTGTTTCAGAGATACACACTGGGAGTGAAGAGAGCAAAAGACCACACGCTAACTGGAATATAAATATAGAAAAAAGGCATCTAGGTGAAACAGCTTTGCAAGAAAATTCAAGCAGAAAATTCTTTCTAAACATCTCCTCTTTTATAATAAGAAGAGGAGGCCTAGAGCATTGGGGCTAAGAGGTCAGAAGGGTTTCGGGTACAGAACATTCCCACTGGGTTTCTACCCCAGTTCTGCCACATGACAGCTGAGACCTTGGACAAGTCACTTAAACTCCACTGGCCTCAGTATCTCCATCTGTAAAGGGGGCATAAAGACAGCACAGACTTCAATGTGAGATTTTACATGTAGAGAATACAACATAATGTTTGATATCTAGTAGGAATCCGATAATATTCTCCCCTCCCTAACACGATTCACAGTTCTACAAACTGCTCTTCTTCACATATATGGATGGACCTGAGAAAAATCAAGTGGAAACCAATGCAATGTTTATACTATCTAAGGCCTTACTGTTTTTTTTTTAAGATTTTCAATTTTTTTAAAATAAATTAATTTATTTATTTTTGGCTGCGTTGGGTCTTCGTGGCTGTGCGTGGGTTTTCTCTAGTTGCGGCGAGCAGGGGTTACTCTTCGTTGTGGTGCATGGGCTTCTCATTGTGGTGGCTTCTCTTGTTGTGGAGCACGGGCTCTAGGCACGTGGGCTTCAGTAGTTGTGGCACGTGGGCTCAGGAGTTGTGGCTCATGGGCTCTAGAGCGCAGGCTCAGTAGTTGTGGTGCACGGGCTTAGCTGCTCTGCGGCATGTGGGATCTTCCCCGACCAGGGCTTGAACCCGTGTCCCCTGCATTGGCAGGCGGATTCTTAACCACTGCGCCCCAGGCCTTACTCTTCAGTTACTGGTTCCATCACGTTACTTCTCAGAGTCTCTTTACAGCACACATAGGACCGAGTGTGGGGTTAACATAACTTCTACTCGCAAGAAGCCCCACTAAGGGACACCAGGCCCAGAGAATGGGGAAAAAAGGACAATAAACACATAATTGCAATGAGATACAAGAATTATATAAACTGTATAAACATTTACCTTTCAACACTCTATTATATAGTTAATGCAGGGTTGCATGTCAGCCTGCCTGGGTTCAAATATTGAACCAAGTGCTCTGGGACCACTTACTGGCTATGTGATGTACTGAAAGTTATTTCACCTCTCTCTGCCTCCATTTCCTTATCAGGAAACGGTGATGTGAACAGTACCTCCCTTGTTGGCTTGCTGTGGGGATTAAATGAGACAAGATAATAATTGCTTAGGACTTTCTCTGAAACCCACTATTAGCTATGATAGTTCATATTGTACTAGCTACCATCATATATATTACATATTAGCTATTACTATTTGATATTATACTATAAATACGGTAGTATATAGTATTTAGTGTTAGATAGTCTTATAGAGTATTATCACACAGTATTAGCTATTATTATTAAAGTTATTAGTCACTACTATTATTTTCAAACAGTTTCTGCCCAGCAGCGCATGCTCAATCAATATGTGGGTGACGGACACACACCACACTATATATAAAACAGATAAACAACAAAGACCTACTATAAAGCACGGGGAACTATATTCCAATATCTTGTAATAAGCTATAAGGGAAAAGAATCTGAAAAAGAATATACATACATATATACGTATAACTGAATCACTTTGCTGTACACCTGAAACATTGTGAATAAACTACATTTTAATAAAAAAACAAATACGTGGGGGATGGCCAGAGTGCGAGACGAACTTTAAAAAAGAGCACAACCCATCCAGCCTGGGAGACCAGGGCGCACGGTACAACGCAGTGCTATTTTATTTGGGTATGAAGAATTAGGAGAAGTGTGTGGCTGAAAAAGAAAAGGAAAGGCATTCCAGGCAAAATGAATGATGGGAACTGTGACAGCGTGTGGTTTATACAGAGATCTGGGAGAAGTTAGGGTATCCAGAGCACAGAATGTGGCAGAAGGAAAGGCTGAAAGAGAGACAGGCAGGAGTTTGGACACTTATCCTGGAAGCCAGCAGACATCTATAAAAAAAAAAGTGGTGTGTCAGATTTGTTTTTTATAAAGAAAATTTTTATGGACTCACAAGGATATTACGAGGCTCTGTAAGTCAAGGAAATATCCTCCTCACTCCCAAAAAGCCCTGGAAGAACTAAAGAGAGCCAAGTCTATAATATTCTTTGGGCTTTTAGGGGAAAAAGGCACTATAAATGATCAGGGAATTCAAAGTGCCTGCCACTGCCCTTTAAATAATCTTATTAAAAATGACAGTAAAAAGGCAAAACAAGTTAGCAAGTTGGGGATTAGGACATTATTTTATAACCTTAAGGTTTATTCAGGTTACTTATTTTGGCTATGTATAACGCACGTACATATGTGTATGAAGGTACATTTGTTTGTGTGCTTAGGCACTGGAATGCAAATTCCAGAGGATCTATAAGCAGGAAACCAAGACATCCCCAACTGATTCCCCTAGAGACAAATCTTGACAGGAAAAAACCCTCTAAAATGGTAATAAATAAATGTGGGTCAGATAACTTAGCCTCCAGAGGCCTTTCAGTGCTTGGAAGAAAACCTTCCTGACAATGGATCGGAGTCCCTGGGATTAAGAACAGATGTGGGGACAGACACAGATAGAACAGAATGGTTTCCACCTTAAAAAGAATACTTCAAAAAAGGCATCATCCAACTCTATGAAAGATGATATCCCAGGGACAACTCCCAAGAAATGAAAAGAAAATGTAAAAAAGAAAAAAAAAGTCAGGGGATGGGAGAATCAAAGATAGTTTTCAGTTTGAATAAAAACGAATAATGAAGAATCCGTTCTACACCACCTTCCATCTTGCTGGGCGGTGAGGGTCATCTTTGCCAAAAGAAGGTTTTACTTTTCAGAGCCTTCACCCTTGCCTGCTCTCTGGGCCCCTGACAAACTGTGAGGTTTCCCTTCTTAAAACACCCTCATTTCTGTGCATATGCTTTACCTTCAGACTTGTGAAGAGAAAGCTCATTTCTGATTAGCTTCCAAGAAGTACCTGATTTGCCCTTGCCCCAAGTAAGAAGTCCTTCTTACCTGCCCCTCCTCTCCCCACACATCCACATCTACAGAGCCACCTTGGAACTCAGAGTCTGTCTCCTTAATTGTTGCTACAGCACCTGCAGAGAGCCCCAGAGCAAGGCCTATGATGGGAGGATTAAACACGGTGATACCCACAGATAACAGGACTTTTACTCAGAGAAGGCAGGCGTAACCCTTTGTTGGGTGGTGTCAACAGGGCACAGACAGAGAGGTGGCCTCTAGCTGCTCTGACAGGCTGAGCAAGAGAACATTCTCTGTCTGTCATGAGGTAACTGAAAACAACTGTTTCCAAAATAACAGTACTTAACCCACCACAAACCTTGCTCCAGGAAGGGTTTTCACCGAGGCATCCAGAGGTTTCTATGATGCTTTCAACACCAGTCAGGGGAATCACATAATCCCACGGATACCATCTCTTGGTAGCCCTGGGCTGACTTTAAAGACAAAACATCAATCCTCAGCTTCTAATTTATCTTCAAAGAGCAGGGACACTCAATCCTGACTGCACATTAGAACAACCCAGGAGGGTTTAAAAAAAAAAAACTACCCCAAATCAAGAGAGCTGGAGTGACTATACTCATATCAGACAAATAAATAGAATTTAAGATGAAAAATGTTCCTAAAGACAAAGAAATGGTCAAACCATCAGGAAGACATAATACATGCGCCTAAAAACAGAGCCGCAAAATACACGAAACAAGAACTGACAGAATTGAAAGGAGAAACAAACATTTAAATAATAAGAGTTGGAGACTTCAATACCCCATTTTCAAGAATGGATAGAATAACAAGGCTGAAGATCAACAAGGAAACAGGAGGCATGAACGACACTGAACACACCGAGACCTCGGACTTCTCCACAGAACTCTCCACCCGACAACGCAGGACACACTTCTCCGCAGGGGCACGTGACGCATCCTCCAGGGAATCCCAACTGTGAGGCCACAGAACACACCTCACTACATTTAACAGGAATGAAATCATACCATGCGCGTTGTCCAGTCACAATGGAATGAAATTAGGAATCAATAACAGAAGGTTTCTTCTGGGGGCGATGAAAATGTTCTAAACTTAGATCTTGGCAATGAGTGGCACAGCTCTCTGAATACCACTAAATAAAGAAACAAAACTTCCTAAGAACGCCTGAAATCTAGGAGGGGTGGTGACATCAGAGATGGAAGAGTTGCTCTTTTCCAGGAAGGTACTAAATTGGCCAAATTCCTCCCTGGTTCTTCCGCTCTGCTCCCCAGGCAACGTGTGGCAATATTGGGGAGATGGAGGAGGGGGAGATTAGTACTACAGGCATCTGGTAGGCAGACCAGGGACGCTGCTAAACATCCTAAAATACACAGGACAGTCCTCCCAACAAATAAATAATTATCTGGCCCCCAAATGTCAATAGTTTCAAGGTGGAAGACCCCTATGCTAGGCAAAGGTCAATACTCTTGAATTTTTGCCTCTTCTGATTTAAAGAAAGAAAACACCCTATACTAATATTAAAGGATAAAGGATTAGGAATCAGACCTGGATCCACATCTTGGTTCCACCCCTTCCCAGAACTGTGACCTTGGGCATTATCCTGGACTTTAACTACCCTGGACTTTAACTCCCTCATCTGTAAAATGGGATGATGAAACGACCTTACAATGTGGTTGTGAGGATTCAATGAGAAGCTGCCTGGCACCAGTAAGGTTAAGAGCTTTCATTACTATAATTACTGTTTTTTGTTGAAGCCCCAAAGTGGCTTAGTACCAAGAAATGGGTGACTGGGTCATTTTAAAATAGGGTTTAAAAAAAATGGTTATGAAGAACCTAGGGGCAGGACAGGAATAAAGACGCAGATGTAGAGAATGGATTTGAGGACATGGGGAGGGGGAAGGGTAAGCAGGGACGAGGTGAGAGAGTGGCACAGACTTATATATATATACTACCAAATGTAAAATAGATAGCTAGTGGGAAGCAGTCGCATAGCACAGGGAGATCAGCTCAGTGCTTTGTGACCAGCTAGAGGGGTGGGATAGGGAGGGTGGGAGGGAGACACAAGAGGGAGGAGATATGGGGATATATGTATATGTATAGCTGATTCACTTTGTTATACAGCAGAAACTAACACACCATTGTAAAGCAATTATACTCCAATAAAGATGTTAGAAATAGATAAATAAAATACAATAAAATAAAATAGGGTTATTTTCTCCAGCAACAATTAGTATGTAAACTGGGACATTTTATGAGCTAATAAGCCACTGAGACATAACAGTTGACATTCCTCACTACTATAGTATACACCAGCCAAAGCAGGACTGGCTAAATACCCTGTTGCCATAGTAATAAAAAGTTCCTGGGAACCTGACTCATTTTCTTTCCAGTAAATGCTTTCTACTTGTCAGGCTAGACTTTATACACAAGCCCACTGCACAGTGGTGGAGTCTTTTCCACCTACTAGACCTAATATCTTTCTGCCGCTCAAAAACCAATTTACTGTAGTGGAAACAGCCACCAAAAACAGGACAAGCTAATAGCCTGTCATAGCCATGCATCTCTGTAATGGAGCCCACCAGTTAGTAGTGGAAAGGGGTGACTTGATAAGACAGATTAAACCACTCAGTGCCTTCCATCACCTCCACTGGGCCGGGTACCAGCACGAGGTTCCCTCATGCTCAACATAAGTGAGGGAAGAAGATAAGAAAATAACACTAAATGCTTACTATGTGCCCTGGGCTTTCATGGACTTTACTCCAGCTCCACTCCACCAAAAAACATGAGGCAAGAATGATTACCAACACTGTACAGAGAACACTGAGAATCAGACAGACTAAGTAACTTGCCCAGGGAAACGCTTTCCACATATATTTGTTTGTTTTTGCTCCATCTCAATTCTTAGATTGAGTTGGCTTAGGAAAGGAAATCAGTTGAAAATGAGGAAAGTGGGATATTGTGGAGGAAAACAGAAGAAAAGAAGGTAATAGAACGCGTTCCATAAGGTATCATACAGTTATGAGCAACAGGGCTCAAATTTTAGTATGAGTTTCCTAGTGGCCAAAACAATGAAGGAAACGAGATCGGTGGTGAGTGTGGAGAGAAGGGTCCAGAACGTTAAAAGCTAACCATTCATGAAAATAGATTTTGGGTGCTCTCTCCTCATAACCCAGACATAAGTGAGTCACAAAAATGAGAGAGTCACAACATTTGATGCCAGATTAGACAAAATTCCAGTCCTGCAAAGACTGCCCTACCATCACGCGCTCAGGAAGAATGGGTGTGAATGCATCATCCTTATTCCACATTCATTTCCTCAACAAGCAGTGTGGTGGAGTGATGAAGAGTGATTAAGATTCTGGAGTCAGACTCCTTAAGTTCAAATCCCAGCTAGGCCACTTTCTAGCTACAAGATCTTTCACAAGTTACATAAATTTCTGGTGCCTCAGTTTCCTCACCTATAAAATGGAGATGATGTGGGGATTCAACGTAAATCCCTCAGAGCAATTCTTAAGCTCCTCTATATAAGCTATTACCATTGCTCCTACTCCCATCACAGTTTATCGATAACTGATTATGTGCCAGGCGTTGTTCTAAGCAGGGATGGACACAGCCCTACACCAGGCAGGGGAGCTCTAACAAACAAACAACAAAACCAGATGGTGCTATGTGCAGATGTAAGACAGTGTGATAGGAGTGACTGCCTGGGTCGCTGGGGTCATCAGGAAAGGAATATTTGAGGCAGAAGCAATTACAGTGACATCTTAATGACAAGAAGAAGCCAGCAGAGCAGGGATGAGGGGAGAGCAGCAGAGGCAGAGAGAACATCTCAAGGGTACACCGAAGACTGGAAAGAACCCGGAACAGGAAGAAGGTCAGAAGGGTGGAACCAGAGCAGAGTGCTGGGGGGATGGAGGTGCAATGAGTGGGAGAAAGCAGGAGCCAGGTCAGGGAGGGCTTCCCCAGCCTGGCTAAGGAGTCCGGGTTTGATTCCAAGTGTGATGGGAAGTGTCACAGGGGAGTGATCTTATTTGATGTATCTTTGTAAATGATCACCCAGCTGCCTGGTGGAAAATGGATGGATTGAGGCTGTGGAGGCCAAGGCAGGAGGACCATCCTCGGGGTGACAGGAGTGCCTTGGGCTAGTGTGGGAGTGGGGAAGATGGAGAGCCGTGAACAGAACCAGAAGCTTCTGGACCAGGATGTCTCAACCTCGGCACTATTGACATTTGGGCTGGAGAATTCTTTGGAGGGGGTGCTGTCCTCTGCACTGTTGGATGTTTCACAGCATCCCTGACCTCCACCCACTAGACGCCAGGAGCACTCCCAGTTGTGACAACCAAAAACACCCCCAGACATCGACCCTAGGGGTCAAAATCACCCCTGGTTGAGATCCACTGCTTTAGAGGTAGAGCTGACAGGGCTTGCTGATAGACTAGGTTAGGGAGAGGGGGCAGCGGGTGAAAGAGGGGCCCCAAGGATGACTTCTAAGTTTTTGTCCATAACGAAGTAAGATAATCTCACACACTCTGAGGGTTTGCCCTTCACGCCACTGGGCCTGCTCTTGCTTTCACTGTCACTCAAACATTCATTCATTCCACAGTGAGCATCACAGCCCATGGCGAGTGTCAGCCATACCCAATGCCAGGGATGCAACCGTGACTGAAAGAGTCTGATGAGGACACAGACATACAAGCAAGTCAAGTCAGTACAGGAGGACTCATGCATCAGAGGAACCCCTGAGACTGAGGAGAAGCATGAAGGAAGGCGTGGCCCTTCGCTCCTGGGGGAGCGCCTTGGGGGCTCCAAGGCTGTGAAGGACAGAGCATGTGCAAAGGCACAGGGGTGTGAGAAGGGAGGTGGGGAGGAGCGTAGAAGGGAAGGAAGGGTCAGGCCAGAGACACTTCAGAGTCTCACTTGATTCCATGGGTGATCTGGGAGCTGCTGGAGGCTGCTGGTATTATTCACATTCCTTATTACTAATGATTAAAGCAAACTCAAAGCAGCATCTATGAGCGCTCACAGTATAACTGGGTACTCCACCTACAAGAGGCCCTTTATCCCAGCCTCCAGATAAGAAAACTGCAGCTAAGGAAGTTCAATGACCTGCACAAGATTCCTTGGCCGGCGAGTGGCCGGACCAGGGTCTGAGCCCAGGCTGGCGGCTCCAGAGTCCTCTGCCTCCCATTTTAAGTCAGAGAGCAGTAACATGACCTGATGTGCGGTTTTAAAAAGATCATTCAGGAAATAAATATTTGGGCATCACTGGTTTATGGGAGTGAATGAGATCGCCAAGGGAGGATGTATGAGATGGGAAGGAAGGGATTCATTTTCAGGTGAATGATGAGGCAGAGAAGCAGACCCAGCAGGCTCTCTGCGAGGGAGAAGGGCAGCCAGGAGACGGGGGGTGGAACCCCGGTGAGCAAAGGAGCACAGTGGAGGATGAAGTCAATGACGCTGAACGCTGCTCGCTGCTCGGAGGTCAGGGAGCGTCCGACGTTGACACCTGCTGGATCCGGCAACTAGGAGATTCCTGGTGACCTTCCCCAGAGCAAATGTACTCCTGTGGCGGATGCAAAAGTCAGACTGCAGAGGGCCGAAGAGGCACAAGCCAGACACAACAGAGGAGAAGGACAGAGCAGGGGCTGGCAGGACTCTAGCCGGAGGGAGAGTTTGGGGCCAGGGGAGAGACTGAAGATAAGTAGGTCCCAAACCTGAGTGCGGAGCAGCAGGTCAGACTCACCTGGAAAAATAAGACCCAAGACTCACCTGGAAAAATAAGACCCCAGGCCCATGAACCAATCTTTCCCCAGGTGGCCTCAATCCCCGGGAACCCCAATGACCACAGAGGCTAATGACTGCTGAGCTGGGCAGTGCTACTCACAGTGTGGTCCTGGGAACACCTGTAGCTTCCGGGACCCATCCTAGACCTGCTCACTGGGACTCTCCCATGAAGGTCCTGGGGAGCTGCTTACTGAGGACTCTGGGTCATTCTGATACATGCAGCCTGGGACCCACGGACCCTCTCTGCTCCAAGTGTAGACCTCAGACCAACAGTATGGGCAACTTCCTGGGGGCTTATTAGAGATTCAGACAATCAGCTAGAAATTCAATCAGCCTCGCCCCAGTCCCACTGAATCAGAATCTGTATTTTACCAAGATGCCCATGCCTTTCCAGTACATAGAATGTTTGAGAAGTTCTGGACTGGAATGGAGGGAGGGTCTTGGGGATGTGGGGGAAGGTACCCGGGCACCCTCATGCACACATATCTAGTGCAGAGTGTCCTGAAACTTCCCTGCTGCTGACTGTTACAAAAGACAGCAAGTGATGCTGATGGAACTCCCATACGGGTTCCGATGCTTCAAGACCCTGCTGCACCCTCCAGAAAAACGGCAGGCATGATGGCAAACACTTAAAATGTTATCCTTTTTTGCAGGATGGGAAAGTGTTGTACAGGGCATTCAGTTTGCACTCCCTCTGCAAGGGAGGCCAGGAGCTCCGTCTGAACCCTGAAAACCTCCCTGTACAGAGCCGCATGGCACGCACTTACCTACAGGGGGCAGCACAGCAGAGTGGTCAATCAGCTCACTCAAGCCTCAAGGTCTGCTTTCAAAACTCAGCTGGGCCACCCAAGTGCCTTAGCCAATTTCTTAACTCTCTAAGCCGCAGTCCTCATTTGTAAAATGGGGATACTAATAGGACTTACTTGGAGGGGGGAGAACTAGTAAGAAGTGAATGAGATCATCCAGACAGCACTGGGCACGGTGCCTGGTACACAGTTATAAGTTCCACGGTCTGACCCCAGAGCCCCTACACTACATGCTCACTTGGGGTCTCCACCATTCCACCTAAGCCTAAACCGGCCTAAATCCATTCCTCCATGTGTATGCCCACATGCCAGAAAACCCTTCTGTACTTTCACAGGGAGGAGAACATTCTATTTTAAATCGTAGACATCTGTAGTTGAAGGGGGCATGGGGATGATCAAGTCGTTTTACAGATGAGAATACTAAAGCCCAGGAAAGCCAGAGTGCTTCTGCCACGCCCCCGGGGCTGTGCTAAGCACAGTGTCCCTGTAGGCCTGGAATTAAACGGAGCAGCTTCTGAAGCCGCCAGGAGCCCTCTGTTTCTGCATATGGAAGTCCTCACCAGCCCCTGCCTCTGGTCTTCAAATCCCAGCAAAATAGCAGGATCCAATGAGCTGATGATAACAGGTGTCTACGCAAAGGCTTAGAAAGAGAGAGAAAGGCAGGGCTGTCCTAGAGGCCACATCCCTTGGGGCCCAGAGAGAAAGGAGAGGGCTTGGAGGAATATGTACCCTCAGAAGAATGACTCATTAACAAGGAGGAGTTAGGATGGGGGACGCAGAAAAGGAGGAGATGAGGTCAGGCTGTTAAAGCAAATCCATCAGGTGACCCCTCTGAACGTCTTGAGGGAGACTGCGTGCATGTGTGTGTGTGTGTGTGTGTGTGTGTTCCTGGTGGGAGGATTCCTGTTCCTGCTTAGCAATCCCATCTGGCTCCCTGGTAGGAGAAAACCAGCTCTGCGAGACCAGCAGTGTGAGAAGGATACAAGAAGGCAAGCAAAGATTTGTTCACTGGTTCACTCAGAAATGTGCACTGGGGGCTTCCCTGGTGGCGCAGTGGTTGAGAGTCTACCTGCCAATGCAGGGGACACGGGTTCGAGCCTTGGTCTGGGAGGATCCCACATGCCGCGGAGCAACTGGGCCCGTGAGCCACAACTGCTGAGCCTGTGCGTCTGGAGCCTGTGCTCCACAACAGGAGAGGCCGCGAGAGTGAGAGGCCCGCGCACCACGATGAAGAGTGGCCCCCGCTTGCCACAATTAGAGGGGGCCATCGCACAGAAACGAAGACCCAACACAGCCATAAATAAAAAAATAAATAAATAAATAAAAATTAAAAAAAAAAAAAATGTGCACTGAGCATCCTTCATGTGCCAGGAGCTGGCATGGTTTGGTGTGGGAATGATAGGGATCAAGATGTATGCAGGGTCTTTCTTGGCTGTCCTGAAGCTTCTAATGTCCCCTGGAAGATGGCACCTAATGGCCTCTACTGTATCTGCTTGTTTACAAGTGTAAGGTAGAAAAGGGCTATGGAAACAGGGACAAGGGGCCTCTATCTAGCCTGGGGAGGAGGGCGGGAAGGCTTCTGAACAAGGATGTGGTTATAGAATGAGAGATCCCTGTTTTTATCCATCCACCCACTGATCCATTCATCCATTCATCCATCAAACCATCTATCCATCCATCATCCATCCATCCATCCATCCATCTTCATTCTTCTTAAGCAGCAGCTTCTGCTGGTGTTTTCCAGTTCTACACTTCCATCAAAGGGAGGCAAAAAAAAACTGGGTCATGTCAATCCTGTAAATAACTAATATCTCTGGGCAGAAGCCAGAGGGCAGGTTTCTACTTAGAAGGAAAAGAAGGCTCAGACAAGTAAAATCACATGCCTTAAGTTCCATGTAGGGTCAAGAACAAAGACGGACCTGCTCCCCTACCCTGCTCAGCTGCAGCCTACCAGCCTACCCTAGAAATCACTCACAGAGGCACTGTTTGGTTTTCTAAATTGCTTGTTTTGTTTTGATGTTAGTCATGTCCTCTGTAGCCATACACAGACAGGGTAAATATGATCCTGCGTCTCTATAATCCTCCTAAAGGCCAGCCTTCAATATAACACTTTAAGGAGGACTGCTAATCGGTGGGAGAAAAAGCCTGGCAGAATTAGCAAATTAAGTGATGAAACAAACCTGCCTTCGTACTCCCACTGTCTGGAATGAAAAACAAAATATTTTTGAAATGCAGAACGTGGAGGGAAAACCTGGCACAAGAACTGGAACGTTCAAGAGAAAGCACAGGGAAAGTGAGCCCCACATGTGTATCGTTTTCATTGTCGTTCACACTTGCCAAGATTTGGTTTGCATCATAGCATGATTATACCATCCACGGTTTATGTTTTCTGAAATACTCCCTGCAGAGAAATGGGAAGACTGTGGCCTTGACGGACTCCACAGGACCCACATCCATGGCCACGACTGTGGGTGAGGCTGACCACTAGTATTAGGATGACTGTTTTAAAGAGGGACCCACGACTTCCGGAAGGTGCTCATACAATGATTCCAGGCAGCCCCTACAGGAACTGTAAAAGCCTGGCTCCTAACGGCACGCGGCCCACAGGCAAGGTCAACAGCCCTGAAGGAAGATGGCCTGGAAACTGTCTGCATCGGAGGGCAGGTCAGCTCTGCTGTCTGAGCGACTCTCCCGAGGTCACAGGATGAGAATCACAAGCAGATGTTCACCAGTCACCTCTGATTCTCAGAGCACTGGCATCCCTGGCACCGGCCTACATCCTCACATCCTCTCCTCGACAGGCAGAGGGACTCACCCGCTCACACAGCAAACGATCAGTGAAGCTGGAACTTGAGATCATCCGAAGCCTGAGAGGTTCTAAAAACAGGGAATTCATGAGCACCTCGGGCGCCCCACGGCCACCATTAATCCAGAAAGCAGATCTGGGCCCATTAGAAGAAATAAATTTCTGAGAACTCTCATGCTATGATCGTTGGAAGTGAGCTTTGTTCTGGAAAAGGACAATTATCGTGCTGCCTTTGGAATCGCAGATGTCAAGGCAGGACGAATAACGGCGGGGCGCTTCTTAGGGATCTGGCCCAGTGGGATTCGACTCTTTTTGTCTGTTGACCGCAGACCCACTGTGAAAATGAAATCTTATGCAAAGTCCACCAGATATTTAAAAAGAGAGGGAGATGTATAGCTGCTTTGCTTTCAGAGAGAGAAGGGCTCCAGTCCAAAGGCCCCTTTGCTTCCCTGCACTAACCCTTGGCACTCCAAGAACCACAGGCTGACACACTGATGGAAGTCTTACCCTTCACTATAGAGATGAAAAACTGAGACCCCAAACCAAAGAGCTGGATCCCCACAAATCCCTATTGGTCCTTATGGCAGATTTTCTAGACCCTTCACACATACGCTTCTATGACCCGTGCAGCCTTTCTCTTTATACACTTCTTTTAATCACCTAAAAACCTCTCGTTGCATGTATGTAAAGATGATGATATTATTAATAATAATGGCTAATTCTTCTCAAGAGCTTAGTAAGTGTCAAGCACTGTCTAAACACTCAACTGGTATAAATACAATTAAATTCTATGAGGGCAATACTATTTGATTATTCCCCATTTTACAGATGAGGAAACTGAGGGACAGAGAGATTCAGTAACTTGCCCAGGATGCAGAGAAACCAGGACAAACCCCGGCAGGCTTGTGCCAGGCTTGTGTGCTCTGAAGCACACCATGCACTGTCTCCTGTAAAAAAGTAAGAAGTTAGAAGAGAGCAATTATCCATTATCCCACCTCTCAGAGTCACCCACCGTTAATGGGGATTTAATCTTGTTGGTGTTCCTGGTTGAGATTTCCAAATGCTGGTCACCTCTTGCTGGGAATTTCATTTCTGGCTCAGATAAAGTCATTTTCTTTCATGGGCAGTGCTGGGATAGCACTAGCCATCCACCTGCTTTCTTTAGGAAGCAATATGCACGAAAGCACCTCAAAAGCAAAACAGAGCACTAACCCTTAGCACGTCACCATCACGTTGCTGAGTGCTCTCTGTTCAGAACATTTTGCTCTGGAGGCCGACACACTAGTGGGGATGTTTCTTACCTGCCTGGGCTTCTCAGGAGGGATGCTCCGCTTGGGCATCCCTTCTCCCCTGATATGAAAAGAGGCTGACAGTGCAAGATGTGTCCTCAGTAACTTCCTCCCTTCATGAGACTGTTGGTTAAATCACAGGACAAGAATGCCTCAAAATGTCGTGGGTACAAGACTCACTTGGGCTGCTTGGTAAGAGGCAGATTCTTGGGCCTCAGTCTCAGAGATCCTGCTTCAGTGGGTTTTGAGTTGTCCCCAAATCTACGTTAACAGTGAGTCGGGTGACCCACAAAGCACACTTTAGGAAACACTGGGTAAGGGCTGTCCCTAAGACACCAGGACCTCCGGTGGAGAACAGCTTAGAGCCCCCTTCAACTGCTGTTCAAGGGAAAACTCAAGGAAGACTTAGTCACTGAGGTTTCTTTGCTCATTTTTTGTTTTTGTTTTTGGCAGTATTATGTGGAGCAGCTTCCTGCCAAGCCATAGAGATAACCCTACAACCTCTCCTTCATTCATTCCGCAAATGCATTAGTCACGTTGTTCTGATAAGTCTGGAGACTGAGAACAGCTGGCAGGCACTGGGGACAGTTTTACCAGGACTTTTAAAGCATGGAGTGATGGCAGGAACAACTGATGCTTGTTGAATGGCAGGTATTGTTCCAAGAGCTTTACAGAGAGCCATTTAATCTTCAGAACCCCATGAAATGAAACTACTTCTATCCCATTTCACAGACGTGGCACCTGAGAGGTTAAGTGGTACGGAGAGGTTAAGCAACTTGCCCAGGGTCCCATAGCCAGGAAGTGGTAGAGCCTGATGTGACCCACTCATCGGGCTCTTGACCACTAGGCACACAGCTCATGCCCTTCCCTTGGCTTACAAGGTCCCGCGTGATTGCCGCCTACCACCTACTTCTCTAAGCACCCCTGAAAATCGCTCCTCCTCCCCACCAGCACAGGCATTACCACGGGCAGACCTGAATACCCAGCGCCCTGTCTCTCACCTGTTAGGCTTTCCCTTTCCCTGCAAGTTCCTCCACCTCTTACTGCGTTAACTCACCCTTCACCTCCCAGTCTCAGCTTAGATGGCGGCTTCCCTCAGAACACTCCGTGGATGCCCCAGGTGAGATTGGGGGTCCCTCCTGCGGGATCCCAGCTCCCAGGACGCACCCCTTTCCCAGCATGGGTCACATCCCGTCCCCTGCCTCATCGCCTCAGCTGTCTTCGTTTGGTCTCTCCCAGGACAGGGATGTCCTTGTTCACCAACCCCCTCCCCCTCCCAGCCCGTGCCAGCAAGTGCCGAGCGCACAGTAGGTGCTCTATAAATGTCTGTGAATTAGTGAACGCACGAACATAGCTCCTCAGCGGCCGTGGAGGTGAGGAAAATGCACCACCAGCTCTCCTGGGGCAGAGAGCATGACTGATGGGAGCTTCTGCCCTGCTGGACCCGCAGCCTCATTCAGGCCAAAGCCGTGCCTGCCATGGGCTGCCCTCCACCACTGACCGAGCACAGCGAGCAGGTGGAGACCTCCCCATCCCTGCGAGGCCTGGGACGCCGCCAACAGGTGCCTTCCGCTCCGGGACGTCTGTGGTCCTGGTCGAACCATTCATGGCCTGCACTGCAGTTGAGATTCTTCCTGCCCTTCTCCTTCTCCTCCTCCTCTTCCTCCTTCCTTTCGTCTCTCCTTCCACAAGTACCCAACCTCCATGTCTGCCCTCCCTGCCTTCCCCTGCTCCCACCCCCAGGAAATCTCAGGGACGCCTCATCCCGTCCTGGCATCTGCATCTCGGCAGACCTGGATAATGCAGTGGCAGAGCCTGGGTCCTAACTGCTACTCCAGGCCTGTCCCCAAAGTCAGGACGGCCGCCCAGGTTCCTCCTCAAGTCACCAGCAGAACCAACATGCCAGCACACTGTGAAGAAAAGGCTAAATGGGGAAGCGGAGCAAAAGTGGGTGCCTCACCTCCATTCGCATCTCAGAAGGTGCTCCTGAGTGACGGCACAGGTGGGGAAGGGGGGCATCTGAGCACCTGCACTGTCACTGCTGCACCCTGGAAACACACCCCGCCTGTGGGCGGCACGTGACTTCTCTCCCTTGCCCCTTCCCAGCATCAGACTGGCTGGCCTCCTCAATTCCAGGGAACCGGGAACAACCCCAGTCTGGCTTTTAATGTCAGACAGCGAGTGGCGGAGACATGCCATGTTCTGCATCAGGACCAGCTGCTCCCTGCCATCAGACAGAGCTTCCCACCGGGGCTGCCCGGGCACCGAGCGCAGGGGGACTGTCTGATTGAACAGCAAGGAGCAGGCTGTGCCCAGGAGCTCAACAGAAAAAGGCCTGAAGACACGCGGAGAGTCACGGTGATGGGCTTGAGCAGACCTGGGAACAAATCCACAGCCACGGGCTGGCTCCCCTCTTGTTGGCCGAAAGGTACAAAATGGCCAAGAGAAAAAAATACATCACGCTGGGTGACCGCCATAAAGTCACCGTGCAAGCGGGCTGCCCGCCCTGGTCTTTGGGATACGTGATACTCTCAAGGCACCACGAAAGCCAGGAATCGCCCGCTCCTCCGACAGTGCCCGATCCCTCCCTAAAGCGCTTTCTCTTCGCTCAGGAGTTCAGTAAAGATCTCGGGCTCTACCGCTAGGTCCCAAAAGAACTGGAGAGGCAAACAAACCTTGTCCCCGACAGGAGACAGCAGGAACCAAGGTGGTCTTGGGCCCATGCACCTTTAAATCGCATTGAAAATCGGAGACACTGACTACCTGCCACCACGCCCCCATCCCCCCCACAATGAAGGGCACTGATGATAGAAATAAACAACCCAGGTACAGGCAGACTACGCCTTTCCAAAGGAGTCAGACTGTATCCTAATTTGGAATTAACCTGAAGCTTTTCCATGCTGTGGGAAATGAACAACTGCCTGTAACCCATTTTAGCTCCCTCTCCTCCACTCACTCAGTCTAGAAAACCCGACAGCCTTTATAGCCCAAAGACATTCTTTACATTTTATGGGATTCCTCTTGCAGGGATCTTAACAAAGGACATGGTAGTAACCATGTCAAAAGCCAGGAGTTCCTGAAGTGCTTTTTTAAGAGGGGTATACAGTTACCTTCTTGACCTCAAAGATTCTCTTCTGCCCCCTTCTCCTCCCACTCTAAACCATCAGGAAACTAGTCTTCGAGTGTTACTAGTAAACAAACCACTCCGGTCAGGTGTTTGAATTATATGAATGCACCATATCCTCCTCTTTTAATTATTACTTTCTCATCTGTCTCTGAATTTTTGAAAAAGCCATTAGGCAATTGCAAACTAGCTTTATCGCAGATGAAAGTGCAAGTCTGCATAAATAAACACAAATAAAAAGACCGCCCAGTCACAGCCTCACTTGGATCAGCAAGATTTGTCTGCATGTGCCAGGAAAAAAATTTTTTTGATGTTCTGTGATTTTGCAGCCATTTAAATTTGATTAGCAATTATGGAGCCTGTTACCACTGACGACATCTTGCAGCTCCAGCCAAGTCCTGACAACGAGAGCACTACCAGAATATCGGGGCCCAGGCAACCTGGCCACACGCGCTGCAGTGACACAGGAACATGACCCCTCCCAGCTCAGGGCGCTTCATTGAGATTCTCCCCTTTTTGCAGGCGGAGAAAAGGCAGCACACAGCACTGGTAATAACAGAGTTCTCTGGAAGTGGCAGGGAGGACTGGCGAGACGGAGTGAGGCTGATATTTGTGCAGAAGAGTTGATTTGAAAGAAGACGTCAGGATGACTCCATGCCACTAACGTCTCAGCTGGTGACTGCATTGGTATTTAAATTGGTGGTTTCCAAGAAAGCAGTGGCAGGTCCCAAACAGCAGCTGCCAACACCTGGGAGGGACTGAGGAAGCCAGATGGAGCTTGGTGGGGCCTCTGGCAGATGCCATTCGAGTCACCCTGTCACCACCAGAATATAGCACGACACTGGCAGGAATGTGAGAGGGGGAGCCGTAACTAAATAATAAAACAAAACTTTCTAAGAACTGGGAGCTTTGGTGACTTCAGAAATGAAAAAGTTCCTCTCCTCTAGGAAGATACTAAATTGGACACACTCCTTCCAGTTTTTCTCTAGGCTCCAGGATGCCTTACCTCAACAGACCTGACTCAACATCCTCCAACCAGAGAATCTGGGGTCTCCTGTCCGAGCTCCAACGGAAGGGGAACCAGGACCTCTGGTAGAGAGTCTGATTCCTCTCACCTTCTGATAGGGACGATGGGGACATGAGATCACTGAAGTTGGCACGGGGCTCCTCCACCCTAGGCTGCTGCACAGGACACCCCTCAAAACAGGGTGTCACGGGGTCCCTGGGTTCTGTCTTCTGAAAATGGTCCAGGGAAGGGGACTTTGACTAGTGTGCTGCCGTCCTGAATATTCCCAGTATTTCTGAAATAGAACGCTCCACCTTCCTTAGTTTAGAGAACCTGTTAGAAAGTGGAATCTAGCGAGCATCTTCCAGCACATCTTTGATGACTGTGGGAGCCTGAGGGAGCCTGGATCAAAAATTCTCTGGCAACCCTGGGGACTCTCCCTTTCAGGGACTATGCATCGCTGGGGAAGGGAGAAGATGGGAAAGCGTATTTTATTAAGTGCCTGCTATGCACCAGACATCAGCACTCGAACATCTGACTCTCATACCCCACTTTCCAGACCTGCTCCCATTTCGCAGATGAAGAAACTAAGGCTCCAGAAGGGAAGTGAATAGCCAGTGGCAGAGCTGAGATCTAAAGACTCCACACTGCCAATAAGAGTACAGCTATTGTTTACTGAGCACTTGCTTTGTGCCAGCAGCAGTATGAACAGTTTTCAAGGTTTTAGTTCATTTAATCCTCATAAAAATTCCACAGGATTTAAGGAAACTGAGGCTAAGTACCTTGCCCAGGGCCCACAGTTCACATGTGGCAGAGCTAGGATTCAACCCAGGCCCTGTGGCCCCAGAGCCAGCCCCTCCCACTCTGCACGCTGCCTCCTGTCCCGAAGCACAGCAAGCACCCCAAGGAAAACAGACGCACATGGTATGTTTATCTGTTTGGAAATGTCAGGACCTTTGGCTGAAACGCCCTATGCTGACAATCAGAGAAAATGAATTCAATTTCACTGACTCTAAGACACCACCAATTGTAAGGGATGCCACTAATTTACATACAACCGAGAAAGAAAAAAACTCTCCAATTAAACTAGGACACTCATTTTCTTACCCCATCGATTATAAGAGGCATCTCACTTTCACAGACCGGAAAATGTAAAAAGATGTGTGTCTTAGAATTAAAGAAACACTGAAGGCCTTCGAACGAGCAAGATGGTGAAATAAATGCACAATAGACTCAGGGTGGAAACAAGGTTCTCTGAGTGCAGAGTATCCGAACACTAAATCTAATTTTCCAAGCAAACCTGATAATCCCTGATAATTTTATGTGCAAGCTTCCGATTTAGAAACTAATTCATGTTTTTCATGTCTTTGTGCAGGACAAAAAAGCTGTCTACAGCCCAGTCTGGCTGGGAGCCCTCCCAGCTTCCTCCCAGGTGGATTGGAAGGCAGAGAGCTACAGGTATCAATTTAGTTACAGCACATCCCACCCCTGTGGCTTTTAAAGGCACAGGACTTTCACAGGCTGCCATACACACTACCTAGCGTTCAGAGTACTTTCTTTTTTAATCATGCAAGTAGCCAAGTCAAGGCGCCAGGTCATAGAAGTAAGACTACTTTTGTAACTGACTTTAAAAGAATATATTTATTTATTTTCTCATATAAAGCACTCTCCCCAGGCTTTCAACTACTCCTGTTTTATTGACACACCTGGTCCTGTTCCATGACCACCAGCTATAAAGGCAGGAGTAGAACAATAACAACAAATTACCCCAAGTGGATGCGGTGAGAACCCATCCAGCACAGGGACATCCAAGGGAGCTGAGTGTACAGGCCTGGCCCTGGGTGGCGCTGGCCACTGCACACTCTACTTTGTCAATAAGGCACCCAGGGCTTCCCTCGTGGCTCAGTGGTTAAGGATCCGCCTGTCAAGGCAGGGGACACGGGTTTGAACCCTGGTCCGGGAAGATCCCACATGCCACGAAGCAACTAAGCCCGTGCGCCACAACTACTGAGCCTGCGCTCTAGAGCCCGCGAGCCACAACTACTGAGCCCGCGTGCCACAACTACTGAAGCCCGCGTGCCTAGAGCCCGTGCTCTGCAACGAGAAGCCACCGCAATGAGAAGCCCGTGCACCACAACAAAGAGTAGCCCCCACTCACCGCAACTAGAGAAAGCCCACGTGCAGCAAAAGATCCAACTCAGCCAAAAATAAATAAATAAATAAATTTATATTAAAAAAAATATAATGCGCCCGGTGTGGTAGGTTGTTAGTGTCCTGGAACTTGAGAATGGAACCTTATTTAGAAATAGTGCATATATATAATCAAGTTAAGATGAGGTCATGCTGGATGAAGATGGGCCCTAAGCCAACGATGGGTATCCTTTTAAGAAGAGGGAAATTTGGACACACAGACACATGCATAGGGCGGACTTCAGGTGATGACGGAGGCAGAGACTGGACTGTTGATTCTACAAGTCAAAGACGCCAAGGAATGCCAGCAACGAAGCATGGAAGGACTGTTCCCTAGAGCCTTCAGAGAGAGCACAGCCCTGTGGACACGTTGATTCTGGACATCCAGCTTCCAGACCTGGGAGAGAATATATTTCAGTTCTTTCAAGCCATCGGTTTGCAGTATTTTGTTAGAGCAGCCCCAGGCAACTGATATACCCAGAGAGTTTCGGAGCACTTCGTATTTCTCCACCTAGTGTAAAATTGCTGGCATCTTCAAACAGCGGCCAGGGTCCTTTTAGAAAAGTGAGCATATGGTCACATTCGTGTTAAGGTCAAGTGTAGCCAGACAAGCCAGAAATTGTCCCTACGTAGCTGTCAGGAGACTACCTGGGAATTTATACGGCGATCCCAACATCTGGACAGCACCATGGGCACAGGGCACAAAGCGCACATCTGGGAGCGGAGAGAGGACCTGGAAGGCTGTGACTTCTACGAGTCCTAGACCTTGGAGGCTGCAGGGGGCGGTGCGGGTTTCAGGCCAACAGAGTGAAGGCAGAGACTTCAGAAGACTGTTCAAGCGATGCAGCAAAATGCCGTCATCAAAATCCACTTAGGTGCTTAATTGTGCGGGACTCGGGCAGAGCTGGGAACACTCTGGTGGGTGGGGGACAAGTGCAGGGCTGTGAAGACACAGGTTCCCAGCTGAACGCAGGAGAGCTACTTCCAAACCCCCCTCCCTGTGACCCAAAGGGCCTGCCCGGCTCACCCCAAGCCCTCAAGTATTTGTTTCCTTCCCTCATACAGCGGCTTCTGTGTGTCTGGCTGCCTCCCTGGAGCTCTAAGCTAAAGAGAATTTCATAAGAGCTCATGACTGTGTGTTCAAGACTCTCTGGAGTGAAAAGAAGATATTGACCCAGCAAAGGAAGGAGTTTCTAAGGCTTAGGCTTTCAAAGAGAGAGCAGGAAGAGAGGGGGTGTGCAAGGGCTGGCCTGGACATCTAGCACCGCAGGACCAGGAATGTCACTGCAGACTTGGGTTTGAGGATAATGTCACCGGCACTTTTGAGGGAACAGTATCAGTTAGCACTTACTGAATGCTTAACCCAGGCCAGGCATCCCAGCTCCGAGCCTCACATACATTAGCTGATTTAAGACTGACAGCAATGCCCTGCGGTCAGCAGAGCTGATCTTCACCCTATTTCTAACTTGGATTACCACCTGGACATACCGCCTATTAAATGTTTTAACTATCACCCCCTGAAGTAGGTACTGTTATTATCCCCATTTTACAGATGAGGAAATTGGTGTAGAGGTAGGTAAGTTGGTGCCCAGAGCCTCAGAGGTCATAAATGGAGGCTGGCCCCCAAAGCCCCTGTTTTTAACCACAGGATTTATGGTCTCACATTTGAGATGAAAGAAACTAAGTGAAGTGGGGGCCATGCCTGGAATTATCTGAGATGTTTAAAAACAACTACACAAACAAAATGACTAAGTTAGAAAAGAACAACATTAACACACACAGGTCTTGGATTCCTTCCGCACCACAAGTGCTGGGAAGGAATGTGAACTTTCATTCTGAAGCATTTCATGGACAGAGTGTTAAACCACAGTGATGTTCTCTAGACCCCCGTTTTCTGAAGCTCAGCGTCTTCAGAAGGCTTTTGAAATTCAGTATTTAACAATGGCTTGCCAGGCTCCACCCACCCCTCCCGGCCGGGAGGTTGATAAAAGAAAGCCCACACCTACTGGGCTGGGCCAGCCCACAAAAGCCCAAATCGATTGAATTATCCCTTGGAAGTATGTGTATTAGATGTCTCGGGCTGCCATAACAAAGTACCACAAACTGAGTGGCTCTAAGCAACAGAAATTTATTCTCTCATATTTCTGGAGGCCAGAAGACTGCAATCAAGGTGTCAGCAGGGCCACGCTCCCTCTGAGACTCAGGGTAGACTCTTTCCCTGCCTCTTTTTAGCTCCCGGGGGCAGCTGTCAATTCTTGGGATTCCTTGCTTTGTAGCTGCATCACTCCCATCTCTGCCTCTGCTGTCACATGGCCTTCTTCCCTCACATCCTCACAATGCTTCTTATAAGAACACCAGTCATACTGGATTAAAGGCCCACCCGACTCCAGTATGACCTCATCTTAGCTAATCACAACCTCAACATCCCAGTTCCAAATAAGGTCACATTGGGAGATACTGGGGGTTAGGACGACAACATGTCCTTGGAGGGGACATAATTCAACCTGTAACAGTAAGATTCCTACTTTCAAACTGTTAAAGAAAAAAAAATAGAAGCAGGATGTCTGTGAACCTCATGCTGTTACACAGCTGTGGGACAGCTGTCACTCACTCGTTACGTAACAATTTTTTTAAAAATAAGAGATGGGTAGATAGCTGGGTTAGTTTTGCTAGGGGTGTTGTAACAAAGTGCTACGACTTTGTGGTACAACAGAAATGTACTGTCTCCCAGTTCTGGAGGCCAGAAGTCTTAAATCATAATGTCAGTAGGGCTGGTTCCTTCTCAGGGCTGAAGAAGGATCTGTTCCTGGCCTCTCTCCTTGGCTTGTAAATGGCCATCCTCTCTCTCTGTCTTCCCATCATCTTCTCCCTGGATGGATCTCGGTGTCCAAATTCCCGCTTTCTATAAGGCCGTATTGGATATGGTTCACTCTAATGACCTCATTTTAACCTGATTACCTTTACAAAGGTCTTATCTCCAAATAAGGTCACATTTTTTTGTTTTTTCATGTTATCCTAATTTTTAATGTTTTTAATTGTATAATTGATATACAATATTATAAAAGTTACAGGTGTACAATATAGTGATTCACAATTTTTAAAGGTTATACTCCATTTATAGTTAGAAAATATTCGCTACCTTCCCCGTGTTGTACAATATATTCTTATAGCTTATTTTTATACCTAATAGCTTGATACCTCTTAATCCCCTACTCTTACACTGCCCCTCCCCCCTCCCCACAGTAACCTCTAGTTTGTTCTCTATATCTGTGAGTCTGCTTCTTTTTTGTTACATTCACTAGTTTGTTGTATTTTTTAGATTGCACATATAAGTGATATCATACAGCATTTGCTTTCTCTGTCTGACTTATTTCACTTAGCATAATGCCTTCCAAGTCCGTCCATGTTGCTGCAAATGGCAAAATTTCATTCCTTTTTATGGCAAGGTCACATTCTGAGGTACTGGGGTTAGGACTTCAACATATGAATTTGGGGGCTGGGGACACAATTCAACCCATAATGATAGCGTTGTGCCAGTTTTGCTTTTTACACAGCTGAAGGGGAGGATTAGATCCCACTGTAGTTGCATCCCGCAGCTCATTGACAGGCTGCCCTCCCAGGTCACAGCATGTCAGCTCTCACCAACCCCTTCTCTGAGAAAAGACAAAGCAGCCTAAGAGAGAAAGAAGCAAGCTGTACCCACCCCATGGAAACCGCCTGATTTCCTGGGGCATTTTGCATGTGAGCCAAGCAGTAGGTGCCTTGGTGAAATCGCTGACTTACTGCTAAAGTTTGGTGAGAAGAATAACTCAGAACCCAGTTATTTCCTCTCTGCTTGCCCTGGAGCACCAGGTTTAAAAGAAAACATTATATGTGGCGCCACCTAGAGGCCGATGATGAAGACCGTAAAAAGGAAAGGAAGAGTTTCTGACTGGGCTTTCCTCCCCTTACATTCCCTGGCGATCATTATTTCAAACTTGCCCTCTCAGCCCAATCTCCTGGATTTCTGCCATCACACTGGCGAAATTAAAAGCCGTGCTCAAGAAATGGCTGGGAACACTAAAAGCAAATAAAATTCAAATGCCATTTTTTGCACCTATTTTTCTATGTCTCTGGATTTGGAGATTCATTAAAATTTTATCATTTGACAAGATTCTTGAATTTATCCCCATCCCCAACCCCGCCAACAAACACACACACACAAAGGGCCTGAGACTTTAAAAGTCTGTATATGCCTGAAAAATAGCGATCAATATAATTTTTCAAAGAAGAAAACAAACCACCTTGTAACACGGATCTCAACCCTCCAAGATCCCTCCCCCATTTGGTTAGACCACAGAGAGATGGCAGCTGCAATCCAACACAAAGCTGGCAGGAGATCTTAAGGCTCTTGATTCCAGGTCACATGTATGTTCTAGAAATTTGGATTGCTGCTTTATTATTATAGCAAGGGGCAGTAATAAAGTACAGTCTCTTCTTTAAGAGATTCACAGGACTAATAGCCACTTTAGAAATCATTTCCAGGTATACCTCATATTACTGCATTTCACTTGATCGCACTTTGCATATACTGAGTTTTTTACAAATTGAAGACTTGTGGCAACCCTGTGTCAAGCCATTTTTCCAACAGCATTTGTTCACTTTGTGTCTCTGTGTCACATGTTGGTAATTATTACAATATTTCAAATGTTTTCATTATTATTATATTTGTTATGGTGATCTGTGATCAGTGATCTTTGATGTTACTATTGTCATTGTTTTGGGGCTCCACGAACTATACCCATATATAAGATGGCGAACTTAATTGATAAATGTTGTGTGTGTTCTGACTGTTCCATCAACCAACTGGCCATTCCCCCAGCTCTCTCCCTCTCCTCAGGCTTCCCTATTCCCTGAGACAATATTAAAATTAGGCCAAATAATAACCCTATAATGACCTCTAAGTGTTCAGTTGAAAGGAAGAGTCACAAGTCTCTCACTTTAAATAAAAAACTAGAAATGATGATTGCGCTTAGGGAGGAAGGCATGTTGAAAGCCAAGACAGGCCAAAAGCTAGGCCTCTAGTGCTGAACAATTAGCCAAGCTGTGGATGCAAAGGAAAAGTTCTTGAAGGAAATTAAAAGTGCTGCTCCAGTGAACACACAAATGATAAGAAAGCAAAACAGCCTTATTGCTGATATGGAGAAAGTTTTAGTGCTCTGGATAGAAGATCAAACCAGCCACAATATTCCCTTAAGCCAAAGCCCGATCCAGAGCGTGGCCCTAACTCTTCAATTCTGTGAAGGCTGAGAGAGGTGAGGAAGCTGCAGAGGAAAGTTTGAAGCCAGCAGAGGTTGGTTCATGAGCTTTAAGGAAACAGCCATCTCTGTAACATAAAAGTGCAGGGTGAAGCAGTAAGTGCTGATAAAGAAGCTGTAGCAAGTTATCCACAGGATCTAGCTCAGATAATTAATAAAGGTGACTATAAATTTTCAATGTAGACAAAACAGCAATATATGGGAAGAAGATGCCATTTAGGACTTTCATAGCTGGCTTCAAAACTTCAAAGGACAGGCTGACTCTCTTGTTAGGAGGCTAAAAGAGCTGGTGACTTTAAGTTCAGGTCAATGCTCATTTACCATTAAAAATTCTAAGGCCCTTAAGAACGATGCTAAACCTACACTGCCTGTGATCTATATGGAACAACAAAGCCAGGATGACAGCACATCTGTTGACAACATGGTTTACTGAATATTTTAAACCCCCTCTTGAGGCCTACTGCTCAGAAATAAAGATTCCTTTCAAAATATTACCGCTCTCTGACAATGCACGTGGTCACCCAGGAGCTCTGATGGAGATGGACAATGAGATTCATGCTGTTTTCATGACTGCTAACACCACATCCATTCTGCAGCCCATGGATCAAGGAGTAATTTTGACTTTCAAGTCTTATTTTTTAAGAAATACATTTCATAAGGCTATAGCTGTCAAAGGTAGTGATTCCTCTGATGGATCAAAGTAAATTGAAAAACTTCTGGAAGGACTCACCATTCTAGATTCCATTAAGAACATTCGTGATTCATGGGAAGAGGTCAAAATATCAACATTCACAGCAGTTTGGAAGAAGTTGATTCCAACCCTCACAGAAGACTTTGAGGGGTTCAAGACTTCAGCGGAGGAAGTAACTGCAGATGTGGTGGAAACAACAAGAGACCTAGAACTAGAAGTGGAGCCTGAAGATATGACTGAATTGCTGCAATCTCATGATAAAACTGTAATGGATGAGGAGAGGTACTCCTTATGGATGAGCAAAGAAAGTGGTTTCTCGAGATGGAATCTACTCCTGGTGAAGACGCTGTGAAGATTGTTGAAATGACGACAAAGGATTTAGAACATTACATAAACTTAGTTGATAAGAAGCAGCAGCAGGTTTGAGAGGACTGACTCCACTTCTAAAAGAAGTTCTGTGGGTAAATTGCTATCAAACACAGCATTGCCGCCACAGAGAAATCATTCATGAAAGAGTCAATCAATGCAGCAAACTTCACTTTTAAGTAACATTTTAAGAAATTCCCACAGCCATGCCACCCTTCAGCAACTACCACCGTGATCAGTCAGCAGCCATCAACACCGAGGCAAGACCCTCCACCAGGAAAAAGATTGCAATTCACTGAAGGCTCAGATGATGGTTAGCATTTTTAAGCAAGAAAGTATTTTTTAATTAAAGAATGTACATTAGTTTTTAGACATAATTCTATTGCATACTTAATAGACTACAGTATAGTGTAAACACAACTTTCATATGCACTGGGAAACCAAAAACTTTGCGTGACTCGCGTTATTGCGGTGGTCTAGAAGTGAAACCACGGTATCTCCAAGGTATGCCTGTACACAGAAAAACATTTTCGATGTTTCTTAATTTTTTAAAAAAGCAGATCAGTAGTGATAACATACAGTACTATCCTGTTCAGTAGAATAACAGAGATCCATGTACAGAAAGACTGAATGAACCCACCAGTGGTCTCTGATGGAGGAAAGTTATGAGGACTTACATTCTGGGACAGCTGACAGGGTCTGCATCATCTCTCTGTGGCTCAGTTTCCTCATCTGGAGATAATAACAGTCCCTTTCTCATAAGACTCGTGACAATCCGTGAGTTACTATAATGTAAAGTGTCTGGGATAGTGCAGCCCTGGGGAAGCTCAAGTAACGGCATGTCATTGCTCTTGCCATAATCAGGGCTTCCACGGAACTTGTATGTTTTTCTAAAACATATCCTTATTCCTTTATTACAACAAAAAGTTATTTGGCTAAAATGATCACTTAGGGCATTCCACTAACCAAGAACAGAAATACACTCAGACTATCCCCAAATCTACTCTCAAAACTCTAAGGTGGAAAATTTAATGACTCCACCCAACTGGAAATTTATTCTAGTCCATTAATAGATATTTCACAAGGTCAGAAATGCAACTAGTATATAGGGGGTTGGGAAAACATTCAACCTCTTTAGAGAACTTAAAAAATGAAAATTAAAATATGTAACTGTTTTCAACTATTAAACGAACCAGAAAACCGATTTTTTTAAAAAGGTATTTCCCAATGCTGCCAAGACTAAAATAAAGCCAGACGTCTCACATGTTGCCAGTGAGCAAGCTGATGGAAACCATTAGCAGAACAAGTGGGCAAGAGCCAGAAAAGGCTCCTGTCCTTCGACCCGGTCATTGCATTTCTGAGAATCGAGCTGAAGAACATTTCTCAAAACAGGGGGAAAGTCATATCTACCCTCATTTCACAGCCGTGAGCACTGTTTCTAACAGTGAAAAACTGGAAACAACATAAATACCAAATAATAAGTAAATAAACTATATTTATTCACCAAGTGAATGGGCCACGTAAGCGTTAAAAGTGCTAGGGAAATATGGGGAAAAAACATAGAAAAATGTTAATATGTTGAAATGTTACCTGGGAAAAAAATTAAAATGTAAAACCGTATACCTATGGTGATTACAACTGAGAAAAGCCTGAATGTAAACTTGTAAGATGCTCATAGTGTGTCTGTTAGCGTACAGACTCTATGCGGGATTCTGTTTTTCTCCTTCCCTGTTCCCCCGATTTTTACAATATGACATTTTATTACCTTTATAATAAAAAAGTTTCTTCCTGTCTCACGAAATCTTTCCTCTGCCGTGGATACAGAATAGCTGCTCTCTGCCTCGTATCCCTCCAAGACACACTTCTCCAGGCCCTTCTCTCACCCTTCGGAAAGGGCAAGACTTCTCCTTGTTTAAGTGTATTCTTTTCTAAATGCCAAAGCTACTTCATAGGGCTTTTGAGGCAATCACCTCTACCAAGTGAGAACATCAGCTGCCTTCTCTCTCCTTCCCGTAAGTACCAAGCTGTTCCAAAGAATCACAGAAAGAGCTCTGTAACTTCTGAGCAAGACACAGAAGGAGGTGGCACAAATTCTAAATGGACAACTCTCAGGGAGCCCTTGAAAGGATGGACCAGATGGTACCTACCCTGGAGACCTCAGCCCAGCCCATCCTGGCTCTGGCTGAAACCATCCTGTATTTCTACCCTCCAGGCATGGATAAGTTCCTTAATCAACCCTAAACATTGTTTTTGTTTGTTTGTTTTTTTAGTTCAACTCTCTCATTTTATTTATTTATTTATTTTAAAAATTTTTTTATTTTTTTATTTTTTTAACATCTTCATTGGAGTATAATTTTTTTACAATGGTGTGTTAGCTTCTGCTTTATAACAAACTGAGTCAGCTATATATACATATATCCCCATATCTCCTCCCTCTTGCGTCTCCCTCCCACCCTCCCTATCCGACCCCTCTAGGTGGTCACAGAGCACTGAGCTGATCTCCCTGTGCTATGCGGCTGCTTCCCACTAGCTATCTATTTTACATTTGGTAGTGTATATATGTCAATGCTACTCTCTCACTTCGTCCCAGCTTACCCTTCCCACTCCCCATGTCCTCAAGTCCATTCTCTATGTTTGTGTCTTTATTCCTGTCCTGCCTCTAGGTTCTTCAGAACCTTTTTTTTTTTTTTTTTAGATTCCATATATATGTGTTAGCACACAGTATTTGTTTTTCTCTTTCTGACTTACTTCACTCTGTATGATAGACTCTAGGTCCAACCACCTCATTACAAATAACTCAATTTCATTTCTTTTTATGACTGAGTAATATTCCATCGTATATATGTGCCACATTTTCTTTACCCATTCATCTGTCGATGGACACTTAGGTTGCTTCCATGTCCTGCCTATTGTAAATAGAGCTGAATGAACATTGTGGTACATGACTCTTCTTGAATTATGGTTTTCTCAGGGTATATGCCCAGTAGTGGGATTGCTGATGACCCTAAACATTTTGATCAGCAGAAGTAAAAAAGCAAAAGAGACTTAAACACCCGACAATAGGGGAATAATTAGGTTACAGGTAATCTACTTGATGGAACAGTGGGTAACCTCACAAAACAACAGTTATTGTTGCTACATATATGGTAATGTGGCAAAGGGCCTCTAAAGTGAAGTAGAAAAAGCAGGTTACTCAATCACGCGTCCCCATGACAATGAATATACTTTGTGTGGACTGACCAATAACAGTTAACGTTTACAAGTCACTGACTATACCCAGGCATTGTGCTGTGTGCTTAACATGCATTAAAACGTCACAACAATGTCACTTAGAAGGCTGATTATTCTCATTTTGGAGAGGAGGGAATTGAGGCAGCAGAAGGTTAAGGAATTAATTCTCATTTAATCCTTCTAATGGCTAAGTTTTAGACCATTCTGGTAACTTTCCTAAGATCACGCAGCGCTGGGGGAGAGGGATGGAAGGGAGGGCTGGGATTTGGATACAGTCCTTCTCCAGGGCTCACACCCTCAGGTCCTAGACTGGGAAGGGAATATGTAAGAAATGTGAAATGCAAGGAAACTTTGTCTTAGAAAAAGGACTTCTTTTCCTTCCCTCTATTGTCTAAACTTTCTAGTGTTCTTCTGTTTTTAGAATTTAAAGACCAAAAGAAAAAAAGAAGGGTAACAGAGGAAAGGTTTTTTGAATGCATGTGTTTATGTGTACGGTTTTTTAAATTATGTTTTGATCAAAAGACTACATAAATGCCAATCAAGTCTCTACTACACTGGGGGGTGAAGGGTCGGAAATGAGCAGAAAAAAATTAATGGAGAATAGCCAAGGCGAGCCTGCTCCAAACCAAACCAAACTGCGCCAGGCAGCTGCCCACACTATCTTTTCTTTTCTTTTCTTTTCTTTTTAAATTTCTCTTTCCACCACCTCTTCCGGTTTATGCATGAATTCTGAAATCATGGAACTGTACTGGCACAGGACACAACTTGTCACAGAGAACTTTAATAGCACACAGTTGAAACTGACAAAGCTGGGGATATAACTTAGGTCTCAACTTCCAATCCTGTATTCTGTCCCAAACGTGTCCTGTTCTGAATATTCCCAGCACAGCTAAAGACAATCTGCATTTACTGGAGTTCAAATACACACCATATTCCAAAAATGATCATTCCACACATTCAGAGTGTTTAATAATGCTCAAAACTGGACAGATGATAGGGTTCACACATACTATCTCATTTGAAACTCAAATTACAAACATTCAATTTCTAGCAATTTTGAAGCCAGGCTAGAAACAGAAAAAGCTGCAATAGACATAATACTCTTTTTTAATTCTGCAAAAATAAAAATGCATTATGTATACTAGTCTATTCAGAAGAAATCACAAGCAACAAACAAAATGAACTATTTCCCACAAAAAACATACCCTCAACCCAACCTCTCCCAAAATTTCTCTGAAGAGTGGGGGCAGGCAGCAGGGATACTGGACAGACCTCAGAGGGGCCAGTCTCAGAGGGAGTACATCACGAGGAAGAGGGGGTCTGGTTCCAGAGGGGGCCCCAAACCCACGGCTCCTTCCTGCGCGTCAACAAGCTGAGCCTCAAATCCCGGTAACAGCTATGTGAAAAGTTCAAATTATCATCTTCTCCTCATTTCCTCAGCTGGCTCCCAAAAAGACAGCAGATTCAGAGCCAGAACACATAGTTCTCCTGTGTGAGAGGCCCTGTGGCCTGGGGCCCAAAACCCGGGAAAGAGCCAAGAACCATTGTCCAGCTGTGTGGTCCCCAGGCACCGGACAACCCTGGGCCCAGGACTCCCGGGTGTACTTCCTGCCGGCCAGCGTGCTGTGGCCCAACTCCCCCTGCAGCACCAAACTTTGGCAAAGAAGAGAAACACACCTCTACGGGGCAGGGAGGATGATCGTTCCACTTCCTGGAGGCCCCTCAACTCACATCCCTGGTGCCTCCTTTCTCACAGATTACCACTGACTCACATCTCACGCGGATTTTGGGTACAAAACGGGAAAGAGGCTGAAGAAGGAGGGGGTGGGGAGGATCAGAAAGAATCCCAGTCCTGGTGGTGCCCATTTGAAGATGATGTCCAGGTGTTGGCAAAGAAAAGGGCATTTGGAAGCAGATTACTATAAAGTCAGTACCAACTCCATGCTAGATACTTGACGTGATGCTACAGCTTGTTTCTTCATCAAGAATAATGCACAATGTAGAAGATGTGCAAGATGGTTACCAGTCTGGACCTTGGGGTCAGGCAGCCCTGGGTTCAAATCCAGGTCTGCTGCTTGCTGGTTAGAAGATACTGAAGCTACATAACCTCTGCGAGTCTCAGCATCCTCGCGTGTAAAGTGAAGGCACTGAGAGTCTCCCAGGGGGAGGGTGAGTAGAGCCTGGTGGACGGGTCCTCTGCTACCCCAAAGCCGTGGCTCCCACCCCACCAAGACCCCTGTTTCTGCACAGACCACGCTGCTCTGAGACAGAGCTACAGGTGGAGAGGACAGCCCTGCCCCCAGAGGCCCTGGCCCCGCCATGGGCAGCACGCAGAGTGTGCAGGGCTGGGCCAGACCCAGAACTCCTCGCTGACGCCCCAGGACTGCCGCCACCCTCCCCCTGCCCCAGCAAAGGGCCAGGCCACTCACGGCACTCCTTCTCGTCACTCTTGTCGAAGCAGTCGGGCAGCCCATCGCACTGCCAGGCGCCGGGGATGCACCGCCCGTTGCTGCACATGAAGTTGCCTGGAATGTTGCACTCGTTGGTGAAGTTGTTCCCGGGAAGCAGCTGGCTCTCTGTGGGAGAGAGGGGACAGGGAGGTCAGAGGCGCCGCCAAGGCGGCAAGGACCCGGGACCGCACAACTCTTCTTCGACACAGATTGTGTATGTGAGACTTCCGGTGGGTGACACTGCCTCTCTGGGACTCGGTTTTCTCATCTGTGAAAGGGACCCATAATCTGCTCCACCCCCAGGGATTCTGCGAGGACTAAATGGAGAGACCCAGGTAAAGCCCTTCGCTGGTGCTGAGCACACAACAGGGGTTCACGGACTTTTCTTCTTCCTCTGTCAAAAAGCCTGGTCGTAAAACCCAAACGTTCTTTTCTGGCCATCAGCAGTGGCTAAAAAGGAAGGTGCCAAGACAGAGGGAGCGCAGGACTCCCAGTACCCAGCAGCAGGAACTGCAGGCTCTGTCCAGACCTCAGACTCTGGGCCCTATGATCACAGAATCCTTGCACTTGGGCCAAGTCAGCAGGAATACGGGGGACATCATTTCACTTTAGGAAACACGAATCACCCACAAAAACCGACGTGCCTGGGGTCACACGGGGAGCAAAGGCCAGACCAAAACTTCAACACAGGCCTTCTAACCCCAAGAGAGTCCCAAGGTCCCTGGACTGCTTGCCAAGAGTTCCCGGAGATTTAGCACCGAGCCCCAAGGTTTAGATTCGACTCCACTGAACACAGGCACAGAATGCCAAGGCCCTCACCCAAAAGTGCAAACTCTTAGGCTGGAAAGCAAACAGGGAAGGCCAAGGAGAGCTAAATTCATCCACCAATGGGCCCCGGTGGCAGATTGTCAAGGGAGCCAGAATTGGATCAATTTGATCCGTCTGAGCTACTGTGATCAATGGCTGGGAGATCAGGAGCCATCAGGAAATAAAACAGTCTTAGAGGAAAAGGAGAAATAAAAGACCGGTCCTGCCAGGGCTCCCTCCTGAGTTTTCAATAAACATTTATTGAGCATTTATGACCATTTCTGCTAAGTGTTAAAGATGCAGAGATGAAAGCTAGGGCTCCTCCCTCCGGGCTGGAAAGGCACAAGGGTATACTAACAATTTTAGTGCCCTGTACTAAGACGGATGTCCAGACCTGCCTGGGGGTAGCAGGAGGAGAGCAGGGCCCGTGATGGTCTTCCACAAGCTTTGCCAAGAGAAGCATCTCATGCCAGACCCCTGACATCACACCTTCTTTCATGCTTGACCCCTGACATCACACCTTCTTTCATGCCACTATCCTTTACATGTGCTGTAATTTTTACCTGGAATGCCCTTCAACTCATGGGGTCTCCTGGAAATCCCGACACACCCATTAGCATACAACTTCTGTGTTACTCTGCCTCTGAAGTCTTCCGCAAGGAGAAATGGGCCTGTCACCCTGTTGTGTGCCTAGGGTTCTACTGGGGTTACACTAAAAATATTTTACAGCTGGAACAAGTGGGCAAAAAATTGGAAAAGACAGAGCCAGAGGCAAGCAGTACCACATCAGCCCAGGTGCCACGGATATTCCTTATAGACCATCCGTCCCACTGCACTGAATTCATACTGTACATGAACACCCTACTGAAAATGAGCTTGTGTAATTCACTGAAGAATTCTAGAAGAGCAGCTACAGTGAGGGGCCTCATCCTGCCCTAAAAACCTGCACTGGGTTCCTAAAAATCTTCCTTGTCCCCTCCTCACTCAACCACCCCCTACGATGGCCAGTCACCAAGTCCTGCATGCTAGTCTCCACTGCCACAGCCATGACTGCAGCCCAAATCACCACCATCTCTTACCAGGATCACTGCCCCAAGTGACCCCAGCCTCCCCTCAAGTCTGTCTCAGAGGGACCTTTCTAAAGAGCAAATCGATCATGACACTTCTTGACTTTAAAAAGCCATTGAATGGCTCCCCAATGCTCTTAAGATAAAGTCAGAATTCAAGGCATTAAAGAAAGGTCACAGGAAAGAGGTGGCATTTGCAGTGGACGTTGATAGACAAAGAGATGAAACGTAAGGGCCCCTCACGTCTACAGAAAGATGGCAAAGACCAGGGCAGGAAGGCTCGGCGCAGGCCACGATGGGTATGGAATAAAAAAACACAGAGCTCTGATAGTTAGGAATTGCGAAAAGACTGTGCCCCTATTTCCCCAATTCTACACCAAGGTCAGATATCACTAATCACAGGACTCTGTCCACTGAGCCCACTGTCGATATCAGAATCCCTCTCAAGACTCGACTTGAGGAAGCCACCACCAACCCTGAGATGGTCGTGAAGCCAATTCCCCACCTCCGGGCAGAGGTGCAAGACGCCAGAGTGGGTCTCGTAGGAGAGGAGCCTAGAAGGACAGCCAGGGGCTGGATCCCAGCCAGACACACAATACATAACACTGAAAACCTAAACGTTCCAGCTGTTTCCTAACAACTGCTCTGGGCTGCCCCCCCACCAGCAGGGAACTCTTCAGGGCTCCAGAACATAACTGCCATTCTGATCTGTTCGGAAATCACTTACACTTGCTTGTGCAGAGCTAGCTCCTCGAAGGCAAGCCCCCTGGAAGAGTCACCGAAACCGTGAAATCTTGTTCTGATAAACAGATTTCCGGGGCAAGAAAATTGCCCAGATGAGATCCCAAAGTGTTCGCTCTGGGAGTCAAGAGGCTGGCGGCACGGGGACTTGATAAATGAGAGGGTGCGATGCTGAGACTAAAGACCACGTGGGTTGGACGCAGGTGGTCCTGCAGCCACGGGGCTCCCAGTGCCCTACCGGCAGGACCTCGGGTCCCCAGGGCCAGGTGAATGATAACTCGGAAGAGCAGTCTGTGCACGTCGGAGCAACGCCATCGCCCACGCAGGGGGCGCAGGGCCTTGTGCTTTAGGGAAGTGACAGGATCAGCAAACTCGAGAGTATGAGGAGAAACCAAGGCAAAGAGAGGGTAAATCATGTTGACTCTGTCTTCAAAAATCTTCCTCAAACCCATCCAAGGTGCCTCACTAAGCTGACACCATCCAATCCAAGCCACTGAGACCTCGTGCCCTCTTTAAACCAGTGGTTCTTAACAGGGGACAATTTGGGCCCCCAGAGGACATATGGCAGTGTCTGGGGACATTTTCGGTTGTGGCCTCTAGGAACGCACACCTGCGATGCACGGGGCAGACCCTCACAACAAAGAACCACCCAGCCCGAAATGTCAAGAGTGCTGACTTGAGAAATCCTGGCTTAAACCAACCTTCCCCCTTTCACTTCTCACTCCCACCCGTTTCTTCTCCTCATAGCAGAGGGAGATTTTAAATGCTGCTGCTGGCTCCTCTGTGCCCCTATAATAAATCTAAAACTGTTGCCATGGTTTACAAAGCCAGGCATGATCAGGCCCCGCCTACCTCTACAACCTCATTCCAACCATTTCTTCCAACACCGATGTCCTCCCTGCAGTGGTCCTCCACACACACTGTTCACTCACCCCAATTCTTCCACGCACATTTCACCTGGTGTTATGGGCTGAATTGTGTCCCCCCCCAAAATTCATATGTTGAGGTCCTAACCCCTGTACCTCAGCATGGGACTATATTGGGAGCTAGGGCCTTTAAAGAGTTGATTAAGTTCAAATGAGGCCATTAGCATGGGCCCTAATCCAATCTGATTGGTGTCCTTATAAAAAGAGATTAGGACACAGATACACACAGGGAAGATCATGTGAAGACTCAAGGAGATGGCAGCAATCTACAAGCCAAGGAGACAGGCCTCAAAAGAAACCAACCCTGCACACTTTGACCTCAGACCTCTAGCCTCCAGAATCATGAGAAAATAAATTTCTATTGTTGAAGCCACTCACTTTGTGGTACCTTGTCACGGCAGCTCCAGCAAACTGGTACATCTGGCTAATCTCATTTGTCCTCCGACCTCAGCTTTACATCACTGACTCTGAGATTCCTTCACTGATTCCTTCACCCAATCTAAAGCTCATCCCTGTTTTCTGCTCTGGTCGTGTCCTGTGTTTTCCTTCATCCCAACTGTGCTCACCAATGAATCTGTACTCTCTCCCCACCAGATTGCACGACCCCAAAGGCCGAAGGGCAGTGCTTCGTTTTGCTCTCGATCCTGGGCATCCCGCACTCAGTAGGTTCTCAGTAGATATCTGTGGTCATTCTCAGAAGAAAACCAAGTGTTCAGTTACTGATTTATCCCCCATCCCTCACACTCTTCCTTGGAAAGTTCCATCTACCCCCTGCGTCATCCCCCGGAAGGTGAGTGGGATCTTACATATATAGTTAAAAACAAGGGACACAGGGGTGTCTGGATTTGTGCAAGTAAATTACTACCCCGTCTGCTTTAAAAGAGGTTAGAAATCTTTTCAGCCGGACAGCAGGACTTTCTAGGGGCTGAAATATTTATCCCATCTCAGTGTCTTGGGACACATTTAGAATCCAAAAAAGACAAGCATTAGCACGAAGTTGGCTAGCTGGGGTTTCTCCTTCTCCTTTTTCTTTTTTCATTAGGCTGAAAAATGAAAAAGAGTTGCCCATTTTCACTGCAGCAGCACATCACTTACTTAAAATAACTACGCCATCTGCACCAAGACTGAAAAAAAAATTCCAAGTCCTCCCCCGTTGGGCAAAAGCAAAGAACCTGCTGCTGCGGCTTCTTCCAAAATTTCTGGCACCCACAAATTTCTACTTGATGAGGGGGCACTGCAAAAACTCAAGACAGCTGCTGCATTCTGCTCCTTCTGGAACATGCAGTGGGCAATGCTGACTTTTCCAGCTGAGAAATGGGAATCCTCTTCCACCGGCTGGAGCTCTCCGCATGCTCTTCTCTCCCTCTGCTGATCTCCTCCCGCTAAGGTCACGCCTTATCGCGATGCGAGACAGACTTGGCACCTGCCAACTATCAACAGGCCCTGCTTTCAGATTTCTGCCCAGTCACCTTCGTTTTTATCTTCTGCTTCCTGATCATCTGGTCGGCAGGCTCAATGAACAACCAAGCAAGACACAGACTCATATGTAGAGACACACATACAGCTTAGCGTTCCAATTTGCAGATCTCAACTAGATCTGCCCTAAAACCTCCCTGGAGAATTAACACACCTCTTCCCACTGCCTGGAACATGATGCCAACAAACATGACGTTTTGAGGCCACTGAAGACAACCATCCGTTTTCCCTTCGACTCGCTCCTTCAAACACACACGTACAGTCCACGCGTGGGCACACGAAAGCACCAAGTGAGCGGGTCTGTCGTGATTCGCTTCTAAACTATCCTGGAAAAATCTCCGAAGGTCCCTTCGACTCCAGACTGCTCCTTGTGGTGGCATCGGTGTTGGGTGGGACCGCAGACATCTGAGCACTTCCCAGAGCCATTTGGTCCCCATCAAACCAGCTGCTTCCCACTGGAGCTCGGCCACAGGGAGCATTCTGGCTGTCACCAGGGAGGGAGCAGTCACGCGTGGATACCTGAGCCTGGAGTGAGGACGGGCCTCTGTCTCCACGCACGTAAGCTGAGCCAGGTCTCCAGCTCTGTCGAGACTCTGCACAGTGCCCTGCCCGCCCTGGTAGCTCATTCCAGGACCCCCGGTCTCTGTGTACCCACCTGCAAGGAAGATACGCAGCCCAGGGACACAGGTGAGAAGTTATAAAATGACCCATGGATTCAGCCCAGGAATGCTGACCCTTGGCACCCACAGATTTCATACTTACACATACAGTGTATTATATTTACACTGACCCTGAAGACCGCGTGTAACTTTCCTGCAGGAACACTTTCTGGATGGAGTGAGTCACCCGGACAGTGAGTGAGCCTAGCTGTCCGCCCCACACCTGCGCTTCACACGGCTTCCCCTCCGCCTCTCCCGTGCAGTGCACAGCAGCAGCCGCTACAAAACGACAGATGCTTTGTTTCCTTCTTAAAATGAGTTAGCAAAGAAAGCCAATGGCTAGTATTAATGAGGCAAGCAAAGGGAAAGCGAAGAGGTCTAGGAAAAGGACAGTTCTTCACCAGGAAACAGCTCTATAAATTATTTTCGTACTGTATTTACAGCCTCATTAAGGGCCCAAAGCTGTTACTTACATTTTTTAGTTATGCTTCATTAGGAAAATTATGTCCAAGCGGCATTAACGTCATGGGGATTTGCAGAGCTGTCGGGATGCAACCCTTGCAAGGTCCAAGGTCCACGGCTCAGGGGCTGGACAGCAACGCTGGGGGACGCTGTTCCTCAGGACGCTGATTCTCAAAGGTGAGCTCTGAGCCCCAACCCACCCTGGTCCCCAACTCTCCTGCCTTTCCTTTAACGGCCCTTAAGAAGCGGATTATTGACTTCTCACTAGGGAAAATCTAACATCTACTGAAGCTCCTAATACCTGGCAGGAGTTTAACATCCGTCCTCTTTCTCTGCCTTCACAATAGCCCTCTGACATAGGCACCACGCCCATTTTGCAGACCAGAAAACTGAGACCGAAGACGTCACACAGCTAGAACAGGGGTCTGCCAACGTTTTAGGCCAGATAGTAAATAGTCTAGGCTGTGCAGGACAGGAGGCCAAATTAAAGATATTATACCAGTACTTACATAAAAGGAGAGAAAACAATATTCCACACAATTTTTATGGATGAAATTCAAAATACGACCATCATCATTGAGAACAATTTTCTGTAGCACAGGTCTACTAATGAAAAGAACAAAATTCTTCTTCGGGGAAGGGGGCAGGTGATTGAGGTCCAAAGTTAGTGTCCCCTATCATCAAAATCTATTGCAAATGTTTAATTTTTTTTCAACCATTAAAAAAATGTAGAAACCATTCTTAGCTCAGGGGCTGTGGTGGGCTGGCTTTGGCCCCTGGGCCACAGTTTGCAGACTCCTAAGTGAGAAGATGGTAGGTCTGCCTAAAATAACAAAATAGCAGAGGCGCCCAACCCAAAAGGCCTTCCTCTCTGCGCCATCACACCTACCACACTCTGAAATGATCCCTGTGGTTCACTGCCTGCTCCCCCCACCACAAAGGAAGGGATCTCTGCTGCCCTGTGTCCCCCGCAAGTGCCAGGCACCCAGCAGACACTCAGGAAATGCTTGCTGACTGCGTGAGTGATGGCTCCTAAGGACCCTTCCGGTTCTGACACGCTCAGGTTCTATGAATTTACCTAAACCCTACCTGAACCTATTTATACTTCTGTGCAAAAGACAATGAACAAATGAGATCAGTTCTGTAAAACACTCCTGAGCTCCTAGGAGGGAAGGAAGAGAAGCAAAGAACTTTTCTGGATGAACTTTTTACAGGCGTTCTCTTTTAACACATGCCGTGTCTTCACCAAGGGTGACCTGCACGGCAGGCCAGGGTGAGAACTTGGCCCCATGTGCCTTCTGTCATTTCAGTTTCAATCGACAGCAGCAGCAGGAAGTAAGAATCAGGCAGTGAAGATAAACTGAAAGACGAAAGCAGGGACAACTTTATAACCAATTTATGAGGCTTGCAGATAAGCCAGGCTTCTGAGAGGACCAATCAACTCTGCACTTCAGCACCTCTCAGAAACAGCCAAAGGGTCAAGAAGAGGGGGATTCAGCTCTGACCCCAAGTTCAGCCCAGCCTCATCTGCCCCAGGATGGCTGCAACCATTCCTACAGTCACTGGAAATGGTTCTGCAGCCTATACTCTGCTCTGCACAGATACACCCAAGGCAAGTATGGAAAACACCAAAGCAAACCAAGAAATAAGGCCAGAAAAGCAAAATGAGCTTCATTTAGGTCCCAAAGCATATTTTGACAAGCTCAGGGTAAGGAAGGATTTCTAAAAGAAGACTCAAAAAAAGCACAGGCCATAAAGAGTGATAAATATGACCGCATTAAAATGTAAAACTTCCAGTCATCAAAAGATACTATAAACAAATTTAAAAGATTAGCAACTAACTAGAAATGGTATCTGCCATATATGTAACCCACAAAGATACATATTCAGGATTTTCTTACAAGATTATATATGAAAACATAGGCCACCCAATAGAAAACTGGTCAGAGTATAGGAATGAATAGGTATGTTGATGGATGAGCAAACAAGTAGCTGCTCCAGACAGACTCAACCTCACTTGTAATCAGAGAATGGTTAACGAAACAAGGGAGTTCTCTTCCACACTTGCAAAAATTTGAAGTCTGATATTCTCATGTGGCAAGGGTACAACATGATCTCCCAGGCTACACGTGTGGAGCAACTCAGAAGAGCAATTTGACAACTCCCGGTGAGGTGCAAGATGCACCAGGGCTTTAACCCAGCTGATCCTCTTCTAGTACGTACCCCAGGCCTGGGGGCAAGCGTGCACAAGACAATAGCAAGAGAATCTTCACTGTAGCACTGCTGTAATACAAAACTGCAAGACACACCAAATGGTCATCAAAAGGAGAACGGATGAAAACTCGGGTCCATTCACAACAATGGAATACTACCCAGGGCTGCAACTTAATGAACTGGAGTGGCATGAATCACCATGGATCAATCTGAGAAACCTAATGCTTAGTGAAAAAGGCAAGTGGCAGAATAGCACTTACATTAATCTTGAAAAATATACTACTGTAATGGATACATCCAGATGTGAAGGTATTTTTGAAAATGTGCAAGAAAAGAAAATATCAAAATCAGGATAGTGGTTACCCTCTGTCAAATGGGATCAGAGGGCACCCAATGAATTTCAGCTGTAAGATTTCTTTCTTTCAACCAACTTGAAGCAAGCATGACAAACTATCAGAATTCAATGGAGCTAGGTGGAAAGCACACAGGCTTTCTCTGCATTATTCTTGGTACTTTTTCCCACCCTTTAAAAAATGTTTCACTAATAAAATTTGTTATAAAGAACAAATATCATGCTAATATTTGAGAAAAGTCTATGAAAGACATATGGAACCATTTATCACTAATGTTCTAGCATCAAAAACGCCATCAACTATAAAAGCAGGAGAGATAAAAGGGGGCAAGTGTTCACACTGAGAAAAAAAAAATGCAAGGACATCCCTCTGAGAGATTCGGTTTATTACGAACTCTTTTCATTTTCTGAAAGGCAGCAACAGTTGCAGGGCAGAAGCAGATTGTGGAGGAAAAAAATAAACACATCTCATAAGATAGATTTACCCACCCAACTTACCAAGCCATGACATTCCAAAAACAAAAATAGCAAGGCCCAGCCAGAAGGTCAGATATTTTTTAAATACTAACTCCCTTGAGATGTCAGGGTGGGAAAAAGTCACAGGAAAGCTTTCTTTCTCAGAATAGTCCATGCCATCTGCCTCTTCACCCCACCCTCCAATATGGGGCTGCAGGAGGCTGAGCAAACAGGGGCTGAGCTGGGGCACCCAAGGCTGTGATTCGGCACACCCCATCACAATCGCCAAATGCCGGATCCTCTTATCACTGTAATTAGCTGTGTGACTTCAGACAGGTGAGTCACCCTCTCTGAGCTTGAATTTTCCACTTGTGAAACCAGGGTGACCCCATCTCCCTGTCAGGGTTGCTGAGGGATAGAGGGATATGATATATACATATATAGATATAAAATAGAGGAATATATATATATAAAAAATAGAGGGATAAATATATATATAAAATAAAGGGATAAAGTAAATGTAACAGAGTAGGTGGCATATACTGGGAGTTCAATAAACAGTACTAGACTGTTACTCCTTCCTTCCCTCCACAATCTCCCTGCCTCTCCTCATAGAGCTGGTACTGTAGTGGTAACTCAGGCAAGGTTGGGTCCCTTTTCTCCCTCTGCCTCCCTAGAAAGGGCACAGCCTGGGCAAGGTGGGGCTGGTTGGCTGGCTGAGACCAGTGGTCACTGAGCTCCAAAAAAGCAGACTTTGCAGATAGTCACCAGGTTTTAAGAACATAGTTAAAGGGCTCACAAGGCGACCCTGGCTGTGTGTCTTCTAACACATGACAGTCTCAGTTCCATTATTCCTAAGAAATAATTAACCTTCCTCTTAATCATTCCTAAGGCTCTTTAATAGCAGCCAAACTATAACCATGAACCAACCTTTCCAAACCACGTGGTTATGAAGCAACTCAAAAGAGAAAGGCGCGTGGGATTCCCCGCTGGGATCTGGGGACGTGGCTCCGTCTCCCTGGGCCTCAGTTTCCCCAGGTGTAAAATAAGGCAGGAAGAGATGATATCCAAGTTCCTTTCCACCTCTTGACCGCTCATTCTTGTTTCTGTGGACATACCCCCGGTCTCCACGGCAGGCAAACACTCGCCATCTGCCCGTCCTAGATACATTCTCCAACATTTAAAAATAAAATCCAGCATTTACCCAGAGCTCCTCCTCTGAAGAACTAAAAACATCCCCACAAGGCAGGTACTGAAGGCAGTTCCTCCTTTTTAAACACAAGGAGACTAAGACCCAGAGGCCAGCCAGCCTCTCGAAGGGCAGGGCTGGAACTGGCCAGAGAACCCAGGTTCCAGCCCCTGGAGGAGACTCGACTCCTGCCTCCGCACTTTAGAACTCCGACCTCCTGCGCCATCCATGCAGAGATGGCTGGTCCCACACCCCCCTGCCCAAGGAGAAAATAATCTCTGAAGGGCCACACATCAGACCTGCAGCCCATTCCCTATGAAGTCAAGGGCTCTCTGCTTCCCTCCGATGATCTACAATTCTCCATCACATCTCAGCAAATGAACGACTGTCTGGCTTATCGCTTAGGAGAGGAACTCTGCCAGGGAAATCAAAAAACGCCGGCTTGTTACTGCCGACCAAGGGAGGAATACATATTAACTGGTGCGTCTTTTAAAATTTTCTTAAGTAGCTTAATCCATTAAACCAGTCCGTCCTGCTTCTACAATCCGCTCACGCGAGCACCCTCCCTCCGTGCTCAGCGTGCCGACAGGCCCTCCATCAGGAGGAATGAGCTGACTTCTTGAGCAAATGATGTTTGTACATCTAGCAAGTGCCAGAATTAAGCAGTATTTACTGCTGGAGTCCCCGCTTCAGTCTGCATGTCTGAATGAGTGCTGATTTCAGAGTGAGCGACTCACCTTTGCAAGAGATTTGTCGGATTTGGTAACTACAAGTGCTGAAAAGGTGCAGGCGAACCTGTCAGGATTCTCCAGCTTGTGAAGGGTAGTTTATGATGGTCCAGAAAACAAAGGGAATTAAAACTGAAAGAGGGATCCCTGAGCTGGTATCATTCAGGTCAGCCCTGAAGCCCACAAACTCTGAATTCTAATTCCACTCCTCCCAAGCTCGGGGGATGGCTTAAGCCCTCCGTGCCTCAGTTTCCTCATCTACAAAGCGGAGATGGACCAAACACAAGCTTGATAAGCTCCCTGGGGTGATCAAAGAGCTGTTTTGTCCATTTCGGTATTGGACTCACATCGTCCCAGATCTGAAAACATTTCAACTCTCATTGTGTATCACTTGCATCAGATAGCCTCTTGCAGAAAAAAATACATATCCTAAAAATTCAGTGGAAGCTCCTGGGATTTTCATACATTTTATGACAGCACGCAGAAAGAGGCCATACGTTAGCCAGAGTTCATTTGTTAAAGGTATTATTATTCACTATTAAAGAATGACTATTATACAAAGACTAGATGTAATTTAGGCACAGAATATGTCATTACACAAGACATATCATTATAATGTAGTTACATGATTAATAATTAGAGAAAAGGTGATCTCAAGTGTAAGAGGATCCACCTTAAACTGAACAGGATAGATTCCTACCAGGGAGATGAGAGATTGGGAGACAGGAGCTGCTCATTAAGAAACGATTTTTTGATAACCTAAAGATGCCCTACCACGTGGCTCTAGTGCAGGTTAGTCCAATGCTCTGCCAATGGGCGCAGCTCAGCACCAAGACACCGGAAAGAAGTCAAAGGCTTGGTGAATGCCGACACCATGATTAACCTTTCAACAGGTTCAGCCCCTACGGTCTGCACGGTCTTCAGTCCTCTGACACCCAGCTGGTTCCTGCCCTCTTTGCTTTCCTGGATCTGTTCTCACAAAGGCACCAACGGCCTCCCAAGCCTCCCAACTGCTGAATCCAAAAGTTATTTATTTATTTATTTTATTGAAGTATAGTTGATTTACAATGTTGTGTTAGTTTTTGGTGTACAGCAAAGAGATTCAGTTGTGTGTGTTTGTATACATACATATATATATATTCTTTTTCATATTCTTTTCCATTATGTTTTATTATAGCATATTGACTATATCAATAGTTCCCTGTGCTATACAATAGGACCTTGTTGTTTATCCATTCTATATATAATAGTTTGCATCTGCTAATCCCATACTCCCAATCCAACCCTCCCCTGTCCCCCTTCCCCCCTTGTCAACCCCACGTATGTTCTCTATGTCTGTGACTCTGTTTCTGTTTCATAGATAAGTTCATTTGCATCATATTTTTTAAAATTTTTGGCCACACCCTGTAGCATGTGGGATCTTAGTTCCCTGACAAGGGATTGAACCCACACGCCCTACATTGGAAGGTGGAGTCTTAACCACTGGACTGCCAGGAAAGTCCCTGCATCATAGTTTAGATTCCATATGATAAGTGCTTTCATATGGTATTTGTCTTTCTCTTTCTGACTTACTTTGCTTAGTAAGATAATCTCTAGGTCCATCTATGTAGCTGCAAATGGTATTATTTCATTCTTTTTTATGGCTGAGTAATATTCCATTGTGCATATGTACCACATCTTCTTTATCCATTCATCTGTCGATGAACATTTAGGTTGTTTTCATGTCTTGGCTATTGTGAATAGTGCTGCTATGAACATAAGCGTTCAGGGATCTTTTCGAATTATATATAGTTCTGTCCAGATATATGCCCAGGAGTGGGATTGCTAGATCATATGGCAACTTTATTTTTAGTTTTTGAGGAACCTCCATACAGTTCTCCATAGCAGCTGCACCAATTTACATTCCCACCAACTGTGTAGAAGGGTTCCCTTTTCTCCACACCCTCTCCAGCATGTTATTCAAAAGTTATTTTCAGTCTTTACCTTGCACATAACTCAGCTGCAAGGGACCAACTCCAGCTGGATGGCTCCTTCCTCCTGAAACTCCATTCCCTCGGCCTCCCTGATACCACATTCACCTGTTTGCCCACCTTCCCCACACACCTGGCTCTCTGACCATTCCTCTTCCATCAACTCGGAGGCTCCTCTCCCTCCACCCACCCCTCCTCTGCCTCCGGAGTTGTGTCTCCCACTGCTTGAGTGACAGAGTCATCTTCCCTGGAAAAGTTGTCTCGTCTGCCATGAGGGTCAACCTCCAACTCAGCTCTCTTCCCTTCAACTCCATCCTCCACCCCCAGCTGCATACTTCCATCCCCTACTGCCCAAGACACTTTCATCCCGGACACAAACTCGACACACCCAGAATAGAACTTTGGATTTTTTCTTCTAAACCTGTCCCTCCTGCATCACTCAGTACTTCAGTTGGTAGAATAGCCAACCATCTTTCCCCCTCACCTCCACCCACATCGATCAACCAGTGCAAAACATTTTCCACTTCCATCTTTCCTCGATATCCCTGCCACTCACAACCCTAGTTCAAATCCTTCTCTCTTGCCTTTATGGCTTCTCATTAATGGCTTCCTCGCTGGCTTTCCGAGATCCAGTCTTGACCTCTAAAAGGCATCCTTTACATAACTGTAGAGAAAATCTGACCACATCCCTCACTGTTTAAAATCCTCCCATAGCCCCATCCCACGAAGGGTAAGGCAATTGTCCTGGGGTCAGCACAGGAGGCCTACGTGTCCTGGCCAGCCCACCTCTCCTGCAGCTCCTCCCTAACGTATAGGTCACTTTACAAGCTCCCCCATTAGAACTCGTAGCATAACTTACACAAACCTCTATCTCTTCCCTTACCACAATGCTCCACTGTTTGCGTGCCTGTCTTCCCCACAAAACCCCACGAGCAACTTTACACCAAGGGAGGGAAAGTGTCCTAATGTAGCCCAGAGCCAAGGACAGAATGTTGAAAAGGAGGGAGGGTGGAAGGCATGAAGTATGCGGGTGGATGGAAATATGGATGGTTGCTTCTTTGTGCTATAATATTCCGAAAAGCCTTTCACCCCACATTTTGTGGATTATTCCTGCAAGTTAAAATTATTCCTCAGTTGTGTGGACAGTCCACATTTGTATGCAGCCTAAGATCTACAGAATGAAGACATGTTTCTTCATGCTCAGAGAGTAATTTCATCTCAACTTGATTATTGGAAAAATGGGGGTGAGGGAGCAGGACCCCCAAATATTTTTATTCATGTCATTATTATTATTCTCCTTCCTGAGAAATCTGGGATTTTCTACAAAGCCATCTTCACTTCTGGATTTGCTTGAACTTAAACCGATAATTCTTCATGACTCAAAGTAAAAATTCAAAGGTAGCCCAATACTTTAGACCGTAACCTCGGCAGGTAAGAGCTGGCCTCCAGAACTCTTGGGCACAAGCACTTTCTCTAGGGCATGGGCTGTCAGCAACAACTGGCACAGCTGCCTGGGAGACAAAGCCAACATTCTGTGATGACCCATTCTCTCAGAGCCAGCTCCCAAGAAATCAAGGTTGGGCCCATGCTCCTGGGGGAGAAGAACCAGGCCCAGGTGCATCTAGTCGCTGATAACAGCCCTAAGGGTCAGGCCCCCCCTGTTTCTGCTCTGCACTGGGTTGCAGGCAGCCTCAGGCAAGCCTTTGGGCTTCCATCCACAGGGAGGTTGATTCCCCCCTCCACGCAATGAATCCCAAGCCATCAGCACCCCACACACTTGGCCTTTGTTTGTTTCCTTCCGTAACCAGGGAGTAGTGACAGCTGCACCAAAGACAGTGGCATTTGGGGCTGGGACTCTCCTCAGGCAGAGCAGCAAGCCCTCCCCTACTGGAGGCATTGAGGGTGGCCTGGAGGAATGTAGGGGTCTAAGGCGTTCTGTCAAGGGTCTGCCTGTCATCAATGGCTACGGGAGCACTGGGACCCAGGCCCCTAGCTACCTCCATCCCTGGCAGCCCTGGCCTCCTTTGAACAAACAGCCCAGTGTGTTTACCAGTATGGAAGGTGGCAAACCTCCACGGGCTCTGGACGCGGAGGGAAGAATACTGGCTCCACGTGAACCTGCCAAGAGAGTTTAGGAAGCAGCGCTGATCTAGGAAATGCCAGCAGAATGAAGAAACACAATGAACCAGAACTGCCAACACAGCTCAAGAGACACTCCCTGCCTCTTCTTTTGTGGATCATGTGCCTGTATGCCGAAGACATGAGAGACCACGGTCTTTAAACGAGGCAAGGGATTCAGCTTCTCATCGAACATCCACAGTAATCAGCTCTGACAGGCACCAAGCCCTGCCTGGCGCTGCTCCCTTTCCAGGACACATCACCATCCACCCCACGCTGCACCAACGATAATGCGTTTACAGACAGCCGGGACTCTCCAGCCAAGAGGAAAATTTGCACCTAATTAAATAAAAACAAAACAGAAAACCAAAGCCTTTAACCAGGCAAAAAGAAGATGGAATACTTGATCTTTTGTGGAGCTTTATAGCCAGGAACGCCAATCAAGGTGATTTTTTTGTCGAAGTGTTATCTTTCAAAACTATCCTCTCCATCCCTATTCGCAAAGAACTCCTTAAAAATCGGTAAGAAACCAAGAGAAAAATGGATAAAGGAAAGAAACAAGCACGTCACAAAAATTGCAGATGGCTAGTAGACAAAAAGATGTACAACCTCACTGGTAGTTAAACAAATGCAAGTGGAAATGCCATTTTTTAAAACGATCTGATCACCAAAAGTTAACAAGATGGATAATACTGAGAGCTGGCATGGATGTGAGGACACTGGCACTCTGATACTACTGGTGAGAGCATAAATTGGTACAAGCTCTCCGGGGCCATTTGGCACTGCCCAACACTATTTATCATGAGCTTACCTTTGGACTCACTGATTCCATTTCTAGGAATCTATCCTTAGGAATATATAAATTCATAGAGAAGCATGCAGAAGGCTTTTTTTCCCCTTTACATCATTATTTGTAAAAGCTCAAAACTTAAAAGAACTTAAACATCTACCAAGAGGGAGATGGGTAATTATGATATGGCATACCCATCTAGAACACTGCAGCATTTTAAAAAATCCCAGGATCCAGAATGTACTGACATGGAAGAATAGCTACAATATAGGCAGAGGGGAGAAAGCAAGGTGCAGAACAGTATGTAGAACATAATCCATTTTTTGTTTCTCTCTAGAGGTGTATGTGATAATATATAAGCTCCTGTACTCACATTTACATCTGCAAGGTCTTGGAACATACATTCTGAGGGAAGAAATTGAGGTTCTTTAAAAACATGGGTTATATTTTCTACTGGCATCTTTTCTTCAAAATGAAGTTCTTAAAATACTGCCAGAGTAAATATGTCTGGAGAACTTATAAGAGTAACCACGATGATCTGGGGGAGGAACTGCATAGCACTGCTCATTATCAAAACACACACACACACACATTGGCTCCTTTAACTTTAAGAAGCAAAGCCAAAAGCAAAAGGTCATCTATTCATGAATTTACAAAATATAAAAAAAAGACAAAGCATGCCTTAAAACTTAAGAGAAACGAGTTTGGGTAAGAATACTTTTACATAGTTATGAAACTGATAGCCCCAACCGTTGGCCCAAACTAAAAGTTAAAAAATAAAATAAAATGTTAAAACTGAATAGGGAATCATTTGGAAAAGCATGTGGATGGCTGCTTCTCAACGAGTCATTCTGGAAAATCACCCCTGGGCTATATTCCCTTTTACTCCCTTTCAAAACACAAATACATTCTACAAAGAGCTGTGGCCCTCCAGGCCCCCCTCCTGGCCAGCCCCTCTCTCCACAGGAGGTCACCACCCCAGTGGCCCGTGTGGGAGCACCAGGGGCCCTGACTCTGATTAAGGGATATAAATCTAATTTGTCCTCGGCGAGGAATGTAGTAAGTCTCTCCAAGGCTTGCTGGGCTCACCATGAGCCCACAATTATAGCTGCTCTGGACTCCTGCTTCCACGCTCTTGGGTCTTCCAGGTGGCAGCAAGCCACACTCCCTGCTGGAAGCCACAGAGCTCATTCAACGGCAGGGCACATGGAGCGAAAGCCCTGGAGCCCAGAGCCCAAGGCTGGTGGGGCACCTGGTCACCAAGCTTTCAGAGTTGTCCCTGCAGTCTCACTGGGTGGAGGGTCATGCCACAACCCGCCTCCTGGAAAAGGGGGCGGAAATTCGATGTTGTTTAAGGTTGAGCGAAAGGAACCAGACGCTCTTATTCTTGCCAGTTTCAAAACCAGGCAAAAGTAACCTACGGTGTTGGAAGCCAGGTTGGGGGGGCACCATGGGGGCTCTGGGGTGCTGGTGATGCTCTACGTCTCGATCTGAGCACTGGTTCCCCAGGTGTGTTGGCTTCATGAAAATGCATGAGCTCCCCGCTTAACGTCTGCGCACTCTTCAGTCTGTACGTTAAACTTTGTAAAAAGTTTACTTCATAAAAGAACAGGTAGCTGCTCACAGGCACCGACTCTGTCCATTCTCGGTGGACTCCCTCCTCTCCCCCCTCCACAGCCAGAGCCACCAGCAAACTCACGGTCAAAGTCACGCCAGCTCCCAGGCCACAGTGCCACCATCTGGCGACAGGTGGGGGACTGGCAGTGGAGGGGGGTGGGGGGGATGGAATGTCCAGCCTTTATTTTCAGTTGATTTGCTCATTTTCCCCTAATATCAAAACAGTCCCAACTCCTTCTCTCCAATGCCCCAAATGGCATCAGCCCAACCCTGATACACCCCAAGCATGCGGACTTCTCAGGCCGGGCACCAGGCTCTACGGGCCCGTCCATCCACGGAACGTGGCTGAAGTACCAGCCTCCGGGAACCATTTTGCAAAGTCTGCACGGCTGCTCCAGCTCTCGTGCCAAAAAGAGTCTGACCTGGGCTGGGGCTCTCCTCCTGGAAAGCCAATGCCGTCTCTGGTTACCTTCAACCTCACTCCCCAAACTCTCTGGGGGCTCTTCTTGGCTATCAGGGATACTTGGGTCTTCAATGAACTTTCCCATGTGGTTAGTTTGAGGGTTCCCCCCCTTCTTTGGTTAAATAAAAAGGTTTTTTTGTTTGTCTTTGACAAGAAGAAAAATGTAAAGTTTACAGAAAACTATATGCAGAGAAAAGCAATCCAAAACGATTTATATTCGATGAACTGACAAATTAGGCAACTGAACGCTGATCTCTGCCGGAGGCGGAGTGGGAACCCTGAATCTGGCTTTCTCTCTCTCTCTCCCTTGCTATAATCATGCTTTCAAACAGGCCCTGCCAAGTCCCCCCCACCGCTGCCCAGATGTTCAGGGAGAGGAGCCTGAGCCGCAGGGAAGGAAGGCTGATCGTAGCTCACCAGCACCGCGCCTGTCACTTCCGGAGGGCATAGCACAGAAGCAGGAGCAGGTGACGAGAGCTACCCTGCCAAGGGGAGTGTCTGATTTTAAGAGCATCGGGGTACAAGCCCTCACCCGCATACTGCAGCCTTCCAGCAACTTCGACTGTCTGTGTCATCAAAGCCCAGGTTGGTGATACCATCCACTTGTGTTCTGCACACAGATACACTACACTGCTGTCTCTCTGTCCCTCAGATCAACCTCCTGTGTTCCCACAAAACAAACAGCTTCTGTTCCAACCTCAGCCCAGACCAACTCAATCTCCTGCCACCTTCCCCAGGACAAATCCCAAACTTGTGTAAACATGGAAAAGGCCAGCTCAGACTCCGAGAGCAGGGAGGCGGTGAGGTGTGGAAGGAACACCTCAGGCCACACTCACCAGGCCCAAGAATCACAGATCCACGGTTCAGCGGCAAGTCACAGATCCAAAGATCACACCACGAAAGCCTGAAAAGAAAGAACCAACTGAAGGCTTAATAAAAACAGTGTCTTTATTAAGGAAAAAAAAGGGGTGCCAGGAAACCCGACCTGGCATCAGCTCTCTTCCACTGCCTTCCAGATCCTAGCAGATAACACATCCGCATGAGGAACCGAGCCACAGCCTGGGAGTGTCAGCAAAACTGGCTGGGGGCGGAGGGGGGAGGAAGATTTCAAGTAACCATCACTGTCAACTACTCAACAGGAGGGAACACCTCCAACACTCCCTTGGGGGTTACAAACTCGTGAGCAGAGAAGGGGTTATTTTGTAAAACACCGTCCAAAGAAATAGTTCTTCAAAGTCTGTACTCATAAGCAAGCTGCCAAGAGGCTAAGAGGCCCTGCTAACAAGCACACAATTTCAGGAAAATGTCTGTTTTTTCCAAACTCCCCTGTGAATCAGGCACTCTCCTCAGTGCTGCTTAAAGAACAAGAGAGAAGAAAGCTCAGAAACATTTAGAAAACAAAATATTGTTCAGAATGTCCATACAAATAAATCAGAGCAGCATTTCTAGCTCTAAATATAGGAAGTATCTATGGGCAAGCCAATAATATTTCAAAATTAACAAGTAACTTCAGAATTATAATGGAGAAAGAAGAATTTAAACACGGCATACACGGCATAAATTTCCATTTTCTGCCCCCAAGCACCAGGGTTTTTGGTTTTTTTTCTTCCTTTCCACTTTTTCCATCCATAGTTTCGTTTTTTCTTTCCAGCTTCAAAATTCCCAGAGGTTCACATCTTTCAATAGAGATAGAGCACTCAGAGTTCCTAACCTCTAGCGAATATAGAAGGAAGAGTTCCTAATCTTAGAATATGGAAGGAAGCCATTCTAAATGTACTGGTAAGAAACCACCTTCAAGGACAGCAATGACAAAAAAGCAGACTATGAAGTCACGGATTCATGACGCTAGCGACAGGCCACCACCCAAACTTCTCTTAGAAGTGATGCCTACATTTATGGACCACCCACGATGTGTGAAGACTTGCACTGGTACTTTTCATATGTTACTTAATCCGCACTGCATCCCTACTGAATAGCTTTTATCCCCTTTTTACAGGTGAGGAAATTGAGACTCAAGATGACAAACTAGTGAACGAGAACTAGGATGCAGATCAAAGTCATCATGGCTCCCCAAAGCACTCTTTCTTTACCACCACCGTACTCTCAAAACAGCAAAAACAGACCGCCTTATTATGTAGAAAACACAAGCTGCAATTGCTATGGGTCTCTCTCCACCCTCTCAAGGTCCTAATTTGCCTATTATTGGAATAGCAGAACTTCTGATGCACAAATCGTAACAATATACATCTGAAGGGTTGGGGGACCATCCAGATGTGAAACTGGTCTACATGGCAACTGCCGAGCTCATGGCTAAACCACTGGAGCTGATGTTCTCCTGGACAATGACATCTTGCCACTGCACTGGGTCCATGGAACAAGATGCTTACGTTTAATATCTACCCGCTCCCCACTGCGTGCTCTGTTTGCATGGTACGCATTCATCCAACTAACTGGTTCATTCATTCACCCACAAAGAACTTACTGGGCACCTAATATACTCAAGACTGTGGGGACTACAAGGTTGGGGCACATTCAAAGCCTACAGTTGACCAGAAGAGAGGCATGTGCACCTAAACAGCTATAAGTATAAAAGTTGGGGTCATAAATGCCACAAGAAAGGAGTACAAAATGGGATGTAGTAATCACTAAGGAGGGAGAAATGTATTCCAAGGAAGCATTGTGGAATGCATCATAGAGTAGTTCTCAACCAGGCTGGTTTTGCAGCACCGGGGTGGGAGGGGGGGGATCATGGGGTTGTAGACGTGCATTCCAGATGAAAGGTTAAGCTACGCAGAGGCCCGAAAGCAAACCGTCACTAGGAACAACAGACAGAAGGCTGAGAAAAGCTTTAAAAGCCAGACTACAGAGTTTGGACTTTACTTTGTACACAATGAGAAACCAACAGCATCAGTTTCAAGCTGCGTAGTGACAGGAGATGAGTAACACTTCGGGTCAGTTAACCTGGCACCCCTACCTAGAAAGACACTGGGGGTAGGGAAAGAGTATAATAAGGCAGCTTGGAAGCTATTGGACATTTTTAGGCATCTGTTTGGGAATCAGAGTTGGGTTTGACTTTACTAACTCCAACATACATTCCCCCCTCTAACAAGAAATATTATGAAAAGCTGGTCAAACTTAAAGTAAATAAATATAGTGAGTTTCTGTGACTATTTGCTGAAGGAAGAGACAACCCAAGTCATCAGTCTTTGGCTTGGAAAACAGCAGATGGTATTTTTGGCAGGAGATCCACTGTCCTAGTTATATGTTTTGCTCAAGCTAATGCTGCACTTTGTTTGTATTTCTTCATCCTGCACCCCTGGAGCAAGGGGCAGTCAATCCCAAAGTGTAACAAGCAATAAAGGAAGCTGTACTGGGCTTCAAATTTGAGCATTCGGATAACGCAGACACAAGTACGCTGGAGTAGATTATATTCTTCAATCTCCAGTGCTGGTGGTATTTGGGGGAGGGTCGTTGCTGAGCACTCTGTAAACAATTCAGACCAGTTTCCCTCAAATCTTCAAAAGACAACAACAACAGAGAGAAAAGCGTGGAGTAGAATCAGACAGTGATAAGTGGTTCTGTACGCAAAGCTGGAAAACTCCTGATACTGGTTAACAGATTTCTGGAAAATAACTGCTAAGTAAGACAAATAAAACTAGCTTTCTGAAAACTGTTTTTCTAGACTTGCCTTTTGATGTGCTCCTTTCTGCAATAACAATAATAATAAAGTAACTCTTGCAGGAGATGAAGTGACTCATAGCATTTTCTGCATGGATTAAATTTCTGCTACTTTCTGTGAGCAAATCAATAACAGACCAACTGGCATTTGCATTTCAACAGCACCAACGCACTTAGGATGGTGCCCAGCAGGGATTATAATGGGGGTGGGAGAGCCATCCTTTCCTAAAGAGTTTCATTTCATCCTTGCGATCCCACTTTACTCCTTTTGACAGAAACCTTTGGCAGGAGGAAAAACCATCTCTATTCTAATGGAAACTAATTTTTCAGGTATGGAAGTGAAAAATAATGCAGGACTGTCTTCTGGATTTTTTTCTAAGCCTCCTTTTCAGCCAGGTGACCAGGAGAGCCAACCAAATCCTGCAAATGGAATTCATCAAAAGCCTCGCAGATGATGTCTGATTCCAAACCAGTGGACCTCAACTGTAGTTTGGAAGCATTTGATTTAAGGAAACAAAAAAGGTCAGTCTCAGAGCAGAAAAGGGAGTTTCCTAGGAAGTGATGCCAAGAGAAGAAAATGAACTCTTCAGGGAAGTTCTAGGAAGAAAAAGGTAGAAGCAGCCACAGATAGGAGTTGGAGAAAGGTTGGGACACGAGAACAGTAGAAAATCCATTTCCCTGGATCCCAGGAAGCAGGATGACAGTGAAAGTGTGGAGCTAAGCCTTGATCTCAGAGTGTTGGACAAAGGAGAAGAAAACACACAGGAGGGAGATACCTGACACAGTCCCAGGAGAAGAAAAAGGAAGGTAAGAAAATGGTCCATTAAAAGAAATAAAAACACTACAGACACTCTTTTCATAACCAAAGTTGTAAGAGACTGCTGTAATCGCCAGAGCTGTAATTCTGCTGTAAAAACATGTTTTTAAAAATAAGGCCTCCGTGGAAATAGAAGCCCAAGCGGGAAGGCCTACAAGGAAAACAAAGCAGCACTTCTTCTTCCAAAGCACAGTTTCCTGCAGAAACACAGCGAATGAGAGCTGATTCATTTTTGATGAAGACAAAACAAAGGCCTCAATTCTCTTGAACATGCTTATTAATACTTAGTCAGTTACACACCGGCCTTTCCCAGTTGCCATCTCCCAGCCCATAAATATTTAGGAGAAGCAGACACAGGCATGCACACACACACACACACATACACACACCCCATACATGTGCCCAACACATGCACACACACATGCACACACACTCGGGCATATGCACGCGTGCACACACATAGAAAATATTCTTTCTCACCTAGCAGGAGTGGGATACCCACAGAATTGTCCATGAATTTACAAACGCAACCTTGTAAGTGGGAGTACTTAGAGCCTCAGCTCCCACCCTCACCACAACCAACTCTCCAGGGAAAGAATCTCTGTCCCGCTTTCTCTGTCCCCAGATTCTAAATTCCTCCTTTTATTTTTCAAGCCTTCCGGAGGTCCCAAGGTCAAATAAAAATCCCACCCTCTTTAAGAAACCCTGGACTTGGGATGAGTGAGGCTTTTCTTTAACTACAACCCCACTCCCATCAGTAGCACCCACTGCATCCGACCCGCCTTTTTCAGGCCTCAGGGTGTACACACAAATGGCTTTTGGAAAGAAAAAAGGATCTGACCCAATTTGATCACCAATTCTGCCTGGTTTGTGTGGCCAAGGCTTCCTTACAACCGATAAATAATATGCCCTCCGCAAATATAAATGGCACCGATGACAATTACCATTTATTGAGTGTTTCCCCATGTGCCAGATGCCTTTACAAACGACTAATATTTATTAACAGCTTTAAACAAAGGAATCATTAGCTCCATTTCACAAATGAGGAAAGGCCGCTCGGGGAGGTTAAATAGTCTGCCCAAGGTCACAAGGAGTAATTGAGGATCTGGGATTTATACCAGGGCTGGGTCTGCTTACACTTTATTTTATCTTCTGCTGGATTCTTCCACCTGGCCCAAAAAACATTAGCAGGGTAAGCCCAGCCATCTCACACACACCGCCCCCTGCCCGGCACCCCATAGAACAAGAAGCCTGCATGTCAGCCACAAGATTCTTCTGTAGCTTGCTCAAAACAGAAAATTTACGAGGATTTTACAAAAATCACTAGTCTGCAGAGGCTATGAAGTGACTTCCAGTTTTAAAAACTGACAAGAATCTCCCCAGAGCCAATTATTAGGGCTGATGTAAGCTCATAAAACAGACCATAAAACCGTTTCTGTTATATTAGTTCTGTGTTTTCCTCTTCCAGAGGCCTGTCAGAGGGAAGAGTGCTACAGAGATGCCGTTCCGAGGCCTGTGGTCCACCACGCCCAGGATAGCCTGCAGACTTGTGTCTTCTTTGCCTCTTCCCCTCCTGGCCCTTATCAGAGGCTCTCAAGTTTGTGCAAAGAAAACATCATTCACCAGCCTCCTCTAGCAGAGGGTGATCTCAGATGGGTCCCAAGAGCCCGTTCTAATTCACTTAAACGATTGAGATCTCCGTCTCCCAGTTACTCAATCCTGCAACTCCGGCCAGCAGATATAATTGCAAAGCAGGTAGGTTAGACCCACCCATCAGCCGATGCGGTGCCAAGCAAATGTTGCAAATTACACGGTATAAATTTAGCAGGGTGGGTCTTGACACACATTCCTGCAAATTACATGTTCCCTTGCTAGTAGAAAGTACATTAATTACTTCGGGTGCATGCACTATGTCCATTTACTCCGGGCTTTCGGGAGAGGTGAGAGCAGCTCAGAGGAGTCTATGAAGATTAAAGCATAAATAGATAATGCCTGCTGGGGAGGTGGGACTTTTCCAAAGCTCTTGGAATCAGAATTGTTAACTTTCTCCCCACAGATTGAGAGTCACCGAGGCCCACTGTGAGGGGCTGAGACAAAAACAGGGGACTGGGAGGGGCAACTTTGCACAAGGTGGTGGTGGAAGAGCAGCACCTGCCTCTCTCTTGAGCTAAACGTGCTACCTACCCTGCAAGAAGCAGAACAGGCACCGGTGCAGCAAGGCAGATGCAGCTGGAAGTGAGGTCTGGATCCCTGGGGCTGAGCCCATCCGGAGATTTCACCCTGTGCAATAGCGCACGAGCTACGTGCCAGACGTTGAGTTAAGGACACAAAAGCTGCATTTGCATATGATCCTTCACTATAGCCGCGTGAGTGGGGATGGAACTCGCACTGACTTTACAGAGGAGGAAACCGAGGCTCCGAGACTAAACACTTTGCCCAAGGTCACATAATCAGAGTAGCGGAGCCGGGTCGGTGTGACTCTCAGACTCACTTTGTGAAACCCCGGGAGCTGCAGCATCTGCTGAGGAGCAGCCAGCCCCAGATGCCCACCAGGGCTCCGGGGAAGGAGAAAACACCACACGTCCCTTCAGAGCCTCCTACATCTCGGGCACACAGCGCAGTGCCTTCACCGAGGCTGCTCTGTTTAATTCTTGGGACAACTCTGGAAGGTGTCCCATCTTCTTGACCTCACCCATGAAGAAACCAAGGCGAGGGAAAGTCAAGATCATCCAGCTAATAGGTCGCAGAGCTAAAATTTTAACCCACTTAAATTCAAGGCTTTTTCCTCTAAACTAAGAGACTAATCTGTAACTTAACTGTCACTATGCAGCCTTCGCAATTCAGGGACAAAAAGGATTAAAGGAGACCAAACGGCCGGAGCCAGAGAATATCGAATGGTACCAACCCACAAAGGTCCCAGAGCCCACGTGGGGTGGAGAGCAAGCAGGCTCTTTTCAAGCCACAACTACAGTGGACACTGGTGGCGGGTTTGGTTTCAGTCACTCAGCGTCCATTTCTCCCTCTGCTTTATTGGAATCACCTCTCTCTCAATGGCTATGATAGAACAGGACCATCATCAGGAGTCCTACACTCTCCAGCCGAAGGGAAGTGGTGCGATCTAAGCTGAATAGATGCTCCCTCCCCAGGGTGCGACTCTTGAGAAGAGGGACAAAGACACTGAAAACACTCCATTCCTTGCAAGAAGCAGGACGTGGCCAGGACCAAATCTCTCTGACGCCACTCAGCTTGGAAAGCTCACAGGCCTCCGGACTGAAGGAACTTCTACTTTAGCAGGAAAGCAAGGCTGAGAAAACACAGGTAATGTAGAAGGAAAGCAACACGTGACTCCCACAATGGCAAAATCTGCGTGCAGTCTACACTGCCACGGAAAAAGGGTATTGGGAGGGAAGGTGGCGGGCGTCCAGAGGGGGTGCGCTCACTCTGATAGAAGACACTGCCCGGACCAGCCAGATAAGTTCGATCAGGCTTGGCCATCAGAAGAGTGACTTGTCACAGCCAGATCGCCGTCCCGTCACATCTACTATTGATAGGACATTTCCTTTTAGTCATCATAATTGGGTGGTTTAATTAAACTTGGAATTCTTGAGCACTCAAGGTTATGACCTCGATCCTGACTTCAGGAAATTGGACATTCTTTGTCTGAATTGGAAATGTGTACGGTTTTACCTAACAAAAATGTGTATGGTAACCTAATAACACTCGCAAGGTTACTCTATACCAGACAGCTAATGAATAAAGTTGACACAGTTATATAGGAAATGGCTACCATTACATTAATATATTTGTAGGATGACTGGCGAGCTTCTGTTACATAAACACCACCTCATTACCTAGGTGGTCCCTTTCTAATTCTTTTCTACTAGGAAGTGGGAAGCAATGGGGGGGGGGTGTACCACAGGGGCCCTTGACCCACCTAAGCAACCCAAGACCTTCTGAGACCCCGTCTGTGAAGTGAGACCCCGTCTGAGAAGTGAGACCCATTGTCCTGCAGCCAAGTGAGAGTCTGGTGGGGCCTGATGCCTGGATTAGGAAGACCCAATGTGGCCCTGGGTGGCTGCCAAGACAAAGAGCCAGAGCTAAGCGGGAAAGAAAGCACCAAGAGGAGATGGTGCTAACTGAGGGTATCACTGGGGCTCTTCTCCAGGCAAGGCAGTAATAGTAACAGAATAATGCAGTACCAGCCACGACTCTAGCTGTTAACAAAAGGATGACACAGGAAGAAGCCACAACACAGGCATGAAGCAGTGAGCTATCGGGCTCCTGTTCTGCAGGAACCGTGCCAGACAACAGTCTCTGCTCCTGGCCATTCAATACCGGGGACACGAATGGGTGTTGGATTTCTGGGAATTTTTCTAATCCACAGAAATGACTACAGATGTGCACAAATAACATCTTACAAACATGTTATCCACAGTGATGCTTAGGATAAACAAAAACCTGGACACAACACAAATGCCCCAAATTTGGGAGTGGTTAAATAAATTATGGAACATCTACTGGACAGAATTCAATACAGCCATTAAAACTCGTGCAGAAGAACTGGCGACTGGAAGTGGAAGCATCCTCCTTAGATGGAGAGCAGCTCAGTTAAGAGGGGTCTTGTGTGGTTTCAAAAAAATCAATTAGTATTAGAACAGACATCCTAAGTTAGGAGACAAGGTAAAAGCCTATTGTTTTCATAATATAGACTACAGAAAATAAAGCTAATAAAAATTATAATGACCAACAGAGTTAGGGGAAAAACAACTGAGGATAAACTAAAATAGAAATGTTTTAATGAACAGAAAAATGTTCACCATGTAAACATTTAAAATAAAGTTTTGTTTTGTTTTTTTCATTGGAGTATAATTGCTTTACAATGTTGTGTTAGTTTCTGCTGTACAATCAAGTGAATCAACTATATGGATACCTATATCCCCTCCCTCTTGGACCTTCCTCCCAACCCCCCTCCAGCCCACCCATCTAGGTCATCACAGAGCACCGAGCTGAGCTTCCTGGGCTTTACAGCAGGTTCCCGCTAGCTCTCTGTTTTACACATGGTAGTGCATATATGTCAGTCCTAATCTCCCAATTTGTCCCACCCTCCTCTTCCCCCACTGTGTCCTCATGTCCATTCTCTATGTCTACATCTCTATTCCTGCCCTGCAAATAGGTTCATCTGTACCATAAAATAAAGTTTTAAAACTATATATACATACAAACACATATATAACATGTCAGAAAGGATAATACAGCAATTTTTTCTGAATGGTGGGATTACTGGTGATTTTTATTTTCTTCTTTCTGATTAACTGTATTTTCAACAACAAATAACAATAAGAATAACAAATAGCAATAAACGTGATTTTTCAGAATTTTAATGGGGGCCGAGACCATCATAGAACCAAACTGTCAGAGAGTAAATCAAAGTAGGTTAGTTTTGTCTCTGAAGAGACAGTTTCCCCTAATAATTCAATTAAAAGATTTTTTTGATAAAGAAACTATACAGTAATGCATAAAAGAAGCTCATTAATTAAAGAATTCCTCCACAGAATCTTTCTGAAATAAGTGGCATCCTTAATGTGTGACTTGGAAAGAAATGTAACGGACACTTTACATTTCAAGCATGCCTGCGTGACACTCAAATCACAAAATGTTGTGGACATTCACCTGACCAGTCACACTCAGAGAAGACCACCTCCTCAGAGTCATTTTTTTCTCCAAGCTCTCATTCCAACCATAATCTGCTTTTCCGGGCAGTTCCCTCATAGAGCAGGTACCACTGAACAGCTAGAACACACAGCCCTCCAGTCTGGGTAAACCGATTCTACCACTTCGACAGCCAGCATCGCCTTGGAGTGTAAAGGGCACAGGGGTCCCACTGCCTCACCTCCTGCTCTCCGATTCACCCCCCTTCCCTCCCGGCTCTGGCCCCCATCCACTCTGTCTGGACCATCACTGCAGCATCCTACCCAATCTCTGCGCCCCCAAGCTCTTCCCCCCCTCGGTCATTTTCACCCTGAGGGCTCATCACATCACTGTCTCCACTTCATGTCTCCCACCTCCTCCACCCAAACCCCCATTGGCAAGAAGCTTCATGGCCCACATGATGCAGCTTCCATCCACCTTCTATCTGTATCATCCATGACAGACTCAGTTCCAGCTACCCCACACAATCTTCCATTCTCTAAACATCCTTTCTAACAATATGAAATAGATAAAGCATAAAAAGCAGCACAGATTTTGACATAATAGATTCTCATGGACCCAGACCAAATTCACAAATATTAACATTTTGCCATATTTCATATCTTTTTTAAGGAATAAAATACTACTGAGATGGATGGTTGAGAGTACCCCCCCCCATCATCCCATTCCATTCCACTTTCCCCAGAGGTAACTACAAACCTGCTGTAAATCTTCTTTCCAGGTTTTGTACTTTTACTACAATAGTGTGTTGCAGATAATATATTTATGTACATATGTATAGGTACATACGCTATGTATGTGTGTACATATAATTATGTATCTATATATACACACTATACACATACACACTAGACAGACAGACAGACAGACCGTCCTGTTTCGCGTGGTTTCAAAATAAACTCAAGTGGCATATACCACATAGATCCTTTCTTTTTCCCACTCTAAATTTCTGGAAAGATTTATCCATGTCTGTGCGTGAAGACCTAGTCCCCTAATTTTAGTTGCCAGATAGCACTCCACTTTAGGAAAGCACCAGCATTTATTTACTAGGTCCCCTTAGACGGACACATTTCCAACGTTTCACTACTGCAAACAGAGCTGCCATGAACATCCGGGTAGACGTCTCCGCAGGCACAGCCAGAGACCCCCTCTTGAGCGACGATGCCTCGTCTGTAGCACACGTGGCTCAACCCTCCTAGGGCCCCTGAGAAGCAGGTCACCACTGTCGCCGTGCTGGACCCTGACACCTGCTGACTGAACCACAGGCGGGCCTCCGATCCAAGACGGGGTTACCAGGGGCCAGTGACACCCAGGGCGTGACCAGAAAAGACAAGCAGGTGGCACACGGGCCTCCCTTGGGGTCTTTAGGGCACAGCGGGCCAGTGAGCAGGGAGCTGAGCGGGGAGAGCATGCGGGAGACAGGAGCGGGTGGCACGCATGGGAAGCTGAAGGAAGCAGTGGGCAGGACGAGAACACAGCGGGCGTGCAGAGCAAGGCCAAGGACACCAGGAAGAAGCGACCACACAGGCATCGAGACAGATGGGGAGAGGAGCAGCCTCCGTCCTGGGGAGCCTTCTGGCTCCGGTCCAGGCCCCAAAGCAGTAGCCCTGCTTTAAGCTCCTTTAAAGTTCATCTGGTTGACTTTCATCAGCGAGGACGTCCTTCAAGGATCAGTTAACGTCACCTCCGCCACAAAGCCTTCCTCAGTCCAAGTGATGGAACCAATCACCCCTCCCTCCGTGCTCACGGCACCTTCCCGTCCCTCTCAGAACGCAGGCTCAGTTCTAGGCTGTGCCCTGTTAGGTGGTTCCAAGTCTGTCCTCTGCACAAGGTTGTAAGGGCCCCATGGGCACGCACGTTCTGCCATCAATGTCTCCCTTCCAATGCCAAGCACAGGGCTTTGCATGCAGTAGGTGCTCAATCAGTGTTTCATGACTGAATAAGAGCTATGAGCCCCTTAAAAGCAGGGCCCATTTTCAGCAAACCTCCTAGCTTCACAGTGTCCAGCAGAGAGCAGGTCCTCATTGAATGTGTGCTGAACAAATGACTGAAATGTGGGTTGCTGTGGGCAGATGAGTCTGCCTGAACTACCCCCCCAGGGCTCATAGCAGTGAGCAAATTTCAGAGTGGAGGTGACCAGGCCAAAGGATAATTTATCTCCCTATAGATGCTAAGTGTCAGTTAAACGGCTGTATTTAATAGGGCCTGACTTCAATGGGCCATTTTGAACAAAAGCAATAACTGCTCCAGTAATGAACCTACTTTAAATTGCTATTACTGTTACTACTCTGAGCCCACAGGATTCCTTGAGCCATCAGACCAAGGCCCCAGTTAGAGGATCTGCCACCTTTACAAACCACAGGCCCCCGGACTCACAACTTTGACCTCCCTGGAGCCGCAGAGGATGTTTTTCAAGGGAATCCAGGATAATCCTCTCCAGAGGCTCATTCTGGGATTGTTTATTCGTTTTTTGTTTGTTTTTTTTTTAAATCAGCATGCCCAACAGGCTCGAAGTGATTTCACATAGCTGCGCACACAAGTCCGATAGAGACCGAATATGCTATGGCTGAAAGGAGGCTGGCGGGAGGGCCTCAGAAAATCAACCTCGTATTCAATGTGTTTATTCAATTTCTCGGGCCCATCCAATACTTATTAGCCCCTAGGAATGTTTGCAAGCATCAAAGAAGCCAGGGGGGAGAGGGAGGGGGGAAGCCCGTATCTGCCAGGACCGATTGTAATCTGTAACAGACACGCACAGAAGGCTGAAAACTGGATGACAAAGGAATCTGTACAGCCGAAAACCAGCCCTGAGATCGTCAGTTCAAAAGGGAGGTGGAAAACACCTCCTCAGCCCCAGTAATTCCAGGAACAGAGAAAGAGGGATGTGAGAGACAGAGGCTTAGGCTCGTCCACGCTTACACGCCCCGTGACTGCCCTTCTCCAGTGAACATCCTTGACGTCACTTGGGTGAGTCAACTCCCTTTGGGAAGACCTGCAGATCTGAAAAGGCAGCCAGGTCCAGTGCCCATTGCCAGGGTGGCTTCTCTAAACTTAACCCCTTAATTAAATGATAAGCAAGGAGGACACCGTGGTGAAAAACACGAGGTCCAGAGTCAGGCACCCCTGAACTCGAATCCCGGCCCCATTCCTTCGGAGCTGTGAACCCTGAGCAAGTGACATGAGCTTTCAGTGCCTCCGCTTGCTGATCTGTCAAACGGGGATAAGAAAAGTCACCACCTGATCATATAGATGGCTGTCATTTTTTGAGCATATATTACGGGCCATTCTACATGCGAAGTGCTATGCATGTACCGTCTGTCACCCCATGAGGCGAGGACATCACCGCCCGCGGTTGACAGAGAAGGAAACTGAGGCTGGGAAAGGGAGCAAACATTCCCAAGGTCACAGCGCAGGCAGACGGAGGAGCCAGGACTTGAGGCAGGTCTGCCCCATCTCAGTCTCAGCAGTGTCTTAGCCTCTACGCGGGGTTGTTGGGAAAGTTTCAGTGAGACTTTAAACCCAAACCTGTTTCTGTTATTGTTTTATTAAATATTACTTATATTTGCTGCTCGGATTCCCTCCAGCGTGGTCCCTGCCCCCCACCCTCTCAATCAGGGCAGGGAGGTCATCAATTCCTGATCAAGAAGCAGGCTTCCACCCACATCGAAACCGCGCACAGCGGGCTCTCAGTGCTGTCACCCAATGTCAATCCAATGGCAGATGCCCTCCTAGGTAGGTAGGGGCCCTGGGAATCCGGCTGAAGGCCAGACCACTGGACAAATAGGCTGCTCCTTCCACCTCTGGACAAATAGGCTGCTCCTTCCACCTCGGCTCCAGAACCCTAACTAAACAGGAGGTGTTCTGTCCCTGAGGTGGGCCCCCTTTACCAGCACTAAATTCATAGTGGGAGGGAGAAAAGAAAACCTTGACTCCATGTGAGCCCTTTTTAACACAGGAAACGGTCCTGTTAGGAAGGAGCAAATATTTATGCACATAATTAACTAAGGAGGTAGAGTGTTCTGTCCAAAAGTTGAGCAAAACTTGATGAAAAAATAGCCCTGCCCATGAAATGGTCTCTCACAGACCCGGGAGCAGACAGCAGGGCTCAATCAACTCCTCAGTCCTCAGAAACGAACCCTGTAGCAAAGGTACCAGGCACTTAGCCTAACCGGGACCTTTGGGTACCTCCACTCCCCACCCCCTCCCCATCCTTTACCTGGGGAAAAATTCTCTTCTATTTGTATCTCTGACCAGGGCTGTTTACTCAGGGCACAATTAATTGCCACCAACTGGCTAATGCAAGAGCTGTAGGGGAACCCAGCACCTCTTTTTTTTTCCTAATTGCCTGTTTGTATTTTCCTAATTTTCTATCATCCCCTATCTCAAATTTTACTTCCAGTAGAAGGGCTAGAAGCCAGGCAACTAGGAATTTCTAATGTTTTTACTCTGCAATGCTCAGAAAATAGCATCTTTGCCTGAAAAATAAACACACAGGGCCTACTGGATAAGCCGCGGCTGCACCGTGTGTCCTGGACTGGATATTGGGCTCAATGCAAGACCGCGGTCAGCCCTTCTCTGTGTCCTGAGCTTTCCAGCACCCCAGGCCCCATAAGAAGGTGTTTACAAGGAGGCTATTCATGGCCAATACCTTTTTTTAACCCCAAATTCCACTCACTCTTTTAAAAAGAACACCCAGCATCTTGGCAAGCACAGTTGACTGGGCATCAGAAGACCCAGTCTGTAGTCTCAGCTCTGCCACTAACAAACTGTGCAACCCTGCACTCACTTCTTAAGCTCTGGGACTCGGTTTTTTCATCTGTCAAAGGGAGTGGAATCTATAAAAGTGTGGATTATGGAATCGATTTGGTGGGTCACATGCAGCAACTTTTTAAAGAAATAGAATGGAATAGATTGGGATAAATCGGAATGTACCAGACACAGAAAGAGTAAGTTTGAATTCAGCTTTACACAAATGTTAGTTTGCGATGTAAATGTGATTTTTAAGTTTGATCGAGATATAATTCACATACCAAACTATTCACCTATTTAAAGTATACAGCTTTTACTATATTCGGAGCTATGCAAACGGCACCACCATCAATTTTAGAACATTTTTTCACCCCAAAAGGAAACCCCATACCCATGAGCAGTCAATCCCCATTTCCTCTTAACCTCCACCCTAGCCCTAGGCCACCACCAATCCACTTTCTGTCTCCATGGATTTACCTATTCCGGACATTTCACAAAAACAGAATCATACAGCATGTGGTCTTCTATATCTGGCTTCTACCACTTAGCATAATGTTTTCAAGGTCGGTCACATTGCAGCACTCATCAGTACATCATTCCTTTTTATGCCTGAATAAGATTCCATTGCAAGTAATATAACACATTTATTTATCCATTCATCCAATGATGGACATTTGGGTTGTTTCCACTTCTGGGCTATTATGAATAACACTGCTATGAACCATTTATGTACAAATGTTTGTGAGGACATATAAATACTTTTCTGTGGGTTGCTATCAACAAAGTTTGAAGCTAATGAGCTACAGGGTTACTGATAGTTATACCATTCTGTGATTTAAAAAAAAAAAAATCATTTCATGGATTTTCCTTTGGAAAAGGAAACAAAGACCATCAAATCAAGGCTGCATTCCTGTTGATGCAGCCACCGAGAATCTATGGCCAAAACTGCTTCACTGTGACCTTGAAGAACCCATCATCTCAGTGAATTTCATTGGAATATGCACCTTCACTGCCCAAACAGACTGAGGCAGGGGGCATTTCCATGCTGATGGAAGCTGCTGAGCTGCCAGTGGAATTCAGTAATGGGTAAATGTCCTTGCTTAAGCAGCTCCAAGATGAATCCAATTCCAAGATGTGCATTCCTGCATCTCAAGGTCCCAGACACAAGTGCACTCACAAAATAAGGTCAGAAGCTACTACAAGCTCCTTCCAACACACACACACACACACACACACACACTATTCAGTTTATGAACTGCTCCATAGGAAAGCTGTCTCCTACAACTGCAGCTATTAAAGGGCTGATGTAAGAGAGACAAAAATCAGAAGCAGCTCCCTCCACCAGCAAACCTGCATTAATAATTTAGCCAGCCATGTAACCAAAGAAGCTTGAGAGGGACAGCCCTGCAGTCGCCTGGGACACTGGGAACATCTCCACGGTCACCTCTTTTTCTACTTCCAAATCAGAGATCCTGTTGTCTCGAAGAGCTTGTCATCCTCAGAGAAAGGGAACATGACAAATTTGTGAAATCTAAGGAATAAATACAATTCCTATATGCCTTAAATTTATGGCCCTCACAAAGCCTGCAAAATATGATAAACCATTATAGGTTTTTCCCGTCTTCCCTGACTTGGTCACAATTAATTTCGCCATGTTCGAGTATAATATGAAATGTAATATATGGAGGCGGGAGATTTAGAGCCCTCGTTGCCTTGCAGTGAATAAGCTTCTGCAGTTTGGGGTCCCGGAGGTAAAAGAAGCAATAATGACAGGCCTCATTCGGGGGAACTATTTGTGTGCGTTTTCTGTTTTGCATTGTTAAGCAAGACAAAAGTGCCCGAAGGAAACCTTGACAGCACTGGGCTAAAGTCACTCAAAATCCAAATGGCAAACGTATTCTGTAATTGAGATGCATGGCAGCTCTTATACATACCCTAGAAGAGCATCTTATTGCAAATAAAAGCTGTGCCTTAGCAAAAAAACAACAGAAACTGCTCTGGCTTTATTGATACTCTAAACCTCAAAGGTCTGAAAATACAGAAAAATTCAGTTAGAAAGTTCCATGTAGGTTTTCCCACTCTATTCAGAAGAGTAATGGAAACTATTATTTATTGAAGACCCACTATGTGTGCGTACTGTGTTAGTACTTTACCGAGGTTATTGTAGTGAGTAGAATTGTGTCCCCCCGAAAGACATGTTCAAGTTCTAACCTTGAGGACCTGTGAATGTGACCTTATTTGGAAACAGGGTCTTTTCAGATGTAGTCCAGTTAAGAAGAGGTCATACTGGGTCAGAGTGAACCCTAATCCAAGGACTGGTATCCCTATAAGATGGAAATCTGGACAGAGACACAGGGAAGAAGGCCATTTGAAGATGCAGGCAGAGATGAGAGTGATGCAGCTACAAGCCGAGGGGTGCCCGGTACCTTCAGCAACCACCAGAAGCCAGGAGACAGGCCTGGTACAGACTCTCCCTCAGAGCCTCCAGAAGGAAGCTACCCTGCTGCCATGTTGAATTCGGACTTCTAGCCTCCAGAACTGAGGGAGAACACATTCTTGTTGTAAGCCAGACAGTTTGTGGTCATTTGTTACAGCAACCCTATAATACAGCTGTCAGTAAAATCCCAACAACAACTGAGAGCTAGCCATTTTCATCCCCCATTTTATAGATGAGAAAACAGGCTGAGAAAGACTAACTAGTTCAAGGTCACATAGAGAGCAAGCAGTGGAGCCAGGATTTGGGCTGGGTTGTCTAACTCTAAATAAATCCCACGCCCTGATTACTAGCTAACAGGCACCAAATTTTGCCATTGGGTCTATAGAGTGGTTTTCCCCTGAGAAGGTTTTAAGGAAAAGATCCCTTAAAAAGGCAGTGACATTGGTATTTTATTGCTAACAAAATACAGTAGTAACCAGAACTGAGCCTCTTCCCAGAGATAACTAGGGCCACTCCAGCTGCACCTAGAATGGTTCTGTCTTGTCTAGGTGGCCGCCGGCTACATGAATGTGGATCCCCACGGGCACGAACAAACGTTTGGTATATGAACATCTCTTGTGAAAAGGGTAACATTCTTACACGAATTCATCAGTACAACTCTCCTCTCAAATACGTGTCCCTCCAGACATTGGCATCAGGGGTCAGCCCCCCGGCCTTGGACACACCATAAAGTGAACTTCTGCGGAGGATCTAGCACCCTTGCCTCCCTCAGGGACCCAGGGCCTGCCGGGAGCCCAGGTGCTACAAGGTCCCAGTGCAGACTCCCAGCACTGACATCCCACGCTCCCCAGGGCCTCCCCACCTCCGAAGGCCGCTTCCCAGGAGCTGCAGAAACACCCTCTCCCATGGAGCCCACTATGTCTCCTGAGTCGTCTGAAAGAAAAAACTCAAAATGCTAGAGGTTAGAAGCTTAAGCGACAAGTGCAATAGGGAATCTGCAGAATCAGAGAGAGGGAGATGAAGGGAAGCACCAAGTAAACAAGGACGATTTCCAAAATATGCTCTGCAGGGATTGCTCCTGGCCTGCTTGGGTGCGTGGGTCGTAGGGGAGGGACCCAGAGGGACTCCTACGGCCCACCCCACCCAATTCCCATCTAACCAAAGCAGCCCAGATTACACGTTCAGCTGTGATGTAACCATTTCCTCAGAGAAAAGATCTCTTGATGCTGAAAGACTGGTTTGATTGGGTGAGGCTCTCAGCTCTCCCATTTCCCAGGCGCCCCTGGGACAGGTCACTTTGCCCCTGAGAGACCTGGATCCCCACCCATAAGCAGACAATAACACCCACCTTACAGGCTTAACCTGAGGATGAAATGAAATAATTGTGCAAAAACGCCTGATGCTGTAGAGAGTCATCTAATATTCTTTCTCTTCCCCTTTCTCTTTTGTAATTAGTAGTGTGAGGCCTGTTTTAAAATTCCTGGTGGCAGACTTAAATGTCTAGGTAAACCAGCATATCATGCTGTTTTCTCAAAAATGAGGGATCCAATTCAAGCATTTAATGAGCACCAAAAAGTCAGATTTCTCATTGAGAAGGGAAAAAAAATCTGCATAATTAGCAAACTGTTCCTCCCTCCTTTTCCCTTAGCCAACAAAACAAATAAGAAAATAACCAAAAAAACCTGGAGGACAGCCTCACAAGCCACAAACAAACGTCTGGACACTAAGTATCCCCAGACTACTAGGATTACTGACCCAAAGGACACCTCCCTCCACCTCATCTTCAAGGTCAAAGACAATGGCAGAGTGCCTTTCAACATAACAATGAAAACGTCCTTCACCATGGAAGCTGTACGAGGCACTTTGTATATATTGTCACTTTTAATTTCCAGAATAATTCCACAGGATGGAGCAGTGGTCTGTGACAGCAAGAGGTGTAACATCCCAGCCTGATTTTGCACTGGCTTCTTCTAGTTCTTTCAGGGAGCTCCTTGCCCACCCCCCAGCAGATACAGTGGGTTTGCCCTCTCCCCATGTATTAGTTTCCCAGGGCTGCTGTAACCACCACAACGTGGGTGGCTTATAGCAACAGAAGTTTATTCTCTGGCAATTCTGGAGGACAGATGTCCAAAATCAAGGTATTGGGAGGGCGGTTTCTTCTGGAGGCTCTGTGGGAGAATCCATCCCATGCCGTCCCCTCCCAGCTTCTGGTGGCTGCCAGCAATCGGTCCCCGGCATTGCTTAGGTTGGGGATACATCACTCCAATCTCTGCCTTTGTCTTCACATAGCCATCTTTCGTCTTCTTATAAGGACACATGCCATTAGATTTAGACCCCACTTGGGTAATCCAGGATGATATCTCAAGATCCTAATGACACCCGCAAAGACCCTTATTCCAAATAAGGTCACATTCACAGGCTCTGGGTAGACATATCTTTTGGGGGGAGGGGATTCAACTCCCTACACCCCCCCTTCGGCATTACCATCCAGAAGGTACGCTAGCCCATAAGAGCACCTCACGCCCACCTCTGCCCTCAACCCTCAACTCAGCCATATAACCCAGGCAGGTCCACATAGTTTATTACACAGATACAGGGAGAAGGCTGTAACCAGCATCGTCCAATAGAAATATAATGCAGACCACATATGTAATTTAAATGTTTCTAGTAGCCGCATTACAAAAAAAAAGTAAAAAGGAACAGGTAAAATTCATTGTGATAATATGGTTTATTTAACCCAGTATACCCAATATAGGGTAAATATGGTCCTAGTCTTCAAAGAGGCCCTTGGGCCTAATTACTGCAACCCAGAACAGCTAAGGAAGCAAAACTGGTGCTGGAAGGACCAAGGAACTCAAACTCCCAGGTCACGAGGCCAAGTAAGAAGTGACCTTTCCTGATCTTTCACTGGAAGAACCAAGAGTGGGAAATGCAGCTTTTCTGACATGAAACCAAAATGTGCCTCCTCCACCCATACAGCACGCCCCCAGTCTGGGCTGAGCCGGGTTGCCACTGGCTCCTGCTCACAGCTAAAGCCAGGGCAACGCCAACTTGGTGGGAGATGGAAGCACCCTTGGATTCTCAAGGCCATCCTGCCAGGGAGCTGTTTATGCCAATGGTGGCTTTGGCAAACTGCAGGCCAAGAGAGGGTCCCACTGAAACTGACTTCCCTCCCCAAAGGGAGGGGCGAAGGTCACAGGATCAGGACCATCTAAAGGAACATCAGAGAAGTATATTCTTAAAAAAATATGAGGATGGGCTTCCCTGGTGGTGCAGTGGTTAAGAATCCGCCTGCCAAGGCAGAGCACACGGGTTCAAGCCCTGGTCCGGGAAGATCCCACATGCCGCGGAGCAACTAAGCCCGTGTGCATCACAACTACTGAACCTGCGCTCTAGAGCCTGCAAGCCACAACTACTGAGCCCACGTGCCACAACTACTGAAGCCCGTGCGCCTAGAGCCCGTGCTCCGCAACAAGAGAAGCCACTGCAATGAGAAGCCCATGCACTGCAACGAAGAGTAGCCCCCGAAAGCCCTTGCGCAGCAACGAAGACCCAATGCAGTCAAAAATAAATAAACTAAATAAATTTTTAAAAAATACAGCAAATAACATCATTCCTGCTTTAGAACTTAAAAAACAAACAAACAAACAAACAAAATATGAGGATGTGAAAACAAACCTTTTCAACAGTACGTACACCTGCCAATAGGATCTGAGGTCTCCATGAGTTACTTTCTGTTCTTAACAATATTACAAGCCTTCCAGGTGCTAGCCTAGGACACCACTTTTTTATCAACACTATTCCATTTAGTTCCCACAACAATTCCACTGAGACAGTTATTGCCTCCATGTTGCAGATGAGAAAACTGAAACCAGAGAGGTTAAGTGACAAAGCCAAAGTCACACAGCAGAGAAACAGAGAGCTTGGGTCTGGTCCCAAGTCACTGTCTGCAGAGCCCTTGTTCTCACAGTAAAATCCTCCCTGCCATTGGTTCTGCCTTCCCATTTCCTTCTGTTATTTCCCCAAGGTGTGACCTAATGACCCATGAAAGTGGAGAAACGAGAACTAAAAGCCCCGGGCACAGCTCGAGGTAGAACTTGGGCCCCAGAGAGAGAGGTTTTCTACATTTTTTTTTTCTCTTTCTTTATCTATGAAATTTCTCAACCAATTTGAAAACCAAAACCAAATGATAATTCCTTGACCTTCCTGGGGTCAGCAGTGGCCCAAGGGTCTTCAACAATAGCTCCCAAACTGAGGTCCCCAGAGGGCTGGGGATACCGAATATTCCCAGGACTAATTCAAAAGGACCCACCAAATTTGTCCAATTGCCTAAATGCTGGGCAATTCACACATCAAATTTCTCTGTTCTTGGCTGAAATCAAAACACATTAGTGTGGTAACAACTACCTCCTTCGAATGGAATCTCTCATAGTTATAAAAGTCTTTCATTAATGTTTTAACAATACAAATTATTATTTAATAATTGCGGTTTGGTAGCAGCAAGCTATTTCAAAACATGTGGTTCATAGGGGAATATTCTAAAAGAAGTCCTTGGCTGGGTTAGACACAAAGTAAGCAGACTAAGCTTTATCAGCGCCTTTGGCATGCACATTTGGGAAACTGGAAAAGGCCTGCATGAGGCCCAAAAGCAAAATCCAAGTTTATCATTAATAAAATAACATTTCAGGACTTCCCAGGTGGTGCAGTGGTTAAGAGTCTGCCTGTCAATGCAGAGGACACAGGTTCAAGCCCTGGTCCGGGAAGATCCCACAGGCCACGGAGCAACTAAGCCCGCAAGCCACAACTACTGAGCCCAAGTGCCATAACTACTGAAGCCTGTGCACCCTAGAGCCCGTGCTCCGCAACAAGAGAAGCCACCAAAATGAGAAACCCGCACACTGCAACGAAGAATAGCCCCCGCTCACCGCAACTAGAGAAAGCACATGAGCAGCAATGAAGACCCAACACAGCCAAAAAATTTTAAAAATAAAAAATAAAATAAAATAACATTTCTCATACTGTCATTTTCCCGAACTGTTTAACAAAGTTCACATTCATTCATTAACCTTCCCAGTGAGAGAGCCAAGTGAACTAGAATTTCCATTTTTTATATATAAAAACAAACAATTCCAAAAGGAGTAACTCAAACCAGCTAACTAACTGGCCAGTAGCTTAGTTGCCTAACAAGAGCATGCCCATCCCCATAAAGACAGGGGTGACAAGGAGAGGGGAAATGTCAGGAAATCCTGAAATCTGAGTGTAATTCCTCTCTTGTGATTTGACTTTTTTGGGTCAAAGAAGCCTCAATTTCCCCAGCAATAAAATGGGGTTAATATCTACCATCTGATAATGAAGATATAGCTATAAATTACTTTGAATTGCCTGGATAATCAGCATTATGCAAATTGATGGTCTCATTAGAGACCTACTAAACACAGTTATAAATCTTATAAAACTACTTCGATAGAAATTAAGGCTCAATTAAGAGCCTTCATTTTTAAAAATTTTCCATCACCTTATTAAAGACCAGAACATTCAAAACCAGCTTAGACATTTCTAGAGCAGGGATGTAAGACCTTTCTCTAACAGTCTTGATAAAGCTCAGCATTGATAAACAGTTGGCTAATAAGAAAGGTTAGAGGACGGATCTGAGAGCCAGGCTGAAACCAAGAGACTAGGAGAGCCCTCGCCAGTAGACAGCCACTGGCTCAAGAACCTTTTCCTACCTATGACACCACATGTCTCTGCACAGAACTATGAGGTCCAAAGGATCGTATAAATTCTCTTTCAAGCATGGTACATAGGAAAGAACTTGAACTAACTTGACTCAGTTTAACTTTGCTTATCCTAATGCCTTCAGAAGAGGCAAATGAATGACAACAACCTAAAACAAATGGACTAGAAACTCTAACACCCATGGTTTCAACACTCATCTAAAGCTCACTAATTTGAAAAGATACATGCACCCCCATGTACACTGCAGCATTACTCTCAACAGCCAAGACAAGGAAGCAACCTATGTGTCCACCGACAGACGACTGGATAAAGAAAATGTAGTATATATACATAATGGAATATTATTCAGCTACAAAAAAGAAGGAAATCCTGTCTTTGGCAATAACATACAGAGACCTTGAGAGCATTCTGCTAAGTGAAACAGAAGTCTGACAGAGAAAGACAAATACTGTATGATCTCACTTATAGGTGGAATCTAAAAAGAAAAAACGGAACTCATAGATACAGAGAACAGATCGGTGGCTGCCAGAGGCAGAAGGTTGAGGGTGGGTGAAATGGGTGAAGGGGGTCAAAAGGTACAAACTTCCAGTTATAAAATAAGTTAAGTCCTGGGGATGTGACGTACAGCACGGTGACTATAGTTAATACCACTGTATTGTATATTTGAGAGTTGGTAAGAGAGTAAAAGTTCTCATCATGAGGGGAAAAACAATTTGTAACTGTGTGGTAATGGATGTCACCTAGACTTATTGTGATGATCATTTTTCAGTGTATACAAAGATTGAACCATTATGTTGTACACCTGAAACTAATATATGTCAATTATATCTCGATAGAAAAAATTTTAATTGGCTATAATAAAAAAGACAAACGATGTTGAATCAAGCAAGCAAGCTCTGCTAACCCAAGAGGTCCAACATTAACACCGCCCACTGCCTGGGGACTAGCCTCTGCCCGCCCTCAGGAAGGGAGCTCCATCAGACTACAAGTACCTTTGCAGAGACCCTGGCACCCTTCAACCCATCAATCTCAGAGCCAACTAATGCAACTGCAGTTCCCAAAGTCAAAAAGGTCATAGGTTGGTTGATCCCCAAACTAGTCAAGATGATCAAGCAGTGAATTAAGGAACTATGTAGCTGGGTATTTTCTTGTAAACCCTCTCAGGACCATCCACTGCCTGGTCTGGCCTGTGGTCAAACTCTACCACCGGGCTGTCCCATCTGGGATTCCCTGGTCCCACTCAGCTGCAGTGTGCTCACAGCAGAAACCATACCACTTGCATCCTGGTGCCCAAACTCAAGGGACGCCATCAAGAGCTAAAGCAATCATTTAAGCTAAAAGAATCCTACTCCCTCCCTCTAACCCAAAGCACTAGGACTGTTAGAGAAACAACTCTGAATGTGGGTGTTTAAAATTTAAATATTTCAATGAGCTGACTCTTCCAGGCTCAGCTGGTGATCAATTTACCTTTTAACTGTCTTTTCCAGCTCAATAATCTGCCCTAGGTAAAGCAGTGCCTCCTGCTTAGGTGAGACCAAGAGGTTAAGAAAACAGGGAAATCCTTTCAGGACTGCCACCTAGAGGGGCCCTCACGTCTAGGGCACTGGGTCCCACCACACATCCCAAGCACAGCAGCGCTGGGGACTCAAAGATGTGTGAGAAACAGCCCGAAGGGAACCAAGGAGCTTAGTACAGCAAGAACGGATGCACACAGGGAAACACTGAGCACACCTCAGTACCAGGCACATGTCACCTGAATGTTACAAACAGGAAGGATGGGGCCACTCCGCCCTGGACAGCCTGGATGGCTCCGGACAAGGACCACGTAGCGCAGCTCTGTACGGCAGGCACACCAACCTCAAGGGAGAGGAGACTGGAGGAAGGCAGGAATCCAGCTCCCAGAGTCTATAGCCTAGATTTTACCTTTGATGCAATGAGGGAGGTGCTTCACTATGACTTCCCTTCCTCCCCCAAAACATGAGTCAGAACTCCTAGTTGTAAACTGGCCATGTTACCCTGCATCACTCTGGAGAATCACAAGCCATCATTAAATCAATAAAAAAACCTCACCCTGGCTGGAGCATGTTCCATGGGGCGCTCACGTGAGAAGGTGCAGCCCTGCAAACCGACATCCGCAACCCAGAGTGTCCACCGTGAGCATGGGGTTCAGGCTGGAAACCGCTGTCTGTCTTCCCTCACTCCACCACCTTGAGGCACCTTGTCGGGGCTCTCCCCACCTGATCTCTCCCAGGGCACCTCTTATTCCTCTTTCAAAGCTGCCTGGGAGAACATGTTTTCTGTAATATACTAATTCAGTGACGCAACCTACCCTGTACCCTTTCTTAGCCTAAAAGAAGTTTTCAGGAACAAAACTCCATTATTTGGTCCTTTCTCCTTCATAATTAACCTCTGCATGCATCCCCTATTACGATTTTTCCTCTTCTAATTACTAAGAGGACTCCTGATTAGACCTAATCTCCTTTGTAGCAGAATGTGGCCATGTGACTAAGTTTTGGCCAATAGAATGTAAAAAGAAGTTCTGGGTTTGACTTCCAGGAAGGATCCTTAAGAAGAGGGAGCCCATCCTGCTTAGTGTCTTCCTCCTTCCTCCAGACTGGAATTCAGATGACATGGCTGGTACTCAAGCAGTCATCTTGGGTCATGAAGTAGTTAGCAGAGGAATACGTAAGAGAAAGAGCCTGGGTCCCCGATAACATGAAGCCACCAAGCCACCCTGAATTACCTACCTCCAGCAAGCCCTGAAAGCTACTCAAGGGGCTTAATACATGCCTGAGAAATGCACTTTTCATGCAAATTAAGCAAGTTATTGAATTTGGTTTGAGTTTCAATAGGGCCATAACACCCAAACAAAACACTTTTAGAAATAAGTTTTAAGCACACCTATTTCTAAGACTCCAAGAAAAATAAAAAGCTAAAATAACACAGCTAAACACACACACATACCACTTAAGTCACTGTCTACCCTGCCACACAACACAATTCAACCAAAACAAACTCTTCTGGGAAAGAAGTCTCAATCATTCCAACAGCATCTCAGATACCTGAAAGTGTGTTTCCCAGACACACTCCATTGAGCTCCTGGAGAGAAGACCGTGTTATTCAACTCAGAATCCCCAAGTGCCTAACACAATGCCTGAAACATAGTAAATCTGATGATGAATGAAACAAAATTCATCCACTGGCCTGGGAGAGGGGAAAGGAGTGTACAAGGATATATAGCATCTTCATTCCTGAGTGTGTCTTTGTCAGTGTTTCCAGGAAACATCCCTCGTCCATCCTCCCAGGACCCCCATCCCCTCTCTTCTCTATACAACCTCCTTCACAGACTCCCCCGAGCCAGCTCCCAGCACGTGCTGTGGTGGCGAAGCTTTCCAGTCCCACCACCTGTAAGTCCCAAGTCATCTCCACCGATCTTCCTTTTCCCCCTAGGACACTGGCCTTCCACACCTCTGGATTCACAGAATTAATCCCTAGAACTATGTTTTTCTTAATTGCAAATTCAAATTCTACCATGACACGATTCACTAACAACAAGTTTAAAGAATTACCTGGCAGGTTTATTGCCAACATCACCTTATGCTACTCTGATGCCCCCCAACTGTGGGACCACCCCATTTCTACTTCAGGGCCTGGGCCTCTCTTCAGCACTCTGCACTCCTGGGGATATGAAAGCCCTCCATTCTGCACCAGTCCAACTCCACCTACCTGATAGCAAAATGGTCCCCTCTCTGCATCCACTGACTCTCCAACCCTGCCGAGGGCATCTTCTAAGTACCTGTTCTCCTGAGCCTTAGCACTTAAGTCCCTACTTGCTCTGAGAAGTTTCTACCACCATCAGCACCTTCGAGCAACATAAAAATTCTCTCTTTTGGTCTCACATGCTTCCATTTTTCCAAAAGCCCCCTACTGCCCTCCTCTTCTAGGCCAGCTGTGTGGCCCAGCCCGGCTAGAGGGTCCATTCCCCAACCCCCATAAGACTCAGTGCATCACTCTACACCTTTCCACCCTACAAAGCCCAGTGCCAGAGATTACACCATTAGCACACCAGTTCATCTACTGTCCATTATTGTTGGGGTTTTTTGTTAACTTCCTTTAACCCATCATCTCTTAGTTACTTTTTACATCCACCCCTCCCAGCAGACCAACCAATCCATAATGATTTTTGGGAATGGGAATGTGGGCTTATTTTTTTTTTGGCCACAAACTATAGGTAACAAAATTGACTTCAGGAAGCGTAGGGAAAACAAAAGTGGAGAGAACACAGCTGCTAGAATTTCCATCCTCCTTCCAGAGGCCTGTTGTGCACGCTCTTGTCCTCCAGGGAGAAGGACTGGTACTAATCCATCAGCATCTGAAACACCCCACAGCTTATCCTATTACTGCCTCTACCAGGATAACATTTTCAAGTTGCAACAACACACTTGATTGCATCTAGAGGCAGTGGTGCGGCCAGAAAGTAATAGTCACTAATATGAGCAGCGTCTCTAATGAAACACAGAATTCCAGGGCCAAATGCATGGAAGTGAGGCTGCAAACTTCCATTACACCCAAGCAGTTGCTAGGTTATCTCAGCCTGGAGACATGGAACATGGACATGAAGGCAGCAGGCAGCCCCTCGTATCAAGGTCAGCCAAGGAATAGAGCCAGATGCTGAAGTGTCTCAGTGAAACACAGTCCACAGCTGGCCAGGGTTAGGCTCCAAGGCCAAGGGAGTTGGAAAAGATGAGCACAGCCCCATGGCACCTCCTCCCCATCTGTGAGCAGGTGTCTCTTCCTCTACTTACTCCTTAAGAGTTGGTGGCATTAGAGAAATGAGTTCAAATATACATAGAAAATTAAATTATAAAAAGGTAGGGTAGGGCTTCCCTGGTGGCGCAGTGGTTGAGAATCTGCCTGCCAATGCAGGGGACACGGGTTCGAGCCCTGGTCTGGAAAGATCCCACATGCCGCGGAGCAACTGGGCCCGTGAGCCACAACTACTGAGCCTGCGCGTCTGGAGCCTGTGCCCCGCAACAAGAGCGGCCGCGATAGTGAGAGGTCCGCGCACCATGATGAAGAGTGGCCCCCGCTTGCCGCAACTAGAGAAAGCCCTCGCACAGAAACGAAGACCCAGCACAGCCATAAATAAATAAATAAAATAAAATAAAATAATAAAAAAAAAAGCCAGACCCTTAGCTCTTTAAAAAAAAAAAAAAAAAGGTAGGGTAGCAGACACACTCTTAAGAAGGCCCCTTCATGGTTGCTGGTGTCATGCCCTTGTGTGATCATCTCCCCTTGAATGTGGACAGGACTGTGACTTGCTTCCAGCAAAGCAAAGGTGATGAGATGTTAGAGAAGACTGTAGGACCCCCTCTTTCTCTTGCTGACTTGATGAAACAAGAGGCCATGCTGGGGACCCACATGACAAGGAACTGAGAGCAACAGCCGGCAAGAAAATGATGCCTCAGTCCAGGTGCCGGCCAGAAAATGAATGCCACTAACAACCAAGTGAGTTTGGAAATGGATCTTTCCCCAGGTGAGCCTCAGATGTGACTTCAGCTCCAGCTGACACTTTGATTGGAGCCTTGTAGAGAATCTGGCTAAGCCATGCCCCGACTCCTAACCCACAGAAACTGTGAGAAAATAAATGTGTGCTGTTTTAAGACACTACATTGGTAATAATATTGTTACACAGCAATAGAAAACGAATACAGGTCTAGTCAGTGGGCAGGGGACATTATTCAGTAAATGACTGGAAGAAATAGGTAGCCACCTGGAAAAAAATAAATTGGGGCCCTTGACTCACACATGACACCAAAGTAAACTCCACATGGATAAAAGACTTAAATATGAAAAATAAATCAAAAGGAGAAAACACAAATTTTTTAATATGTAATTTTGGAGTGAGGAAGGCTTAAGTGTGAAGTGAAAATCTGGAACAGTTTTTTCATCTAGAAAGAAAGGATTAATAAATTTGACTAAAGTAAGAAAATATATCCTGCAACATATATCACAAAGAGCTAATTTCCTTAATATATAAGTAGCTCCTACAAATCAATAAGAAAAGATCATTTGGAAAAGATGCTCACTCATTATTAGAGCAGTGACCAGGAGACAGTGACTATGATAAAATGTTTGATAACACAGTGAGTTGGAAAGCAGTGGGGAAACTGGCACCCTCATTTACAGCTGGTTGGGGTAAACTGGAACAGCTTCTCCGGGGGACACTTAGGCAGTAATGACCAAATACCAAATGCACTTAGCTCTTCAACGATTCTACTTCATTGGACATTTAAAATAACCTATGTTATTTTAATGTATTTATATAATATAATATAACACTGTCTGTCACTGCAAGGATGTAAATCATCCAATCTACCAATAGGAGACTGGTTAAGTAATTTATGGTGCACCCACGTAACAGAATACCATGAATACCATCAACCATAAAAATAAATGAGGCAGCTCTTTCTGTTCTGATAGAGAGAGCTCTGAAATATATTTGGAAATAAACAACAACAAAAACCAAAATGCAAACAAACAAACAAGAGGTGTCTCCAGGGAGGAGACTAGGGGTGGCTGGAGACAGGAGGAGAGGGAGACTTTTCATTGTGTGCTCTTTTGCATCTTATGAATATTAAACCACAGGGTTACATTTCTTTTTCAAAACAAATTCACATCAGTAAATAGGTACAAAATGTAGAACAACCTGCATGCTATATGATTTCTATAAAGAAATTAAATTTAGAATATATATACCCAATATTATATACAGTATATACAACTCTAGATAGATATTATATATGGATATCCATCTCTAAACAGATGTCTATATATTACATATTACATAGCCATAAACAGCTACCTCTGGAAGAACACACAAGAATCTGAGGGCTGGTTTCCTCTGCGTTGGAGAACTAGTATAACTGGTACCTGGTAAACTGCATCGTGAGGCAGCAGGGGTGAGAGAGAGAACTACTTTTCCACCATATTTTCTTCAAATTCTGAACCATTACAGATATTACCAATTTAAAGACAGATCACGATGAAAATGTTTAAGCCATTGTGGTCCCTCTGGCCTCTGCTCTTCCTCCTTTAAGACCCGCCCCCCAGCCCCCGATGGATCTCCCCACACATCCACACTAAAGATTCCCAATCTCTGTCTCCACCCCAGCTTGTGTCCTAAAACTCTTCTCCATTGCTCAGCACAGAGAGCTGGCCATTCCCCCTCTAGATCTCCTTGGGCGGCGTCTTCCCTGAGGAGATGGAGTCCTCAGAGCTCTGTGCTCCACGAAGCTCAGCTCTCCTCCACTCAGGTGCGACCTCGCTGGCGCCCGCCACGTAATGCCCTCTAGATGCTGGCACTTTCCAAATCTCCATCGCTGCCCAGATCTCTCCTCTGAGCTCCAGATACAAAACCCAGGACGTCTTCTCACAGACAACGCAGACTCCTGGCCCCTCACGCCTGCAGTTCCTTGGGTGTTCCCTGGATCCACTCAACCAGCAGAAGCCCAGGGTCTTCCAGGATTCCTTCCCCCACTCGGGCCCCCTCCCGGTAATCAATGACAAGCCCCTGTGGATCCTACCTCTGCACTTTTCTGTAACCTGCCCACTTCTTTCCACCTCTGCAGCCACCACCCTAGGCAGGCCGCCTTCACCTCTTCCCTGCAAGCTCCCAGCTGCTCTGAATGCCCATGACATCACCCCTCCATCCACGCTCCCCGCGGCTGCTACACTCAGCTTTGAAACGTCTCTAAGAGTCTGCTTGGGCTCCAGAACAAAATGCCACAGACTGAATGGCTTAAAGGATAGAAATTTATTTTCTCACAGTTCTGGAGGCTAGAAGTCCAAGGTCAAGGTGTGGGCAGGGTTGGTTTTTCCTGAGGCCTCTCCCCTTGGCTTGCAGATGGCCGCCTCCTTGCTGTGTCCTCACGTGGCCTTTCCTCCGTGTGCCTGCATCCCTGGTCTCTCTTTGTATGTCCGAATTTCCTCTTCTAATAAGGACACCAATCAGATGGCATGAGGGCCCACCTTAGCCTCATTTTAACTTAATCACCTCTTTAAAGGCCCAATCTCTATCTTTAAAGGTACCCATTCTGAGGTACAGGGGTTAGGGTTTCAACACTTGAATTTGGGAGCAGTAGGGGGGCACAATTCAGCCCATAACAATATCCGACAAGTCACGGCGCTCCCCTCCATAAAAGCCTTCAGTTTTATGGGTGTCCCACTGCCCTTAGAAATAATATCTTTCCAACACGTGACCCCTGCCTACTTCTCTCCCTCCCAGCTGAGAACAAGGAGGGGGGAAAGAAGCAGACGGAGATAAGAGCACAGCTGGGAACAGACAGGATTAGAGAGATTAGGAAGGACGGTGCCTTCTGTTATTTCTCTTCTTTTTTCCAAGTACTGACAGATTTGGGGCAAGCTGTCCAACCTCTCTGAAGAATGAGGCTTGGCCCTTGATGACCTATGAGCCTCCCTGAACATACATGTCATGTCACAGAAATGACATCTCCACCCCATACTTAGATCCTCTGGACAAAAGACCTGTGTCCCCTCAGCCAAAGCAAGGGTTCCCCCAGAGTCACACTCAGAGAAACTTCCGGCTGAATCCAGATCGAAAGCAAATCTACACTGCAACTGAGTGACCTCTCTCTTAGTCCTAACTGCTCATTAAGGTGATCCAGATAATGGGCATCAGAGACTCCCCACCTCACCCTGAAAGCACAGCCTTGGCCACAGCACCATGAAATCCCTCATTCCTCTGTCTCCACACACGAGCTGAATGACCTGGGGCAGAATGCTCACTACCTCTGAGTCTTGGTTTGTGCGTCTGCAGAATAGGGTTAATTCCCTTCTAAATTCCCTTCTAGGTAATTCCTACTGTATTGTTTCCTAGAGCTGCTTAACAAGTTACCACAAACCGGTGGCTTAAAACAACAGAAATCTACAATAGCCAAGACATGGAAGCAACCTAAACGTCCACTGACAGAGGAATGGATAAAGAAGATGTGCTACATATATACAATGGAATACTACTCAGCCATAAAAAAGAATGAAATAATGCCATTTGTAGCAACATGGATGGACCTAGAGATTATCACACTAAGTGAAGTAAGTCAGACAGAGAAAGACAAATACCATATGATATCACTTACATGTGGAATCTAAAAAAATCATACAAATGAACTTATTTACAAAAAAGAAACAGACTCACAGACAAAGGAAACAAACTTTGGTAATTTATGGTACCAAAGGGGGTGGGGGGGAGATAAATTAGGAGTTTGGGATTAACATATACACACTACTATATATAAAATAGGTAAACAACAAGGACCTACTGTATAGCACAGGGAACTGTACTCAATATGCTCTAATAACCTATAATGGAAAGGAATCTGAAAAAGAATATATATGTATATATGTATAAATAACTGAATCACTTTGCTGTATACTTGAAACTAACACAACATTGGCAAATTAACTATACTTCCAAAAAAAAAAACCCCCAGAAATCTATTCTCTCCCAGTTCTGGAGGATAGAAGATGGAAATCGAGGTGTCGGCAGGGCTACACTCTCTCTGATGGCTCTAGGGAAGACGCTTCCTCACTTCTCTCCTAGCTTCTGGTGGTGGCCGGCAATCCTTGGCGTTCCTTGGCCTGTGCCTACATCACTCCAATTACTGCCTCTGTCTTCGCACGGCCATCTTCCCCTGTGTGTATCCATTTGTGCGTTCCCTCCTCTTAAGGACATCAGTCCTTGGAATGCGCGCCCACCCTAATCCAGTAGGATTTCATCTTAAGTAATTATGTTTGCAAAGACCCCATTTCCAAATAAGGTCACATCCACAGATACCAGGGGTAAGGACATGAACATATCTTTTTTGGGGGGACATAATTCAACCCACCTAGAAGACGGTGAGAGGATTAAAAAGAGACAAGGATGCCAAGCACTAAGAATGCTGCCAGGGGCACACAGGGCACTCAACAAGCCACACAAGGGAGCAGTTTCTCCCACACAGCAGCCTCCTTCCCAGAAGATCAGGCCACACTTCTTCACTCCTTGTAAAAACAAAAACCGCAAGCAAGAAACCAAAAGCCAACATGCCAGCATCCTTATGGCTGATGTGTTGTTAAGACTTTTAAAACATACAACCAGGCCCTGGTACCAAGTCACTGATGTAAATATTCTATCAGTGGATCTCTGAGCAAGCGTGCTCCTGCACGTGAGCCCCACATGCCTTGGAGGAGGAGGAAGAGCTGGTCTGCCAGTAAGGAGCCCCAAGGGCTGCTGGAAAAGGGTTTACCCAAGGTATGCAGCTCGGCTTCCAACATCTGGCTGCCTTCCAGCTGTGCAGAAACATCCAGACGTAAGGCCCTGTAAGCCCCATAGGCTGTATAGAGCCCGGAGCCGAGGCTGGGTCCTTCCCAAGGGCAGCTGGGCAGGCAGTGCGGCCAAGGAAGCGATGAATAAATCATAGGCAGAGCCAGACTCCCATTGCCCCCCTCGGTGGAACCCAAATGCCCATCGCCACGATCAAAGCTGCTGCCCACGACTTGAGATTGACTTTGACGGGGCTCATTAAGGCATAAGCTCCTGCAGGGTGGATTTTCTCCATGGATAATGCTGGAAAATTAGGAAGTAAGTGGCCTGGGAGAACCTGGGACCCATTAACCAGCTAGCCAGACGGAGCTTCCATTAAAAGAGAAAAATGGCTGAAAATCTGAAAACCGTCCTTGGGCAGCTGTTCAAAGATTCCATTATGAGTTTTCCAGGAGGGCCTCTGGGGGGTTCACACTTCCCTCTGTGAGGCAGAAGCTCCTTAGAGGGAGTGAGATGGGCCTGGACTGAGGAGGCAGCCCCAGGGTTCGAATCCTGGTTGCTCTGAATGTCGGGGATCCCTGTTTCCCGAGGGGGAGAAACCAGAGCCCCAGCTGCCACCCTCCGGTAAGGCACACGATTCCACGATGCAGGCCTGCAGATAAAATCGTGAAGCCGAGCCGGGGACTGGCGCGCACGCCAGACGCTCTTAGGAAATCTGTACATCGATACGGTCCCGTCTGCCAGATACCAAATGCTGAGGCTGCGCTTTAGGAATATAAGCGCCTGACACAGTCACCAAGTCACAAGACAACCAACAAGGCCCAAGGGGAAACGCAGAAGGGCCTCAACACATCACGACTGTTACTACAAATAAATAAGCCACCTTTTAGGTTCCAAACGGCATGTGAACCCCAGCTCTGCGACCTGGCTGTGACGTGACTTCGGCACATCCAACACCTGCAGTATCAGTTTCCTCATCTGTAAAATGGGAATAATAGTGCCTCTGCCTCCCAGAGACTTTTTATGAGGATCATGTGAGAGATCTCTCATAACGCACCTCCGGCGGGTGTTAAATAAATGTCAGATCTGCCCCCACCGTTCTTCTTCCCTCCCTCGTCTCTCCGGCATGTCCCACCCTCTTATGTTCTCAGGAGCCCTCCCCAGTTCCTCTCAACATTGTCAGGGCTCCCTAGAAAACCCTTCCCTAAACCCTAAACACCCACATTCCTGAACACGGGTCACAGACATCTCCCACTGCCCCCAGCCTCTGCTTCCAGCTTCCTTCCCCCGCACTCACACCTCGGGCCAGGGCGGCCTCTACCCGCGGTTCCCAAGCACGCATCGCAAGAACGCCTTGGTCCACTGCGAAGCGTTCAGTGGTCAGCGACGAAATTACAAACTGAAGGAACAATTGCTGCAGCTCTTCTTTGAACCCCATTTAAAGGACCACCCTGTGTTCTGAGGATGAACTACTCCTATATTGTTGTATTAAAATCTGATGTCTATTATAAAATGGTGGTGATTTGGTAAAAGGTGATTCTTTTTTCATTGTCCTCATTTGATCAAATAAAGACAGGTGAGGCAACATCAGAAGTCCAGCCTCTTTTGGTTTATTTTTCATTACTTTACTGGTCCATAAATTCAAGCATGGAAGTCCCCCGACTACGCCCATCAAGGGGGCATGGTTGCCTCCACTTCATCCCCAGCTCAACTTCTTTACCCTAATTTACAAACCCAGCTTCCGCTCTCACCATGCAAGGGAAACTCTTCACTCCAAGGTCTCCAAATCCAGGCCCCTTCCTGCATCAGACAGTCCAGAAAAGGCTGTCCTTACTCAGACATACCAGAGCCTCCATAAAAAAGGCCAACCGCAGCCTTTCCAAACAGATTTGATCAAGGCCAAGCCTGCCCAGTGCCAATCACATGAGCCCAAGCTCTCACTGGCACTTCTGGTCATCACCACCCCACCCGCCAAAGCACGGGCCCTAGATCTGGAAAAGCCCAGGGTCCACAGCCTAGCCCTTACCCAAGTCCAGGCAAGTTGCTTTGTTTCTCTGAGCGTCAGTCTCCTACTAGGTCAAGCCGTGATGGTGACAGTCCCTATCTCACAGGGATCTTGAGAAGATCTGACAAAATCATGTGTGTAAAGCACTTTCCACAGTGCCTGGGACACAGTTAAGTGCCATTAACTGGGACGGTTAGTAGAAGCAATCTTCGTGGTAGACATGCCCTCTTCCTAGCTTTATCTCCCGCGGCTCCTTGAGACTCCAGCAAAACTATAATCTTTGTGAGTCCCCAGATACACCATATACCTTCCCACCTCTGGGACTCTGCCCCACCGGCCCGAAATTCCAGCCTCACTCCCACTCTTTCCTCCAAGCTCATGTCAGGGACCTCCTTCACAATCCCTGTGTATCCATCGCAGCCGGAAGAAGTGTGGTCCTCCTCTGAACTCGGGCAGCATCTGGTCTGTGCCACTCTCCTGACTGCAACGCTCTCCACATGACCACACATGCCTTATTCAGACCTACGTGCACATCTTCCCTCTTGTGCTAAAACTCAATTACTTAAAGCCAGGGGGAAAGCTCTGTACATCCATCAGTACCTGCCACAGTGCCTTACAAGTAAGTGAACAATAAGTAATTGTTCTAAGAAGCCAGTGATATCATCCCCAATAGATCATTTTAAAATAGAGAAGCAGATGTAGCGTCATGACTTCCTATGTCCGATGCTGAATTTCTTCCTAGAACCAAAGCTAGCAATATTTATATGTATATAAACACACACATCTATATACAGGGCTGTGTGTATATATATGTATACACACACACACACACACACACACACAAATATGTTCATCCTAAAATCCCAGGCAATGCAAAAGGACAGTAGTTAAAATTCTAATCCGATGGGATTGAAATCCATTGTCTCTGGGGCCCAGCACTTCCTCCACCCCACAATTCTGATTAACTGTCAGTACACGACTCTGCTTTGCCCTCCCATTAACATTTACAACTTTGCACTCTGACTTCAGTGTTGTTTTGATTACGTCTTCCTTTGGTTTAGTCTTTACCACACTATTTCCCTCCCTTCATTCAAGGCACCCTTTCCATGTGGCACTGTTATTTATTTATGCTACAAAGCTAGCCATTTACCCTCTGTTTTGTTCCTCATCCCCCTGGGTTTCTGGATCCACCAAATGGCCTTTGTATGGTGCCTTATGTATGCAAAGAACTCAAGTCCAGAGAGAGTTCAATTTCATTCCATTCTGCTCTCCTCCTCCGTCTCTCAAATAAATGAAAATTATTTAAACAGACAAGGGAACAGTCCGTGTGTCTTCCTCTAAATGTACTTAGAGGAAGGCCATTTCTATTTCAAAATCTTTGAGGCTCTTTTGTTCACCGTAGGAACTCATTTAAAAGGAGGTGCTCCAGAGAACCCAGGAAGCTTAATGAACCTCCCAGAAGCAAGCTGTTCATTCCCTTGAAGTCAGAGCAGAACCAACATATGGAAAATTATCATCAGTCACTTAGTCTGCATGATGGCCCCATAGGGTGTATTCACCCTCTTCGATTGAAAAGTGGAAAAAAGGATTCTGTAGAGGCAAAGACTGAGACGAGCCATTTGAACTTGCAGCAGACCTACAATATATCCAGAATTCTCAAGACTCTCCTTCCAGAGTCTAACTTAGTACTGACCCTTCAATATGTCCTAGGTCATGAAGAAGAGTACCCTCTAGAGCTTACAGACAAGCTCAAGTGCGAACTCCAAATACTTGGGTATTTCAGAGCCACCAGACAAACAAAAGGCTGTTTGAATGTTTCAGAAAGGCCAACAAGGCAAGGGGAAAACATCTCAGGGAGAGAAAAAATGGGAAGAATAAATTTTTCAAAGTCAGTGTGAAAATGAGTCAGAAAAACCTAATTTCAGGTTCACGGTTGATGACCAGAAATTTCAGGACTGAAAATGCCAGGTGGACCAAGAGTCCTCATCTCTGTTTTAAGACCACCACCAGGATCACAGTCGTCCCTGGTCGAAAATATTTCCAGTACTCAATAGGCTTAACATAGCCTGCAGTACAAAGTGAAGTTCATACGTAAGTGGAAGCTCATACATTCATTCAACAACCGTTCACTGAGCACCCACTTCAGTACCAGCACTGGGCTGGGCACTGGGAGTTCAGACATAAATGACACCCCCAGCCCTCAAACCCAGCCGCAGAGCATGGATTAGTAAGCAGGTGGTGCTGCTGCTGAAGTGCCAGGTACCAGGCTTAAGTACCTTGCATCCATGATCTCGTCCACTCCCCCCAAGAATGCTATGAGGCTGGTGTTACCTCCCTTTTACAGGGAAAGAGCCCACTGAGGCACAGAGAGGTTCTGTAACTGGCCTAAGGTCACACAGCTAGGATCTGAACCCAGACCATTTGATTCAAGAGCCTGCCTCTCTTCTGAGCCGTCACTCCCCCCCACCACCATCAGAAGTGGAGTCCAGAAAGTGGCTCCCCAGTGCCCTGCTGGTTTTCTCACCATGGGGCACCCTTAGTCCAGTGATCTCAGCAGCCCTTACAGGGTAGAACACCTACCAAGACAGAGGAGCCCAGTACCGCCTTCGAGACGCTGAGCCATAGGTGCCCCCAGAATCCACGTCGAAAGCAGACATTCAACCCTTCAGCAGAATTAGACCTGATGACCCAGCCCCAAGGCCTGGAGTTCTGGACCTGGAAATTCTTGCCACGCCAACACGGGAGCAACCATCTCTCACCTGCACCGGTGCCGAAAGTCCGCCCGGTTCTCCATCTATATCCAACTGGGGGACCAGGAGTCGGGGGACGAGGCGGGGAGGTCTGGCCATAGCCTACTGCACTCCCCTCACTGGTAATCAAGGGAAAGGACATTGAAACCACAGCAAGTTACCACTTTGTGCCCTTGGGAAAACTAATTAAGAACTCAAGTCCAAATATTGGAAGAAATGTGGGGAAGCAGGTGCTCTCATAAACCACTAATGGGAATATAAATAGATAGGACCATTTCAGAGGGTAAGTTGGCATTATCTAGACAAGCAGAGAATGTGCAAACCCTCTGATCCGGAATTCTACTTCGAGAATATTATGAAGTCCTGCTCTGTGCACAAGGATTTTCACTGCAGTGTGGCTAGTCATGGTCACAACCTAAATGTCTTACTAAGAGATGAGTGAACAAACTTCAGCATATTCATACAATGGGATACCTATAGCAGTTAAAAAAAAACACATCTACATGTGGCAACAGGGATGGACCTCAAAATTACAAGAATAAATGAAAAAAGTAAGTTGCAAAAGTACACACAGAATGATAGCACTTATGTACACTTTAAAATACTATGCATTGGAGAGAGACACACACAAATGTGGGAAAAGATTAAAACAGAGACAGAAAGGCTATATGCCAACTTGAGGACAGTAGTGGCCTCTGGGCAGAAGAGAAGGTAATGAGATGAGGGACAGTCTTCGAGAGTATCTGTAATATTTTTTTCTTTAAGAAATCTGAATTTATATGGAAAATGTTAAAAATCTGATAGATCTGTGTGACAGGTACACTAGTATTTGTTATATTATTCTTGGTTCTTTTATGATGTTTGAGAGATTCCAGAATTTAAAGTAATTAAAAAGTATGTATTTTGAAACACCCAGGCTACTCTCATAATCGTTGAGGTTTAAGAACCACTCAAGGGCTTCCCTGGTGGCGCAGTGGTTAGGAATCCGCCTGCCAATTCAGGAGACACGGGTTCGAGCCCTGGTTCAGGAAGATCCCACATGCCACGGAGCAACTGGGCCCGTGAGCCACAACTACTGAGCCTGCGCGTCTGGAGCCTGTGCTCCGCAGCAAGAGAGGCCGCGATAGTGAGAGGCCCGCGCACCACGATGAAGAGTGGTCCCCGCTTGCCACAACTAGAGAAAACCCTCGCACAGAAACGAAGACCCAACACAGCCATAAATAAATAAATAAATAAAATTTTAAAAAAATACGTTTAAAAAAAAAAAAGAACCACTCAAGTATAGGGAACGAGCATAAATAAATTAGAATACCACGTGTGAAGTTTAACATGAACAAAAGCAAGGTAGTGGCAGCCGTTAAGAAGTGAGATTATGGAATATTATTCAGCCATAAAAAAAGAAGGATATCCTGCCATTTGAAATACATGAATGGACCTTGAGGGTATTATGCTAAGTGAAATATATCAGACAGAGAAAGACAAATACTGTATGATCTCACCTATATGTGGAATCTTTAAAAAACCCAAACTCATAGAAAAGAACAGACTGGCATTTGCCAGAGGCAGGGGCTGGGATGGGGGGGCAGGTAGAGAAACGGTGACAGTGGTCAAAAGGTACAAACTTCCAGTTTTATTCTTAATAAGTCCTGGGGATGTAATGTACAGCATGGAGACTATAGTTAACAATACTGTATTATATATTTGAAAGTTGCTAAAGGTGTACATCTTAAAAGTTCTCACCACAAGAAAAAAAAATTGTAACTATGTAAAGCTATGGGTGTTAACTTACTGTGCTAATCATTTCACAATGCAGACATATATCAATTTTTTGTTAAAAGAAGTGAGATTCATTCTGGGTTGGGAATTGAATATGGGAGGAAAGCTTTCTAGACAAGGAAATTCACTAGTAGAGCTGTGAAAGGTGTATAGGAAGCTTTCTCTGAAAAACTGTACAAACACGGGCATAGCTTAAATCAATAGTAAGACCAGACAGCAAGCAAGGGTACACACTATAGACATAAGGCTGCATTTAGCTGTGGGAGAAGGAACGAGCTGGGAAACCCTTCTCAGTCAAGCTGGCCAGAACCATTTGCTAAAAATCCAGCAAGAAATAGGGATCACTTGGGCACCAACACCATCTGCCAAGGAAGTTAGGGCAAGGGTCATCTGTATCAGTTCAGCCCACTGGCAAGGCAGGGAGGGTGTTCCTGAAGAGGCCTGGGTGCCTGGAGGCCTGATGCTGCTGGGAAGGGTGGGGATGCAGGGTCCACCACTTCAGAGCCCTCTCCGAAGTATCCACTGGGATCTGCAAACCAGACTAAAGCTGAGCGCACAAACGAATGGAGAGTTTTCTTATTATTGATTACTAATGTAGTCTGGTTTCAGCCTTTTTTCTCCCCATAGGTAACATTTCCCACCCATCTGAATGGGGGAGGGCCATAGGGGTTTACTCTCCATGCAGCCCTTGTAAATCATTGTTGTAAAATGTGTGGGAGTGTTAATTTATGGGAAGGGGTGGATTGAAGTGTTTGGCAGACGGGAAGGTCCAAAGCTAAGCAACAGGCCTTAGAACAAAAAGCAACAGTAATGCCAGTGACCAGGTCAGGCACCCAGGGGTCCTGAGAAGATCTGCAGAATTCAACAATTGACTTACAGCAAATCGCTAGCTTTTGGTGACTGAAGGCAATCAGGGCTAGGTTTGATGGAATTTAGAAAAATGAAGAAATGCTATGCTGTGCCCCAAGTACCAAGGGGCAACTTATAACACACACATACTACAAATCTGAATCATTCTGTTTCTTAAGAATTTTCTTTCCATGTAAGAATTATTCTTCAGGAGCAGTGCCATCCAATAGAACTTTCTGCGATGACGGAAATTTTCTACCTCTGAGCTGCCCAGTAAGGTAGCCACTAGCCACGTGGGGCTCATGAGCACTTGAAATATGCCTAGTGTGACAGAAGAATTTGATTTTTTATTTTATTTAATCTTAACTAATTTACCTTTAAGTAGCCACATGTGGCAAGTGGAGGTCATATTGGAGAGCATCCTTCTACTGTCTGCATAGTATTCTAGCATATTGATGTGATAACTCACCCTTTCTAGGAAGCATTAGCTTCCAGCCTTTCACCATTAAAAGCAATGCTGGCGCACACATCCTCATAGCTGAATCTTTGTACACATCCCTTCAGGATAAAGTCCTAGAAGTGGAATTGTGGAGTCAATGGGTAATTACGTTTCTAGGCTTTTCCTACATAGCAAGACCACCCACTTACAGTAGCATAGACGTGAGCAGAATTTTATCTAGCACTAGCTGTTTTCACATACATGATTCTCAAGGGATCCTCAACGACTACCAGGTAAAATCAGACGGGGCAGGGAACAGCAGCCCGTATGTATAGACAAGGAAACAAGCTGTGAAAGAGCATGCCGCTGACTTGGTTGGCTTAGAGGATTTTTACAGCCGACATCAAAGAATACACCCAGCCATTCTGGGATGTTAGACCATTTGTTCTCCCACATCAGCTTAAGGAGGGAAAATGCCAATGCTACATTCACAAGTGAAGAGAGCAGGATATGAAATTATATTCTCCGTATGATCAAAACGACATAAAAATCAAATAAACCAACGTATTAACGGTCTTTAGATCGTAGAACTGTAAGTTATGTTTTTCTAAATTTTTGTCCAAATTTTTACAATAAACCGGAATAATTATTTAAATAACATTTAGTTACATGTTACTAAATGTTAAATAACATTTAGTTATATTAGTGAGCAATAATAAAAGCTAAGAGCCTCACATGCATTATCTCACTTACAATATTTCTACATGGGAGGGACCATTATTATCCCTATTTACAGATGAAGACACAGTGGGTTGCAGAAGGTTGAAGAAACCCGGCCAAAGCTGAGGCAGTGAGCTGGGATTTGAACCTAGGCTGGCTCCCTCGAAAGCCTGTATTCTCAGCTACGAGTTCATCTCAAACTTAACGTGAGCCGGAGTCACCCGAGCATCTTGTTTAAATGCAGATTCTGATTCAGGTGATGCTTGATGCTGTTGGCCTGGAGACCACATTTTGAGTAGCAAAGCTCTACACCATAATCAAATGACAAGACTACCTTCTTAAAGGAGCAAATACACTATACTCAACCAGGAAAATGTTTTCTAATAATTTAAATAATATCAATGCTTACTAAGATATAAAAGCAAAAATAGATTTTTCTTCTCAATCACTTTTGCAGTCTCCTTTTCTATCCATATGGCAGGGCTTAAACTGCTCTTGTAAATTCCCACCCACAGACGCTGGTGTCAGACTAAGCCCAACTCGAAGCTTTATCAACCTTCTCGTCTCATTAGCAGGGAGGATTTTATCCCCAAAGCTTCCGTTTGCAAACACTTCCACAAACCCATGGAGCAGGTGTGTGGAGGAAAGGCCCCAGGGGTGTCGTGAGGAAGCAGCCGGTCTCACCCACCACCCCTGACGGCAGATTCTCGTTGCCGAGTCACCAGCACATTTTCGATTTGGTGTCCCTATTCCCACGGACCTTTTCTTTGAAACATTAAAATTAGGTACTCTCTAAATATTTTAACCTTCCAAAATTTGGCAAGCACTTGCTAATCTTATCCTCAAGAACCTTCAACACCCTTTAATTATGTTCCTAATTCTTCATGTCTTTTTACATGGCATTATCAGATACTTGTTTAATGAAACTTTTGCCATTTGCAGTAACCCTGTTTATCTACTTAATGCTTAATGCTATGCAATTACTTATCTGATACCACGAAAGTAGCCCTTGCATATAGAATTTTATTTCCTTAACTTTTCACTCTATATCTTTTGGATTTTACTATGTCTCTTACAATGAATAGATGGGTAATTTTTTTTCCTCAAGAGTTAGTGACATTTTGTTGTACACTTAGTCTTATAATTGATGTATTTCTATTACCCTCCACTTCCCTCTAAGATTATATTGATTGATGCACTTCCTTCCTTGAATCATTTGTGTGGTTTCAGTAGCAAACTTTTATTTCCTTTTGAATTAGACCGGAAGATAACCTGAATTTTCTTATTGTTTAATGTTATCAACACTGATATTTTATAAGACAGAACTGCTTTCACTTTTTCCTCGCAGTAACTTCTCATATTCCTTAAGTAAACTGTGTAAGCTCCCCTCAAATGGAATTAAGATGCCCAGCAGTTTTCATTCACCTGTCAGAAACCCCTGTTTATACGCCACATGCTAGACTCCCAATTGTCTAATTTATCACCTGATTTTACAATTGCTATAATCCATTTCCCTCTCAAAGGCCTCTTTTTGTCTTTTTTTTTTTTTTTTTTTAAGCCACAGGTGTCTCTGGTAAAGATCTCTGCAGGTCTTTGAAGCCAAATGAGACTGTTTTAAAATCTAGAGAAGAAACAATGTGTCACCAAAGGGCAACATCTAAATTTCATTCTTCCCTCAACTGCTTCTCTTCTTCAAAGTCACAGTCACTTATCTTTAGTGATCACCTCCGTGCCTTCCAGGTAACTTACAGGAAACCCTATTGTGTGACAGACACTAAGCCAAGCCCTGACTCAGGTGCTGGACTGTAAAACAAATAAGATGGATTTCAAAGAACACGACAGACCCCATCCCACCTCATGGAACTTGAATCACACAAGAATGGGAGAGTTCTGGGGCTTCCCTGGTGGCGCAGTGGTTGAGAATCTGCCTGCCGATACAGGGGACACGGGTTCGAGCCCTGGTCTGGGAAGATCCCACATGCCGCGGAGCAACTAGGCCCGTGAGCCACAAGTACTGAGCCTGCGCGTCTGGAGCCTGTGCTCCGCAACAAGAGAAGCCGCGACAGTGAGAGGCCCGCGCATCGCGATGAAGAGTGGCCCCCGCTTGCCACAACTGGAGAAAGCCCTCGCTCAGAAAACGAAGACCCAACACAGCCAAAAATAAATAAATAAAAATAAATAATTTTTTAAAAAAAAGAATGGGAGAGTTCTTTCTTCAGTTCAAGATTATTGCTGAGTTACATTTTACGGGTACTTTCAAAAGATCCTGAGATTGCCCCCTCAATGCTGGACAGTGTTCCTTTCCCTGAACATACAGTCCAATTCCTGACCCACTTCAACTCCTCTGGCATGTTCCTTATTCAACAACGGAGCATCCTTATTATATTTTTGATATCTGTTAGCTTTTCTTGGATTGTCATTATCATCTCCTTGGGCAACATAAATGAACTTTTTTGGGCATGCTAAATCTTTCCCTACTGCATCACTGCTGTCCTTCATAGGTTCCACAGATGTTTATCCTTTCTCTGTAACATTTACAAGGTTAATGCGATCTTTAATTAATACAGAATATTCCTGATGCGAGTCATTCTTTCCAACTTTATCTCTGTTACAGTAATTAGCAACCATTCTTTCCAGTCCTGCTACGCCAGGCCCCAGCCAGCTGGGCTCCGTCCTATCATACCTTTTAATCAAACTTTTATAAAGTCTGCTTTTGAAACCTCCATTCAGCTCTGTTCTGGTTTCTCTAAGCATCAACAGTTTTTTACAGCTTTGGATTTTTTTTCTGATGAAACACCCTATGCTGCTAATCACTCTTTCATCATCCCCAAACTCCCCCATCTTATTTTTTTTTTTTTATTAAATTTTTTTTTTTTTTTAAAGTTTTACTTGATTTTATTTATTTATTTATTTATTTTTGGCTGTGTTGGGTCTTCGGTTCATGCGAGGGCTTTCTCCAGTTGCGGCAAGCGGGGGCCACTCTTCATCGCGGTGCGGGGACCGCTCTTCATCGCGGTGCGCGGGCCTTTCTCTATCGCGGCCCCTCCCGTCGCGGGGCACAGGCTCCAGACGCGCAGGCTCAGCAATTGTGGCTCACGGGCCCAGCTGCTCCGTGGCATGTGGGATCTTCCCAGACCAGGGCACGAACCCGTGTCCCCTGCATTAGCAGGCAGATTCTCAACCACTGCGCCACCAGGGAAGCCCCCCCATCTTATTTTTATAATAAAAAAACAAGTTAAATTTAGCACTTTCCAAACCAATTGAGAGGCTTTTTTTCAACTGACTGTGGAGCTACAAGTGTGACCAGGGCTCACTTCTCAGCCATGTCCAATTAGTTTAATGACTCTTGGAGAACACTGCCCTGATTCAAGGCAAAAGCTGAAGGAAAATGTTCCAGCAAGGCCATCAAAGACAGCGTACTTGTGATATCCCTAGAGCTAACCTCACTGGGCCTTATAATAACGAGAAGGGATTTTTAATGCAATAAAGTTACACACCATTTATGTTTCCATTTCTCTCTGCCAAGACACACGAGTGTCCCACATGGAACACTGGCATCTTGGGTCCGCACGTCTTCTAAATCAAGTTATTCATACAGGCCGTGTCCCTCCAGCACCCAGTTCCTGAAGGCCTGTTCCAGCGTCAGCTAACTGGCTGCCCTCCCTCTTTGCTGCAGCCTCCCTCCAGGCCAGAGACAACCCTGTCTTTAGACTGCACTATGTTGCCTGTCAAAAATCACAGTTGGACTTGAGCACCTGCAAATTCACCCAAATTACAGTCTCCTGGTATCACAAATGACTCATTAAAAAGAGAAACAGTTTTCAGGAGAGAACTTGGGAGTTAAGGGTTTGGAATACTGAGGCTCATTCTGGCTCGCCTGTAGTTATTAACGCTTTTCGGACCTGCAGCGTTACTTCCACACAAGACTGGACCTGCTGCCCACGAGAGCCCCTTGGTTTGAGGTAACAAGATGGGGCAAATTCTTGCCAGCTACGACTTCTTTCTGGTACGGTACATTCACATTTCACCTTCCACAATAAATAACATCAATGACTAGTTCAGAAAAAGTTCTCTCATATGTGAACTATACAAGCTTAAGCTCAGAGTGAGAAAGTAAGAAAAAACTTAGATTTTTTTTTATATGAGGCATTATAATCAGCACTATATTTCTGCCTTAAAAATCTATTTCTAGACTTTATAAACAGTGGGCCCTTCTTTCTGTCACCCAGCACTATTTGAGGGCAGTACTGACCAAAAAGAAATTGCTTTTGGTTGTTATTCCAACAAAATATTTCCCTCAAAGGGGGGGAAAAAATTCTCCATCATGAATATATTCAAAGGCAAGTCTCATGGTGCTGAAATAATTTGTTTATTGTTGTTACTGTTTCTTTTAATAAAGGAAGCCTCTACAAAGGCTCATTTAAATGCCTATAACAACAAGTCCTCCATAGGGGGGAACAGCAAAATGTCAGTTTCAATCTGCCAAGGACAGGCCACTTGAATAAAATCAACTTGAGATATGCCCCGACCAATGCCTCTCCAACAGATCATTCTATCCAACATAACAAGCATGGACTCAATACTGACACCACTACCCAGTGATGGAATTCTCTAGCACAAGCTAGGGAGTACACCTCCTTCTTACAACACAGTGAACTTGAGTGTCTACACAGTGCCAAAGCAGTAGAGCCAGTGGTCAAGAGCACAGGTTTAAGCTGTGCAGACCTACATGCCAATTCTGAAACCACCTCATACTGGCTGCAGGGTTGGGAAAATTCCTTAGCCTTCTAGTTTCCCCATCTCTAAAATGGCAGAGCATACCACCTACCTAAATGAACTGCTGTGAAAATGAAATAAGATTCATCAGCATAGGAGGCATGAAAAAAATTATGGTATTGACATATACCAGATGTTTTTAAAGTTGTTTTTAAAAGAATGGGTAGTTATATAAGAACTAAAAGAAAGATGGCCAAGAAGACACATACCTTTGGTATAGGAACATCTCCAGTACCAAATCAGGATGTGCCTAATTCATCTTTAATACTGTAACATCTCTGAAATCAAGATATGCCCAACAGCCAACAGCATCTTATGAGAGCACAGGATAAGCAGAAGCTGTGATCTGTTGGTCACTGGCAGTGCCTGGGTGAACCTGGTCACAGCCGCTGATGTGATTCATCACTTCCGTCCAGTTCTGTGCATTGTTGGTAATGCAGAGGTTGAATTTAGCTGCTATTCAGAATGTCTTGTAAAAGATGACACTAAAATTTTGCATTGAAATGAAAAATTATTGTGTATACAAAAAGGCAAGGAAACCGTGTAAATTTGAAAGTAGGGAAACAAATATCTGTCATTGGAGAAAGACTAAAATTCCATATTTTCTTGCAAAGCATGAGCCAAACACCTTAAAGGAAGGTGCTTGAAGATATCCAGAAACAGCTGAAACCACACCACATTTTGTTTCTGAGATAGAGGCAAAAGGAGTGTGCCACTCACGAACTGAGAAAGCAAACTGCAAGTGAAGTTGAGTGAAAAGGCCAAATGCTTTGGAATAACTGGAAGGTCTAAACAACAAGAGGCAGTTGTGTGACCAATTCAGAACTCAAAGTAGAACTGACAAAGTTCAGTCTTTAAGTAAAAAAAGCAAGTCAAAAAACTACAAATATAGACAAGTATGAGCTCATTAAACTCTATGGGCACACAAGGACTAAACTGATATATACCAGACAGTTAATAGTAATTTTAAAAAGAGGAAAGACAGGTAAACAGAATGAAGAGAGATTTTAATGTTTTATTTTAATGACTTCTATTGTGCTTGAAATTTTTATAGTGAGCATATATTCGATGCATTATTTTTGTAATGTTTTTAATTCAGGAAGATTACAACAAAATGATACATGTACAGTCTTGGCACCCTGCCAGGCAGAGTAACCCTCCAGTGAGTGGTAGCCGTTACTACACTCCTAGACCCCGCAAAAGAAATAAGAAATATGACATATACATTTAACATATGATCCTAGCCCTTAAGGAGTTTACAAGCTAGTAGGATTAGAGACTAAAAGAGATAAGATATATATATAAAGACATGTATATATACATACACCAAGATATGTGTGTGTGTATATATATACATATACCAAGATATGTATATTATACATATATACACATATTTATCATATACAGTATATGTAGTATGTACATATATGTGTCTGTAGGTAGTATGATAAGATAAAGTAGGTTGTTGCCTAAAGCCACAGAAGAAATGTCTCATTAGAATCTCATAAGCCGGGCTTCCCTGGTGGCGCAGTGGTTGAGAATCTGCCTGCTAATGCAGGGGACACGGGTTCGAGCCCTGGTCTGGGAAGATCCCACATGCCGCGGAGCGGCTGGGCCCGTGAGCCACAATTGCTGAGCCTGCGCGTCTGGAGCCTGTGCCCCGCGACGGGAGGGGCCGCGATAGAGAAAGGCCCGCGCACCGCGATGAAGAGTGGCCCCCGCTTGCCGCAACTGGAGAAAGCCCTCGCACGAACCGAAGACCCAACACAGCCAAAAATAAATAAATAAATAAATAAATAAGAAAATCCTTTAAAAAAAAAAAAAAAAAAAGAATCTCATAAGCCTAGAGCTAAAAGAGCCTTAGAACACCAACAGATGTACCCCCAACATTTTATCTGGATAGCTAAAGCTAAAGAAGCAAGCTAGGACATGTGTCATCACCTCTGAAACCTGATCAAGAATGACCCATCCAACTTGGAGGGCATTATACTCAGTGAAAGAAGTCAGACAGAGAAAGATAGGTACTATATGATATCACTTACATGTGGAATCTAAAAAATACAACAAACTAGTGAATATAACATAAACGAAGCAGACTCACAGATGTAGAGAACAAACTAGTGGCTACCAGTAGAGTGGCAATATAGGGGTTGGGGAATGGGAGATACAAACACTACTGGCTATAAGATAGGCTCAAGGATGTACTGTACAACACAGGGAATATTGCCAATATTTTGTAATAACTTTAAATGAAAAGTAACCTTTAAAAATTATATTAAAATAAAAAATTTTTTAAAAGAATGACCCATCCATTAAATATTCCCAGTGACCGGATATCCACGTTTGCCAAGGCCTTGTGACATCCACGCAGCTTCGTTCCGATGAAGGTTGTGCATCCATCAGTATATCTCACATTTAGAAACACCTCCAAAACCCCGCTTTCGGGAGAAGTGTCTCTGCCCTTCCCAGATCACGACAGAGGTAAACAACCCCATTTCCTTCACTGGATCATTTAATTCTTCAAGGGCCAAGAACAAGTTCTACACAGCTCTGCTCCCCTACAGCACAGAGCTGGTACCGCACTAGTGAACAGCCAAATAAAGGGTCAAGAAGAGTTTTCGAGTTACCCAGAGACAAAAGGGAAAACAAGGGTCGCCCGCTCAGGAAGCTAGGGCTCTTCCCTGGAGAAGCCTTTTGGAAGAGGGCGTGATTGAGGCCTGTGTGCCTGAGGGAAGATAACGAGCACTTCTCCCCTTCAAACCCAGCGCCCCTCTATTGGTACATCCTTTCTTCCCGCGAATTCACACACAAAAGAAGGCAGCAGCAGACAATGCACATCGCTGGTCTGAAGAGAGGAGGAAGCAAAAAACTCAAGGAAGACTGGCTACCGAACAAAGGAGAAGGACAAAGGAGAAGGACAGCTGCGAGGCAAAGTGTCTTAAAGGAATGCAAGAGTTACAAAGTGACGCAGAGTGTAACTTTCCAAAGACTGCAGAGAAGAAAGCAGAAGATGAGAATTTCTCCAAAACCAACTGGCCGCTAGTACAGAGGATCCCCCCCCAACTCCCGCCCACCTGCAGAAGGAACTCAAGTTATAAAAGCTTTTGATGGGAGGGGGGAGGGAATCACGGGGAGGGAATGGGAACTGAGAGGAACAATGACTGCTCTGTAGGGCAGAGGCAGGGGGACTTCCAGGGTAAGATTTCAACACGCAACTCCCAAGGCAAACTTTCAGACAGCTTCTCCTCCAGCTCCCTGCGCTAGTGAACCTCCCAAGCTTAACAGTTTATTCAGGGAACCGAGTGGCTTCTGGTGTCACCCGCCACCTGCCTTTTACCTGCTTTCTCAGCCTGTCACTCCCAAGGGAACCAATTCTACAATCTCCAACGTTATCCGCTTTCACGATAGCACAAGAGGGAAACGGGAGGGAAAGGTCAGTGCTGAGGGTGTTTCTACATCAAAATGTATTTTCACACTGAACTTGTGGGGTTGCAGAAACAGAAAGCAGAAACCTGATGACTAAGACACCCTCGGGAGGAGGATGCCGTCCTGAACCACTGCATCTAAAAGACACTCTCAGGATGAGCTGCCAGAATGCTCAAGATGTATGACAAGGGGGCACTCACACCAGACCAGGGGTTCTCAACTGGGGTGCTCAGTGGGGGTGATTTTTGCCCCCAGGGGGCATTTCGTAACAGCTGGAAACGTTGTTGGTTGTAACAACCGGGGGAGGCTGCTACCGGCAACAAGGACCAGGACATATCCTACCATGCACAAGACAGCCTCCATGACAAAGAACTCTCCGGCCCCAATGTCAACAGCACCGAGGCGGGGACACTTCCCTAGACTAACCCCATCCCTGCAGCCATCTCCAGAAACCCTAACAATCCTACCTGAAATAAACATTTGCCATCCCTCTGACTGGGCAGTTACCGTGTCACAGAAGTCCACGTATCCTGTAAGCAAGAGTAAACATCAAGCAGATGTGACACGCAAATGCTGCATCCTCAGATGTTCTCCCAGTAAACATTTTTAAGGCCGCTCCTCAGGACCCAAGAAAGTAGATTCTTTCACAACAATTACAATGAAAGAAAGACAGACAGACAGACACACACACACATACACACACAGCACCTGTCATCTTAAAAATCTCCCCAATTGTCAGGTAGAGGCAGAGGCAAAAATAGCTGCACAGTTAGGATGGCCCATGCGATTCCGAAATATTCCAGAGAGAAAGAAAGAGGGGAAGAGAACAAACAAGACAACTCCACAGCCAAAAACAGATTTGCCCCCAGGGCTATCTCATAGCTAAAAACAGTTCAATCACTCTGAGTCATCCATGGTGTATAGCATCTTTTATTTTTTAATTGTAAAATACGATAAACATATAAGAAAGGGGAAATGTAAATATTGAGCCTAATGAATGAAAACAAACCCCCGTGTAACTACAACTCAGGTCAAGAAATGGAACCGTGTCCAGTGGTAACTCCCTGCCAGGCGTGCCTCTCCCAGGCACAGAGCAAAAATACGGGTGCTATTTTGAAAGTTCCATTTTTACTCAAGGACTGGGAGTTATTTCATTTTATTTTTATTTATTTATTTATTTTTGGCTGTGTTGGGTCTTCGTTGCTGTGCACGGGCTTTCTCTGGTTGCAGCGATCAGGGGCTACTCTTCATTGCGGTGCGTGGGCTTCTCACTGTGGTGGCTTCCCTTGTTGCGGAGCACAGGCTCTAGGCGCGTGGGCTTCAGTAGTTGTGGCACGCGGGCTCAGTAGTTGTGGCACGCGGGCTCAGTAGTTGTGGCTTGCGGGCTCTAGGGCACAGGCTCAATAGTTGTGGCACACGGGCTTAGTTGCTCCGCGGCATGTGGGATCTTCCCTGACTAGGGCTCGAACCCATGTCCCCGGCATTGGCAGGCAGATGCTCAACCATTGCGCCACCAGGGAAGTCGCTGGGATTTATTTTTATGTATTTACCACAAATACCAACTGCTGTGACTGCAAAGTGAACAGATTTAGGAAGGGGGGCTGTTTATGGAAACAAGCTCATGGACTGTTAATTCACGAAAGCACATAGGGGGAAAAGCATGAAAGGATGCCTAGAAACAGGGGGGAAAGCCCAGATTGTGGGCCAAGAGAAACCTGAGTTAGAATCTGGCACCCTGGACACAGATGACCTCTCAGGAGCCACAAAATGACTTCTCGTCCCATGATATTATCGGAAAAATTCAATGGGATCATGTGTTTCAATGGCGAGCAAAGCACCTCATACACAGGAGACAGTCCACAAATACTGGGTTCCCTTTCCTCTCCTTGCCCATGAAAAGAGGCAAGGTTGAAAAGGCCATGACTTTCATAGATTATGTGATTAGAAACCGTCCTAATCCCCAAGTTCTCTAAACTGTTTCACAAAAGTGATGATATAAGCCCACTTTCAAGTTACCCAGGTGACTTTGACAACGAGGCATCTAAACCAGTCTTGGAGGCCCAGAATGTACCGTCCTCCCTCCCTTACTGGCTCATATCCCTGTCTCTCCCTCACTTATCACAAGGTGAAAGGCCTAAGTGGGCTGTCAGGAAAAAACATCTCACACCCCAGTAGGGAGCCTTCATCCATCTCTTTGAAGATGAAAGGCAACAAGGTGTGTTTATTTGTACTCGGTGCACACGGCCTCAACGACCAGCCTGGGCTGCACGAAGCGACTCAGTTCGTTAAAAATAATAATAATAAAACCCACCCGCTCACACCACTAAGCAGATCTCTCCAGGAGAAAAGGTCAACACCCACACTCCTGAGTACACATGGGGGAAATCAAGCCTTTTCATAGATAATGTCAGGGAGTCCCTAAAAGGGCAGCCAGGAAGGAGGTGAGCCATCTGACCCCCTCAGGGCCTGGCCACCATTAGACACGCCTCACCATCCACGCACTTAAACCCACCGACCCCACCACGGGAAGGAAAGCTGGGTATCAGATGGGCTGAGCCTTTCTCACAGGCTACAGTAAAAAATAATAGCGGTCAAAATCGATGCTTCACTTCCCTAACACAAACAATAAAAACAAAGGAAGAAAAATACATACACAAACACATGAAGGCCTCTGAGAAGGTTCCTGAAAAACAAAGGCCTCCAGATTGCTCTAGAAATGTCAGTGGCCTTTCAGACCTACAAAGACCCGGAACTCAGACTAGGGCTCCACTCTGACCCCAGGTTTCTTTACAGACTATCAAAAGAAGACAGAAGTCAAAAGCACCAGCTTTTATAATCTCTCTTGTTCTATCAACTTCCCCGAAGAGGATCAAGGTGTAGGATATGGGATAGAAGGGCAGGGTCCCTGGCCCACTATGAACCCCAAACTGAACCACCACGCAGGCTTCAGGAAAACTGACCAGCCCTGTTTCTGGTTAACACTTCAGGTCAAAGTGGAATCCCTGCTAGAAAGATGATGCTTAATGTAACAGGAAAGAATGCACACACCCCAACCTGCCTAGAAGTTTCTAAACCAACAACTAACTGTAAAGGTGAGTCAAAACCACACAAGCTCAATGACCACAGATGACAGAAAACTACCACCTGGGACAGCTAGGCATTCTGTGACCGCACCCCCCTCCATTTTTCCCTCCCCATTATGACTATTTTATTTATTTTAGCCCTATTTTATACGTACACACACATATTAAGTAACCCGTGCTGACCAGAGAAAGACAAAATTAACTTTACAGTTATTTTTACAGAGTTGGAGACTCAACCAAAGCAACCCAGTACTAACTGGGAGATACAATAAATAACACTTTCTACTGGGCCTCAAGCAGCTCTCTGAGGACAAACACAAGACCCGGCTTCCAGACTGTCCTGCTTGGGTGTTATCAGGGGACACACCAGGGCAATGCAAATTGAGAGCATGAATCTAGGCAGGTCTTTGTGTCTGAGATGTCCTGGAAATCTGCCTGTTTCAACAGCCTCCAAATAATCATTCACCCCTACCCGTGAGTGCCAGTGCCCCCTTGGAACTCTCTCCCTGTGGTGGCCCAATAGTTCAGGAGAAACAAGGCACTCTGACCCAGACCTGGTTAAAAATCCACAGCAGCCACCAGCATTCCACCCTCACTGGAAGCCACAGCAAACCCACAGACATCTAAACGGGAGTCTCCAGGAGTGGGGATGATGTCATAAGTCTGAGAGTGGGGGAAGGCTACCCAGTGGATTCTGAGAATGGCCAGGACCAGGGACTTCAAGGAAGGAGGAGGATTTCTCTTTCCAAGTGCACACCTGGCAGGGAGGGGGAAGTTCAGAATTAAGTGAGTCTCCATTTCCCCAACAAACACACCACCAAAGACACCTCCACAGCAAGTAGCTAGAAGCACCTGGGAGAATCAGGCATTAATTAGACACGTGGATGGCACCGACGTCAGACAAGCCAGCTTCTGCTGAAGAAAGTTCACTGGGCCCTGTCACCTACTTTTCTGGGCCAGAAATCAGCTGCCCAGAAATAAACATCAAGGGGCCAAGGGCGTGGCGACCCTAGGAGGGGCAGCTGACAGCTGTGGCCGGCGGGCAGGGGCAGGGGAAGGGCTCCAGGCTGGAATTCGGAGCGCGCCCACATCAGCAGAAAAGTCCCCTGGAATAGCATGCTGCTCCTGGGGACCTCAGGATGCACACGCTACGGCGATGCCAGGTTCAAAGGGCCGGCAGATGAAGCCCGGATCCTCTCCCAGGGCATCTCGCCATTGTAGGTCGAGTGGGGGTAATCAGATGATTTAAATAAATGTCCTGCTCCCAGTATCAGTGGGAAAGATTAATAATTCCCAGGTCCGGCCCTGCTTCATCTCTCTTTGCCCAAACCAAACACAGTCCCAGGCAGGAATGGAAGGAAACGGCGATTACCGCTCGCCCTGCGGTCCAGGTAGGCAACTGAGGCAGGGGGGTGCACACAAGAGAACCCAAAGAGGCGCTGGGGAGGCTAGCACAGCACGGAGCCCCCCGCGTCTGGGATGATGGGATCAGGGAAGCGTTCTCTCCCCTCCCCTCCCTTCCTCCTTTCCCCTACACAACACACACACATACACACGCACGAACTCTCCAGCTACGCCCAATCAGGGCAGCTGCCGGGCTCCCCAGAGCCGGACTGCACACAAAGCCCCGCCCGTGCACACACAACACAGCACAAGCCGGCGCGCACGCCCACACAATAGGACGGCGCGCACCCCGCCGCGGCCCCTCGCCGGGGTCCCGGCCAGCCCGGCGCCGGGGTCCGCCCTCCGTGCACACCCGCGCCGGGAGACGCAGCCCGGGCAAGAGGAGGGGGCACGATAGCAGCCCGGCCGCCGCGTCCCGCGCCCCGAAGAAAGTTCGCCGGACGCCCCCCGACTCACCCGCGGCGCTGCTCAGCAGCAGGCACAGCGGCCCCAGCAGCCACATGGCGCGGCCGCGGCTCCCGCTGCCCGGCGCAGTCGCTGCCCCCGCGGCCTCGGCGCTGACCCCGCCCCTCGCCGCGCCGGCCCCGCCCCCCGCGGTCCCTCCTCCCGCCCGCCCCGCCCTCCTCGGCCAGGCCGGCCGCGGCCCCGCTCCGCGAAGTTTTGCGAGCGTCCCGGCTGCGCGCCGAGCCCGCGTCCTGCCTAGAGTATCCAGGCTCGGAGAGGCCGCGGAGGAGGCCGCGGAGGGTCCGGCCCTGGCGGCCTCTCGCCGCCAACCCCCTCTGGCTGCGAAGATCTAGTCATAGGCCGGGCTCTGTTCTTGCCTTTTCTTTCTCTTTTTCCTCCCCCTTTTGCTCCTCCATCCTCTGAGGATGCCGCGCTCACCATCTCCTCCTCAGTCCCAAACTTGGATTCTTTACGGAACTACAAAATGAGTTTACTTCAGGGAGGGAAAGAAAAAGTTGGAAGAAAGGGCCAAATATTATGAGGAAAAAAAAAAAATATATATATATATATATATACACACACACATATACGTATGTATTATTTTTAGTAGCTAGAGTGGAATACGGCGAGTGCTTCTCAAACTTCTCAGACGCATCCGACGCAGCGGGACTCTTGACTCAGTAGGTATGGGGTGAAGCCTAAGCTTTTCTAACAAGCTTTTAGGTGATTTGGAAACTGACGGTGAACCACACGTGGAGTAGGCACACAGCATTGTCCTGTGCTTTATTTCCTCTGGATCTTGTCTACCTAGACCAGGGGAACTTTGGGTCCCAATTTGCAGAAAAGGAAAGTAAATGTGAAGTAGAAGCCCGAATACAAAAAGAACAGCTGCTCCAGTGCAGTTGGGGCTCCAAGACAGCACTGGTGACAGTTCTCAAAGAATTTAGATGGAGGAAGGATCAATGACACTTTCGTGATCCACTCTCCAGCCCCTCCCCTCCCCAGAAAACAACCAAAGCAAAAACAACAACACAAAAAAACCGAATGCAAGTAATGGCCCAAAACTGGAAATATCCATCAACTAAGGAATGGATAAACAAATTGTGTTCTATCACCTAATGCAACAACATGAATGAATCTTAAAAGCATGCTAAGAGAAAGAATCCAGCCTCCAAGGGTACATTCTGTATGATTTCATTTTTTTTTAAAGATTTTTTTTTTAATGTGGACCATTTTTGAAGTCTTTATTGAATGTGTGACAGTATTGCTTCTGTTTTATGTTTTGGGGTTTTTTTTGGCCCTGTGGCATGTGGGACCTTAGCTCCCCGACCAGGGATCAAACCCGCACCCCCTGCATTGGAAGGCGAAGTCTTAACCACTGGACGGCCAGAGATGTCCCCTATGATTCCATGTATAAGACATGAGGGGTGAGGGCAAGGGAGCAAAACAAAACTCTAGGGACCAAAATCAGATCAGTAGTTATCAGGGTCTGGCCTGGGAAGAGGATGAATGCAAAGGGGCGCAAGGGAACCTTCTGAGGTGGTGGGCTGTTCTGCATTGCGATTATGGTGGTGGTTACACAACTTTATACATTTGTCGAAACAGAGAACTACATCCCTAAAACCCACACCTAGGGCTTCCCTGGTGGCGCAGTGGCTGAGAGTCTGCCTGCTAATGCAGGGGACACGGGTTCGAGCCCTGGCCTGGGAAGATCCCACATGCCGCGGAGCGGCTGGGCCCGTGAGCCACAACTGCTGAGCCTGCGCGTTTGGAGCCTGTGCTCCGCAACGAGAGAGGCCCGCGCATCGCGATGAAGAGTGGCCCCCGCTTGCCACAACTGGAGAAAGCCCTCGCACAGAAACGAAGACGCAACACAGCCAAAATCAATCAATCAATCAATCAATCAAAACATACGCATCTGATTCAAGATCCTCATTAAAAATAAATAAATAAATAAATAAATAAATAAATAAAAGCCATGGAATCAGTACTATATTAAAAAAAAAAAAAAAACCCACACCTAAAACAAGTGAATTTTACTGTATATAAATCGTACCAGTTTGGAGGAGCAAGGAGGGTGTGGGTGCTGGGACTGTGGGTGAGGGAGCTTGTAGATAGGATGCCCACATTAGATTTGGGATGCACTGGACACAACCTGCAGGATACTGAAATTCAATGCCTTTGCTTTTTAATTATATGTTCTAGTCTGGAAACATGAAGGCTAAAGTGAATCAGGTCAAAATTTAAAAACACCAGTGATGGTTCAAGGTAATGAGGAAATGTGAAGCGATGTAGGAGAGTTGAGCAAGTTCCTTATTACAAAGGAGTTTGTCAAGCATGGAAAACGTAAACAAATTCTCCAAAAGATTTAGCATCTGGGGGTTTTATCCTGGGATCCATGAAACACTAGGGAGCTCATCTCATAAGCTTCAAAGAGTTTTAAACCCCCCCCCAAATGTTATGCATATTTCAGGTGTGTGTATTTTTCCAAGAAGCATGTCAGAATGAGGCCCCGGGCCTCTGATAAAGATGCACAAAGGGCTTCCCTGGTGGCGCAGTGGTTGAGAATCTGCCTGCTAATGCAGGGGACACGGGTTCGAGCCCTGGTCTGGGAAGATCCCACATGCCACGGAGCAGCTGGGCCCGTGAGCCACAATTGCTGAGCCTGCGCGTCTGGAGCCTGTGCCCCGCGATGGGAGGGGCCGCGATAGAGAAAGGCCCGCGCACCGCGATGAAGAGCGGTCCCCGCACCGCGATGAAGAGTGGCCCCCGCTTGCCGCAACTGGAGAAAGCCCTCGCACGAACCGAAGACCCAACACAGCCAAAAATAGATAGATAGATAAATAAATAAATAAATAAATAAATAAATAAATAAATTTAAAAAAAAAAAAAAAAAAAAGATGCACAAGAAGGCAAATAATTTCTCCTACAGCTACTCATTTTCCCCCAAACATTAGGAATATGGAAGGAGAATGGATCTGACCCAGTACCATCTTTCTTGTTTCCTTGTGTTACTTTGGGTACATGAACTTCAACTCTGGATTTAGTGTGCCTGGCTTGCTTTCTGTCTCTCTGTCTCTCTCTGTCTCTGTCTCTCTCTGTCTGTCTCTCTGTCTCTCTCTCTCACACACACATTTCTTTTAAATATATGAATATCTTTGAAATCATTCCAACAATGTAAAGCCCTCTTTACATTCAATGGTTGTTTTTATACTTATATTGAATCACTCCCAACCTCCTCACCATATAAGCTGGGCAGGAGGTAAAACCATTCTTTATACTTTATTACTCTCCTCTTTCCCAGTTCTTTAGAATTCTATCAAAGGCACAGGACACTCGGTTACCAGAAAACGTGATGGGTTCCAGTGCTAAATGTCCAGATCTCAGGGAGCCAGTCCCAAGTCGTTTTTTACAGTTGGTTCCATACAAATCAAAACCAGAGTGCTTTATGTCGCTTATTTACCAAAAATGAGACACTCTGACCTTGGATGTGTGCTTTGAACATGGCTTCACGTTGCTCTAGGAGGGAAGAAAGAGTTTTGTCTCTCTGTGGTCTTTGGTAGAATGCTCTACAGTTCCCATACTTTTTCTCATTAACTCCTCATGGCAGCTCCAGCGACATCACAGGTGAAAACAACACAAACTAGACTTGAGCTCAGCTTCTTCTTACATGTGCTCCAATTCTCATCACTTGCCACACACTAGTCTGTGACTTTGGGCAAGTTATCAGCCTCTCTGAGCCTTAGTTTCCTTATCTGTAAAATGGGGGTAATAAGAGCACCTGCATCTTAGGGTTGCTGTCAGGATTCAATGAGATATGTAAAGTCTTTAGCACAGTACCTTGCACATAGTAATTGCTCAAGGAAAGGTAGATGCTGGTGTGATTGTGGCTGTGATTCATATTACAAGGCAGCTGCTGTGGTAGCCAGTCTCCAAGATGGCACTGAAAGATCCTTGGCTTCTGGTATCCATGCTTTGTGTAGTCCCCTCCCACCCTTGAATGGGGCTGGCCGACACATGTGACCAACGGATATTGTGGAAGTGACAATGGGTAACTTCTAAGGCTAGGTCACAAAGGACATAGCAGTTTCTTCCTTGCTCTCTTAGATCCCTTGCTCTGGGCGAAGCCAGCCACCATGTTGTGAGGACATGCAAGCAGCCCTGTGGATAGGCCCACACAGAGAGGGACTGAGCTTCCTGCCAACTTGGAATGAACCATCTCGGAAGCAGAACCTCCAGCCTCAATCAAGCCCTCAGATGACTGTGCCTAGACCAATATCTGACTGGCTATTGTGAGAAATCCTAAGCTGGAACCACTCAGCCACTCCCAAATTACTGATCTACAGAAACTGTCAGAGATAATAAATATTTATTGTTGTTTTAAGCCAATAACTTTCAGGGTGATTCCTTATGCAGCAATAGATCACTAGTACTTCTGCCTTTAAAACCATCCAGAGGATTGACTTAATGATTCTATAGGACCTTTTAAATGACTTCATACTTAGAAAACACTTTGAATTTTGTCTTCTACGTGGTAAGCACTCGAATGTTCGTTTTATCGTTATCATAGTTTATTTTAAAATTATTGTCATTACCATTACCTTTTTTCCAAAGCACCTAAGCAACTTTCAAACTTTAAAAAAAATGTTTTAACTTGAAGAAGAGTAAGGACGTGTATGGAATAACAAGAGGAGGAAGAGCCAGGGACACTAAAAAGATAGAGAGAAACTTGACTTACAAAAAGTTTCCTGAAAACAAGTAGGCATTAGCTTCATAAAGAATCAGGCAGAGAGATGGTAGGAGACACCCCACCCCCTCCCCCCAGTCACTCCTGTGGCTCACAGTTTCACCAGGGCTCCATACCCCCTGCCCTATGTGCTCCCTTTCATTCATCTGATTTTCATTCTTCTCTCTGGTATGTGAAGAAGACGGAAATTCACTTGAGGATCCAGCCACAGAAGGCTTGTTCCACTCCAACCTGTAGTGGATGCTGGAATCTGTCTGTTGAGAGGCTGCCTGGTGGAAGAAGATGACTACATTTCTCCTGAAACGCACAATGCCCAGCACACACACACGTGCCCATGTGCACTGTCTCCCCCTCACATGTTATTATCATGAGTCCACAACGTCAAGTAAGTGAGGAACGGGCTTTGAAGTGGCTTGACACACCTGGGCTCCTACATCCCACCACTTCCTAGTTCTGTGAGGCTGAGAAAGTCACTTTACCTCCAACTGTCAGTTTTCTGTGAAATGGACATAACAGTTGCACCCACCTCCTAGGGATGTTGCAAGAAGCAAGAGGACTCACTGATCTCCTTACCTTTTTGACAGTTATTGAGAGAGAACTGTGTCAAACACTGTTCTAGACTCTGGATTGCTGTGGTAAGCACACATTTCCTTGTCCTCATAGAGCTCATATATCAAATTGCAATACAGTGTCCCTTATCGTAGGGCAATGTGAAGCATTTTGCAGAGTTCCTGACTCACAGCCCTGATTTGTTCAACTCTTATTTGTATTACTGGCTGAGGACCCACATGTGAGTGGGAAGTAATACCATTAAATATGAAGGTTAAAGCTGCAGAAGTCTGCAGTAGGCAACCTCTGATATGGCCCGCAATGATCCTACTTCTTGGAATTCACACTCTTATGTCATCCCCTCCCTTGAGTGTTGCTGGACCTAGTGATTCAATTCTAACAAAGAGAATATAGCAAAAGTTATGGGAGTTATTTCCAAAACTACATTACACCAACACTCAGGCTCCTGTTTCTCTCTCTCTCTCCCTTTTTCTTTCTCTCTCGTCAGCTGCCAATTTGTAAACTGCACTATGGAAAGGTTCAACTGGCAAGGAACTATAAAGGCTTCCAGCCACAGCTAGTGAGGTACTAAGGCCCTAAGTCCAACAACCCACCAAGAACTGAATCCTGCCAACAATCACATAACTGAACTTGGAAGCGAATCTTCCCCCCAGTCAAGCCTTCAGATGAGATCACAGCCCTGGCTGACCACTTGGCTGCAACCTCATGAGAGATCTTAAGACAGAGGAACCCAGCTAACTGTGCCCAGATTCATGAGCCAGGAAAACTGGAAGATTATATATGTTTGTTGTTTTAAGCCACTAAGTTTTGAGATAATTGGTTACACAGCAACAGATTAATACAAAAACCTTACTATAAACATTGAGTCTGTGAACATTCAGCATCACTGAATCTCACTTACCCATTAGCCTGAGGAAGGCAGTAGGAGAGAATTGTCATTAATCGTGCCTGTATCAGACATTGTACATTTGTGGTAACATTTGTCTTTACAGCAATCTCTGAGTTAGATATTACGATATCTTTTGCACAGATGGGGAATCTGAGGTGCAGAGAATTTAAGTGACTGGCCCCAAATAACCCACGAAAATAACCGAGATTTGAAGCCAGATCCTTTTGATTCCAAAGGATTCCCACAATACTATGCTGAACCTCGCTGCCTTCTACAGCAAAATAGCCTCCAATTTATAAAAGCCAGAATGTATCTGCAGCTTGAAAGATAATATGTTCACTGGGTTTGGGGCTAGAAAGGTAAAGATGCTCAGCGCATCAAATAGAACTTGATTTATTATGTAATACAATTCAACTTCCAGAAAACTTTTCTAGATACATCTAATTATAGTAGTCCCCACCCCCAAAAGACGCTGAGTGTGAGAATTCTCCTGGCTAGAAATTAAAGTCATCCCAGAGCTGCCAAATGTATAGATATATTTTTAAATTGTCAGACTAATCTACAGAAAAATTCACGTAAACATGAATTACAAGAGTTCTTGTAATTCGTGTTTAATATAGTCACTAGCTTGAGGAAGAGAGATCTGCTGACATTTATTAATGAAAAATTTGTACCATCTGAAAGGATGAAAATTTTAACCCTCATTTACAAAAAACATGCAGCTTGTTATTTATTTTAGTGCCTCAGTTTTATTGCCCCTTGAATGAAGTTGTCTACACCCTTAAAAGAGTTATTTTTCATTTGTGACCAGTCCTGGAACCAACCAACAATTACATGAAGAAGAATTTAACCTGCAATTTATCAACAGGGCCATGTTGCCAGTTTTCATCACAGGCACTTTTCTTTTCCTTCTCAACTGGAAAGGGAGAAAAAAAAGGTAGATTCATTAAATGTATAAACCTATTCTTGGTTGATCAGTTTGAGAGGGAAAACTGTCACTGAATTATATAGATCTTCAGTGTGCAATATGGTAGCCTCTATCTACACGTGGCTATGTGTAGCTACGTTAAGCTCTTGAAATATGGCTATTATGGAAGGCGCTAAGTACAAAACCCAAACTGAATTTCAAGGACAGTACAAAAAAGAATGTAAAAGATCTCAATAATCTTTACATTGACCATAGGTTGAAATATAGTAATTAGATATATAGATATAAATAAAATAATATTAAAATTAACTCCACTGGTTTCTTACTGCTTCTTTAATGTGGAAATTTTTAAATTTCATATGTAGCTTGCATTTGGGGCTCACAACATATTTCTTTTCAAGGGCACTGATAACAGATATTTTATTTGCTGAATGAACACATGACCTGTCTGCTTTCCTTGCATCATTGTTGAATATAAGTTCACTTGAAGATCACTGACTTAAGAAAACCTTTTTTCCTCCCAGTGTCTCCATCTGAGCAATTTTGTCTCCAACCCCTCTTAACCGTATATTTTTGTCATCCAAGTCACTTGAAATAAAAGTGATTTTAATGTCATAATTTCAATATTACAAATGCACCACAGGGTCAAGAAGAAGGAAGTGGGGCTTCCCTGGTGGCGCAGTGGTTGAGAGTCTGCCTGCCAATGCAGGGGACACGGGTTCGAGCCCTGGTCTGGGAAGATCCCACATGCCGCGGAGCAACTAGGCCCGTGAGCCACAACTACTGAGCCTGCGCGTCTGGAGCCTGTGCTCCGCAGCGAGAGGCCACGATAGTTAAAGGCCTGCACACCGCAATGAAGAGTGGCCCCCACTTGCCGCAGCTGGAGAAAGCCCTCGCACAGAAACGAAGACCCAACACAGCCAAAAATAAATATAAAAATAAATTAAAAAAAAAAAAAGACCTAAAGAAGAAATACATGGCGAATATCTTTAAAAAAAAAAAAAGAAGGAAGTGGGGGAATGAATAGAAAAGAAAGAAACCGTCTTTTTAAACATTAAGAACATTTGGCACTTGAGTTCTGAAAAGAACCCAACACTGAATAAGATCTCCATTTTCAGCAGGGAAATTTATACAGTAATTAACTACCAAGCCAAAAGCGATAGGAGATATTTACTTGGTGACAAACGCGAGGCAATGTTTGCAGCATGCCGAGGTCTGATCGCCTTCCCTAAGTAACAAGCTCTCTTTCATAGACAAACAGGTAAGCGGTAGACTTTAATAAGAGCACTTGAAAAAATCATCTGTAAGGTAAATAGATTTACATTTTTACTCTGACATTATTGGAACATTTTCCCTGAACCATGAAAACTCCGCTTTAATAATTTAAGTTGTTTTTCTCAGTGCACCTCAGCCTACTTCTTTTAAACACCTCTTCATTTCAAGTTAGAGTCTTTGGGCTTGATTGACCTTAATGTTTAAAAAGCTTAATTTCAGGTGCTGTTTGATTGCCTAATTTGGGGCTGATGCTGTGTGGGTTTGCAGTTCAATTCTGGGCCAGGGGCAACGGGAGGCGGGCAGGCAGAGAAGAAGGATTTTTTTTTTTTTTTTTTTTTGGCAGTTTTCAGTGAATTCCTACACCCAGTGTGGAAGGGAAGGAACAAAAGAGACAGAGAAGGGAAATTTTTTTGGTTTCCAGGACCTTTCAGCACGCAAGTAATGAAAATGCGGTAGAACTGCAGGTATTGTTTGCTTCTGTTGGGCATAGCTGGCACCCTCTACCTTGTTATTCAAGCCAGAAATCTGGGGATACGCCTGGACTCCTCACTCACTCCTCCCCAACATGATCAGTCACCAAGATTTGTAGGTTCTACCTACTTAATGCCTCTTGACTCCAATTCACCCTTCTCCTTCCCTCCTGCCCCTCCCTTTGTTCATATCCCCATGCACCTTGGCCTGAGTTGCTTCAACCTTCTTCTAATTGGCCTTCTCGGGTCTTGTCCTGCTGGCACTCAGTCTGCTTAAAACCTCTATGGCTCCTTATTGCGCACAGGACAAGTTCAGACTTATCGGTCAAGTATAACCTTCGTGAGCTGCTGCTGAGGCTGTCATGGAGGTTGGGAGCAGAGAGAGGGGTAAAGATGAGACCAGAGGAGTGGGCAGGAGATTTGGGGCATGTTAAGGAATTTAGTCATTATCCTTTGAGCAATAGGAAGTCACAAATGGTCAGTTTTAAGCAGGGTCATGCATGAACAGATGTGCACCATGGTTAAAAGCAAGGGTTCTGGGATCAAACTTAGTTTCAAAGTCTGACCATGCCACTTAGCTGGGTGTCCTTGGGCAAGTTACTCCACCTTTCTGAGCTGGTTTCTTCGACTGTAAAAGGGAGACTAAGACCCCATGTGATAGGCACAGTTATGACATCTAAATGAGGCAGTGCTCAGCGTACTGCCCAGCACATAGTAAGCACCCAACTAGTCATAACTAATATTACCATTAATAACTCTTAATCTTCCTACACTTCTTCCAAGAAGCCCTCCATGAGCCCTCAAGACTGAGTTAAGCCTCATTCCCATGTGCTCTTGTAACACCTTGTGCTCATCCCTGTTTGTAGGATTTACGTGTCTGTATCTTAATTGACCATTAATGTGTCGTTTCCCCCACCAAACCATAGCTCTCCAAGGCTGGGAACTCTGGCAAAAGTTCCTTTGATATTTACTAAATGAACAAATACCTTAGATTACTTCCTACTTTGATTCACATGATCTCTTTTGTCCTATCTTTATTACCACTTTACAGTTGGGGAAACAGTAGGCTCAGAGAAATCAAGATATGAGCCCGCAGTCCTACAGTCAAGGAGCGTCAGAGCTGCAACTCGCCTCTGGTCTCATACCTCATGGCGGCTGGCCGGGCGGGAGGAGAAGCTGAGAGCGGTAACACCCTCTAAAATGACCTTTCCAGAGCAGGATGGGTGTCCTCACTAAACTTCATGACATGGCAAAGTGAAGGAATAAAACACTTCAGCTGGAAAAACAAAAGATAACCATAAATCAACCCCAATCCTACCAAAAGTCATAATTCCAGGAAACAACTACATACACAAAAGGCAATATACTCCAAGATACACATAATAAAGTCACCTTGGCGATGCCTGTGCCCTCGTGGCCAAGCCAGGGAGGGACTGAATTTAAAAGAGAACTAGAAGGAGGACTTTTACCCACACAAGCCCATCCGAAGAGGTATGCCCACCCACCCGCAAGATTCAGCTCCCTGCCGTATAGCCATGAGCCTGATCATGGCGAAACGCCATGGTAATTACAATGAAAGTTTCCAAGGGGGAAAGATCAGGCCATGGTAACGCTAGAAGCTGTCCACGAAGGCCAGTTGGCTCAGATCTCTCAGCACCGAGCCAATGAAGCCAAAGTGGAGGTTGATACTGTTGTGGGCCAGTTGGCTTTGCCCTGAGGGGGAAAAAAGTGTTCTATGGTCACTGGCTAGAATCTTCATCCCGCTCAGTTGTCCTGCCAATGCCGGTATCCAGGATCAAAAAGGGATTGGGTAAAGGACTCTGGAGAACCTAATGCCGATCTTGACAATGAGGGCTGAGATACAGACAGGGCAGCACACCCCAATACAGACAGCTGACTGCCTGAATAAAGACACTGAGTCCCCTGGGTGCTCCCACATCAAGCGGGCTGCCCAGCTCCTCCCCAAAGCAAGAGTGAGAAGCGGCAGGAAAGGAAAAGAAGTACAGAAACCACCAGTTTCCAGTATTGGGGGAAGAGCCTGATTTCACAGGATTTGCTAAATGTGTAGCCAAATGAGCCAATGTTTATCCTTCGGTATATTTTTTGATTTAAATGAAATATCAAATGAGGGAAAAAAAAGTCTCAACATGCATCTTGAATTTGAGTTCCAAAATTGGTCTTCCTAGGAATAGAAAAGTTTTTCCATAAAAATAATAAGAGCAAATATTTATTGAGAGTTTTCTTAGTTGGGATTCCCCCAAGCAGAGCCTGAGACGAGGACTTGGACCAGGCAGTTTAATGGGAGAGACACGGTGATGTTGGAGGTGGGATCCAGCCAGAGTGTGTGGGGAAGCTGTCCACTGTAGCCACAGCCCAAATCCCACGGGGGCAAGTGATGAGGCTTCCGATATGCCAGGTACCTGACATTCCACAGGTAGGTCCTATTCTTTTCCTCATTCTCAGAAGAGGAACCTGAGACACAGAAAAGATAAAGTACTTTACGAAAGGTCGCAGAGCTAGGAGATGGCTGAAGATCAAACCTGCCTTATCCAACTCCTGAGCCAAAGCATTTAACCTTGTGAAAGTATTGCCTATAATGGGACTTCAGAAAATTTTTAAAAAAAGCAACCATTTGTGGATGGGAGGGAGGGAGAAACAATGGCAGGGAAGGTTTTATATACACACTCCCTTCTTTTTATGGCAATAAGGAGACAGCGAATCTGGCCATAGATTTCTTAAAACTCTTAAAAATGTTTTCTAATGACTTAAGGAGACAGAATTACAGACAATCCCCTACCCCCAGTACTCAAATATACTATATATTTAAAAGCACATATGTTGCTTATTATTCCAGGGAAAGCCCAGTGGATATTGGGGCTACCGATGCACCACGCCACAGCTCTAGGGAAGTTGAGGATCAATTATTTAGTGTAATTCTTTACATGGTCTATGATTCTTCTCAGCTTGGATTTTTTTTTTTAATTTATTTTTATATTTTTTAATTTTTTTGGTTGTGTTGGGTCTTCGTTTCTGTGGGAGGGCTTTTCTCTAGTTGCGGCGAGCGGGGGCCACTCTTCATCACGGTGCGCGGGCTTCTCACTATCGCGGCCTCTCTTGTTGCGGAGCACAGGCTCCAGACGCGCAGGCTCAGTAGTTGTGGCTCACGGGCCTAGTTGCTCCGCGGCATGTGGGATCTTCCCAGACCAGGGCTCGAACCCGTGTCCTCTGCATTGGCAGGCAGATTCTCAACCACTGCGCCACCAGGGAAGCCCTCAGCTTGGATTTTTTAAGAGGTCAAAACATGGCTTTCTCTGAAACAAAGCTCAGATGTTTTGGGTGAAGTTATAGACAGATGACATTTAGAGAAGGAAGCAGAGCTAATACAGCCATGGGTTCAGCTGGTCTACCTAGGGTCAGAGTGGATGAGAATTAATATTTGGGATGAACTTATTATCAAGCCCCTTGTCCTCCTGGGAGTGTGGGATAATGTTATGCATGTGATGAGCCAGCTGTCCGCAGAGCTAAGCAAACCCGGAGATCTGGTTCCAGGTAAATGATCTCCAGGGAGGCAAGGGGAAGCTTTTTACACAGATAATAAAGGCCACTAAAATGACACAGTTCCTCTCATTAGAGTTCTTTCGGCTCTATCTCACCAGTGTCACACCTTGTGCTCACTATCTATTTGATTTCACCAGAAGGTTCTGTGAGTGAATTTGGAGCTTCTGAGTCATGACTGAGACACCGTTGGTTGCTCTCATTCTCTGCCCTTGGGCTCTCCTGTCCAAGTTTTCTCGAACTTGATGTCTGCCCTACTTTAGATGAGATGGCAATGGGGTATCTGACACACTTCCCGTGGAGACTGTACCTCTGCTTGGTAAATCACAAATAGGAATCCACTATCCATACTTTTCTACTAGTGGAAGAAAAAGAAACAGAACCATCAGAAAATGCGTAAAAGCTCTAAGATATGCAAAGAGGAAGAGCTATGTAGTGTTGTGACAGCAGAAGAGATAGTAATTGTTTCCGCTATGTGACTCTCTGCAAGCCACTACACTGTAAGGTCAGTCCCAAGGGGAAGTACCATTTGATAAAGCCCAGCCCAGACAGACAGAAAGTAATTTACAAGTTCTTAACTGGAGACTTTTAGAAATTAAAAGGATTCTGATTTGTAAAATCTCACACATACCCAACATGTCTCATGATCACTTTTCTTTTTTCCCAGTTTCCGTACACCACACACTGTCTAACACCCTCTTCCAGAAATTCCTGGCAACATTCATTATGATAATTTGTTAGGCACATATTCACTCCCTTCCCCCTCCTCTTGTTGGGGAGGAGACTTCCCGCCTCACTGATGATGGCCTGGGCCACGTGCCTTGCTTTGGCCAGTGGAATATTAGCAGATATAACCAGAGCAGAGGCCTTAAATTTGCTTGTGAGTTTTGTTGACCTCGTTTGTTCTTGTGATCTAGCATGAGAACACACCTGGGTATTTTCTGCTCCTTCCATCCCAGATCAAGGATACTTGGGGCAGAGCTGAACCCATTCACAGCCTGGGGCTAAGCCCAGTCAGCCCACAGCCTGAAGCAGAACCACCCAGCTAAGCCTTGCCCCCACCAGCCTACTTGTAGCCAAAACCAGATCCATGTGCATGATTTTTAGCCCCTGGGGGGTTGGGTGCTCTGTCCCTGATCAATGTGTCTCTTTGTACATTTTTCTCTCGTTTGTACTAATTCTAATTCACAAAAGCCCAAAAGAATGGCAGCCCCCTTTCAGAGGAGAAGGAAGGGAAAGAAATATGTTAGAGCAAAATCAGAATCTTCATTAAGGCACAGAGGGAAGAAAAAAGGCCGGAACTATTCATGTATTGATAATTTTTGAATTGTGAATAACACCCATGATAATAGCTACCATTTATTTGTTCTGTGACAGGCACAGTGTTCAACAGTTTTTTATAAACAGTTTATAAACCTGAACATATTTAACCCACTCAATATCCCAAGAAGTCAGAATAACTATCACAGTTTGATGGAAAGAAAACTGATGCTTAGGGAGGTTACATATCTTGTTAGAAGGTGCCAGAGTTGGGATTAAAACTCAGAAAATCCCAATAATTATTGAGCAACCTAGACAGTGAACCAGTATTAAAATGAAATACCATTCTTTAATATAATAAATTGGCAAAGATTAGAAACACTCTAATACTGAATATTGGCAAGAGAGCGGCATCTCATAAAATACAGGTGAGAATGTAAATTGGTGCTAACACTCTGGAAAGCAACCTGGCAATATTTATCAAGAACCTGAACATTTGCATACCCTTTGAATGAGTAATCCCACTTCTCTGATTATATTCTAAACAACTAATCAGAGATGCAGCCGAAGATGCATGTACAAGATTGTTCTTCAAGGCATTGCTTATCACAGTGAAAAATTGGAATCAACTGAAATGTAAAATAGTTGCAGAATGGTTAAATAGCTGGTATTGCTACAGGCTGGAACAATATGCAGCCATTAAAAATCATAATTTTGTGATGTGAGGAAAAGTTTGTGCTATGGTCTGAATGTTTGTGTCACCTTAAAATTCAAAAGTTGAAATCCTAACCCCCAAGACAATGGTATTATAAGGTGGGGTCTTTAGGAGGTGATTAGGTCATGAGGGTGGAGCCCTCATGGATAGGATTGGTTCCCTTATAAAAGAGGTTCCAAGAGAGCTCCCTCACATCTTCCTACATGTGAGGACACAGCAAAAAGATGCCACCTATGAATCAGGAACTGGGTTCTCACCAGACAACCAGTCTGCAGGCATACTGATCTTGATCTTCCCAGCTTCCAGAACAGTGAGAAAGAAATTTCTTTTGTTTATATACCACCCAGTCTCAGGTATTTTGTTACAAGCAGCCCAAATATGGACCAAGACAGTTTGCAATACACTCTAAATGGAAAAAAAAAAAAAAAGTAGAATATAAAACTGAATACATAATGTGACTCCAGTTTGGAGAGTATGCGTATGCGTTTGTGTGTAAGATAATACACTAGCGAGTAATCATGCGTTATTGCTGCATGGTAATTATCATTTTCTGTTGGATTTTTTTGTACTTTCTAAACATTTTGATATTTCTCAAATTTTGTAGAATAGCAAATATTACTTTTGTTCCTAGAGAAACATATTTAAAATGATTATTTGGAAAAACCAGCAACTGTTTTCCCTGTGGAATATGAGGACAGGAGTCTTTATCTGTTTTGTTCACTGATGTATGCCCAGAGTAGCACCTGGCTCCTCGTATGCGCTCAGTAAATATTTGTTGAGTGACTGAAAGGTACACCCTGCAGCATGTGCAGATCCAGTGTGTATGTTGCGTTTATCTATGGACTCAGAACCAGCCATCCCCAAAACAACAATCATTTTAATAGGCTCACGCATTCCGTAGAGAACTGCTCAGACAAGACACAGTGGGATGACTTCTCTCTCTCTCTCTCTCTCTCTCTCCGTGATATCTGGGGCCTTAGCTAAGAAGATGTGACTCACTGGAGGTGACTCCCAAATGTTAAGAGCAGGAAGCATCTGGAAGCTTCTTTCTTCACAGGTCTGGTGCCTGAATTCCCATTCAGGCTGTTAACTGAAGCAACTACACACACGTTGTGTCTCCGCCCAGCTTGGGCTTCCACAATGGATTCTGCGTGCGCAGAATGAACCTTTATTACACTAAGCCACTAATAGTTAGGGATTTATCATCATAGCAGAGTCTACCTTAGCCTGGACTAATACGATTTCCAAATACAGAGCTATGTCGTGTAATGAGAGGTACCTGAATTTACCTTGTCTTCTGGTCTTGGTCAGCCTGGAGACCCAGCCTGAGGAATGTCTTTCTGTTCCATCACGGGCAATCTGGAAAGCTGGGCTTCTGCTCAGCGCGGCACTTGAGACATACGCGACTCGGATGAGGGTGCCTGCCCTGCCATTTACGAGCCACACGCGTGGCCCTGGATAAGTTACAGAATCTTTCTGATCCTGTTTCTCATTTGCAAAATGAGAATGATGCTGACAGCACCTGTCTCAGGATTGTTGTGAGAATTGAATGGGATGAGGTATCTTTTATAAGGCACTTGGCAGGGCATTAGCACTTATTCAGTGTTAGTTGTTGAATTTATTCTATTAGTATACAGTGTCCATAATCTCCTGATCTGAAGGCTAGGATGGTGCAGCTATGCACAATTTAAAAAAAAAAAAGAAGTCATCATATCCACAGAGGATTTAGCATCTTTTGGATGTGATTAGGGCTAAGGGACAAGAGATAAAAGGAGGTATTGAACTGCTAAAGCCATAGATAACAATGGAGGAGAAAGACCTGCTCTTTTGATGTATTAAATACCTACTTATTTATATATACTGCCTGGTACCACAGGAGAACAGAACAGAGAAGGCAGATTTCATGCCGTCTCATAATTTGGAAAAAAAGACACTAAAACAGGGATGGGGCTATAAAATAGAAGCAGAAAGTAGCTCAAAAAAGCCCTTACCACGGGAAGCTTCCTGCAGACTTTGGCTGAGTGCCAAGCTCTCTAGCAGACTGTGCAAAAGGGCCTTGCGGGGCTGCCCAACGCAGCTCTTCCCCGCCCGGTCACGCCTTTCCCAAGGGAAGGCTGGAAGGTGAGAAGCTGGCAAAGGGAACCGAGTGACTGCTTGGGTGCCGTGCCCAGCACTGTGCTATGTGGGCTGGGTCACCCCAGAGGTCCAAGATACGGCTGCCAGGCCCAGTGGGGGGGAGGGGGGGGGGAAGAAAAGAGGAGCATGCAATTTTTGTGTTCATCACCATCACTCAAATTCGTAGGAGAAAATGTCTAAAAAGATTCTCTCTGGCTTGCATTTTTTCAGGCCGTTTAATTTTTTATTGTTGAGCATGAACAATGAAACGGAGTGGTTTCCTGTTTCTCTGCCCCCACTCCACTGCTGAGGAATTTGGGTTTAAACTGCCGGAGAGGAACATTTACATTCTATAAATTAACTTCACTAAAGACGCTTAAGCGTTTATGAAAACATTGCCATTTTATACTCAGCTCTATAAAATCTTAAAGAAAAAAAAAAATCCCAAACTGCAATGGGAAGCTAAACTGGCAGAGAATGCTCTACTCAGTGCAAACATGCCAACAGCTTTACAAATGAGGAATCTGCAACCGGGGTTAAGAGCCTGCAGATCATTTATCAGGGACAAAACAAAGATCCTTAGCCTCTGTACTCCAGTGCGTGGAGGCTCCCACAGGCTAAGAAATGCACCTCAGAAACAATAGACAGGGTTAACTCATTATACCCACATTCATGCTGGCAGCAGGGAATACTACTGCACCCCGTCTTGGGTGCCCCAGACAGGTATTTTGATGTAAAGCAGAGTTTGGCTTCAGGGAGTCCTGGGTTTAAATCCTGGTTTACCTGCTAACCAGCTAGTGACCCTGGACAGTGGACTTAATCACTCACAGGCTTGGTTTCCTTCTCTGAAAACAAAGGACAATCATAACAAATTCCCTTTGTGTCTTCACTTCTGGACAAACAGAATAAAGCAAACAAAACTGCAGAGGTGTTCCACTGTGTATATGTTCAAATAAATGTGTTTGGACACCCATTCCCCTTCCATCACAAAAAAGAGAGTTTCCCAAGAAAGAAAATGAGAAACTCTGGTTCATTTCCCCCTTTACCTCTTTCCCATATTTTTTGGACTACACCTGGGCCTTCTCTGGCGCTAGGGAGAAGAGGTCACAGCTAAAATCAAAGAGAGACTAAAGAAATTAATTTTGGTTTGTGATTCTGAAGGTGACGGTTTAAGAATCATTTTGACTCTTGACTTTATAGAATTTTCCCCTTAAGCGCTTACTTGAAAACCTGTGACCTCCCCATCCTGTAGTCCCCTAACCCCTAAACATGCAGACCGATCTCATTACTCCCTTAATGGCGGCGCAGCAGCCCAGGAGAACATACACTGGTGTTCTCTGACTCGGAGACCTAGACCCTGTTTTGTAGCCTAACTTCTTTGGACATCAGATTCCAGACCCCTACAAAGAGGGGATTAGAGCTGACACGGAAACTCGTGTTCACTAAAACTTAATAAAACATCCGAAGTGTTTCTAGTTTTTTGCACCTAATTGACATCTTTTCTGTCCATCAAAATTAGGTGGTCACCCCAATGGATCAACATCGTCTCTGAAGCTATATCCTGAACAGCACTTAGAGGAGGAGAATTTCCAAGGATGAATCCCTTATAACCATCACTACCACCGACATGCTATCACTATTTGCACAGTTTTACCTTTACTATGACACATTTATTTTCTTTACAAACTCAGTGGACAATGGCTTAGCAGAGCGGCATTCTCAGTTCCAACGCCTTTTTAGTGATGTTCTAGGCCAACACTTCCCAGTAGAACTTTCTAGGATTCTGTAAGTCTTTTCTACCTGTGTTGTCCAGAATGGTAACTACTAGCCATATATGGCAATAGCACTTGACAGGTGCCTGATACCACTGAGGAACTGAATTTTAAATTGAATTTAATTTTAAGTAATTTAGAATTAAATATAACTGTCATGTGGGGCTATTTGCTACTTTAATGGACAGCACAGCCCTAGACACTACCCACTTAGGACTTGTGCTGTCCAGTGGAAATATAATGAGAACCACATATGTAACTTAAATTCTTCTAGTAGCCACACTAAAAGAAAAAAAAAGAAAAAAGAAAGAGATAAAATTAATTTCAATAATGTATTTTATTTTTATTGACTATTCAGAATACTATCATTTTGGGACTTCCCTAGCGGTCCAGTGGTTAAGACTTCGCCTTCCGATGCAGGGGGTGCGGATTTGATCCCTGGTTGGGGAGCTAGGATCCCACATGCCTTGTAGCCAAACAACTGAAACATAAAACAGAAACAATATTGTAACAAATTCAGTAAAGACTTAAAAAAAAAAAATGGTCCACATCAAACAATTCTTTCAAAAAAAATACTATCGTTTCAACATATAATCAGTAAAATGTTAACGAAATATTTACACCCTTTTGTTTCATACTAAGTCTTCAAAATTCGGTGTAAATTTTATAATTACAACATATCTCAATTTGGGCTAGCCATATTTCAAGAGTTCAACAGCCACATGTGGCTAGTGGCTACCATACTGGACAACACAATGCAGATATTAGTGACTCTGAGGCTAACTTTTCTATCTTAACATGGGCATATTTACAGCAACTATAACCAAAAACATTCTTGTGTTTAACTAGGGAGGCTGAAGAATTTTCAACACAAAGTGTTAAACATAAACACCGAACTCGCCACATTTATTTTTACCAAAGTATGCATAGTAATGCAAAATATTTGGTGTTGCCTCTCCTTTCTAAAGATGTTTCTTGTTCTTTTGCTTTGTATTAAATAAATTAATTTCACTGACATGTCAATATTTACTGCTAATTATACAGGAACAATTCTACCATTTGAAGAAATGGAATGTTATTGTGAATCATAGAATTTGTAAGCTCAGTGCCCAATAATTTCCATAACAATAATTACCATTAGTGTAATAGGACACAATAGAAGCTGCTCCAGGAATAAAAATGTGTAATGAAAAAAGCAATCATTGAGAATCACTTAGCAGCAAAGTAGATAGCCAATAAGCCAATGACCTGATCAATGGGTATTAGGTACATTAAATGCAGAAGATGATTCAGAAGTGTCCATTAGCAGAAATTCTAACAAATAGATTACATAAAAATAATCAATACAGCTAGCTGACAATGTAACCTATAACAGTGGATCCGGAAGCAATTTCAAAGATTTGCATTGCTCACACTTGAATGCCTTTTCAAGTTGTACATTGAAAGCTACACTTCCTCCCCCCATCTTAAGCCCCCTCTTTAATGCTTTTTCTAAATTAGCTTGTTGTGTCATCCTTACCATGTAGTAATGAAAAATGGATAAAGGCAGTCATGTGGGTTTTCTGTCTCTTCAGAACACACCTTGCTGAAACATACTCAATATTTGCTAATGACTCTGGAGGCAAAAGCTATGACGGTACAGCCTTTGCTTTTGAAGGCAGAGGCAAAGAGAGAGGGAACTTGAGAGGGAGGTAGCATGAGGGGTGGGCTGGGGGGACCAGTTGTAAAGACTGGATGGATGCCTTTTAAACTCGGACAGGAAAATCATTTTGCTATGATTGTCCAGAATGTCAGCCTGGCTCCTGTGTTCTTGGAGGGACAGTCGTCTTGAAGCAGGATCTTATTTCCCTGCCCAGGGACTGAACCTAGACACCAGTCCGCCAGGGGCTAGAGGCTAGAAGCAAAATTCCCTGATTCTTACCCCGTTTGAAAGCAAAAATATTTCAAGGAGGAAAAAAAACACAAACCAGATACAAAGTTTATTATTAGAGACATAGCACAACATATGGGAGAACACACAGAGAAACAGTTTATTTATTTAAGTCAGAAGCAGGGCAGAAATACACACCCAGAGTGGAGTGTGGGTGTCCTGAATGAGGAGCACGGTAAAGAGGTGATTTAAATCACTTATATAGCACAGTCCTTCCGGGTCTTTCTTTACATTTGGCAGATTATCTTGTTTCTTTTTTTACACCTGACTGGTCCTAGGACCCTCCCCAAGATGCGAGCGCAACTTTTTGCTAAGATGGATCCCACCACAGAGGCCTGTGGGTGCATGTCCACACGTATTATGGGGTGGCGTGCCCTCCCTTTTAGACCCCCAATGAGTCTTCCTGAGTATGTGCAGGCAGGGAAGTTTTCCCTGACTTCAGGAGTGGGCCCCTTATCTATTTACTTGAGCAGAGCTCAGCTTCTGCCACTAGCTTTGTCCTTGGAGTGTCTGGGTGAGAACAGAGCTTCAGTTTCACTCCACTGGACAAACACCAGCTGTCCAGACCAAGAGCCCATCTATCTCCTACCTCAACTGCAGAAAGGGAAGCAAAATACAATTCCTGTGGCCTTGTACTCTGCCAGACTGATCGGAATCACTCCTTCCACTTTACAACAGTTTACGTAGTTTGATTTTGTATGTCCGATAAGCATTTACACATTACAAAGTTAGCTGATTGGGAGAAGACAGGATGCTGATACAGCTATTACGTATTATTTAACGGGTACGATGCTTTCGTTTGTTTCTCCGGCAGAAGCAAGATTTTGCTTTGCTTAGGAAAGCAAGCAGGAGTGGGCTATGAGCCATACTCGCTTGTGAAAGATGCACCCTGCCTTCAAGGAGCTTGAGCCCAGGATAAGGCAGGGATCCCGTGTCTGTTCTCTCTTCACTCTTCACCGTGTGGCTGGAAGGGAAGCACCGTGTGGCTGGAAAGGAGGGCTGTCGTTTACTGAACACTTACTTTGTATCAGGCATCATGCTAAGTACAGATTACTACTTTTACTGACATCTTCTTCCTGACAAAGTCATTGCTAGGGATGAGAAAAGTGCATCATTTTGAACACAGAGGGGAGAAAACCCTCTGCCCACCCCAGCAGCAAAATCCTAGAATCCCAAGATTCCAGGAGAAAATGTCAGCAGGGCCCTTTGATATTTTTTGTACATAATGAGGAAGTTAATCTAAAAGTGGTAAGGTGGGGCTGTTATTTGCCCCTTTTAATGCTAAAGAGATAGTACTGGTGTTACTGGGTGCCAGGATTAAGCCACTTAAAGTGAGATCAGTAAAATCTAGAAACACCATCCTTTCAAAGCAGCAAAGAGTATTAGGTGTCAAGTGGTACAATTTGAATACTTCTTTGGGGTAATTTCTGGAAAAGGGAAAGAACCCTTTAGTTATGCATGTAAAAGTAAACAACACGTCCACTGTTTTAAGAGAAACTATGAGATAATTATTATTATAAAAGTGATGTTAAAGTATAATATTTTTAAACTCATGACTCATACAAATATAAAATGAACACATGTCAAAGATTTTATTCCACTCATTCATTAATTAAGGAACCAGTAAGATGATACAATGTGTTCAAGGGAGAATTCAAAAAGCAGATACATACATGTAGAGGTTGATATAAATCTGTTTAATAGATGCAAAACTGGCTCTAAGGAGGGTGGTAGGGGCAATTTTCAAAATCTATTTGCATGTTGCGGTAGGAAGAATTTTGAGCTGTCTGCCCCCTGGTGTATACATCCTGTATAATCCCCTCCCCTTGAGTATGGGCAGGATTGTGAATATGACGGCTTTCTTCTCATGATTAGGTTACATTAGATGACAAAGGTGAAGTGAAGGGATTTTGCAGGTGTAATTAAATCTTTGAGACTCTGATTTAATCAAAAAGGAGATTAGCATGAGTGGGTCTGACCTAATCAAGTGAACCCTTAAAAGATACAAGTCCCTTCCTGAAGGAAGAGATTTGAAGCATGAAGATTCTGCTGGCCTTTGAGAGGCAAACTGCCAAGCAGTGGAGGGCACATGACAGGAAATGGCAGGCAGCCTCTAGAATCTGAGAACTGACAGCCAGCAAGAAAGCAGGACCGCAGATGTATAACTGCAAGATGAATTCTGGCAGCTACCAGTAAGCTTGGAAGAGGAACCCAAGCCCCAGAAGAGACCAGGTCAAGACCTTGATGTCAGCCTGCTGTGACCTTGGGCAGAAGACCCAGCTAACAGGCCTGGACTCCAGACCCACAGAAAATACAAGATAATAAATTTATGTTACGGTAAGTTGTTAAATTTGTGGTAGTCTGCTGAGGAGCAAGAGACACCTCTTACATATGTCTACAGAAAAGAATTATTTGCATTGGTATCGATTAGCTACCACTTACAAAGCTGTAAAACAGCTCAAGGCAATGAAAGGTACAGAGACCCCACAGAATCAAATAACCTGGAAGATAACACCTTGATTTTTATTGAATGTACCCAGTAATCCATTTGGTCCCTACTATGAGAAATGTTTCATTTGGTAAATTGCCTGTTTCACAGGCAATATTGCTTGATTTTGTTTTTTATTTGAAGAAAACCTTTTTTCCCTCCTGAAGAGATTTAGACTACACTTAACTTGTTTTTCTGGGCATATGAGGGGGTGAGGAGTGGCTAGCTACTGGGAATTACAGAGTGGAGACCCAAGAAAGCCGCAGAAAGCACCAGCAGGTCGGAGCTCCCTCACGCACTAGTCATGGCTGAGAAAACGGAACTGCGCAAAACCCAGCTTGAACTGTGAGGCTGATATTCTATGTGAAGCAAAAGTCACGGCTGATTCCAGCCAGTCACCCATTTATTCACTCAGTAAACAAATCCAGTGCCTACCTGATTCTAGACAGAGGTACACTGGTGAACAAACACCGTCAGGTCCCCAGTCTCACAGGGTTTACATTCCAAAGGAGGGAAAATAACTCAGATGTGGGGATCCATACTGAAAAGTTCCAGAATTTGAGAACTACACTGATATTTGACCATTGTGTTCAGCCACGAAGAAACTTCTGAGGTTAAAGGTTGAGCTCATACCTCTGTGGGAAGAGTTTCGGAGAAAGTTCAGTCGTTAATCATCCTGGTAAGAGTCAGATCCAAGTACAGAGAATGAGGCGAGGATGCTGGGTTCTTAGACAGGCATGAGGCTGGATACACAGGCGCCCACTCTGACAACGGCGCCCAGACTCCCGAAGAAATACAGACTTAATAAGGAATTGCCCTCGTGCGGAGGTCAACCCTTGGCTGCCACACAGAGGTTGCCCTGTGCCCTGCATAAAGAAATAGAGAAAATACAATAATAAATTAATGTTCTATTAAGCTGCCACGTTTATTTCTGTGGTTAGTCATAATGACAGCTAATACATACAAATACTTAACATTGAGCTGGTCTTTTTCCTAAGTATTTTACATATAATAACTTGTTTAATAGTCACAATAACCCAAAGTATTTTACATATAATAACTTGTTTAATAGTCACAATAACCCAGTGCGGTAGATACTATTATTATTCTCATGTTACAGATGAGGAAACTGAGGCAGAAAAGGGCTAAGTGATTTCTCCAAAGTCCCACAGCTAGTGAGTATGAGAGCTATGATTCACACCCAGACAGTCTGGCACCAGGACCCTAGCTCTTAACCCTCACTAGTCACCATCTTTGCAATAAGGGTTCTCTTCGACATGGACAGGAGTAGTTCTGCCTTGTACTTCTATTACCCCAACACTTCAGCATTCTCAATGGCTGTAGTCCATCTTCAGCTGTACTGTAGGAAAAGAAGGAATTTTTATATTTTCTTCTGGCCACAGTGTGGGGGGGCTGCTGATTGTACACCAAGTAAAACCAAGAGTCACTTTACCATTCTGGCAAACCTGTCACCTGTTAAAAAATGCTTCTTTCCTCATCCCTGAGCCGCATTTCTACTTTGTCTTTGAAGAAATGAAGTTTCTCCTCCGGGTATTCTGTCTTAGAAATATATACTGCTCATCTCCCCACTAGGATTCACAAGCTCTGTGATAGCGAATCCCTTGCAGCTGCCCACAAACAATAAGTAATACAAAGGATGACTGAGGGTTTCAAGTTTCCTGTTTACAGCCTCCATCCAATGGGGAGCTCTCTGGAGAAATGTAAGGCTGGCAACAAATTAACAAGGGTTCAGTTATTTTACAAGGGAGAACAATGGTTCCTCTGACCACTTTTGATTCATTCCATCTCTGGTTTCCATGGAGCGTCATAAAAGGATCTATGTGTGTGTCAAGAGAGTGGAGAAAGAGAAGTGGCCCGGAGCTAACAGGGGAAGAAGCATCCGCCTGGTGAGTCTCCGCGGAAAGAGAATATCTCCAACACTTAGTATCCAGTTCCTGTGCCGCGGCTGCTTTGCCTGGGTAATGACAATCAGATCAGGCCACACAGCCCTCATTCCAGCAGCCTTTTACTTCCCAGGAGATCTTTGCCCCAGGGTTCTGCTCCCTTTTTAGGCTTATTCTTGTCTCCAACTTCCCCCTTCTATCGCCCCTTTTATCGCCACCAGTTGGAAAAGCTGTATAAGAAGTTAGACGTGCCTGCCGAGCTCCTCTTGGAGGAAACAGTTGAAGAATTTTCTGGAGCTGACTCGGGAAGTTAGGGGCACCAGTGGCGGGCATCTGTGGCTTTCTGGCCACTCAGAATCCACTCCTTCTTTTCACAACTTCACCAGCCCTTTCCCTTTTCAATCAAGTGATTCTAGAAGGATTAGACCCTGGGGTCAGGAATAGAGCATGTGATTTAGGCCTAAGCCAATCAGAGCATTGTATTTCCTTGGCTGCCAATGATTGGCTCATTGATAATCATGTGACTTAATTAGCGCCAATTAGAGAGGCAACGAGACTTCCCCTGGGAATTCTGGAAAGGAGATTCTCAGTCTATCCTCGCTGGACTTGAATGAGAGGTGTGAGATTGGACACCTGGTAAGCATCTTCCTACCTGTAGCAAGCGCATGTCTGGAAATACTATCAAGTCGGGAAAAGAATGAGACGCTGGACCTTGAGGACAGTGCTTGAGCCCCGGAATCAGTCTATCTCTGAAGCAAGTCCTGTTTCCAGCCTCTCGATTACGTGATTCAGTAAATTTTATTTGGGCTCCTACTGTCTCGGGCTGGATTTTGTTGCTTGCAGCTGAAAGAGTTGTCTCTCTCCCACTAGGGGAAGTTGAGAGGAGGCGCCAAGAATGAGAGCTGCGAGGCGGGGAGTGGGGGCAGATCACAGCCCTTCAGCCGGGAGAGCAATTCTCACCCGAGGGTATTTGTCCCTTCACATTTATCATGAGAAGGCAGAAGCTGCAAAATATGTTTGTAGAGCCATTAACCTTTCCATTCCTTTCCATGTAACACTTGATGTTTTTATGGGGAAAAATCTGTCCAGTTTATTATTCAGGTGATTGCTGGACCTGCTTTAAAGTGACGGCAGATATGGGTTGAATTCTCAAAAAGTCATCCATGTCGTTTCGTTGGTCACCATGCCTTTTAAGTGTTTATGTTACCATCTCAATTACACCATCTTTTTAGCTCAGGGATGGTATACAAAGACGTTTGGCCAGGGGACCCAGAATCACCTGAATCCTGTCTTGGTCTACCAACCCCATTCTCTGCAGTGCCCCATGCAGGCAATAAGAAGCACTTTATTTTTAGAGAGAGCTTTGGTCCAAAACCCTAGTGCAAAGTCAGGAAGGAAGGATGGAACTCATGTTCTTTCTCCTCATTGTTCAATCCCAGTTCTCAGATATTCTCAGTTTGGATAGTCTCTGGCACTTGTTGACATGTGTTGAATCAGGTGTTCTGTTGTTGTGGTTTGGTTTGGTTTTGATTTTTGGTTTTTGACATACGTCAGAGAAGGAAAAGAGCATGGTGTCACCTTTGCCCAGAATATTTGCCCAGTTTCTGCCCAATTCCTATGTCAACAAAATTCAACTGAGTAAATTTTAAAGATCTTATTGGCTTTAGTCAGTCATTCAGGAATTGGGCAGCATCCAGTCTAGCAGCTGGAAAGGTGCTCCAATGCATTATACCAGGCAAGAGATTTTTATCGACCAAAGTGAGCAGGGGCAAGGAAGTTATACTGGGCATTTACTGATTGGGTAAAGCAGGGTTGCTTTCCTTACATGGAGCAAAAGGAAGCCTCGGAGAAGGTAACTTGTGTCAGGTAACTTGTGTTGAGCAGGAAAGCCCTGATTGGTTGACCTCAGTCTTCCTTTTCTGGGAGAACGGAGCCTCGAAACTCAGTTAAGTTTTGGTTTGCTGACGTGGGGCTTAGCATGAGCGACTCGATCTTGGGCTTCATCTGGCTACTTTAACACATGTCAGGCCGAGTCAGGAACTCTGAATCTGCTTCCAGGTGGAAGGATGAATGTGTGTCCAAGCAGAGAGAAAGTAGAGGGGTGGGGAGAGGGGAATGTAGGGCTGCCCTGCCATTCTGGCTGCAAGGAAGAGCGAGAAAAAGAGACTACACTATGTTACGTGTGCTATAACCTTATTCCCACTGAAATGTCACCTTTAGAAAATGTGAGCCAATAAGTGTCTTGGAACCAAGCAGATAGATACTTTCCTTATCAGAGGAGAAGAAGGCAGGAGGTAAAAAGAGAATTTCTGAAAACTTGTTCTTAATAATTACCATTATTGTATTAGTTAGGATAATGCTGGCTACAATAGCAAATCATCTCCAGAACTTCAGCGGCCTAACATAATAAAAGTTTATTTCTTGTTCATATAACAATCTAAAGTGGATACTTCTCACTGACAGACTGCTTTCCTACACTTAGTGCTTTAAGAACCCATGTTCTTTCCATCGTAAGGCTCCACTTGAAGGCAATAGTTTTCAACTTTTCACTGCACTTTTTAATTACCTGATGAGCTTCAAAAATGCTGATACATGCGCCCCCCACCCCAGAAGACTCTGATTTTTTTGGTTTAAATAGCAGCTTGGGCATCAAAATGTTTAAAATACCTCTCAGAGGAGTATAAAGTGCAATCAGGCTTGCACTAGGGCGTTGCTCTAGGGCAATGGTTTCCAATGCATGGTCCCCAGACTAGCAGTGTCAGCAACATTTGGGACTTATAAGACTTGCATATTCTCAGATCCCAACTAGGTCTGCTGAATAAGAACTCTAAGGATGGGGCCCAGCAGTCTGTGTTTTAACAGCCTTCCAGTTGATTCTGATGCATGTTCAAGTTTGAGAATCACTGCCCTTCAGCCCCAAAGTTCTCTGCATCCAGGTGGAAGGGAAGAGAGGGAGCTAGAAGGAACACTCCTGCTTCTTAACTACCTCCCAGTCTCTTGAGCCCAGCTCGAAGCAGAGAGGACTGGGAAATGGGACCCTAACTGGGCAGCCTGTGTCTGCCACAATCATACACTCTTATCTGCACTGTCCCTGAATTCCACACCGATTCAGGACTGAAGGAAAATGAAAGGCAATTCTAAGTTCTAGGTGTAACACAGATGGCCAGGGCTCCCAGGTACTAGGAGTGTGAGACTAAACAAAAATTTGTAGGAAGACACAGGTAAAGTATGTATGTTGATGTAGAGTAGAATAGGTTCATTTACATAGGAAAATTAACACATAAAAATTGCACGAATTTATATCATGCCTTGTAATAGTAATTTTTCATCAAAGTGATAAAATCTCTTAAGTTCTCGTTCTGACTGGATCTCTCACCTTCTACCCATTTCCTTTCCCTCAACAGCTCAATAGCAGCTCTGAGGCAGAGATGGAAGATTGTGGATCTGCTGGGACAAGGTTATCTCAGAAGCCAAACCAGAAAGAATATCCTAACCCAGGACTCCACTATGCGATAATGGAGGGAACAGAGACCTTAAAGTCAGGCAGTTTGGGGTTCATGTCCTGGCTTTGCCACTTCTTTCCTGTGTAGCCTCGGGTGAGACACAACCTCTCTGGGCTTCAGTTTCCTTTTCTCTGAAAGACATAAAAAGTCCTGGCTTGTAGAATTATTGGCATGACCATATGAAATAACATAGGTAAAAGTACTTTAAAAATCTTAGCTGTTTTAATCCCCATTTTGGTTGCCTTGTAATGACAGAAAGAAATCAGGCCATTCTTATCCTTGACAAGCCACATACAGGAGAAACAGATAAGATGCTTGAGATTGTCTGAGGGTGGCTGAGTATAGCCCATTCTTATTAAAGGTACTTATAGTGAGAAACCATTCAGGTCAGGCCTGCCTTTCCAGTCTGCCTCGTTGGCAAGGCGGTGGGCCCCGGGCTTTGTCTCTTATGTGTTCCTTGTGGTTTCTATCTGCTCTGGCTTTGGTGGTTTGTTTCATTCATACTAGATGCCAAGGGGACGATATGGTCCAGGGAGCTGAGGAACAGACTGGATATCTGGGGACTTTGTGACACTTCAAAAAGTGACTCAGCCAGTGGTACAGAGAAAAGAGAACACATCATCCATTTGAGGGCAGAGGCAACTCTGGCCATCTGAACGCTTGAAATTTATACCATCCTCTTGAAACTAAAGGCTGATTTGCGCTCCATGATTCTTTAGAGTTCAAGTGGCCAGGGAGGGTTTAGAGAAGGGATGACAGCAGGCAGTTACTGACACTTACAGTTTTGTGTGTCTAAAATAAAATGGATAGATTCTAGATGCTTTCAATTCCAGATCTCAGAGTCAGTTCAGAGCTCATAACAATACAATGACAAATGTAATAAACTCGTATACGTAGAGTGCTTTCCAATTTACAGACCATTTCATACACTGTAAGAAAGCTGATTCTTTCTATCTCCTGGGGGCACGTATGTTATCACACTTATGTGTCTTTGGTGGCACGGAATACAAACCCACTCAGGGTACCAGTTGCATGTGTGAGAGTCAGACGGCATCACTGTGCCTTTCTAAGTACTACAGCCCTGAATCAAAGTAGTGTTTTTCTCCCCAGTCTTGCCTGAAGCTGAGGCTTGGCAATCAAGTCTTGCTGCCAGCTTTACAACATGGTTGGGATGGGGTGAGCGCTACAGAATTCACGTGAAAGGTAATCCACATTCCCTCTCTTGCAGCTGCCCTTAAATTTACAAGGAAACATTCCTTCTAGGAGTCTCTGGATATTGGACTAAGATTGTCACATGCCATTAACACAGTTCAATTCTGCAACCTCACTGATTGGAAAACCTGATTCAATATTGCAAGCTTGTTTTTGGCAACTGCACCAGCATCTTCCCAAAATATATGAGTTGCCCCTGACAGATGGTCTGAGATGGGCCCAGGGAGGCTGTTGACAGATATCTTGAGATGGATCTTATTCCATTGACATATCTGAAGAATGTCCCCTGGGAAATGTCTTCACAGGCCTGGAGGCTGACAGAACAAGACGGAAGCCCTTCAAGAGAATTGCCAATAAAGAGACTGAAAATGGGCACTACCTTCCGGAGGTAATTTGGCAATATGTACTGCCAAAACATTCATACCCTTTGGGCTTCCCTGGTGGTGCAGTGGTTGGGGGTCCGCCTGCCAACGTGGGGGACACGGGTTCGTGCCCCGGTCCGGGAGGATCCCACATGCTGCGGAGCGACTAGGACCGTGCGCCACGACTACTGGGCGGGCGCTCTAGAGCCCGCAAGCCACAACTACTGGGGCTGCGCACCTAGAGCCCGCGCTCCGCAACACGGGAGGCCACGGCAGTGGGAGGCCAGCGCACTGCAACGAAGAGTGGCCCCCGCTCGCCACAGCTAGAGAAGAGCCTGCACGCAGCAGCGAAGAACCAACACAGCCATAAATAAATAAATAAATAAATTTATTTATTTAAAAAATTCATACCCTTTGACCCTGTATTTGTCTTCTCAAGTTTTAGCTGAAAGTGCTGCTGAGACGTGTGCACAAAGATTTATGTATAGAGACTTCCACGGCAGCATTAAACATACAGAAAATCTGCTTATCCAAAACAATTTAACTCCTCCCTCTTTCTATAGCATAAATACCTCTGTAGGCTTAAAATCAGGGATATAAAACTAACCCCCGGATTGCACCAATTTAGCAGATTTTTTTTTTTGAAGTCTACTGACTGTTCTTTAAGAACATCTAATTTAAATGTAACTCAATCCACTGGAGAGAGGGAATAAGGGATTAAAAAAAAAAAAAACGGTGGAAAATCTCTTAAGCATTAGGAAGCAGCCACAGTAGTAAAAATATTTCTGTGATGGATGCAAATATGAAATTGAGGATGACAGTACCACACGAGAGACTGTGGCTAGACACTGACTTGATGTCCGTGGTGACAGTGACCTCAAAGGAAATTTAGGAAAGTATGAAAAGTCAGTATTTAAAAATCAAAATCAGAATTGATTCAGAAAACAAATCTACTGTCTTCTAAAAACAATGCCAAACCTGCAGTTGTTTTAATGAGACCTGCCTCACACAATTCAAATCAAAATATTACTTTCATCAGAGAATTATCTGCATTCTTCCATAAAATAGCACAGGAAATACGTTACGAAATTACTTGCCAAGGTCAAGAAAACTCATAATCTTGACAAGAGGGGGGAAAAAAAGAATAATCGTGCCTCTGTCTACACTGGTAGCTCTCAACTGGGGGGCCTTTTGCCCCTTAGGGAACATTTGGCAATGTCTGAAGACATTTTTGGTTGTCACATCTTGGGGGAGTGCGGTCGGGAGAATGCTATTGGCATCTAGTGGGGAGAGGCCAGAAATGCTGCTAAACATCCTAAACATCCTTTGCTGTGCACAAGACAGCAAAGCACTGTGTGGCCCGAGACGTAAGTAGTGCCAAAGTTGAGAAACCCTGGTCTAGACAGTGGCAAATGATCGTGGAAGAAATGACCGAATACAGAACCCCTACCGTTCTGTTCTCTATTGGGGGTGGGGGGTTGATAGTGGGCGAAGGGCTAAGGGAGGGACTCGCTCCTCCTCCAGTTCCACCTGTACCGGGCCTGAGGCCAAGGGAAGGATGGCTCCCAGCTCCTGATGGCTGAGGCCTCAGTGCATCTTCCATTAGGACTAAATGAAAGAATTTAAATCTGGTAAAATCTCGATTTTACTGGAATTTGTATAGGCAAAGCCCCCAGTTTTGCAGACTTTTTTTTTTTCTTCTTCTTCTACAAGGAAAAAAGAGCAAAATACATGGAAGAAGAAGCTTATTCAAGGAACTTCAAAAACATGGCCTGGGGTCAAGTACAAATTCTACCCAATCTCCTGTTTTGTTTTCTGGACAATGGGAATTGGGGTCCAGAATGTTTAGCCTGAGGTCCAGGCTGACCTGACTATCAGAGAAGCATTAAATCACATTCACAGTGAGCTGTGCTTCTTAGAGCAGGAAATGCAACTCACACCTTTCAGTAAGATTTCAACATCAAGCGTTGATGGGAAAAGTATTTTTTGCGTAACTCCGGGATAACCTGGAATCTCCCATCCCCTGGACATTTTGACTAATTGGAGTTTTCCTGTGGTTTACATTCCCCCAAGATGTTCTTGACATTGGCAAGATTTACAGGAAAAGCTACTGACAGTATTACAAACTCCAATCCAAATCTTCCCTTTCTACATTTTATGTCTGTTATGTTGGAATGCATCAAAATAAGCATGTGACATTTCTCCATAATGAAGAAAAACAAGTCAGCTGCTTTGTTTTTTAAATCTAAATAAAACTAAGAAAACAGTCACTAGGTTGAGAAAAGTTAACTGGCCTACAGAACAGCAGCAGGAGAGGATAAATATTTGGTTCCGATTTGCAGCATATTCCAGATGGGCAGCTTTATGTGTCTGTGACAATTTTGAGTCTGGAAAGTTTGATCTAAACATCTGCATGATTGTCTTTCTAGGAACAAGCCACACTGAAATGTACAGTTTTGCCTGATTCTCCCTAATCTCATTCTGACAGGTTCCCATACAAGCTGGAAACAGCCGGGACAAACTCTTCTCCAACATTATTGCTAATTGGCAGCAACAAGACAGCCTGTGAGTTCGAGTATGTGAAAGATAGGGGAAAACAAAAACAAAAACAGCTCTAAAGTGGGCTTCCCTGGTGGCGCAGTGGTTGAGAATCTGCCTGCTAATGCAGGGCACACGGGTTCGAGCCCTGGTCTGGGAAGATCCCACATGCCACGGAGCAGCTGGGCCCGTGAGCCACAATTGCTGAGCCTGCGTGTCTGGAGCCTGTGCCCCGCAACGGGAGGGGCCGCGATAGAGAAAGGCCCGCGCACCGCGATGAAGAGCGGTCCCCGCACCGCGATGAAGAGTGGCCCCCGCTTGCCGCAACTGGAGAAAGCCCTCGCACGAACCGAAGACCCAACAGCTCTAAAAACTCCAGTCAGCTTTAATTAGTCAAGAAAAATCAACAGCTTAAGAATGTACACCTACTGTGATAGTCAGAACTATCACACATGGTTACCAAGTGTTTCTAGGTCCAGCTACGGCTCTTGCACCTGTCACTTACCTTCTCTGGCTTTTGGGTTTTCCGCCTTTATAAATAAGGTGCTAAAAATTGTTGTCCTCTGTTTCTCCCAGATGTGGGAATGATTAGTTTAGAAAAATGCAGAAATATCTTAATAGACCTGGTGCTAGGCGGTCATCCTCCCTGTGTCTCTTTCCCGGAATATACAAATGATTTGATATTAGCATACCATAATATCATATGCTATGATATTAGCATATTTGATATTAGCATACCATAATATCATATGCTATGATATTAGCATATTTGATATTAGCATATTATAAATACTCACAATAGCCAGAGTCAAAAGTCCATTAATCAGAATCTACCTAACGGGACATCCAATCAAGGCACATTTTTTTTTCTCCCCTATGACAACGTGAAATAGTGAAAACATCATTAGCTGTGGTTCCCCTCACATCAGGGTTTAAAATCTTCCTCCCCTTAGCAAAATCAGTCAGCTTCTCTGAACTCTGCTTCCTCATTTGTAGAATGGTTTTACAGTGATTGCAGAATATGTGGTGAGGATGGAGTAAACAATGCGTGGAGAGCAAACTGCTGGAGCTCAGCATGTGTTAGTCCCATTCCCTGCCTCTCCCGCCCACAGCACCGCATGCACCACTCGCACTTGACTTGTCGTCCTTCCTGCGAAGTGTTTTGTCTGAATACTTTCTTAGGGAAAAGAATTAAAGCTTTAGAAACTGAACCAATAGTTAGGATGGACTTCAAACAAAGGCAACTTTTGTAGCAACTTCTGGGGTGAACTTATGACAGGTATGACTCATTTTCTTCTGTTTTCTGCACACAGAGCTCTGACTAATGAGAACTGAAAGTTCTTAATGATGACCCTAAAATGCCACAGAATCCTTAGTCACCCCGGAAAAGGGACGCTGTGCTCTCATGTATGGGTTAGGACTCTTTGGCTGCAAGGAACATAAGCTACTTCAAGCTAGCTTGGATCTGGATTTGGGTGTGTGTGTGTGGTGGGGGGTGGATTTCAAGGGGACTTATGGAGCCAAAATGTGTGTCTATGTCTCTCTGTGTATCTATTTCATTTTTACCGTCCCAAACATCAGCTTTTCACATCCCGAATGACAGACAGACAGCTGGCTGCCTGACAATTCTGGAGATTTTGTGTTACAGGCCCAACCATGTGAAGAAACTGATGCAATCAGATGATGCCCCCATTCCAGATTCCCAGGGAAGAGAAGCTGATTGGTCCAGCTGGTGTCCACTGTATACACTTCAGCTCCAATCATCTGTGACCAAGGAGGCAACAGCCCATTGTACAGACATGGATGCTGAGGCTTACTCCTGCCCTCCTGAGGATGGGGATAAAGGAGGAGGTCTCAGAGGGCAGGAGAAGAGGAGTGTCACCGTGTGGAGGCACCAAAGATGTCATTCCACTTTACATAGTAGAGAAAAAAGGGGATTAATGTTTCAGAATAATTTTCAATAACCAAGGTCACAATCTAAAAGGTTTTCTGCACATACCACGGTTAAGCCAAAAATTCAACTTAGCTAAACATATTTTGTTCTGCATCCCAATTGTTGCAGACACAGATGGTTGCCCACCTAACAGCCTGTTCCCCTTTCTGCTTAACTGGCAGGATCCCACATATATTTGGGTGTCCATTCCTGCCTCATATCAGTCATAGAAAGCTTGCCCTATCCCTGTGTTTAGAAGTAAATTAGTCTAACGGTTGCATTGTGATCCCTTTTGGCTTAGACATAGGCATATGACACAATTGTGACCAATAAAACATGATGATGAATCTTCCGAGAGGCCTTCTGCAAAGATATTTTTCTCACTGATAAAAAGAAACTCACAGGAACACTTCCTATCCATCTAACACTTTAGTATCTGGATGTGAGGCCTGGAACTGTGGCAGCCATCTTATGACCATAAGGGGACCTAGCATGAAGATAAGAGAGCAGAAATATGGAAAGAACTTGGGCCTTTGATGACCCATTTGAGCAAATGAGTTAACCCACCTGGGACTGCTTTACCTCTGGCATTCTGTTTTATTTTATTTATTTATTTTAAAAATGGAAGTATAATTAACATATAACATTATATTAGTTTCAGGTGTGCAACGTAATGATTTGTTGTTTGTTTATATTGTAAAATGACACCACAATGAGTGTAGTTAAAATCTGTCACCATACATAGTTTAAAATCGTTTGCTTTTGATGAGAGCTTTTAAGATCTACTCTCTTACCGACTGTCAAATATGCAGTTTGCTATTATTAACTGTAGTCACCATGTTGTACATTACACCCTAGATTGTTGTTACTTGATAAAAGAAGTATAGTTTAAATCAGTTATTTTAAATTTTTTGTTACTTGCAATCCCAAACGTCCTAATTGATGCACCTCGTAATTAATAGAAATCACAAAGCCACAAATAAGACATACTTTAATAAAAGCTGACAATAGCTGGAGAATAATTCCGAAAATGCTTAGAAGAAGGTGTCCCTTAGGCAATATTGAAATGGATAGCCAAGAGATCATGAATCATTTCTAACACTCCCAGAGCCTTACCAAGACACAGCATTTTGCAAGCAGACCAACATTATTTTTTTATATTTATAAAAAGCAACTCAAAGAAATTATTTGTTTAGAGTAGCTTTTTTATGCTTCAAAGTCTTTGCTCCTGTAGATGTGGAGTTGGACAAGTTTAAAGTGGTTTCACTGTGCATTCTGCTTGCTTGAGTTTGATAGGCCATGTTCACATGACAGGTCTATCCCTGCAGTGGATGTCTGGGATGCTTTGATGTGGGCTGCATTCGGACAGCCTAATACTAGGGGAAAATGTGCTGAAATTGAACAAGATTGCTTTCTGCCCAGCTGTTCTCTGAAGGCTCAGACATTTTTAGCACTGAGCTAAAAAGCTTGTATTTGTTTTGACGGTCTTGGCAGGGAGAACAATGGTTGATTATCCCAGCACTTTACTAACAAATAAGACTGCCTCCAGCAGAGATAAAATATGGGTCTTGACTTGATTGCATTTCATGTCCAAGGGAATTATTTTCTTTTCATTCTGATGCCCTTTCATTATGCAATGTACCTTTTTCTTTCTTTATCCTTGCCCCACGTGGTAACCCATGGCTTTCACTCTGAGAAGGCTGATTCCCAAAATCACCATGGCAGGGTGGTTTGATCAGCATATAAAACATGTATTTTCACTTCTCTAATTTTTGGAAACTAATTTTTTTGTTTGTTTTTGGTTCTCCAGATTTGTATGGTTAGTTTCTTCTCTAATTTTCTGTCTGCTTGCTTTTGGCATTTGTTTACGTTGCTGCGACTGTTTCAGCATAGAGAAGTCTCGGATTTTACATCACAGCTACATTTAAAAGGTCTATCCCAGGTGTTTTCTTCACCCATACAGAGAAGTGCTTTACCCAGAACAATCGTGTTTTCTTCAGAACAAAGGAACTTTTAAATAGTTTTATGAAAACATTTCTATTTTTCCTTTATTATTTTCTTTCCAAAAGGTTTTAAGAATTAAATATTTTGTAGGTGTAACATATGCAGATAAGGGTACGGCTCAATGTATTTTCATGAAGTGAACACACAGACGTAACCATTGTCCCCTCAGGCCCACCCAGTCATCACCTCCCCACTCTATCACCGCCTGCCTCTCCCCAAAGGTAACAACTGTGCTGATGTCTGTCATCAGAGAGGAATTTTCCCTCTTTTTGCTCAAAATTATGTTTATATGATTCAATTGTGTTATCATGTATAGTGGTGATTTCTCCATTTTTACTGCTGCATACTATCCCATTGTGTGAATACGATGCAATTTATGTTGATGGACATTTGGTTTGCATCTCTTTGGAGCTATTACAAATAGTACTGTTATCACATTTTTGTGGATGTCTTTGGGTGAATATATACACATATATTTTTAGTTCTGTATACTGAGGGGTAGAATTGCTGGGGGACAAAGCACAAATATCTTTACCTTTGGTGGATTGTCCCAATTTACACTCCCACCAAAGGGATGTGAAAATCCAGTATTAATTCAAATCCTTGCCAGCACTTGGAATTATTGGTCTTTTAATTATAGCAATTCTGTTAAGTGTGTAGCGGCATCTCATTGTGGTTTTATTTTGCATATTCATGATGACTAATGAAATTACACAACTTTTATCTTTATTGGCCAAGTCAGATATTCTCTTCTATGAAGTAACCTTGCACAATTTTTGTCCTTTTTCTAATGTGATATATATATATATATATATATATATATATATATATATATATATATTTGTTATTAATTTGTAAGACTTCCTTATTATAGAAAAGAATTCTTTGTTGGATATGTATATTGTAAATACATTCTCCCATTCTGCAGATTGCCTTTTTACAGTCTCATGGAATCTTTTGATAAATATAAATTATGAATGGTTTTAAACTTTTTAATTTGAAATAATGTTAAACTTACAAAAACTTTAGACTTGCAAAAATAACAGAGTTCCTGTGTATCTCTCATCCAGCTTTCCCTAAGAGTAACATATTCCATATTACATAATGATAGTGCAATTATTGAAGCCAGAAAATTAATATTGTCACAATTCTATTAACTAATCCAGAGACCTTAATCTCATTTTGCTAATGGTCCACTACTATCCTTTTTACAGTTCAGGATCCAATCCAGGATTCCCACATTGCCTTAAATTGACATGTCTCCTTGGTCTCTTCCAAGCTGTGGCAACTCCTCAGTCTTTCTTTGTCTTTTATCACCTTGACACTTTTGAAGAATTATTTTGTAGACTGTCCCCCAATTGGGTTTGTCTGATGTTTTCTTATGATTATCAGCACTATTTTAAGCATTAGTAACTATAAACATGATATCTTTAAGAAGTTTTGGTTTATTGGGGTTTTTTTGTCACCCTATTTAGCATTCAGTTTTGAATTTTGATAAATATTTACAGTCATGAAACCACTACCACAATCAACATATAAAACGGTGTCATCAACCCCCTAAAATTCCCTCATGTGCCTTTGTAGTCAGCTTATTCCCCCCAATCCCAACCCTTGACAACTACCTGTTTTTAATCCCTGTAGTTTTGTTTTTTCAGAATGCCATATAAATAGCATCATACAACATGGAGCCTTTTGAGTCGGGCTTTCTTCACTTAGCATAATGTATTTGAGACACATTCATGTTGGTATATCAGTAGTTTGCTCCTTTTCATTGCTGAGTAGTATTCCATTGTGTGGATGTATCACAATTTGTTTATTTATTCACCAGTTGGTGGACATTTGAGTTGTTTCCAGTTCTAGCTATTACTAATAAAGCCATCATAAAAATTTGTGTATAAGTCTTTGTGTGAGCACAAGCTTTAATTTCTCTCAGATGAATACTAGGCATGGAACTACTGGGTCATATGGTAAGAGTATGTTTAACTGTATGAATAAGTAATTGCCAAACAGTTTTTCAAAGTGGCTGTGCCAGTTTGCATTACCACCAGCAATACCTAAGAATTCTGGTTTCTCCACATCCTTGGCAGCACTTGATATTGTGAATTTTTTGCATGATTAGTTGAGATTATGTATTGGGCGGGGGGGTGGGCAAGAATACCATGGATGTGATGTTGTGCTTCTCAGTGCATCAGATCAGAAGGCACATATATTAATATATCTTATTATGTCCAGGTTGACTTTGATCAATTGATTAAGGTGGTGTGTGCCAGGATTCTCCAAAGTAAAGTTACTGTTTTTCCCTTTGTCAATAATAAGTATCCCCTGGGGAGACACTTTGAGACTATGCAAATACCCTGTTTCTCATTAAACTTTCACCCACTAATTTTAGCATCCCTTGATGATTCTTGCCAGCAATAATTATTACTATGTTGTTTGCCTGGTAGTAATTTTCTACTTCTATAATTCCTTCCAAATTTATTAATTGGAAATTCTGCTGTAGGGAAGGGCTGTCCTTTTGCTCCCGTTTATTTATTCAACTGTATTAATATGGATTCATAGATACTTATTTTATTCCATGGGTTATATTCCTTTTTTTCATATTTATTTTATTCCTCAAATTGCCCCAGATTTAATCAATGTGAGTTCTTTCAAGTTGGCTCTTGTGCCTTTTCTTTTTTTTTTAAATTAATTAATTAATTTATTTATTTTTGGCTGGTTGTGTTGCTGTGCGCAGGCTTTCTCTAGTTGCGGCGAGCGCGGGCTACTCTTCATTGCAGTGCGCGGGTTTCTCACTGCAGTGGCTTCTCTTGTTGCAGAGCACGGGCTCTACGTTCATGGGCTTCAGTAGTTGTGGCACACGGGCTCATTAGTTGTGGCTTACGGGCTCTAGAGCACAGGCTCAGTAGTTGTGGCGCACGGGCTTAGTTGCTCTGCGGCATGTGGGATCTTCCTGGACCAGGGATTGAACCCATGTTCCCTGCATTGGCAGGTGCATTCTTAATCACTGCACCACCAGGGAAGTCCCGGCTCTTGTGCCTTTTCAACGTCACCCACCTTTTTTTTTTTTTTCCCTTTGCAGTCCCTTCCTTTCTGGTTCCATATTATGCTCCATGCTCACCTTGTATTTTCCCTGTCCAAACCCTAGACTCAATCATTTTTCCAAGGATCCTTGAATTATAGGTTGGTATTTAGAACCAAGATCTTGGCACTAGGTGTGCTCATTGCTACTGGGGTGTCATTGCTTCTAGGCCCTTTCAACAGAAGGGAATAAGAAGTATATGTAGGTAGGTATACATCAAATACACACACATCTATGTATATGTGTGTGTGTATATTAAAAGCCATGAACTCATGCTAATACTATAGATTCTATCCAACACCACAGGGCTCATTTGACTCTTCCCATTTCTCTAATTTTTATCTTCTTTCTCTGATAGTGGAAAACCCAGCTGTCATGACCTACAATGTATTTACTTATTTGTTCAAATGTCATACACGCATAAATTAGTTTCAGAATTCCTAACCCATACTTATGAGGAACACTAGAGTACAGTATTTCTACACAGTTCTTTTTATCTTTAGCTTTACAGAATATAATCATCATCCTGTTTTCCAAAGTAACTTAAGTTAGTTCTTTTCTTCTCCCCCTTTAGTGGGATTATGTTATTCAAGAAGTTGTTAAAGTAGTCATATTTATCAATCCACCAGGAATTGACTTTTGGTACCCTTTTATTACAATATAACATACATAGAGAAAAGTATACAATTCATGAGTGTACAACTTGGTGTATTTTCACAAATTGAACATCCTTGGTAACCAGCACCCCAGAAGCTCTGTCATGCCCACTCCAACCACTATCCACTCATTATGGTAACCACCATGTAACTTTGAACACAATAAAGTCTGTTTTATACACTTTATATAAATAGAATGATGTATTATGTAGTTTTCTCTGTCTTTGGCTCAACATTCTGTTTGTGAGATTTATTCATGTTCTTGAACGTGATTGTCATTTGTTTGCTGTCATTGCTGCTTAGTATTCCATTATGTGAATATACAACATTTATTTACAGTGTTAACATTGACAGGCATTCGAGTGGTTTCCAGTATGACACTGCATGTGGGCTAGTATGACAGTACATTCTTCACATGTCTTTTGAGGAGCATATGAATGCATTTCTGTTGGATATCTTAGCAGTAAAATTTGCTGAGTTATAGGGTTGCATATGTTCAACTTTCATAGATACCTTCAGTTTGCAGTCCTGTAAGCAATATACAGGATTATAGTTGCTCCACATCCTAGCCAATGCTTAGTATCATCTAGCTTTTTAGTTTTACTCATTTTGGTAGATGTGATGCACACTGGAGTTTTGGTTAGCATTTCTCTGATGTCTAATAAACTTGAGCACTTTTTCATAGGTTTATTGTCCATTTGGCTAACCTCTTTTGTGAAGTGTCTATTTAATTCTGCTATTTTTCCATTGACTGATTGACTTGTATGTTTGTTTACATTCTTGTTGATTTGTAGGAGTTCTTTATATCTTCTGAATACAAGTCCTCTTTTTGAATTACGTATTATACATAACTTATCCCACTCTGCGGACTTCCTTGGCACTCTTTCAATCGTATTTTCAGAAAAATAAAAGTTCTTCATTTTAACATAGCCCAATATCCTTTATGTTTAGCACTTTTTATGTCCTGCTAAAGAAATATTAACTACTCCAAGGCACAAAGAGGTTCTCCTACTTTTAGAAATTTTTGTTTTATGTTTCAGTTTAGATTGCAATCACCTAGAATTGTTTCTTATGTGTAAAGTAAGGATCAAGATTTATTTTTTTCTTCCTGAAAGATTTCTAATTGCTCTAGAACAATTTATTTTAAACAAATATGTTTTTCTAGTTTATCATAAATTAAGTGACCACATACATGTGTATCAATTTCTGGACTCTACATTCTATTGTTTTTGTCTATTTGTATATTTTTTACAATAATTCTACACTCTATATAACATTATAGGTCTTGATACCTGATACTGTTAGTCCTATAGGTCTGTTCTTCCTCAATATTGTTTTGGCTATGCTTAGCACTTTGCATTCCCATATATTTTAAAATCAACTTGTCAATACCCACCAAACACACATACTCTCACACAAAACAGCAGGGGTTTTGCTTTGGCTTGCACTGAATTTATAGATCAATTTGGGAACACTGTCATCTTTACAATATTGTGCTTTCCAATCCATGAAGATGGTATATCCCTCCATTCATTTAGGCTTTCCATAATTTTTTCCTAATTGTGTAAGTTATCTTTTTGTTATTTGTCATTCAATTGCATTGTAGGCCAAGAACATGCTTTGTGTGATTTAAATTCTTTTAAATTCATGGGAATTTGCTTTGGTCATGTATACTGTTAATTTTGGTAAATATTCCATGTTCACTTGAATAAAATTTATATGCTGCTGTTGTTGACTATGGCGTTCAGTGTAGGTTAAGCTTATTAATTGTGTTGTTCTATTTATTGATTTTTTTTGTCTACTTTATCATCTACTGAGAAATAGACTTATCTATTTCTCCTTTCAGTTCTGTTAACTTTTGTTTCATATATTTTGAGGCTATATATTACATGCATGAAAATTTAGCAGTGTTATGCTAAACAGAGTTAAATCAATCCTGGTGCACTGACTCTTTTATCATCTAATAGCATTTCTTTCGTAATATTCACTTTGTTATGTATAGCTACACTATCTTTGTTTTTCTTAAACATTTGTTTTCTTGTATGCTATATTTTGTTCCATTTTTTACAGTTAACATTCCTATGTCCTTATATTTAAGGTGTGTTTCACATAGTTGAGTTTTTAAAATTCAGTCTAACAATCTTTAAATTTTAATTGAAGTATTTGGTCCATTTACACATTAGTGCAAATACTGAAAAATTATATATTTGGTTTAAATCTACATCTTATAATTTTCTCCTCTTTGTTCCACTTCCTTCCAATTACTTAAGCCTGTTCAATCATTTCATTTCCACCCTCTATTATCTTTTTAGATATTACATCCTTTTATCTTTTTAAAGTGGTTTCCCTAGAAATTACACCATACATTCTTGACTTAAAACAGTTTAATACAAATTAATGCTTTTGCTACTTCCTGGACAATGCAAGGACTTTAGTAGAATACTTTAACTCCATATATTTCCTTCCACTCAGGTAGGTTTTGGAATATAGTTTTGAAGATGATAAACTACTAGTTTTCTAGGCAAAAAGGCAGGAGGAAGACATTGCACGTAGTAAGAACAGCAAGTCTGGGTACTGACTTTGCCCTCTCCCATCTGGCCCATTTTGTTTTTTCTCTGTGACCCATGAGCTGACCTCTATGACTACATCGCCAAGCAGCCTTGCCCTCTGGCTTCCTGTTTTGTAGCCAATGAGAGGCTCTGCAGGAGAGTGCAAGGTTAGAGCAGTTGGAATACTTATTTGCTCCCTCCAAGCCTACTATGATTTTGACAGCAGCTACACACTGCCCGCACGCCTCCGACCCACCAGCTCCTGTTCCAAGCTCTGACTCCCACCAGGCTCTGCTGGTATGACTCCTTCCTCCTGCTTCTTCAGACCTTTTCAGGTAACAGCTCCCTGCTGTTGCTGGTCCCTGGGTGATTCACTGTACTTATTGCTTCCCCTAGATCAACTCTTACCTTTATTCATAGTCCCTAGGGTAAACTTCCTGCAAGGAAGTATTTTTCCTGTTTAACTCTTGATGTTGATACATGGAGGAGAGGCAAGGAGAGGGTATTCAGAGGAAGAAGCATAGTTTAATGTGGTCTGACCATGGGGTTGAGATGAGGGAGGCCCAGAGACAAGCCTGGGAGTGAAGATGGGGACTTATCATGAGGGTCTGCCCAGTCCAGTCTGGACTTCACCCTGTGGGCCGTGGGATTCACTGGTAGTTTTTAAAGAGTGACATGGCCAGGGTCACTCAGGTGTAGCAGAATAGAGGAGGGACTGGGAAGGAAGGGACTGACACAGAGAGACTGGTCTGAAAGCAGTTGCAATAATATTCCACATCCAGTGGCTGCCCAGTGTAGATAATCAACCCCAAACTCCTAATGGTGGTCTACAAGGCTCTGGCTGATCTGGCCTCTGTCTACCCGTCTGACCTCAGCTATGCATTCCCCTTTGCTCACTGCATCTTTGTCAAACTGTGCGTTTCTCCCCTGTTCAGTAAACATGTCAGGCTCCTTACAACCTCAGGGCTTTTGCCATTGCTGTTCCCCTGTTTGGACATATTCCAGACTTCTCATCATTCAGGTCTCAGCTCAACAATACATTCTCAGAGAGGTCTTCAGCAGCTACCCTCTCTAATGTGGCTTCCTTTGGAAGCCACATATTACTGGAGGTTTTCTCCCCATAGGACTTATTACTGTCTGAAATATTTTCTTTATTAGTTGTTGACTTATGTATTGTCTGCCTCCTTTCTCTAGAATGTAGAGTTCATCAGAGAGGGACCTTGTCTTATTCACCAGTATACCTTTAACTCCTAGAAGACTACCTGGAACATAATAGGTGCTCAATCATTTCTTGAATGAATGAATTAATGAACTTATCTTTCTGTTTGGCTCCCAATACATACATACATTCAATCCTTTATCACCTCTACCCCATCCTTAACTTTCACTTAAATTTTAATTGAAATATTTGGTCCATTTACACATTAGTGCAAATACCAACAAAATAAGAATTTTTTTGGCAAAGACCATTACTGCTGATGATGAAAGATGACTCCACTGGGGAAAGCTTCCTGCAAGACGTGGAATGTGACAGGATCTTCAAAGAGAGGCAAGGAGCTTGGATGTGTGAAACCATCTATCAATGAATTAAAGTCTTACACTATCAAAAACCAAACCAAAACAAGAAATCCAGACTAAAACATTAAAAAAATAAAAGCACTTAGATATTGCTAGTTTTCTAGTGCTGTGTAATAAACACTTAGCAGCTTAAAACAATACCACTTACTCTGTCACATTTCTGTAGGTGAAGAATCCAGGCGGGCCCTTCTGGGTTCTGCTCAGTGTACTCCAAAGTTGAAATCAAGATGTCAGCCATCAGGGCTCTTATCTGAAGACTCTGGGGAAGATTCTACTTTCAAACTCATTCAAGGTGTTGGCAGAATCCAGTCTTTGAGGTTGTAGGACTGAGGTCTTTGTTGTTGGCTGGCTGTCAGCTGCCACTCATATTCATTCTTACATAGCCCCTCCATCTTCAAGTGAAAAACAGCATGTTAAATCATTTTTGCTTTTTGAATCTCTCTGACTTTCCCTTCTGCCTTCCTCTTCTACTTTGAAGGGCTCATGTGATTACATTGGGCCCACCCAGCTAATCCAGAATGATCTTCTATTTTAAAGCCAACTGAGGGCTTCCCTGGTGGTACAGTGGTTAAGAATCCACCTGCCAATGCAGGGGACACGAGTTCAATCCCTGGTCCGGGAAGATCCCACATGCCGTGGAGCAACTAAGCCCATGCACCACAACTACTGAGCCAGCGCTCTAGAGCCTATGAGCCACAACTACTGAGCCTGCGTGCCACAACTACTGAAACCCATGTGCCTAGAGCCCGTGCTCTGCAACAAGAGAGGCCACGGCAGTGAGAGGCCCACGCACCACAATGAAGAGTAGCCTCCACTCACCACAAATAGAGAAAGCCCACGCGCATCAACGAAGACCCAATGCAGCCAAAAATAAAAAAATTAATTAATTAAAAACAAAAAGTCAGTCACCAAGACCAGCACACTTTCAAGGGGAGAAGAATTCGGCTACATCTTTTGAGGGAGTGTTGTCAAAGAGTTTGAGGACGTATTTTAGTCTTTTTCATCAGTGGTTGTTCTGCAGATAGTTGTGAATTTGGTGTCCTCGTGAGAGGCAGTGAGCTCAGGGTCGTTCTACTGCACCATCTTGGCCACTCTCTCCAAGGACATATATTAAAACACTCCCCTATTCTATGAATAATGATAGGTGCATGGCAGATTTGGAGGTTGATTCCCAAATGAGCCAGTGTCTTTGTTCTTTGTCCCTTTAATTACTCAGTTTACCCGCCCTGGAAGAAGATTTGACATTTCCAATTTCCAGCAGAGTTGAAAATAAGCCTAGGAGGTACAGAAAATGGTCATGATTCAAACCCCAAACTCTTATCGAGTGCTTTCTATATGCCATGTCCTATGCTGTGTATTAGAAATAAAGAGGTGATTAATATAAATCTCCACTTTAGAGGAACTGCTGTCTAATGAAAAGGCAGAGAGGTAAAGAGGAAGTTAGCATAAAATAGTATAGGTAATCTTTACCTCACTCCTTATTTTCCATTTCTATATCCTCTTCTTTCCCAGTACTTAGTACAAATGGTATTTCCCCACTTATTTGCTTCTTTTACTTGTTTATTACTGTTTTCTTTCCACTGTATCCCCAGAGCCTAGCTCAGTGGCTACTACATAGACATGCTCAGGAATACTTGTCAATGAACAGCTGGGATGTGGTAAGCACGGTGCACTATGGCAGCAAGTAGCAGGGACACCCACTCCAGCCTGGAAGGAAGGCTCCCTGGAGGAAGCAATCCTACACTGAGATTTGAAGTATGACCAGGAGTCCTCAAGGTGGAGCATGTGTGAATTGTTCCCATCCTCAGGAACAACATCCCAAGCGGAAAGAAAGTCCAGTGCATTCAAGGGACTGCAAACACTTCTGAGTGCTGGAGGGGAGAAAGCGGCAGGGGCTGGGGAGTGGAGTGGAGAGAGGATTGCAGAGGGAGTAATGAGAGATGACGTAAAAATACAGTAGGACCAGGTTATTGAGAACTTACCTTGTGAGAAAATCTGGGGAGTATGGACTTTATCCTAAAAGCAATGGGGGAACTATTGAAGGTTCTGAAATAGGGGAACGACAAGGTCAGGTGTTTTTAATAGTCTAGCAAGGATTAGAAGGGCCACCCTAGATCCCTGCTCCATGCTTTGCGAGTGGGGGCTACAGATGTCTCAGGAGCCAGGGTCCAGAGGTTACACTGTAGAAGTTATTCTAGACCATCTTTCTGCAGAAGGCACAACACCCCCTCATCTACCCTGGGGGCAGGGACAGGAGTTTGGAACAGCAGCTTCCTCAGGCCCATGAGGCCAGGCCTCTCTGGGCCCCTACCCAGTGGCCCTCACAGCTTGTAGAACCCAAACCCTGCTCCTCCTCATTCTCTGGCTCCCTTTCGGAAGTGGAGTTAAAGTGGGCGCCCCAAGCCCAATTACTAGAGCACAGAGACTATGAGTTGGAAAACATATTTTCCCTGCAACAAGAGAAAACGTGCTGCTTCCTAGGATCTCCCCACTGGAATCATCCATGGAACGTGCAGAATAACAGAAAAGCAGTTTTTGCTTGGAAACATATGGAAAATAGGTTGTTTGCTTGGAGGAAAATCATAACTTGTTTTTTTTCCCCCAGAGGAAAATTAAAACGCTCACACATTTAGTCTTTTCAATCCCTTGTTTGTCTTGTGCTTTTGAACTAAAATGCAGGCCTGGGGAGAGTGGTGCTGTTGGTGAACAGGAAATCTTAGAGGGTTAGTTCCATTGGCCAAACTATAGGAATTCCAAACTCAAATTGTCCATTCATTGTCTCTAAGGCAAGAATGGGGTCATTAAGCCACAAAGCCAAATGACGCATCTTTTGCAGAAAGGAGGATGGCATTGATTATGTAGTGTGTATATGGGGTGAGGGTGGGGTGTGCAGAACTATAGATAACGGTGAAATGTGAAAAATACAAATGTAATCGCCAAAGCAGTCTTGAAATAATCCTCTCTTTGGAGACCTGATCTTCCCAGTCAAGATGGAAACAAAAGAAAATGGCCTGGGGTCCAGAAAATGGGCCCCAGGAAGATGAGGTGGAGCTGGGTGTTTGAGGTGAAAAAAAAGAGCCAGGAGGCATTTGTTGGGGATTTCTTTTGCCCAAGAGCCTCCTCCAGCTGGTCTTCCCCTCCCAGGAGGTCCCACTGGAGCTGCCTCTTCCTCTCTTCAGCATCCCTCTTTGAACAACCTCAGAAGCTCTTTTCTTGGTAACGTGAGAAACTACATGGGAGGCTTCAAGGCTACATTCCGAATGATGACTTATGCTAGGTTATTCACAGCCTCCCCTTCCCACCAATAATTCTTCCAGAGAGCATTTGGCTAATTTGGAAAAAGTGTATCAAATCCCCCAGAGAACAGTGTGCATCATAACTGTGGATGAATGTAATTCTAATCATTCTCCAAATGCTCAAACTGAGTAACCCACATGTGCAAAAAACTGCTTGCCAGCTTCTGAAGAGAAAGTTGATTACCCTGAGGGGGAACTGGGAGTGGGAGGAGGAGGTGGAGATTGATTCTCTGGATAGGACACTTGATAAGCCTTGTGCGTATCTCCAGAAGTAGGACTTAAGTGAGCCAAAATAATCATACCCTCCTCCTTAAAAACCGTCTTACTAAGCACCTAATATGTGCCAAGAGCGTTACTCAGTGTTTGTAAAGATTTCCAAAAAACACAGCCAGTAAACCTTAAGCAAAGGAAACCCATGAAATGAGCCCCACATTCAGTCTAGCTTTCTGCCATGGGACGTGCTCCAAATAGCGGCATGAGAAAGTAGATGTTAAAAGACAGCAGTGGTCTCACTGGGTGGTGACAACAGAGTTCAGGCTGCTGCGGTGACTGGAATGGACGCGATAGGGTATTAAAGAAGAAAGAACTGAACAGAGAAGTTGCCCCAGAAATCTGCATTCATGTGCCCTTTAGGCTTTGGCCAAATACAAAGCTATACATGTGCAAGGCAAGACCCTGCATGGTTGGGCAGAGAATGGCTACTGAGAGACAATGAACTGATGGAAATTCTTGAGGTTACACAGTGATGGGGGACGTTGGGCTTCTGGCCAGTCTCAGTGTAGATATGTTACTGAGCACTCTGGGCATTTAGCTGAGACCCCAGAACATCCAATCCAAGGAATAGGACTACTCCAGTCCTAGCATATGGGCTATTCTTGACCCACCTTAACAAAGCCAAAAACAAGCCTCAACAGGATCAAAGTTGAATTAAGTACTTGCCAAAGCAATACTCAACACTCAATACTCAACATTCTTTAAAAGAAAACAGCATAAACCAAACTCAACATTGTAGCATTCATAATGTCCAGCACTCAAAAAAATTACTGGACATGCAAAGTAGAAAGAAAATGTGACCCGGAACTTCCCTGGTGGCACAGTGGTTAAGAATCCGCCTGCCAGTGCAGGGGACACAGTTCAAGCCCTGGTCTGGGAAGATCCCACATGCCGCGGAGCAGCTAAGCCTGTGCGCCACAACTCCTGAGCCTGCACTCTAGAGCCCGCGAGCCACAAGTACTGAAGCCCACATGCCTAGAGCCTGTGCTCCGCAACAAGAGAAGCCACTGCAATGAGAAGCCCATGCACCGCAGTGAAGAGTAGCCCCTGCTTGCTGCAACTAGAGAAAGCCTGAGTGCAGCAATGAAGACCCAATACAGTCAAAAATAAATGAATAAATAAATAAATTAAAAAAAAAAAAGAAAGTGTGACCCATAACCAGGAGAATAAAGTCAACAGGAACAGACCCAGAGATGACACAGATGTAGTCAGTAGCAGCCAATGATTATAAAACAGCCATTACAAATAAGTTCAAGAATTTAAAGGAAAAGATGGACATCTCAATATAGAAATCTCAATTGAGAAAGAGAGACTTTAAAAAGAAACAAGTGGAAACTATAAAACTGAAAAACACAATTTATGAAATGAAAAACTTCATTAGAATGGACAATGCAGAAGAAAAGATTAGTGAACTTGAAAATAGATCAACAAAAACTATCTAAACTGAAACAGAGAGAATAAAAGGATCTTTAAAAATAAACAGGGGCTTCCCTGGTGGCGCAGTGGTTGAGAATCTGCCTGCCAATGCAGGGGACACGGGTTCGAGCCCTGGTCTGGGAGGATCCCACATGCCGCGGAGCGACTAAGCCCGTGAGCCACAATTGCTGAGCCTGCGCGTCTGGAGCCTGTGCTCCGCAACGGGAGAGGCCACGATAGTGAGAGGCCCGCGCACCGCGATGAAGAGTGGCCCCCACTTGCCGCAACTAGAGAAAGCCCTCACACAGAAACGAAGACCCAACACAGCCATAAATAAATAAATAAATAAAATTAAAAAAAAAAAAAAGTCTTTATAAAAAAAAAAAAATAAAAAAATAAACAAAGACTTGGTGACCTGTGGAAAAATATCAAGCAGTATAATATGAGTGTAAGTGGAGTCTTCATAGGAGAAGAAAGGAAAAAATGAGGCAAGGAAAAAAAAATGGAAGAAATAATGAGCAATATTTCCCCAAATTAGGTGACAAAATGTCAACATTCAAATAAAAAAAACCTCAATGGAACTTACTCAAGATAAGAACAAAGAAAACCACACCTAGTCATTTCATAAACAAATGGCTGAAAGCCAAAGATAAAGAACATTTTAAAAGCAGCCAGAGGAAAAAAGGTTACATACGAAGGAACGATGATAAGAAATACTGCTGATTTCTCATCAGACATAAAACCAGTCAGAAGATATGGGGCAACATCGTTGAAGTTCTAAAATAAAAAAATAAACAAAAACAAAAAGTCCCCAGCCAACCTAGAATTCTGTATCTGGCAAAAACAGCCTTAAAAAAAAAAGTAAATAAAGACATTTTCAGATAAGCAAAAGTTGGATAATTTACTAGCATACATGTACCCTAAGAAATATTAAAGTAAGTTCTCCAGGTGAAAAGAAAATGATTCCATAAGTTATCAGATCTATATGAAGAAGAGTACAAGAAATAGAAAATTTGTTGGGTAAAAATATAAAAGACATTCTTCTCATTTTAGAAATTTGTTAAAAAGACATTTGACTGCTTAAACCAAAAACATTAGCAAAGTACTGTGAGGTATATAATCTATTTAGAAGCAGGGTGTATTAGCAACAGTAGCACAAGAGATAAGAAGGGGCAAATAAAAGTATACTGTGTGAGGTCACTACATTATATGTGAAGTGGTATAAAGTTAATTCATTATCACAGGTAGACTGATATGTTTATTTTAATCCCTGGAGCAACTGCTAAAAATTAAAACAAAGAAGCATAGCTAAAAAAGCCAATAGAGAAGATAGAACGGAATACTAGAACACATTTAATAGATCCAAAAAAAGGAAGGAAAAGAGGGAAATAAGAAAGAGAGCATGAATGGGCCAAAGAGAAAACAAATAGCAAGATGGTATAATTAGACCCAGCTAAATCACTGATTACTTTATATCTAAATAGACTAGACAGTCTAATAAAGTGAACAATACTGCCAGATTGGATTTTAATGAGACCCAATTATACAATGTTTATGAGAGACACACTGTAAATATGAAGATGCGTACAAGCTAAAAGGAAAAGAATAGAAAAAGACAACCATGTAACGATTAACTGTGAAAACGCAGGAGTGGCCATATTATCAGACAAAGTCAAGAACAATTGTAAGGAATAAAGCAGGACATTACATAATGACAAGAAAGTCAATTCATTAAGAAGATGTACAATTCCTGAATGTATATATACCCAATAACAAGCTTCGAAATACATGAGTGCAAAACTGATAGAACTGAAAGGAGAAATAGACAAATCCACAATAAGAGTTGAAGAAGTTTACCCTCCTCTCTTAAGAATTGATGGATGTTATATAAACATATAACATAAACATATAAAACATCAGAAAAGATATAGAGGACTATCAACAAACTTAACATAACTGGCATTTTATCAAATACTAATCAACAGTTGCAGAATATGTATTATTTTCAAATGTACATGGAACATTCACCAAAATAGACCATAAGCTGGGCCATGAAACACATCTCAATACATTTCAAAGGATTACAATCATAAAGAGGGTATTCTTTGACAATAAGAGAATTAAAATAAAAATCAAGAACAAAAAGATCTCTGGCCAATTTAAATATTTTGAAATTAAGCCATACACATCTAAATAATCCATTAATCAAAGAAGATATCACAAGAAAAGAAAATATTTTGACCTGCTCATAAAACCACAACATACCCAAATTTGTGAGATTTAGCTAAAGAAGTATTTACAGTAAAATTTATGGTCTTAAATGCTTATATGAGGAAAGAAGAAGGCCTAAATCAATTACCTAAGCCTCCATCTTAAGCAACTCGGAAGAATAAATTATACCTATTGTAAATAAAAAGAAATGATAAAGAGTGTAATAAAAAGTAGTGAGTAATAGTTTTCAGTAATAATAATCAGTGAAATAAAAAGTAGACAAACAATAGAGAAAATCAACAAAGCCAAAAGTTTTCTTTGGAAAGAGTAATAAAACAGATAGACCTCTAGCTAGACTAATCAAGAAAAAAAGAAAACACAAATTACCAATATCAGGAAGGAAATGTAAGACACCGCCATAGACTCTATAGTCATTAAAAGACAAAAGACTATATTTAATAACCTCATGTCAATAAATTAGAAAATTTTTAATTGACAAATTCTTTAAAAGACACAAATTATAAAAATCACAAAATAAAAAGTATAAGATATGAATAACTATCTGCTAAAGAAATTAAATTTGTAATTAAAAGCCTTTGCCACAGGAAACTCCAGGTCCACATGACCTCATTTATGAATTCTATCAAACATTTAAGGAAGAAATAATACCAACATTATACAAACTTTTTCAGAAAATAGTGGAGGAGGGAACAATTTTTAACACATTTTATGAGTCCTGCATAGCTCCAGAAAGGGTTAGGGTTAAGGACATTGCAAGGAAGGAGTTACAGACCGATATCCCTCCTGTGCCTATATGCAAAATTTCTTAACTAAATTAATGTAATATTTTAAAAGGATATAATACGTTATTACCAAGTAGAGTTTATCTCAGCTATGTAAGATTTGTTTAACATTAGAAAGATTGCAAGATACTAGGCCAATATCCAAAAATCAATTACATTCATGTAAAAGAACAACAAACCGTTGGAAAGTAAAATGAAAAACTCAATATCACTTACCTTAGCATCAAAAAATTGAAATACTTAGGGACAAAGACAATGAAAGATATTTAAAACCTCTATGTAGAAAGCTACAAAATCCTGTTGAGAAATATTAAAGATCTGAATAAATAGATATTTCATGTTCAAGAATGGGAAGATTCAACATTGTTAAGATGTCAGTTAATCTATGGAAATATCACAATAACCATCCCAGTAGTCTTTTTAGGGGGGAGAGTATAAATTGACAAGCTGATTCTAAAATTTATGTGGAAATGCAAAGGTCCTAGAATAGTCAAGTAACCTTGAAAAAGTACATAGTTGAATGACTTACACCACCTGATTTCAAATCTTTTATAAAGCTACAGTAATCAAGACAATGTGGTGTGGGACTTCCCTGGTGGTCCAGTGTTTAAGAATTCGCCTTACAATTCAGGGGACACGGATTCGATCTCTGGTCGGGGATCTAAGATCCCACATGCCGTGGGGCAACTAAGCCCGCGCACCGCGACTACTGAGCTGGTACTCTCTGGAGCTCACGCACTGTAACTAGAGAAGCCCGTGCACCGCAACGAAGAGGCTGCGTGCCACAACGAAATATCCCGCATGCCGCAATGAAGATCCCGCGTGCTGCAACTAAGACCCAGTGTAGCCAAATAAATAAATAAATAAATATTTTAAAAAAAAACAACATGGTGTAAGAATAGAAAAATAGATCAATGGAACAGATAGGGAATAGAGAAATAGATCCAAACATATATGGCCAATGAAGTTTTCATATCCGAGCTAAGGCAATTCAATGGGGAAAGAAAAAAAAACCTTCATTTTTAAGGTGCCAAAATAACTGGGTATTTATATGGGGAAAAAATGAATCCTGACACTACCTTACAACATACCCCAAAATTAGTTCACTGCAGATCATAGACCTAAATTTAAAAGCTAAAACTATATAGCTTCTAGAAAAAAAAAATAGGAGAATATCATCCCTAATTTGAGAAAGGTAAAGATTTCTTAGAAAAGACACAGAAAGCACTAGCCATAAAAGAAAATTTAATAAGTTGGATCTTATAAAAATTAACCATTTAAGATACCATTTAAAAAGTCAATAGGAAAGCCATATACTGGAAGAAAAATGCATAAAATTGTACACTTTGGAAAACTGTTAGTTTGAGAACTTTAGGAAATCGCTCCTGGCGCCCACTCCAACCCTAACTACCTTACAGACCCTCAGAGTGAGCTTTTTAAAAGGGAAACCTGACTGTGTAACTTCCCTACTTAACACATTTCAGTGGACTCCGTTGCCCTTAAGATAAAAGTTCAAATTAATAGGCTTAGAGAGTCCTTGACGATTAGGCCTCTGCTTACCTCTCCAGTTCCTTCTCAGGCTTTTTTTTACTGTCACTCCTATATCCCTCAGCCCTTGTCGCAGTAATGCTGCATAGTAAACCATCCCCACATTCAGTGGCTTGAACCCTCCATCATTTATTCTCATGGATCTGAAGGTCAGCTGGAGCAATTCTGCTTCCGGCTGTGGCAGCTGGGTTGGGTGATCTAGACTGGGCTTGGCTGAGTGGTTCTACCTTTAGATGCAGTTCTGTGGATTGGCCTGAAGGCCCTGCTGCATGTGTTTTTCATCCTCCTTGGACCAGCAGAGCAGCTGGGGCATGTTCTTCTTATGGCAGTGGCAGAAACTCATGCAGGTGAGTGGAACACCCAATGCCTAAGACCTAGGCTCTTAAGATGCCTCTTAAGATTGGCACTCTAACACATCTACCAATTTCATGGCCAAGTCAAAGTCAACACAGAAAGAAGTACTCTTCATCCTACCCAGGGCAAGGTTGAGCCAGCAGAGAGTGAAGTACTGGGACCAGTAGTTCAATTTATTCCAAACCCCTATGCTCCAGACAAATAGAACCACTTTCAGCACCCCTCCACGGTAACACATGCTCCTTTTCCTGCCCTCAGACATCCCATTCTTTATAGACTGCCAACCTCTCACCCACTCTTGACTCCTCCTTGCCCCTCCCTGAGTCCAGGCCAGGCCAGGCACCCCTACTATGTTACCCTGCACTTCCCTCTCATGGCTCTTACTACATAGCACTTGGCTGTTCACTTGTCTGTAAACCAAACACTTTATCCCCTTCAAAGGTGTAGATCTTGTCCTTGATATATGAACTAGGGATGGGGAAAGTTTGTTCCTGTGTATGATCTGTAGTTCCTGGAAATAGAACACTGGGCGTTTCATGTGTTGGGCCTGAAACATTTGGAAGGTTTGGCATACATTTTTCTTTGGGTTACAGACAGAAACTAAGCATAATGAATTCCTGTTGCTTTTGTTTGCCCACAGCTCTTTGGCCTTTAAAAAATAATAGCAGCTGGCCTTTGGGGAGTAACTCCTGTCACACTGTACACAGACAGGCTTCCCCTGTGTCTTCTGTCCCCTTTGTCAAGGTTGAACTAATCGAATGTTCTCACCCAACAGGTGAGGAACCTGATGGGGAAATAATTTGAAAAGGCCTTTCTCCAAGACAGTTCTTTGATGTACTGCCCATTTCCCAGAGCTATGGGATTCCTGCTCTCCAGATTCCCAGAGCTACTGGGGTTTCTACTCCTGAAGAAGTTCTTATGTTTAGCTTTTCCTGGGGTTCTCTAGGCTATCATAAGTCCTTTCAATAAATGCTAGCATTTCATTTTAATTAAGTTAGCCAGAGTCAATTTCTATTACCTATTATTTAAAAAAAATATATAGTTGATGTTTCAACAAGATGCTCAAAACTTCAGACCCTATTGTATATCTTCTCTCTTCTTCTGGTTCACCAGGAAGTGGGTAGGGAGCTGGCCAGCTCTTATTTAGGGTTAATTGACCTTTGAGCTCTTGTAAAGCTCATTCTGAAAGGCAAATCTCTGGATAATTTAAGGCTGTCATCAGCTGGGAATCTCTACGTGTAGGCATCTTTGCTTTGCCAAGGAGAGAAAGAAACTTCCTGTGGCAGCTGGAGTAATAAGTGGCTACTGTGTACCAAGTCCTGCACATTAAAAATCTACCCCCATAATTATACTTGCAGAGCAGGTCTTTTGAGTATTCTTAGAGCTTTGAGGAAGGAGATAGTCACTAGAAATTACTAGGGTTGGTGACCTAGAAGATGGCCTGGGAGCCATCGTGTTGCATATTCAGATAAATCCCTCTGGTGAGGAGCCTCTCATTGTTTCATTGACTCATCTATCACCCATCTATCTATCTATCTATCTATCTATCTATCTATCTATCATCTATCGTTAGACTTGACCGAACTTTCGTGGGCCCTGGGCATTTTCACATTTTCCATAAGCTAGACAGTATGTAACATGGTAGTTAGCCCAGCTTGCTGAAGAGAAGGCCTGAGGCACATTTCATCATGGGCTAATACTCACTTTGTGCTGAAGCTCCCACTTGTTGGGTGACACTGGAGAACAAAAGCATCCACCCATTAGTTCCTGCATGTCATGCATGTAAAAACAAATTATGGAATCCTGTTCTAATTTGGGACAGAGGACACCTCTAGTTTATTCTTAATTGTCCTTCTATGCAAATTTTTCTTTTCCTTTCTAATTTGTCATGTGAGAAAAGTTAAATTAGCCTGAACATGTGGGAACAGACTCTACTAATTTTGAGTTCTTCACTTCCTTCCCTTAGGCATTTAATCAGTTCTGTTTTTTGGAGAAGATTTGTTTGGCAAGTCGAAGAGAAGGTAACAAGATTGAGGGATGGGGGAGGTAGGTTTTTAAAGGTAGAAGTACAAAAGGTGCTTAGGATGGAAAGCACATTCTCTACAGCTATATCTTACCATAATTGAAGATTTAAAGCAAGGTGGATTTGATTTGAATCATGAGGCTGCAATTAAATTTATTTTTCTTAGAAGAACACTCTTAGTACATGATATAGTCTTAATGCTTGCTCTTCACAACTAACTTTGAGAAAGCTTCATATTTCATTATGAATATATTTTTTTATAAAGAGTATGTTTCATTAATGGAAAGATTTTTGAGAGGCAACAAGGTATAATAGGAAAAGCATTAGGTTTTTAGAAGACCTGGATTCTTGTTCCTCTCCCTGGTTCTTATCTCCTGGGGTGACTTCACATAGGTCCCTTACCTCTCTGAGCCACAATTTTTTTTTTTTTTTCAATTGAGTAATTATTTATTGAGGATCGGCTTAGTGGGTCAACAGCAAAAAGACACATTGGAAACCAAATTGATACAAGATTTCAGTCATCAAATGCCAATTTCATGAAAGACAGTGTACAAGGGTGGGTATATAATGATGGATAAGACAAATTACCAGCTCTTGAGGATCCCAGTCTGATGAAGATTGGACAAGGAGTCTGGCCTCAAGGTGGGCCTGGCTATGAGAAGAGATGGATCAAGAGCTCTATTCACATTTGGGTTTCTTGGCAGTGGGTGTGGTACACCAGGGATGATAAAGAGGCTACGAAGCAAGTATTTCTGCTGAGACTTTGAAATGTCTAAGTGACAAGTTTGGAATAAGGCTTTAAACACCAGGATACAGTCTACATTTGAGCTAATAATGAATACCTTTAAAAGTTTTAAGCAGAAGAGTCATATTGATTGAGGACATATATTTTGACACCACAAAGTAGCTGATAATGCATTATAATTCTGAGAGTAAAGTACCATTACTCTTGTTTTACGTAAGAGATTAAGAAAGCCTGCCTAAGGTCATATAGCTAAAGAGTGACAAAGCCAGGATTTGAACTCCAGTTCTAAATAAATCCAAACCCAGAGCTTTAAAGCATTATACTGGATTGCCTTCAGCAAAGCTGTGGTCTCAGAATCTCCTGGCAGTCCACCATCTACTTTTTAAATAGATTTAATGCCCTGGAACCAGGTCATTTCAATACTTTAGGCTATTTAAAAACAGAAAACTGTTAACCAGTGGTTCTTTTTCAGCAGTGGCAAGGGAGGGGAAGTGAGCTTAAAAAAGGGTTTTGGGGGACTTCCCTGCTGGTCCAGTGGTTAGAACTCCACACTTCCACTGCAGGGGTCCTGGATTCGATCCCTGGTCAGGGAGATCCCACAAGCCATGTAGCGGCGAGGGCAAAAATAAATAAATAAATTAAAAAAAAAAGTTTTGGAATAAGGAATACATATAATAAAATTCAAAGCACACAACAAAGAGTTTTCCCCAACCACTACTCCCTTACATAAAGGCAACCACTATCAACCATTTGTATATTTTAAGGATTTCCTATAAACATAAACATTTATATATATATACACACACACACATATATGCTTGTAGTGAATTAAAGATTGCCACAAATAATCCTTTTCCGCACTTATGAAACAGTAGTATCAATTTCCCCCTTACCTGCCCTCTGTAAGGGCCCTGTAATTGGCTTTTTTAAAAAAATTTATTTATTTATTCATTATTTTTAGCTGTGTTGGGTCTTTGTTGCTGCGTGCGGGCTTTCTCTAGTTGCAGCGAGCAGGGGCTTCTCATTGCAGTGGCTTCTCTTGTTGCGGAGCACAGTGAGCCACAATTTTATCTTTCATAAAAGAATAACCTCGGCTCCAGCCTGCCTAACCTACAGGGCCGCTGAGCTCAATGAAGGGAAGGTGCTTGGTAAATGGTAGCTACTCATAGGCTTTGCAGGATGGGTTAATTAGGAGCAGGGCCCACCATTCCCAGCAGCCACTGACCAACTTGGCTTGGACAGGGTTCAGGAACTGGACTAGTCTGGAATGTGGTAAGGACCACAGTCATAAGTTCATCTGGGAAGGGCTTCCTGACTCCACTGTATGTCACTATGTACATAATGGGAGGGTAAGCTGGCATTGCTTTTGGGGGGCAGTTTGGCACATTCTTTATTAAAATTAATGTAATTGCATTTATGCTTCTAGGAACCTATCCTGCTGAGATATCTGCACAAGTGCATAAGAAATAACCATAGTGGTTATTGACTATTACTGATTGCCAGGTTCTAGGTTCTATAAAGGTATTAATTCATTTAATCCTCACAACAACCCTCTGAGGTTATTAACCCCATTTTTTTTAGGTAGGAAACTGAGGCACAGAGAAGTGAAGTAAACTTCCCTGGGTCACAGAACTGGTAGATGGCCATCTTAGTCTTGATCTTGAGTTGCTATAACAGAATACCATAGACTGGATAGCTTATTAACAACAGAAATTTATTTCTCACAGTTCTGGAGTCTGAAGCCTAATATCAAGGTGCCAGCGTGGTTGAGTTCTGATGAGAGCTTTCTCTCTGATTCATAGATGGCTACCTTCTGGCTGTGTCCTCAGATGGTGGAAGGCGCAACAGAGTGGTCTGTTAGGGCACTAACCTCATTCAGGAAGGCTCCACCCTTATGACCTAGTCACCTCTCATAGGCCTCATCTCCAAATTCTATCACACTGGAGATTAGGCTTCATCATATGAATTTTGGAGGACACAAACATTCAGTCTGTAGCAATGGCTCACCTGAGATTTGAAGCTGAACAGTCTGACTCCAGACACTATATGTTCAGACACTATGCAGGTGTGAATCCAAGTTTTGTAGAGTCTGAAGCTCATACAATTTTAGAGCATCTCTTTTAAAAAAAAATGTACAAGTCAGGCACAAAAATGAATATTTATCTACAATGAGAAAAAACTTACAAAAATTATGCATTCTAAAAAGGTGACAAATAACAAAAGCATCACAAAATTCAGAAAAGTAACATAATATTTTTATTAATTTGAGTATGATGCACTCTTACTATGCTTTCTTTCCTACCTTTTATTTTTAGCTACACACTCTTTGATCACTCCTTATTCATATGATGACAATTTTGAAATTTTTTTAATAAAGAGAATAAGAAGATAATTCAGTTGTTTCTATAGCATGGTAAATTGAAATTTGTTTTTTTTATTGTTATTGATAGCTTTGATGCATAAAACATGCTGCTTCCCACAGACATACTCACTGTTTGTAGTACTTGTACACATTTGGGCCCTACAAAGATAGCAGTTTTAATATATTCTATTCTCTGTGATTCTCATCAAAAAAGAAAAAAAAAACATGGTACATTTATAGGAGTCTATATATGCTGCATTATCAAGTATGTTTCTAACAGATTTTGGTGAGAAACAAAACCCTTTTCATACCTCTGATGACTGGACGAATTTTCTACAAACTAGCTTCTGGCTCTGTGCATTTCAGACCATTTCCCTTCCACTCCCTACATAATTCTGTCCTGTTATCCTCACACATGTTTTTACTGAATAATGATCTATGGCCCTGTACCTTTGTATCTTGACCTCTGTGAGTTGGCACTGTGGGTAGTAGGAGTATTTCTGGAAGCTATTCTTACACTGTGCAGCTAGCAACTACTTACACACACCCCACTAAATGTAGCCCCTGGAAGGACTCTGGGTAACGAGGGACCAGAAGCACATTTGCCACGTATAACTATATGAGAAGAATGCTCAGCACAGCTTCTTTTTTTTTTTTTTTTTTTTTAAAGTTTTTTACTTGATTTTATTTATTTATTTATTTATTTTTATTTATTTATTTATTTTTGGCTGTGTTGGGTCTTCGGTTCGTGCGAGGGCCCTCTCCAGTTGCGGCAAGCGGGGGCCACTCTTCATCGCGGTGCGGGGACCGCTCTTCATCGCGGTGCGCGGGCCTTTCTCTATCGCGGCCCCTCCCGTCGCGGGGCACAGGCTCCAGACGCGCAGGCTCAGCAATTGTGGCTCACGGGCCCAGCTGCTCCGTGGCATGTGGGATCTTCCCAGACCAGGGCTCGAACCCGTGTCCCCTGCATTAGCAGGCAGATTCTCAACCACTGCGCCACCAGGGAAGCCCCTAACACAGCTTCTTTTTAACGGTGAAAAATCAAGTGAACCTAATTGGCCATCAGTACAGGACTGGTTGGAATATGAGCTGTCCCTATAATAGAATCCTTTCCAGGTGTTAGGAGAAATGAACTAGATGTCCAGATGTGATGAGGGAAGGTGTCCTTCACCTCATGGCGAAGTAGAAAACACAAGTTGCAGGACAGCATATTATAATCCTGTTTGTATATTTTCAAAAATTGGTATATTTGTAAATGGACAGACACATTTTGGAAGCATATGAAAGAAACTGTAAGGAGTGACAGCCTCTGGGGAGTCTAAACTGAGAATTGAGGGGGTAAGGAGGAAAATTTTTAATTTTCACCTTCTGGTTTTCTGTTCTGTTTAAATTATTTGACTTTGAGTCTATGTTATACACATTCACTTGCAGATGACAGAACCCCAACTCAAAAGATTAAGGGAAAAGGGGAAATGTGTTAATTCACACAACTGTGGCTAAGGACACCAGGCAGTGCTGGATCCAGGTGCACAAAATGTGTCAGCAGGAATCCGACTTTCTGCATCTCTTGGTTCATATTTCTTGCTCTTTGGCTTTATCCCGAGGCAGGCTCTCCCTTTGTAATGGCCAATGGCCTCCAGCCACTCCAGATTTGCCCTTTTCTCAGCTCAGCAATCCCAGTGAGAAGAAAGAGAGTTCCTCTTTCCTAAAGGTTCCAATAAAAGTCTGGAGTTGACTCTCCTTGAATCAGTTCTGTGCACATGTCCACCCCTGAACCATTCACTGAGGCTAGAAAGAAGAACTGGGCTGAACTCACCTTCCAGATTTGAAGGTGGGTCAGTTTCACCCAAACCACGTGGGCTGCGCGTTGTGGGAGGAAGGAGAAGGGATTCTACCAAGGAAAATTGAGGTGCTGTTATCTAAAGGCAAAAAAAAGGACACCGACAGACAAGAGCAGCCATCTACCACATATGCATTCCATTTACAATTTCAATGGGAGAGAATTTCCAAAAGAAACAGTGTGGATAGTCAGGGGGAAATCTCAGAGCAAGTGAAATCTCTCACTCCTTTGCTAGTAAAGCAAAATAGAAATTATTGAAGACAACAATTGAACACAGAGTAGAGAAAATTCCTTTTTGCTATCTTTCCAAAATAAGTTAAAGTCGCATGTGTTTGCTGGAAGAATTAGGCTGATTGAATAATTAGTGGTTAATGTTGAGTTGAATTAAATAAATTATAGTATATCCATATGATGGGAAATATGCAGCCATTAAAATGATGTAGTAGATAAATATTGATATGGAAAAATTCCCGACAGTGACTGTGTGGGAAAACGCACGTTGCAAAACAATATTAATGATACAATCTCACACTTTAAAAAAATGTGCCTATATGTATGTAGAGTAGAGAGGTTCAAAACTCAAAACTAGTGTTTCTTGACAGGCTTTTCTGGGTTTATATGTTATGAATGGCTTTTATTTTATTCTCTTTCCATATTTGTATTTTCTGAGCTTTCTCCAATGAATATTTATTACCTTTTTAAACATAATTTAAATTTTTATCAAAGTTATTGCCTACTTTAAAAAGTCAAACAGTCCTTTATAATAAAGGACTTATAATAAAGCTTCCCCTTCTTCACCAAAGTCCTCATTTCCAGAGGCAACCACTTTTAACCCTTTTAGATGCTGCTTCTAGCACTTCAATTTTTCTAAATCACTTGTTAGTATTGCTATTCTTGATTTTCCTGATTTATATATCATATGTTGACTTCCTAATAAGAAAGACGAAGATTCAACTCTGATACAGCACCCTCACCCGTATGGCTTAAATCACCACTTTTATTAAATTCATATTTGTTGTTCTCATGATTGGGACCATGTAAGTATTGTTCACTGCTGAGCCAAGTAGTGTATTTACATTTCATTTCCTAAATACCCATTCCTTTTACAGATTCCTTCCTCCTTCCCTTTCTTCCATTTTCTTCCCTTCTTTCTTACCTTCCTTCCTCCCTTCCTCTCTCTCCCCTCCCCCACCCCTCTGCCTTCCTCCCTTCCTTTCTTTTTTTTTCTTTTAGATTGTTGTTTTAGTCTCTGTCTTCCAGAAATCTGTCCCTTAATATCTGATGGACATCTAGGAGAGAGGCTCGGAACTGCTGATTGGAAGTTCTCTGCTTGTCAGTGTGACTTGCCAGCTGCTGGACTTCACTATAGGCAGATTTGGTAAGACCTGGCTATCTCACTGGGACTCCTCCTGTGCGTTATGTTTTAATTTAAGGAAAAAACATTATTTTAATAGGGAAAGACAATTACTCTCCACTTAAATCAAACCTCACCTCATTAAGACAAAATGGCTTCAAGAGCACATACATCCGAGCACTACAAGCTTTCTGATTACTCACAAGAAAATGTCCAGTAAGCACGACCAACTTCTGGAGCTCTGGGCTCTAAAAAACAATGAAAATACATTCCCTGAGGACATCATATCCGCGTCACCTCTGAAGTTGCCTCATATATTACCATGGCTACAACTTTCTACTCTGAAACTATTATGCCTGCTGAAAGCTAGGTGGTTTTCCCTTTGTGAATTAAAAATGTGATTAATAAGCCTAATTTTTTGGCCACCATGATTCAGCACTTCCTAGGTGCCAGGCTTTGTGTCAGATGCTTCTAACACAATATTTCATACCTGCACAATCCAAGGGATGTCATTGACTTTGTGGCCTTATGGTGGCCATCTGGATTTGTGTAGTGCACAACCTGAGCAGCAATACATGACTTAAACCCTCCCAACAATTCTACAAGGGAGTTATTGTCCAGATAATTAGACAGATGATGAAACTGTGGTTCAGAGAGGCTAAGTCATTTGCTCAAGTTCCCTAGCTGCCAAGTGTTGGAGCTAAGATTCCAGTCCCCAAACTGCCTGATTCTGAAGCCAGTGCTCTTCCCAGGATTCTAGTTTCACTGTGGCAGGGGGGTCAGGATGGGGTGGGATGGAGAGGCTGGGGGGTGTACGACCACATCAGCCATTCTCATCAGGTGCTGCTCTGCCCCAGCAGTTGCCCCCTGGTCTGGACCTTGGGGTGCCTTGCCGTGGTAGGGAAGTCCTTCAGAAAGTCTTTATCTTTTAAACTCTGGCTCCAAGATGATTGTCCTGCTCAATATGTGTCCTCTCTCCATGACGCCTGAGGCTGGGACAGGCATATGTTCACGCAGTGCCCTCACTCCCCTTTGCAGTCAGACCAATAGAGGGATTCTGTGTCTTGAAGGAGTGAGTCCCTTCAAGAAGACTCAGAAGGCTCAGTATGATGTTGTCCAGAGGGTCAGGGAGGTGGGACAGAGAGTCATGCTTGGGCTGGGGACAGCATCTAGGAAGGAACTTGGATGCAGTCATGGCTGTAAGGGTGCAATTTCTCTCTCAAGTCCTCCAAGCCACGAACAGTAAAGTAGCTGCCCTGTTACAGAGCCTCTCCCTTGGGGGTGGGGGGAAGGTTGAGGGATCACCTGTGCGTGACCGAGTATGCTTGAGCATCTGTGTGCATGCGTGTGGTATTTACAATACTTGTGCACATACAGACGTCTGGAGATAGAGCTTTGAATAACTGTGATGGGGATCAAAATCCATGAACCCCAACTTTTATATGAATGGGATGCACGCGTGTGCGTGCATACACACATACACACAAACACACGTGCACACACACAGCCTTACATACCCATGTCTCTTTGCACACGAGGTTTATTTTGCCCCCGATCCCCAATCCAGGCAGATTTGAAGGTTTTCATTTTTCTTTCTGTTTCTGCTGACCTGTTCTCAAGCTTCTGGGTAGTAACAAACACTTATGTTCTTACAATAGCAAGATAACTGCTAGTTATGTTCTCCCTACTCCAAGCCAGACACTGTGCTCAGTCGTTTACATGCATTATCTCATGACCCTTCCCAGGAACCCTAGGTATAATAGGTATTATACCTAATTTACAGATAAGGAAATTGAGACTCAGAGAGAAGTAATGTTTCTAACCAGCTGAACACACATCCAAACCCAGATCTGATTCCAAATATGGGCTCATTCCAATGGCTGAATTAATTCAACAAATATGTTTTGAGCACCTACTGTGTGCCAGGCACTGTACAGCCAGGATCTTACAAGAGGGGCGTGATTCATGGGGATATAGCAATGAATGAAATAGAAAAAAATCCCTGACCTCACAAAGCTTATATTCTGTAAGGGAAACAGATAAACAAGTTAAATAGTAAAGTATATCAAGTGTAAATAATAATCAGGGATAAGGAGGAAGAAAATAAAACAGGGGAAGAGAATAGCAACAGTTTGGAGTGGCTGAAACTTCAGATACAGTGACCAGGGAGAGTCTCACGGAGAAGGTGACATTTGCATAAAGACCCAAAGGAAGTGAGGGAGCAAGCCATGCAGTTATCTAAGGGAAAAGTATTCCAGGCAGAGGAAACAGCCAGTGCAAAGGTCCACGGGGGCATGTCAGCTGTGTTTAAAGAATATTGAGAAAACCAGCAAAGATAGAGCAGAGGCCATCTAAGGGAGAGCAGTGAATATCATGCTTCTTTCAGTGATGAAATAAAAACCTGTGTTATCATTGCAGTACCTCTGACAAAGCATTTCCACCACATTCCACCTTTCTCTACACTCCACACGGCGTCTACACTCTGGCTTCTTTCACTGAAGTCTACAGAGATTGGAGGCTGGGTTTTGTCCCCAGAAAAGGTGGGAGGGAACCTCTCGATTTCCACTGATATCCACTTCAGCTGAAGGAACCTGCAGGGTTAGTGGGTGGAGGGAAGGTCCAGTGGGGGACAGGAAAACCTCAACCCTCTCATTGCAATGGTGTTGCCCTCAAGTAACTTGGCAGTCAGCCCAGCAGCAGCCTTGCAGGTCCCTGCACAATTATACCTCTGTAGCCCTGCCTTTCTCTTCTTTGTTGGAGCCAAAAGAGAAGCTCTGTATAATTCTTAAGACCACGTATTTAGCTAAACTGCTCTGGCCTAAGTGACATTTTATGAGGAATTAATCTAACGGCTGATCATCCTTCACACCCTGACAGTGGTTCATGTGTCCCAGGGAGACCTCACTGTGGACCCAGCCTCCCCATTCTTGGCAGGGCCTGGGCCTGGGCTGGAGACATGGCTCTAGATACGAGCCGAGTCTGGGGGTCTTGGAGGTCATAAGGAAATCAGAGCCAACACAAAGGAAATCAGACACAGAGAACAAAACAAATTGAATTTTTTGAGGAAATTGCTTTTTGCCTCTCATGTCTAGCTCCCTTTAATTTGGAGGAACTCTGTATGAGTTAGTTACTGGCAATCAACTCAGTATTTTCCATCCATTAATCAATACATATTCAATATTAAAGAATCCAATTTGGGGATGGCTAGTGGCACTGGATAGCCACAGTTCCAGAAGGTGTGCTGTGCCTCTACCTTCTTTCTGGGAGTTCCTTCCTCTAAGCTGCCTCTGTGGCACCTTGTGACTCCCATCTCCCTTTCATAAGGGGATTGGTCACCTCACCTAAGGACAGACAGTCCATACTCTAAGCATCAACCTATGAGGTGGTCTAAGGCCCAGCAAGGTCAAGGATGACTAGTCAGATTGTTTCACTGGGAGAATTTGATGTCAAAGCCTGGTTGAAGGAGATAAAGGGACAAAGAGAGGCAGAGACAGAGTAGCTGAGGCTTGATTAGAGGAGGTAGCAGGAACTGGTTACAGCATGTGCTGGACTCTGGAGGGCCTCCCTCTTTCTTCCACTGTTCTCTCTCCATTTCTCTCTAATCCTTTTTGCCAACTTTTCTTCCTCCCATCTCCAAACTCTGCTTACCTTAATGTATTCATACATTCCAGTGACAAAAGGGAAGAAGAGGAGAGAGGTCTGCTCCCAAATTATGCAATCTCTGGACTTACATCACTCTAGTTGGAAACTCCAGCAGAAGAAAAGAGCTCTCTCCTGGGGCCCATATATAAAATGCCAGGGAAGGCCCCTGATTGGTCTGTGTGGATCACATGCCCCTCTCACTTGGCAAATTACCATGGCCAGGGGGATGGGTTATTTGATTAGTCTGGCTTAGGCCACATGCCTAGACCAGCAGCCAGGCAGGCAGCCCCCGTGAATCACAAGAAATGGAAGATGGGCACAATTAAAAGACCTCACCACTGTAGTTACCAGAAGAAAAGGATGGGTGATGATGGCCATACACAGACCTATATGTCGGCTGTCCATGTCTGATAATCCACCCTGTTCTAGGCACCTGTGGGAAAGGTAGTATAGGTACAGTCTTCCCCTGTATTGGAAAAGATGGCAAACTCAACAGAGAAAACTATTAGCACTGATAAAACAACTGGAGAATTGGGATTCCTGAGAGTCAAGGGTATTGTCTAGTCATTAACTTGGCTCCACGTCACTTGCCCCATCTGATTCAAAAGCACCTCACTCAGTGCTGTGAGGAAAGCCTGTGGGAGGAAGGTCAAGACCACTTCTGTATCACCCCTGAGCAAATTCTTAGGCTTTGCTCTCCTGACAATTTGAGAAAAAGAGGTAGGTGGGGTAGAGGGAAAATGGTGCAGAGATATCACTGTCCTCACCCAAAGCCATCCAGGAAAGTTCAGGTGACCTAGACCAGCGGTCCCCAACCTTTTTGGCACCAGGGACTGGTTTCGTGGAAGACAATTTCTCCACGGACGGGGGTGTGGGGAGGATGGTTCAGGCGGTAATGCAAGCGATGGGGAATGATGGGGAGCAGCAGATGAAGCTTCGCTTGCTAGCTCACCCACATTCTGTGAGTGAGCTAGAGGCTCACTCCTGCTGTGAGGCCCGGTTCCTAACAGGCCGCGGACTGGCCCGGGGGTTGGGGACCCCTGACCTAGATGACTCTGGACCAATGGAAGATTGTCTGCCAGGGTAGCCTTACCGGGGTGGGAGATAGGGTATGAGGAAATGCTTCCAAGAACATGGGCTCAGGGGTCAAACAAACCAGGATCTTGTACAAGGGGGGTGAAGTGGAGGTTCCCTCATTAGCGCAGACCACTAACTGTGGGCCCAACTCCTAGAAAGAAGGGCTGAACTGAGGATGGGAGGGGCATGGCTACAGCTTTATGGGTGGGGGAGAAGAAGGCAGGAGAGGTGCAGGGCATGAAGAATAGTCTGGCAAGCTCCACCCTTGGAGTCACAGTTGAAAAAACTTATAGATACACCACAGAGGCTGTCAGGAATGAAGGCCTAGGCCCAAATGACAAAAGGAAGAGCTGGATTATGAGGAAGAAGATGGAGCTCTGTCTAGAATACCTTAATAGGAGAATAATGGAGAATAATAGACATCTCTGACTCAAGTGAGCGCCTCTGGACTAAGTGACACCCTATTGATAGAAGACAACGGTACTTGGATATTATTAGGAGGAAGGACCACATTATCAGGTCCAGGAAGAAATGGAGGAGCCCTTTGGAAGTGGGAGAATTGAAGGCCAAGAAGCCTGGAGAGGTCCACACATGGGCCTGCAGACCAGAAGGGGCTTTGACCTGGAAACTTAAAACAAGAACTTTTACAAAACATCTTTTATGTGCCAAGTTTTGTACCTTCAATTATTACTCAGTGTAAGTGCGTGCCTCCTGTACACCCCAGGAGTAAGGTCATGGGGCAGTGGTGGGGAGGAGGTGGCCAGGCAGGCCTGGTACCAGGGTTCAGTGAGCAGGCAGGTGAGGACCTGTCCTGAGAAGGCAGGAAGGTGGTTGGAGGGGGGGACCATGCATGAACTTAGGCTCCAAACCTCATTGAAGTGAAGAACCATTGGCCTTCACTTACAAAACACAAATTTAAATAAAAAATTATTAAGAATTTCAAGATAGAGGCTGAATAGCATTCAGCCCCAAGCATGGCCCTTCTAAGTATGGATTTCTGTGTATCTGCACTGGTTGCAGGCCTGGGAAGCTGGCCCCACTCAAGCACAGCAGAGGTGAGAATTTTAGTGCCTTAGAAGCTGGCCCCAGAATTCTTGGGGAATGAATCATATTTGAGTTGGAGGCAATATCCCAGGGGCATGGGTGTTGGCAAGAACCCAGGTGACAGAGGAAAAAGCTAAGCTGTTCTGAGCGAGTTCAGGAGAACAATTGTTCCTTTATTTCAGAGAGGAGCAGGGAGAGGTGTGCCCATGAGAAAGTGTGAGGCTGGTGACCATATGAACGGGTAGGGAAGACTAGTGGAGACAGGTCCCTGGTGGGATGGTGGTTGGGGGACCTTTAAAGTGCTGGGATGTGTAACGTTGAATTTGAAGTTCTTTACAAGTCTGTGGTTACACCTCTTTTCCATCTCTCCCCTCCAGCTTACCCTGATTGGGGAAAATCTTCTGTACCCACAAATGCTTAGGAGTGGTGTATGTGTGTGTGTGTGTTTGTGTGTGTGTACATGGGTAGGTTGAGGAGGGAGTTGAGTTTCACATCAGATTCAAAGACCAGAGTAGGAAGAAACAGAAGCAAGAGTCTTGAGAATGTAACTCCCCCAACCCTGGGAATCTGAGAAATGCTAGGGAGGGCTTTGAACTTCCATGAGATGCTGAAGCAGGAGAAGGGACATCCAGGCCAATCCTATACAGATCTCCAGGGGCTGTATGACATGTGGGCCAAAAAAATCTTCGTAGTCTAGGGGCTTCCCTGGTGGCGCAGTGGTTGAGAGTCTGCCTGCCAGGGCAGGGGACACGGGTTCGAGCCCTGGTCTGGGAAGATCCCCCATGCCGCGGAGCAACTGGGCCCGTGAGCCACAACTGCTGAGCCTGCGCGTCTGGAGCCTGTGCTCCGCAATGGGAGAGGCCGCGATAGTGGGAGGCCCGCGCACCGCGATGAAGAATGGCCCCCGCTTGCCGCAACTAGAGAGAGCCCTCGCACAGAAACGAAGACCCAACACAGCCAAAAATAAATAAATAAATAAATAAATAATAATTTTAAAAGGTGCTAATAATTAAAAAAAAAAAAATCTTCGTAGTCTAGGATCGAAGTAATCCTGAACTTCTAAGTAGTGGTGGTGTTGATGATGATGATGATGATGATGATGATGGTGATGGTGGTGGTGGTACTGATGATGAAGGCGATGATAATGATGATGAGGGTGATGATGATTAGATCAAACACTGTTCAATATCATTCTCATACCATCCCATCAAAAAGGGACTCTTTATCCCTCTTTTTTTTTTTTTTAATTTATTTTATTTATTTATTTTTGGCCGTGTTGGGTCTTCGTTGCTGCGCGCGGGCTTTCTCTAGTTGCGGCGAGCGAGGGGCTACTCTTTGATGTGGCGCACAGGCTTCTCATTGTGGTGGCTTCTCTTGTTCCAGAGCACGGGCTCTAGGCATGCGGGTTTCAGTAGTTGTGGCACGCGGGCTCAGTAGTTGTGGTGCACAAGCTTAGTTGCTCCGTGGCATGTGGGATCTTCCCAGGCCAGGGCTTGAACCCATGTCCCCTGCATTGGCAGATGGATTCTTAACCACTGCACCAGCAGGGAAACCCTATCCCTCTTTTTTTTAAAATTTATTTTATTTATTTATTTATATATATATTTTTTGGTTTTGGCCGCGTGGGGTCTTTGTTGCTGTGCACAGGCTTTCTCTAGTTGCAGTGAGCAGGGGGCTACTCTTCATTGCAGAGTGCGGGCTTCTCATTACAGTGACTTCTCTTGTTGCAGAGCACGGGCTCTAGGCACACAGGCTTCAGTAGTTGTGGCTCATGGGCTCTAGAGTGCAGGCTCAGTAGCTGTGGCGCACGGGCTTAGTTGCTCCGCAGCATGTGGGATCTTCCCGGACCAGGGCTCAAACCCGTGTCCCCTGCATTGACAGGTGGATTCTTAACCACTGCACCACCAGGGAAGCCCTATCCCTCTTTTACAAATGAAGGTACTGAGGCACAGAGAGGTTAGGTAACTTGTCCAAAGTCACATATCCAGTAAGTAAGACAAAATCTATTCTGACGGACCTTGGCAGGGGTTGGGGGGAGGTAATGCTGTTCCTGTAGTTTGCCTGCCAGGATGGTCTGTAGGCAGGTCCACCAATGCTGCTGTGTACTTCAAAATCCAGGGGTGCCATTCCTATTTCAGTTTATGTCAGTGCCCCCTGCAGGTGTGCAGTGCACAGCCTGAGTGGCTATAGCAGTAAAGAATTTCCTTGATATCTCAGTGAGGAAGTGAGCACAGCATAGCTAATGACTCATTCAACAACAAACGTGTATGGAGACCAACTACTGGCTAGAAACTGTGCTGGGCCCTAAGGATCCAGACTAGGTGGTGCGGTTCCTGGGAGAGATGGTCATATGAGGCTGTGTTTGTATAACTGTCCATGTGAGGGGCACAGAGAGAAGGGAGCATCTCATTCTGTCTGGAGAGGGTAGCCAGAGAAGGCGGCCATACTTGTACGGAGACTTAAAGGATGAGTAGTTCACCAAATGGACCAAGAGTGATGGGAGGGTCCATTCCTGGCCAAAGAAATAGCACAAACAAAGGCAAAGAACTGTTGGCTCATGCCCAGCCTAAGGGGAAAGCGGTTGAGATATTTTAGTTTGCACTGGGGGATAGAGTAGTTTATGTACATGGTTGAATAGGTAGGTGGGAATTTGGATCCTGAAACGCTTTTCATGTTATGCTAAGAGGTTAGATCTCCATACTAAAGAGGTGTGTGGTGAGGCAAGCCCCTCCATCCCCATCCTCTAAGATTAGGATTATGACACTGGAAGTAATGAGAAGGGACATGGAGAGCCTCTTATCAGGGGCCTGAGGGCAGAGTCGCTGAATCATAAACTTACCATGTGCCTACTTAATAAAGGGCCGGTATTTACTAGGTCCTTTGATGAATCAGCAAATGCCTACCTACTGGGTGGGTAGATAATGTCACAGAATGAAGTTGGCAGGTGTCAGAGCTACTGTGGAGTGGTGGGGACTCTGGTGGACTGATGCCTTCACACCCATCTAAAGGGGGCAGCCGTTACTCAGTTCCAGTCAGTTGTTGCCTTGAAGGAATGTAGGCCCAGTTTTGCTAGAGCTTCTGATTTTTCAGGAGAGGTCAGAAGTCCAGATTTTTAGGTACATTTTTCTGTACCTAAAATTAGAACAACTAATTCAAATACCATATAGGTGAAACAAAACACAAACATGAGCAGGATTTAGCTAGCCACCTGGCTCCCCTATCGCCCCATTCATCACCAACTCATCCATTCACCTACGTTTCCATCCATCCAACCATCCAGCCCTCTATTTCTCACTATGCACTTGTCCATCCACCTATACTGTCCTCCCATCCAATAACCCACCTATCTACCCACCACACACACACACACACACACACACACACACACACACACACATGCATCTACCCACTTATTTATCCAACTATCTATCCACCCATCCTATCCCTCTGTCCATTTCTTCCCATCTACTCATCTTTCCACCTATACATCCACCCATCTGCCCACCTATACATCCACCCACCTGCCCACCTATACATCCACCCATCTATCCACCTACACATCCACCCATCTATCCACCTATACATCCACCCATCTGCCCACCTATACATCCACCCACCTGCCCACCTATACCTCCAACCACCTGCCCACCTATACATCCACCCATCTGCCCACCTATACATCCACCCATCGATCCACCTACATATCCACTTGCCCCACCCCCCACACCGTACATTCACCAATTTATCTATCCACCTACCTATTCACCCATCCATCCATCCCATCCATCCATCCATCTCCCTTCCACTGTTCCTCTTAAACCTTTGCAGGATAAGACTGAAACATTCATTTTGTTCCACCTGCGCTTGGCCCTTGAAGAGTCCTATTTCCCTCCAAGTTCAAGCAAATGGTAAGTTTGTAAAGTGGTGCTAACATGAGGGAGCTTGTACCTGCCTCCTTTTACATGGAAATGTTTGCTTTCTCTTATTGTTTGCTCTGCTGCCTGAAGTAGTAGGGCATTTTTTCTCCCCTTGGATTTGAGCCCTCACAAGTGTTCCAGAACAAGATGAAAGCAAGAAGAGAATTAGGTTCCCTCCCTTTTCTTGGAAATATCTTGTCACTGGGCCACGCTCACCGGGAATTACATAAGTCTTCGAAAGGAGATCAGAAATCGATTTCTCAGTGGGGATTGTAGATGTCAGTAAATGTATTTACGGGAAATGGGTTAGGTCTGGCAAATTCTAAACTGTGATATGATGAACGTGCAATACCTCTGTGCAAATAACCCTTCATTTTCTCCTTCTCCATATCCAATTGGAACTCCTCCTCCTTAATGTCCTGCTTCAACTGTCCTTCCTTACCTTACCTAAATATTTCTTCCAGCTTGAGGCTGGTGGATTGGAAAGAGGGAAGGGCAGATAAACAATATTTATTGTACTGTATGCTTGATATATGTGATGGCATTTATAGTCCTGATTTCAGTGGCATATAATTTGGCATGATCTAAATAGGAAGGCATTACTACATTTATAAACTCTTTGAGCCACAGTTTCCTCATCTGTCAAAATGGGACAAAGCTTCCCTATCCCCTTCCTCACCAAAATGAAATATCTTCAGATGGGCTGCCAGGGTGCCTGACAACACCACTGGGACTCATCCACCTTCAAACGAATGAAAACTTTGCTGAAACGTAAATGTTCCCTGGGAGGTCTTCCCATCGTCAAATAAGCTTTTATTAGTCATTAATTCAAAGGTATTAGTCAGATTAGGAGGCCCATGAGGAGCTGGAGCACGAGGCGGTGCTGCTGTTGATGGAGTATGATGGAGCCAGAGAGAGGTCTGCACAGAAGCTGCAGTAGGGAACATGGGAAAGGCATGATCCCGCAGATCCCGGGGAATCTCAGGGGCAGATTAAATGCTGGTGGGGAAGGGATGGCAACAGAGGAGGGACCCCTTCTTTTCCATCTCTGGACCACGTGGTCTGCTACTGTCTCGGCTGGAACCCTTCCCTGTCTGTGAGGCATCATGATGTGTCAAGAACGGTGTCATGGAGACAACTGAGCACTTCTCGTCATCCGTGACCCTCAGTGTCCTCTTCTGTCAAAGGGACAAGATTGCTGTGAGGGAGTAAACACGGTGAATCAAGCTAATATCTGTGTGGGGATCTGCCTTCTCCTCAAGGGGCTGCTTCAGACCAGGCTGTCAATCGGGGGTTGGGCCTCTCCTGATACCAAGGACCATAAGGCAGGGAGGGGTCTGCACATCTAGGACCAAGTGTGAGGGCAGGACAGGTGACCCGATGGCCCTACTCCCCTTCAGACTTGGGGAGTGGGAGGTGTAACAAAAGCAGCAGCCTTTCATGTTTATTTGGTGCGAAGAACTTTAAAGATATTATTTCATGTACTCTCTCAACAACCACCAGAAGTAGGGACTCTTTTGAGGCCCATTTTATAACATGGAAATGGCAGCACCACAGGGGTTACGTAATTTCCCCAAAGCCCCAAGGAGTGGGGTAATCAGGGCAGAGTAGCAGCGACAGAGACCATATGGCCCACAAAACCTTAACTATTGACTGTCCGGTCCTTTACAGAAAAAGTGTGCAGTTGCTGCTACAGCAGAACAGAGCTACTGACCCCCTGATGCTTTCTCTCCCCTGCCCATGTTCTATTTTTCTTCAAAGCACTCATCCTTACCTCATGTTATATATGTATCGTATACACATGAATATGAGTATAGTATGCATGTATTTTATGTATGCACACGCAAAAACATAAAGTATACACGTATGTATGTGTGTGTGTATATACATGTACCTATGTATCGTTTATTATCTCACATCCACCTTGTCATCTTATTCATCACTCTACCACTTGTGCTTAAAACACCACCCTACTCAAATCAGGCACTCAATACATGCTGGTTGAATGAAGGAGTGAAATAATTTTAGTTCCTTTTAATAATTTCTCTTGTATTCCTCTGTTATGGACTGAATGTTTGTGACTGTCCCAAGATTCCTATGTTGAAATCCTAATCCCCAATGTGATGGTATTAGGAGTTGGGGCTTTTAGGAAGCCTTCATGAATGGGATAAGTGCCCTTTTTTCTAAAAGAGGCTCCAGAAAATTCTCTCACCCTCTCTGCCATGTGAAAACCCAATGTGAAAACCCAGAAGAGGGCTCTCACCAGACCCTGACCCTGCTGGCACCCTGATCCCCACCTTCCAGCCTCCAGAACTCTTGATAAATAAAGTCCTGCCGTTTATACGCCACCCAGTCTACGGTATTCTGTTAGAGCCGCCCGAACTAAGGCCCCGCTGAGTGCCCGGCCAGGGCAGCACTTTGACCACCGGATTGTTCTGGATGAATGCAGGAGTTCTGGAGACACGTTTACAAGCATATCCGGGATTGAGACCCCTCAGTAGGGGAGGGGCCCACGCTCTCACCTAAATAAATGATGCCCTTCGGCTCTGCCCCTCGCGCTGCTTTGCTTCCCTTTCCCATGAGCTCACCCTCCTCATTTCCTCTCCCCGTGGCCTCAGAAGGCAGGTGAACGGGGCAAACAGCTGCGCTGCCCGCGAGCACCAAAGGCAGGGAAATATGTGCAATTTCCTGAGGAACACGCGAGGAGAGCGCCATCCATACCGGAGAGGAAGGAGGAGTTAGGAGGCCGGCTGGCAGCTGGCTGGCTTCATTTCCCGGGGACCGGCGGCCGGCGGAGCGCGGTGAAGCCGTGGCGAAGGAGGTTCCTCCCAGGCCCTCTGGCGGGAAGCGTCTGGCGAGGGCTGAGGACCGGCTCCCGCAGTGGGAGGCAGCCCGCCTCTGGACCTTCCGGTGAAGCTCTCCTCGGCTTCTGTGGCTCTCGGGGTGTGCCCAGAAACACCCCTGCCTCCGAAACCCCCGGGAGCCGATTTCAGCCCGCGAGCCTCCGGCTCCGTTTTCTCGCTGGCGCTGGAGGCGACAGGCCCGTCACAGGTGGAGCCAGTCCTCAAATTACCCACCCTTCTCTGGGGGCTGCAGAGAAAATGTATTTGTCCATATCTACCCAGATTTTTTTCCCAGGCCCCCAAATGCTGGATAAAATATTTTCTAGGGCTTCCCTGGTGGCGCAGTGGTTGAGAATCTGCCTGCTAATGCAGGGGACACGGGTTCGAGCCCTGGTCTGGGAGGATCCCACATGCCGCGGAGCAACTAGGCCCGTGAGCCACAACTACTGAGCCTGTGCGTCTGGAGCCTGTGCTCCGCAACGGGAGAGGCCGTGATAGTGAGAGGCCCGCGCACCGCGATGAAGAGTGGCCCCCGCTTGCCGCAACTAGAGAAAGCCCTAGCACAGAAACGAAGACCCAACACAGCCAAAAAAAAAAAAGTAAATAAATAAAGAAATAAGTCAGGAGCTCTTAAAAAAAATTTTTTTTTTTCTAGTCCAATCCTGTCAACTTACTTTAATGCAAGTTTTTAGAAATCATGGTTCGCCTCCTTAAGTAAAACAAACAAGCAAACAAAACCCCTCTCAGCCTCTCATACTGTCCCGCTCCTCTCGGAGACAGGGCTTGGGCGTGTGGAGAAGGACTGTGGCCACACACGTGGCAGCAGGCGGAGGCCGTGGCCTCCGCATCCTTGCCCTGGGCCTGCTGAGGGGTGGCTGTCCGTGCCCGGCCGCAGGTGGTGGCCAGGGCAGCCTGTGGCTGGTGCATGGTCCCCTGGCCCATCTCTGGGCTTGGTCAGGTCCTGGGCGTGCTCCCCGCCTGCACCGGCCCCGCCTTGGTTCTCACCTTGAGCGCCTGCCAGGTTCTCCATCCAGCCCCTGGTCTACAGAGCCAAGAACCAAGTCATATCAATTTTGCTTTTCAAATCTGTTGTTTTCTTTCATTACGATTCTTCTATGGGAAATTTCAAACGTATGCTATTTCAATGAGTGTCCTGACCAGAAACAAGTGTTACACCCAAAAGGCAATTAGCCAAAGAGAACTGAATGCAGGGGGTAAGGAAAGTGTGATCAGGTTCATGGAACCAGAGAAGGGAAGTGTGGCACTCTGGGATTAGCAACAGTGGGAACTGTTACCACCCTTTGGCCTGAAAGGGCAGGAACCATTGAGAAGTGAACACATGAGAAAGGGGCTGACCGACAGGAGCTGTCATCAGATGCAGGGGTCAGTGAACTATGGCCCGTGGGCCAAATCTGGCCTGCCACCTGTTTCTGTAAATAAAGTTTTAGTGGAATGCACCCATGCTCATTCATTTACATATTGTCTGTAGCTGCTTTATGCTGCAATGGCAGAGTTACGTAGTGGTGATCAAGACTGTATTGCCCACAAAGCCTAAAATACTTACTATCTGGCTCATTATAGCGAAAGTATACCGACCCCTGCTGTTATGGGCTGCATTGTGTCCCCCCTGAATTTCACACGTTGAAGTCCTAAACCCAACTACCTCAGAATATAACTGCATTTGGAGATAGGATCTTTAAAGAGGTAAGTTAAAATGAGGTCATTTGGGTGGGCCCTAATCCAATATGACTGGTGTCCTTATAAGAAGAGGAAATACGGACACAGAGATGTATAGAGGGAAGACCATGTGAAGACACAGGGAGAAGGCAGCTATCCGCAAACCAGGGAGAGGCCTCAAAAGAAACCCACCCTGCCAACACCTTGATCTCAGACTTCTAGCTTCCAGAACTGTGAGAAAGAGGTTTCTGTTGTTTAAGCCACCCAGTCTGCAGTCACTTGTTATGGCAGCCCTAGCAAACTAATACTGCTATAGCGGAGCAGGGTTACTAGAACCTCAGGAAGGCAGAAAGGAAGCGAGGGGGAATAAATACCCTGATTGCTCTTCACTCCCACTGCTGATCTGCTGTTGGTGACCTCCACTGGCTGAGCCCACCCAGAAACCAGACAACACAGAAGTCTAGGGAATTCCATCTATCAAGATTGGCCTTTAGCAGCTTTGGAGGATGAAGAGAACGATAAAAAGTAGTAGAGAAAGTATTTAGTGGAGCCCGGGAATGGAATGAGTGGAGCATGGAGGTGTGGAAGCGTCAGGGTCAAATCGGCGGGAGGGGGAGGAGGTACATGATGGTACACTGGTTAGTTCTCTCCATGAAGGGCTCTAGGGGTTCGAAAGAGGGAGGAGATCAGAAGAGGGTCAAGAGAAGCCTCTGAAGGATGAGCAGGATTTGTTAAGGAAGAGAGGAAAGGAATATTCCAGGAAGCGAACAAGTGACTTTAAAGTTTTCAAAGCGTTTTCACACATATTATGCCATTTGACCTCCACAACAACCTTATGTGATAAGGTAAACATTCTTTTTTTTTTTCTTATACATTGTTATTCTCATATTGCAGCAGAAGAACTACGAGTCAGTGAGGTTAAGTGACTTGCCCAAGGTCACACAGTTGAGTGTGGGCAGCTGTGCTTCAACAACTCAGTGAATGGTGCCCAGGGGGATGGTTTTGTTTGGAGTGTGGTGTATTGGCCGCTGAGATTGGCAGGTCTGACTTCTGACTTCTGATGCTGTTTGCACCATATTAACCTGCTATCATGTTTATCACTTCAAATGAAAATGGTTTAAAATGAAAAAAAAAAAAAAAAAAAAAAAAAAAAAAAGATTGGCCTTTAGGGCACAGAGCAAGGCAAAGTAAAACAGAAAATAGATCTAGGGGCAAAAAAATAGAATAACCAGCACAAACACGAAAAAGCAGAGAGAATGGTATAATAAACCCCTATGTAACCATCACTCAACTTCAACAATTACCAACATTTTGCATTATTGTTTCATCTATACCTTCCCACTTTTTTTTTTCTGGAGTATTTTAAAGAAAATCCCAGGAATCTACAGGTCAATATGCATCTATACTAGATAAGAACTTTAAAAAACATGACAGCAATGCCATATCATACCTAATAAAATTAACAAAAACCCCTTAATAGCACTATCTCTTCCTAGTCTATACTCAAACTTCCCCATTGTCTCAAAAATGTCTTTTAATACTTGGTTTGTTCCAATCAGAAGCCAAAATTCATACATCGCAATTATTTTTTTGGAGAAAGTGGGTCATGTGTCCTATCGTAGAATCTTTCACATTCTGGGTTTGCCTGATTGTGTCTTTGCATTGTTGTTTAACTTGTTCCCGTGTTCCCTGAATTTCCTGTAAGCTGATTGTTAGATTTAAAGGCTCGATTAGGTTCAGGCTCCATATTCATGGGTGGTGTCTTGTATTGCATCACATTACGAGAAGAGAATATCTGCTTCACTCACTTTCTGCAATGTTGGGAATGATCACTGGCTTCAGACATGTCAGCCTCATCTCTCCACTATCAAGTTTCCTATCAACCTCTGATCTAATTATGTTAGTGTTTATTGAAAATCACTGCCAAATCTATTATTTCATTTGGGTTTGTAAAATGGCGAAGTATTAGTCAAGGTCTTTCCAAAGGAACAGAACCAGCAGGGTTCTGTAAAGGGATTTATTATGGGGAATTGGCTCATGTGACTATGGAGGCTGAGAAGTCCCATGATCTCCCATCTGCAAGCTGGAGATGCAGGAGAGCCTGTCATGCTATTCCATCTGAGTCCGAAGGCCTGAGACCCGTGGGAGCCGATGGTGCAAATCCCAGTCTGAGGGCAGGAGGAAACCTATATCCTAGCTCAAGTACTCAGGCAGAAGAAGCAATGAATTCTTCCTTCCTCTGCTTTTTTGTTCTATTCAGGCCCTTAATGAACTGGATGATGCCCACCTACACTGGGGAGGTCAATCTGCTTTCCTCCGTCTACTGATTCACATGTTAATCTCATCCAGAAATATCCTCACAGTCACATCCAGAAATAATGTTTAGCCCAGTCTCTGGGCACCCCATGGCCTGGTCAAGTAGACACACAAAATTAATCATCACAGGTGATTTTCTATATCTATCATTCCTCTGCATTTATTAGGTAGAATTAGTCTATGAAGAAGAATTTAGCTCATCAGCTATTTAGTCCCCCTAAAGTATAATTTTTCACAGAAAAGACAGAATAGACACATAATTCTTTTCTTGATCAAATTTCAGAACTGAGTTGGTGTACTAGCTACCAATGATTTTTTTCTCTTGGTATCATTAAGAACTCATGATTTTAAAAATATTTGATGTGTTTAAATCCACTGTAGTCAATATTTCTTTTGATGCCTAAATTGTCCCACCTTTGGCCAGTTGGAGCCCCTTCAAATTTGCTCCTGTGTCCTTTTGACATGGTGTCTCTCACAATAAGATGTCCCAGGCTCATCACATGCATTTCTTTCTGCAGACCAGTAATCAGTCATTTTTCCAAGAAGCCCTGTGTCTTGGTCCAGGTTCACTAGAAAACAGAGGCTGAGGCAAAAGCATACGCGTTAACGCTTAACTGGGAAGAGTGCAATTCCAGGGAAACAAGGGAGGTGAACAATGGAAGTGAGGCAGTGGGGGGAGACGGAGTACGAGGGGAGGTGTCCCCAGGCTGCCCTGGCTTCACAGAAAACACAACCAATTGCTTGGCTGGACAGCACCTCTTGAGATAAGAGGTGTGAAACCACGGTATCTCAGAACAGCCTGGCGGTAGGGAGGAAGGGCAGCAGTTCACCTTCTGTCTTTTTCCCGTTTGCTCTCACATGCTATATTGTGAGAGCAAACACACTTGCATGTCCCTTCTGCCTCCCCCGGTTGTGGTTCTTGGCTCTGGTCACAGCTGTAGGGGAAGCCAGAGTTTCCACGTGCCCAGACCCATCAGTGTGCAGTGAAGGTGGTCTCTCCCTACCAGTCACTGCTATGCATGGGGACTCCCCAGTGTGTGCTGGTGGCAGTGGTCGTGGGCACCGCTTTACAACCAAGACGACAGTGTGAGCTGTTGTCAGGGCTGCATTGGCCAGGAAGCAAGGCAAGTGTGCAAGGACCACTGGTGGAGACGGGCCAAGGAGATGTGCGCTAGTACACTAACTGGGTCTGGTTCCTCCACCCCCTCTGCCTCGTAGACATGCTCCCACCCTCCTACAATACTCAGATCTCATGTGGAATAAATCGTCCTCGTTTCTTTCCTAGGAGTGGAAGTACAAGTCCAATTCTTTCAGGAAATGTTCAGTTGCAATCTCCTAAAAAGACCTACAGAGGTTTAGCAAACCAAGCTACAATCCCTACCGCCACAGCTGGTCCAGCGGTCAAAATATATATTCACCATCTCACTCCTCCACCACCTATTTTAGTTCTACAACTTCCAGTGCAGTGGAATCCTTACCACAACCCTGGTGAAAGCATCCCCCTCTGGGTTCCCAGGCACTGGTCCAACGGAATCCACGGTGGCAAGAACATGAAGCTAAAATCTGGCATGTCTACTGGGAGTGAGGCTAAGAAGGCCAAGGCTGCTTCCACCACTTGGTTTCTGGACCCGTGCACTTTAGCACCATAGCTTGGCTCTGGCGCAGTGTGTATACTGTACCTAGTGCTTAAGTATCCCTGCAATGGCCTTTTAGCTGAGACTTCACCAGCCCTTTTTACCCTTTTTATCAGGCTGGTCAACCCAGTGTGATGAGGTACATGGAAAACTGATGTATCTTGTGGTTTTTGAGCCCAATGTTTCATGTGTAGTAAAACGTTCTCTCTGGTCTCATACAAAGTAGTGTAGGATATCATATATCTTATAGATCAAGCACTCTGTCAACCCTCAGGTGGTGGTGCTGGTGGAGCCATTGTGGGAAGATAAAACAAACCTATACTTTGAGAGATGGATTTGTTTTTTTCTTGGCCATGCTGTGCGGCTTGCAGGATCTTAGCTTCCCGACCAGGGATCAAACCTGTGTCCCCTGCAGTGGAAGGGCGGAGTCTTAACCACTGGACCACCAGGGAATTCCTTATATCTTGAGTACGTGGTGATTCTGGTGAGGAAGAATGGAGTCTGATATCATCTACTTGCCCACAGAAGGCTAGCTGATCTCCCCACAAAGGGGACCATAATGAGGGCTCAGAATCAGTCCCTGCTGCTCGCATGTTAGGCATTCAGCATCAAAGCTAGGGTAGCTTTGATGAAAAGGACTCCATGTTTTGGGACACAGGTGTAGCCTCCATTCCTGCCACTGTGGCTGCTTTGCTCATGGCCCACTCTGCAAGCACTGCAGAGGCCAAGGAAAAAGTCTAGCTATGCCAACTAGATATTTTGTGCCAACTCCCGTAAGTTTATTCATGTACTTCTTCCCCAGATTTCCTCATTCCTGATTTTATTCAGTGTCTCTACCACCATCCACCACCACCTAAGGACTGAAAAAATGCCTGACCTATCATCATAGAATCCTACACTACATTACCACCGAACCAAAGAGCACATTTTACTACCAAGTGGGAATGACCCACTGAGCTCAAACAAAAGATACACAGTCTTTCATGTCCCTCATCAGCAAGGGATTACCAGCCTGACAAAAAATGGTGGAATGGCCTGGTGAAATGTCAGCTAAAAGGCCAGATCAGGGACATCTGGCAGGTTAGGACACTGGAGGTGGTATATGGACTGTAGCCTTTTTCCTTCCAGGTCCCTGACCAATAAGCTGAGCCATTCACTATTGACAAAGAGTCAACATTTGCACACACATTAAGCCAACGCACTGCTGGCAACTCTGCCCACTGGGAGGATTTCCTCCACCATGATTTCTGGGGGTCACCTCTAAGTGGGGCTGTAATGTGGCAGCAGCCCATTTTTGGCTACAGTTGACATTATATCCATGCTTCTAGAACCAAGTCCCAGTCCTATTGGGTGACTCAGAGGGATGAGAGTTTCCAGTGAGGCTCGAAGCCAAAAAGGGCTCCCCAGCTTGTCCAGGCAGCTTCCCTGACACTTAGGCTATATGAGCCAGCAGCTCTGACGGTACTAGAGGTAACTATGGCAGATAATGATGCTGCGGGGTTTTAAACAAACTTCAGTAAGAGAGATGCAGCACAGACTCCCGGAGTTCTGCAGCAAGGCCATGTCTTGATTCTGGGCTCTACCCGTGACTAATGTCTGACCGTGGGATACCAAGTGACTATGTAACCACAAATGTTCCCTATGATCTGAGTATTATTTGAGCCAGTGAGTCATAAGGTTGGGTGGATACAGCAGTAATCCACTGTATGGAAAAAATGCTCCATTCAGGATTAGGCCTGACCAAATCCAGAGGGCACAAGTAAAGGACATGAACAGGTGATCCGGACTCTGGTGGCACCTGCCTCTTTTGCTGCAATACATCTCTCAACAGAGGAACAGTAGAGAAGGTCTATTGCTTTCCTTGCCATGTAAAGGAGACCTGCTTTTGATTTTCCTATTATTAGGGATAAAAGAAAAAATATTTCTCCCTATCAACAGCCACATATAAAATGTCAGAGATACCACAACTGGCAAGGCAGCTGTGCTGCAAGTGAGGCCACCTGATTAAGTTCACAGCAATTTTCCACCACCATTCTCCAAGAAGTGTCTGGTGTTTGCAAAGGCTAGAAAAGTGAATTGAATAGAGATGTGATGGGAGCTACTATCCCTGCATCCTCTAAGTCTTTGATAGTAGCATTCATTTCTGTAATTCCTCTCGAAATGATGTATTGCTTCTGATTTACTATCTTGGCCAGGACAAAAGATAGCTTCCACATGGCCCTTCCTATAAAAATGGCTTTTACCCCATCAGCCAGGGAACCAATGTGAAGGATCTCTTATAGATATTCATCCCATTTATGCATTCTAACCAAAGTTATCACTGGGAACCAGAGAAATAAACAAGGGGTGGATTCATAGACTTTCCCCCCAGCGTACTATTACCCTGGCAAAAGACAACAGGTCTCTTTGGGGAAAGATTGGGGAACTACTTCTTATATATACTCGAAATGGCATTAGAGGGTCCTTCTTTAGGGGGATCCAATCCCTCCGCCTATGGCCTCAGGGTTTGTGAGCTGACTTAGATCTGAAACTGGATGAAGGACAGGTATTAGCCTTTTGCTCTCCAGCTATCGGTCCTTTCTCATTATGAAAATTGATCAACACTCTTGTCCATGTGCCTAACTACTATGAACACCAGCGTCTACTAGCCAATGCCACAAATGCAGGTCGAGGTGCCCTGAGTGCCACTCTGGCCTTCTGCCAATTATTATTTTTTTTTAAATAAATAAATTTATTTAATTTATTTTATGGCTGTGTTGGGTCTTTGTTGCTGTGCGCAGGCTTTCTCTAGTTGTGGTGAGCGGGGGCTACTCTTCGTTGCGGTGCGCGGGCTTCTCATTGTCGTGGCTTTTCTTGTTGCGGAGCATGGGCTCTAGGCGCATGGGCTTCAGTAGTTGTGGCTCGTGGGCTCAGTAGTTGTGGCTTGCGCACTCTAGAACGCAGGCTCAGTAGTTGTGGCACATGGGCTTAGTTGCTCCGCGGCATGTGGGATCTTCCCAGACCAGGGCTCGAACCCGTGTCCCCTGCATTGGCAAGCAGATTCTTAACCACTGTGCCACCAGGCAAGTCCCTCTGCCAATTATAATAATCAGGCCTCTTGCCCTAGTGTTAGGTGCTGCCACATGTTTTTTTTGCCATTCCAGAATCCCACCGTTCCTATTGATATTAGGAAGCCTAGTTCCATGGTAATATCTCTCATCATCAACCTGGCCTTCGAAGATGCCAGTGCCCCTCTCACTGGTGAAATCTCTGTTGTCTTGGTGAATGAGCCATTGCCTGTGTCCTCTGGGAGCACAGAGTCCGGTGATGGGTTCTCAGGTCTTACTCATAAGTCCATTCTACCGTTGGTATTTCCCTGAATCTTTTGGCTTCTTCAGTATTCTGCCAAGGCGGTTCTGACATTATTACTTCATTCCCTGTATGTCACTGTCATGTCCAACTTTGAAAGAACCATTCCAGGTAACTAGACTGGCTTCAGATACCCTTGTCAAAACACACACAGGTGTGTGCCCTCATACATTAGCCCCATATTCTGCCCCTTCTCCTAGTCTAATATCCTAAAGATCCACTCCCACATATATTTCTTGATTCCTGTTGGTAAAACTCAGCCAGCTCCTGAAACTTATTTTGGGTGTAGGCAATTTCCTCCTGCAGTGGGATTATAATTCCCCACTCAGGCTGTGCTGGGATCTGCCCCTGATTATAGCCTGGGAACAGTAAGATGAGGAGGAGAGGATCTTAAGAAGACCAGGCTTCATAGCATGAGGTATCTACTTCAGGTAAGGTCAGTGATTATTCTGGTATACAGAAAGGGAGGCTGTTCTCTGATAAAATGAATGGGGCTGTTTTCTCCAGTCAGGGTGATTCTGAGGAATGTTGATTAGAGAATCTGAAGCTCGTCTACCCAATGTCCCCATCCTATGTCTCAGAACCCCACTCTTTTTCCATCAGGGCTCTACTTTGACATAGATATTTATTATGGTTACACATTTAGTATTCTTTGTAGTTCTGACCCTTTATAATCAGATCCTTGATCTGATTTTCAGCATGATCTGACCTGCAGGGGTAGGAGATGAAAACTTCAAGGCTACTAGACCAGCCCTCTGGCTTCCACGGTGTGCCTTAAGGTGGCAGTGAACAGTGCTGGACTCATTTGTTTCTTTTTTCAAAGTTTCTAATGCCCTCAAAAGCAGTTACTCATGCCACAGTCATTATAATTGTTATCACCCCTTTATTAATCAAGTGCTGAAGCCACCTGATAATTGAAAATTTCACCTCGTAAAAATTATCCACAGGTGACAGCTTTAGTAATTGTAATATCACTACTTATCGGGGATTCCACTAACCAATAGCGATAGGAGGCTTATTGCATTTAGTCAGGCAGACAATCCAGCACTAAAATCCCATCCTGAGGGTCTGCTTCTTAAGAGCCACTTCTAGTAACAACTGCCTTAGCCTGAGTTTGGTGGAAAATAGAATGTGATGCAAACATTTATTCTCTAACAATTTATTGGGATGAACACTCCCAGGAAAGCAAGATACATGGAAGAATGCAAGAGAGACATGAAAGGAGGGAGAAGAATCACTAAGGGGTAATTACTGAGTCGCCTTGAGCTTTGCAAAAACACAAAACGCTCGTGGTTGGTTGATGTCACTGGACGTCATTAGAAACTACTGCGCTTCTGAACAATCCACCAGGAAGAAAGAAAGGCAAGCAATTTATCTAGTGGTTACTTCTCACCTCCTATCTTTGTTTGACATTTGTGCTAAATGGTGTTATATTCTGACACATCTTGGTGGTGCTAAATGGACCCTCCAAAGAGCTGATGGGGAAGCTATAACTTCTGTGGGTCCAATTCACGCAGTGAATTGCATCATTATCTCTATCAGTCAGTGCTGCTAAGGGCTATCCTCACTCTTGTGGATGTAGTAGCAGCAACATATATTTACATAGTACCATATAGTTACAATCAGAAGAACAGTGGGAGCCTAGACAGGGATGCTCTGGCCAGGAAGCTAGGCAAGTGACTGAGGCCCAGAGTAATGAGGGTAAGCAGGGTAGAGTAGGTCTAGGGTAGGTCAGGTGTACCTTGGTTCCTTTTAGAAGAAAATGGCATTTAGATCACAATTTAGGCACAATACTTATTCATTGCTACAAGGTTGCCATTGCTTCTAAACCTTTTCATTTGACAGGATGCTTTCCTCTCTTTTAGAAAGATAAATTATCAGTTCATATTGGTACTTCCAATTCCCAATTGTTTGGGCTTATACTTGTGTCTTTTGTCTTTTATGCTGAAGATCTTTGTAATGACATTAACAAAAGTACTAATTTGTTGATCCTACAATATGCATGTGATAGTTTCAAAACAAAAATATAATTCTACTAACTCTCTGTGTGAGATTGTATTCCTGTTCACCCATATTTGGTGCCAATCTCTGCAGTGCTTCTTGCTGAGAGAAGTTTATACATCCCTGACATTTTGAACTCAGATTATGTGACTTTCTTTGGCCAATAAAATTAGAGTGGAATAAGAGTGATGGTCACTTCCAGGAAGATGTCTTCTGCCTCAATGACTGGCAAAATATTTCAGACAGATGCTCTTCCCTTCCTGCTTGGGTCACAGAGGGAAGATGATACAGATCAGAGCTGAAGCCAACACACAATGAACATGTAGCATGGGAGAAAAGAAACCTTTGTTGTTGAAGGCACCAGGACTTGGATTTGTTATTATAATAGAACATAGTCTAGTCTATCCTGATTGATATACCGCTGAATGCAGTTTAAGATTTCTTCATGGTTCTTTTTAGTCCTTAGGATCTACCCCTTTAAGGACATACTGTCAACATACTGTTTTATAGAGTCATTTGTAACAACTTTTTCTTTGGGTGGCTAAACCACCAATCTAATATGCCATTATTATTATGAGTTTCCATTTTTCCAACTTTTATAAATTTCCTCATCTTTAACTTTAATTTTATTTAAAACATTTACATGGGTACAAATTTTAAACTATACAAGTTACATGCAGTTGTCTAGGTTCCATCCCTGCCCTTCTATCATGTTCCTTCTCTCTCCTTATAGGTCCCTCATTTTTATTGGTTTTTGGTTTATTCTTCCATTATTACCTTTTGATAAGATAAGTATATATGTTTCTATATTCATATTACCTTCCTTTCTTAAATGAAAGGTAGCATACTATAAACCCTGTTCTCTAACTTGCTTGTCTTAACAATATATCCTGGAAACTATTTCAAGTAGAGAGAGCCTTCTTATTTATTTTTACAGTTGTATAATACTCCATTGTATGGATGCATCATAATGTATTCAACCAGTGCCCTATTGAAGGACATCTGGCTTGTTTCCATCCCCCTTACTATTACAATTACTGGCAATGGATATCCTTTTACTATGTCACTTTATATTTTTACCAGTTTACTTTTTGAGATAGATTCCTGGAAGTGGGATTGCTGTGTCAAAGATTATGTGAACTTGTAATTTTGCTAGATGGTCCAAATTTCCCTCCATGGGATTGTATCCTTTTGCACTTCCACCAGCAACTTAGGAGAGAGCCTGTTTCCTGAAAGTTTTATCAACAGAATATGTTGTTGGACTGTGGATTTTTACCAATCTGATAGCTGAGAAATGATATCTCAGTATAGTATTATCTTGTATTTTTCATATTCAGAGGAAGTTGAGCTCTGACAATATATTTGCCCTGGGGTCACTTGCATTTCCTCTCTGCGAAACCATTCATAAACTCTGCCCGTTTTTCTATAGGGTTGTTGTTGTTTTTCATCTCAAGTTTTAGAAGTTCTTTATGTGTTAGGAATATTTATCTTCTGTCTAAGATATATGTTGTATTTTAGAGAATACAAAATGGTCTGAGCCTCATACAGGGGAGTTTGGGAACATCTAGCGACATTACTAATGCATCTTCCATTTGGACCCGGCGACCACCCAGAGACACTGGACCTGATATTGCTGAGTTGCTGACCCAGCAGCTGCTTACCTTTGGGCTTCTTGTTATGCAAGAAAAATAAGCCCTGTAAATTACTGAAATCAGTTTTTAAACTTGTCTTTTTACTTGAGGATGCTTTCCTACTTGAACACATGCATGTTTTCCTACATATCAGACTATTGTAAACATTTATTTAAGTGTTTTTCTCTTCTACTAGGCAGGTCAAGAACATCTATTCTTTCACTCCAACCACTATCTGTCACCTCTCTCATTTATCTTTTATGTTTTCTTTCATTTTTTTTCCCATCTGATGTTATCGTTATCCAGTGATACAGCTACAAAAATGTAGGATCTGATGTGAGCCTCCCCAGGGACAACAAGAGTTCCTAGGGAAGCAGAAAGAGGAAATAAGTAGTTTCATTTTTTTTTTTTTCTCCTTTCTATCTTTGGAATGAACACTCTGAGACTAGAAGGTGGATACCTCAGTACTCAGGGCAGTGTGACTGCTACGCTCTCTATGCCCAAGAGATGTCCAAAGAAATTGTGAATTGACTGGGATATGTACAGAGGCTGGGCCCTGAGCTGGCCTCCACCTAGGAGGAGGGCCCTGGAGGAGGCAAGCTCAGGGCTGCCTTGGCTGTGTATCTTCTTTGGCTACCAGCCCCTTGGCCGTGTAAATGGTATATCTTCTCTCCCTGACCTCTGGAGAGCTCACACATTTCAAGAGTCTGATGCTTTGGCACAGCTCACGGCTGTGCTTATCATTTCATATGGAGGATTCCAGATTTAGCACTAATGCCCATAGACCCTATCCTATAGAAATAAAAGCACTAGCACCTAGAGATTTATATTCTAGGATATTTATTGCTACATCATTTGTGGTGGTCAAAAAAAGTGGAAACACCATAAATGCCCATCAATAGGGCCAATGAATGATGGTACCTTCAAACAATGGGGCATTGTTTGCTCCTAAAAAATTTGTTAGATCTGGACCTGTTGACTTAGAGAGATGGCAATGATATTCTCTACTGGAAAAGCTCCTGCAATGAAATGTGTACCGTGTGTCCCACATTTCCTATTTATTTTAAATGACCAAAAAACTTCCTTTGCTTGTGTCTAGGTATTTGTTTATATTTTTGAATATTTTGTATATGTCGGACCTCAGTTTTTTCATGTGTAAAATCTGAGGATAACACTAGTACTTCTTTTAAAGTTGTTGTGAGGATTAAATAAGCTATAGCAGGTAATGTGGTAAAAAAAAAAAAACAATGTCTATCTTGTAATAAGCATTGAGTAAGGGTTTGCTATTATTATTACCATTATTATTTTAAATGAACATAGAGAGAGATGTTCCCAGGCTGTTAACATTGGTTACAATGTGGGGGAAGAGAAAGTTGGAAGAGAGGGAGATAAACTTGTGATTTTCACAAAATGCAAATATTATTTAAGGTAAAAATCAAAGTGAAAAGGTGGAAATTAATATTCTAAGTTATAGCTATAATGTTATAAGGAATATGAAAGAACTGTATATGCATGTGGAAAAAATAAAAATATTGATTGAATTGGGTGACTGAAGTGTAGGCAGTTTTTAATCTTAGATCCTGTGGTTATCTCAACATTGTTTTTCCTATCAACTATTTTTAAAAAGGGGCCTCATATAGCTCCTGGCACACAGATGCTCAATAAATGGTAGCTATTGCTAAAATAATTTTATTAGAACCGCTTCTCTTGCAGCTTTCCATTCTTGAGTTCCTTCCAAAACACCTATGGCTCCTCACAGTGGCCCTTAATGAACTCCTCTCTACCCAGTGGCATAACTACTGATCATTTCTGTTTGCAGAGTTGTTTTGGTCCTGTGACACTAAGCCAGCAGGGAACCATGGTTGACATGGTTGCCAATGATTGAGCTGCAAAAGGCAGCAGTGCCTGAGCCTGAGGCCCTGTACCTACTGCAGCCTCATCTACACAGTGGACATGGGAGGCATAGCCTAATTTATTTTTTGGCATAACACAGAGCCAATTTTGTAACTGGAGCTCCAACCCCTGGGAAGTCACTCTGGAGAGAATAAAATTTCGGTGTCAAATCATCTTCCATCTAACCAGATAGGGCACACTAAGCTCTAGTAACGTAGACCAGAAGAAGTGCAGGCCAAGGGGGAGAGAGGCCTAGAATGGGTGGTAGAGGATGGAATGATGAATATTGGTCATGGCCTTGGGACCAGCACAGTGGGGAATGTGGCTTGCTCTATTAATTCTTCTTGTCTTCAGTTTTACTGGAAATTTAGACTGGCTATAACCACGAAGGGACTCTGTGACTGACTAGATTGGAGAAGTGAGGGCATCTTGTTCTCAAAAAATAACTGCATGCCTCATATTATGATCTGGAAGAGGATGTAAAGGGAGGGTCTGATGGATCTGAGGGATTCAAGAGGTGCAATGTGTTGGATACATCTCAGGGGCCTCCTCAGATTCCCCTGACTTCACCTGCTTTCTCGGATTCTTTTGGTTCCACCTGCAACCTGGCCCCTCAGCTGATGGATCTGTCTTGGCCGTCACTTCCCTGTAGGCCTCCTGAGGCTGACCAAATGCTCACGGCATGTCTGGTTCCTCCCACCACTTCCAGACTCAGACACAACACCACACTGAAGGGCTAAGGCCTTACAAAAAACTCTCAGAGGGGCCCAAATGATGTGGCCCGGAAATGTGTAGGAATTCACTCCACATAGGGCAACCTTTGATCAATGGGAAATAAGAGATGGGAGGGAACCTGACAGATAAATTCCCTCTCATTCCTTTCTTCAACTGACTGCTCCAAGAGACAGTTTCTCCGCATAACCTGACTCCCACAGGGCTGAACCCTTCACCCGCTGAGCAAGCTGCTGTGTCTTCTCTCAGCTCATCCTGAGGCAGTGGTCTGCTCAGTCATCATCATCTTGCATTGCTTTGCATTCTTGCTGCTTTACTTCCCTTTTTCTTCACTCTTACTGCCCCAGATTCATACATTACAATAAAACTATCAGCACATAATCCTTACCTAAGGCTCTATTTTCTAGGGTACTTTGGTAGACAGAATAGTGGTCCTTGAAAGATGGCTACATCCAAATCCCAGGAACCTGTGACTATGTTACCTTACCAAGTAAAATGGACTTTGCAAATATGATTAAATTAAGCATCTTCAGATGGGGAGATTATCCTGGATTATCCAGGTGACCCCAATGGAACCACAAGGGTCCCTACGAGAGAGAGGCAGGAGGGTTAAGGTTAGGAGGTGATGTGATTATGGAATCAGAGATCAGAGTGATTCAGCCATGAGCCAAGGAATGTGGGTGCTTGTAGAGGCTGAAAGGTGAAAGGAACTGCCTTCCCTGGAGTCTCCAGAGGGAACCCTAACAACACTTTCGACTCCTTTCAGACTTCTGACCTCCAGAACTGTCAGAGAACAAATCTGTGTTGTTTTAAACCATTAAGTTTGTGGTAATCTGTTATGGCAGCCACAGGAAACTAATGCAGGAACCTTGGCTAAAACTTCTCAATACCCTGGTTTTCTGCAAAATCCTATTTTGCATGAGTACGGTTCAATGTCACATTGTACTTTCCCTATGAATTCCTTCTGTGAACACACCCTAGTCTCTTCTCAGGCAGATGCATGCCCTGGGTGGACTAATGCAAAGATTTATTCTCTGGAAGGCAACTGTTTTCCCATATGTTTATATATCCATAAACAACAAAAACAGGAAGTCCAGAAGGAGATATTAATAATGGCAGCAGGTGACTTATTTCCTGCCTTGAACTGTTATGGATTTCCCAATTATCTCTAACAAACAGGCATTTCTTTTATAATAAAAAACATCCTTTTAAGTGATTAGATATGAGACAGTCTAAGTATTTACACCATTCTCTGGTTCTTGAGCAGTTAATACAAAGAATAGACCACCATGAGCTGGAAGGATCTGGGAAGGTTTCACAGAGGAGGGAGGAATTTGAGCAAGGCGTGGAAGGATGGGTATTTGAGAGGTAGAGAAGCAAGGGAAAGGGGCATGATGTGAGTCAAGAAAAGAGTGTATTTTCCTAGGTTAATAAATAAGCCCATTTGACTTAAGAGGAACGTCTGCAGAGAATATAATAACAACACAAAGAAAAAAATAATTTACCCAGCATATACTTTTTGCTGGATACTGTACTAAGTGCTTTGCTAGATCATCTAATTTAATCCTCCCAACAATCTCATGAGGAAGGTTCTATAAATATCCTAAATATATAGAGGAGGAATAGATGCCATTAATTGGCCAGCAAGTGATAGTTCAGATTTGAACCCCATAATCACTCCAGAGCTTAAGTTTGAGAGATGGATTGGACATGTAGGCTGAAAAAGAACTCTTAAGGTCTTGAAATATCAAGTGTATTAATTTTCTATTGCTGCATGCTAGGGACCGAGTGTGTGTATCTTCCCCAAAATTCATATGCTGAAGCCCTAACCCCCAATGTAATGGTATTAGGAGGTGGGGCCTTTGGGAGGTAATTAGGTCATGAGAGTGGGAGCCCTCATGAATGGGATTAGTGTCATCACAAGAACAGAGGCCAGAGAGATGATCTCTCTCTCCACCATGTAGGCCAGAACAAGAAGACAGCCATGTGCAAACCAGGAAGAGGCCCCTCACCAGAACCTGACCATGCTGACACCCTGATCTTGGACTTCCCAGCTTTCAGAACTGTGAGAAATAACCTTCTGTTGTTTAAGCCATCTAGCCTATGGTATTTCGTTAAGGCAGCTTGAACTAAGACATTGCATAACAAATTGCTAAAAATTTAGCAGATTGAAAGAACACTGTTCATTATATCATAGTTCTGTAGGTCAGAGGTCCTGGTAGGCTCATCTGGGGTCTCTGTTTCAGAGTCACAAGGCAGAACTCAATCTGGCAGTGTTGGCCAGATTAGGCTCTTAACCAGAGGCTCTGGTGAAAAATCAGCATCCATGCTCCTTTGGCTGGTGGGATTCAGCTCCTTGTGGTTGTGGGACTGAAGTTCCTGCTTCCTTGCTGGCTGTTGTTGAATCCTTCCCATGCTTCTAATCTCTGATTTCCTCTTCTGCTACCAGCTGGAGAAAATTCTCTGCTTTTAACAGGCTTATATGATTAAATTGAGTCCAGCTGGATAATTTCCCTTTTGCTGTATAGCATAATTGTGGGAGTGATAACTCATCCTATTAACAGGTTCCAACCACACTCAAAGGAGAATGGATTATATAAGGATGAGTGTCACTGGCTCATTTTAAGAATTCTGCCTACCACCACTAGGCTAAGAATTTGGAGTTTTGTTTTGGTCAAAAAGAATTTTTGTTGAGGGATGCACCTTGCTGAATAGTGGGGTTTAGAAAGATTACTGGGCATTAATGTATAGGAGGGACTGAGGTGAGGAAAGAGTAAAGACAGGGAGACCGAAAGAGCAGTGCTGGGATGATTATGGCCTAGACTAGGGTAGGCTCGGGGGAAGCTGAGAGAAGACAGATAGGAAAGAAATTAAGAAGAGAGACTTACTAGGCCTGGTGATTCATTCTGTAGGATTTTGACCTTTTGGAACACTTTTGTATCCATTATCTCATCTGATCCTCATTATACACCTGTGAAGAAGAGACATTATTCTCTCTTTTTGACAAATGAAGAAACTGGCAAGTCCCCGAACATCTCTGTGCTTCAAAGGTCATCATGTGGATGTGCGATCCTGGCCACTTGACTCAGCCCCACTCTTCCTGGAGCTCAGGAAAAGGAAATTGTGCGGGATAGATTTATGGCCTTGTTATCATGTGCCAACCCTGTTCCTGCCATCTACCCTTGCTTGTACCTATGGGTGGTCCCTTCCTAAGTGAAACATCTAGAGGGATCTGATGGACAAGCTATGACTGAGGGTAGGAGAAATTCCTTTCTTACTCCGGAACCCCCAGCATTCTCAGCGAGGCTGTGAGGAGGGAGGAAGGGAGGGGAGAGAAGAGAGAGGGTGGCACAGGGAGGATGTTCTCATCCCTGTTAGACAGAAAGGAGATGGGGGAGAAAGAACTTTTTTATTTTTATTTTTAAAAAATCATCACTTTGAAAAGGGAATGAAAAGGGAAAGAGAGGTAGAGGAGATGTGAGAAGAGAGTGAAAGGGGGTGTGGAGTCGCCAGATGACATCTATTCTAGTATATCTAGTAGCCCAATGACACCTATTGATTATAAGGGATATAAGACTAGAGAAGAAAAATTAGCATTACAGAGGAGCAAAATGGGAAAAAAAGTCACTAATAATCCCACCAGGCAGAAATAGCCCCTTTTAAGATTTTAGAGCCAGGGCTTCCCTGGTGGTGCAGTGGTTGAGAATCCGCCTGCCAATGCAGGGGACACGGGTTCGAGCCCTGGTCTGGGGAGATCCCACATGCCACGGAGCAACTGGGCCCGTGAGCCACAACCACTGAGCCTGCGCGTCTGGAGCCTGTGCTCCGCAACAAAAGAGGCCGCGACAGTGAGAGGCCCGCGCACCGCGATGAAGAGTGGCCCCCACTCGCCGCAACTAGAGAAAAGCCCTCGCATAGAAACGAAGACCCAACACAGACAAAATAAATAAATAAATTTAAAAAAAAAAAGATTTTAGAGCCAAAGTTTCCAAGTTTTGTACATGAATATGTGTGTCCTGTAACAGGTACCTACTGTTCTAGAAATCTGCTTTTGTGGTTGATCAATACTTACGACAGCTGTCAGCTGTCCCTGGGGCCAGTGGGAGTGGATGCTTCTCCAAGCAGATTCCTGCAGGGGCTATACCCCCTCCCCTGCTTCCCCCATGACCAGTGGACAGGCAAGCCCCGTCTTCCTCTCTCTCCAGGAAAGCAGTCCACTTAGCCAGCCCTAGACTGCCTATTCTTCAGAAACAAATCACTCCCTCCGCCAAAAACAAAAACAAAAACAAAAACAAAAACCACTCCATTAAGAAACTCAGCTCAGTAATCTCAGCCTTAAATGCTTGCTTTTTCTCCAGCCTGCCTGAATAGGAGAAAAGCAGAAAGGAGAATTTTAAATGGCACTTATTGATTGGCTTGGCTCACCAAAAGAAGGCATTTTTACCAGCTTTTCAAATTACAATTTATTCAATAATGAGAAAGTAATTCATTTTGAGAAAGCACTCTGACACCCTTAGGAGCTGCTTTCTCACCACTTAAATTTTTATCATTATTATCGTTTACTCATTCTCTGGAAGCCACTGGGCAAAGCACAGTTCTTGGCACTTAGGAGGCAATCAATAAAGGCTGTTGAATTAATGAGGCTATAACTGGCAGGGAAATTCAAATTCCAGAGACTTGGGAAATTTGATGTGGGCTGAAATGAGATGAACTCCTGAGGTTTATCCCCTTTGATAGGCACTGGGAAGATCACATAGATTAGAATCGGCCTGACCTAGGTTCACATCCTGACCCTTTTTACCTGTGTGAATACTTCATATTTCTGAGCCTTTGCTTCCTTGCAATAGTTATCTTTCCTGCGTGCGTCTTGTGAGGATTCAAACAGATGCTCCCCATCAAATGCATCTATAGGACCAGAACAAAGAAGATGTCAAAATACGTTTGCAGACTCGTGCTTCTTGATCATGTTTTGCTGGAGACTGGGGTTTGATTTCCCAAAAGGGGAGGCAGCTATATCTTGAGTCCCCTAAACTAGTTGTTGAATTTTTTGAAAAAAAGTTGCTTCTCTTTACTTCTCACTTCCTCTTCCTTGCCCACAATTCCAGAAGCTGCCACTAGGGCTAGAGCAATGGGTCGACTCAGAATTGCAGTGAAACCTACATTGGATTGTTGGCTTGAAGAGTGCGTAATTTTTGTATACATTCCCTCCCCCGTTTTTCTGTCTTCAAAAGATCTGAATTTCCTTACCCATAATAAAAGGATCTGTTTGTATATTAGTTTCTCAATTATTTCATTGTCAAAGTTGTGGGGTGCATCTTTGCTTGGGGCTGTCAGTTGTAGGTGAGAAAAAAGATAAACAGGGTGAAAATATTTGCAAGTTTCTGGATTCTTGTACTGTGATCAGTTGATGACAACTTGGGAGAGATTTAGTGCTGAATGTTCTGGGATGCTTAATGAGCTTCCAGAAGATAAGTGGTTGACCCTTAAGTCAAACACTGGAATTAAGAACAAAGGTCATAGTGGTGTGAAAAAGATTTTTTTTTTTTAGTTGCATGGGGTTTTCTTTCATTTTTAATTTTCATTCATTCAATTCATTTTACTCCATTCTATTTCATTTCTTTCATTTATTCATTCTTTTTGGGACCTCCCCGGTGGTCCAGTGGTTAAGAATTCGTGCTTCCACTGCAGGGGACACAGGTTCAATCTCTGGTCAGGGAACTAAGATCCCACATGCTATGTGCAGCCAAAAAAAAAACTTTATTATTCATTCCTTTCATTTCATTTTCTTTCTTTCAAACATTTATTGGGTGTTACATTATGTGCAGCATGGCTATATTTAGGCCCTGGAGATATATCTGGGAAAAAAACAAATGGAGCCTTTGCCTCATGGAGTTGATACTCCAGTGGGGAAGACAGACAATTGAACAATAAACAAACATAGGATAATGGCAGGTAGTAATAAATGTTTCAAAGAAAAACAAAGCAAAGTAAGAAGTTAGCCCATTATGAAGGTAGTATTAGGGCAAAACAACAGAGGACAAAGGCAGAGTAAGCCTTTGAAGAGATCTGGGGGTGAAATAATGTTCTAGGCAAAGGAAATAGAAAGTGAAAGGCCCTGCAGGCAGGAGCATGCTGTGTGGATAGGAGGAGCTGGGAGGTCAGTGCAACCAGAGCATGTGGAGCAAAGCGGGAAGTGGAGGGAGATAAAGTTGGAGATGTGGCAGGGCCCCGGGCACATGGAACCTTAGAGGATGCGGAGGTGACTCGGGATTCTATTTGAAGTTTGCTGGGAAATCATAAAAAGGTGTTGTAAAAGGGTTGCATTGTGTTCCCCGCAAATTAATATGTTGAAGCCCTAACTCCCAGTACCTCAGAATGTGACTGTATTCGTAGATAGGGCCTTGATAGAGATGATTAAGCTGAAATGAGGCCATTAGGGTGGGCCCTAATCCAATACAACTGGTCCTTATAAGAAAAGAAAATTTGGACACACAAAGAGATACCAGAGATGCACGTGTATAGACAAAAGGCCACATGAGGACACAGCGAGAAGGTGGTCAACCACAAACCAAGGAGAGAGGCTTAAAAAGAAATCAAACCTGCTGACATCTTTTTTTTCAATTTTTTTTTGGAACTTTGGAATTTTATTTTATTTATATTTTTATACAGCAGGTTCTTATTAGTTATCCATTTTACACATATTATTGTACCTATGTCAATCCCAATCTCCCAATTCATCCCACCACCACCATCCCCCACCACTTTCCCCCCTTGGTGTCCATACATTTGTTCTCTACATCTGTGTCTCTACTTCTGCCCAAACCTGATGACATCTTGATCTTAGACTTCCAGCCTCCAAAACGATGAGAAAATAAACTTCTGGTGTTTAAGCCACCCAAGCTGTGGCTTTTTATTATGGCAGCCCTTACAGACAAATACAAATGATATCAAAGCACAGATTGCCACAATCTGACTTTAATTTTCAAATGATCACTCCAGCTGATATGAGAAGAAGACTAGTGGGAAAGAGTAGAGTCAAGGCAACCAGTTAAGAGGCTGCTGTGGTGATGCCGGTAAAAGGGCCCGTGGGTTGGACCAGCTTGGTAGTAAATGAGGTGATGAGTCAGGCAGATTTTGCAGGCAGAGCAAACAGGATTTGTGGGAAAGAGAGGAATTAGAGCTGCTGGCAAGGTCAGGCTTGTTCAGAATGTCCACTCAGTCCCTGCCTAAAATCACTCATATCCTGACCCCCAAGAGGTTCTGGGTACTGTGACAAGCTCTTAAAAAAAAAAAGAAGAAAAACAACCGCCTAAGATTTTGGAGCCAAACCAGTTTTAGAAGGAGCAAAAGAAAGACAGAGGCTACTGAAAGAAAGGAAATCCAAGTATGGCTCTAGAGTCAGAATGCTTGGGTTCAAATCCTGGATTCACTTCTTACTGTTTGACTTTAGGGCAAGTTATTTAGATTTTCTAAATCTCAGTTTTTTTCATCTACAAAATGAGGATGACAATATCTACTTCATGGGCCAGTGTGAGAATTAAATGAAGTATTTATGTAAAGCTCTCAGCATCGATTTGGCTTACAGTAAATGGTCCATAAATGTGATGTATTGGTTAGCTCTTGCTGTGTAACAACACCCTCCCCCAAACTCAGTGGCTTAAAATACGAAGCGTGTATTGTTGCTCATGAATCTACCTGTCAGCTTTATTTTTAAGGGGGCCAAGCAGGACTGAAAGAGATGAGCTCTGTTTCCAAAGGGCCTGTAAACTATGCAAACAGTGGAAACACACGCACAAGCTCACAGATCTTTGCACAGGTTATAGGAGCTTGTGAGCGTGGACTAGGGCTGGCTGGGGGACCTGAGTTCTAGTCAGGCTGCGTGATTTGGGGTAAGTTTTGTCCCTCACTGTGCCTCAGTTTCCTCCTACATAAGGAGAAGAGTTGGATCAGACAATCTTGAGGCTTTCCTGCAGATATGAATTCTCTTGAATATATGTAACACACCTACCTACCTGTGTCTGAAACAAATAGGGAGTTATTTGTCTTATACAAATCCAGAGTTAAGCAGTCTGGATTGATGTGGCAGCTGAATGACATCATAAGAACAAGTTCTTTTTGGTCTGTCTGCTCCACCACCCTTAGAGTGTAGGCTGGTTGTCTTGTGGTGCCAAGGTGGTCACTGCACCTCTAAACATCACATCTTTGTTCTAAGCAGGCAAAGGGAAAAGACAGAAAGAGAACAAACATTTATACCAGTGGAGTCTGTTTCTTTTTACAAGGGAAGAAAGGGCTTCCCTGGGAGCCCCATCCTGATGATTTATGCTTATGTCTCATTAGCCAGAACTGTTCCTCATGGCTACTGAGCTGGAAGGTGGTTAAGATTTCTGAATGGGAATCGAGTCAGCCAACTCATGGTGTCGGCTGCAAACGCTAACCACAAATTCACATAGTACCGAGAGGGCACCCTTGGGTTACCCACAAGGAGCTCTGGCCAGTCAGCTGGCTTCATGGTGGCCTGCAGAAAGGTTGTTCCCCTGGTAACAGTACTCACGTAATCCCAGGAGACTAAAAATTCCAAAAGAGAAAGACATTGTTGGCTTGATCTCAGCTGGAGCTTCAGGACCTAATTCAGGGCCTGGTACATTGTAGCTGCCTGACAAACATTTGTGAATGAACTAATTGCCCATCAATGAATATGGATTTCAGTGGACTGGGGCACTTGGGGAATGAGGGATCAGGATAATTGGATTTTCTGGCAGCTTGAGGGTGAAGCAGAAAAGCTTATGATTTCAAATTTAATTCCGGCAACACTGAGTGCCTTCCACATCCAAGGCTCCAAGGTAAAAAGAAAAAAACAAAAACAAAACAACAACTCATGTGCTATATATGTGTAATGATCATCATCTCGGCAGGAAAGGTGGTACAATCAGGGTAGCTGAGGAGAGCATAATGGGGACTACTTACAAAGGTGTGGGCAGGGTTACAGGAAACCAACAGTGGGTGGCAAGATCCCCTGGGGCTAGCGATGCCAGGGAGCTGTTACCACTCCTGCTGACAGAGGAAGGGGAGGAAGTGGATTCCAGAAGAAAGGAGCTATGGCTGGAGTTGGAGCTGGAGCTGTAGGTGTGGACTACCTGGGAGGAGCCGTGGCCTTCCAGAGAGGAGCACTGCCGCTGACCACTGCCATGGACTGGGGCCCTGGCACACAGGCAGCCGGGGGAATAAACAGCCCGTCCTCTCTTTCCTTCCATCTACTGCTCACCTGTTGGCGTATCCCATCTGCTGACCACTACTGGGGGCCAGAGCAGGGCCCTGCTGATGCAGTTTGTTAAGATCAAACTCTGGGGCACAAAGCAGGTAGGAGAAGGATGGAGAGAGGATCTGGGGTGGGGTAGATGGAGAATATCCAGCACAGTGTATAATTTTACATTTGCATGATTACTCTTTGAGGTGGATATTATTGTAACCACATCTAGATGGTACAACAGAGGCCCAGAGTAGTTCCATTTGTCTGAGTTCACACAGCTCGTTAGTGGCCAAGCCAGGACCAGAGCTCAGACTGTGTGACTCCCATTCCAGTGCTTGTGACCGGCTCCATGCCGCCTCCCACCCCAGCCTGCTAGGGGGAGAGCCTGCTCATTCCTTTGGCTTCTGGATTCTTCTTGGGAACAATGGGACCACGGTGGGAAAGAGCTGACTTTCTGAGAGGGAGAATAAATTCTACAAAGTGTAGGACTGGAACTTGGATGCCAGGGACAGGGGTTTTCTGTTTAAGACTCCTTAGAGTGGCAAGAGAACTAGGTCAGCAGTGAGCAGGGCCGAGATCTAGGTGGCCCCCACTAATGATCGGAGGCACAATAAATTGAGCCTGTGTTATATGCCAGGCACTGTGCTAAAGGCTTCATGTACATCATAGCAAACTCTCAAAGGAACTTATTATTATTTTCATTTGCTGGCCCCAAAACAGAAACACAGAGAGGTTAAATTGCTTGTTAAATGTAGAAACATGATTCAAAATCAAGACTGGCTACAAAGGCCAAGCTCCTTCCTTTACTCCAGCGGTTGACTTTTGGAGGCCTGCAACCTGATTTTGACTCACTGAGACCTCAAGATTTTTGCAAAAAAATGAAACCAGTGGCCAACATCTTAAAAGTGTGCAATTTCACATAAAAACCTGAATGTTTGACTTCTGTTGAAAAATTGGAAGGTTGGAAACGCTGCGCCCACATTCTCATATGGCAACGATTGACTAAAACTGAGTAATGGCCGCCTCCTTTAAATGAAGGCTTTGTTCTCATTGTTGCCACAGTCCCCACCACTCCCTATTGGCCCAACACTGAGGCTGAGAATCAGTTGCCATTTCTTATCTGTCTATACCATTAGTTCTCTTACACTCAGTCCACTTTCCTTATTTATGTTGCCTGCTTGGCTCTGGTAGGCATTTGGGTTTGTGTTTCCAAAGTGCCCACTTCATTGATGGTAGAAGATCATCCACTGGGGTGACAGAAGCAGATATTGGACCTTCTATTAATACATATGATCTCAATCATTTTAATGTTTATTTTTATGCTTTATAACATACTTAATATATCAATACAATAGTCATGGCTATAATTTATAAATAAATTATGCATATACATTGGGGGTATTTGTTCAGAATTCATCTTTCTGATAAGGCTCTGAGATAGAAAAGTTTGAAGATCACCGCTCTTAATCACTACCTTTGTACTAGCTGTGAGACACTGTGAAATTCCCTTTGACTTTCTAGGCCTAGATTTTTTCCACTGGAAAATGGAGATATTGATACTGTCTATCTTGAAGAGTTGTTTCAAAATTCTAACCCCCCAGCAACCAATAAAGTGCTGAGCAATAAAAGCAGAAAGCCACCCTGGGAGAAGTGACTTAGCACAGCCGGCCATCCTCCTATGTGCATGTCAACCTGGAAGGGGAATTGGAAGCTTCCCTGCAGGGTGTCCAGTCATAAAGCCTGGGCTGCTGGCAACCTGGTCCGACCCCCTGCACAGCAACAAGGACTGATTTTCAGGTTTATTAGTGCTGTTGATGTGCTCCTGGAGCAGACAACAGCTCTGTTCTCATTAAAGAGAAGCAGCTGCCCCATTTCTGTTCACCTTGCCCTCACCTCCAGCCTACACCTGGCAATCCCAGGGAGAAATTTCCCCATTTCCTTCATCCCCATTGGCCTCCTTTGTTCTTGGGTTCATTCTGGCTTGGAGAGAGTCAAGATTTAAAGGGGGGCTCAGAAACACAGGGGAGGGTGTCAGCGGAATGTTCGCCCTTGTATGGTCATGTCAAAGCTCCCTCCCACCAGAAGAAAAGAGGTGACCCTGAGACCAGGCACTTCATAGATTCTCAAGGGCAGCTCTGCCCTTTGGTGGGCTCAGGGGGTTAGACAGACCCTGAGTGCTGACTGAGTTCCTGGGATAGGATGCTCCAGGCACTCACTTCGTTCCTTCCAATCCCCAAGATGACTGCAGAATTGTTCAAATCCCCGCGGTACGGAGAGGTAACGTTAGCCAGGATCACTGCCCACTAAGGAGTCTAGTGAAGATGACCAAATGTCCTGCTTTGCCTGGGACTGAAAGGTTCCCTGGGATGTGGGATTTTCAGTGCTAAAACTGGGACAATTCACGGCAAGCCGGAAAGATCGGACATCCCAGATGGAGACACATTTCAAACACGTACCATCTGTCTCCAAAGCCCACGCACTGAACTGCTCCTCTGCAGTGCCCCGAGTGAGGACAGTGAGAGCCACTGGGGCATGTGCAATGTGACAGGCCGTGAACACTTGCAGGAGGAAAGAGAAAGAGCCTCGAGTATAGGGACAAGTTCTCCGTGTTGCTTTTCCGTCTGGGAGTGGGGCAGGAGAGAGGAGAGAGGGCGGCCCTGTATCCAGTCTGTTTGCAAGATGAGATTCCAGTAGGAACTACTGTTTATGGAGCATCTTTACATCTATAACTTCAGTCCAAACTCTTGGGAGGTGGGTTTTCGCAGATGAGGAAACTAGGGCTTTGAATGCTCAGGAGTCTGCTCAACGCCTGCCATAGTCCCTCAGGCTGCTGTAACAAAACACCACAGGCTGGGAAGCTGATGAACAGCAGAAATGTATTGCTCAGAGTTCTGGAGGCTGGAAGTCTGAGATCAGGGCGCCAACATGGTGGATGAGGGCCCTCTTCTGGGTCACAGATTTCTCATTGTATCCTCACACGATGGAAGGGGCTAGGGAAATACGTGGGATCTCCTTTATATGAGTACTAACCCAATTCGCGAGGGCTGTAGCCTCATGACCGAATCACTTCCCAAAGCCCCCCACCTGCCAATACTATCACCTTTAGGGGTTAGGATTTCAACATACAAATTTCGCAGGGAGGACACAAACATTAGACCATAGCAGTACCGCTCCCCGCCGCCCCCCTACTTGAAAGTGGTGGAGTCCCACTTGACCTCAGGTCTGTTTGCTTCCAGGGCCTGTACCTTTACCATGAGGCAACACTGTTTCTCCAGGACTTTCTTAAAACATCAAATCATTTCAGGTGATTATTATAAGTCAGCAGCTGGCAGGGTTGGGAAGTAGGTGGTGGGAAGTTTTGTTAAATCCTTCTGTGCCTTTTGAGTATTCTCGAGTTTCCATTATTGGTTGGCCGGGAGAGTGAGCCAAACTTCAGTGTCTTACATTTCCTACTTATTAACACCTGGTCAGGAAAGGTCGTCAAAGCTGTTAAGTGCAACGAGGTCTTGGCAGTGGATTTCAATTAACCACCAGAAACTCTCCCATCCACAACAAACCCAGACAGTCTGGCTGAATTTAGCTCAGAAGATACAGAAGGTGGGAGGCTGCTTAAGCCTCGTCTGAACCTTTTGGAGTGCAGTGAGTGGTGTTACCACACATGTGCATGCTCTGGGTTTAATTTATCAGTGTTACTGATTGTAAAAAAAAAAAAAAGTTAAGACTTTGCAACACTGCTTATGGGCAAGAATCAAAACTAAAGTGTTATTTAAAATACAGGAGAGAGACCAATAGTCACTTAAATAGCCTTAAAAAGTATAAGACCCCCACTGGCTGTAAAATACTACCTCCTTGGGAGATCCATTCCAAAGAAGAGTTTTTTCCTAGGTCCTGAAAATATACATAGATGCAGTCTTCTCATGTCTGAGTAAAAGTTATTCATTTATTCATTTCACAAACATTTATTGAATGTCTCCTGTGGGCCGGGCCCTGAGCTAGGTGCTGTGAGGATATGAAGAAAGATGAAATTGACTAGGATCTTTCCCTCATCAAGTCCCCAGTTCATTAAAGGAGATAAGACACAAAAATTAATATATTACTGGGTAGAAATAAAGAAATGGAGAGCATTCCAAGCAGGGGGAGTGGCCTGAGCAAAGATCTAGAGGAGGGAAAACAAGTACACTTGGAAAGCTAGTAAACTAGTCTGGCTCACAGAGCACAAGGGAAACAAATGAGAGAAAACGGCAGGAAAGAAGTACCCCCCTGATGTCAGACCTCATTCCTGAGGATATAGAGATGTGTATATAAGCCAGAGGTAGGTTCCAGGAAGACCTGATGATGGCCAACAGCAAGAATCTTAAATGTTGATATATCAAAACCCAAAGAATGACACAAACTTGGGGAACTGCCAAACTGGGGGGCACAGATGACAAGGTCAGAAGTTCAGCTGAGAGAGAGCTTGGTAGGGGCTGGAGGAGATGTAATGTATTTCAAGGGCAGAACAGGAATTTTACCTAGAGGTGGGCTTTGGAGGACGGAAAGAATTTCTTTGGTGGACGGAAAGAATTTCTCTGGTGGGAGAGGAGGGCCCAGGGCACCCTGAGCAAAGAAATTGCCCTCAAAGGGTGGGGAGGAAGGAAGGAGGGATGCCTGGGTCGGGTGAGTCCCTGGTCTGACAAGCATAGAAGGGGGCTGCTCTAACTTCTTCCCCTTCTGGACAAGTGACAGATTGGGGTGAGGAAGTGTGGCCCCGGTTTTGGAGGCAGACAGATCCAGGTTGGGTTCAACTCCAGCTCTGTCACTGACTCATTTTAAGGCACCTCTGTGTACCTCCCTTGGCCTTGGTTTCCTCATTTGCAGAAAGGCCTTAACCAGGCTTCCCTAGCGGGGTTGCTGTGAGGGTTAGAGCCTTACGTCGGTTAGAGCATTTTGGGCACAGGTCACGGCGAGTCTGTCCCAAGTTGCCTCGCCTTCTGCTTTGCCTCCCCAGGTTGGCTTCCTCCTCGGGAGCCTGGGTCACACCCAGGCACCTGTTGACCCAAAATTATTAAAACAGCAAATTATTTTACTAGCAAAATTTTGCAAAGAATTGCAATTCAGGACGTGCAGTCTATGGTGAACCACAGGCATGCCCAGAGAACAAAGGAAGGGAGCCTGCTTTTACGGGGAAAAGCAGGGAACTAGGAGGGGCTGTTCTAAATGAAAGTTCACTGGAGAAAAGCAGAAGTTCAGGGTGGCAGTGGCTTCTCCCTGACTGAGCCGGGGTGTTTCTCATTGGCCAGGTTGTTGCTGAGCAAGGAGAAATTCTTCCCTGGGGATAGTCCAGTAGTTGCACTTCCTGCTTGGGGGTGCAAGGTATTCTTCTTCCTGTGGGCCATGCAATTGACCTTGAGTAGCAGGGCGTGAGAGCTCCCCTTTCTGGCCTCCTGACTCCATTTTAAATGGAGGTTCCTGTGTATTAATTTTCATACAAGAAACTGTACTAAAGAAGAGAGATGGGGCCTTGCAGCCTTTGCGTAGCTTTCTCCTAGAGGTGAGGAAGTCTCCCAGAAGCCCCTGCAGGTCATGTGCTCATTCTGAACCACTCACTGACAGAGGGGGCGGGACTTCCCTTAGACCAATCAGGCGCACCCCTGGAGCTGGGAGGCGGGACATATTCCCAGCGCAGGGGCGGGGAGGGTGGCTGATGCAGCACGCTGGTTAGATAGACCACCTGAAGCACCCATTTCAGAGATGCTGCAAAACGCTCCGCACAGAGTAGGTTCTCAGGCTGCAGAAGTCACAGATAACTGCGCTCAAGGTGTCTGTCCTTAATTGTGCGTGAGGTCATTAAACCTCTAACTAACAGGGGAGAAAGTGAAGTAAGATTCTGAGACAGCCTGAGCAGCTCCGTGGTTAGCGTTAAAATCATAATGTTGTCTGCAAAGTTCCTTTAAATCCATATTTCATGACTTCAAAAAAAAAAACATTTCTCTCCTCTTCTCCAAGGTATAGCGACATTCCCTTTTCAGTTAGTCCCGACAACCGCCTGGTGTCTTGTGGGGACATTCTGGAGTCCTTCCTGGTACCTCTTTGTGCCATCTGGAGGCTTTTGTATTGGGCCCGCAGTGACTGTGGACCCGGTGTGGGCCAAGCTACCCGTCCACAAATCTCAGCTCCGGCACTTCATAGCCTTTCTGTGCTTTTTTCCTCATCTGGAAAAATAATAATAATAATAGTACCTAGCTCTTTGGGTTGTTTTGATGATTAACAAACAGTTTGGTCTTCTCTGATGAAAGTAGCCTGTTGAAGATAGGGAGAATTTGTGAATCCTTGGAGACTGGATTCTTGCCACTTCCTGCCATCTCAGCAAAGAGCAGAACATAGGATAGGGACATGTGAAGGGAAGGAATGTGCAACTTCATGAAAAGCATGCATTCCATAATTTAAGGAAATTAGAGTATTATTACTTTCCAGCATGGCATCAAGATATAAATAGATGCTAATAAGTAAAATTAGGTTAATTGCTGAAAAAAGTACAATTCGTAATAGCGTTGCATTATAAAAACGTTTGCACATGTAAAAGTTCTGTAATATACATGGACTTTAATTGCTGCATCGGCATGGAAAATTGTCGGCTCTGCCACTACTAGCTGTGTGATTTCAGGCAACTCTCTTTACCTTTCTGAGCCTCAGTTTCATTGGCTATAAAATGAGACTAATAACTTTTTTCTTGTAATAAAGGACCAGATGAGGTAATGTGTGAAAGGGCTTTGAAAACTGGAAAGCACAATACTTTCCTTAGGTATTGTAACGAATTTTCATCCACAACAAAAACATATTCAAGGAAAATGTAAAGACTCATTGTTTGAAATACCAACCTTAAAAAACAATCCAGAAATACTAAACTTACGCTTTTCTTTACAATAGCGTCTATAAGACTTTTGCTTTTTTAGACACCGTCTTTTTTGTTAACATCACCTTAGGATCGCATGGCATCTTTCTTAGGGACTGAACAGCAATTGGTGAACTGTTTCAGACAGAAATCTGGAGGGTCCAAGCTCCTGGATTAAGGTAGCTCCCTTATAGAATGTATTTTCTGGGTAAACATGAAAATTGGATTAAGCCAAGCACTTCATTGTAGATAAGGAAAATCGATGCCATGTGGGCTGAACTGTTTATAGTCTTAACTACAGAAATGGATGAACTGTTTATACCTATGAGTTCTGCTATCTCAAACCATGGCAGTCAGCTCCTCACTTCAAGTTCACATAGCCATCACTATGAAGAGTCCGTCACTGTGGGTGAAAAGCAACTAATGTCAGACCCCTGCTGGCCTAGTCTGGCACTGCATGGGGAAACACAACCTCCTGTTCATATTAAGGGGGAAATTAGCTACAGGGGCAAGAGACCTGAGATGCCAAGAATTCAGTCTTTTTTTTTTTTTTTTTAAAGGATTTTCTTATTTATTTATTTATTTATTTTTGGCTGTGTTGGGTCTTCGGTTCGTGCGAGGGCTTTCTCCAGTTGCGGCAAGCGGGGGCCACTCTTCATCGCGGTGCGGGGACCGCTCTTCATCGCGGTGCGCGGGCCTTTCTCTATCGCGGCCCCTCCCGTCGCGGGGCACAGGCTCCAGACGCGCAGGCTCAGCAATTGTGGCTCACGGGCCCAGCTGCTCCGTGGCATGTGGGATCTTCCCAGACCAGGGCTCGAACCCGTGTCCCCTGCATTAGCAGGCAGATTCTCAACCACTGCGCCACCAGGGAAGCCCAAGAATTCAGTCTTGCCTCACTTCCTTTGTAGGTGTCAATATTCATCAAAAAGTGTGTCCAAATGGGAGCTAAAGATCAGACTTGACTTACAATGGCTTTTAAGAGGCAGCCGCAGATAATAATCTCCCTTCAGGGCAGTTTGGGGCTTGAATCTGCCTGTCCTGCCAGCTTGCTCTTCATTGCTAACAGCATGTAGTGTAGCACTTGTTTTTCAACATGCTTTCAAACTCACTGCTCCTTGCATACTTTAACCTCTAGAGGGGGCAGAGGTTTTCTCTCCAGCTTTTTCATTCTGCCTCATTTGCAAGGAGGAAGAACTCTGAAGGGTCACGGTCAAAATGGAGTGCTCAAGGATGTATATAATGGGGTCACTATAATAGGAGGTAGAGTTTGCAGGTATAAGGACTGCCCAGAGTTACAACGTGTTTCCTTCTTGTGGTCTGTGCTCTCTCCTCTTCTTTCATTAAACTGAAATAAAATGGGGCCTGCCCCTGCAAGGAAAGTGGGGTCTAGGGAAAGCAAGCACAGAGCAGTCCAGGGATAGAGAGAAAAAACCCAAACAAAACAAGAACCTCAGATGAAGAGTGACAGCTCTTGTTTTGAGGAAAAGGATCTTGATTAGTGCTCCTGGCTGGGAGACATCAGACACAGCAGGAATGAGGACTTCATTTTGGAGGACCAGAGGTTGGAAAGCGGCAAAGTGGCTGAGGTGCCTGGCTCAACTCCCAAGCTAGTGTTTTTGCTACAGGGAACAGGTGAACCCCAGGGAGCAGACCAGGGGATTGGGATTGGGGGGCAGTAAGAGATGGGGAAAGTCATTCCACTTTTTCTATTTTAACATGGCCTAGGAGATGAATTTTTCTTCCTCTCATGATAGAAAGCTCTGAGGAGGGCTTCCAATGGCCAAAAGTCAGGTCCTTAACTCATTTGCTCTGCCCTAGTGGCCCCATGACTTAAAGGTCATAGGAAGAAGATGGGATTGCACCAGGAACCAGGGCATCTTTCAGCCAAGCCTCTTGATTCCTTCCTCTTCAGGGCTTGTGCCTCTTCGGTTTGGCTTGAGTGATGCAAATCCACTCTTCCCAGTAAAATGAAATCATCATCTCATTAGATCCCAGAGAATATTCTGTGATTGCAGGAAGGAAAGCTGCAATTGCCAATCTAAACATGGAGGCCTTGGTGATTTTCAAAAGCATTGCTGGCTGCGCTGAGCAGGCAGTGCAAAACCCACCCTCAATTTTCTGTAGAGTAGTCCTCTACATGGAAGAACTCTAAGATACTTAGCTAGTCTCCTGTTGATGGATACTTAGGTTATTACCACATTTTTGCCATTAAATACAATGCTACATGGACATTCTTATGCAAAAATCTTTGTACATATGTCATATTTCTTTCAGTTAGATTTCTAGACATGAGATTGGATAAAACCAAATTTCCTTTAAAAGCCTTTTTTATACTTCATCAATCAATTTATAATAATGCTCATATTAATCACAACTATCTTATTTCTTGAGGGGTTACTATATGGCAGGTGCTATATTAAGCACTTTTCATACATTATCTTATTGCTCATCTCATCAATTCAGAATGGTAGGTTCTATTATTATTCTCATTTTAGAGATGAGGAAATAGAGACACAGGGCATGTAAGTTACTTGTTTAAAGTGACTTAATAAATGCCAGACCTAGGCATTCTGACCCATTATTTTACTCAAAAGAGAACCTACCTCTCTTTTAGAAAGAGAGAACTTGTTAAAAGGTGAGGTGAACTTGGCAACCACTGCTGGGAAAGGAATCCAGTTGGAAGCATATTATTGGAAGTGTCACCATCTTGAGTCTTCATTAGCAAATCTTTGAGTTTGGTGTTCCTACAAGGACCTTAAGCTCAAGGTCACAAGAGGATTTCTTTCCAGCTGTGCCTATGAAACCTCATTTTTAATGCATAATTCAATTGACCTAGTAGTTGTTCCATTTAATCTCTGCCAAACAATTGGTTGAGGTGATTTTTTTTCCCCTCCATTACCTGGCTGTCTTGGTGTTCTGTTGTGTAAGGCTAAGAGTACCTGAAGTGGGATGGTGGGTAAATCCAGTTCAAGGCCATAGGTTTTGTGCATTCTTAGAAACGGAATCCCTCCATAGGTGTGCAACATCGTGATGACAACTGGGGACCATTCAGGCAATAGCTTTTGTCCAGGCATGTTTGTGTCCATGAGCTCCTCTGGACGATGCCTTTGTCCCTGGGAGAGAAAGGGTCAGAGGGGACTACGGAAAGAGGTGAGAAGGAGGAGGCAGAGGAAAGACAGCTGCTCCAGCAAGTGGGGATATTTATTCCTTACCATCATTGCTCAACGCTCTTGCTACATTCCAGTGGATATAATAATCTCCTAAGAAAATACCGCCCTGTGTCTCTTCCTTACTTGGAAGGCCCTGAACTCAGCAGGAGAGAGCCTGTGACCACATGGGAGTGTCACACACACTTTCTACATAAGGAACAGGGTCAGCACTAAATCACCAGCCTGACGATACACACACACATGCACACATGACCTATGACCAGTCTGTTGAGGGTGAGGGCTGGTGTAAAAACTTCACTAAAATTGTAATGAGGTCGAAAATTGTACTTTTAAGAAGTCCTTTGAGGGAGATAATTGTGTGGAGTTGGAAGAAATACTCTGAAAGTCATTTGTTAGTGGGTGGGGTGAGACCGCAAAAGAGTACGTTGGAATAACAACTGAGGATCCCTAAATGGTCTTTTCTACAAAGGCGGTCAGGGCTTTTGTCTCTGCGTGTGGAATGCAGGTAGGGATAGCCTCAACTGCTTGCCCACCACACTCACAGAAAGGTGCCTACCACCCTTTCCTCTAAATAAATGTTGACCTAATATTTATAGCTTTTTTTTTTTTTTTTTTAAAAGGATTTTCTTATTTATTTATTTATTTATTTATCTATTTTTGGCTGTGTTGGGTCTTCGGTTCGTGCGAGGGCTTTCTCCAGTTGCGGCAAGCGGGGGCCACTCTTCATCGCGGTGCGGGGACCGCTCTTCATCGCGGTGCGCGGGCCTTTCTCTATCGCGGCCCCTCCCGTCGCGGGGCACAGGCTCCAGACGCGCAGGCTCAGCAATTGTGGCTCACGGGCCCAGCTGCTCCGTGGCATGTGGGATCTTCCCAGACCAGGGCTCGAACCCGTGTCCCCTGCATTAGCAGGCAGATTCTCAACCACTGCGCCACCAGGGAAGCCCGACCTAATATTTAAAGCATGGCAGTTTGGAGGGGCGCCAAGCCGGTATTCTTCCTGATGTGCCCACATCCCCTTCTGGTGTTGCCACACGTGCACATGTGCACGCGTGTGCGCACACACACGCACACACACACACACACACACACACACACATTCACTGGCATCTCCCACCCCTGTGCTGCTGCCTGCCACACTGATGCCCCCACGAGTGCACCTGAAGGTTCAAGGCTAAAGTGCCAAGGAAGGCATTTGAGGATGGTCCACAGTCAACTCCTCTAGAGGCCAGACACAAATGCCAGGACCCTTTTTAATAATCTTGCGCCTTAATTACCTAGTCCAGAAAATGGATGTAACCATTAGGCTGGAATAAAAGGTCTGGCCAATGCACAAGGCTTACTGAGCACCTTCACTCTGGTGCCTGGTGTACTGCTATGGTAGGGGTCATAATCAAGCAGCCAGTGCTGCCTTTACTCGTCACAAAAGTAACCCCAGAACGCAGCCTGGAGAAGAGAACTGGGGTGTGGGAGAGGGAGAGAACCAGAGAGAGAGAGAAAACTATGTGTGTATATATATATATATATACACACACAGAGAAGGACAGAGAAAGGGAAAGCGAGAGAGAACCATACCTTGGTTCCAGATGTTGCCACTCTGAGAAGGAAGTCTGCACTGTGCCGAACGCTACTGTCTGTGCAGCCCTGAGACTGAGAACTCCAGCCTATGCAATGCTTCCCTTTAGTATCAAAGAGGGAATCTTGGGGTGTTTCCTAGAACGTTCTAACGTGGGCTCTTGGGCCAATAAACAGACTTTCTCTTCTGGGAGACAGTGGCCAAATCTGGGCAAGAACTCAGGTTTCCCAACAGCTGTATGACCTTAGGCAAATCATTTAATCTCTTTGGGCCTCAGTTTTTTCACCAGTTAAACGAGGTCAGTTGGACTCATCCCTAAATCAGTGTTTCCTAAAATTGTTAGACGGAACGCCAGAAAACTGTACCCTACCCCTCCCTGAAATTCTACAGTGCAACTGAACACATTAAGAGGTCTGAGAAGGCCCACAGAAAAGAAACCTGCTCAGCTTTGTTTAGCCCACTGTTCCACTTCCCCGTTTACTCAACTACGGTACCTTTGGTCATGGCTTATGCACATCTGGTGTCAGTCTGCTTGGCCTGCTATAACAAAATACTATCAACTGGATGGCTCTTCGACAAGAATTTATTTCTCATAGTTCTGCAGGCTGGAAGTCTGAATCCTGGTCAGGTTCTGGTGACAGCCCTCTTGTGGGCTGCAGACTGCTGACTTCTCCTTGTGTCCTCACATGAGAGCTCCACCCTCATGACCTAATTACTCCATGAAGGCCCCACCTCCTAACACCATCACATTGGGTGTTAGGATTTCAACACAGGAATTTGGGGATAACTGGAATATTCAGCCCAAAGCATTTGGGGAAATGTCACTCTCCATAGAGTCTACATGAGTCTAGCTCTCCTGGCCAGGCCCAGTTCACGTGTCCCCCCTGGTCCCCCGAACCCCACTGCCGCTTGCACGTGTGCACGTACATGTGCACACACACGTGCACACACACAGAGGAAGAAAAGCTGGGATTCTTAGAGGAAGCATCTGGCTGTTCCCGCTGTCACTTCTTGCTTTGCTAAGATCTTACCATGTTAGATCTGGAAGAGGCAGAGAGATCCTCCAATCTAGTGGATTCTAGTCCTCATTTTATGAGTATTTAGAGAGGGAAGTTGACCTGCCAAATGCTGCATAGCTTATTGGTGGCAGAGTAAGAATGGCAGTTAGGTTTCCTAACTCTCTTCCCTCTTCTGGGAAGAGGACGTACCTTTTGAGTGCTATGGTCACTTATGCTGGGGCAGATGTAGCTAAAGGTGTTTCCAGTTTTCTGCATCAAGATGTAATTAAGGGCTTCCCTGGTGGCACAGTGGTTGAGAATCTGCCTGCCAATGCAGGGGACACGGGTTCGAGCCCTGGTCTGGGAAGATCCCACATGCCGCGGAGCAACTAGGCCCGTGAGCCACAACCACTGAGCCTGTGCGTCTGGAGCCCATGCTCTGTAATGAGAGGCCGCAACAGTGAGAGGCCCGCACACCGCGATGAAGAGTGGCCCCCGCTCGCTGCAACTAGAGAAAGCCCTCGCACAGAAACGAAGACCCAACACAGCCAAAAATAAATTAAAATAAATAAAAAAATAAATTTTTAAAAAACCACACACCTATTAAGTAATAATTCATTAAAAAAATATGTAATTAATACCTGGAGTAACTCTGGATACGAATGCTATCAAGATATCAGTCAGCAAGTCCACAAATATTTTTGAACATCTATTTTGTGTCAGGCAGTTTTATCAACATTGCTAATACAGCAGTGAACAAACAATACAAGCTTCAAAGAGGTACAGACAGTAACCATATGAACAAATAAATACATATAATTTGAGATCCTTATAATTGATATGGAAGTATAATTGGGTGGGTGTGGTAGAGAGGGCTAAGAAGTAGCCTTGGGGAGGAGCTAGAGGCTGAGCAGACAAGCCAGCGCGGGACAACATGAGGGCAGGCTCCATCTACAGCCCCAAGAGGACCCCATTCTGATGAGTGACGGTCCTCACAATACACAGTGGTCGTAAGCTACCACTCACTAAGTTCCTCCTATGTGTCGGGCACTGTACTAAGCCCCATAGATTCAGCTGCTTATTTAATTCCTCAGAGTTAGTTAGGGACAGAGCCAGTCCTTAACTAACAGAGCCAGAACCAAGTCTGTCTGCTTCTAAAACCCAGTATTTATTAGGAGAAAGCTCATTCCATTTTCCAAGGACAGAAGACCACACATTGTTCTTTTTCCTGGAGATGCAACACTGGGGTTAAGTGGTTCTTAATGTTAACAGTTCCTCCCTAACAACGTAGGCTACATTTTACTTTTCACTTCATTCCATCACTCTTAGTTCTACCCTCCAGAGACCCTCCTCTTCCCCAACACCACACACAAAATCAGTTACATCCTATTATCTGATGCCAGTTACGTTGATACCTCAGAAGGGAGAAAAGTATGTGTTTAGGAGAGGAGATTTTGTTTTTTCCATTCTGTTCCCTCCCAGGAGGGAATCTCAATATTTTTTCTGAAATCAGACATTGTGTGTGGGTTTGGAACTGAGTGGGTAAGGGGATGGATATGTACCACACCTTATTTATTTTCTCTTCTGTGAAAGGAAGGGTCTCAGCTGTTTTTCCTCCCAAATTGAATTCTCTTACTCTTGAAGAATGACCCAAGCAAAGAAATTTCCCAACCATCTGAAATCTGAGAATTTGTGCCTGGAATCCATGAGGCTCATGGTTTCCAGATGGAGAGACCGGAAGAAGAGGAGGCGGAGGAGCAGAGGAAGGAGGGTGGAAGGATAAAAGGCAAGGGGAAGCCTGAACTCTGGATCGCTCTGCCTGGTGAACCAGGCCAGGCCTCTCATTTGTTCTGCAAGTCTGCCATCTGAAAACGTGCCAGGCCCAAAGAAACGCAGCAGTTGTGCACATTCTCGTGAGACTGTTCCAGTGATTACTAGGAAGTAAGTCATTGTGAAATTGTCCCTTCTGAGGGCAGTGACTAACCTCGGTAGCACGATACAAAAGAAAGCCCATGGCTTGGCTATGAAGAGGGGCATAAACACTCCAGACGGATTTTCTCACCATCTCGGAAATGACAAAACACAGACACTTCTAGAAATCTTGGCTTCTTTACACCACTTTAACCATATGCAACAGTGGACCCCCAGGTGACCTAATTCTTCCTCCACATGTCTTGTCCTCATGCCAGAGGCGGGGAAAGAGGCTTAAAAGGCAACCTAGTTTTGAGTAAATTAACAGGCAAGTATAGTTTGGCCATAAGTTGGCTAGGTATGGTCTCAGAAGGAATGCTCTTTTTTGATCAGACAGGCCAGTATCTTCTAGGGAAAAAAGGAGTTTGGGGAAAAGAGATCAGAACCCCTGTTAGCAGATGGAAATTGGTTTTTTAAGTGCTGAGAAAATACCCATTTTTATTGTTATCAGTGGTTTCTTTACCATCATGGCCACCCATAATCACCCCACTGACAGAGTCAACACCACCACTGCCACCAAGCCAAAGAGCAATCTTACTTGTCTATCATGGTTCTTCCCACTTGGAATAGGCTGAATCTGATAGTAGGATATAGCCATCCAACTGGGTCAAAAGGTCCTAGAAGCCTGAATGTGTGGAGAGAAACCAAATACAGAAAAGTTACTTCCAATTAACACCTGCAATCTCCAGATGTCCTAATAAAAATGGTGAGGCAGCAAATGGCGACCTTCAAGCCAGAGAACTACACTTGGACTCAATGTTTTCAAGAGCCAAGCAAAGCATTCAAGCTCCTCATAACCTGATCTTCTGGCCTGGGACATGTAAATGTTTAACTACATTCTGGCTTGGGGGAGAAAGCAAGCAGAGGTGAAAGTATTCTGTAATGGCATGACTTCAACAGACCACTCATCTCACCCTGAGGTATGAAGGGATACTGCTTGCCTCCTCAGGCTGAGCAGTGCCCAGAATTTATGAACTTCTTCACAGTATGATGTGAATCTGGGGCCTGAGCCAGGCATTATCATCAGGAAAAGGTGGACAATTTCCCTCTCCCTCCCCACTCCTTTTCCTATTGCTGATTGTACTGTTCAGACATGAGCTATGATTTAACGCCTTCTGCTGCTAAGGGTGTTACAAAATATTGGTTGCAATGTAGTCATAAAAAGTGTTTAAGTAAAAGAAAGACAGAAAGAAAAAAAGAAAGTAGAAAAAAAGAGAAAATTATAGCAAATGTCAAAACTCATCATTACCACAAGCAGATGGATAGGCAGGGAAAAATCTTTGCCTGTATACCAAATGGAATGCAGCTGATTAACTTACATCATTTCTACATACAATCAACAGTGTTGAAAGCAGTGCATCTTGGGATCAAGGATAGTTCCAGTCACATGTTTCTCAATTTCTTTATCTCAGGGTCATCGGATCAGGGCCAGATTGCCACAAAGTGCTCAATGACCCATGGGAAGTGAATCATGTTTTCATTCCAGGGCTTAATATATGCATTACATCACTATTAGAAGCAAGCGACTCTGTGGTTGATGGCTCCAATGTGGATTAAGGTCAAAAGTGGCCCTGGAGACCAAATTCCCTAGTGAGGGTTTGCCACACAGCTCCATGTCCTTTGCTTCTGAATTCTTCCTTCTCCTAGCAACAACTACTAAATACCAGCTTCCCAGGCTGGTATTATGTCTACATAAGATTTATTTTTCTTTCAGCAAAGAACTGGAGAAATACAAGTAAGAACCTGGTATTACAGGTTAAATTGTGTTATACCCAACTTGTGGTGAGGGTCCAGTTTCTTTTTATTATACCCCAATTTTGCTGTAATGACTATTGCTTGAAATAAATGGGCAATTGACAGGGGCTGAGAGATAACAGGGATGCTTAAGTGATTTTTATTTATAGTAGCAGTATTTGTTGTAACAGGATTTGACCTGTATTCTGGTTATTAGTTTTATTCATCAGTTGGAAACTTGGCACTTCCATTGTTCATGCCATTATATGCAAAGCACTGTAGCATGAAAGTCACTTACAAAGTTATGAAAAAACTCTCTAAACACAAGAGGCTCCTGGAACAATAAAACCTCAGGTGGGGGATGTTTTGTTTTGTTTAACTAAACGTTCTGGATAGTCCAAGGTTTATTCCTTTAACCCCTAAAAGGGGAATTTGTTTCATTTTTCTTTACCTTTGTGATAGAAATATTTCTAAAATATTTGATATGCAAATTCTTGCTTTCTTCTGAGCATAACTTAGTTTCTTTAGGTGTGATGCTCAGGGTCATCACTTTGAGTATAATTATACAGTCCTATGATATGAGGTGTTTAGAAACTGAGACGTGTAAAGAGCTATTTGGGGCACTAAACGCCCCCCTGAAACAGTGCTTTTTGAGCTCTTCAGTCTACTTGAACGTTTTCTGTCTTCTCTATTGCTGTCAGCTCCTTCTCCTTCTTGAGTTAAGTTTCCTCTAGAAATGTTTCCCGCCCTTAAATTTAATCTGCTGTAGGCTTGGAAACCAGACAGCAAACATTTAGAATTATGTGTGAAACAGGAATAAATAGGTTCTGAGTAGGTGCTTTATGGGTAGACAGATGGCCTTTCTCTTATGTGCTTGCTTCATACTATTTATTTCAACTGGTCAGAAGTCTTGTTTACTCACTTCTTAGTTCTCAGTCATTTTTGAATAGGTCCAGCAGAGGTTTCAGATTTGTCCAGTTCTGTCTCAATTACTCACTGTCAAACCACTTGTGCAGATTTCATGTTTAAGAAATAGGGATAGGTGAAGCTGACTGAGCCGTGGGTAAATGAGTTGTGACTGACTCCCTAAAATGGTATGAAGGTTGTGGGCCACTTTTGTAAGGCAAATGGTATGCTATGGCCATGAGGGTTCAACTCAGTAAATGAACTATAAAATAGACAAGCTCCCTTTGCAGTCCCTTTCCAAGAATATGAAGCTGGCCTGATGTCAAGCTGTTGGAGATGCCTTCAAGATGTTTAATTAAATTACAGACTCAATGCCAGAGTTGGCTGACTTTTGGGATTCTAAGACTATGGCAAAAGAAGCCATGGCTTTGCCTCTCCTGGTGATTTCATTATTTATGGCCTTGGAATAAAGGAGATAAAGCAAGTATAACAGCTTCCTCCTTCCAAAAGTGCAGTTTCAGGTCAGAAGAGAATTTCACTGCTCACCTTAACCCTCCTTCCCTCACTGTACACTGTACTTTGCAAACTGTACAAAACAAGGCCTAAAAAAGACAAACTCCTTTGCCCCAAGGCCGTACTGTATGTGTTAGTGGAGAGGGGGTGGATGGGTGAAGGTTATTCACCAGCATCAGCTGGAATCAGTGCAGCTAGGAGAGGAGAGCTTTAGAGCCAGGGTGTAAAGTCTGCTAGACCTGGGTTTAAATCCTAGCTTCCCATTTATTAGGGTGAGACCTTGGGCACAGTATTTAACTCTCTGATTCCTGAGCAATAAAACAGAGGATGATAATATTAGTGCTGTGAGAATTAAATAAGATAACGTAAAAGGCAACTAGGACAGTGCCTGGCCCAGAGAAAGACCTCACTAAATGGTAGCTATTATTATTAACAAAATGAATGATTTAACCTGGAGACTCTAATATTTAACGAGTACAGATACTCAATGCAGTCAATTATCGACCTCAAGCCGCCTTTCGTTTTGTTTTCTTTTCTGTGACACTTTTTTCTCTTATTAATACTGGCAGCCTGACTTTCTGCTGGGTGTACCTACCTCTGGTGCCTTGTTAAGGCCAGGAGATATTCTAGACCAGCTGCAATTTCACTCTTTTATGAGTGTAAAGGAAATGGGGCCACCTGTAAGTTGGATCCAGCAAAGATCAATGAAACAAAATAAAGAGTTGCAGCTTTCAGAGGGAAAGACAATAAAATGAAAAAGGGCTGAGGCAATGGGATGCGGTATTGAGATACTCGCACCAGGAAGTAGGGAAGAAAACCTCCAAACACATTGTGGTTTGTTAAAACACCAAGACTCCCAAGTGCTACAGGGCTTGGCAATCCCATCCCACCAGGCAGAAGTGTGCTTAGCAACTGGGGAGGGGGGAAGTGGGCCTAATGATTGTTACAGGGGACAAGAGTCTCCCGGCCTGGCTTTATCAGCGTGGCTCACTGCATGACCTTGAGTGACTGACTCCCTCTAGAACCCTATCTTGAACAATTTCTCCAAAGTTCACATACAGCCTCTAGCTAACTAAAGGGGTTTGATGGAGACAAATTTGTTAAAAAAATTTTTTACAGCAGGGTTCATAAACTGCAGCTCCTCCAGACACTTGCTGGTGGGTTTTAAGGATGGATTTTAAAAATTGAATTGTAATGCCTTTAGGTAGGAATTGTACTTTCTAATTCATACAGTATCTACTATCTTCAGTTTTCACATTTTGCCTCTTGATATCAATGCATCCTCTGCTCCTGATATTACAAACTGGACTAGAATTGCTTCATTTAGAACTTAATTCTATCTCTTCATCAGTTATATCAAATGTGTACTTCTAAGGTTCCCCAAAGATGATTTTGCTGGCCTAACTGTAATTTGCTCTATGAAGGTTTTTTTCCTAGCAAATATGGTAAAAATTAAAGTTTGACCACCCCCCTGGCTAATCCAAATTGTAAAGCTTTAACGTTATTTGAAAACATTATTCAGGACCAAGCATTCTTTACTTTATAATCTACTTTGCTCAGAAAATTTAACCTAGGCATGGATCATTTCACTTTGAGGAGAAAACATCTCTTTAAATAACAATGACTTTAAGTCTGTCCTTTTGCCACTCCCAGAGATCTCCTACGCTACACTAGAGAAGTCGGGGCAAATGAGTGTCCCACCTCTCATAACCAAAACACTATCAAATCCAGCATTATCACAGTTAACAATGCAGATCACCATGAATATTTACACCTAGCAGGGTCCTCTGTGCACAACTCTGAGAGACAAATGGTATTTCCAGTAATAGTTTATTGATTTCCAAATGCACAGGGGCACTGAGTCCAAACATCCTGGGATAGCAGTAAATCTCTCTTACAAAATAATTTACAGTATGAAAATGATATACTGAAACATTAACTCAAATGTGTAATTCCCATGAAAGACTGAGTGTTCCCTTGTTTAATGTAAAGCGTGAAAGGGGAAGATGACTGAGGAGGGAATGTGACTGCACAGGAAAACAGGCAGAGGACAATGGGTTCGTTGGTTCTCCCCATCCACGCAGTGTGGCCTGTCACTGTAGAAAGACTGGTCAGGTTTAAGTCCCATTAAGTATAAATCTACTGTCCCCTCGAGGTCATATCAAGCCCAGCATGGGCTCTGCGGCATTTTTTGTACCAGTATACCCACTAGTGTCTTAATTTATTTTTATTTTCCTGCCCTGGCGCTTGTTCTGCTGTTTCTCGTGTGTTCTTCGTTCCAAATGCTACTGTTTTACTAGGCAGTCCCCATGGGCCTTACAGCTCTTGGAACGGGCTGCGGTGGGGCTTCAGAAACACTGTCGGGTAAGGCAATATTAATGAGATCTGAAGTCTCCCCTGCAGGCCTTCTTTTCTCTCAGGGCTGGGCTGAGTCCATTCATAACGAGATAGATTTGTTTTTTAAACAGAAAATTCCAGTTGTGCTAGGCACACCGTAAACATGCAACTAATTTTCTTATCGAAAAGCATGTGTTAACAGCTACTGAGTGTGGCATTTCAGGTATTGGCAAGAGAATATTTTCTAGGTGGAGGAGAGGACTTCCTAAGCCCTGCCACTCCTATCAGTCGTGAATTCTGCAGCCATGCCCTCAGGCCTGACTAGAGTGGTCAGACTCTCAGGTCACCAAAAAGTCTGGGTGTCCAAATTTCCTCTATCATTAGACACCTTGGAGTAGGGCTGGAGTGCAATTTCCCTCAGGGCTGTCGCCTTGGCTCAACGCTTTAGGAGCTGACAACCTTTGCCAAGGAGTTGCTCTTCTTGTTAGCATGTTGTAAGCAAGCAACTAAGCCCCATTATCTGGTGACACTTGTAATCAGGGCTGGCAGAAACCTCTGCAGTGGTATGCGAGATAATGAGGCAGCTGCTCTGAATTTCTCTTAGTTGTTAAACTGCGCGCGTGTGTGTGTGTGTGTGTGTGTGTGTGTGTGTGTGTACATATACACATCAGGTGTTAGCAGGAAAGTCTATGTTCACAGGACTTTGAATTACCACATCCTCACAGACTGGCTAGGTTTACTAAAATATGAAGATTTCCTTTTCTGCAGCAGTGCAGCAGCTGACATTTTCAAATAAAGTTAGAGAGCAGAACACTCCTCACTTTTACTATTTCTGAGAAGTTCCATACTCCTGAAGGCCTAAAAACACTCTATTTATGGGGGATGGCACCAAAAAGGAAAGGTGTCCGCCAACTCCTGGGGGCAGGCTCAAGTTAGCAATGTGTACTTAATGTACCTGCTAAAGTAGAAGAATAAGGCTACCTTGCTGCCATTTCTGAGCCTAAACTATAGCCATAAGATGTAATTTTGAAAAAGAATCCATAGAGTGGAATGGTCAGACTGCAGCGGGGGAACCTGCAGCCTTTTTCTCTCTCTCTGTTTTAGGCATACGCAGAGTTAGGAAGAGCCGGGTACAAAACCTGGCTCCAATACTTCCTAGCTGTGTAACTCAAGGCAAGTGACTCTTGCCCTCCAAATCTGTGTTATCATCTGAGAAATGGGTCCTCATAGTTGGTCCTCAATATTTTAAGTCATTTCCCTTTCTAGGCTGTCAGAGCAGAGACTCCAAGCAATTCTTGGAATTGCCCTGGATTTAATGACAATCAAATCAAAGGACAAACCCCCTCTTAGCCTCCAGATACCCAACCTTTGGAAGGGAGCCAGGGATTGCTGTGAGGACCCAATTCATTCTGAAGACATTCATTACCTGCCTCCTTTGATGACTTCTCCCTAGGGATTTCTGCAAACCCTGCAGCCAGTTAGGACACAGTTGTGAGCAACTCTTACTGACCTGGTAGGAGGGAAGTCTCATCAGGCTGGGGCTTAAGGCCGAGAAGCACGCTCCAGCTCTGGGGAAGCTGGTACCACTGCAGGAAGCATCTTAGTTCTTACACTGATAAACGCTGCCGGCAGGGACTCAGGAGCCTGGGCAGAAGCTGCTGAGCTGCGTTTAATGCTTCCCTGGTTAAAGTTTTATCAGGTGCTGAAAAGAGCAGGAGCCCATAAAGCAAATCTGAAATCCTTTCTAAGTAAAAGCAAAAGTGCTTTCCTTGAGGATTACAGAGTATGATAATTTATTGAGACAGGCTGGCATGTATGTTTGTATTTCCATTCATATCCATTGCATAAATGCCTGGGTTTCCCAAATACTGATTTAAAGTAATAACATATGATCAGGTATGGAGGAGCCAATGATCTGTCCATTGCTACAATAAGGCTACTACTTGAGATTAAACAATAATTATTGGGGAAAGACAACACAAGCTTCCAAATCCTAAAATCTTCTTAATATTCTGATTTTTAAACTCTTTTAAGAATGGCCACTGGTCTTCCTTTAGGAGTAGTTTCTTTGGATGTGGTTGGGGGTTGTAATTAGTGGTATGCCAAAATCTCCAGTCTTTGTGGGCAGAAAGGTAAAGCACCGAAAATGTCTTAGTCATTTGTTGGCCACCAGTTTGAGAGAAAAATACTTTTTTTTTTTTTTTTTTCTTTTTAAACAGCCCAAACTACTCTCAGCCCCAATGTCCCAACAACATATTTAGTGAGCAAGGGTAATCCTAACCCAGAAGCATATACACCTGGTAGCTTCCTGGCCTCAAAGAAACAATCATTTCATAGCATGCACAGGACTGAACAGTGATATAGACAGGATTCCTATAGTAAGTAAGCATTGTTCCTCCCTCAAAACCATCCTGCACACACATATCAGTTGGCCCTAAAGCTTTGTGATAGGTACACAGGCAGGCAGGCAGGCAGGCAGGAAAAGAGGAATTTCCCTCAGTGCAGGCTCCTTTGGTTCTGCCTCAGAGCCACTAGAAGTCTAGGTCCTGAGTCAACAGAAACCCTAAGGCTGCTTGGATGTAGTTCCAATTGTACTTCTCAGAAGCAAACACCAAAATACCACTAAAGGCAGAGGAGAGGTAACACACCCCCCACTCGCAAATAAAAATTCTCTGTGAAGTCTCCTATTTTATCTTTACTGTTTATATATACAAACATTCTATTTCATAATATAACTGTGTTTGTTTTATCTAAAAATAATGTCATTCCCTGACTCCAAACCATTTGTTAAGTAAAACTGCTGTTTCAGAAGACGCATGTTTTTTAGTTTGCAGTTTTGTATTCCCTAGTACATCATTGCTTATTTAGGAGTAAAAAACTTGGTTGTAAGGAAATGTGCTTTGGGAGTGGGGAAAGACCAGAGTCCAACCACGGTGAGTCTGCTCACGCTACTTAAGAGGAGAGAGCCAGCGCGTGGGAGATGACCTGGAGGTGGGGAGAGCCAGGGGAAGAGGGGTCCCCGCTGGAGTAAAAGGAAGGTATATCTGCCAGGAGATGGAGCTCGATTCAACACACCACAGAGGGCCAAGAATTCTCCCCACACTGCATTGAAGCCAAATTAGGCTAAGCTGGGGGAGGGGGAGCAAAACCTACACTGAAAATTCCCATTTGTAATACACATTCCAGACTTTCATGCTGTGACAAGACCCATAAAACCTCAGAATCCACTCAAATAATTCAGGTTCCATCAGATCCTTTAGTGACTATTTTGGAAACTTAGGCAATTTGAGTTCAGAAATACTGATTTCGATTTCAACTTTTAATCAGATCTCTTTGGCCCCTTTTTTTTGAAAAAAAAAAAAAAAAGTCATTTCCTTTCTATCTCTTCAATCTTTTCTTTCTTTTTTTTTTTTTTTCATTTCCACAGCACTGAATTATGAATCTGAAATCCTGGGTAACCGCATGTACTAAAAACCTCTCTATGTATTTCTAACTTTTAACTCTTTATCTGTTTTCAAGCCATCTATCTTATTTCATGAAACCACATTTTCACAGACGTATTAAATGGACTTTTAGAGACTAACTATGTGGGTTGATTCGGCCCTACTTTTCCCTCATTTATTCCATGCTTCAATATGAATAAAGTGTGGTTTTATTAGCAGGTAGGGAAACAAATTCTGACTGCCCTTCAAGATTATTCCAGATCCTTCTTAATGAAGTGATACTGTTTGGGTATACAATATGACAGGGGCCGGCTTTCCTGAGTAAGTTCAAAGCAGCCATTGAGGCATTACCTGAAGGACCCTTTAATTGCTCCTGGTTGATCAAAGGGGCATTTTCCTTGACCTATCACGACAAGAGAATGAGAAGCACAGTCAGTAAGAGTAAAACTGGTCATTCCTTGGAGAGCTATGTGCCTGCTGTGGATCTGGGGAGGCATCTGGTGGAAGCACGTTTGTCGCTGGGCAGCTTTCACAGGAATCAGAAGCCGTTACATACACGCCGTCGCATACACACAAGGGGAAGGGCTGATTTTCCGCTGGGGATGGCAGGTCTTCATGTGTCTTCTTCTTCACTGGCACCACTACAAAGGAAAGGAGAACCAAGTGAGTTAAGACTTCACAAGAAGGGGGGCAGCCTAGTCTACTGACAGAAGGCACAGGCTCTGCTGTCAGACTCCCCTGGATTCCAGCCCTAACCCTATCGCTGCTGGGCACTGTGGCCAGGGGCAAGTTACTTAGCCTCTCTACGTTCTGATTTCTTTATTTGACTGCAGAGATAATGATGATAATAAAACCTACTTTCTTAGGTTACTGGAGGAACAAATAATACATATAAAATGCCTGTGCCTGGTACATAGTAAGTAAATAGCTATTTAAAGGAGCAGGTGAGGGTCCTAATATTTTTTTAACTTGACAAAATACATTGCTGGTAAAAATCAGGCGTTTGACGTCCCCTAAGCCTTAAAGCCACCTATTGTTAGAGAAGAAAGGCAAAGAGAAGCTATCATTCTGCACACCAAATGGCCTTCTCGCTTGGAATAAAGCCAAGGTTTTAATTCATGCCACAGGGACAGTCACTGGGTTCAGATGTCACCTCCTCAGAGAAGGTATTCTATCTAAGTCGGGCTCCCCGGTTACTCTCCATCTCCATCTTATTTCTTTCATAAGCCCTTATCATGTCCTATAAATCATTTGCTTGCTACTTACTCTCCCCTCTACCCCCACCAGAGCATAAAAGAATAGCAATATTGTCTATTTTATCGACTACTGTTTATCTAGCACTAGGACTGTGCTAGGCATATCGAAGTGTTCAATAAATAGTTGTTTTAAAAAGAGAGTGAGAAATAAAAACAGGAAGCGAGGGAAGGAAGCGGCTGAAAGAATGGTCAGTCATGACTGCCTTGACCAGGGCATCCTAGATGTCAGGAGTATTTCAGTGGCCAAAAAATGAGTTGTGAGTCTCAGAAGCATGGCTAGAGCCTCAGCTGCTCAGGGTTACAGCCTCCCTGGCTTGGTCCTGGGAGAGAACATTGTTGATACAAGTACCAGGGCAAGAAAAAGTCAGGGCCAGAAAAAGACTTACACTTCTAGGACACTTAGAAGGACAAGAGCAGCAAATGTGCCTAGTTTCTCCTCCTCCACCACTTCTAGAGGCCACTGTCCTTAAAATAATAACAAGAGCCAGCTTGATCAAGTGTGCCAGGGGCACTGAGCTAAGCGCTCCTCACCCATTCTTTCTATTACTCCTCACAATAATCCTAGGATGTAGGGACTATTATTATTATTATTATTACTATCCCCATTTGGCAAATGAAGAAAGTGGAGCTCTGAGAGATGTAAAATCCTCGGTCACATAGTAAGGCCTGCATCCTTAAAACTTAAGGATTAGTTTTGGCTGGATAAAGTCTGAAGCAGGCAAGCTAGGGAGCTTGTAAGGGAGGTAAATCCCCCTTCCTCTGGTAGAGGCAGGAGTTAGGGAAGAGGACAGGCCTGGGGTGCATCAGCGCCCTGCTATGACCTAGAAATTTTTTTTATATCACAAGGGATTATCTACGTCTATATAAAAATCTGTGCTTTTTTGCATCCATCTGGGAAAGCCTTTAAGGGAGAATATTCTAGACAACAGACCTGTAGTACTTCTGCTAAGGGCAAAAACATTTCGAGACATGGAACGTGAAATTAAGGTACGCGTACTCTAAGGAGCCAAAAGAACCAACTCAGCAACCTTCACTATCCAAACTCTGCCCTATTTCCATTCCCTTTTTCTGCCTGTTGTCCAATCATGGGATGAAGGGTGCATGCTAGGAAGGGCTGGACAGTGGGCCGTCATTAAGGAGCAGTGTTTGGTGGCATCTGTCCCAAAGGGAACAAAAAGGGTCTTTCATGAAAGAGTCTCACCAGAATCAAGACCCAGCTGGAACCAGTGCCATAGTCTCCCCTTTGGTATTATATCCAAAGCAAGCTCAATGTTCGTTTGTCAATTTTCCTTCAAATATGAGAGGTCTAGCACAAGCATGTGCCCCTTCCTTAAACTGCGGTTCATTATTTAGCATTCTTAACTTGAGATGCATAGTTTAAAGGGTTCATGAACCTACTGAAGTTGTATACAAAATTTTGTCTGTGAGAGAGGCCATAATTTTCATCATATTCACAAAGAGGTCAACAACCCCCCAAAATTGAGTATAATGAAATTATAAATAAACTAAGTTCTTTTCGAGTTGCCAGGTCCCTTGTTATAAGATGTGCAGAGTTGACTTGGGGAAAAGATCAGCCCTGACTGATAAAATCTTTTCTCATTATCCTAAAAGAGATCTGTTCTTGGGCCTGAATGACATAGCTCATCTCACAGTCTAAAAGCCTAAGACCTTGGAATTCTGGCATATCACTGGTTAATCTGACTATCTACTCTGTGATAGGCATAACACTAGGCACAACAATGAACAAGATGAAATCACAGTAGCTGCCCTCATGGACTTCAGAGCCTAGTAGCTGACAGAGGGAGGGGGGAGGGGGAGAGGGAAAGAGAGATAGAAAGGGGAGGGAGAGAGACATATTTTTGTCCAGAATAGCATCTTCAAATAAATCATACTCATTTTCATAATTAATGAAATTAATTTTTTCCAACAATAAAGAGGAAAAAATCATAACTGAATCTATAGCATACAGCTTTGTTCACCCTGTGTGTGGTCTCTCCTGGAGGGTCACACGGTATCATTAGTGTGAGATATCATCTGAATGTCCCTTCTTCACTCTGTATATAAGCTGATCTGTGTTCACAGGATTTTATCTTAAATAGTCCATAGGAGTCTACTTTCTCCAAGGGAAGTAACACAGCCTTCCACCTCAGCCACTTATCCTCCTCCTCTGAAACATCTGCCACTCACACTTAGATTTATAATGGGAGTGATACTCAGAGGATATTGAAATTTTGAGTGTCTGTTCTGTTATTGTTGTTTTGAGAATAAACTAACTAAGGGTGTTAGATAGGTAGCTCATTCTGTAGTAGGTATTTACCATGAGAGAAGCAGCATTATATAATGGCTTTGAAGTCACCAAACTAAACTAGGTTCAAATCCCCACTCGGGCACTAATGAGCTGTGGGACTTCGGATGTGCTGCTCAACCTCTCTGAGTCTCAGTTTCCTTGTGGTAATACTTACTGTATATCTTACAGGGTTATTATGAGAGTTTTATGTATTTTATGCAATAGAAATACTTTAAAATGTTGGCTCCCTTCTTCAACCTGCTTTTCTTCTTATCCAGAATCAATACCTGCCTAACTTCCCTTCAATGTTGTTCTTCTGGCATCTGCAATGTTACATTCCAGAGCAAGTGCGCTCCTATCCCCAAATGTCCTTAAATTTCTGGAATGCCCTTCTTTGCTTGCTTGGAGAGTTTTTTAAATGACAACTCCAGACCTACAGATACTGAATAGAAAGAAAGGCTGAGTTCCAAGGTTCTGACCCTTCTACTTGACAGGTGTCTAGAAAAGTCAGTCCCTGCCAAACACCGCTGAGGACAGATACTGAGCGAAGCCCAGTTAACTGGCCTCAGTCACAGACTGACCCAGTTTGAGAGTGCTGCTGTGTCTAAAAGCAGCGGTTTTAAAACTAGGGTACACATACCTTTGTGGTACCTAATGATTTTCCAGGAGGTATTTGGTCATTGGTAATTCAAAGGAAATTAATGTCCAGATCCTTACCTTCCATACATACTCTTTGTTAAAAATGACCTCTCCCAGAACGTGCTTGTGATCTACAGGTTCTCTCTTCAGCCACTCTCACTTTTTACACTCACCTTACTCCTACTTCAGAAAAGAAATGCATACCCCTCACCCTCCTGAATCTCACCATGGGACAATTTTAGAATGCCTTGCTTCTAAGAGGAGTCCTATGAGAACAGGGTAAGAAACAGTGAAGGATATAATCCCTTACTTCATCCAGGTAATAAACTCTTGGCAAAGAGTCTATCCACAGATCTAAGAATTCATATTCAGAAATGAGATGGTTGTCATGAAATGGGTACTAATATGTTTATTTTAATTGACAAAATGAAATCAGACTTGGATCTGACAGAAAGCAAGACTGATTTGGCTGGATGGTTTGACCATGAAAACCATCTTTGCCAATGAGATTACACAGTGAATCTCGCCTGTAAATTTAATATGCTAAATCTGTAGTGCCAAAGTTTTGACGAAAATGTATATAAAGCTCATACTACGCAGTATGTCAGAATTAACATCCTTCTCAACTATCTAAACTTGACTTATAATTTCAGGAGTTAAAATGGGCAAGGAGGCGCATAATGTTTTCTAAATTATTTTTGGGGGTATAAGAACAAAAAATGTAGCTAAAGGAACTGAGAGTTCCTAAATCATGACCGGGAGAGTGACGTGACATTTAACACCCCCTAGGGGTAGGGGTCCAGGTGACAGAATGGGACGAAGGAGCCCAGCCAGCAGAATGCTCTGTCCCCTCTGCCAGTTGGGCGCGCTGCCTCATGAGCAATCCTTTCTGTCTTGTTGTGCCTGTGAAATTGAAGGCACTGTTAGAGGCACGCCCCAAGCCCCAGTCCTATTCAGCCCCTAAGCACCTGCTCATAAAGTGATTAAGATCAAGGAGTGTTTCACTGCCTGACAAGCTTTAAGACAGTCCATATAGGTAGGCAGCTCAGTTTTTCAGCTTCCGTCCCCAGAGATGGACGCTTATAAGAGGAAGTTAATAAATGAGGTGGGTAGGCATTCTGATCTCGCAAGTTAGTTTCTTTTCCTGAGAATACAATACAACTTAATTTGATTTGGCATCACTTATATCGCTGAGTCCTTGGCTATTTATTCATTATTGATGTAAAAGGATTATTCACTTAAGAGGATGGAGAAATTAAGAGGTATCAACAAGGCAGGAAGGCTGGATTCAGTTGAGATGCACAAAGATAGATGTAGTATTCTCCAGAAAGGAAGCCACATAGGCGCTGTATGAGGAATTAATGGGAATCTGAGGCTGTAGCTGCTCACTTCCGGTGAGAGTGATCCGCCTAGCTGGGGGACGGGCCCGACACCCAGACCCGCAAATACTCCTCCACCAGACAGAGCAGAGCTGCTACTTTTGTCTCCCACTTCACCTGTCCCAGTAGCCTGGGCTGAAAGTGAGGGGTTACTGAGCTATAAGGAATCAGCACTTACATATTTAGCTGTTGCCTGTGGAACTAATATAAATTAGTTTTAAGAGATGTAAGTATACATTTAAAAGAGATACAAATACAAAATAAAGTAAATGTCCTCCCCCGCTTATCCTGGGTTAACTGAGAAAAACATCAGAGGACTTCACAGTTCTAGTCCTGGCTTTGCTGTGTGACTCTGGGACCCAGTTTCCCCAGCTGGGAAATTAGGACACCTCGCGTTATAAGTGAAATTTACAAAAATTCAAACCAGACAAAAGCGAAGCTCCTTTCTTACACATTTGCTGAACTAATTAATTAGAGCTCATTTACACTGTTTTTTTCTCTTGCTTCCTATGCACTGCCCTCTTTCCCCATTCCTCTCCAACTCAATCTGAAGGCTGACCTCAACATTCCAAGTTCTTTCACCTCTTTTTCTGGCTGGGCCTAAATGCCAGGTTGAGGAATTGTACTGTTTGATCAATACCTAGTACACACCCTAGTACAGTGAGCTCTATGGGCAAATGATTTCCCGTGATTTCCCAATTCATCGTGGTTCTTAAAGTCTAAAGTGGTACCAAGCCTTGTTGTGTCTTCCTTCGCAAATCACAGGAAACAGGGAGAAGGGCTCTTCTCTCTCTAGATCACGTTATACTTGATCTCATGAATCTTCTCTCCTGCAATAATGACCACTGTTCACAGACGGCCGACTTAATGTTCCAGGCACTGTGCTAAGCAATTTATATAAACAATCTCACTAAACCCTAACAGTAGCTTTAGAATAAGTATTATCATCTCCATCCTACAGATGAGAATAGTGAGGCCAAGAGAAGCTGCGTGACTTGTTTGAGGTACACAGCTTGTAAATGGTAGATCCAGCTTATGCAGACTCCAGAACCCTCAGATATGAAAACGCACTCGTGTAAGAAGAGAGACATAAACCTAATCTTCTGACCCCTGGTTACCCAGACAATAAGTGACAGCCACTGAAGATTAAGATCTCTGAGGTTCAATTTTTTACCTGAAAAATGGGATGATAATATCTATTTCCAAGGGTTGCTGTAATGAGTTGGAAAGTACTTGCAAGTTCTTTTTTAAGATGAAAAAATGCCAGAAAAGGGTAGGAGAAGGAAGTAGACACTGGGTTTGTCTCTCAGCCCTCGCAGCTGCCTCTGCCCCTACAGACCGACACAGGCACCTGTGAGAGAGGTCTGGGGCTCCAGGGCGGCCGCAGGTCCACACACTGACCACAGTGCTAAGTTTGATCTCCATGTGCCCTGCAACCTGTTTACCGTTTTTATAGGTGGCTGCCCTTCTTGCACTCCACTTGGGGTGGCGGCCCGTTTCTGTGGAGGATGGAAAGGCACCAGCAGGCCTGTTCAGGCAGGGCCCTGTGACAGGGAGACACTTGAACAGAAGTAACAGGCAGGCTTCTTAGCCTGCCAGTGTCCCATCTGCTCTCAGAACTCCCTTCCTTAGGATTGAGTCTTCTGTTACTGCTGTTGCTGGATTTATAATGGAATCAGTTCCAGCCTTTTTTCTTTTAATTCAAAAAGTAACTTTTTGTTTTTTGCTGATCTGTATTTTCTGTAGCAAACACATATTGCTTCTATAAAAAGAAAAAAAAAAACCCATAGTGTTATCCACTGGTGATAATCAACATTAGCCATTGAAATATATTCATCTATACCCCTCCTATGCATATGTAAAAATATATACTTCACAGGCTCTTTCATAATCTATTTTTTTCATTCAACTATCAATCATGAATACCTTTCCTTATCAAGAAATGTATTTCTGTAAGATTATGGTTCATGATTAAGTTGTATGAATTTATCATACCTAATTATTGGACACAAATTATTTCTACCTTTTCACTATAACCTACACCTCTGTGACACATATTCACGCTGGTGAATCTTTAGGTTCACCCTTAATTATTTCCAAAGAAAAAAATTCCCAGAAGGGAAACTCCTGGGTCAAAGTAAAAATTACAAAGATAGTACAGAGGGTTCCAATATCTAGTTTCCTCTATTATTAACATCTTACATTAGTGCATTTGTTAGAATGAATCAACAAATTTGGTACACTAGTATTAATGCTAGTATTAACTGAAGTCTAGATTTTATTCAGATTCCCTTAGTTTTTCCCTAATGTCCTTTTTCTGTTCCAGATTTTACCTGAGATACCACATTATATTTAGTCATCAGGTCTCCTTAGTCTCCTCTTGGCTTTGACCGTTTCTTAGACTTTCTTGTTTTTGATGACCTTGACAGTTTTGAGGAGTACTGGTCAGGTATTTTGTAGAATGTCCCTCATTTGGGATTTGTCTGATGTTTTTCTCATGATTAGGCCATGGTTACGGGCCTTGAGAAGGAAAAATCAAAGAGGTCAAGCACCATTCTCATCACATCGTACCAAGGGCACATACTATTGATATGACTTAGCGCTGTTGACGTTGACCTCGATCGCCTGGCTGAGGTAGTATTTGCTGAGGTTTCTTCACTGTAACGTTACTTTTTCCCCCTTCACACACTGTACTCTTTGGAAGGAAGTCACGATGAGCAGACACACCTAAGGAGTGAGGAGTTGTGCTCCCCCTGGTTGAAGGTAGAGTATCTACAAAAATTATGTGAAATTCTTCTGAACATGCGATTTGTCTCTTCTTCATTTATTTATTTACTGATCGTTTGTTTATATCAGTATGGACTCATGGATACTTATTTTTACACTCTGGGTTATAATCCAATACTACTTGATTTATTTTGTTGCTCTAACTGTTCAGCTTTGGCCTTTGAGAGCTCTTTTAGTCCACTCCTGTGGCCCCTGACATACCCTCACCAATGTAAGGGTTGTTTTGAGGTTTGGGGGGAGCACTCCTTTACTTTCTGACACTACAAAATGCTCCAGGCTCATCTTGTATATTTTCTGCTGCAGTCGTAGAATCAGATATTTCTCCAAGCAAAGGCTATGTATTGAATATTTTTAAAAGGATTTGATATATTCCTGCTAAATTGCCCTCCAGAAATCAACTTGTACTGATTTACAATCATTACTCATACAGGTATGAGAATGCCCATTTTCCCCACATCCTTGCCAATGTCTGGCAGTTTCAAAGTGTCTGTGAGGATGAGATGTGTGTGTGTGTGTGTGTGTGTGTGTTTCTCCTCTCTGAAATAACTTCTATGTTATTATTTGGTTTCCTGTTGAACTTCAAGAGGAAAATGCCATGGGGGCTGCAAGCTTTCCCTTTTCTCTGCCTTTCTGTTGGCCTTCCCCAACCTCCCTTCCCTTCCCCACCGCTGCTGGATTTCACAGAACTGATGACCTCCTGTTGTGAGGGCTGAAAGGAACCCTTCTCAAAGCCTCTATTAGGGCCCAGGCAATTCCAGGGGGTAGGGGAGTGAGATGCAGAAAACAGCCCAAGGATTTACCTTCCCTGTTTCCTGCACCTTCAGGAAATCCACCCGACCCAGTTTCCTCATCTTTTCTTGGCAAGTGAATAATGGAAACCAAATCTCTCTCAAGCAGTTTCCTTCCACAGAAATCTTAAACATAAGATTTAATAAAATGCTGGACTTCAAATTTCCTGTTGCCTCAGCTGCTGTATCTTAGAAGTTACCAAAGGAAGAGGAGAAAAGATCAATCAATTAATACACTCTTGACATTAATCTCTAATCTCTGAATGAACAGTAGGCTTTTTTTCAAGTGTCCCATATTAGTTCTCAGTAGTTTTGAGTCCCATTCTGACCTTAAATTGAGGTCCAGAAGTTGTAGAAAGTTGGAAATTGGAAGCACACCAACTCTCAAAACCAACTTCTCATGTCACAGAGGGTTATGAATGTGGATTTAAGAGATAGGAACACCTAGGTTTGAGTCACAGCTTTGTCATTTGCTAGCTGTGGGATTTTGAGTTCAGTGCTCTTTCCTGGAAATGGAGGACAACTTAGTACCTACCTGAAAGAGTTACTGGAGGATTAGATGAGGACTGATATATTGAGAGAGTGCTGGACATATATAGAGAGAGCTTGGCATGGTACCGGGCACCTAGAAAGTGCTCAATACATTTTATGGTTAGATGAAGAAATCAAGGCTAAGAGAGGCTAAAAGTTATACAGTGAGTTGATGGCGGTGAGATTAACTGAAAATCAGAGTTTCTGGTTCCTGAATACACCATCATACCTGCAACCCTCGTTTATTAACAAAAGAGAAGAGCTGACACCGCTGTCACACATGCACTATAGGCACCATTCTGTCACTTGAATGGGTTCAAGATTGCTTCTCAAGCCTGTTCTCTTGGTGTTTGATAATAGGCCGTTCGCTCATAACAATGGTCAAAAGCTATAATTAATTTATTGAGTGCTTTATATGTGCCAACCACTGTGCTCAAAACCTCAGAAGCACCATCTCCCTCTCCCACTGAGTCCACCAGCAAGTTCAGTCCACTCCCACCACACTTCTATCCTGTGTCTGTCCATTCCTCTTCTCCACTGCCACCACCATCTCTTGCTTGAACTGCTGCAGTTGACTTCCGACTGGTTTTCCTACTTCTATTCTTACTTCACTACTGTTTAGCTTTCAAACTGCATTCAGAGTAATATTTTTAAAATGTGCAACAGATTATGTCACTGCTCCACTTAAAAATCCTTCGATGGCTTCCTATAGCCTTAGAATAAAGCCCGTGGCCCACAAATCCCTACATGATTTGGCCCCTGCCTATCTCTTTAACCTATTTCATGCCACTTGCCAGACACAGTGGCTCTCTCTGCCCCTCAAATAAGCAGAGTTTGTTCCTGTCTTAAGGCTTTTGCATTTGCTGTTAAGTTTCAAAAGCTCTCCCCTCACAGTTTGGAATGCTGGCTCCTTAACACTTAGGTCTCAGCCCCAATGTCACCTTCTCTGAGGCTTTCCCTGACCAAGCAATCTAGAGTAGCCACCCGTCCTACCCCTGTGCTATTACATTAGACTATTGTATTGTCTTCACAGCACTGATCACTATCTAAATTGTTTTGAGATGTAAGGGTCCTTAACTATTTTGTTCCCTGCTATATCACTAGTACCTGATAATGTGCCTGCCACCAGTGAAACCTCAACACAGTTTTTTTGAGTGAATGATCAAAACAGCCCCCAAAAGAATTATTGTTCCAGAAACATTCCAAGTCTTCCCAGGCAAACTGTGGGCAACTTGTTGGTCTCAGAGATACTGCCCAGGAATCTCCTGGACAGCTTACTATATAGGTAAGCCCACGCTCCACTGATTTTCTAACTGTCACTGCAACCATCAGGCACATATAACCACTGGGGGTACCAGCTGTGGATTAAATGCTGTATCATAAACGATGATTACTCTTACAAATGACTAAGCCTTACTGGTAAAGGATGTGTGTGTTTGATGGACAAGGAATGCTGTGTCACTGAGGGCAAAGCATAAGTAAGTTCATGTCCAGCCCTTCCCAAGCAAGGAAACTTGAAGAACCAATTCACCTCCATGAGGAAATGTTCTCACCTTCCTTATAAAACAGCTGCACGGTTGGCAACTTCCAGCCCTCTACAATCCAGCTGACTCAAGGCAGTCTGGGATTCCAAGACTTCAACCATCCGCCCCCTCACCCTAGTGGTCTATGGAGGGAGAGAGTCACCCAGGCCAAGACGGAAATAAAGGGATGTTTATTCACTGCTCCTCTCCTTCCTTCCTCTGGATGAAACATGAGCTGAGGTGCAGATCCAGGAGTGGGACAGCTGTGTTAGTTATTGTGGTGGTAGCAACAGATAGTGGAAAAGCACACAACTAAGAATCAGAGACGTGGCTTCAAACCTCATTCCAGTACACATCAGCAGTATGACCTTGAGCGAGAGGCCTCTTTAAACTAAAGTTTCCATGTCTGTAAAATGAAGATAATGACACCTATAAGTACTCGCTAAATGGATGCTACTATTATTTACTAGGCCCTGAACTAATCACTTCACCAACATTTTCACATTCAGTTTTCATAATAATAACCCTGTATAATAGCATTACCACTCTATTTTACAGATGAAAGAAGTGAGGAGTAGAGAAATAAATAACATCCCAAGTTCCACAGCTGGCAGAGCTGGAACTAGAAGGCCTGGCCCTTGTTTTTAACCATGGATGGGGGACTCAATGCTGAGTGAAGGCAGCTATGAGGGGACTTGTGAAGTCAGCTTGGCTGCATTTATCCAGCCAGGTCACTGGTAATGCCTCATTACCAGTAGCACAGACGGTAACCTCTGGTGATTGCTAAAGATTTTTCCAAGGCCTCGGCAGACTCAAACTCTAAACCACGTACTAGAAAACTACCTCCCTGCTATAGGGGATCCCAATAGTCTCTTTTAAAGAAAGGTACAGCCAGATGTTTTCAGTTTTTTCAACCACAGCCAGTCTGTGACTTTCCTATAGCAACCTGGCTGCAAGTTAGCCATTTCCCTCCGATTCTCACGTCGGTTCTTGTGAGCTCCAGCAAACAGAGTCATGCAAAAGGGTCTGCCACCAAGTCACCATCCCCTGGACGGAGTCTCTCTAGGTCAGACATCAGTTTCAATTTCAATTTCATTTGTCCTGAGGTGACAGGCACCCAGGTCTCACTCATTTAATTAGGTTGCATAGAAAATATCTTTCAAGGCCTCAGCTGATTTTCACTGCACCGAACTAGAGAATAAAATTGGCGTTAAGTTGAGATAATGTCTCCTTGTCTGCCTTCAGGGAACCGGTGATGAGGGTGGTCTGGTAGATGCCTGCTTTGCCCTTGCAGCCTCCAGGCGTTCAGGGACTCAGCATGCCTTCGCGTGGCGGTATTGTAAATGTCAGTCTTTGCCACTTGAACTCCTTGGAGGCCGAGTCTGTTTCTCACTGACCATTTTACCCCGAGTGTTTAACAACATGCCTGGCATTTAGGACACATCCGGCGGCTGGCACACAGCATCTCTCACTACCTGCCTTGGCCTAGAAGGGATTTAGCTGGTGAAGTGAAAGCTGGGGAAGGCTGACCTTCAGGGAAGAAAGTGGGTGCAGCAGGAAAGCAGACCTTCCTCCTAGGAGCGCTAAGACCTGCCTGCTAGGAGAGCGCCTAACGGAGGAGCACAGCATGCGAGGATCGCCCACTTGGGGGAAGGACCAGAATTCCCACCCCAGCCCTCTGAGCTGCATTGACTATAGCAAAGCATTTCAACCTCCCTAAGTCTCAGCCTCTTACCTGTGACACAGCGAGTCATTCATTCGCTCTCTCAGTGAACAAATGTTTATCGAGTACTCACAATATATTAGGTACTGCAACAGGTGCTGGCGTTATAGTAGCGAGCCAGACTGACAATGTCTGGTTCTCATGAAGTTTAATTTCTAGTAAAGAAGGCAACTAATAAGGGAGTAAACAAATTAATAATTTCAGATAGTGGAAAGCACTATGAAGAAAACAAAGCAGGATGCTGAGATAGAAAATGGTGGGTGCGTGTGTGTTGGGGGGCAACTCAGGAAGGGGAAACTATCAGGATCTACCGCTCAGAGTTGATAAGTATTAAATGAGATAATGGATGCAAAATATTTAGCATACTTACTAACAAGTAATGAACACTCAACCAAAATTCAATTTTTGTTATATTACTTCATCCTGAGGTCAGCTGCTCCTCTCACCTCACAGTGGCTGAGCCCCTACTAAACGCCAGTGAGGGGCACGCAGAGGGGAATCAGATAGGAGCTCACAGTCTGGCAAAGAATGTAGCCTATGTGCTATGAGCAAAGGAAGAAGTGGTAAATTCCACCTACGGAGTCAGAAAAGACTATCACTTAATGTTGACAGATGGATCGGTATTTTCCAGGAAGACTACAGGGCCAGAAGAAGGGCATGCCAGGTGGAAGGAACAGCTTGAAAAAACTCTTGAAGATGTGAAACAGCTTGGCATGTGCAGAGAGCTGTGAAAACTCAGGCTAGAGATAAAGTGTGAGAGGGTACACTGAGAGAAGAAGTATCTCATCAGCAGCTCCTAATGCTTATCTTCATGGGTCATGCTTAAACTGTCTCCTAAGAAGATGGGGTTGGGGGGCTGTGGAAGGGAAAGAACAGGAGATGAGAAGTGTGTCAGGGCTCCACATGGCATCTACCACATTGCTAACACTCCATAATGTGAATAAGGGCTATGCTGAAAATGTTCAGCCTGAGGTCTGTGTGACACTACCCAAGGCAGCACAAACAGATGTTTCAAGGGGGGAAACCAAACCCCCAGTGGTAACTCAAAATAAATCCTGTGTCAGGGGAAGGCAGGTGTCAGGCTGCTCAAATGTGACTACATCATCAGCACAAGTCTGAGACTCAGCCTAGAAGAGGAATGCAGGTGCCAGCGTATGATGCTGGGGGTCTGGGGTGAACGGACTCTTGCTCCCAAGCAGAGCCCTCTTTGCCAAAGCCATACTCACTTGTCCAAGAGTCTAAGGCCCATGCTGGGGACATGAGAGGGCCCTGTCATAGGGAAACAGGAAACTACAAGGAGGTTTCTTGTGCCAAGTTAATAACTCGGGCATCTCTGCCAGCACATTTTCTCTGAGATGAGTGTAACTGCAGAGGAGATGTTTGTGTAAGGGAACCATTCAGATAGAGCCCCGGCTGCCTGCCTGTTTACTACTCTGTCCTATCCCTGCCCTTGCAGTAAATGCTCTTGTCATGAGTCTCCCCAGGAAATGGAGAAATTAAGGAAGCCATCTCCACCCCCAATATTCCAAAAGCTTATAACACAGCCAACAGGTCTGGACTGTAGGAATCTGCCCCTGCTGGGAGGAAGGCTGCTTAATGCAGACAGCCAAAGAGACGAACATCACATCCACTGTGCATTCAGCCAGCCTTACCAGAGGCTCTCCTTGGACTCCAGGTTAGTGCTGTCAGATGAGAGAGAGCACTAGTTTGGCCAGAAGAGAGGAAGACGACCCAAAACACATGAATACACCAAGCGGGAGAGCCAAAGCAAAGTGAGAAAAGAGGAACTGAACACTACAGGTCTACATCCTTTTGCATGCCATTGCCCAATCACAAGACTGAACAAAGCCCACTGCTCTGACTCAAAGGGCTGCCCTAGGCAATGGAGGAAATCATAGATACCCAACACGGCATCATGCAGAAAGCAGTCCAGCCTTTGTCACGTTCAAAAGATCTCTGCATAAGTCTGTGAGTCTAAAGACCGTATCAAAGTCGTTCCTTTAGTCTAAGGTACTGCACTTTTGGCTGAGCTCCCAGAGTTAAAAATCAGTAGATGTTACAAGACAAGAGTAGGCCATGGGATCACCATAAGCCACTTGAGCACAGATGAGTTTCTGGGTGAGTCAGCTGTCATCTCAAAAGCTGATGGGTTAAGATGGATGGTTAAGTTTTGCTGGGGAAAAAGAAGTAATACTCTTTAAAGGACCAGGACTAGGGTATAAGTACAGTCTAATGAAGGAAGCAGATAAAGATTATTAAAGACACATTCTGCCTTCCTCCTAGGTTTTCCTGAAGCCAGCTCTGCTGTGACACTCCAATGACATAATCCTACCACTTCAGACCTGTTTCATGCATCTGCAGAAGAACCTGTTTATGGCTCAGTCTCAACATAAATCAGATGTCATTAAGATTTATTTATAATACCCAGAAAGCGACTGTTCTCAACTGGCCCAGTTATAGGGCTCAGCCAGAGCAGACAATCCAAACACCCCACCAGGCACCAGGGGGATGTTCCCCTTGGTATCGAGTAAGGCCCAGTCACCCTCTAGGCCTGCGTAGTTGAGGGGCATCTGCCAGCAATCTAGATAGCTCCCTGCTGCCAGACTCTCAACCCTGGCTTTCAGACTGAGAGGCGCAGGAAGAGCATAGAGAAACCAAGGTTTGAATCCAGTCCTTCCACTTATTACCTGCGTCCCCCTGGACAAAACTTACTCCGCCGGCCTCAGTTTCCTCATCTGTAAAACAGGGTCCATGGCTCACAGGTTCTTCATGAATGTAAGAGCATACGGCACGTGGTAAATGCTCATCAAGGGACCGCTCTTGTCATGAAATGGTGCGCAAGACAGTGCCTGCACGTACCCAACTTTCCCCACATGTGGCTCGGTTCCCTTCCTCTTGCCTGGATTAGATCCTCTCTCAGGCTCCACATTCAAAGTCCCAATCAGAATTAAAGTTTATACACGACAGTAAGCATATCAGATGGCTCTTCTACACCAGCATGAGAAGTTAACAAAAAGTGCATAGATCTTTTTCTTTTCCCACCCACTCCCCCGCTCACTACTTAAAACACGGCACAGGGTCCCCACCCAGCCCAGCACAGACGGGTCGTAGGGACAGGGGGCGGGGAATGACAACAAAATAAATATTTCAGCTCACCACTTTGGGGAAAAGATGCGAGAATTCCTTTAGGGGTTGTTTTTAAATTAAAAAAACATTTGCTGTGAGACTATAAAGCCACTCCTCCCTAAAAATTATTTTTAGGGCCCTTGGCTGAAATCTATACAAAAGGAAAAAAAAAGAAGTTAAAAAGAAGATGGTAATTCTGTATATAAGAGTTTAAGAAAAGCCTATGGAACTACCTGTTTTATGTTCAGCTGGAAAGAGAAAGCTCTATTCCTTCTCAAAGTGCTTCTCCAGTCTCTCTGAAGTCTGATTTCTTTTTTATTTCACCAGCTTCACTCAGATATCACTGACATATCACATTGTGTAATTTAAGGTATATAATGTGATGATTTGATACATGTGTATATTGTGAAATGTTTACCACAATAAGGTTAGTTAACACGTCCTTTACCTCACATTAATTACCATTTTGTTATTGTTGTTATGATCTAAGTCTGATTTCTGCTCAGAGCCTGGTGGGATGAAGGATTCTGGCGGGTACTCAGATGCATCTTCTTGCCCACTGATGAGGATGGGCTCTGAAAATGGGGTTAGATGTGCGGACCAAGGCCGGAACCACTGGTCTATAAGAAAGACGACATGATCACCCACTCAGCTCTTACTCATTTTAAATGGCATGAATGGTCACAATGTGGCTGTAAAGGGCACTCTTGCTCGGGGTCAAAATGAGACTCTCAGATGAGGCCTAGCACAAGAATGTAAAAATCGTCTGGAGGAGGAAAGTAGAATAACTCCATGAATCTGACATAACTCCATACCAGAGGCTTTATTTTTTTTCTTTCATTCCAACTCCCTCCTCCCCTCTCCTCTGGTAAAGAACAGTAATAGCATTGAAATCCACAGATAATCCTTAAATCTCTGTGGCAGCTCCACTTCTAAACTCCTCCTTCACACTGACGGTTTTAACAGCTGCTAACAAGTCATAACAAGGACCTCTCTTGCTCCAGCCTGGAATATCGATATCCTTTCTCTTTCCCTACTCCAATCATACCAGCCTTCAAGTCTACGTCTTTCATGAGGGTGTGGTGACCCTCCAGCCTACAGAGACTACTTATCATTCCCCCTCAGACTCTCAGAGTCTGGGTCCTGCCTGTAGGGCCCAGGGGAACTTAGCGATTATACTATTCATGGGGGAGCGGTAGAAATGCAGGATCCTGAGGGCTGGTGAGACCAGGTGAGATAGATGCAATCTAATTAAGAGAATATGCATGAAAACTGCCACGGAGGCTAGAGGATAGAGGGGCAGAGTGGCAGCTGGAGCAGTGACCCACGTCCATAAGCAGGATCATTCATTACAAAGTCCAACCTTCAGAAGGTCCAGGAAGGCTAGGAAGTAGAATGCAAGGTGGGCAGGACTGAAGCATTCAGGAGGGAGGCTGTGAACACGATGGGCACTGGAAGGCGGTCCTGGCTGTGTGGTTCGGGGCAAAGCACCTGAAAGGTTCAAGAAAGTCACACGAGACTGGGCATGAAGCACTTAATGTGAAATCCGTTTCCCTGGCATTGATCCCCGCCACCACAGGCATCTCTTGGGGTGCTATTAACCTGGTGTGAGGCTTGCCTTCTTCTCCTCTGGACAGCGAGCAGCCCCTCAAAGGCATGTACTGAGACTTATCACGACTCAGGTGAGCAGTTTTGTGTTTAAGACTTGTGAAATGAAGATAAGGGCTTTGCATTTTTCCTCCATTTCCTGTACGTCAGTAACCTTCCCCTTGGTGAAGACAGTCGGAATTAGAAGGTTAAAAAAAGTGGGAGGCAGTCTAGACGTGCTGGGGTCGGGGTCAGGCCGTGGGATAATGGCTGGTGGGCTCCAGCGTAGGCAGGATACTCCTAAGGGCACTGCACGCCTCTCACAGTGATAACACAGACACTGCAGAAATGTACTTCAAGCTGCCCTGTGTTCATTATCTTTGCTTTCATTTTGTTTTGGGTTGGTGTTGTTTAAGAATGTGGAAGTCTACCCGTCCCATAATCCTCTACTGCTTATACTTCCAGACCGGATAGAGGCGGCAAAAGGTGTGCGAGGACTCTTTGGAGCCACTCCCCCAGCTGCCTGCCAGTTGCTCTGGGACCCATCATCCTTGCTTTGCTGGAGCAGAGCCTGGCTCCCTCCTCTGGCCCCCACTGCTTTCCCAGAGGTCAGCCACAAGTTCACACCGAGCAACAAGCAGTGATTACAAACTGTGTGCCTGCTGGGAATATCTTTCCAGTGTCAAGCAACCATTAAAAGCACTTAAGGAAATCACAAGAGGGAGATGAGAGAATACTTTGGGGAGGTATAGTATAGGGAGGGCAGAAGGGAAAGCATCAGCCCACCTCCTGCCTTGGAGGGAAAAACAGGCCATAAAAAGCAAAATTGGTTCTAAAGAATGGGGCTTCCTTAGGAATACTACAGAACATTGTATCTTTCAACCACTTTCCTGCTGGGGCCAAAACACTTCAGGGTGCCTGGGAAACCTTTTGCTAATACAGAGTAAAATGACATTTTAAGCAACTATGTATTTTTTAAAAATTATTCAGTGAGCACGTATTATAATAGGTACTAACATATAGTCTCTCACCCAATTTGGACTGCATCTTTGTGAAGAAGACACTATGATTTCCCATTTTACAGATGTGGAAACTGAGGTTCAGAGAGGTCAGTGGCTCGACCATGTCTGGAGTTCAGGTTTGTCTGATTGCAAAGCCAATATTCTTCCTACCAAAAAAAATGTTGGGCTGTGACTCCTTGCCAGGTCTGCATCATTCTGACCTACCTGTTGTTACGCCTGGGTTAATTAGGCACTAGCGTGGGTGGTCTGTAGAGCACAGTGGACTTTCCTGTCCACTGATTAAAGGAAGAGTAAACCTATCTGTCTTAAGTGGGCTAACTGAGTCTCTGTGATGGAATCTTTCTTCAATCTCTAGGTGTCAATAACCATCTAAAAGGGAAGGACTGGTTCTGAGATAAGCAGATAAGGTAACCCTGGGAAAGTCACTTTCCTCTCTGAGTTTAGTATCCTCATCTGTAAAATGGGTCTAATAAAACCTATGTAATACTAAATAAGACACCTTATTAAAATCCTTAATATTATATCTGGCACAAAGTAAATACTTTATAAATGACAGCTATTATTGTAATTTCTGTTTTATTTCAGATCAACAGTTTTGGAAAATACACGGGTTTAGCATCAATTTGTTCCCATTCAGTAGATGTTGTTTACTGTTGAAAATTTTTTAAAAATCTTGAGTTTGTTTCATACCTAAGAACAACTATAACAAAAGAATGGCAGCGGAAGCACAGACAACTTGAGTTGAAGAAAGAGAGCCATATTGTCTCTGGGGCTGGTCCTTTCCCTTTCTGTTCAGTCATCTTAGAGCAGACTATAAGCACAGGTATTTAGAGACTAGAAACTTATGCTATACACACATATGGCAGGAACCTTGAGCACTTTAGGAGGCGAAAGACACGTGTAGGATGAATTAATGCAAATGGCTTTGCTTCTAGTTATATAGTCCCCTGAAGGCACATTTGCTAGAGGAACTCTCTTAAGATGGGCAGCTCCTGGGGAGGGCAGTTCAGGCTGTTTCCCTGGCTTGCCAGCCACCTTAATTGAGCAGGGAGCAGCGAACTGAAGGAGAATCAGGCTGACACTGTGTCCTCGCCCTTGCTCCTCACTCTGACCCCAACAGGGGCACAAAGACCCAGAGGTTCTTCGTGGGTTTTAATCTCCTGCACTCAAAGCTGCTCTGGTGGTAAACTGCATCTTCTTCTGCTCTCTGCCCATGGAAACCTGAAGCCACTGCTGCAGGAGACAGCTTCTATCTGCATCATTTCTGCACCCCTTTCAGAAAGACTTTCTAGGTTTGAAGCAAGACTAAACCCTGCCCCAGGGCAAAAGTAAACTGTGCTTCAAATCACTGTCCGTGAGGAAATGGTGAACGATTTTTCTCTTACTGTTTTACCGCTTTTCTTTTAGAGGATACAGCAAGCCATTCCAGTCATTTGAATTTGCAAGAATGGAGAATTTGGGACTCAGAGATTCAACTCAGAGCTAGAGTCATTTGTGTTTTAACCAATCCCCCAAACAGTATATTTGGTTCTACAGAACTTCCTGTAAAATAGTAGGCTTTTCAGTATAGGACAAGTGCTAGTAGCTTTTTGGCATGAAGGAAGGAAAGAACAATAACTTCTTTAAGGTTATTGCACTGGTCTTAACTGGGCTTATATCTGTAGGTAGATTTGGGGAAACTAGTTCTCTCAAGTCTGTCTTTCAGGTATTGACAGAAGAGTCAGGTGACGCAGTATGTAAAAATTAAGCCTCCAGAGACTCAGAGGAAACAGAGAAGGACAGACATTGAAATTCCACAGACTAGTTTTTTGATAGCAGATTTTCAGCAATAAAAAGCTGGTGAGATTTAAGATTACTTAGAGACCTAGAAAGACATTTTGCTCTCCCCCAAGCGAAATTTTAGAGTCTTGCTTGCCCTTTTTTGTTAAAGGCAAAACCAAACATTTCCAGACCCCCTAATGGATTGCATATTGCAAATGTGTGTACAAACACACAAGCACACACGCACACACCCATACCCATTCTAAATTCAGTTTGCAACCTCTACTCCTTTAATTTGCCTTGCAATCACTGAGTCAGTAATCCTAAACTGAGTAGCCAATTTTTATTAATGGGCAACTCCTGCATATCTAAAAGACTTAGCTGGAATAGGTGTGGTATAAAAATGTAGGCTTTTACAGAAATTTAGGATACTCTTACATTCTGTAAACCACCACATCACCTCCTTTTTAATTTCTAGAACTTTCGAATGAGGACTCACAATATTGAGCCTCACAGGTTATCTTCCAGGTACCCTTTAAGGTCTGAGATTCCAAACCTTGGAAAGGATATGTTTGTCATAGATATATCTAAAAAGATATCACCCCAAGAACCCCCTGCAGGCTGCAGGCTAAATGTCTGGCACCTTACAGCCCACATATTGTTTCAAACATAGGGGAGGCCGTTTCTCGCATAGCTGAGTACCCCAGCCTCTCTGCACGAAGGGGCTACATTCTGCCACAATCTGGCATTTCAGACTCTGTGACTATTTACCATCCCTCTACTTCACAGACAGACTCTCATCATAAAGATCAGGTAACATAACTAACCCTGAACTGAGCACATTCTGCTCCCTGGTTGGCCTGTCTCACTATTTACCCTCAAAGTCAAAAAGGCTGGGACCGTGTGTGGCTGACTGCTGGGGTGATTTGCTGGTACCAAGCATATCAAACCTTGCTGGCTGTGCACATGAAGGCAAGAAGATCTTGGGGGTACCCCCAAACCTGGTTCCCTCAATCAGCAAGGCTTTCCCTCTGCCTTTCTAACAACATCTGACTGTAATTTGTGTCCATTAAGTAGGCCCTTCTATTCCTAAGGAAACCTGCTTGCGCAGGTTTGCTGATGTGCACAGCACATTACTTCCAATGTGCCCTTCCAGGAAAGGGCCTGACTCCCACTTCTGGCGCACAATTCATTCTGACCCAAACATCCTATCTGCTGCATGAATGCAAAAACATATGCACACACACAGGGCATCCCTCATTTTCTCTGGAGTAATGGGAGCCTGGGCAATACTTTTAAGTATTCGTTTTCCAACATAAATTAGAATGGAGCATTGAAAACACCAGTGACATCTACACAGATACAAAATGTATTCATTATGGTCGGTGCTATTACAATGACAGGAAATGCATTCCTAATGGCAGGACATTTGAAATAATGTGTTGCTGGATTCTGTGCCCATAAAAGCAATAATGAAGAGACAGGAGTGGGTCAAATAAAAGGAGTAAGGGGGGCACAGGGGAGGAGGCAGCTTCGAGGGCTCTGGGCAATGTCAGTGAGACGGCACATTCACCGGATTCACAGGAAGAGAGTTATGATAGTTTAAAGGTAGGAGAGGCAAGAAGGGCATCTGGCTGACATTCTGGAGAACTGAGGTTTGAATCCTGGCTCTGCTATACGCCAGCTGTGTGATCCTGGGCAAGTCATGTCAATATCCCCTTAGTTACGTCAATATCCAGACTGCTCACTCATAAAAGGAGGAGAGCTACCTCACAGGACTGCATGAGGAGGATATGAGAGAGCATATGTAAAGTGCTCAGCTACTCTGGTGGGTAATAAGCATATGATCAACATTAGCTCTCCTTTTTCTTCTGGTTATCACGAAATAAATGCACAGCTCTGTGATTTCAGGAATCATCTAGCTCTCTGAATCTCCAAATCCAAGTTTTTTCTTCTGCAAAGTGGAGCTAGTAACACCTGCTCTCCCTACTGTGTGAGCTTATTATGAAGAGCAAGTGAAATGGAATGTTTGGCATATACTATTGATTGGCTGACTTAGTCATTCTCAACTCACTCTCCCTGCTGTGTTCTGTTCTGGAGTGTGGAAGGGTTAAATATGTGCATACCGAGCCTGTACTGCAGTAGGGGGATGGGGACATGGATGGAGCCCAGTTCAAGCCTGACACAGAAGGATAAGTCTTCCGGTGGTGGGTGGGGGCTGTGTGCTGGGAAAGCATTTACTTTTCTGATTAATACAGACATGGCCCTTCTTCTGACCCCTTCTCCATGCTTGAACATGGATATGACGCCCAAAGCTGCAGTCCTTTTTCAATCATAAGGCAACAAGCACGAAGGAAAAGCCCAGGGAGTCTCAGAGGCACATGGCAGTACTGACATCATTAGCCACTGAACCAAAGCCAGCAGTCACCTCCCTCCACACTTATTATGTGAAACAAATAAACCTTTGTTTGCTTAAGCTACTGATACCAGAGTTCTCTCTTACTCAAAGCTGAGCACAATTCCGATACAGTGCATTAAGTACTCTGGTGAATTAAAAGCCCTATATATATAAAGTACACGATCTTCCCTCTGCCAAGAAGTTCATTCTCTTGGACCCGTCTGGCTAATTTATATATATCCTTTAAGCATAGGTTTAGTAGTATCTCTTCTAGGAAGATTTCCAAGACCCTAGCCCTCACATTTTTCCCACCCTTTGGACTTCTCAAAGCATTCCATAACACCCCTATCAGTGCATGTTACACTGCTTTGTAATGATCCATTTACTTGTCTCTTCGCTTCACCAGTTGCTTAAAATGTCTCAACAGCAAGGATCCCTATTTTAGCCATTTAAAAAATTTCGTAGCACTTGTCATAATACCTGGCACACAGTAGATAACTCATTAAGGATTTGTTGAAATACTGAATAAACCAACGAAAGAATGACGTGAAAGGGCATGAGGTAAATGATAGCCTGTGTAGCCTTGGTATCCATTCATATTTTTGAAACACTGCAAATAGCTTTCTAATTCCTATTATTACTTTCAGGGTATCTAGGTTGGGAAAGCATAGGTCTAGACAGTGATTTACCGTTTTCAGTCATTCCACTTGATCCTTGTTTTGAGTTCATGACATTCCCTTATTCCAGCCTCCTAAATTATTTTCTGCTGTGTATTTATTGAGTCCATACTTATCTACACAAAACTAATTTTATTTCCTTCCTTGTTTTAGAATTTACCCTTGTGATAACCAAAGACATCCTGGGAATAAATGTTATTTGGCACCAAAATAAATGTTCACACCGTCCAGCAGCTCCCTTCCTAGGTGTCTTGAGTTCTGTCTGTGTGACTGGGGCTTCTGGAGGCGTCCTGCTGTCTCTGCCATATCCGTGTCCTTACCATCCTTGAATGCACAGTGTGCAGGTCCTCAGGCTGAGCCTAAAGTATGTGGTTCTCCAGCAGGAAACAGATGTAAACTCTCGTGTCCTCTCTCTTCCAATAAAGCCAGCTTGTCTCCATTACTTGCATAGATCACAGCCTTCTTGAAGTAACATTACTAATCCCATTGCAAAATATCCAGAAAAATGCCATATTATGATTCAGATTATAAATCAGAAACATGTTCTATTATTAGGCACATTTCATTTTAAAAAAGTCTAGAAGGTGAAGTGGTCTCCCTGTGACAGTCACCAGTGGCCAGCCTCAAGTCTGAACTCCCGTTCCCTTTGCCTCTAATGCTCCCCGTGCCCATTTTTGCTCGGCTGGCCCCTTTGTTCAGTTCGGTTTCCGCTCAGAAGTGACCTCCTTAGCCCTTCTTTGAACACCGCACCTGTAGCAGCTTCTCCTCCCCAGCTCCCTTCTATGGAGTCACCCTGTTTCATTTCCTTTCTAACACTGCTATCCGAAATTATTTTCTTTATTTAGTGGTTTACTAGTTTTTTGTCTATCTCTTCCCACTTGAATTAAATTCCACCAGAGAAGGGATCTCATCTGCCTTGTTCGCCCTGTATCCTCAGCAACAAGAGCTGTGTCTGGCATAATATAGGTGCTTAATAAACTGTGTTGAAAATGAATAAGAAGAAAATGGGCAGTGTGTATTCACTCAGTGAATCCATTTTGCTGCCCTTTACTTGAGTTTCCCTTTGGGAGTGAGGATGAAGATGGGGTTGAGGGCTATCATGAATCCTTAGAGGTGGTGAGGTAAAGCTTTGGGAGGCTATGTGGAGTTACGGAAAGAGCTAGAGTTCTGGTTCTGCCACTTGACTAATTGGAACATGTCCCTTACTCTCTCTGAGCTTCAGTTTTGTCATCTGAATGGTAAATTGTTTCAGAAGATCAGTGTAACAATTAAATGAGACAGCGATGGCACATAGTAAATAAGTTAGCTCCCCTCTGCCTGTCCCTTAAAGGCTGTAAAAGGAGGAAGGCGTCCAGGAGCCCCGGGAAAGTGGTCTAATGCTTTTTCCCATTCTAGCAGTCACCTTAGCAACCTCACGATTCTTCACGGAGATAACGTCAACCTGCTGTATCACGGAGGTTAGCCCACAGGCCAATTTTGAAGTCCTGAGTATATTCTCAAAACACTGAGCATGAGTCTACTTTGAAAGATTATTAGAAATTTATTCCTCTCCTCTCAACCTTACATCAACTTACATTACACTGAGGCTGACGTTATTTCACAGAGGTAAGCTTATACATCTGTTTTCAAGAGCTTTGGGCGCTGATCCTGCCACAACGTGTGCTTCTTGTAGTCTCATCAAAATCAGACATTCAAAGCCATCAAAAATTTGTGGTCTCCAGGCCTGCTAGAGACACTTCTGGTGACATCTTCTTTGATAGATATTTACTTGTTTGAACACATTTAATTCCTTACACTCAATTTATTCTACCCATTCGTTAATTCAACATGCATGAAATGAGTGCCAACTGCATGTTTAGCCCTAGTGGTAAGAGTTACTATATCCTCGCAGTTATTAAATGCTAAGCACTGTGCCAAACCCCTTATGAGCATCAGGTCATTCAATCTTCATTTCACCCCACGGGCATTATGATTATTCCCATTTTACAGACAAGAGAGCTGAAACTGAGGAGTTTACATAAATTGCTTATGTGGACAATTAATGGTGGCTAGTACTTTAACCTAGGTCTTTCTGACACCAACCCCATTCTGTTTCACAATACTCTAGCAAGCAGGTCTTGAAAACGCACTTGGTACTGCTTATCAGGGTCCTAGATACATTCATGAATTAAAAAGAAACAAGGCTAGACTACATGACCTTTCTCACGGTAGGCACTCCATCTTATTCTTCTTTGCATTCCCACCCCCTTAAACAGTAATGAGAATGTCGCTCCCGTTTGCAAAGATGTAGTAGAGCCAAATAGACAAGTCTGCATGAAAGAAGAAGCCCAAGACACGAAACTGTACAGGGTATAAAATGTGTGAGTGATTATAGCTAGAGAATGGGTTTTACTCTATAACCAAGCAACAAAATGAGGAGACTGGATTAGCCTGGGCATTAGAGACTCAAATGCTTACAGGGGCCTAGTAGGTAATATGAATGAATGAAGTGAATAAATTGGGCCAGGTGGAGTCTGGTAAATTGCAAAGTACATACCCCATCTAAGGAGCCAGCTGGTCAATGTCATGGGTAAATATAGATGCAGTATTGCCAGAAATTTTGAATTGCCAAAAGAAGCTGAAAAAAATCTGCGTTTTGATGTGAAATCTTTCAATTTTTAAATGCTGGTCAGTAATTCAAAAATTGAAAAAAATACTTTATGAGGTAAACAAAACATATCCTTAGGCTAGATTTGGCTGATGACCCATCAGTTTGCGGTTTTTGAATTAGACTATATTTCATAATCTTTTCATCACCAAGGATCCCCATGTACCCTCCAAAGCCTTCAGAATTTGAAACTCTGTCTAACATACAACATTTTTGAATATTTAATTAGTTTTCTTGCATGAATTAAATAATCAATAACTGACAAATTAGGTCACCATGGGGGGAAAACAGCTAACATAACTCTGCCCTGTTGCAGTTAAATGTAAGATTTCCCACTACAAGTTTTGAAATATTGAAAATAGTTCATAGACTTTTATTTCTATCTTCATAGATCCTTCTGGGGTCTGAAGAGCCCAGTTAGAAATTAAACATGTAGATTTCTAAGATCTGGTGGCAGTGAGGCATAGTGGGAAAACGTGGGAACTGGAGTCAAACAGAATTGGGTTGAATCCTAGCTCTTCAACTTAGTAGCTGAGTGAAGGTCAATAAATTATTTAGCATCTTTTACTTATTTGCAAAATGGGAATAATTTGTGATCCATGTTTTTCTCTTACCATCACCATCTAATTAAAAGAAGCATCCCAGGTAACAGCCCACTTAATACCATTATGATGATTACAATAGTTCCAGCTCACAAATGAACAAAACAAAAGGTCATCTATCATGAGCAGGAGCTATGATGACATGCACACTGATGGAGGAGCAGCACACCTATGACCTTCTATTACACCTTTCATCCAAGGAACTCCAAGTGCTTGATGACAGCCCGAAATTAGAGCTGGAGAACCAGAAACTTGGTGTGTTTATGAGTCTTGCCTTAGGTGAGCAGATGCCAGAGGGTCTACGCCTTAGTACCTCTTGTTAAATAACAAAAAAACTGCATCTTTGTTGCCACCACTAACATATGTATTAATAACTGAACTCATCACTACAGTGCTTTATTATTCACAAAATCATTCTCACAAAATCATTCAACACACATTCACCATGTGCTCCTCACAGGCACCCAGGCTGGGGAGCCACAAGTCAGCCCCATTTTGTGAATCAGAAAACGGGTTCTAAGAAGTTGAAACTAGTTTATGGACACCAAATTAGCAAGAGACGGAAGTAACTCCAGTGACCTCAAATTCATGGTTTTTCTCATACACCCGACCTATAAGAGGCCACAGCAAATGAGAAACAGGGGTGCTGTTAGGAGCCACGTGCTAGCTGAGTGAGCACTATTTGTTTATCTGTGAAATGCTAGGTGTATAAGAAATGGAACTTGTTCTGGGATGGACAAGAGATACAGGCACTTAGGGGCACTCTGTTGTCTAACTATAAAAATCTGTGTTAAGAAAAACTAAATTGTCATCTTAGATTACACACTAGTTTGCCTCTGTAAGGGCGGCAGAGCAGAATATTGTTCAATTGTGCTTACCTTTTCCAATTTACCCTCCTGTCCTGCCCCCACCTGGGAGAAGAGGAGCCCTACAAACCACATGACTCCTCCGCCTCCCTGCCCCCCAACCTTTCCTACGGTAACTGACTACACAGGCATGACCACCTAACTCAAGGGCAGCTAATTAATAGACATGAATTGGCTATACTTTCTCTTGGGACTGTGGTGAGGCAATGTTGAATCCTGCATCAGAAAACTGCTATATAGCAGGGGCCAAAGTGCTGCCAGGACAAGCTGAAATTACAAGGAAAGCAAACAGAGGATGCTGCTCTGCGGGGTGGAGAGTAAAGCAGGAAGGAGAAAGAGACAAAGAAAGAACAGAGACTGAGAGAGCAACTTCTGGTCTTGACCAATTCCCACGCCTATGCCCATCAGGTACAGAAATACTTCCTTTGATTGGGTCCTGTGAAATGCACCATGTCCTTTGCATACCCCACTGTGTTATCTGAGCTAGTGTGGGTGGATTTCTGTTCCTTACAATCAAATAGTCTCTGATTAATATAATAAGAAACAGGAGCCATAGTTATATCACAGAACAACTAAAAGAGTAAGAAATGGCTAAAAAAAAATTAAATGTCTTTCTTTTACATCATACAGAAAGAGAAGGAGAGAATGAATGAATTAATGAATGAATGAGTCTTCAAAGTTGAAAAGACTCTAAATTATGGCTGCCTCAAAATACTCCAAGTTTATTTCCATTTTATCTATACTCCTTTTAGATATCTATACTCTTTTTAGAACGAAAAGGATAAGTGTTGGCAAAGCTCTCTTCTTATAAAATAAAGCACAATGCTGAGGACTTAAACAGTGATACAGTACATACTTTCCCCTCGCGAACCATAGTTCAAAATTCCCTTGTTACTCACAGAGCATACAATTATGATGTCCATTCTCCACCTGCCATCAATCAACTTACTGTTGTATACCTCTGTTCAGGGCACTGGTTCAAATGGTTCAACAACTGTGAAATCTTCTCTAATTCCCTAGGAAGAATTAGTTACTTTTTATTCTGCTTCCCATTGCACTTAACACATCTCTCTATGTGGGTTCTCATTCTGGTATATTATAATTCTTGGCTCATTTCTCAATCGGACTACAAGTGCTTTGAGGGCAGGGCCCATGGCTCATTCTTTAACCCTGTTGTGCCTCGCACAGTGTCTGACTTACAAGCTGGTGGAATAAATCAAGGCTCATTAACTCTGCCTCATGGGAGACTTCCTGGAAACAGTAATTAAGATTAAAAATTTTTTGTAACAAATCAACTGGGGTTACAACTACACACACAAATTGTGTTTAACCATTTCAACTGAGTTAGTCTATAATTTTAGTTTCAAAAAAAGTACCAAAAGCATGTCAGAATTTAAATACCTGCTGAAAAGTTGCACTGCAAAACACTGCATGGAGTTGGGGATAGGAAGGAGGTTAAACACCTCAAACTGTTAAGTACAGCTCTCATCTTTGGTGAGCTCAGACTGTACCATTAATTTAATACTGAAAATTCAAAGTAATCATTTAACTAAAATGACATGAAAAAAGTGCTGAACCCAGCATTTTGGCTGAAGTGGTTAAAATGCCAGGATATAGAGGTGGACTGAGTTTCCTGGAAACAAAGTTTATGGGACAAGCAGACACGGGTTGTTGGCAACTCAGCTTTGTAAACTACTTCTTATGATGCACGGTGAAATACTCACCTCTTTAATAACTGCACTTTCCTACTGGCAAAGCTGAGGGAGGGGGATAGGAAGCCATTAACAAGTGTGAGGTGATGTTGAAAGGGTTCTGCTGAAGAACCCATGGTGTCATTTGTTCACTGCATTCTCCACTTTCAAACAAGGAGAGCAGAGACTTAAGGAGCTAAACTATGATCAAGGTACTACTTTTGTTAGTGGAGACCCAAATGATAGAGTGCGGAGATTTCGAGGCTACAGTAGGTGCCTCCCGCCACCTCTCCCACTAAATTAAAGTTATCTGAATCCCAGGGAAGGAGCAACTTGATTTACTCATCTAGTCATTGATGGAGAAGTAGGAACAAAGACCTACCTGGGTCCAGGAGAGACAATTCCTTCCTAATCTGCTTATTGCAATGGAGAGCAAAGAGCAAGGAAAGTCCATCCTGCCTGAATCAAGTAATCCAAGAAGCAAAGGAGAAGAAAGAAAGATACGGCCATGTGGTTTTTTTCAATGCAGTGACTGTTACCACATTAACCTTGCACAACAGAGAAGAGAGGCCAAATGACTACCAGACTCTCACCAATCAGACAAGCTAATCCTCTTCCCAAGGGAAGGAGTGAGTAAAGGATAAAAGAGAGGCAGAAGCATGCCCGTGAGAGGGAGGAAGAGTGGCAGAAATTTCTGATTCTGTGCATATGTGGTATGTGGTGGGTGAGGATAAGGTTTCTGCTCAGACACCCAGGCTGACATTGTGAAGGTATTATCATAACATGAAATACACTGGAAGAAGCGTAGAAAGATGCCAGGATACCAAAAGATGCTGGAGAAACGTTGTGCATAAGGCTACATTAGTCCCATGACCTCAAGGCTCTATGTGTTCCCATGGACCCCACTTTGGAGATGAAAAATAAATTCTATCTCCTTTTTGGATTCACAGCAAACTCAAGGAGAAAGTGACCTACGAGCAAAAGCAAAGAGGAAAGGCACACAACCCAACGGGCTGAGACAAATGCAAACTGGAGTCATTATAACATCTTTCTCTCTAAGCCAACCTTCCCTCCCATTAGCATCACTCCCAGCAGTCTGTGGTCTCCTAAGACAAAGACTCCAGAGCCTTAGCGCCAGAGAGGGATAGAGCTAGAGGGAACCTCAGGGGTCACATCAAATTCAGGTCTTTCATTTTATAAATGTTAAACTCAAGCCCAGAAAGGTTCAATGACTTGCCTGAGTTTGTATAACTAAGTAGCAGCAGAGCGAGGCTTGGAAGCCAGTGCTCTTGATTTAGCTCTATCATTCTCTTTTATTTCTCAAATACAGCCACTCACTAAGTCCTCTCCAGTCCCCAGACCCACGTTTCCCCCACCTATTCTTTTCTCCCCACTGCTACTGTTCTAATCCAAGCCTAGAATCCTAGAACTTCAAGATCTTTCATGTGAATCACAGCAACGATATTCTAATCTTGTGGAGCTTCAGGACTCTTCTCTCGATCTGAAGTCACTTCTCACTTGCCTCAAAAGTGGTCCCCTGCTCACTGGGGTGGGTTGCACCGTTCTGTCCCTGCTCTTTTCCCCTGGCCAGCATGTCCCATGCAGGGGCTGTTCTTTAGCCTTGGTCTTAGCATGAAGGAGAAGGGAGCAGAGCCAAAGCTGATCCGCAGTGGACAGGCAGTATGTGAGAGAAGTAAATGTTTGTGGTTGTTGTTGTCACTGAGATTTCAGGGGCACTTACGTACCCCATGCAGTTAGAACAGTGCCTTGCCCAAAGAAGGCACTCAGAAGATTTTTTTTTTTAACTGAATGAATGAATGAATGATCTCACTAATCCTCACAGTAATCTTATTTTAGATACTATTATCATCTTCATATTGCAGATGAGAAAAGCAAGGCCTAAGGAATTTAAATAGTAGGGCTAAAGTTATATAGCTAGTAGGTGATGAGGCTGGAATTCAGACCCAGAACCTCTGACCCCAAAGCCCATATTCTTTAACCAGTGCATCACACTAATTCTGAGAACTCTTAAAACTGCTGGAGTCTAAAATACACATTCAGTTTTTAATTACGTATTATCTTAAAGCTGTCTGATTATTTCATATATGATATCATGCCTTGATATCCACAGGGAATTGATTCCAGGATGCCCCTCAGATACCAGAATCCACGATGTGCAAGTCCTTTATTTATATATAATGGGGTAGTACACACATATAATCTTCTGACTATCCTCTGCCATTTCCCCCTGGTTGCAGGCAAAGATTCCCTCCTAAAGACTTCTTTACTGACTGATGATGGTTGATTCAGGACAAGAGCTCACCCTTCTTACTTCCAGTTCTCAGGGAGTCAGAAGGCTGGCTTGAGCACTCCTCACCTTGACTCAAGAGCTCCAGAGGCAAAGACTGAATTTTAAACAACTTTCAGGTCTGATGGAGATATAAGTTTTGAAGGAGTAGATCACTTCCTTCTTCCCAGATGTCAGCCCTATCACTCAAAGGCAGGGAAGAAGAGAAATGCCTTCTAGAAAGATTGTTTTAAGAGAAGAAAGAGGAAACAGGCCTCAGTTAGAAAAGCAAGAGTCAGCACAAAAAAATCTGTTTATTTTGGAAACTATCTCAGGATGATACATTTGAGTTCGCACCCTGCTTTTCCAGACAGCAAGCAGCCTGCACTACTGCTGGCTCAGACAGGCCGCTGTTCTCCAACCTCATCATGGACAAGGCACACGTCTGCAGCTGAAAGGGTGGCCACTGACATGAAAGCACCTCTGCAGCCCATCACTTGCCAAGGACAGGGAAAGAGCACTGCCCAAATCTCTCCACAGTCCTGAGTGCACAGTTTGCTCCATCCAAAGCTCTCACTGCTGCATCCCTACCCTTCTCAGAAGGCTCAAACAGAGCAGACAGGGCATGTGCGTAGCTTTAAGTGAAAGGAGCAAAGAAACTAGCCTGGAATACTTAGATTAAAACCCTTCTTTAGAGCAGGTGTACATGGGTGAACTTTTATTTTTTTAATATTTATTTACTAAATTTATCTATCTATCTATCTGTCTGTCTATCTATCTACCTGCCTACCTACCTCAGTGTAAGCCTACCGTGGTGATTTGAGAAGGCAGTAGAGAGAGTTGGCTAAAAATACAGACTCTACAGCCAGATGGCTTTGGTTCAAACCCTGGCTCTCTATCATTTACTGGCTATGTGACCTTGGGAAAATTACTTGGCCTTTCTGTGTTTAATTTCCCTCATCTGGAAAATGGGGATAGTAACAGCCTCTACCCCTATGGGGCTATTATAAGGATTAAATGAACTCATGACACGTAACACTCTTAGAAAAGTGCCTGGCACACAGTAAGACCTCAGTCAGTGTTTGCTATTATGGCCATGATCATTATTATCTAAAGAAGAGCCAAGGATTCAGGAGCCCTTGTCAGTCATTTTCCAAGTCTGGAACACAGCAAAGCACTGCTCATGTATATAGTTATCAAACAGTGTAACAGACTTGCTACATCTACTACTGAGATAAAGAAAAATCAAGTACAGATGCTGCCATTCAGAAACTCACAGGCTGTTGGTGGATAACAAAGGCAGATTCACAAATAACAGCTGCAGGTAAATGACCTGCACAAGGTGACAGACCGAGAATATAATCAAGTGAATCTAAGGTTTTCCTATTCCAAACCAGGGTTCTCTCTACAACTTTGAAAACAGGTTTTGCATAGCTATTTGTTTATTCAAAAATTAACTGTGTCCCTATAATGTTCTAGGCACTGACAGTACAGTGGTGAAAAAGACAAAGCTTTTAACCTCATAACATTTATTTTCTAGTGGGGAAGAAAGAAAATAATAAGTTAAATACATAATACATTTTCATGCAGTGACAAGTATATGCAGAAAACCAAAGCAGGTAAGGAAGGAATGAAGGTCTGAAGAGGCAACATTTCAGCAGAAGCCTAGATAATGTGAGAGAATGAGCCATGTGAAGATCTGGGGATAAGCATCAGGCGGAAGGGAACCCAAGCACGAAGGCCCTGAAGTAGGAAGGAATGTGACCTCTGTCTGAAGGAGAGTAAGAAAGCTGCATAGCTGGAGTGAGCAATGGGGTAAGCAGCAGATGTGAGGATGGTGGGAATCTCATCTTGTGTGACTTTATAGGTCCTCTTCCCCCCAGGTTACTCTGAAGCAAGTTCCAGACATGATATAATTCATACTGGAGCATTCTAAATAGAATAATTACATGACTTCCTTTGTTTCCTAAAAGATCATTCTAGCACCTATGTGAATAATGGAATGGAGGGGTTACAGTGAGGGGAAGGATGAGTAAGAGCGGCAATGAGGGAACGACAGTAGAATTCTTGGAGAGAAATTATGTGGCCCAGACCAGTATAGTGAGGGAGTGGAGGTGAGAAGTCCTTGGATTTGATGTATAGTTGAGGGTAAATCTGACAAAATTTGCTGATTAATTGGATTTGGAATGTGAAGAAAAGAGAGATACTGAGTATGACTCTTAGGTTATTGGCCTGAGACAAGATGATGCCATTTACGGAGAAGGAGAAGTCAAGGTCAGAAGCATGCTGGAGAGGGAGGAGAATGAGTTATGTTTTGAACAAAAGCAGCTATGAGAGCAAAGGCACATGATGTGTAACAAGAAGGCCTGACTCCAAGTCCTGACTCTTGCCACTCCTAGCTCTAGCTGGGACACCCTGGACAGGTCACTTACTCTCATTCAATTTCCTCATCTATGTAACATGGCGATAGCAAAACCACCTCTCAGGTTTGTTCGAATAAGGAGATGAGATGTCTGTGTACACCCTGTAAATTGTAAAGGTGCTGAATCAAGGGTAATCTTCTTGTTTCCTTTGTTATTGCTGATAAATATTTGTTTAAATGACTCATACATGAACCTCAGGTTACAAACACAATTATGTCTTAACAAATAACATTATGAAAAGACAACTTTATATCATCCAGTTCTGTTTTGCTTGTTTAATGCTTATACTTTCGAAGGGTATAGAGCATCATTTACATTTCTTATTTGCATATCTTACTATCATTCATGCAGGTTATCGCATTTGATCCTAAATATAGACTGAGTGGGTGCTATGGCCCCTAGATGACTGATGAGAAAACTGAGGGACAGAGAAGTACTATCAAAGGCCTGACATCCTAGTCTTATTGCCTTCCTATCCTGGTCTGTAAGTCAGAATACTGCGATCCTGGTGTATAATCCATTTGGCATCAGGGCCTGGTCATATCAGGGAAATTTCTGACACATAGAATGCTGAGCACCTCCATGACCACTGGTAAAAAAAACAAACGCAACTACTTAGATGCAGCACTTAAGTTTGCAAAATACTTTTATATATATATTTTCTTAGTTCCCCCAACCTGTGGTAGGCATATGATAGCTATTAGATGTAAGAGGCACTATCATGTAACAGAAGGATACGCCTACTTTATACACTGACTTAAAAGAGGAAAAATGACATTGTTCTGTATTGCTTTGTATTTAGTAATGTTCCTCGTCACTGTCTGTTTCAGTCATTCATTCAACCAATATTTGAGGGTCTACTCCATACTAGGCAATGTGCTGGGTGCTTGGTATACACTGGAACTACAACTTTTTTATTGTTAAAAAGTGACATGTATTATGTTATTAAGACGAAAGGAACAAAAAACTTATTTATGATGGATATTTTATTTTTGAATGGAATCACGGACATCCAAGTTTCATTTTCATGTCAATTAAAAAAAAATATCCCAGTGGCCCTCTCTAGACTTTCTTTTGCCAGGAATGTGTACCAGTTTCAATTATTTGTACCTCTGATAGCTACATTCCCATTTGTATTAGACATAAATTACATCAATAACAGTAGAGAAATGGTTCAGAAGACCTAGTTTTTTGGAGTACAACAAGATTTCAACCTAAGAGATGTGGACTCTTACTATATATTGCCTTACATTTCTTATACTCTCTTTCTAGATGGCAAATCATCAGCAGTAGGTCTCAGCATCTAGCGGACGACGAGCCACATCCAACTGAGGAACACTGTTTCTAAAGGATATTTCTGTGATAGGGGTTAAAGGATCCTTATGGTCAATAAGTTTGGAAATGCTGGGTTAAACAAAGTAAGTAAGTCTCATTATCACGGGACTGCTCGAAGACTTTATTGTACCATGGTACTTGTGGAACTCCAAGAGTGGGTAAATAAGCAGCATTTGCCAAACTTATTGGACCACGGAACCCTAGTTTAAAAGACTAAGTCAACAACTCAATCAGTGTTCAGTCTAATATACCTGGGAAGGCCCTGCACTGGGGGATTTCCATTTATAACTGCACATGACATGCATCTTTTTAGTAGGGTGCTGATTCTTTAAGCTTGTGGAGAGTTGAGCAGACACAGAACAGATGTATGGCCCTGAAATGCGGAGGAGAGACCAATCACTATATAGTAAGCACCGTGAAAAAAGGGACTGTTTTTGGTTTTGATTTCTATGATAGTTGCAACATCTAGCACTGCCTGCACATAGCAGACATTGGATATAATTTGTTAAATAAATGGCTCAATGGAATGAAACCTACAGAAATGAAAGAAGGTTATGCCAATTTCAGAATGAGTGGCTACATTGTTTTTCTGTCTTCAATGATTTTGATTTCCATATCTAGACTCCTAGTCAGTGCTTGATTTATTTTCTTAGAACAAAAGACTGAGAATTATTCCAACCACCTTTTGCATCATGACCCTGCACTAATCTAATAAGAGAAAGGTTACATTGCTCTTTGTAGATGAACAGCACATTAATGAGATCTTCTTGAAATGATCCCACTTCCATTATGCAGACAAAATTACATTTTCCAGCATAATAACTGTGTCAGTGGAGCTCCCAAATTTTGATATTAATTGTTTCACTTGCAAAGGCAACATCAACTTATTAGTTTGTCAAACCTCTGGAAAATCAAGGGGAAGCTCATAGTTTTAAGTAGTGATTATCAACCTATACTTCTCCTGCATTCTATCTTTTACACATTTTCCTACTAGCCAGAAGGACTAGGCAAGTTTTATTCCCTGTATTAGGTTTTAACAGAAGAAGTAATATGGGTTTCTTTAAAATGTGATTTTAAATTACATACCACTTACATTCCTCAATCCTTCCTTGAGACTCTAGACTATTAGCTCTTTGAGGGCATGGACCTTCAATATTTTGTGGAAAACTATATTCTGAGCACCAAAGACAATGCCTGGAACAAAGTAGGTGATCTGTAAACACTGCTGAATGAGCACCACGCTTCTCCTCTCACTGAGACTCGCTGTTTTAAAGGAAAATCTTCCTCCCTCTCCCTCTCTCTTCCCCCCCTTCTTTCCCCCCTCTCTCTCTCCCCCTCCCCCAACTCTTTCTTTGTCTCTCTCTCATACACACATGTGTACATTACACATACACTCTGGAATACAGGGAGGTCTTGCTATACACTATGGCATTTTTCCCATGAACAATACATAAAACATGGAAGTTTGGTGAAAATATATCATTAGAGGAGTTTTGGACAGTCACTTTGCATTGTGTAATGTCATCTCCTCTTCCAAGCCTTAACATGCCCTGAGCCACAGAACAAGTTAGGAAGAAATCCTGGCTCACACTTATTCATCTGGTCAGAGCCTGAGACACAGGGCTAATCTGTGAACTATGAGTCTGACAGATCTCAAACACAGGACATTCTCCAATACTGCTTATCTAGTAATTTTTATTTTGTAGTTTACATTTATTCTACTACAAAAAATATTATTTTCCTTTTTATTTTAAACTGTTTATATCTACTTAAGTCTGATTTTATTCTAGATTGGGACCACGACTTCCCCATAGAGTAGTAGAGGTTTTATTTTAAAAATGCAAATCAATAGGATAATAGGATTCAGTATATTGACTTAGCTCTGTGACCTTGGGCAAAGTGCTGAACATGTCTAAGTCTGATATGAGAATAATAACAGCACTGTCCTCCTAGGTTGCTGTAAGGCTTAAATGAGATAGATGATCCATGTGGAATGCTTAGCTTACATTCACTATTGCAATCTCTGAGGGGGTGATAGACTAATAGCCGTGATGATCAAGGACCTAAACAAGTTCATCACCTCTGTAAGTCTTCTTTTTACTTTCTTTCTAATATGCCACTCTCCCCTCATTCCATCCACAGAAGTAGAAACTCACAATGGTAGGCCTTGTGGGTCCTGTTTTATCTCCAAGTGTGAATTCTTCCTGCAGAGTTTGGATAGTATTTCTGGATTGCTTCTGGCTGGGTAATGTCATTTAGGGTAGTCATTTATCTGGCCCCCTGCATTTCCTTTTACAGCGTATGTAACTTCCTCCTTCTTTATTTGGTTCCTTAAAGAGTCTTGATTGGCTGGGGACTCGACCCTTCATTTTCATTTATCAAAAATTCCTAACCAGAGGGGATGAGTGCTGAATTCCAGGGGCATGCTGGGCTGGGGCATCTGTGCCTGGCCTTTATATCTATGCAGCTGGCTGGTAATTGCTAAGTTTTCCCTTCTGAAACAATTATCCCCCCATTTCTCTCCCCACCTCCACCCCACCCCCAGTTAATTATCAGTTCTAGAATTAAACTGCTTGCCTCTCCTGCTGTTGTCATGACAACAGTTGGCCTGCACCTGCCACTGGGTGAACAGTGGCTCTTTCAGAAGAGGTGATGGCAGTTGCCCGCTCCACAAAAGCCAGGGAGCAAACTAATGTTTACCTGTCTGGGGAGAGAAGTTCCTATTCATTCCACCTTAGGCATTTTCCTGGCAAGTTCCACCTCAACTTCTGTCTCATACAAACTGCTTGTTGGCACTCAATAAAGAAAATGAAAAAAAATTTTCTGATAAAAACGCCAAATCCCTCTTGGCTTGTCACAACTCCATCCATTAACTTTACTTATTCCCAGCCAAGATGTTGGAAGATGTGAATTTTCCATCTCCTGAGAAAGGCAGGATAGCGTGGTGGTTGAAGGCACGGAATTTTAAGCCTGATAGATCTGGGTTCTAATCCTGGCTGACTTACTTTCTAACTGTGTGACCACGGCTTAGTCACTTAACTTCTTATAATATCAATTTCCTCATCTGTAAAAAGAGGATGAGAATAACTATATTTAACAGTTTTTTTAAGCTTTGAAATAATATATGTAGGTCTAGCTCCTATTTTATGTTCGACACATAAGCAGGTATCACTATTAGAGCTGTTCAGCTGTTAATCCTGAACAACCCTGAAAGTCAGGGCAAAGTTGGCAGCTTGGTCAGTTTTAACTGGTTCTTGTCTGAGTGGCAGTAGCTGCGAGATGGGATAAAACTGCACACTGCCCCACAGCATCTGGACCAAGATGCATCTGGCAGCCAGGGACAGCTTGAGAAATGCTTCTTTGCCTACCTTCTCTGTAATTCTGTCAGCCCCTCCCTCTCTGTACAGTTTTTCTCATGCTCAATCTCACTTTCCTTTAAATAGAATTGACAGAACCAGAGGGGAAGGAGACATGTACTCACCAAGGAAACAAAATGCTTTTCTGTTTTACAACCACATTACAACCTACAGGGAACAACTGGTAGTGGTGCTGAGTGGGGGAATGAGGCACTTATGTAAGAAAGTGTTTTTCTTCCCTAAAACGTCTGCTTGTGGCTAAAGAAGTTATTTTTTTTATGACCCTATAACCACTCATAGGTAGGTCCTAGGTCCAAACAGGACAGGCACGTGAATACTGGTCCTTGGCAAAGACCTCACCATTTACGGTACCCCAGTTTTATCACAGCCTTTGGACACCTTTCTCAATGTTCTGAAACTACCTTCTTGCAGTTCTAATTTTAAAGAAACCTGCACTCAATGACTCTAAACTTCATACCGTCTTGAAAAGAAAAAGAAAAAACCTAAAACAAAACAAAAAAACACACCCGCTTCTGCTCCCACCATCTGGTACAGACACGTGCTGTGGGTTTCCGGGTAAAGAGGTGAATGCAGTTCAGCCACACGGAACTTACAAAAAAAGGAAGGCTCCTTGGAAGTTATTGGGGAAATGGAATTATTCACCTCTTGCCTGCCTCTCACTGACAGAAAGTGGAAGATGCTAGAGACCAGCAGCAGGTTGCTCCTAAAATGAAAAGACACCACTATCCACATTTTGCTGTGGCTGCCACAGGTGAGGGAGGGCACAACCGATGACATCAAATTTAGTTATTCTTAAGACCCAGACTGGAGGTTTTTCACTTCCTAAAATCTGTTATGCTTAGTGCCAGTCCAAAGTGGCTACGCAGATAAACCAGGAAGAAGAGAACTAGGCTCCAGCCAGACTCGGCAGCACCAGCTCGAACTCAGGGACAAATGTGACATCAATGTAATTCTTTGACTAGTTTCTAAGCAACATCTGTAGCCTTAAATCTATTTGGAAAATGTTGGTGCTTTAGTATTCCTTATCTCCGTCAATTTAGAAGGAACTGGGTATCTACTCTCCAAATTTGATTTTAAGTTAGAGGAAGGCTGGAGCTGTCAAAACAAGGTATAAATAAGATAGAAATCAAACAAACAATTTCCTTTTATAATTACTTTATCTCAGTTGCTTGTTTTCCCATATAAAAGAAGAAACCCAAACGGAGAATACTTTTAATGCTTCATAAAATACTTGTCCTTTAAGTATAGTAAAATGTGCTACTTGATGGAGAAACTGAGGCACAGAGAAAGCAAACAATTTACACATAACAACTCATGAGATGTGACTACAGGAAGAGATCCATAAGATTCAGAAGTCCATCCATTTCTTCTATGAATAGGACCATGCTGTAGTCAAGCGGTAAAGCCTAGCAGGAAATGGTACAAACCTTTTGGTGCCTCAAATGGCACACAAGACCCTGTACAAGGGACACTCAGCCACCCTTGTCTCATCCCCCGCCAACAGTCCAGTCATGTAGCTCCTCACCATTCCCCATACAGCACATGCGTATTCATTCCTCTGGGCCTTTAGAAATGCTGATCTCTGTGCTTGTATGGCCTTCCTACCCTTTCCATCTGCAAAACCCTACCCCTACACCCATCCTTCAAAGTCCAGCACAAATTCTATCTTTTCTGATTCTCTATTCTGAGTTAGTAGTATCCTATTCTACATCCAACATATTTATTATAGAGAATCATTATACTGTAGTGGTTAAGAGCCCACATTCTCAAGTCAGACTACTTGAATTTGAATACTGGCTCTACCACTTTTTAGCTGAGTGACCTCGTTAGTGTATGTATAACCTCTCTGCAACTCAGTTTTCTCATTTGGCTGAGAAATGAAGATAATGTATTAGCCACTTGTTAGGACTGTTGTGAGAAATAAAAAATGTTTAAAATACTTCGTGGTACATGGTTGGCAATCAATAAATGCTTCCTTATAGTAATTTATAATTATAATAATTATTATTATATTGCACTTAAATGTGAAATTAAAATTGTTTACTTAGTTCTCTCATTTGAACTAGACTTTGAGATCTTTAAATGCAGGGACAAAGTCTTTTTCATCTTCATATCTCTGAGGCCTAGCATGGGGCCTGGCAACACAGTAGACAATTGAAAATAAATGAAAAAATTCCTCTGCAATTTTTCTTGCTAAAGAGATTAGGAAACAGAGCTCCTAGAGGTGAATGTTATCCTGATAAGCTCTGAGGTCAAAGAAATAAACAAGGTTAGCCTGTCAAGCATCATAACTACATATTGGATGGCAAACAAAAGTTGATTAGCATAAAACCACACCATGAAAAGTGACATCCAGGTCTCTTCCCACTGGGCCTTTTTTCTTAGCATTGTGAAGCCAGAAAAGGCAGGCAGATGTATGTCAGAATACAGGCTGCTCCTAGCTGGCACTTCCACTGTGAGGCAGATGAAATAAACTAGAGGTGCCTCAGCTGAATTTTCCAGCTGTGAATGGATTCTCTGGTTATAGGCCAATATGCACAAAATAAAATAAAGTTGTGACTCTCACAGGTAAATATCTGAAAATCAATTACTTTCAGAAGAAGGCTTGCTTTTATTACAGATAGGCAGCACAATGCATAGCATGGCTTCATCCTTCATTTGGGTGAGTAGAGGATAAATAATTCATATCAGCAGAGGAAAACAAAGCCAGCTCAGGCTCCGTAAGAGGGAAATGTGACAGCTAAGAGACTCTCTGTACTGAAGACCAACTTAGATGTTGGAACCCCACTTCTGGATAATACGCAGCCCTGACAGTTCCACTCCATGTCACAGGTATCAGAGACATTTTCTTTGGCTTCCAGCTAGGTCTTCTGAAATGGAGATAATGTAAAAACAAAACCATAAATTTGCAATCAGAGGACAAAAGAAACCTAAGCGTATCACTGACTTAGTTCCCTCTTATCTCTACAAACTAAGTCATCAAGAAGAGAAATGTCATATCTAAGAACATACATATGATTGTTATTTTAGAGGGGGGGGGAAAAAGAGTACCTAGTATATAGCCCCAAGAAAATGTTTAAGGAAACAAAGTTGAGAAATGTACAAAAAAATCTACCAAATCACAGAACCTATAAGCAGATTCTTTTAATTTCATATTTAATATATGACTGTATTCCTCCACATAACTATATCCCAAAAAACTGGGTGCAGAGTGGGGGAAAGAAAGGCTAGTATTTACAGGGAAGTAAAAATAGACTACAAAGAAGCAAGGAGGTTAAATGACTTGCCCAAGGTCACAGCGCCGGTCCCAGGTAAACCAAGGATAGAAGGTAGGTCTGCTGACTCTCCTTGAGTTCCTATTCCTTCAGAACTCACTGCCCATTTGATCAGAGAATCAGCATGGGTCAGATTCACATTGATCTCAGCAGGAGCTTTTTGCCTGAATAAGAGCCAGCTCTGAAGATGAAAAATTCTACCAAAATCTTAAGTATGGCTGTTACTGTTAAAAAGCCCTTTTCCTCTTAGTTAAAAAAAATTCACAGAAAATCTCAATCGCAAATCAAAATTTAAAACTGACCTTGCTCCTCTGTCCTCTGAACACAAGAGTTTAACTCTCTGACTTCCTTCCACTACACAACAGCTCTAAGGCAGCAGACCCCACTGCCGCCCCCTCTCCGTGAACATACATTACTTCTCAGCAGGCTCCGGCAGGAGCACAGAAGGAGTCAATCTGTGAAGGCGCAAACACAACATCTCCCATAATAGCACAGAGGAGACAGAAAATTGCTGCCAAAAGTGTAAACTGCTTTTTTTTTGCTTGGAAAAAAAGAATCACTCTGGGCTTCAAAGACACCCTCTTCAAAGGTGACTCTACAATGGTTAATATCCATGTTCCACATATTAGGACTTTTGTTCCTCCATACGCTCCAAGAAACCTTGTCATCTGTATGACTGTATCATGGGTGTGAAGAGTAACTACTGGATGGAGGGGCAACAGGCAGCTAATTCTGCAGGGTCAAAGGAAGGCTTGGTTACCTGTTCCCCCGGGAGTCTAAAAGCACCCCTTTTGCTGCTGACCCTCCGGGGACACTGTGTGAGGATGAGATGAAGAAATATCCCCTTATAATGACAGAGGCTAAGGAGAGGAGAGGTAGCTTGCAGCAAACAGACGCCACATCATTTCAATGTCAAAGCCAGTGAAAACTCCTAGGTGAGAGGAACAAGACCAAAGTGATGCGCTGACAAGTGAGCGTGAATCCTATTACCTTTCACTCAGGGTCACAGAGAGAAGTGTGCTGGCCTCTCAGAGACAGGTGGCTGAGGGCATGAGCTCTGAAGCCAGACTAGATTCAAGTCCTAGCTCTGCTTCTACCAGCTGTGTGATCTAGGGCAAGTTAATCTTTCTGGGCATTCATTTCCTCATTTTACAAGTGGAATAATAACTACATCATAAGCTTTACATGAGGGCTAAAAGAGAATATATATAAAACACTGTATGTAGTAAAACTTAAATGGTAGCTTTGCTTACTACTGTTGTTAATTACAGGACAAATACACAATAAAATTCAGAACAAGGCACAGACATGACCAAAAGCACAAATACTTGGCCACCTCACGTCAAACAGCTTGGGAAGTCAAAACTGAAAAGAAAAAAGAAGGCAGGGAGACTCTAGCCGGTAGAATGGAGAAAAATATAGATCTATTATAGACAAATAATTTTCAAAAGGACAGGAATTTTCCTTTGTTCTGACCACCATGGAGAGCGGCTGGAATTCAATTCTCCCTGGACTTCTGTGCAGACAGCAGGGAAGTGGCTGTGTGGAAAGAATACTAGCAAAGGAGACACAGGCATGAAAATCCAAGCAGACCTGGAATGCAGGGTCTCCAGATTCATTTCTCTTCCATCCCCTGTGCAGGCAGACACACACTCCTTCTGTCTTCCTTACACATCAAACTCTCATTTAACACCGTCAGCAATACAGAAGCCTTTGGAACAAAACTCTGGCTTACTGAGACAGTAAAGTGTATATCATAAATGAGAGAAATTTCAGATCAAAGGCAATCTGCCCTGAAATGTTAATTGGAATAAACTGAGCCAAATGGTAGTTCAGCACAAACTGAATGGAACCAACAAGTATGAATTTAAAGGGTAAAAGGAAAATTTGACTCATCTTTCCTCTTTCTGCCAAATTGGAACATGATTATTTTCAAGTGCTCATTTTACCAATAAAGTCCCAGTCCAAGAGAATCCCTACTGACATCCATGGCAGCCTGGCTCGAGGGAGACAGCTTGACGTCTTGGTTGCTAGTAAAGAAACTCTATACTTCACCACAATCTTGTCAAAATGACAAGAAGGAATCTGCAGTTAAACTCTGAAGCCAGTATCTCACACTGAATAGTATCTTTGAAGGGAGTTAATCTCTTCATAAGGTCCCTGTATTCTTCTAATCAGCATGACTCTGGCATGTAGCCATAAAGACAAGATGAACGTGTCCATCCTCATCAGGCTCTCCCAAGACAGAAATGCCATTTCTATCCTGTGGAGTCTGCACGCTACATCTGCTAAGGTGTTTTCTTTATACTGGTCTTGTTTGAACTCTCTTGCTGAGGAAGAAAAGGTCTAGGGCTCTGCTTGGTCTGGATTTTAAGGAGCTAGAGCTAGTTTTGAGAGAAGAGGCAGAGTGCCAAGGAGATAATTTAAAGAGTTTATCTAAACCAAAGGTCTGTGTAAAATGGTGAGAACTTGGTCAATAACTAGGGAAGATGTTGATATAAGCTCCCATCACTAGCCTAATCTAACTAGTCTCCCAGGCTCTGACCCACCTCCAATTCATTTTCCATTCTGCAGGCAGAGGAGACTTCCCAAATGCAAATCTACTCAGGTTAATCCACGTTTTAAATCATTTAATGCCCTCCCACACTCTGCGGGAGAGAGCTCAGATACCTGAAGGAGGCCTGTAAGGTCCTCAGTGATCTGGACTCTGCTTTCTTTCCTCCACTCTTCTCTTGTCTGGAGCTATTACGCAAGTTGTTCCCTATCCCTAGAACAGCCCTATCTCTGCCTCTCCTTTGTCTGCCTTCTCATCCTTCAGACCTCCGTTTACACATAACCTTTTCTGGTGAGCCTCCCTTCCTAAAGCAGCCTAAACTTCACTTAATCATAGTACTTCCCCCAAAGTAGAAGTGCCCAGTTATATGCTTGTCTCTCCTACTAGGCTTAGGATCCACAAGGCAGGGACCATGTCTGTCTTAGTTTTCATTATATGCCCAGTATATAGCACAGGGCCTATACACTGGGTCATGAGAAAGGGAGGAAGGGAGGAAAGAAATGAACCACAACATAAAGGGAGCCTGTTTCTGAGAATGGCTGGAGGATGGAATTTAAAAGGATTCCCTGAAGCTCTGCAGGTTTAAAGCGGGATGCCTGTAGCTTTAGCCACAGAGGTCAAGGAACAAGATCTAGGCTTGAGAACTGCAGTTCTCAAGGGAAGGAAGCGGCAGGAGATGCAGATGTGGAATAACATTTGGCACTAAGAGAGAGGCTCAGGATGTGGGGAGGGAGAAAGGAAAAAGAAGAAACTGTATTTGTTGATTTGTAAATAAAACCAAAGAAGGGCCAAATCCTGGCTCCAGTAAGGTAACCTCGGACAACTCATTTAGCTTCTTTCAATGAGAAGCTTGAATTAGATAAGTGATTTTCAAACTGAGTTCTCAGGAACCCTAGGTTTCTGCAGCAGCCCCTCAGGGCCTATTGCAAGGAAGAGAGAAGTTTCACTAGTAGATGTGGCCCCCAATTTTAACCAAACAAAAAAATGTTTTGCATACATTGGAGTTCAACTTAAAGCCCATTTGAAAAAAAGGTGTTTCTACTAAAACTGAAGTTTGAACAGCTGTGGACTGGATGAACGTTCTGATACCTCCCAGCCTTAACAGTCCTGGATCCTACATGACAGAGGGGACCCAACTGGACACTGCACTTTACTTTGTACAAATGCCCCTTGATTGTGTTCACAGCATAGCTATAGCATTTCCTACAGCCTGTTCTCACTGCCTGAGCAGAAAGACAGCAAAGGTAAGTAAACTAAAGTCCAGGTTCACTGCAAGCCTGAGGCAATGATAAAATGCACTTTTAAATTTCATGTGGTGAAACAGAAGCACAAAGAGCATTTTTTTTTTCCTAAACAAAGTTTTGTATACCTATGACCTCAGATTCACTGTATAGGTGTCTTGAGTCAGACCCAAGGATATTACAGGTCAGAAATATTGGAACCAGAGTCCATTAAAAAAAAAAAAAAAAGCAATCCAATTCCAATCAAGAAAGAATGCAAAAGTTTATCTATTCAGTCCACCTGATACCTAATTACCATTCAAATATAGTACCTACTTGTCTCAACAAGGTATTCTGAATGTGCTACAGAATAAAGCAAAGTTACTGTCATTACATACTTTAAAGCCTATCTTTATCTGAAGATTACAGACAGGAAATGGCATAGATGGGGAGGGAGATGGGAATCTTACAAAATAAGATCTTCAAAGCCCTGGCTTAAGATGGAAATCCCTTTTCTGTGCTGTTCCTTGGCTGGTCATATTTCACGGGGCATTAAAAGGCCACAAATGTCACTCTACTTCAATTCTGAGAACAGACAAACAACAATAATGTGATCTTACCTGGGTCCTTCCTCGTTGCCCTGAAAGAAAGAGAAAGAAACAGCGTAAGAAATCAGGATCAGTAGAGACTGATTTAGATTTCTTTCTTTTCCCTCTTCTCTCCCAACCTGAAAGCAAGGCTTGTACATTTATTGTAACAGAGACAAGCCAGTAGACATCTAAGGGCTAAGACAAGGGCTAATATAACCCTATGCTCAAACTACCCAGCAGAGATGAACTAATAATTTGCCCTTGTAAGCAGAGAAGTGAATGCATAGACCTAGGAGGCCTAAATAATAGCCTTGCCTTTTTATTTGTATGGCTGGCAGTATTTAGTTCTGAGCAAACTGACAGCCCAAAATAGCAGCAGGTCTTAAGCAAAAGCTGACCAGCTCCAAAAGCATCAAGCTGTTTCCCTCAAAGGCTCACCTCTGCCTTGGCCTAGCATTTTTTTTCTCCAAACATGAACGCAGAAAAACTCTAATGTAGAGCACACTATGGTGCAAAAGGCTACGATCTGGGACTCAGGAAATTGGAATTCTAGTCCAAGCTCCATTATTTATTAGTTATGTGCTCTTGAGCAAGCTGATTAATTAATTAATCTGGACCTTGGTCTTCTCCTTTGTAAAAGGACAGTTCTGGCATTTGATGATCCACATCATTCTTCAGCCAAACAATGACTTTTTTCTTTTTCTCATTCACTCTTTACAAAAACAATGTGTGAGGGCGACTTTACCAGGTACTGTATTCTGTGAGCCTAACTTTATCAGTGATCGAAGCAGATTTCTTTGAGCCTCTTTTTGTGACCAAACCAGATTTTTCAAATGACACTCAAGCCTTTTTCCAAGGGACCTCACTCATCCTTTTGGTGACAGAGTATCTTTTACATCCTCCTTAGTCATTCAGGATTGGTTTCAATAGACTGTATCTCCTAGTTGAAGATAACTCCCCAGACAACGTATTTGATTGATGGATGGACTGACTGGATGATTCTATAGGTAAGGTATAAAGGAGAATGAGCTCTGGAGTCAGACACTGGATTCAAATCTTGACTCCATTATTGCTTGCTGTGTTACCCTGGTCAAATTATTTTGCCTCTCTTAACTTCAATTTTCTAATTTGTAAAACAGGGGTAAAAGTTGTCCCTATAACACAGGATGGGTATGAGGATTAAGTGAAATAATGTGTACAAATGTCAAGCACAGTGCCTAAGATACAGAATGCACTCAATAAAGGTGATTATCAATATCACTAACAATTCAGTATGATTCATTAAGAAGCTATTACATGAGGGTGCTGAGGGTAAAAGATAAAAAACCCATAATGATCTATCCTTCTAGGAGCTCCCATTCCGGAGCAGGGGAAACAGATAGAAAATGAGCTATGACTAAATGTCTTAAGGGTGCTACCAAAGACATAAACTGAATGCTTGGGAAGTGATAAACACTGCCTCTCCTGGAGAAGGGGGAGAAGGCTTCACAGAGAAGGTGACATACATACTTGTCACTTGAGGGATAAGCAGGAGTTTCCCAGGCTGACAACAGAAGATAAATGGGAAGAGCACTGGACTAGCAAGAGCAAAGGCACAGCAGTTTAAAAAAATGTAGGTTTAAGGGATTTTGCGTTCTGTGAAACTAGAGTATGGGGATGTATATGTGTGTGTCTGGGGCAGGGGATGTGGAGGTGGCAGTGGTGTGGGGCTGAGGGGCTGGGAATGCAACAGAGGTAAAGGGAGATTGCCAGGGCACAGGCCTATAAAGGACACTGGCAGTCAAAAAGGTGATTTGTAACAGATTATGTTCAGTACACTGGAGGTTGGATAAAAAAGGCATTTTTAGCAGACTGTTAGGAATTTGCAGTATTGGTTAGGGCGCTAATCATCTAATAAAAGAGAAGTGGGGCAAGTGGTGGAAGGAGGGTATAGGGGTGGTGAAAACCTCTGCAGTTTACTTGACTGGCATGTCTTATGGGAACTATAATCTAGTGAGAAAAATTCATATAATTTAAATTTAATATGAGTTACATTAACTATCAATGACATAATTAAACCTCAACGCAATTTTTAAATTATCTTTGGATTTTAAAACATAATTATCTAGGAGAACTGTATGGAAAAAAGTATCCGAACCTTCTTCCATGATTAGAGCAAGTCCTCACAATCACATATCTTGGTATAATGGTTAAGAGACAGGTTTTCTGAGTTAGAGAAACATGGCTTCAAATTCTGGTTCGTCAATTCCAACAGTGAAGCTTTTGACAATTTACTTAACTTTCCCAAGGTTCAGTTTCCTCATCTACACATGGAAATCCTAATTCTTACCTCACAGGGTGGCTAAATGGATTAAAATAAGTGAAAAAATATGTATAAAACATTAAGCAAGTATCTAGCATAAGTGTTCAACAAATGGTGGTCATTACTGTACTTCCCTGAAATGTTAATTAATAACACTTCTAGGGAGAGTGGGGAAAAACAGAGAAGATGGAACACAAGACTTTCCTTTACATTCATCCATTTCTGCTGCTTATAGGTAAGTGGTTATTTTCAAAAACAATAATCACTATCACAAAGCATGGGGAAAACCAGGGTGAGAGTTTCACTTATGAAGAAATGAATAAATGAATGAAAGAACAAATATACACACATATAATTATAAGGCAATTTTGAACAGGTCAGCAGACATTCAGAGGATTGCTAATCTTGCTAGTAAAAGGTGTGCCCATACTCTCCTCACTACCTGAAATGCACATCCCTATTCTGAGATCCTAGTTAATTCCCATCCATCCTTTAAGGTCAAGCCTCACTCGGAAAATTTTCCTGACAGATTGAGTGGAGTAACGCTACTCTGTCTTCCACATCTGTGTAGGCCGCATTTCTGGGCTAGTTCTTAAAGCAGAACACTGACAATGACAGCACCATACAGTGTCTCCCTCTTTGGATTTCAGCTCCTTGAGAACAGAAACTATATATTGTTCATCTCTTTATTCTCTACACCTAGCACAGCACAAGGCATATAGTAAATAATTATTCAAGAGAGGAAAGAAGAGAGGGCACGATTTAAATAGGATTTAAGATTAATTTCTACCCCATTATGAGTAAATTCTGATTTCAGAGGGTATTAGAACTAAAAGTCTGTTAAACAACAACTTCCATTTAAATGACTTATTAGATTCAGCAATGCTCCCAAATCCCTCTGTAAAATATCCTGAGTGCTCTTGGCTGTTAGGTTACACTCTATCTAGTACAACCTCCCATTTCTACTTCCACCAATGAAAATGTATGTTCACGAAGAATCAAACAAGTTTGCTCCTAAGCCTACTTATATCAGTTGAACTTGTAATTATGATGACATGTTTTACTAAACAACAAAAAATGAGTGCAAGAGAGAACTGTTGCTCCATGAGTTGTTGCTTCCATGAAAATTAAGTTGAATGCTTCCAAAGCATTCAATAAAGATGAGTTACTTAACAATTGCTGTCAATTTTGATGTAGGTGAGACACATGCAAAATATTAGAAAAAATAAAGTATAAAAGTCTAACACCTCACACTGGTCAGAATGGCCATCATTAAAAAGTCTACAGATAATAAATGCTGAAGAGGGTGTGGAGAAAAGGGAATCCTCCTACATTGTTGGTGGGAATATAAATTGGTGCAGCCACTATGGAGAACAGTATGGAGGTTCCCTAAAAAACTAAAACTAGAGTTACTATATGATCCAACAAACCCACTCCTGGGCATACATCCAGAAAAGATGAAAATATTAATTTGAAAAGATATATGCACTCCAATGTTCAGAGCAACACTATTTACAATAGCCAAGACATGGAAGCAACCTAAGTGTCCATCAACAGATAAATGGATAAAGAAGATGTGGTGTATATATATATATATATATATATATATATATATACACACACACACACACACACACATACATACATACACATACACACAATGGAATATTATTCAGCCATAAAAAGAATGAAATAATGCCATTTGCAGCAACATGGATGGACTTAGAGATTATCATACCAAGTGAAGTAAGTCAGACAGAGAAAGCCAAATATCATATGATATCATTTATATGTGGAACACATATAAATGATACAAATGAACTTATTTACAAAACAGAAACGAACTCACAGACATAGAAAAGAAACTTATGGTTACTAAGGGGGAAAGGGGTGGGGACGGATAAATTAGGAGTTTGGGATTAACAGATATACACTACTATACATAAAATAAACAAGGACTGACTGTATAGCTCAGGGAACCATATTCAATACCTTGTAATAACCTGTAACAGAAAAGAATCTGAAAAAGAATATAACTGAATCACTTTGCTATACATCTGAAACTACCACAACATTGTAAATCAACTATACTTCAATTTTTAAAATGGCATTTAAAAAGTCTAGGATTCTACATTCCACTTTCTTCAAATGTTATCCTCCTCACTTATAAAGAGACTGAAATTGGACCTTACAAACAATAGAGCATGGGTATGGTTAATGCCAGAAATATGACACTCCACTCCAAACAGCAAACCCATATTCTCAAAGAAAAGACCCTGACTTGGAATCAAAGAAATACACAGATCTTTATTTCAAGTTTAAAATAAATGTTTAGGGTATTCATGTATCATTTTTAATGGTTTACTCATTTAAACTAACTTTTTCTAAGATTATCTCACTGCAGCTCAGTACTCTTCTCTCAAAACTAGGCAAAAGATGGAAATTCTCATGACATGCAAGTAAAAATAAAGACACATTTTTTAAATACTTGACTTTGGCAAGAGTTTTATAAAAGATATAACTAAATTCAGGCAAAAAATGAGAGATTTTAAAAACTGGTGATAAAAATACACACTGATATAACTGTTCTATGGACAGTTTATAAATACGCACAAGCCTAAAAAATGTACATACCTTTGACTCAATAATTACTTATGATTTATAAACTAAAACATTCACTACAATGTTATAAATGACAATAAGAAGTTGGAAATAACTTAAAATGAGGTAAAAGTCAAATTTGTATCACTGGGTCAGGGTTCGAACATTATGTTTATGAAGAATTTCTAATAATATGAAGAAAACTGAAAATATGACATTAAGAAAAAAATGGCATGAGAGGATGAAGGTGTTAACTAACTTTACTGGGGTAATCACTTTGCAATATATACATGTATCAAATCATCACACTGTACACCTTAAACTTACATATGTTATATGTCAACAATATCTCAATAAAGCTGGGGAAAAACACACACACACACACACACACAAAATTAAAAAATAGAATAAATATAACACCCAATGATAACTATCAAGTTAGTGTGTTGTATTTATTTTCTGCTGCGTCTATGAGTTTTAAACGTTTTATAATCATTAAAAAAGAAATAACTTCAGTTATTTGAAGAGGGGAAAGACCACATCTTATTGAAGAGAAGAAAGACCACAGGACATAGAACTGGTATTGAAACTCTTCCCCTACCCTATATTCTATAAGATGACCAAAAAAGATTTATTTAAAACACATTTTTAAAAAAATGTCACCAGGAAGCCTTGTAATCTTTGGACTCCTTCAACCAGAAACTCTGTGATTCTGCTTGACCTAATCAAATTCATCTATCCTGAACGTTTCTTAAAACAGATACACTGTGTTAATGTTCTGGTTTTAGAATAATCTTCATGAATCAAAGGCAAATAGCACTTGGGCAGGTGGAATATCTAGACGCATTGTTTTTATCAGCTTTATTGAGGTATAATACCATAAAATTACCTGTTTTAAGTGTATATAAATAACTTTAAGTAAATTTAGAGTTATGCAACTATTATTACAAACTTGCTTAAAAACTATATGTATATATACACACAAATACACACAAACACACAGATATGAAATTATCTTTTTTTCTTCTTAATTTCTTTAAAAGCATATGGCTTTAAGCTAAAATTATAACTGTCTTGCAGTGTTTATAACATATGTAGATTATATACATGTGACAACTATAACATAAAGGATGTGGAAAGAGGGTCAGTTGGTCTATACGGTTTCAAGCTATCTACATTTTATGTGAAGTGGTTCAATATTAATTTTAAGTAGACTGAAAATTTAAGGATATATATCATAATCCTTATGGAAACCACTAAAAAATAATGCAAAGTAACAGAGCTAAAAGGCCAATGGATATATAACAATGGAATTCAAATAAATGTTTCAAAAATCCAAAAGAAGGCAGGAAAAGACAATGAATGAGAGGAACAAAAACAGAATAACAAACAGAAAACAAATTGTAAAATGGTAGACCTAAATTTAACCATATTAAGAATAACATTAAATGTTAATGGACATTACACTTGAATTAAAAGGCAGAGATTATCAGAATGGGTAAATGACTAAGACCCAGCTATATGCTGTCTGTGAGAGACATAATTTAACAATACAGACAGACTGAAAGCAAATGGATGGAAAGAGATAAACCACAAAAACAGTAGATTGGCTCTACTAACATTAGATAAAACAGTTATCAAGACAAAGAGTATTATCAGAGAAAAAGGGAATGTTCATAATGATTAAAGGGTTGGTTCATCAGGAAGATGTAACAATCATAAATATGTATTTGCTTAATGATAGAGCTTCAAAATATCTAAAGAAAAGTTGACAGAATTAAAGAAAGAAATAGATAATCCCTAGTCATACTTGGAAATTAAACATCCCTCTCTCAGCAGTTAATAGAACTAGACATAAAAATCAGTAAAAACATATATCATCTGAACACCTAATTGATATTTAATAGAACACTACCTCAAACTACAGAATACGTATTCTTTTCAGGTGCACATATGCATTCACCAAGACCATATGTTGGGCCATAAAGCAAGTCTCAGTTAAGTGTTAGAAGATGGAAATCATTCAGAATAGGTTCTCTGATCACAATGGAACTAAATTAGAAATGAATAACCATAAGATAATGTAGGAAAATCCCTAATATTTAGAAACTAAACAATATACTCCTAAATAATCAATGAGCAAAAAGAAGAAATCACATGGTAAATGAAAAAATATTTCAAATTGAATGATAATGAAAACACAACATAACCAAAGTTGTATGATTCAACTACAGCAGTGACTAGAGGGAAATGTACTGCTCTAAAAGTTTACATAAAAGAAGAAAGTAGTAAAATCCGTGATCTATGAAGCAAGATAAAAAAACAAGGTAGGCCTTCCCTCGTGGTGCAGTGGTTAAGAATCTGCCTGCCAATGCAGTGGACACGGGTTCAAGCCCTGCTCCAGGAAGATCCCACATGCCATGGAGCAACCAAGCCCATATGCCACAACTACTGAGCCTGCACTCTAGAGCCCGCGAGCCACAACTACTGAGGCCGAGTGCCACAACTACTCGAAGCCTGCACGCCTAGAGCCTGTGCTCTGCAACAAGAGAAGCCACCCAATGAGAAGCCCGCGCACCGCAATGAAGAGTAGCCCCCACTTGCCGCAACTACAGAAAAGCCCGCGTGCAGCAACAAAGACCCAACACAGCCAAAAAAAAAAGTACAGATGATATCAAGTTAATTCTTAAAAAAAAAAGAAACCAAAAACACAACGTAAACTCAAAATAAGTAAAAAAAAAAAAAGCAAATGTAAACAAAACAGAAAACAAAGAGTAAAATTAGCAAATCCAAAAGTTAATTCTTTAAAAAGACCAATAAAATTAATAAAATACAAGTTAGACTGATCAAAGAAAAAAAGGGGGGAAGATTACAAATTATCAGTAACAGAAATGAAAGATGGCTATAGACACATCAGAGGCTACAGTTAAAAAATCATAAGAAAATACTATAAACAACTTTATATTAGAAACTAAAACAACTTAGATGAAAATGACAAATTCCTTGAAAATTACAGCTAATACAAATTTTGAAAATTTTAAATCAATATAAGATGAAAAAATTTGACTAGTTCTATATTAAATAAACTGAATTGGTTATCAAAAACCTTCACATAAACTCCAGGACAGATTGTTTTGCTGGTAAATTCTATCAAATATTTAAGGAAGAAATAACACCAATCTTACATAAACTCTTACAGAAAACAGATGAGGAGGAAATACTTCTCAGCTTGTTTTCTGAGGCCAGCACAATCCTAATACCTGACAATCCTAAAGTCTGACAATTACATTATAAAAATACAAATTTACAAATGAATATCCCTCTTTGAACACAGACATAAAAATCTCTAACAAGATATTAATGAATTGAACCCAGATAATACATTAATGATCAAGTGGGAGTTTATCTTGGGAATGAAAGGTTGATTTAATATTGTAAAATTAACCAATGTAATCAACCATCACAACAGAATAATAGAGAAAACCCACTTAATCATTTCAATGGCTACAGAAGAAAATCTTACATATACCACGTTCATTTGAATTACTGTTCTATCCATATCCGTATCTAATGTGTCATTCCGCTCTGGCTACTCTGCTTTCAAGATTTTTTATTTGTCCTTAGTTTTTGGAAGTTTGACTTTGATATGTCTGGGTATGGATTTCTTAGATTTATCTCACTTGGGTTCATTCAGCTTCTTAAATCTCTAGGTTTATGTTTTTCAACCAAATTTTAGGAGTTTGGAGCCATTATTTCTTGAATTTTTTTTTAGCCCTATATTCCTTTTCCTCCCCTTACTGTACAAGTGACATGTATGTTAGATCTTTCTTTATTGTCCCATAGGTCCCTGAGACTCAATTCAATTATTTTTCAATCTTTTTTCTTGGTTGTTCAGATGGGATGTCTACTGATCTGTCTTCAAATTCACTGATTCTTTCCTCTGTCATTTCCAATTTGATATTGAGTCAGTCCAGTGAAGTTTTTATGTCAGTCACTGTATTTTGCAGTTCTAAAATTTCATTTGACCCTTCTTTATATCTTATATTTCTTTGCTGATATTTTTTAATTTTTCATTTGTTTCCAGAGTTTGTTATTGCTTATTCAGACATTTTTATAATAGCGACTTTAAAATCCTTGTCTGATAATTCCAAATACTATGTCACCCTATGTAGGTGCTGGCATCTACTGATTTTCTTTCTCATTAGAGTTGAGATTTCATTGGTTCTTGGTATGATGAGTAACTATGGACTGTATCCTGGACATTATAAGACCTGCTTCCTGTTTAAATCTTCTATTCTAGCAGGTAGTCAACCTATTTAGGTCAGAACACATGTCCTAGACCACTTTTGTGGCTTATGGTTCAAATGTCAATTGAGTTTATAAAGCTTCTGCAGTGCCATTCTGGTTGCCTCCCTCAGGTGACAGTGCTCCAATGGAGACTCTATAGTCTCCACTGGTGTTAGTTCAGGAGGAGGAAGGGCACAAACTCATCACTACACAGTAAAAGGGAATGGTATGAATCCACCCACTGACTCAGTTGGGGAGGGGCTTTGCTTAGTTAATGCAGGGGTGGGAGGGAGGAGTTAAAGCTCCATCCACAGTCCCCATAGGGGAGGGCTGTTATTCCCTTCCTATTACTGCGGGGGAGGGGTATAAATCAGAGTCCCACCTTCAGGCTCCATGGGAGGTGGGCACCATTCACTTCTGAGAGGGGCAGGCAGAAGTTAGACTTTTACCTAAAGGCTCCATGGAGAAAAAAGTGACACCTCATTGCTATAGGCGAGGGTATAAAATAGACCCCACTACTGTGGTGCCAATTGGGGCTGGGAAGGGATTCATTGCCAGAATATGCAGGTATTATTAAAAGGTTTCTCTTCAGCTGAACCGCCCTTTCCCCAGTCCTTTGGCTAGAGAGCAGGTTTTTCTTGGAGACGTTCTTTTTGCCTATGCTCATTAGCATTTCCAGTTTGCAGGGCACCCAGGCCAGGATACACAGGAAGCAAGAAAACGCCCCCCAGGGCACTCATTGCTGTGTGGCTCCTCATATCCCAAGGTCCCTGGTCAGTCTGCCATCTTTCCTCCACTTTTGAGAGTCTTCTGGTAGGTGACTTAGTATTTTGTCCACAATTTTTTACTGTGATTAATGGAAGGAGTAAAATGAAATGCATTTACTCCATCTTGTTCAGAACCAGAAGATGCAATTTGTTTTCAAATGCAAAGATAAGATGCATTGAGGAGTAGAAGGTTGGAAGATGGCTATATATATAAAATGAATCAGTATAGTAAATTGTTAATGGCAGAATCTTGGTGCAGGTATATGGGTGTAATCTGTAAAAAATCCTTTCAACTTTGCTGTACATTTGAAAATTTTCACAATAAAATCTTGGGGGGGGGGATCTTTTGATTAAATTAAAAATACAGGTAATTTAAACAAATCTATACCATGCAAGGAGGAGAAAAGAACTCTGTTGAGGGCTTCCCTGGTGGCACAGTGGTTAAGAATCCACCCGCCAATGCAGGGGACATGGGTTCGAGCCCTGGTCCGGGAAGATCCCACATGCCACGGAGCAACTAAGCCCGTGCACCACAACTACTGAGCCTGCGCTCTAGAGCCCATGAGCCACAACTCCTGAGCCCATGTGCCACAACTACTGAAGCCCACGTGCAGCAACGAAGACCCAACACAGCCAAAGATAAATAAATAAATTAATTAAAAAAAAAAAAAAAAAAGAACTCTGTTGAGTGAAAGAGAGGTACTGGAAATTTGCTCTGATCAATAAGTTACCAGATTAGCTGGAACGAGAGGCTATTAGATAATAACAGCTCTGTGTAAAAGCTCTAGCCAGATGTATGCTACTTCTCATTGTTAATAGCTTATTTTGTCCATTGCCTGGTACTTAGGCCTTGTCATCTTTATATCCCTGAGAGTAATTCCATCAGAGTTAACAAGGATAGTGCAGTTGAGTCACTGAAGTACTTAAAGGACAGTTAATGTTGGGGAGGGACTAAATTCATTATTTGAAATGAAAATAAAAGAGAGGGAGATGTCTTTAAAAATGAAATCTTTATTTTTGAAAAAACAACCTAATCAACACACAGAATAAATATGGAAGGTCCAATCTGAGGGGAATTGGGGACAGAGTTATGCCAATGATCCCTTGAGTTAAGGCTGAACTTTTTAAGACACAAAATCTACTCCAATATTAAATAAAAATTTTTAAATTAATTAATTAATTTTAAAAAAAGACACAAAGTGACCACCTCCACAGAGTAAAAGGTCTTAGGAATGCAAGACTGTCTAGGGCACTGATTATCCTTATTCCTCCCACAGATATAAACGGGATGTTTGGCATACAGCTCATAGTAGGGAAAAAGCACAGGCATGGGAACAGGATGGACTGGATCCTGGCTCTCTTTTCTGCTAACTAAATGACACTGAGTCAATGTCTGCAGTTCTCGGCATCTCAATAGCCCATCTGAAAAATGGAGACAATGAATGCTGAAATAAGGATTAAATGAAATGATAAATATAACATGCTCTCTTGCCTATCTAGAAACGTATTTAGGCACACACTTTGTTAATTCTGAGGAGGATGAAATGAAAAGAACAAGAGCTATTCTATTCCTTTCACACAGTGATGAAAATTAATCAAGAACCCTGGATGAGTGAAGCAGGTAACTGTCCAGTGGTCTCTTACATTCCTGTCAGGACAGCACAGACAGTACCTGCCTCCTGGATCATAGCGTGGCTCTTCTGCTGGCTGGTTTATTCTGTGGCTAGGCTTTCCTGGGCCAAGGCAAAACCATTGGTTAAGGCTGAGTTCACTGAATCAGCAGCTGTCCTAGAAACTTCACAGGACTCTCCTACGTTTTCTTCTAGAAGGGCCTACCCTAAACCTATCTGGCATAACCTTGACCAGAATTTTCAACATAATGGTATGAAACCTCATAAACAATAGCTTCTACCCAGTGGCTGAAATATAAGTTATATATATATATATTTTAAAGACAATCAGATGTTTTCATTTATTTATTTATTTATGGCTGTGTTGGGTCTTCGCTTCTGTGAGAGGGCTTTCTCTAGTTGCGGCAAGCGGGGGCCACTCTTCATCGCTGTGCACGGGCCTCTCACTATCGCGGCCTCTCTTGCTGCGGAGCACAGGCTCCAGACGCGCAGGCTCAGTAATTGTGGCTCATGGGCCCAGTTGCTCGGCGGCATGTGGGATCTTCCCAGACCAGGGCTCGAACCCGTGTCCCCCACACTAGCAGGCAGACTCTCAACCACTGCGCCACCAGGGAAGCCCCCTCATGCCTCTCTTAATCTAACAGTCATGCCCCCAATTTATGCAGTTAGCTCCATATAAAAACCAGCCTGAGGCACCTTTTTACTATTCACAGAATCAGTCCAAAATCTTTTATTTTGGCCTGCTTTATGCTCCACTTCCTGACTCTCACTCAGCCCATATTTATAGGCTCATTTCACAACTTGGGATCTGTCAATTGCCCTCTTCTCCGGCTGTGATTTCTGGCTTCCCTCATTAACTGTGAATAGTATTTGCCCCACTGACTATACTCCTTTAAGTCATGGTGTACAAATATTCTGCTAGGCCTAGTTGTTGAGCACAGGGCCTAGCAGCCAATACTTCCAGACTGGTTTACACACCGATCTAAACACTGATACTCTATCTAAGCTTTCAATCTATTCATGTTTAGGGGCCAAAAGGGGGAATTTCCAGGATTAACAAACATGGCAGTCAGCTTCTGCCTATTTCTTGTGCTACTAATTATTATAGGCATTCTCCTTTACCTCTGCCTTTGGCTCAGCTGATTCATTAGAGGTATCAAGTTGTTCCTTGGCTTGGGCCATCTGAGTCATCAATCTATCCATATGGGACTGGATGTCTGCCAGTATCTCAGTCACATGAGCCGTGGCCATTGCTTCCTGGATGTCCACTAAATGAAGGGCCTTCTGCTCCTCATCAGCAATCACTTTTTGAACTTTCTTAAATTCCTGCTGTATAAACACCTTCATCTGGTCCCGGGTTACCTGCAGAAAACAGACAAGAATAAGTTGGACACACAAAGAAATGGAAGAGTAGAGCTATTATTGTAAGTGCCAGGCAGACCTGGCCAAAACACACACAAACCATGGGTCCTAAGTGATCCTGAAGTTTTGGGAATATCCTCTGAACAATGCTCCTCTAATATCATTGATGAATTTCCTGCTAATCTTTCTTGACTATTTCATTCTTTAGGAAGTAATTCCTTATCCTTCCTTTTTACTTTTTCCTTTATTTATTTTTTAAAATTTTTAAGTTTTATTTTATTTATTTTTTATACAGCAGGTTCTTATGTCATCCATTTTATCCACATCAGTGTATACATGTCAATCCCAATCTCCCAACTCATCACACCGCCCCCACCCCCCCGCCGCTTTCCCCCCTTGGTGTCTATACATTTGTTCTCTACATCTGTGTCTCTATTTCTGCCCTGCAAACCGGTTCATCTGTACCATTTTTCTAGGTTCCACATATATGCGTTAATATACGATATTTGTTTTTCTCTTTTGGACTTACTTCACTCTGTATGACAGTCTCTAGATCCATCCACATCTCAACAAATGACCCAATTTCGTTCTTTTTATGGCTGAGTAATATTTCATTGTATATATGTACCACATCTTCTTTAGCCATTCGTCTGTTGATGGGCATTTAGATTGCTTCCATGACCTGGCTATTGTAAATAGTGCTGCTATGAACATTGGGGTGCATGTGTCTTTTTGAATTATGGTTTTCTCTGGGTATATGCCCAGTAGTGGGATTGCTGGATCATATGGTAATTCTATTTTTAGTTTTTAAGGAACCTCCATACTGTTCTCCATAGTGGCTCTATCAATTTACATTCCCACCAACAGTGCAAGAGGGTTCCCTTTTCTCCACACCCTCTCCAGCATTTGTTGTTTGTAGATTTTCTGATGATGCCCATTCTAACTGGTGTGAGGTGATACCTCATTGTAGTTTTCATGTGCATTTCTCTAATAATTAGCAATGTTGAGCAGCTTTTCATGTGCTACTTGGCCATCTGTATGTCTTCTTTGGAGAAATGTCTATTTAGGTCTTCTGCCCATTTTTGGATTGGGTTTTTTTTTTTAATATTGAGCTGCATGAGCTGTTTATATATTTTGGAGATTAATCCTTTGTCTCTTTGTTGATTCATTTTCAAATATTTTCTCCCATTCTGAGGGTTGTCTTTTCGTCTTGTTTATGGTTTCCTATGCTGTGCAAAAGCTTTGAAGTTTCATCAGGTCCCATTTGTTTATTTTTGTTTTTATTTTCATTACTCTAGGAGGTGAATCAAAAAAGATCTTGCTGTGGTTTATGTCAAAGAGTGTTCTTCCTATGTTTTCCTCTAAGAGTTTTATAGTGTCCGGTCTTACAGTTAGGTCTCTAATCCATTTTGAGTTTATTTTTGTGTATGGTGTTAGGGAGTGTTCTAATTTCATTCTTTTACATCCAGTTTTCCCAGCACCACTTCTTTTTTAAAAATTTATTTATTTATTTATTTATTTTTGGCTGTGTTGGGTCTTCGTTTCTGTGCGAGGGCTTTCTCTAGTTGCGGCGAGCAGGGGCCACTTTTCATCGCGCTGCGCGGACCTCTCACTATCGCAGCCTCTCTTGTTGTGGAGCGCAGGCTCCAGACGCGCAGGCTCAGTACCTGTGGCTCACGGGCCTAGTTGTTCCGTGGCATGTGAGATCTTCCCAGACCAGGGCTCGAACCTGTGTCCCCTGCATTGGCAGGCAGATTCTCAACCACTGCACCACCAGGGAAGCTCATCAGCACCACTTCTTGAAGAGACTGTCTTTTCTCCATTGTATATCCTTGCCTCCTTTGTAGTAAGATTAGTTGACCATAGGCGCGTGGGTTTATCTCTGGGCTTTCTATCTTCTTCCATTGATCTATGTTTCTGTTTTTGTGCCAGCACCATATTGTCTTGATTACTGTAGCTTTATAGTATAGTCTGAAGTCAGGGAGTCTGATTCCTCCAGCTCTGTTTTTTTCCCTCAAGACTGCTTTGGCTATTTGGGGTCTTTTGTGTCTCCATACAAATTTTAAGATTTTTTTGTTCTAGTTCCATAAAAAATGGCATTGGTAATTTGATAGGGATTGCATTGAATCTGTAGATTGCTTTGGGTAGTACAGTCATTTTCACAATATCGATTCTTCCAATCCAAGAACATGGTATATCTCTCCATCTGTTGGTATCATCTTTAATTTCTTCCATCAGTGTCTTATAGTTTTCTGTATACAGGTCTTTTGTCTCCTTAGGTAGGTTTATTCCTAGGTATTTCATTCTTTTTGTTGCAGTGGTAAATGGGAGTGTTTCCTTAATTTCTCTTTCAGATTTTTCATCATTAGTGTATAGGAATGCAAGAGATGTCTGTGCATTAATTTTGTATCCTACAACTTTACCAAATTCATCGATTAGCTGTAGTAGTTTTCTGGTGTCATCTTTAGGATTCTCTATGTATAGTATCCTGTCATCTGCAAACAGTGACAGTTTTACTTCTTCTTTTCCAATTTGTATTCCTTCTATTTCTTTTCCTTCTCTGATTGCCATGGCTAGGACTTCCAAAACTATGTTGAATAATAGTGGTGAGAGTGGACATCCTTGTCTTGTTCCTGATCTTAGAGGAAATGCTTTCAGTTCTTCACCATTGAGAATGATGTTTGCTGTGGGTTTGTCATATGTGGCCTTTATTATGCTGAAGTACTTTCCCTCTATGCCCACTTTCTGGAGAGTTTTTATCATAAATGGGGGTTGAATTCTGTCGAAAGCTTTTCCTGCATCTATTGAGATGATCATATGGTTTTTATTCATTTTGTTAGTATGGTGTATCACATTGATTGATTTGCGTATATTGAAGAATCCTTGCATCCCTGGGATAAATCCCACTTGATCATGGTGTACGATCCTTTTAATGTGTTGTTGGATTCTGTTTGCTAGTATTTTGTTGAGGATTTTTGCATCTATATTCATCAGTGATATTGGTCTGTAATTTTCTTTTTTTGTAGTATCTTTGTCTGGTTTTCTTATTAGGGTGATGGTGGCCTCATAGAATGAGTTTGGGAGTGTTCCTTCCTCTGCAATTCTTTGGAAGAGTTTGAGAAGGATGGGTGTTAGCTCTTCTCTAAATGTTCGATAGAATTCACCTGTGAAGCCATCTGGTCCTGGACTTTTGTTTGCTGGAAGATTTTTAATCACAGTTTCAATTTCATTACTTCTGATTGATCTGTTCATATTTTCTATTTCTTCCTGGTTCAGTCTTGAAAGGTTATACCTTTCTAAGAACTTGTCCATTTCTTCCAGGTTGTCCATTTTATTGGCATAGAGTTGCTTGTAGTAGTCTCTTAGGATGCTTTGTATTTCTGCGGTGTCTGTTGTAACTTCTCCTTTTTCATTTCTAATTTTATTGATTTGAGTCCTCTCCCTCTTTTTCTTGATGAGTCTGGTTAATAGTTCATCAATTTTGTTTATCTTCTCAAAGAACCAGCTTTTAGTTTTATTGATCTTTGCTATTGTTTTCTTTGTTTCTATTTCATTTATTTCTGTTCTGATCTTTATGATTTCTCTCCTTCTGCTAACTTTGGGTTTTATTTGTTCTTCTTTCTCTAGTTCCTTTAGGTGTAACGTTAGATTGTTTATGTGAGATTTTTCTTGTTTCTTGAGGTAGACTTGTATAGCTATAAAATTCCCTCTTAGAACTGCTTTTGCTGCATCCCATAGGTTTTGGATCGTCGTGTTTTCATTGTCATTTGTCTCTAGGTATATTTTGATTTCCTCTTTGATTTTTTCAGTGATCTCTTGGTTATTTAGTAACGTATTGCTAAGCCTCCATGTGTTTGTGTTTTTTATGTTTTTTTCCCTGTAATTCATTTCTAATCGTGTAGCGTTGTGGTCAGAAAAGATGCTTGATATGAGTTCAATTTTCTTAAATTTCCTGAGGCTTCATTTGTGACCCAAGATGTGATCTATCCTGGAGAATGTTCCATGCACACTTGACAAGAAAGTATAATCTGCTGTTTTTGGATGGAATGTCCTATAAATATCAATTAAACCTATCTGGTCTATTGTGTCATTTAAAGCTTCTGTTTCCTTTTTTATTTTCATTTTGGATGATCTGTCCATTGGTGTAAGTGAGGTGTTAAAGTCCCCCACTATTATTGTGTTACTGTCGATTTCCTCTTTTATAGCTGTTAGCAGTTGCCTTATGTATTGAGGTGCTCCTATGTTGGGTGCATATATATTTATAATTGTTATATCTTCTTCTTGGATTGATCCCTTGATCATTATGTAGTGTCCTTCCTTGTCTCTTGTAACATTCTTTATTTTAAAGTCTATTTTATCTGATATGAGTATTGCTACTCCAGCTTTCTTTTGATTTCCATTGGCATGGAATATCTTTTTCCATCCCCTCACTTTCAGTCTGAATGTGTCCGTAGGTCTGAAGTGGGTCTCTTGTAAACAGCATATATATGGGTCTTGTTTTTGTATCCATTCAGCAAGCCTGTGTCTTTTGGTTGGAGCATTTAATCCATTCACGTTTAAGGTAATTATCGATATGTATGTTCCTATGACCATTTTCTTAATTGTTTTGGGTTTGTTTTTGTAGGTCCTTTTCTTCTCTTGTGTATCCCACTTAAAGAATTTCCTTTAGCATTTGTTGTAGAGCTGGTTTGGTGGTGCTGAATTCTCTTAGCTTTTGCTTGTCTGTAAAGCTTTTGATTTCTCCGTGGAATCTGAATGAGATCCTTGCCGGGTAGAGTAATCTTGGTTGCAGGTTCTGACCTTTCATCACTTTAAGTACATCATGCCACTCCCTTCTGGCTTGCAGAGTTTCTGCTGAGAAATCAGCTGTTAACCTTATGGGAGTTCCCTTGTATGTTATTTGTCATTTTTCCCTTGCTGCTTTTAATAATTTTTCTTTGTCTTTAATTTTTGCCAATTTGATTACTATGTGTCTCGGAGTGTTTCTCCTTGGGTATATCCTGTATGGGACTCGCTGCGCTTCCTGCACTTGGGTGGCTATTTCCTTTCCCATGTTAGGGAAGTTTTCAACTATAATCTCTTCAAATATTTTCTCAGGTCCTTTCTCTCTCTCTTCTCCTTCTGGGACCCCTATGATGCGAATGTTGTCGCACTTAATGTTGTCCCAGAGGTCTCTTAGGCTGTCTTCATTTCTTTTCATTCTTTTTTCTTTATTCTGTTCCGCAGCAGTGAATTCCACCATTCTGTCTTCCAGGTCACTTATCCGTTCTGCCTCAGTTATTCTGCTATTGATTCCTTCTAGTGTAGTTTTCATTTCAGTTATTGTATAGTTCATCTCTCTGTTTGTTCTTTAATTCTTCTATGTCTTTGTTAAACATTTCTTGCATCTTCTCGATCTTTGCCTCCATTGTTTTCCCGAGGTCCTGGATCATCTTCACTATCATTATTCTGAATTCTTTTTCTGGAAGGTTGCCTATCTCCACTTCATTTAGTTGTTTTTCTGGGGTTTTATCTTGTTCTTTCCTCTGGTACATAGCCCTCTGTCTTTTCATCTTGTCTTTCTGTGAATGTGGTTTTTGTTCCACAGGCTGCAGGATTGTAGTTCTTATTGCTTCTGCTGTCTGCCCTCTGGTGAATGAGGCTATCTAAGAGGCTTATGCAAGTTTCCTGATGGGAGCGATGGGTGGTGGGTAGAGCTGACTGTTGCTCTGGTGGGCAGAGCTCAGTAAAGCTTTAATCCACTTGACTGTTGATGGGTGGGGCTGGGTTCCCTCCCTGTTGGTTGCTTGGCCTGAGGCAACCCAACACTGGAGCCTACCTGGGCTCTTTGGTGGGGCTAATGGCAGACTCTGGGAGGGCTCACGCCAAGAAGTACTTCCCAGAACTTCTGCTGCCAGTGTCCTTGTCCCCACTGTGAGCCACAGCCACCCCCCGCCTCTGCAGGAGACCCCCCCAACACTAGCAGGTAGGTCTGGTTCAGTCTCTCCTGTGGTCACTGCTCCTTCCCCTGGGTCCTGATGCACACACTACTTTGTGTGTGCCCTCCAAGAGTGGAGTCTCTGTTTCCCTCAGCTCTGTCAAAGTCCTGCAATCAAATCCCAGTAGCCTTCAAAGTCTGATTCTCTATGAATTCCTCCTCCTGTTGACGGACCCCCAGGTTGGGAAGCCTGACGTGGGGCTCAGAACCTTCACTCCAGTGGGTGGACGTCTGTGGTATAAGTGTTCTCCAGTCTGTGAGTCACCCACCCAGCAGTTATGGGATTTGATTTTACTGTGATTGCACCCCTCCTACCATCTCATTGTGGCTTTTCCTTTGTCTTTGGATGTGGGGTATCTTTTTTGGTGAGTTCCAGTGTCTTCCCGTCGATGATTGTCCAGCAGCTAGCTGTGATTCTGGTGTTCCCGCAAGAAGGAGTGAGAGCACGTCCTTCTACTCTGCCATCTTGGTTCCAATCTCTCCTTTGTTTATTTTTATACCAGTAATATGTGATTACTTTTTAAAAATTTAATAGATGGGTGTATATCAAAAAAAAAAAAAAAGAAATTCCTCTTCTCTCTCTATCCCAATAGCATTTTCCTCCTCAGAGGATAATTACTGTTAACAGTTTGATACATGCCCTTCCAGCCATTTTTCTATTTTAGTTATATATCAATTCATATACAGGCATACCTTGGAGACACTGAGGGTTCTGTTCTAGACCACCACGGTAAAATGAATATTATAATAAACAGAGGCACACAAGTTTTCTGGTTTCCCAGTACATATAAAAGTTATGTTTATACTATACTGTAGTCTATTAAGTATGTAATAGCATTATGTCTACAAAAATGTACATACCTTAATTAAAAAATACTTCATTGTTAAAAAATTCTAACCATCATTTGAGCCTTCAGCGAGTCATAATCTTTTTGCAATGGTAACATCAAGATCACTGATCACAGATTAACATAACAAATACAATACTAATGAAAAAGTTTGAAATACTACAAGAATTACCAAAATGTGACACAGGGACACGAAGTGAGCAAATGCTATTAGAAAAATAGCACTGCTCGATGTAGGGTTGCTACAAACCTTCAATTTGTAAGACACAGTATCTGCAAGGCACAATAAAGTGAAGCACAGTAAAACAAGGTATACCTGTATGTATACAGACAATTATGTTGTTTTTATGTAAATGGATCATGGTGAACATATGGTTCTGTGTCTTGCTTTTCTACTTAAAATATGTTAGTACATACAGAGCAACTTCATTCATTGCATTATTTTTAATCTCTGTATGATACAGGTATATACAGATATGGATATTTATATATAGAGAGAAAAGGATAAATATATCAATTAAATACTTCCCTTCTTAATGGAAATACAGGATATTTCCAAATTTTTGCTTCTATGAACAATACAGCAATGAACATCCTTGGCTATACCTCTTAATATCTGTATATGAATTTCTTTAGAAACCTTTGGAGTCACTGAATTAATTTATATATATTCTAAAAGTACTGACTGATACTGCCAAACTGCCCTCCAAAAAAGATGCACCAATTACATTCCCACAACAATGTGTAAAAGTAAGCATTTTCCTACACCTTTACTGATATTGGATATTATCAAGTCTTTAAATCTTTACTCTCTGATGGGTGAAAATATATTACTGTTTTATTTTGCAACAACAACTATGCAGAATAATTAACATATGACTCTAGGCTGTATTTGGCTAGGGCGTAAGGCAAACAAAATGAGAAACTACCAAAATAAGAACTTCTAAACTCCACATGTTGCCAATAACTACACTTATTAATGTTTCCTCATAACCATGTTTATTTTATGAGTACTTTTAAACAACTATGCATATTGAGTAGCTGACGTAGGAAACAGGAAAGAGGTAGAACAGTAGACCAAAGGACAAAAGCCAACAGAGAATTTTAGAGCTAAAAGAGAAAGTAGTTGTCATCTAAGTGAACCCCTTTCATTCACAGATAAGGAAACAGACCCAGCTGCAATCTTTTAGGAGACACAAAGTTCTCCAATCTTCTTGCTCCCAGTCTGGTGCTCTGTTCACTGTAACAGTCTGACAGAAGAGAAGTCTAACTGGGAAAACCTAAAAAGGAGATTGAGAAAGAGAAAAGACTAAAGCAGAGGGTAAGATGAGGCCATTTTTTATTAGCCTCTTAAAAATTGAAATAGGCTTGATATTTCAAGCATCTTTTGTAACACTGCCATAAAAACGTCAATGCAAAATAAGGTCTGTAGGACATGTATCCATTCACATATCAAGTGACTAAGTGACATAAGCCTTCATGAACTCATATACTCTTTGCAGGTACTCTCCCTGGTGCTAAAGAAAAGGGGAGGGGGAGTGTTAAATGTTATTAATGTCCCAGCAAGTCCTTTATCAGATTGAGAACTGTGATTTGTGTTTATTTATATAATTCCTTTTTATTTTTAGTGTGTATATTTCAAGGCTGTTATGCTTTATGGTGATCATTTATCAGTGGACCTGGATCTCTACCCATGAAATAAATCTGGTCTTATAAGACCTAGGAACTTCTCTTAGAGACTAAACCTAGGAAGTTTTAGCTAAGGGATGAACTTTTCTGAATTCCTAAGAAAAGCTCTTCCAAGTGACTAAAAATGGACAGCATAATAAAAACTGACTCACAACCTATTTTACTAGACATCACATACACATGCGATTTGAAGTTAGGAAGCTGACATTACAGTCAGGAAAGGTGGGGACTACACTGCAGTAGGTAAATAAATCATGGTTTTTAAAAATTAAATTCTCTATTTCCCTTTACCTTACACAGGTTTTTCAACCTTTATTTTATGCAATTTATTTTTATACACATCAGGCCACAAATGAGAATTGAAAGCAGAATAATTTACTCTATAAAAATTTCATGCTGCCTTCTCACTCCAGTTCTCTACTAATCAATCAACAGACAGGTATTCTCCAACCTAGTTCAAAATGGCAAGAACAAATTCTGGGTCACAGCATTTATTTAAATCCAGAGCCCAAAGGAGAGACACCCTGGGGGATTAGGCAAGTGGTACGTTGAGTACTCTGGAGAAAGGGCTCCTACCAATGGCAGGAATGAAACAGCTTACAAAACTCCCTTTCAGGTTCCATTTCACCTCATCATTAAAACTCCATCCTGCTATAAACTTCAGAGTTCTCCAGGAGCAGCAGGCCCTTTGCATCCGCACCTGCTAGTTGGGAGCCACTGACATCATCTGACTAGGTTTCCTAGAACTTCTTCAGTCTCTATGCTACAGCTCCCCAAAGCTGAGCGTGACAGTCCCATACTCTTGACTATACCACACACAAGTTATGTCCACAGAGAAAATTCTTCACAAGCAGAGAAGAGAGAAGGCTGGATATATCACAGAATGATAAAACTGGTGCTGTAAAAGGTTCCTTTTTTTAAATAGGATCTACTAGTAATTGTCAAATCTTTTTAAAGCCACAGAACTTCCCTTGCCCCAAACAAAGTCTTAATGTAGAACCCCAGAGTATAATAGAACCAAAAGTAAAACCACTCTGGTTAAAAGAAGAATCTCCCCTTCCTCCCTGAAGTACTTCCTAGGGCACTGGTAGTGCTCTCCAGGAAAACTGCACCTGAGGGACCTGGGTCCTCCACACCAGGGGTCCCCAGACCCCCAGTTAGGAACCGGGTTGCACAGCAGGAGGTGAGCGGTGGGCAGGTGAGCAAGCAAAGCTTCATCTGTATTTACAGCCACTCCCCATTGCCCGCATTACTGCCTCAGCTCCGCCTCCTGTCAGATCAGCGGCGGCATTAGATTCTCATGGGAGCGCGAACCCTACTGTGAACTCTGTGTGTGAGGGATCTGGGTTGTGAGCTCCTTATGAGAATCTAATGCCTGATGATCTGAGGTGGAGCTGAGGTGGGGATGCCAGCCCCGGGGAGTGGCTGCAAATACAGATTATCATTAGCAGAGAGGTCTGACTGCACAGAGACCATAATAAATCAATTGCTTGCAGACTCATATCAAAACCCTATCAGTGAGTGGCAAGTGAAAACAAGCTCAGGGCTCCCACTGATTCTGCATTATGGTGAGTTGTATAATTATTTCATTATATATTACCATGTAATAATAATAGAAATAAAGTGCACAATAAATGTAATGTGCTTGAATCATCCTGAAACCATTCCCCCCTCACCAGTCCGTGGAAAAATTGTCTTCCACGAAACTGCTCCCTGGTGCCAAAAAGGTTGGGGACCGCTGCTCTACACAAACAAAACTGTAAAAAGAGTTTGTTCTCTTTGGTCAATTGACTGGTCCCTATGTTGTTGTTAAAACTTTAAAGCCCTAGGTTGTAAGCAAGTTGACATATCTTCGTTACGGTTGCATTAGGTGAAAAGCAGCTATTACTTAAATATAGCATTTTCTAAAATTACTTAAACACAGCATTGTAATTTGAAAAAATAAGCAGCTTATTTGTGAATCGTCAGAACTAACTAGTGAGCATCTGATAGTTCTTACTAGGGCTGAGTCCAACTTTACAGGTTGAAAAAAAAAGGTCCCAGAGAGGTACAGTAACAATGTATGGTTTAGAAACCAACTTTCCTCTGGTCTAGTCAGTGTACTTCCTGCTGTAACACATTGCCTCTAATGATCCCTTTCTGCCTGCTTCAGGTTCTTCATATTTATTTCTTCTTAACTGAGATATTTCTTCAGTTAACAGGTTGCTTCTGTTGTTATCCCCACTAGGATACTGTTACCCCAAAGTGAATCTTGGGATAAAGGATATACATTTGAAGAGTTAAGTCTCATTCCATGGTACTTTCTATATGCTCTTATAGTTAATATTTCTAAGCTAGACCAGACCCAAGAGGCATGCAGACTGGCACTTTATATTAACACACACATAATTAAACACATAAAACCTTGAATTAAGAGCTTGTACTTAAAAAACACCAGCATTCAATGTGTTTGACATGGGCTGGAAGCCATTACGTCCTAGCTAGCTGGCCCGTAGGAAACCAAGGTTTTATTTACATTTTTATTATAGGCAGATTATAAAAACAACAAGCATAGTAGCTAGAAAGCATGATGGCTTAAGAAAGATTTGTTCCAGAAAAGCATTGCTGAGATGAACTGAGAAAGATGCAACAGGGTCAGGAGCAGGAAGCTACACAAAGGAAAAGCATCTGAGTCTACAATGATGGAAGCTTTCAGAAATACTTGTTCTCTTAGCCAAATTTCCTGCAAGTAACTTTAAAGGAGCCCATTCCAAAAATGACTAAAAAAATTGTGAAGTGCATGAAATAGAGTGTGAAGATGCTAAATACCTCCCTAAAGGTGAAAAAGTCCGTTTTTACTACCCTTTTCCTCTTCTGAATGGCTACTATTCTAAAAGAGTATAATAAAAAAGCAGAAAATGGAACTTTTTCAATGCTGCAATCTGTCCTCACTCCCACAGCATGCCACCCTCTCAGCATGCCAGTGTCCATGGAAACTTCCAGGTAGGAAATCTCAAAGTTAAGCCTTCTGTATAGCCTGGGATTTATTCTGGCATTTTACCTCGAGAGAGCTCCTTGCAAACCTCTGCCAGGCTCCAGTGAGGGCAGACAAGGGAAGAGCTTCATCAACAAGTAGGACAGAGTCCTTTTTCAGTGGATGGCTGGATCTCCCATTTCCTGTGTCTTTTGTCTATGAGTGGAAGAGCCACTGTTTGTGAATAAGACAACTGTCCACTCCTAAGGCTTGGAAAATTGTCCAACAGGCTAGAAACACAACAGATAAGACCTATGAAAAAAACAAAAACTATGAACTACATTCTATTACCAACATTCTGAGGGATGGCAAACATTTTCCTGACAACGTGGTTAGAAGCCTGGATTGCTTGGATTTTACAATGGGGTGTTGAGAAGGGTAGAGAAAAGGTTATTAAAATGAACATTTAATCTCTTTCCAAACCATTTTTCTCATCTTCATCAGCAGCCTCTAGACAAAAGCAGTCATTTGTATCTTCTTTACCTCCTTTCCTCATTTGGTTAAGAGTACCATGGGATCTCTACCTCAGTTATCACTTAGTTACTTCAAGTATCCACTCAGTGAAGTAATATGATATTTACTGCTGCTGTTATTATTATTTGTATTATAAAAGACTATAAGAAATATACCAAAATGTTGGAGAGTGGTTATCTCTGAGTGCTGGAATTAGGGTACTTTTCTTTTTTTTACTTTTCAGTCCAAATTTTCTACAATAATGTGTAACACTTATCTTTTCTTGAAGAGTAATTTTTTAAAAGAAATATGGCTCAAAAAGAAGTTAAGTCCTCAGTAAGATATTAGCAAATCGAATCCAACAATGTATAAAAGGAATTATATACCACGACTAAGTGGTATTTATCCTGGGTATGCAAGGCTGGTTCAACATTTGAAAACCAGTTCATATGATCTACCATCAACAGGCTAACGAAGAAAAATCACATGATCATATCAGTAGATGCAAAAAAAGCTCCTGACAAACTCTAATGTCCATTTATGGTAAAAACCATCAGCAAACTAGGAACAGAGAACTTTCTCAACTTCATAAAAAATATACAAAAAATCTACAGCTAGCATCATACTTAATGGTGAGAAACTAGACTTTTCCTGCTAAGATCAAAAACAAGGTAAGGATGTTTCCTCTCACTACTCCTTTTCAAAAGACAAAAGGAAATAAAAGGTTTACAGGCTGAGAAGGTAGAAATAAAACAGCCTTTGTTCACAACTGACATGATCATCTGTGTAGAAAATCCAAAAGAATCATCAAAAAAAGCTCCTGGAACTAATAAGCAGTTATAACAAAGTTGCCAGATACAGCTAATCTATAAAAGTCAATCACTTCCCTGTATACACCATCAGTGAACAAATGGAATTTGAATTTAAAAACAAAATACCATTTATATTAGTATCCCAAAAATGAAATACTTAGGTATAAATCGAACAAAATATGTACAAAATCTATATGAGGAAAACTAAAATGAAAGAAATCAAAGGAGAAAAAAAAATGTAAAGACAGTCCATGTTCATAGACAGGAAGACTGAAAATTGTCAAGATGTCAGTTCTTCCCAACTTGATCTATGAATTCAATGCAGTCCCAATCAAAATCCCGGCAAGTTTTTTTATGGATATTAACAAACTGATTCTAAAGTTTACATGGAGAGGTAAAAGCCCCATAATAGTCAATACAATATCGAAGAAGAAGAACAAAGTCAGAAGACTGACACTACTCAACTTCAAGACTTACTATAAAACTACAGTAATCAAGACAGTGTGGTACTGCTGAAAGAACAAGCAAATATATCAGTGAAACAGAACAGAGTCCATGAATAGATCCACATAAATACAATCAGCTGATCTTGAACAAAGGAGCACAGGCAATACAAATGGAGAAAACACAGTCTTTTTAACAAATGATGCTGAAACAACTGGACGTCCACATGCAAAAAAAAAAAAAAAAAAGAATCTAGCCAGGGATCTTATATCTTTCACAAAAATTAATTCAAAATAATCATGGACCTAAATGTAAAATGCAAAACTATAAAACTCCTAGAAGATAACATAGATGACCTTGGGTATGGTGATGACTTTTTAGATACAATTCCAAAGGCACTATCCATGAAAGAAATAACTGATAAGCTGGACTTCATTAAAATTAAAAAACTTGTTCTCTGAGAAAGACACTTAAGAGAATGAGAAGGCAAGACACAGATTGGAAGAAAACACACCTGATAAAGGACTGTTATCAACATATACAAAGAACTCTTAAAGCTCAACGATAAGAAACAACCCAATTAAGAAATGAGCCAATGACCTGAACAGACATCTCATCAAAGAAGATATACAGGTGACAAATAAGCATTGGAAAGATTCTCAACATGATATGTCATTAGGGAAATGCAAATTAAAACAACACTGAGATACCACTACACACCTATTAGAATGGCCAAAATCTGAACAATCACAACACCAAATGCTGATGAGGATGTAGAGCAAGAACTCCCATTCACTGCTGATGAGAATGCAAAATGGTACAGCCACTTTGGAAGACAGTTTGGCAATTTCTTAGAAAACTACATACGCTTACCATGGGATCCAGCAATTACGCTCCTTGCTATTTACCCAAAGGAGTTGAACACTTAGGTCCACACAAAAACCTGCACATGGATGTTTACAGCTTTATTCACAATTGCCAAAACTTGGAAGCAACCAACATGTCTTTAAGTAGGTAAATGGATGAATAAACTGTGATACATTCAGACAATGGAATATTATTCAGTGTAAAAAAAGAGCTATCAAGCCATGAAAAGACATGGAAGAAGATTAAATGCATATGACTCAATTAAAGAATTCAACCTGAAAAGGCTACACACTGTATGATTCCAACTGTATGAAATTCTAGAAAAGGCTATGGAGACAGTAATAAGATCAGTGGATGTCAGAGGTTTGGGGAGAGAGAAGGATGAACAGGCAGAACACAGAGGATTCTTAGGGCAGTGAAAATACTCTGTATGATACTGTAGTGGTAGATAATATGTCATTGTGCATTTTTCCAAACCCATAGAATGTACAACACCAAGAGTGAATCCTAATGTAAACTATGGACTTTGGGTAATAATGATGCAGGTTCACTGACTGTAACAAATGCACCACTCTGGTGTGGGACACTGATGTTGGAGGCTGTACCTGTGGAGGCAGGGGGCATATGGGAATGCTATTTTTTGCTCAGTTTTGCTGAGAATCTAAAACTATTCTAAGAAATAAAGTCTACTTTTAAAAGTTAATACAATTAAAACAGAAAACTAAATAGCCACTGAAGTGGAGCCTAGAGAAGGTCTGGGGGTGGGCTGAGCATCCAAAGGGCCAGGCAGGACAATTCTTCTGCTTGAACCTTAGTCTCAAACATGTCAACATTTTATTCTTTGCCTTCCCAGTAAATACTAGACCCTTCCTTCCTAATCTGATTCCCCTTTTCTACCATAAATCAAAGCTTTTTAAAAGTCCTTTTCAACTTAAGTTAAAATAATGGCTTCCACAACAACTAAGCACTTTTAGCATGTGCTGCTCCTGCCATTTGAAGATTCCTCTATGGGACCTTCAGTCATCCTGGGGCTCCTCAGAAGAGCCAGGTTTAGTGTCTGGAAAAACTCTGAAAAAGGTCTAACTGATCCAATGAGTGACCTGAAGTGTGAAGTCATTTACTTTTGAGAAATACCAGGCTCATCAATGACAAACAGACATCATCACAATATACTGGAGAGACATGTGCTTCAAGACCTTGTATAACCACAGCAGCACCGACCCTCATGATACTGCTCTTATCGCAAAGTAGGAGATGGAGTTAGGAGCAAGGCGGGGAGAGACAGAAGGCATGCCTAACTCTCGCCTGGTTCCTGTCACTGGACATTCTCTTGCCTTTTAATCTGCGACAAAGATAGGGTCTTACGAATAATAATGATGAAAATATTAAGAGCGACCACGTGCAGGCAGCATTCCAGGTGCCATCACAGACGTGTTTCTGATTCAATCCTCAGGCAGGCAATACTACTTTCATTTTATGGTAGGGGAACTGAAGCCCACAGTGGTAAAGTCACTGGCCCGGTGCTACGCAGCAGGCAAGCTATGCAGCAAAGATTCACCTCAGGTCAGCCTGCTCCAGGTCAGGGCTCTGACAACCACTCTATCTAGTAACCTCCTCCTGAAAAGGAAACTGAGCCTCTGAGAACCACTATGAGACCTCCAGAAAGCAACTTGGCACAGAAGAGAGCACTCGGAATGGGGAGTCAGAGGCCGTGGATGTTTTCAGAACCAACCAGCTGCGTGACTTTGGACAAGTCACTGAATCTCTCAGGGCCTCAGGTTCTTGAGCTATTAAAAATGAAAAGCTAAACTCAATCTTCCTTTTATCTCTAAAATGATACAGCTGCACAAATTTTATACTCTTGGAACTAATTCACTAATCCAGATGTGCCTCTAATCACACTTGTTGCTAAAACAAGAGGGGGCATCAGGGGACTAGGAATCTGACCTGGAAGTTGTTAGGGTAACACAGTCAAAATAAGAAGTAAAGAAGAATGCAGAATAACCCTTTTCCTATGGCAATGCTGCCTCCTCTCCTACTTTTAACCACCAAGCTTATTTAGAAAGTCACATAAAGCCTGCTGCCCGGTCTCCTCCAGCACTAAAGAGTCTACAAGTCACCAACTCCATTTGCTCTCACTACTGACCTGTCTGTATCATTTAGCACTGCTGATACCCCTCAGTCTTTAATTTCTCTCCTCCCACGGTTTCTAGGACCTTGGACTTCCCCGGCTTTCTGTTTATCAGCTTCATCCCTGCAATTTTACACACACTCTCCAGACAGCTGCGATTGAGACACTCTGAGGGTTTTTCAACCCTGGTACTACTGACGTTTGGGGTCAGTGTTTCTCTGTTGTGGGGAGATGTCCTGTGCACTGTAAAATACGTAGCAGCATCCCTGGCCTCTATGTAGTAGAGACCGTAGCACTGCTCCCCACCCCCAATTACGACAACCAAAAGAGTCTCCAGACATTGTTAAATGGCCTCTGGGGACAAAACTGCTTTCTCTCTATAACCTCCTCCTTAGCAGTTTCATCCCATCTTTGCAATTCAACTACCAGCTCCATGGAGATGGCTCCTAAGCCTGGGTTTTCTCTTGAGGTATCTAATCTCACAATCCCTTTTGATGTGTATCTCCACGTGGATACTTTCCTATTACTTAAACCATCAAGCACCAAACTGAATCCTCTCCCTCCTCCTCATGATTGTCACTGCTACCATTTTGGGCACTCACATATTAGGCACTATTCTAAGCACTTTACTTGTGTTACTTCAATTAATCATCACAATGATACCATGAGGTAGCAATTATTATTATATCAATTTTATAGATGAAGAAACTGAGGTACAGTGGGGATAAGAAACCTGCCCAAATTCACACACATAGTAGGTGGCAAAGTTGGGAGTCTGAACCCACACAGTCTGACTACATAATCTGCCTTCTAACCACAACATTATTCTTTCACATCTTCCCTTCAAACCTTGTCCTGTTCCCCTCTCTCCCTTAACGATACCAAAGTTTAGGCAATCACCCAGGCTCTGAACTCTGGAATCAAGTTTTATTGTCTCCACTAGATAACAGGTGCCCTGGCTTAATACCTGGAGGAGAAATTAAAACATCTCTGCTTAGGGTCTGGCACATGATGGCGGTCACTACCTTCTGACTGAGTGTCAGAAGCCATCCCGCACCTGCCTCTCCACCACAGTCTGGCTGAAGAAGCCTCCCCCTTTACCTGTGAACATCCCTGCTTGCACCCCTTTCCCACCACTCCCCACTAAATAACTATACCCATTCTCTAGACTCAAATGCTCCATTTAAGTTCCACCTGCCCCCCGCAACCTAGAGCCTTTAACCCAGCCCCACTCTCACTTGAACCACTAATTTGCCGAAACACAATTCTAAGACACAAAGAGCTTCTGAGTGATTGGAAGAAACTATGTAGGATTCTGATCCTACGTCCAACTTGTTCCAGGCCAGCTTTCTCTCCTTTCTCATCTCCACTTGGCCCTGAATCCTTGGCTTCCTAATCTTGACCTCAAATCCCACCTTTCGCCCTTCAGACTTAGTAACTATATGTGCTCTTCAAGCTCTCCTTCTTCGTGTTTAGACCTTAGATTTGCCTTATATAGTCTTTGGCTTGGCTTGTACCTTTGACTTTCAGAATCACATTCCCTTGGATAGGAACCCCATATTTCAGTCAGAATACTCCAGCCTTCCTCTTATTTCTGCCAGCATGCTTCTCCCTGAGACTATAAATTTTGGTACTTGAGCCTAAGTACTCTATTGTTCTTTACCAGCTTCATGCGTATGACCCTGTAATATGCTTCTTCTGAACTTCCTCCCTTTCATGGTTTTCCCTCCTCAACATACAAACATAAATACACATGTACACGCACACACACACATACACAGAGCATTAGAGGCGCTCAGGACTATGTTTCCTAGAGGCTGTGTACTTGAAAGATCCTAATAAACACTTGAATCTACTAATCAGCTGTGAAGGGGATAGCAACTGTGTGCCCCAGTCATCTGACAGAGACACAGTCACAGCAGACTGACAAGTAGCCCTAGCATGAGAGACGGAGATCTAACCACTATGGCTGTGTCATCATTGCCAAGCATTGTCTCCTCCCAGGACTGCCTGTTCATGCGGTCAGCTGCTATGAACTTATTGCCATGACAACTTGATGTGCAACCCAGCGTCATGGCACTGATCTGGATGCACCAGAGAACAGTTCAAGAGGGATGCTGGGCTCGCTTTGAATGGATACTATTGCTTGCTCTTAAGACGCTTCTCTCTGCCTGACCCCAGGGTGGCAATAAAGAAAGCAATTATAAACTTCTGAGCAACACTTTTCCTGAGTGAAAAGAAAAAAAATTCTGGGTGCCCCCTGTAGAAATGTGAAAGTAGAAGAACGGGTCCCCAGAGACACCCAGGGCCTATAACAAAGAAGAATATGAGTGAGAGCTTCTATTCCACCTTCTTTTCTAGCTTTCTTTCCACCTTAACCTGTGTATAAACTAGAAAGACAGCTTCTGCTTCAGAAGTTATTGTGTAGGAAGTGGGAAGTAGAAGGTGACACTGAAAGCTTCAGGGGCAACTAAACAGAAATTATACTATTTTTAAACCTCTCAGACTTGAATATACAAAGAAAGCCTATTTTATCCACTGAAGATTAAAGCAATTATATTAAAACAAGACTCACCCCTCACCTCCATTCCAGTTCTCCAGCCACACACCTTTCCTGCAAAGCCACAGCTATCTGTATACTATAGAAACCACAAAACCAAAACAGCTGCCTGCCACCAAGAATAGTCAGGAAAGGGCACTGAGATGTAGGTCTCATGTTTTCTGAGTCTTCTTTGCTACAGAGGGTCAGAATAGTAAAGCTGGTGGAGTCTGGTGACAGAGAAAGACTGCAGTACTGGCTCTGCTAACCCTATGCTTCTGAAGCTCAGAAAGGTGAAAGTTTTTTCATAGATATTTTTGTGACGTTTACACAAAATAATACATGGAAAGAACTTATTAGTACTCTCTGGGAACATAGACACATCAGCAGAACTGCTCTGCTGGTCCAGATAACAGTAACTGTGAGCATTTATTGTGGGTTTTTCCTATGGTACCCACCGAGCTCTCACAGATACAGAGCCCCAGCCAGTTCTCTTAGAGAAAGAGAACCTACCCCCTTGGGAGTACAGATTCAAATTTCCCAAAGGAACACAGGAAGGACTTCCTCACACGTCCTAGGCACTGAAGAGCACGGATGCCAATGAGAGGCTCCGTGCCCCTGTTTCAGTAGACAGCCACAGCTTGTCAGGGAGCCTTTTCTAGTTCGATAAGATCAGATACAGTCCACTCCCGCAACACAGAAGCAAAGCACCGGAAGGACAGGTCACACCCTGCTCCTCAGCACCTACACAGAGTCTGGAGGTACCGTCAGCTCCTCAACCTCAAAACTTGCCTCTATCATATTTGCTCTCTTTAGCCGACTGAAACCCTACTACACTCCCTGGAGCAGCTAACAATCTGCTAACCTAAGAACCATAGGGCTTGTTAAACAACTACAGTTTCTAAAATACTTTCTGGACCACCAAAAGCTGTGATACCAATCATCTTCCATCATTTCTTATCTCCTCTTCAAAAGTTTCCATTTTCAGGATACTCATTAATAAAAACATAATATTAGTCTCATTTTATAGATGAAACTGAAGGCTCAGACAAATCAAATGATGGAGGTAATAAGTGCCAGTATTTGGACTCAGGTCATCTGGCTCCAATGTCTGTGCTCTTTCAACATAAAAGTAAAGGAAAGCATGGCATACTCAATCTAACATTTTTTCCCTAAAAGTCTGAACAAACTCTACATTTGTATACTATTGCCAACCCATCTTCTATAATTAAAAAGTTAATAAATTCCTACAACTTATACTAATTCCATATAGCAATCATAGAAAGGCAATTTATTGCCATCATTAGCCCTGTGGCCTTGGACAAGTCAATATACTTCTTAAATGTTTCTTCATCTGTAAAATGGGGATTATAAATGTCTAATTAATCAGGTTGTATTAGGAATTAAGGTGATATCATAGAATCTGTTTCACCTGCTAAAGAAGTAAACAAAAGCCATTCAACAATGGGATGGCGATCAACTGGGTCATGGGTTGAATGGAAGTGTTCTACACAACCACAGAGCCCTGGTGGATTTTGCCCTTTGGCTAAATGCAGAGTCAATCAGGGGAGAGGCCAGTTTTCAAATTTTACATTCATACGTACATACAAGCATCTACACACAGACCTGGTTGACTGAGGTTGCATTCTGTAGCTTTAGCCTTAAGATATCAAAAAAGGGAAACCCCACATTTTTCCTTGAGTAAACCTGAGTTTTATTTCCTAGCTGAATGAGAGGTTGAACTAAAAGGAAAAGGGGAGGGAGGGGGACAGGAAAGAAGGAGACCCCTAAATAAAACTCTGGGTGGTTTTTATCATGATTATCACAAAAAGTTCTATATCTAGCTACCCAGGCTCCTGAATTAAATGTCAAATACAATCCTACACTGGAAACGTGATGTGTGGCTGCTACGGGGGAGCCCTGACAGCTCCACTCCCTTCTTCACGCTGGCCATGCAATAAGCCCTTTAAGCTCTGGCAAAGAGTAAATTATCAAGGCTCCTGTCAGTGCAGAGAGGAGCTGGAGCGGGGGAGAAGGACATCACAATGTGTTAATTTTATTAAGCCATTTAAAGCTCAATCCCATTGATTTCCAAAAATGCTCCAGCCCACTAGGCAGCTCAGAGACCATGTCCACCTAGTTTTAAAATGCCTAGAGTTGATTTGTACGGTGATTCAATTAGGAGCTCTCGGGCTCCAATAGAAAGAGAACGGCCAAAGGGTAAAGCTGAAGGGAAACGGAAAGTAGGGAGGGAACCAGAATCTCAGTGGTGTTTGCTTTAAAGTGGGGCTGTATCTCCTAATGTGTCTCTTAAATGCCACACACGATTTCTTTTGTGGCTCTTAATTTCTTTATTTTTCTTTTAATTTGCCACCAGGCAGTTTTGCTAACTAGAGAGTTTGCTCCATAACAATAAACATAATTGCTTCTAGCCATTGATTTCTTGTTTCCATTGGGAATATACGGACACACAGCTGCACACTCCCCAAGGCAGATATATTTGCCTTGACTTGAATGGGCAATAGACACAGAACCAACAAGAGGCAAGGCGGCCATGCAAGGCCCCCAGAGTCAGCCAGCCACGCAGCAACACCCAGGGGTCTCAACTATGGAGATTTAACTCAATTTATTTGCATGTCATTATCACTCGAAGAGGCAGCAATGGCCCTTTAAAACCTGAAATCTGTAAGTGTCACTAATCCCGGGAAGCGTTAATTGATCAAAGTGCAGAATCCTGTTAGTTATGAACAGGTGGCTTATTTTTCTCCACCAGTATCAGAAGGTCTCCTAAACTCCTGGAGGGGATGAAGGGGGGAAACTACCCCCACGTACCCTTGCCCTTCTACTGGAAACAGTGGGGTGGGTCTCAGGACTAGGAGAAAGCTAGCAGCAGTCATCATTTACAGGATGTTGTCCTAAGCATTTTAAATGGATTATCTCATTTCATCTTCCTAACAACCCTATGAAGGATGTACTATTATCCTCTATTTTGCAGCTGAAAAAACAAATACACTGGGAAATGGAGAGGTTAAGCACAGGATCTGCTCAAGACTGCATAGTTATCAACTCTGGAGGGTATCTGTCCCAGTGAGCTTTTAATATCTGTAAAATACTGCCTCCCCCTGACAGTGGCTAACATTAGATTTCTGAACCTCATTCCTGTCTAGAAGAGGAGAGGAGAAAGAAAAAAAGACTATTCACTGCTGACAATTCAAGTGAAGGCCTGAAAAGAGTGATTCAGACAGTAATCTCTCTCTCAACAGCTTTACTGAGATATAATTCACATTACCATACAATTCGGTGGTTTTTAGAACATTCAGAGAGTTGTGCGATCATCACAGTCAATTTCAGAACATTTTTATCACCACAGACAGAAATTCCATGCCCATCAGCAGTCCCTGCCGCCCCCACTCCTCCATCTCCCTCAGCCCCAAGCAAAAAGTCTACTTTCTTTCTCTAAAAATCTGCCTATTCTAGACATTTCATATAAAAGGAATCATGCAATATCAGGTCTTTTGTGAATGACTTCTTTCACTCAGCTTAATGTTTCTGAGGATTATCCTTGTTGCGGCATGTGTCAGGACTTGACTTCTTTTCATTGCCAAATAGTATTCCACCGTGTGGATATACCACATTTTATTTACCCATGCATTGGTTGTGTTGTTTCCACATTCTGGATAGTATGAATAATGCTGCTATGAACACTGGTGTGCAGTTTTTGTGTGGATGTATGTTTTCATTTCTCTTGGGTATATACTCCAGAATGGAATTGCTGGATCACACGGCAACCCTTATGTTTAACCTTCTGAGTAACTGGCAGGTCATTTTCCAAAGTCACTATACCTTTTTACAACCCCCCCCAGAAATTTATGAGGGTTCCAATTTTTCCACATCCTTGTCAAATGGACAAAACTTCTCTTTAATGGGAAAACTACAGAGCTATAGTCCTAAAAGCTGTCGACCTTCTTGAGCTCTGCTGTAACTGCCTGGGTGACCCTGGGCAAGAACCTTTACTACCCTGGCACCTCAGTGTCCTCATCTATAAAGTGGAGGGCCTGGAGCAAATGGCTTCAGACTTCCCACTGTGCCCTACATTTATTCATTCTGTCACATGATGGGAGATACCCTGACCAGTGGGGAGGTAGATGCTGTGAAACAGACAGCTTGAAGCTGACTACACGATTGTGTATCTGACTTTGCATTAACTCAGTTTCCATTGTGCCTGAATAACCTTAGACTGTGACTATCATGCCTGCCTCAAAAAACAAATAAACAAACTCACAGAATCTGCTTATGCTATTAGGAAGAAAAGAGAAATGCCTTATTATGTAAAGGTTCCATTTGGCAATAACGGCAGACTGGCATTCAGGATTTTAGTTTCCTAAATTGGGGTTCAAAGATAGAAGTGGGTTCAAATGATAAAATGTATGTATTTATAAGAAATAATATTAGGTGAAAAAAGCAGGACATAAACTATGTGTGTGTGTGTATATACAGTTATATATAGTTTTATATATATAGTATATATATATACACACACATAGAGTAATAGTTATATAACTCTTGAACAACACTGGGGTTGGGGAGCCAGCCCTCTGACCCCTCTATGCAGTTGAAAGTCCTTGTATGATTAAGAGTCAGCCCTCCGTTATGGGATTCCTCCATACCCGCAGTTCTGGGTTCTGCATCCACAGATTCAACCAACTGCAGATCATGTAGTTTTGATACTATAGTATTTACTATTGAAAAAAAATCCTCACGTAAGTGGACCCATGCAGTTCAAACCATGTTGTTCAAAGGTCAATTACATATAGAATAATAGGACTCTTCTACCTGAAAGGCAAAGCACCATAATATTAATCAGCTTTTTTACTGGTGTGTTTCAAAGTATGGAGTACTGACCATGTGCACCAGGCTGCACACTAAAAAAGCAGAACTCAGAACTACCAAATTAGATGTTCTGAGTGAGGCTCAAGAATCCTCAATTTTAGAAAAAAGTACTGAAAGTTTACAAACTACTGCAGGTAGGAGAAGATTGGCTGATTTCTTCTTTCTAGATTATAGCTGTCTGTATTTTCTACATTTTTCTACGAAGAACATGTATTACTTTTGTAAGTGGGGGATGGGAAAAGGGGAAATTGTTTTGTTTTGATAAAGGCAGGGAGATGGTGGAGGAGGGCAAAGAGCTTGTTTCTCCTCTTTCTGCTGCCCAGGTGTCTACAGAGGATGAAAAGGGGTCACATTTGCTTCTGGGTGATTTCCATGCCTCAGAGCCTAGATTGGACCTGACAAAGCACTGGTATTTTTTCCATTTGGTGTCCTTCATACATAAGGGGAAACTACTGAAGCACTTGCCTTAGTTCTCCATTTGGCCAGGGCTAAATGCTCTGGGGCTGTCATGGATCCTTTGTCATCTCCCCATATTTTCTCCAGTCCTGGGACTCTAGGATTGTGGGAAGCTGTGGCTGCAGGATCCAGTAAGGGAGGTAAAAGAAGGGTGCGAGGGAAAAATAGTTAGTGAAGAGTCATACTGCTAGGGATGACAGGCTACATGTATAAATATCAACTTACCCATGGGTTCAACAACAGTGTGGGGGTGAATAACATGAAGGAAGATGAATCTGAAGTCCAGTCCTGTTCCCACCACTTACTAGCAAGCTATTTAATCCCTGTTAAGTCTTGGATTGTTTACCCATAAAACAGGGCAAATAATATTTCTTTTCATATGGTTGCTGTAATAGATAATGCATATCTATTACTAGGTACCACGCTAGTAGGGCTTGAGGATACAGAGATAAAATGAACACAATTCATGTCTTCCAAGATTACTTCTTTTTTATGTGAAGTGAAGAAATAGGTCAATAGGGACTTCCCTGGTGATCCAGTGGTAAAGAATCCTCCTTCCAATGCAGGGGACGTGGGTTTGATCCCTGGTTGGGGAACTAAGATCCCACATGCCACGGGGCAACTAAGCCCACGCGCCACAACTACTGAGCTCACGCGCCTCAACGAGAGAACCCACCTGCCACAAACTACAGAGCCCACGCACTCTGGAGCCCGCGCCACAACTAGAGAAGAGAAAAGCTGCACGCCACAATTAGAGAGAAGCCCGCACACTACAACGAGCGCCGCAACAAGCGCCGCAACGAAAGATCCCACATGCTGCAACGAAGACCCAATGCAGCCAAATAAATAAATAAATAAATAAATAAATGAAAAGAAATAGGTCAGTAATTCTAATAACTTTCCAACCAAAGAAACACTTTTGAATGAACCAACTTCATAACTGAGGCATCTCAATTCTCTGCTTTAGATGGATGAATAAATACTGCCCCAGTGAATACTTGCATCTTGAGGCAGGACAAGGACCAGCCCAAGGCCTGACTTGACCCAGGTGAATAACAGGACACTAACACCAAGAATTCAAGTTAGGTTTTGCTTATATCCATTACTATTTGTACATGCAAAACCTATCATTTTAACAATAGTCTGATTAGCACTGGAGTGAAGGACTGGGCTATGTTCCATGTCAATGATATCAGCTATTAAAAAGGTCTGTACGGTCCTCCTGCAATTATAAAATGCTCTGTAAATGTTAAATAAAAATAAAATAAGAAAACAATCCTCAGTTCTATTTAACTAATTTCATGTTGCTAGACAATTCTTTGGTTTCATACTTGAGTAAGAATACCTTTAGAGATCGGAGAAAATAAGGAAAAGAACCTGATTATATTTTAGACAGTCTTAGTATGATTAGATCCTATGTTTAATCCCACTCCAGTCACAGAGAATAATGTGAACCACTTGGCTCGAGTTTAAGATGATTTTTTGAGAATAACTTCTTAATAAATTAGTATGAATTTGAGATACACAAACATTGTTTTAACTGTTTGTTTCAAGTACACACCAGCTATAGGAAACAGTGAACGGTGCACCTTATATGGAAAGAAAAGCAATCAATATATCATAGAGAAAATGGCTATTATTAACTGCATAATGAGAGGTTAGTTAGATTGAGCTTAGCATGTTATCCTTTAGTTCAATACTTTCTGGGAGACTGAGCCGGGGGAAGGAAAGGAAGGAAATCAATGTGTTTTCTAAGTTTCAGTTTCCTCTGGGTAAACTATGAAAGATAATTGCATAGTCACTACAAAGGAAAGCTGTAAAGAACTCAGATGCTTTAAATTTCCTAAAAATCTAGTCCGGACATATACACACATACATACCCCTGACTGACTACATCTTTTAATTTCCCCAAAGTCTAGCATAAATATAAGAAATCTAGAGACTAAAATGCTGCTTTGTGCAACAGATGTTTCTGAAAAGTTTGGCTGCAAAAAAATGTTTGCAAACTGGGTCAAGTCAAACGCATTAGGATTATTTAATAGACCACTTCCAATTAAACAAAATAAAGATTGTTATTAAAAATAACTTCTCTCCACTGTATACAAGTTCTGGATCCCTGGAGGTCTGCCCCCTTTAAAACAGGGCTCACCACAGCAATATGCATGCACACCACTTCATCTGGACCTGTGCCTTATTTACCAACCATCTCTGGCTCTCATACCCGTCCTCGGGCTCACCCCTAGTAGCTGGGATTTGATGTCTCCTGCTGTTCCTCTGGTTTTAGAACTCAGCCCACTCCTGGACCATGGCGACGGCCTTGATCATCCTCCTAATCCCTGACCAGGACTCCTTTCCCTTTTTTTGGCTTTGTTACTTCTCTGTTGGACATAACTGTTTAAAGGAACCCTGTCCTCTCAGGGAGCCTGAGCTGATGACTCAGTTTACCTCCCTTTCCTCTCTTACTCCTTTGCTCCCTCAGCTCAATTTATTTGTTTTCTAAGCCTGGAATTTTATGTATTTCATTTTTTTCAAGGTTGAAATCATTTGGACTTACATTTACAAGGGCTCTTCTGGCTATTTGCTGAAAGAACGAAGAAAACCAAAACACAAGATGGCAGGAAAATAACCAAGGTCCAGCAGTTTCTAGTCCCCCCAGACACACTGAATCAGAAACTCTGGGGGTGGGTCCAGCAGTCTGTATTTTAATAAGTCCTCCAGGCAATTTTCATGAACACTAAAGTTTAAGAACCACTGCTCTGAAGAAAAGATGTCTGACAAATATTTTGGACAAAATGAGGCACCTCATTAAGAAGTCTATATTACTGACATAGAAGAATGTTTAAGATATTCTGTGTAATAAAACCATAGCTATGGTATAATTTTTGTAAAATATCTTAGAAGTGTATTTCCACATGAAAAAATGTCTAGAAGGTTACACACCAAGCTGTTAATAGTGGTTAATTTAAGGGAAATCCATTTTACTTTTCCTTTATGGATAGCTGTATTTTTAATCTATAAGCATATATTATTTTATAATTTAAAAAAAGGTTAATCTAGGCATCTTCCACTCCTCTCTGGCAAAAACTGAGAGGTAAAAATTAACTCAGTCCCCAGTAGACCTCAGTGTCTGGACTAATCAAGCTTTGTGAGGCTGTGGGGAATTCTAGAGGAAGTGAGGCAGATAGAGTGTTCAGTGCTCCATGACTCAGTCAGTGCTTCTGTGTAAAGCTGCTGTGCCAGAAAATGACAGGTCGTAGCGCCTAGGAGAGTCTGCTCTTCTTAAATAAGCCAACTTAAAAAAGGGGTGGTGGGGTTCGGAGGGAAAACAGAACAGACTAAAAACTTAATGAGTTCTTCTGGAAGACACCCATTTGTTTCTGGGAAAATTTTCTTTGTTGCAGAAATTATGTATTTAAGTGTCCCATTTTTCATCTCCTATTTGTGATCTAACAGTCATCCTGCAATTATGATGGTCCTTCTTCAAGCTGGCTCCAGGTAAAAATGGCGTACACATATGTTAGGCTAGAAAGGGGCTTGAAAATAAAATAGATTGGTGGGAAATTATCCAGGGCGAGACAAAGAGAAGATGAAAGAAAGGTGAGTGTGTATAAACATATCCAAGATCAAGTGAGGTCCTAACAAATATCCTTTAGCTTATGATGCATCATAGGAAAATCCTGAGGCTTCCACAGGTTGCTCTCGTGGGGATTACTGAATTCTTCCAGCTCTGGCAAGTTTCCCATCAGAAGCACTATATGCATTCATAAAGGTTCCCAAAGCACTTTACCTGTATTATCATCATGCACAGAAGCCACTCAGTGTAATCTGTACACATTCTCTTGCTCTTCACTGTCTATAAGCATGTGGGTGTGGCAGAAAGAGGAAATACAGTTGTCTCCTTCAGGATAGCTGTTGTCCCACAAACCAGAGAAATTCGGTAAAAAAAGCCTTCTGTTATCTTTAATAATTAATTGGTTCATCTTCACTAAAGGAAAACTACTTTCATATAAGTAGTTTTGGGGGAGGGCGGGTCTTTCTACTTTGAGCTAAGAAAATCGACAAAAGTTACCCCAATGTGTTCTTATCAATAAAATGGGAAATAAAAGCTAATTTACAAGGTTATTGCAGTGATCACAAGTGTGGAAGAGGAGAGGGAGAATAACAAGTTAGTGCTTAATGGGTGCAGTTTCAGTTTGGGATGATGGAAAGAGTTCTGGAGATGGATGGTGGTGACGCTGCACAACAATGTGAATGTGCTTAAGGCCACTGAGCTGTACAATTAGAAGTGGTTCAAATGGGACATTTCATTATGTATATTTTAACACGATTTTTTAAAAAGGTACGTAAGGCTCCTAGCACAGTGCCTGGCTCTTATTAGGTGCTCAAGAAATGTTAGTCTTATTCCCCTTATAAATTTTTTTAATTAAAAAAAAGACAGTATAAAAAGCCAAATAAAATCACGCTCCTTTCCCTATTTAATTGTGCAAGGCTTTGACTCTCAGGCGAAGCCAGCTGGCACCCGTACTGGGTAGTGCCACAGCAAACGTCTGGGTAGGAGAAGGGAGAAGGGACATTAGTCATAATCCCTCCGGCATGTTCAGTTCCCAGTCCACCCACAACCCTGGCATGGCGTCTCCCAGAATATCAATCCTACAGCCCCCAACATCTTGCAAAGAAAGCTGGGAAGTTTAAACCATTTCCCAGACCAGACTCCAGGTCATGAGGACAAAAGTATTCACAGTGGCAGCTGGCTCCCGTTAAGTGGGGGAGTGACAAGACGCTAGTACTGAACACCAACTGGATAGGCCTGACCTTGTTCCAGTCCCCAGCATTCAGCTGATGGTATCTCTGATGCCTTTGGTTGGATTTAATGGACACAGAGGCCAGCAGTCTCGAAGGCCCGGTAAAGGAAGATTAAAAATGCACTTGTCTGCAGTTCAGAGAAAACAATGAACGATTATGTGTTGTAAGTCATAAAATAGAGAAGGGGAAAAATAGATGACTTATCTTTAGGCATGTTAGAACACTGCTTTTGATGGGTAGGCTTAATTAGATCTTGATGCAACGTTCAGATAGATCGTCATTAACATCCCTCAAATTTAGCTCAAGGAGAATGAAATACTTGGGGTACCAATATCCAATTAATTCGAAAACAATACTTACTTTAGGGTCTGAGCTCTTGAACTTTAACCTTTCCACCAACTCTATCATAGCCGCCTTCAGTCCACCTGAATCTTTGCTCTAGAAGAAAGGAAAGTCAGGGGTCATTAGAAAGCATTTTGTTGCTCTCTCGAACACAAACAGCATTTCATGGGACAATGAAACGGAAGGCAATTTCTTCTTCTTACCAGCCAAGAGGACTAAACGACTAAGGAAAGATGTTTTGCCCCTCTTCCTCTTCTCTATGGACAAAGAGGGTCAGGACATAAATTGCCCAGTGACCTGAGAGAACAACTGGAATGAAAATTAAATGCAATTTGTATAGGCTGACTCACTGCTTCAGCTCAGGGCTCAACTGCACCAGTATTCACAGAGGGCTGAGGCTTTGCAAAAGAGATTTCTATCTGGGATGTCTATTTTATGACTGAGTGATTTTTATTTTAAACTTCTACATCACAAATACAGAAGTATGCAATATTAAATATTCTCACAAAAATAAAAACAAAGAAAATTCCCCAAGATTTAACCCTAATTGGAAATGGTATTTCAGTGTATTCAGTTGAATACAGGTTTTTGAGTCAGAAATATAAGGTTTCAAATTTGGGGTCGGCATTAACTAGTTGACTAACCTCAGGCAAATTATTGACTTTCTTGAAAACTTCTCCCTCTTCGATAAAATGGGGATTATAAAAAGGGTTATTTTGAAGCTTAACTGAAATGCTGTTTGTAAAGGCGTTAGCACAGTATGTGGCACATAGTAAGTGCTCAATAAATGTCACCTATTGTATTGTTGTTGTTATTACTGCATTATAATGATTTAGACTAGCAAAATCCAACAGAAATGTAATGTAAGCCACAAATGCAAGCCACATATATAATTTTAAGTTTTTGAGTAGTCACAAAAACAAAAGGAAATTAATTTGAATACATTTTACTTAACTCAGTATATCCAAAATATTATCACTGCAACATGTAATTTCAACATGAGGTATTTTATACATTTTTTTCATACCAGGTCTTTGAAATCTAGTGTGTATTTCACACTTACAGCCCAATTCAATCTGGACTTACCACATTTCAAGTGCACCAAAGCCATCTATGGCTAGTGACTACTGTACTGGTCAGCACAGATTTAAAGCACAGACTAAAGCCACACTGCCTGGATTCAAGTCCCAAATCTACCACTAGATTTGTGTGACCTTAGGCAAGTCACTTAGCCTCTCAGTGCCTCAATTTCTTTATAATATGAAGCTAATAATAGTACCCATTTCACAGGGTTGTAGAAAGACAAAATGAGCTCATATACATCAAGGTGCTTGGAACAGGGCCTGGCACATGCTAAAGACAACAGATGTATGAGACATATTTATTATTACTGTCTCCCTCACAATATTTTAAATCCCTTTAAGGTAAGAACTACATTTTTTATCTCTATCCGTGTTCAGCATCAAGAAGGTGTTCAAAAAAGTCTGCTGAACAAACGCATGAATGAATATGCAATCTTAAGATATGAATGCCCTTACAATAATACATGTGTGTAGCACAATGTAAAGTCACATGAATTAGTTTATTTTCTTATCTCAACTCCTTGGGGGATAGGAGAGGATCATCACCCTCATTTTATCAGTGTTGGAAAGGAGGTATGAGTAAGTAAAATGACTTGTCATTTTTATGGGTATGGGACAATAAATAAGTACAATATAAACAAGTACTACAAATATCTGTTCTTCAAAATTGGCCTCAGAATCAGTGATACTTTCCAAATTTGGGGGGAGAATTCCAATTCCTCCAAAACAGGACCTACTTAGTAAGACTCCATCATATAGATAAAAATAGACTAAAGCCTAAATTCTTTTTTCCCCTCTAACCTCCTTTCTCTCCCAAGTCTACACAGTAAAAGTCTGATGTAACCTAAGACCGATATCTGCTTTAGATGTGCTCTCCAAACACAGCTTAGCTGACATTCCCATCCTAACTGTGGTTCTAAATTTTAATAATTTGTATTTTTAGTTGTACTTTTAAAATGATGACGACTTTCCAAATCTCTTCACCAATCTAAATCTTTCATCTCAGACAGGTGGGAAAAGGAATCTGGAGGTCACACACCAGGGGAGTGCACGAGACCCAAAGTACCTAAAAAAGGGTTAAATTGCCAGACACAATCCTGCTTTTATGAGATGATCAGACAATAAAGACTGTCTGGTGATATCATTCCTCTAACCTGCTTCTCATTGGCTGCAACAAGCAGGTCACTTGTCCCTGGAAAACTCTCTTCCCCCACATCCCAGCTGCCAGCACCCATTTTAAGCTCTTCAGCAAGAGCCTTTGATATATTATGACTTTCCCCCTGGCTCTAGAGAACAGAAAGGAATGCACCAAACTGTGTCTTAAAACATTCAGAAGAGAAACAGGACGACGAAGGAATCCCTAAGAAGCAGACAGCCTGTTTGCAGGCAGATGTGCCTTGTGTGGAGAGATAAGGGAACCCTTAGCCTTCTTTCATAAAAACAGTGTGTCAGCAGCATCCTTCCTCCTTTTTACAAAGCATCTGCAGCTCTGCCTACCCAGGGGAGTGACAGAGGAGAGGCACAGAGACTCTTCCTTCAGGAAACTCACCCATACTACCTCCCCACCCCTCTCTGAGAATATTCTCAGAGATAATTGGGGTCTGTATTGAGCCAGCCTCTAAACGGGTGGTGAAAAAACCTTCCCCAATGGCTTTTTTAACCCCTCCCCCCCAAATAAGCAGTTGGTCAGAAGGGAGAGGGTCCTCTGGGCAGACCCTCCTCTGACAGCGGCAGGGCTGGGTAAGAGTACAAATGGACAACCCTGGCCCCAAAGCCACTTCCTTTCTTTTCTCACACCCCAGTCCCTTCCTGCACCTCAAGGAGCCTGTACACAGATGTTCAAGCTAATACACCCAAGCTCTGGGCACATCTCTCTCAAACAGTCGCCTTGGCCACACCTGGGACCTCCAAATGAGCATATCAGGGGCGGGGTCTAATGGTTTGGTCCATCTTTGGGAGGATGGGCTCAGAAAGAGCCTCTGCAGGCCCTGGATGCAGGGTCAGGACATTTCATCAGGAAATTCTTGGGTCCTGGATACTTGAAGAGTGGTCTAGAAGGGGGCAGGCATGGCCAGAGGAAAGACCCTCAAAAGCATAGGGCAGGGGCACAGGGTTGTCTAGGTCTAAGGTGGTATTTGAGTATGAGTGTCCCCAAACCATCGGGTAGTATCATGTTTTAGTTAATTATTTGTTTGCAGAGGGCAGTCATCAGTCAAAAGGTAACTGGAATAGATCATACTTTCAGACTTCCCTACTGTGGTAGAATGGAAGAGTTGCCTCTGAAACCTGTGTTCTAACTGAGAAGTTAGAAGAATTCTAACCTTGTAGACATCTGGTTCCATAAATGGCCAGATTATACTATGTCAGTCCTTGGGGCAAGCACTGTGAGTGGTGAAGACGTGAGATTCGCCTGATACTGCTCTTCCTCCCCTCCACTCCACACAATGCATTCCAAGAACACAGGAGTTCAATGTGAGCATATCTTGTTTATGTACCTCTCTCCTCCCCCAAGAAGAGTGTAGATTAAAACAAGACAAGTGCTATGTTGTGTAACACCCCTCAAAATCTGATCCATCTATGGAGATGGCGGATGCTTCATAAAAGCCAACTCCTAGGGATGAATCATAATAAAGCCAAAGAAAGGACAAAATGCCTACATTTGAAGGTATTCTTTATTCTCCAAAGCACTTTCATATGCTCTTTCACTGTTATTTTACAATAAACCTAAAAAGTAGTGCATTCTCACTTTACAGCTGAGAAAAATGGCTGGTGAAAATCAAATGAGAAACCCCCAAATCACAGAGCCCATACACTGTTTAACTAGCATTACACAGTAACACAATAACTAAAAGGTAGGGTATTCACACTGTACAATAGAGAAAAATGGTTCTGTGGAAGTCAAATGATGTCCCCCAAATCACAGAGCTAGTCAGTAGCAAAACCAGATCAAAAAGATCTAAATGAAAAAGATTTATAACATATACAAGAGAAGAGATTGGTATCAAGAATAATGCAAAAATACATAAGGGATTCCTATAAATAAGAAAAAGCCAAATAAGCACAAAAGAAATCCCAACAAAGGATATGAACATAACAGAAATGTGAAATGGCTAATACACATATGAAAAGATGTAAAAGATGCTCTAACTTACTTGTAATTATCATATCATTTCTTATCCATCACATTGAAAAAAAAGTTTTGATTTGATAATACCGAGTGACAAGAGACTTTGGGCAGGTCGGGGATTTTCATATGTTGCTGATATAATATAATAAAGCTACTTTGAAATCACATGCCTAGCAAGTCCATTTTTCACTTTCTCCCCTTGAGAAGCACTAACATGGGTCAGGGAGGTATGAAGAAAAACATTTATTGCAGCACTGCTTGTAATACTAAAAAACTGGAAACATCCTAAACATCCATCAATAGTGGGTGGCCAAATAAACTATGGAATTAACAAATGGGATCTGATATAGCAAATAAAAAGAATGAGACACAATGTTGAATTTTTTAAAAGTTGCAAAACAATGCATACTATATCATTTATTAAAAAAACATAAAACTATTCATTTTTATGGGTGATACGTATGTATGTAAAAGACTAGAAAGCAATGACTGAGGGACTAGTAGTGGGAATAGTAGTAGGAAGAGTCTTAGACTTACTTAAATTTATTCCTATTATCTAATTAAGATTTAATATACAAAAAGGGAGGGAGGAAGAGAGGACAGATCTAGGGCTCCTGCTTCGAGTGTCTCTCTCCATGAGTTTGCCTAAGTATAAATACTGGGGCACTGTTCCCTTTGCATGCAAACATGAACCAAAGGTATAAGAAAGGGTTCTCTACCTAGTATTCATGCATCAATTTCTGGGAGTTTGAAATCCCCAAAACTGTACACAAAATTTGGAATGTACACGCCCTTTTCTATGAAAAGGGACTTGAGCATTTCTCAAAGCCCCCCAAAAGTTTAACTTTCCTAGTGTAAAGGGCACTGCATAAAGAGAAAGGAGACTCAGGCTCCATTCCTACTAACTGCTATATGAGCTTGGAAAAGTCATTTCACATCTCTGAGTTTGTTTCTCAATCTGTAAATGAGGAAAATGGGCCAAATCAGAACCTACAGATTTGCAGGCTGCAGCCTACACAACTTTTGTTTTGTTTTTAGAGTGTTGTCCCACACAGCATACTAGGAATTTTAAATTCATTGTCAACATTTAAAAACCAGGAGATACGACATAACAAAGATTCCCAGCTTCTTCTAAAAATCTGAAAGGTATGACTGTACTGGGCACTCTCTCCCACATAGCAGCAACTGGCTGAAGCTGAGGAGCAACTACCCACTTTAGGCAAGGCAAGCTCCCTCCAGTTTGCCATAGTTACCCTGGCTGGCTTCTCTCATTTACATTACCCTTCTGGTCCCTGTAGACACTTGAAGTTGCTACCCCTGAAAGAACTCCCTCTGAAAGTTTTCTGTCTCTAAGGGTCCTTGTATTTGAACACCAAGAAAGTTGGCATGTCTTTCTTCAAAGGGGTTCAGAATACCTCATAAACACACGTCCATCCATTCACTCCAAAACACAGAAATAATACAGCTCATTCTAATGCAAACATTCTTTGAAAATGGGCAAGAGGCAGAAACAAAGGTAGAATATGGTAGGTAAAAGGGACATCAGAATAAGAAGTATTTCTTGACAACCAGTCTCTGTACTTTCATGGGAGTCAGCCTAGTCTAATGCCAATAACCAGCTGGCATTAGAAAAGATGCCAGAAAAGAAAAGAAAAAGTCATGTGTCAGTAGAAATGTAAGTGTAAATCACTTAATATCCTAAACTGGTTCCTAAATATTGAATTCCATATTACAAAGAATCAGAAGATGCTGAGTTCAGAAAGAATACTGGCTGCCTATTTTGGTTTTTTCCTATCCCACTAGCCTTGTGTTGGTACCATGCTTAAAAAAAAAAAAAATCAATCCAACTTTCTATCATTTTCACAAAAAGGTTTTGTTTGGGAGAAACAGTGGAAAAGGATTGGGAGATAGAATATATAAGAAGTCCTCCTAAGGAATCCAATCAGAAAGCAAACCCCTGACAAAAGGAAATGAAACTGAATTTTAGTACGCCATGAAATTTTAGTTTCACCACGCCATGTCCAAAAATTCTTTACCATCTTCTTCACATGACTTGATTTTCCAACTCCAAATCCACTCCTATGTTAGGCAACCACCTTTATATAGCTGCTCAGATCCAAAATAATTTTTGGGTCTGAGCAAACCTATCACCAAGTCTTTTCAGACCTAACTCTAAAACACAGGCCAAGTCCAGCTACTCTTCACCATCTCCACTACTCCCTGTTTGGTCCTAATCCAAGGAGCGACACCACTCCCACTCGCCTACCCTACACTCCATTCTCCACACAGGCACCAGAGGGAAATTTTAAGAACGTGAATCAGATCACTCATTCTCCTGCTTAAACAGTCTATGGCTACGCAGAAGGAAATCCAAAATCTTTACCATGGTCTACTTGGCAGTCTGACCTCGTCTACTACCCTCTACCTGGAACCCTGACTCATTATCCTGCAGCCATCTTTGTTATCCTCAGTGAGCTTGTTCCATCTCAGAACTTCTACACTGGCTTATTTCCTCCATTCAGATCACTATGCCGCCAGATCTTCCCACCACTGGCTCTAACTATACCCAGTCCTTGTCAGATCCTTAAACAGCCTCTCTCTCATTGCCCATTCCAGTCACTCTCTTTCTCCTTCCCCTAGTTTGTTATTCATGGCATTTATCATTATTTAGAATGTTATTTACTGTTTAACTTGCTTGTGTCTGTTTTGCTCTTAAAACAAAAGCTCCATGAGATCAGGTACTTAGAATTGTTCACTGTTAAATTCCCTACAGCCCCAAATACTCCACCTGACTGAATGAATAGATCAAAGGAAAAAAACACCATGACACTAATTTCAAACAATATAGAAAAATATCTTAACGAAACTGTACCTCAAAGAATTGCGGTAAAAATTAAATGACATAATATGTAGGAAGTTTATAGCACAGAACCTGGTACATACTAAGTTCTCAATAAATTTTAGTTATCATTGTTGTTATTGTTATTATTAAGTGATTAACAGTCTATTGAGTGACTGACTACTAAGTATCAAGTACTGAGCTAGAGAAGTGCTGAATGGAAAAAAATGAACAAAACAATCTGATACTAATCAAAATACTCTGTAAAATATCTAGGAAGAAAAATCCAGATGGAAGGGAAAGAACAGTTTTAATAGTCTGACTATTCAGAAAGTATTTATCTACTAAATACCTTCATAGAGATAATAAACATCAGGAGATTGTGTCAGTATAACTTAGAAAGGTTAAATGTAAGTGGGAATAATTAAGAGTAGAGGCTAAATGGGATGGTGGAATGAAAATGTACTTTGGGGTTAGACCTGGATTCAAATCCTTATCCTTTCACTTACAAACTAGGTGAACTTCCACAAAGCTCAACCTCTTTGAGTATCAGTTATCACATCTGTAAAATGAGAATCAGAATACACAGGTTATTGTGGGAGTTATATTGAGATCAACTGAAATAATGAGGTGAAAAGCACCTGACCTAAAGCCACTTAATTAATAATTATTATTCTTCTAATCTCGGGAAAGAGCCTCAAAATTCAACAGCAGGGACTTCCCTGGTGGCGCAGTGGTTAAGAATCCGCCTGCCAATGCAGGGGACATGGGCTCGAGCCCTGGTCCGGGAAGATCCCACATGCCACGGAGCAACTAAGCCCGTGCACCACAACTACTGAGCCTGCGATCTAGAGCCCACGAGCCACAACTACTGAAGCCCGCACACCTAGAGCCCGTGCTCTGCAACAAGAGAAGCCACCGCAATGAGAAGCCAGAGCACTGCAACAAAGACTAGCCCCTGCTCACCACAAATAAAGCCCACGCACAGCAACAAAGACCCAATGCAGCTAAAAATAAACAAATAAAATAAATTTTAAAAAAAATTCAACAGCAGATAAGTGTTTCTAGACTCTCTTAGTTTTATAACCTCAGGTAAAGGCTAGCATTTCCATTCTTCACACACATGAAGTCAGAGTCTTTCACTCAACACAGGTTATACCCTGCCAGGGTTCAGAGACCCAAAGAACAGAGTGGAGAACAGTAGGGGTGCCTCTAACCTCTTTCCCCCGCGACTGCCTACTGGAAAGGAAATGGAGGCTATTTTCTAACTAGAAAGTAAAGGGTGTACTGCCCCTGCCTCCTCTCCACTTCTATAAAAATTTCCTACAGTTCAGAATGTAAAACAGAATTTAAAGAGGACAACCAGCAAGACTTGTGAACCTAAAATTAGACACACCAGCTGTGTTTTGGTTAGCTAGTGCACGTGGTACCAGCAGGACACTGAAATATACAGGAGCCTCTTCTCTGAAGACAAGTTTTTCACCAGCCTATCTACCCACCAGCACAGAGCAGGCAGAAGGAACAGAAGGAGAGGGGGCTGAACAGTGTTCACCGAAAGAAACTTGGTGTCTGAACTTCTACTTCTGCCAGACTACCTGGTCTGGAATTGAACGCAGAATAGAACCTTAGTTGGCTCTGTAAGGATAATAAGAGTAAGAGTCACTAATTGTTGAGGGATTATTATATTCTAGGCACTGTACTAAGCTCTTTACATGTATCATCTTGTTTGTTCTTCACTACAACCCAAAAAGGAGAAATAATTATTATGCCCATGTTACAGATGAGGAAACCAAGATTCAGAGAGACTGAGTGAATTCTCCAACATGACACAGGTAATAAGTAGCAGAGCCAGGATTCAAACCCATAGACTGCAAAGCCAATTAAGGCAAGACTGCTTGGTCTTTCATATTCATTCTCCCATTTTTCCTTAGTAAGAGACTCCAGTTTTAGCTGGACACACCATGGCCTGAAGAAAAGACTGTTTCCCATCCTCCCTTGCAACTAGATAAGGCCATGGGACTGAACTCTGGCCAATGAAACGTAAGCAGCAATGCGTGCAACTTCTGGAGGGTTCTCTTAAAATAAAGGGGTGTTCCCATCTTCACTTTCCCATGCCTGCTATCCTGGAACTCAGATGTACTGGCTGGACCTCCGGGAGTCATCTTGGTCCATGACAAGGACCATACCCTAAGGATGGCAGAGCAGAGGCAGAAAGAGCCTAGATTCCTAATAACTGCATGGTCCCTCTGTACCAGCTTTGGACTGCCTACATCCTTCTATACAAGAGAAAATAAAACATCCACCTTGTCTGAGCTGCTGTTATTTTCGATTTTTCCAAATTATTTCATTATTTCAGATGCAGTTGAACTTAATGTAAATACTGATATAGTAAATCACTATGCAACACTCTCTCTTTCAGTTCTTCATTGATGCCCTGTGACTATTTGAGATTATTATACTTCATATCATACATTTACCAAATATTTCATGTACATCTACTCTCCAACAGGCACTGTGCTAGGTGCTGGGAACACAAAGATGTATAACATACACTCCTAACCGTAGAAGAAGAGTTTATGACCCACGCAAGACAGAGACATGGTGGGAAGAAATAATATTGATGTAGTATATTGTATTTAATGCTATAATAGTACAGGCTGTTGCTATGGGAACACAGAGGACAGCAGCCTAACACTCTAGTCATATCTACCTAGTAAAATCCTATCCATCTTTGAAGGCCCACCTCAAATACCACTTCCTCTAAGAAATCTTTCCTGATTCCATGCCTCCAGCTGAAAATAACTTCTCTTTTCTCTGAGTCCCCATGACATACTATTTGTACCTCTCTTCTAGTATTTATACGCAAATAAGCATGTGAAAAGACTATAAGCTTCCTGATGTCAGGCATCTTTATCAATATCCGTCATGCAGCACACCTTAAGTGCTCAAAAATTATTCACATAAATAAAATTAACTTAAAAACACCAGTTTTTGACAATAAAGCTAACTATATGTTATAGTTTGGATATAGTATAATGCTTTCTCTAATATCCTATTGAAGTTAAAAGCAGATTGCTCTGCTACCCGATCAAAAACTAGCTAAATACATTTGAAGTGAGTTTAATTTAAAATTAAATGTTCAACAAGAATAATTTAGCACACCACAATGTACATGTCATTGCCTATATGGTTACTTGCCATAAATTATAGACTGAGCACTTAGCATATCTGGAAGATTTTGCTTGGTTGGTTTCATTTTTTTTCTTTCTTGATTCATTTTTGACATCCGAAAAGGGTATCACTATTGATTTTTTTATCCCCCAATGTCATGTTGGCTTGATCCCTATCATAGTCACACACACACCCGCAAACAAGATTCTCATCTCTACCCTACATATCAGCACTGAAGTTTTTGTTTTACCCCTTCTTTGTCTGTACTCTGTCTTCTCTTCTGAGAGGTCCGTTAGTATCTGTGCTCCTTCCTGCCACACAACAAATTTAGTCCCTGGCTCTGGATACTAAAACCCACAACAGGAACAGGAGCATGAAACTGAGCTAGTTACCCCAGACTGAACTGTAACTTCAAGCAGAAGACACACTGAGCACTGACACCGACACATCTCTGGCTTCTCAGTTTGGGTCCGATGCAAGGGAAGAGAAAAGGTGGGTGTTATCAGTGGACAGCAGGGCAACCTCCAAGTTGTGGGCTGTGGTCAAGAAAAGGGGGTGCCACAGGCACACGGTCCTTTATCCCCAGAGGGGCTTACGAATAATACACCTACTGCATCAGCAACCTTACCCTGAAAAGCAGTCATCTAATAGTACAGTATGCCTATTAACCTATTAATCTATTCTGATTGAAAGGTCGGGGAAGAGAAAAAAGAGGGCACTGCATTCTTGGGAGAGAGAGCAGGGAAAGTTTGGACCTTTTCTCTCAACAATCCTCTTGATAGTGTGTACCCTTAATTCTGTGGTCTTCCTCCTAAAAGCAGTAACTCCAGTCTAACCGTAACATGAACAGAAGACAAATCCCAATAGAAAGACATTCTATAAAATACCTGATCATCCCCAAAGATTTTGATTTAAGGCTGGGGTGAGGCCAATCACAGGTATTTTCCAAAGAATCTCCCTCCACAGGTGATTCCAAAATGTGGCAACAAGGTGAGAAACACACTGTTTACTTTGTTAACCTACTTCCCACTCCTCTTTCATTCCAATATACTCCATAGTGACCTTTCTGCTGTCCCTCCAACACCCCAAGTTCACCTCTACCTTAGAGCCTTTGCGTTCACCATTCTTTCCGCCTTAACCACTCTTCTCCCAGACTTTTTCTTAATTCTTAGACTATAAACTGTAATTTTAATAACGAAGATTGTGGGAAGAGTCCACGTCCCTAACAGAACACAATTAGATGACTCTTCCCCTCCACTTAACCCTGCAGAAGCCCTCCAGGCTCTCTTTAATGAAGTTCCATCACCATGAATGTTGAATCCCCTGAAAAACTGAGCTATTGTCAAAGAGATCCCCATAAGCTCATATTCCCTCCAGAGAGTAGTACTTTCACCTGTGTTAACAGCACATCACAACTGCTAGAATTACACTACTCCTCTCACTTCAAGAGCCATCTAATTCCTTTATGAAGAGTCCTATGAACCAAACCGATCATCTCTGCTATGAATCACTGGACTTTGTGCAAAAAGCACTGAGTGGTAACACAATAGGAGGTTTTCTCTAGATCTCTGCAAGATCTCATAATTCAGGTCTCTGCCTTAATGTCACATGCTCAGAGATGCCTTCCATGACTACCTGGTCAAAAAGTAACTCCCTCCTGCCCTCCTGCCACACCACTCACTCTTTCATTGCTATGACTTATTGTTTTCATAGTACACACTACCATCCAAAATTACTCTACCTTGTCTCTCTCCCCAGCTAAAGGGTAAACTCCATAAAAGCTAGGGCCCTGTCTGTCCTCTTCACTGCATACGTCCCAGACTTATTACAGGTAAAGAAAGTACATTTTGAAGAGTAGACTGAGATGGAGAATCCCAGAATGGCAGGCCTCACTTTAACTTTCCATCAACCATTTGTGGCAGCTTCAATCATTCCCTTTACCTTAGTCTTAGCTTTTGTCTTATTCTATACAAATAAATAAGACACAGACTGAACCACTGTGTAGACAGCGCTTCATGATTTTATTAGAAGGTACTGCAAATCCTTTCAGTCAAGAAGAATAAAAACATAAATAGGGACATTACAGCAGACATTCAACCTTCTGCCTCCCTGCCGGAGCTGCTTCTTATGAGCTGAGCACAGAGCCAGAGCCGCCGGCCATTACAAGACACAGCAGCGGCATACCCCCATCTCCAGCCCCTCCAGAGTCACAGCTGTCCCGAGCATATGCCTGTACCCTCCCGACCGTCCTGCCACTAGAGCCCCCTCGCTGGGGCGCCCCTGCAGTTGTTCCCACTGTCACTTAACCAAACGTTCTTCTTTCCAAATACCCATCTTAAAGACACACTCAAGGGCAAAGGGAGTGGCTTCAAAACTTTGGATCTGTCCATAACAAAGCCATGTTAAGAACTCCATAGATGCTTATAAGTACTTGCAGAACTCTGCCAGTCACTTCTCCCTTTGCCATTTTATAAGACTCTGCCTTTTCTTCAGGTGATCTTAGAGTGAACGAGACAAGTGTTTTTCAAACGACAGGACATGACCCATTAGGGTGCAATGAAATCAATTTATTGGGAGAATCCAGAAATTTTTTTGAACAGAACAGAATACAAACAGAACACATCATATGCAATAAGGTTAACAGTGCTCCGTTTGAGTTAAAGTATGTGTGTGTGTGTGTGTGTGTGTGTGTGTATGTAAACTAGACCACAATGTAAACTATATTTCCCCTACTGTAGGTTATGTTCAAAATAATTTTTTAAATTACTGGTCTAGAGTTCTGAATACATGTAATTGCACTTATATTGTTCAACAAAATGATTCATTAAATATAGCTATGAATGCAAATTCCCTTGACAACTTAAGAATTTTCATATGAAAATATTCATGAACCAGATCAGGCTCCTTTGTCAGACCCAATGACCCATTTTCAGAACCAGAAATTATGGTCACAATAAGAGAAACCTACATATCTGAGAAGAGAGTTTATGAACCAGATGTGAGGTCATAATATGGGCTGTGTAACTAACTATATTCCTATGATAAAGCTGGAGCACAGGCTCAATTCAAATCTGGACCCACAGGATCCTTTGGAGACCAAATGCTCTGGAGCCAAACTGGAAATACAGCACAAGAGGAAAGGTAGGACTTTAAAAGTCACTTCAGTGATTAGGGTTAAACTTATCCCTTCAAGGTGTTCACCTTAGTCCTTGAGGCATTAGCCTTCACGTTGCCTCTGCTCGGATCCCCTCTTGCTGTACAGTTACCCTAGTTTTCTGTCCATTCTGGCCCACTCTGAAGTTTGCTTTACTCTAGCCCTCGCCAACAATTTGGCCTTCTACCGCCAATATTAGCCACTCACAGCCCAGTTTGGCACTGAGATATCAAAACATATGTTGTTCAAATCCCTCTCAACTCTAAACTTGTGCATTTAACTAGACTCCTATTAATAATAATAAAAACAACAGCTAACATTTAAAGAGCACTTACAATGTGTTAAGCATTGTTAAAGTGCTATCACAAACTAAGTTATTTTATTCTCACAGAAACACTACTTGATTTCTTAACTTTATACCCATTTTAGTGATACAGAAACAAGGCCAAACTGTTAAATAACTTGTCCAAGGTCAAAAAGCAAGCGGCAGAGCTAGGATACTTCCTGTTCCTCTCTAATCCCACACTGTGTTTTATTTTTTCTTTATTAACAGTTATTACATGTTTATTTGAGCATTTGTTGTTCTCTATTTCCTTCCAACACAATGTATACTCCAGTAGAAGCAGGGACTTCTTCCATTTTGCTATATTCTCAATGCTTAGAAAGCACCTGCCCTTGGCCAATGCTCAATAAATACTTGGTGAATGAATGAATGAATGCAGTATAACAAAGATCCTCTTCTCTCACCATCATCGTGCCAAGCCACTTTTAATATTCCAAGAGACCTACTTTCTTGTCAATAAGTAAATGTACACTGCCCTCAAAATATATGAAACCAGAGGTGAAATGAAACTAATTAAAGCTACAACCAAGCTCTAACCAAGTTCAAATTTTTATTGAATAAAAACGATCAGCCCTTCATCCTAGCTGCCTAACAGAGCAAATGGTATGCCCTTTCTGAGGGGGAAAAATATGACTCTAGTGTCTATAGTTCTTTTAAACACAATGTCTGGTATAGAATGAAAAATTATGAGATGAGAATAATCATGAAAATGTGGCATATAATCAAGAATCAGATCCCAAAAGATAAAGAGAAACGGATCTTTAAAAAAAATAACCAAGCAGGCATTCTAAAGTTGAAAAACACAATATCATAAGTTAAGAATTTAATGACTGACACTCACTAGAGTATTTGCAGCTAAAATGAATACATAAATAGGCAGATCTATGGAGTGATTTCCAAGACATACTGCTAAGTGAAAAAAGCAAAACATAAAAGAGAATTTATATTGCCCCAAAACCCACAATTCCAGTTTCACCATGAGAAAAACATCAGACTAATCCAAACTGAGAGAGAGTCTACCAAATACCTGACTGGCACTCCTCAAAACTATCATGATCATCGAAAACAAGAAAATGTAATATGGCCAGAGGACCCTGGTACAGAAATCATTAGAGGAAAAACGGGTGAACGTCTAATAAGGTCTATAGTTTAGTAATACTGTTCCAATGTTAACATAAGCAGAGTACAGGAAACAGCTCTATTGATCTGAGTACATTTACCGATCACAAGAAACTGGGATGTGCATTTGATTATAGGCAGCAAGTGAGGTAGGCAGGGGGAAAGAAGATAAAAGAAAGCAAAGCCTACAGCACGCTCAGAGTGGGACATTTAAAGGAGACCCTTTCCATACAGACTTTTGATCCTCCTACCCCTGCCAAAGAGTAAAATCCTAGAGTAAAGACAAACTAAAGTTGCCGCTATCTCACCCTCCAAAGAGGAGTGTGGGGAGCTATGCCTTGGAGCCAAACAAAACGGGGCGGGTGGGGTGGGGGGATGGGGTGCAGGACAGGATGAAAGAAATTCTTTAAGAGGCTGTAAATTTGGGCAGGCACCTCCTGAAAATCTGTTCCAAGAAATCTCTCATGCAATTAATTTAGTTTAAGGGGGTCCTAAACAAGCTGTACACTTAGGCCTTATCAGAAGCAAACTCAAATCCTCTTTCGAAGACTACAGCTTCAGGCCAAGGCTTGGGAAATCCCCACAAATAATTTTTTAAAGGCAATGAAAAGCTACTCAAACATAACAAGCACAAAAGGAAAGAAAGAAACCTAAAGAACACCACAAAAACAATAGCTAGCAGAGAAAGATCTAGAAAGTCTTCAAATACTGGAATTATCAGTGACATTATAAATCAACATGCTTACTGTTCTTAAAGGAATAAAGAGGATAGCTACACCATGAAAAAAGATAACAAGAGGATATGATTCACAAATCTATACTAGTACATTTGAAAATTTAGACAAAATGTACAAACTTCTAGGAAAATGTAACTTATCAAAATTGACTTAAGGAAAAATACATAACCTGGACAGACCTATAACCACCAAATAAACTGAATCCACAGTCAATGAATTGGATACAAAACAAACATATCCAATGTTGGATACAAAACAACAAAATTAATTCTCTCTCTCTCTCTTTTCAGATCCAGATGGCTTCCATGGTCAGTTCTACCAATCACTCTAGGAAGAAATATTCCAATCTTATATAATACACTTCCAGAGCATTAAAAGAGAGAGAAAATACGTGAGAAGCAATACTTCCTGACTCATACTATGAAGCCAACATAACCTTGATAGCAAAATCTCATGAGGACGTTACAAGAAAGGAAATTTACAAGTTAATTTCTCCCATAAATATGAATGAAAAAATCCTACATAAATTATTAATAAACTAAATTCAAAAACATAAGGATACTTCATCACAACCAAGTTGAGTTTCTCCCAGAAATGCCAGGTTGTTTTAATTGTAAAATATACTAATAATGAAGGGATGGAAATAAGACCATATATATATGTACACACCTGTATTTGCAAAAACAAACACTTGAACGATAAGCAAAAAACTAATAAGAGTGGTTACCAAAGGTGAAAAAGAGTCTTTTGAAACATGTGAACATAATACTGATTTTTAAATTTAGTTTAATAAGTATATCAATTAATGTAATTCATCACGTTAATAAAAGAGTAAAATCACACGAACATGCAACAGATGCAGAAAAAGCATTTGATAAAATTCAATATCCATTCAATATTAAGAAAAACTCTTAACAAACTGGGAGTAGAAGGGAACTTTCTTAATCTAATGAAATATATCTGTGGGAAAAAAAAAACCACGAGCACACTTGTGAAATGTTATGAATTATCCCTCAATTAAGAACAAGACACAAATATTCACTATCCCTTCTATTCAACATTATACTGCAGGTCCTATCCAAAGCATTAAGGCAAGAAAAAACAAACAAACAAACAAACAGACATAAGGACTGAAAAGATACAAAAGCTTTCCCTCTTGCAAATAATATGATCATGTGTGTAGAATAAATTTACAGATTATTAGAATATGTAAGACAGTTTAATATGAAAATCAATATATGAAAGTTAATCATATTCCTATATACAATTAGAAAACAAAAATTAAAAACATTTTTTACAATACTATAAAGCTGTAAGTATCCAGGAATAAATTTCACAATGATGTACAAGATCTTTCAGAAAAAAAAAATTACAAAACTTTATTGTGAGGTAATACAAAAGACCTAAATAAATGGATCAGAAGACTTCACTTTGTAATGGTATTAATTCTCCATATATTGGTTTATAATTTCAATACAATACAAAAAGAAAAGTCCCGCAGGTTTGGTTTTTTTCTTAATACAGAACTTCATGGTATGATTCTAGGAAATGTAAAAGGCCAAGGCTGGCTGAGACACTCTTCTAGAAGAACAGAGTGGACAGACTTGCTCTACCAGATATTAAGACATGTTACAAACCTACAGTAACTGAGAAAACATGTAGCTCATACTGGAATATACTAACAGATCAACGGTATAAAATACAAGAGCCAAGAAACACATCATACACATATGGACACTTGATATATGACCGGTGACACAGCAGATCAGTACAGAAAGGATAGGCTTTTCAATAAATGCTGCTAGAGCAACTGGCTATCTGTACAGGGTAAAAAATGAAACTGAGCCCCTAACTCCACCACCCAAAAATCAATACTAAGTGGAACGAGGCACAAAAAGCACTAATAATAAAGAAAGTTATTGATAAATTCTACATTAAGATGAAGAACTTCTCCGTTCAAGGTACAATTTTTAAAAAAAGAAAAAGGAAAAACAGAGTAGAAGATATTTGTAACCCATATCAACCACAGTCAAAAATATAAATATAAAAACTCCTGTAAATCAATGAGAAAAAGACAACCCAAATGAAACATGAGCAAAAGACCTGAATGAGTACTTCACAAAGAAGAAATACAAAAGGTACTCAAAGTCATCAGCAACCAGGGGAATGCAAATTTAAACCACAAGAAGATACCATTACATATCCATATGACTGACAAAAACTAAAAATTCTGTAATAACAAGTGTTGGTGAAAATACTGAGCAAAAGGAACTCTCTTACACTTTTCACGGCAATGCAAATGGGTACAACCACTTTGGAAAATAGTTGGCAACATCTAATACTATTGAAGATATGCACAGTGTGTGACCCAACAATCACACTCCTAGGTTTATAATCCATTTAAATGTATGTAGATGTGCAGCAGGAGACATGAACAAGAATGTTTATAGCAACATTGTTCATAATAACTAGAAGTTCCAGAATCTGGAAATCAACTGTTCACCCTTGACAGAATAGGTAACTTGTGGCATATTTATAAAATGGAATTCTATACAACAATGAATATGGACAAACCACAGCCACTCACTGGAAGAATCTCACAAACACAATGTTGAAAAAATAAAGCAAAACCCAAAAGAACGCATGATAACAATACAATATCAATCGTGTCAAGTTCAAATAAGTTTAGAAATACATAAATATGTGGTAAAAGTATAAAGATAAGCAAGGATATTATCACCACAAAAGTCAGGATAATGGTTACCTATGGAGAAGGGAGATGGTTATAACTAGAAAATTATAAAAAGGGCATGCGGCTTCAATATTGCTCCTAATATTCTATTTCTTAATCTGGGTGGAGATTACATCAGTATTTGCTTTATAGTTATTTGTTAGACTGTGCATATGCTTTTATACACTTTGAGTGTGCATTTTACAATAAAAAAGGGAAAATCTTAATATAGGCGATTTTCATTACCAAAATATTTGTTATCCCAGTGCCAGTAACTGCAAGGTTGCTTCAGGAAACAAAAGATGTCATAATGACAACAATAACTAATGAACTGATCACTCAAAGTTTCCTGCCTGGTTAACTCCAGCTGTCTCTCTCACTGATTGTAAATATCCACAATACAAATAAAAAGCAGATCATTTGCAAATTCATTCATTCAACAAATATTTATTAATATTTGTAAGATTTCCATACAGTGTTCTGGGAGACCAGCAAGGTTCAAGATAAAGGCCCTGCCCTCCTGCAAAAGACAGAGAACCAGGGAACATCCACTCCCATCCCAATTTTGCCTCCACCTTCTCATCCTCCTTTCCAAACAACTACCAAACATGAAGAACCTAAAAGGAACTCAGGGGCACACATGAAATTATCATCAAAACCACAACCTTAGGGAGTCTTCTCACTATAGAGGAACCACCTGCTTGGATTCATCTGGCTAAACCATGGCTTACCAATGCCTTATCAAGAGCCTTAACCAGTCTCAACAATGACGATGCTGTGGGAATAGGCTTAAGTGGAGTCAAAATCCCAAGGAATGCTTTACCTGGGATACAGAGACCAGAGGCTTATAATTTTCCAGAAATTGTCAACTAGATTTTGCGTGTACATTTATTTTTCTAGGGTCAGAGTCCAGAACTTTCATCTTATTCTCAAAGAACTTCAATCAAAAAGGGTCAATAATCACTGCTCCCAACAAGTTGAACAGACCAGCTTTTTAGGGACATGGTGAAGTTAATGTGGCCACAGGGAGGCCACCTGAGTTGAAACCCAGGTGTCCTGACCTCCTGGCCTATGCTCTCAATGACCAATACTTACTCTTAGTTCTTCGAAGGCTTCGTCTAGGGTGGAGAGCTGGTGGCCCTGGTGTGCCCCAATGACTGGGCACAGGACGCAGATGAGCTGCTTATCTTCCTGGCAATAGGTACTCAGATCGAGCCCATGGTCCGGACACTTCCTCTTGGCCACTCTCTCCGCTTCCATTTCTATTTCTGGGTCAAATTCGCTTTCTGCCTCAGTTTCTCCCTCCGCCTCTGATTCTCCTTCCTCCTGGTTGTCTTCCTCTGCTTCGCTCTCTTGCTCATCCTCCATTTCTTCCTCACTGTCTTCCTCACTCTCTTCATCACTCTCGTCCTCGCTCTCCTCCTCCGTCTGACTCTCTTCTTCGGACTCACAGTCTTCCTCGGACTCGCTCTCTTCCCCCGCCTCGCTTTCTAGGGCCTTCTCGTTCTCTACCTGGGCCTCGACTTCTTCCTCTCCCGCCCCATCCCCCCGGGCTCCCGGGGTCCAGGCCTGGGCGGCTCCGTGGACGTACTCGGCCAGGTGGTGCCGGGGGAACTTCTGCCCGTGCGCCTCCGCGTGGCGGCGGCAGTAGCAGAAGCCGCATTCCCGGCACACTTCCTCGGCTCCCGGAGCCTCGTCCGGCTCGCACTCATCACACGTGCCGTCGTGCGGCAGCTCCTCGAAGGCCGCGCCCCCTCCGGAGGCCATGTGGGAGCTGTGCCGCGGCCCGGGTCTCCGGGCTTCAGAGCTCGCCGCCTGGCCTCGGCGCGGCCTCCTCGCGTCCTCCTCTCCACCCGGGGCCCGTCCCGCAGACCGGTCGCTCCGTGTCCCGCAGCCTCGGCGCCGCTGCCGCCTGTTCCCAGCAGCCCGCGCCCAGCCGAGGAGCACAGGACCTCCCCGCCGGCTCGGCAGCCTGGCGGCCGCTGCGCTTCCTCCGGCGTCCCGGGCACTTCCGGCGCAGCCGCCCAGCGCCCCCGTCGGCCCCTGCGCCGCGCCGCCCGCTCGGCCCCCCGCTGCCCCGGCGAGATCGCGGTGCCGCCGGCCCCCGCGCCGCCCCGGTTCCACTTTCCCTGTCCCCGTCAGGCGGCCTGCTTTCACTTCCTGAGTCATTTAAAGTGGCAATGGCCCTTTTCTGCGTTTCCCGCAGGGGTTCAGCATCCCTGGAAGGAGGGAGAGGATGGATGAAGTCTCTGATTCACTCCAGCTTACTCTGGAGGCGGGAATTGGGCCCTACTTCCTCCCTGGAGGTGCCAACCTGACTTTTCAAGGCCACTAGGCAGGTGTACAGGTGCATTTCAGCCTCCCTCCTTACAATTTGTTGCTGCCCGTCCCAGTCCCCTCTGCTGCCTGTTCTGCAAGATGCCAGGACGGAGTGTTGTTTACCAGAGTGAACCTGACCCCTTGGGATTTTCAGGGGAAGGGTTGTGTTTGTTCTCCCAGGCTCAGGGAATCAGAGTCAGGTTGAGCAAACAGATGTTTTCGATCTAAAGCGATTTTATGCTTTGCCTATTTTCAAAGTCTATTTGCATTCCTGCTCTCCTAGGAGCTCAGAACCTCTAGGATGGTAACCTCCGCCTTTTTTTGAGAGCTTGCTTTGGGTTTGGCTGAGATGCCAGCGGAGGTAGGTAGGGAGAGACAGTATTTGTGGAGTGAGAGTTCCAGTGTGTAGTCCTTATCTTTTATGTAATGAGGCCATCTAGATTCAGACCGGATTCCAAGAGAAAGGAAAGGGACTGTTATTTATTAACCAATACTGAAGTGCCAAGAATCGGGTTAGATCTTTTTGCGGCCCCCAAGTTTGGAAGAGCCACTGCCCAAGGACCCTCAAATCCTGGTACTACAACTTACTGGCTTTGCAACCATGAAGAAGCTAATTGATCGTTCTGTTTTCCACTTTATATATATAAAGTACATATATATGTAAAGTGGAAATAATGGTAATACATACCTCATGGGGCCATTTTGTGAATGAAATGTAAAGGTGCCTGCCTTGTAGATATTCACTACATTTTAACTATTATTATTAGCATGAATTATATTTAGTGCACATAATGACCCTTTGAAGGAGGTTTTAAACATTTTTAACACATTTTGGCTGGCTGCTGGTGTAAGCAACTCCTCACCTCTACCCCATATATATGTCTCACCGCTCATTGAAGAGCTTTCGATTTGTACTTGGGAGAGGAAATGGACATTTTGATCTAGTCCGGGGAGAGGTGGAGATGTGGTTGAGAAGAAGGAAGGGGGATGGAATGGTGTGTTTTTCACTGAGTCCCTTAGATACTTTTGATATAGGATTTCCAGATGATCTTCACAAAAATGCCAGGGGATGGAGTGGAGTAAAAATCATTTAAAATAATTTTTAATATAGCCACATATAATGTATGCTTAATTTCTGTGCAGCTTTTGTCAGAGATTTTATTTTGAAAAAATATTTTGTTTTATTAACCTCTGGACAACTCTATAGAATGTAGGGGGAAAGGTCCAAAGGTTTGTTTTGTTCCAGTTCTGTCCACATTTCTATTTTTCTCCAATTCATTTCTCCAGAAATTGTCTTTTTGTTGTCATTATTGTTGTTAGTGTTTGTTCTTAATTTTACCTAACAGAAAGTTAAAATATCATACTATGGAGTTCAGTATCTAACACTTTACAAACCTTCTTTGAGTCCTCTGTGGTGAGAGGGTCTTAGAGACAGAAGTTGATGGAACTATTAAAAAAGGGACTTCATGAAATTCTGGGGGTGGAGTATGGCAGACTCATGAGATGGACCTTCTGTGCCCCTCCGCACAAAAATCAGAATGGTCTGATTCCACAGGAATTGGAAACTTTGGGAGTATCTAGAGATAGAAACCTTATTATATTAATCCCTTATTGCATAGAAAAAATACCTCAAAATGTAGCAGCTTAAAACAATGAACTTTTATTATCTCACACATTCCTGAGCCAAGAATATGGGAGTGTCTTAGCTGGGTGGTCCAGCCCAGGGTCACTCAAGAGATTTCAGTGAAGCTGTTGGCTGGGGCTGTAGTCATTTGAAGACTTGACTAGAAATGTAAGATTTGCTTCTAAGATGGCTCCTTCACTTGGCTGTTCCAAAGAGGTCTCACCACTATCTACTGGGCTGCTTGAATATCCTCATGACATGGCAGTTGGATTTTCCCATAGCAAGTGATCCAAAAGAGGGCAAGGTGGAAGATACAATGTCTTATATGACCTAAGCTCAGAAGTCACACATCATCATTTCCAACATAGCCTATTAGTTACAGAGATGAGCCCTATTTTGTATGGGAGGGGACTGTTTGTGTAGGACATGAATACCAAGAGGTGGGGATCTTTAGGGCCATCTTTGAGGCTGGATACCATATTCTGCCCTTTGGCCCCCAATGATTTATATCTCTCTCAAATGCAACATACATTCACTTCCTCCCAAGATGCCCAAAACTCTCAACCCATGACATCATCAGCTCAAAGCCCAGAATCTTATCATCTAAATCAGGTCCAGGGGTGGGTGAAGCTCCTAGGTGTAGCGTCTTGTATGCAGCTCCTCAAATATAGTTCAACACTCATTCTTTTCATCTGAATGCCTCCCAACATACAACGGTGGGACAAGCTTAGGATAACTGGTACTGACACTCCTGTTCAAAAAGAAGAAAAGACAGGAGGCATAGAAGAGTCACGAGCCCATAGCAATCCTAAGATCCAGCTGGACACATGTTAGAAGTTCCCTGATTAGGGCTCAATCCTACATCTTTCTGGGAATGACTCTCCATGGCTTTTGACTTTACCCCATTGGGCTCTTGATTCCACCCTCTGAGTCATCCTTCCTTTTCTATGAAGAGATACCCATGTTTGCAGCTATGTAATTTGTCAGTCTGCTTCCTGTTAGTAGAATTTGGGGGTCCAAGGACTCCTTTTCATTTTGTACTGTCTCTGTCCCATTTAGTCCATGCTGGCAGTGTTTTGGCCAATACCATTCATTTAAAAATTTTGTGAGTCTCCTGTGAATCTAACTGGGGCACCACTCCATTGGACAAAAGTCATACCCACAAATCTCTTCAAGATAAGCTCTTCTCTACTCTGGAGAGTGATTCTGGTGAAACTGCTGAGGCACAACACTCAAAACCTTCTTTAAAGCCCTATTGTTTGTCTGAATGAGTCTCTGAATCACTGCTGTAGCTCTTTCTGAGATCTGAACAAAGGGTTTTACAGCCACACTCTCACCTTCATCATCTGATGATGTTTTCCTTGCAGCACCCTAGAGTTTATTTTTAACTGGAAGCCATTTCTTCATTTTAGCATTATTTGCCATCTAAAGAAGATGGGAATTTTCAAGTCTAGCAAGCTCTGGATCCTTTTTAAAAATTACTTCTGTATATTATCTCTTTCTTCTCACATTTTGCTATCATCAGGAAGAAGACGTCAGTCAGCACCTTCAACACTCTACCTGGAAATGTACTTAGCTAGAATACCCAATTAATTAGGCGAATTTTCTACTTTCCACATTACTGCAGGTGACAGTGTTGCTAAATTCCTGCCACTACATCACAAGGACCCTTTTTCTCCAGTTTCCAATAACTTTTTCCTCCTTTCCTGTTAAGCCTTTATCTACAGCTTTCTCAAAAGCCATCAGGATTCTAATAGGAGTTTCTTCAAGATTCTTCAGGCTTTCACTAACACTCTCCTCCAAGTCCTTCCAGCTTCTCCCACTGTCCAATTCCAAACCAGTCCAACATTTTAGGTTAGGTTTTTGTTATGGAAGCACCTCACTCTTTATAATAAAATATATATTAATTGCCTATTAATGCATAATGCATTACTCCAAAACTTTGAATCGTCTTGGGGGCTACCACACTTGGCATTGGCATTGTCTTCTTCTTGTGGTTATCAACAACTGTAAGACGTCTCTAAGATACTCAGCAGGCAGTGCTTGTGGAGAACAAGGCTGTTTGCATTTGAGACTGTTTTGTGAGTACCTGTGGGACTTTGAGAAATAAATGGTGTATTCCTAAAGTAAATAAGTATCTCCTGATTATGTGGGCAATAGCTGTTAACTTATTAGACGTTTGAACTCTATACACATGAGGAAGCCAAAGTTCAGAGAGGTGAAGAAACTTGTTAAATGTTACCCAGCCATAAGGTAGCTAAATTTAGATTCAAACTCAGATCTACCTGACTCCATCTTACCATATTACCGTACCAACCTTACCTATCTTTACCTTTCAGCTCTGAAATCAATTTCTATCTTTTTCACCTGTTCCAAAGAGACAAACCGTGCTTAGTAAGATTCGTAACATAGTACATTTAATTTCAGAAAAACCTCTAGAAGTTGAAAAGAGAACAGGGTGGAATTTCTAAGTACACTGCTTTAGGGAAGGTATTTTCACCCCTCAGCAGATCCCATTCTTACGTAATTAGACTGTCACTGTAGTGACTGATTTCATTCCCCTGCCCCAAGCTCCTGAGATCACCTAAATCTCATCTCATGCTGTTATCATATTAGCCAACATCTTATCCCATTAAAGTCAGTGCAGTGAAAATGATATCCCCTAGCCAATCCCAGCCCTGCCAAATAGAAAGAATGAAGTGTTTACTGCTGGGCCTCTTTCTGTTCCTCAGAAGCCTATTGGAGATGGACACCAAAATGCTTCCTTGGCCCAGCACCCTTCTGAACATGTTCATTTCACCCAGTTCTTATAAGTGGATGGTCCACCGCTTGTTAATATTATAATTCTTTAAACACCGCCACCCCTTAAAAAATAAGTATATGTAAAGATAATCCCATGTAAGCTCTGATCGAGATATTTTAATTAAATTCCTTTAGTATGTTACTGCTAAACAGTGTTAAATAATTTCTGTAACCACAACAAATAATAGAAATATCTCATTTTCATAACCACCATTTCCTTCACCCCAAGAATTCAAAAAATCCCATTGATACTTCTTTCAGTTTTCTTCAGATACTTTCTACAAAGTCCTTGCTAGTGGATGTCTCCATTTTAATGGTGTGGAAACTAACACCAAGAGAGTTATTTAAAAGAACATCCCGTCAGTTGTGAGTTAATCTCTGACTTCCTTCCTGGTCTTCAAGCAAGCTCCCAGATCCCTGAGTGATACTAATTCTTTTTGGCAGAATTATGTTTTTCAAACTTCTCTCTTTGGAAATGCTTTCTTAGGGGTGGTCTTGGCTTTAATCTGAGTGGGCTGCAGGGAACGAGGGCAGACACTTAATCATCTATAAGATCAGTACTCTTTGGGAGTGAGAAAAATCCCTAAATTTGCCTTCCATTATCCAGTTGGAAAAGCAGTCACCTGTGGACAGGAACTAATTAAAAACTTTGTATATCAGCAGTTAGTGCAGTGCCCTTGTAAATCAGGGATTATGAGGGAAAATCTCCCTGAGGCTTGCTCTCTCCATTTACTTACTTATTTTGGAACTCGGGTGTACATAGGCTAGTTAATCGTACTGCTCAGATCATAACCTCTCTTTAGACCCTGTAAGGCAGCTTTGTTATTTTATTTCATTTTGATTTAATTTTATTTTTCCTTTATCTCCAAATCCCACTCCCATTCCTCCAACTTCTTTCCACAGAATCTCTCTCTAATATGTTTGATAAATATCCTTGAATATAGTTTTTTTTAAGTATTCTATTGTTTTGTTTATGTGTTAAACTTTACATGTATGATGCTCAAAAATGTTTTCTGTTTCTTTCTTTTTTTACTGAGTGTTGTGATTGTTAAAATCTTGGATACTACTCCTTGACATTTGGTATCATCTGAATTTCTAATTTTTGTCGATCTAATGGGTATAAAGTGATAACTCATTGTGGTATTATATTTGCATTTCTTGGGTTACTAATAAAGATAAATAGCTCTTTATAAGCTTGTTACGTGATGTCAAAAGACAAAACTAAAACAATTTAGTAACAAGTGTGATGTCCTTTAGTCAAGGGAAAACAATCCATGAGCAGTAGACCACTCTTCCTGCGGGATTTTGGGCAAGAGTGAGTTTTATAGAGCATTAGAAGTGGCAATGCGGAAATGGCATGATTGGCTGGTGTTGCATATCTGACCTTATCGAGAAAGATCAAGGAGAAAGGAAATAACTATAGAGTTATAGAGTTGGCTTGGCATTTGGGATTGGCTGACTGGATATAGTCTGTTTCTGGTCAAGTGGAACATTTATAGGAACACAAAACTTAGGTTTGCTCATATGGCACCCCAGACAGGAGCAGCTCCATCTTGAGCCTAGAAATTTATTTCAACAGTGAAGAGCCCATTTTTAGCTTTTGCCTATTTTTGATTGCATTCTCTGCCATTTTCCTATTGTTTTGCTGTATTGTCTTGTACATTCCAGTTATTAACCCTAGTCAGTTTTAAAACCAATATCTTCTCCCAGTCTGTCACCTGTCCAAGAACATTGTATATAGTTGTGTCATTTTGAACAGAGGTCTTATGTTTTGATGTAGTCAGATCCATCCTTCTTAAGAAACACTGCTCCATGGAGGTTCCTTAAAAAACTACAAATAGAACTACCATACGACGCAGCAATCCCACTACTGGGCATATACCCTGAGAAAACCATAGTCCAAAAAGAGTCATGTACCAAAATGTTCATTGCAGCTCTATTTACAATAGCCAGGACATGGAAGCAACCTAAGTGTCCATCATCGGATGAATGGATAAAGAAGTTGTGGCACATATATACAATGGAATATTACTCAGCCATAAAAAGAAATGAAATGGAGGTATTTGTAGTGAGGTGGATGGAGTTAGAGTCTGTCATACAGAGTGAAGTAAGTCAGAAAGAGAAAAACAAATACAGTATGCTAACACATATATATGGAATCTAAGGAAAAAAAAAAAGACCATGAAGAACCTAGTGGCAAGACGGGAATAAAGACACAGACCTACTAGAGAATGGACTTGAGGATATGGGGAGGGGGAGGGGTGAGATGTGACAGGGTGAGCGAGTGTCATGCACATATATACACTACCAAATGTAAAATAGATAGCTAGTGGGAAGCAGCCACATAGCACAGGGAGATCAGCTCGGTGCTTTGTGACCACCTAGAGGGGTGGGATGGGGAGGGTGGGAGGGAGGGAGATGCAAGAGGGAAGAGATATGGGAACATATGTGTATGTATAACTGATTCACTTTGTTATAAAGCAGAAACTAACACACCATTGTAAAGCAATTATACTTCAATAAAGATGTTTAAAAAAAAAAAAGAAAAAAAAAAAAAAAAAAGAAACACTGCTCCACCCCAAGATCATAACACCTTAACTCCAACACCTTCTTCTTTTATCTTTACAGTTTTGCTTTTCACGTTAAACTCCATCTGGAGGTCACCTTTGTATACAGTTTGAGGTAGAGATCCAACTTTATTTTTTTCTTTAGGGTGAGACAGTTTTCTCAATATCCTGACTCAGTTATAATCCTACCCACGAATAGAGAAATTGATATTATGGGAGGTACCATAATAAAGTGACTAACAGCAGAGGGTGAGGGGCAGGTAACAGGTGACTTATTCCCTCTAAGTGTGCTCCCTAAAAGTGGTGCCTTTTCCATATACCCTGAGAAAACCATAATTCAAAAAGAGACATGTACCACAATGTTCATTGCAGCACTATTAACAACAGCCAGAACATGGAAACAACCTAAGTGTCCATCGACAGATGAATGGGTAAAGAAGATGTGGCACATATATACAATGGAATATTACTCAGCCATAAAAAGAAACGAAGTTGAGTTGTTTGTAGTGAGGTGGATGGTCCTAGAGTCTGTCATACAGAGTGAAGTAAGTCAGAAAGAGAAAAACAAATACTGTATGCTAACACATATATATGGAATCTAAAAAAAACAAAAATGTTTCTGATGAACCTAGGAGCATAAAAAAATCTACAAACGATAAATGCTGGAGAGGGTGTGGAGAAAAGGGAATCCTCTTGCACTGTTGGTGGGAACGTAAATTGATACAGTCACTATGGAGAACAGTATGGAGGTTCCTTAAAAAACTAAAAATAGGGCTTCCCTGGTGGTGCAGTGGTTGAGAATCCTCCTGCCAATGCAGGGGACACGGGTTTGAGCCCTGGTCTGGGAAGATCCCACATGCCGCGGAGCAACTGGACCCGTGAGCCACAACTACTGAGCCTGAGTGTCTGGAGCCTGTGCTCGGCAACAAGAGAGGCCACAATGGTGAGAGGCCCGCGCACCGCGATGAAGAGTGGCCCCCGCTTGCCTCAACTAGAGAAAGCCCTTGCACAGAAACGAAGACCCAACACAGCCAAAAATAAATAAATAAATAAATACATTTGAAATTACCTTTCTAAAAATAGAACTACCATACGACCCAGCAATCCCACTACTGGGCATATACCCTGAGAAAACCAAAATTCAAAAAAAGTCATGTACCAAAATGTTCATTGCAGCTCTATTTACAATAGCCAGGACATGGAAGCAACCTAAGTGTCCATCAACAGATGAATGGATAAAGAAGATGTGGCACATATATACAATGGAATATTACTCAGCCATAAAAAGAAACAAAATTGAGTTATTTGTAGTGAGGTGGATGGACCTAGAGTCTGTCATACAGAGTGAAGTAAGTCAGAAAGAGAAAAACAAATACCGTATGCTAACACATACATATGGAATCTAAGAAAAAAAAAAAAAAAGGTCATGAAGAACCTAGTGGCAAGACGGGAATAAAGACACAGACCTACTGGAGAATGGATTTGAGGATATGGGGAGGGGGAAGGGTAAACTGGGACAAAGTGAGAGAGTGGCATGGACATATATACACTACCAAACGTAAAATAGATAGCTAGTGGGAAGCAGCCGCATAGCACAGGGAGATCAGCTCGGTGCTTTGTGACCACCTAGAGGGGTGGGATAGGGAGGGTGGGAGGGAGATGCAAGAGGGAAGAGATATGGGAACATACGTATATGTATAACTGATTCACTTTGTTATAAAGCAGAAACTAACACAGCATTGTAAAGCAATTATACTCCAATAAAGAGGTTAAAAAAAAAAAAGCATGCAGGATGAGAGGGGTTGTTGTGACTATTTTCAAAGCAACCACTGCAATCCCTACATTGCATGCTGGCTCTGACAGTCCATATTGTAACCTGAAGCTCAGAGGCGATCCTTCTTCTCAGTTTGGTTTATGGACTCTCTGAATTCCCCAGTGAGCTCCTAGTGTGCTCCAGGATTTAAAACCTTCCCTGCTCTCAGTTTAGCCCTAATAGAAATCCAGCGTTTTTGCTACCTGATGTCTTCTCAGCCTCCTCCTGGTAACCAAATGCCCCAATTTCCCTCCAGGAACCTGGTGCAGACACAGCTGGTTACAACCCAGTTGCCACCCCCCATTTTTCCTTGTTAGTAGAGCCCTGACTTTTCTAGTTGTTTAGATGTTAGTGTCCTCAGTCCGGGGACATGAGCTTTCTTAGAGCTAAACATATGACCTAGTGCTGGCTGATGACACATCTAGGCAAGTCTCATGAGGGGGCTTCTAGAAAAGATTTTCTTCCTTGAACAAAAGAAAGAGACTCATAAGAAGAAAGCTCTGTCCCTGCCTTCCTACTTTAGGATCTTGTTGTGTGCAACCAGCTGTGGAAGCTACCTTGTGATCCTGAGGGTAAACCCAAAGGAACCAGACCCCTGACATTATTAAACTTCAGATTTCTCCAACCCAGAACTGCCCACCCTGGATTTCTTGTTATGTGAAATAAGAAGCCCCTATAAATAAGCGAGTCTGTTACCTAGAGTCAAAAGCGTCCCTCCCCCACTCCTCTGAGTCTATACGGTTCTAGTGATGCCTACTCCACCCCTGACTCCAGAAGGGAACACGTAACCCATAACTAAGCAATCAGCACACGCGTTCACCTGACCACAGTGGTTACTTCAAAGATGGGCCAGCGACTCTGGCACAGCCAATGAGGGGTAATGCAGTTTTCCCTGGGACTTTTGGAAAGAGGAATTCACTCTTTTCTCACTGGACTTAAATGCTGACAGGCTACAGCAGCTAGAGTTGCCATGGCTGTTTTGTTACCATCTCACTGACTTGAAGAGTCAACTCAGAGAGGCAGACTCAAGAGAAGAAAGGAAAACTGATCTTGGTAAAAATCATTTGAGTCCTGGATCCAGCCATGCCTGAAGCCCTAATTGTGCATTTTTCAGTTTATTTGACCCACCCTTTTTGGAATAAGCTGTCCTGATGGGACTTTTTCATTTGCAAGGAAAAACTCCTACCTGAGGAAGTATGGATAATCATTATGAAACCATCCACCAAGCTACCGCTTTGACTTGAGGGCACTCTCTGGAACTTTAGTCTTAAATCTCTGTTCTTCATCCAAGCTCATTCACTCCTAGAGGTATATTTTCTACCACCTGTAGTTATATTGTCTAGCCATTAAGAGTAAGGTCTTGGGACTGGGCCTGGCCCTGACTTCAAATCCAGCTCTGCTACTGATTAGATCTGTGACTTTGGGCAGGTCTTTCAAACTTCTGTGTTCTTTAGTTTTGGCATGTTTGTTTAAAATTAGAATTATAATGGTTCCTGCCTCCTAGGGTTATTGTGAGGATAAAAACAGAAAAATGCATGCAAATTGCTTAGTCAGCATAATGCCTGGCCCATAGGCACTTACAAATTTTTTTAAAATGAAAAACCTAACCTAGTAAGATAGGCAGAGTAATGACTCCATGAAGATGACCATGTCCCAAACCTCAGAACCTGTGAATACGTTGTTTCATGGCAAAGGGGAATTAAGGTCACAGATGGAACTAAGATTGCTAATCAGGTGTCCTTACAATAGAAAGATTAACCTGGATGATCCAGGTGGGTCCAATGTAATCACAGCGTTCTTAAAAATAGAAGAGGCAGGCAGAGGAGTTAGTCAAAGTGATGTGATGTAAGAAGGACTCAATCTGCTGTTTCTGGCTTTGAAGATGGAGGAACGGGCTCTGAGCCAAGGGATGTGGGCGGCCTCTGGAAGCTGGAAAAGGCAAGGAAGCAAGTCCTCCCCTGGAGCCTTCAGAAAGGAATGCAGCCCTGTTGACACCTTAACTTTAGCCGGTGAAACCTACTAAGCTTTTCCTCTACGTCTTCCTGTAGTTGCTACCATGGACTCAGCAATGAATGAGAAAGTCATGGCTCTACACTTAACGGAGCTTATGGGGTGCATATTCTGCGGCACCCAGGGTTTTACGAAATCCTATTTGGTAACAAGCATGGGATTTACCAATGAGATTTAGGAGATGTGAGTCAAGGCAGCTATGTGGAGCAGAGACCTATGAAGAAGGAAAGTAGCAGTGGAATATGGGTTGTTAATTGGAATAAAAGCTGAGATAGTAGATGTTTGGAAGTCCATTTAGGACGGAAGTCTTGGGGTTAGACAGGTCTGGCTCCTCTGTGAAGGGCGGGCTCAGGGAGAAGGGAGACATCAGTTTTGGCAGGAGGGCTGTGAGAAGGGGACAGGAGGCATGAAAGCCACGCCTTCTATGTGCCAAGCGCCAATGTCTTCAACCCTCACCACAACCTTCCAAGAGATGTTGTTAGGCCCCTTTCATAGAGGAGAAAATCAAGGCTCATAGAAATTAAGCATTACTTAAATTAAGAAATTTAATTAAGGTAAATTAAAGTATTAATTAGTTTAAGAAATTTCACCAATAAGTATATGGTGAAATGGAATTTTAAAAATTTAATTAATTTTTTTGCCAGCAAAGAACCACAAATCCTCCCTGTTGCTGTGCAGTGTTGACTTAGTTGTTTCAGTGTTCTTTGTACACTGTGCACCTCACATTATAAATTATTTGGTAGCCAGAACTGTCTGGGCTTACTTAACTCAGAACAGAGCACCAGGAAGCTTAATGCTTAAGACCATATTTCATCAAATCTTAGATGCCATCAACTGGAATATGCACCATCATTTCATAACTCATGGAGAAAGAAAACATGTTAGGAATTGTTAAGACTCCCCGATCGAGAGATGTCAAAATGTGGGAAAAAGGAAAAAAAAAATGTGGGAAAATGTGCATCTTGGGAGTCCATGAAGAGTGAAAAAAAATTTTTTATGATGATGTTGATGAAGTGCCAAATTCCAGTTTGCTAATCCACCCCCAGGTTTACTCATGATTTAGGTTTCTTATGTTTTAACTCAGATTGTTTTAAAATATTTTAAGTAAATTCCCTTTGGATAATTCTTTTGAAAGTTCTTCATTGTTCAAAATATGGTACTATTAAGAAATATCTCCACAAACATTTATAATGAACTATACAATTTTTTATGTGCTAGACATTGTGCTAAGTGCATTACGCGCACTACCCTTTTTGATTTCACATGATCATCTTATGAACAATTAAGTTTTTATTATTGCCATTTGCAGACAAGACAGTTGAGGCTCATAGAAGTTTAGTTCCTTGTCCAAGGGCACCCAACTAGCAAATGGCAGAGATAAGACTTGAGTCTCTGCCTGGGACTTCAGTGCTTGTGCCCTTAATGGCTGCTTTTCATACAAGCAAAAAGGGTGGGGCGGGGGGAAGCCTCTCTTTTCCTTTATAAAAAAATTCTGCAACCATAACCCTTTGCATCATATAATTAATGTCTGCTTTTTCTCAGTCTTTCTGAGCTGCTTACCCAGTTAGCTCTCCAATAAGTGCTTTTACCTCCCAGTACTCATTTGTTCTTGTTCTCTTACGAATCAGTCTCCAGAATTTTAATCATTCTTGGCTCACTTCTCTGACAACCTTACCAAAGACATGTGCTGGAATTGCAGTCAGAAAAGTGCTCTGAAAACTTAAAAAAAAAACCTTTTATAGTGTATCTGACCTACACAGGAAATTAGAAAACACCACATACTTAACTGGAAAAATACTTGAAATGAAAAGTGAGTTTTACCGTTATTTAGATTTTTATTAAAAAAATGTTTATCCTTTATCTAAGGCTCGGGGACACTGGAAATGAAGGAGCTGGAAGCTTGCTTTCTAGAACTTTAATGATCTTCTCTTATTATGTTATATTACCATTTCCTAAGCCTGTGGTCAAATACAATAGCTTTATTAAAGCTGTGATTCAGTTAGAAAGGGGAATGAATTTTTCTGCCACAGGAGCACTGGTGAGAGATGAGGGAAGATAGGGCCGTTGGGGGAAAGAAAACTTAACAAAGAAACTACACACCCCACAGAGTCTATTCTTCCCTCTAGGAGCCGAGCTTTCCTGAATCCACAGCACAACAGCCCCAGGGGTACTTATCTTCTAGTCCATTGGGAGAAGGAAAACAAAACAAAACAGAAAGGAGGCCTGGGGGTGCAGTTTGGACATGAGATAAGGCTGCTTGTGTTCTGTGTAAAGTTCTGACGAATGGGCATTGACAATGATTAACACATTTATCCAGCATTCACTATGGTCCAGGCACTGCACTATGCGCATGTCTTTGTCATACCATCTAATTCCCTCAACAACCCCATAAGGTGGATACTATTATCATTTGCACTTTACAGGGGAAGAAACAAAGTTAGGCAAAGAGAGTAACTTACCTAAGTTCACACTATAAAGGGTGGAGCCAGGATCTGAACAGATATTTTGACTCCAGAACCCAGACGTGCACTTGGCTGTGATGTGACACTACACTGCTAAACACCCACCTGCTTTTGCCAGCAGGCAGGCCATCCACCCTGGATGCTAGTTAGGCATGGGGGTCGGGGAGCCTCTAAGAGAATCGATAACCTCAATGCAGCCTGAGAAAAGAGGGATTTGGAAGAAAATGGTGATGGGGCCTCCTAACCAAAGCAGCACTGGCTCCCTTTGAAGGGAGAGAAATGGAGCAATTTCAAACAGTCGGGGAAGATTAGAGGTCAAGACTAAGCCACCGTAGCTAAGCAATGGAGAAATGCAAGGCCGTCATTGCCAAAGTGACAAAATAGAATATCAGGACACATTCAAAACAGCCTCCCATAATTATTATGGAAATCAACTTTTGCTATTTCTGAGACATTTTTGCCAGCTGCGTGAGGGACATATAACATCATGAACAATTACTGATAAATGAGAGGATGAGGAATTGAGACTTGGGCGATGACTGTATGACCTTGACCAAGTTACTTAACCTCTCTGAGCTCCAGTCCCCTCATTTGTAAAATGGAGATTTTTTTTAAACATCTTTATTGGCGTATAATTGCTTTACAGTGGTGGGTTAGTTTCTGCTGTGTAACAAAGTGAATCAGCTATACATATACATATATCCCCATATCTCCTCCCTCTTGCGTCTCCCTTCCACCCTCCCTATCCTACCCCTCTAGGTGGTCACAAAGCACCGAGCTGATCTCCCTGTGCTATAAAATAGAGATATTAATAGCATCTACCTCTTAGCGTTCTTGCAAGGATTAAAAGATGATAATGTAGGCAAAGCGCTTGGCACCAAGCACAGTGCACAGAAAGTGCCTGAAACATGTGAGCTCTCACTTCTGCTCTCCTGTCAGTTCCACCTGCTATAAAACTGGTTCCCATCTGTCTTGAGGGAGATACATCATTTACCCATGAAGAGGGGGTTTGAATACCAACAAATATGTACTGAGTGTCCTCCGTGTCCCAGGGAGAGTGCTGGATGCTAGAGATACAATAGTGCTCTCTTTGGGCCTGGTTTTTGCAAAAAACAAAAACAAAGCAAAACAGGAGGTATTTTCTTTTCTTTTCTTTCTGTGACCACGTCAAACGGCATGCGGGGATCTTAGTTCCCCGACCAGGGATCGAACCCGCGCCCAGGCAGTGGAAGCTTGGAGGCTAAACCGCTGGACTGCGAGGGAAGTCTCAGGGAGGTATTTTCTGATGCTCAAAATACATTAGGGCTCCTGCTACATACTCCCAATACACCCTATACTGGCCCTTTTTTACTTATTATTTGCAATCCTGACTCCATCTGTAAGCCTCCCTGAAGAAGGGAAAATTCATGCCTTAAGGAGGAATGTTAGTTGATTAGGGGGAGGGCACCGAGGAGGAGTAAGAGGCCCCCAGGAAAGGGGAAGAGCGGGGGTGAAGTCTCAGAGTCAGGGTAGAAGGAGGTGTGTCCGAGAGCTGACAGCCAGCATGGTCCGGTTTGGCTGGAACTCAGAGAGCATGGGATGACTGGTGTCAGGCGAGGTCAGAGCCAGAGGCAGGATTACAGCGGTTTCACAGTCCTGTTGTGGAAACAGTTCCTCAGGTGAGGTTCAGTAATTGGAAGCAGCCTCAGAGCACTGTTAAAAGTCTGGACATTAGGCCTCAGTGACAGAATCCTCCGAATGTATGTGTGTGTGTGTGTGTTTGTATAATTCTACCCAGTCAGGTTTCAGTCAGGGAAAACAAAGGCTGCTCAATATGTTCCAGGATTAAAGGGTTATAATACAGGAAATTAAAGTTCTACAAAACTGAGGTGAGGGGAGAGGGGATGGTGGAGCAAAGGTCAGAGAAGCAACTGATGAGATTCGGGACACACTGCCCCAAAATATTGGCACCTTGGCATATTGAAACTCTAAGCTTAAGGAAGTTGAGAAAACAGCAAAGCAGGAAGGGCATCTGACCTCCTGCACTCTTCTTCCTTGAAACAGATCCTAAAACTCCAGGTGGAAGGCACCTTCCCTGTCCCAGGAGTCGTATCGCCAGAGATGGGGACTTGGGGGGCCAAGAAATCTGTACAAACAAACCCTGATAAACTCACCCTTATCTTCCTAGTTAGTTCATCCCCATTTACCACCCTTCGCCCAAACCCCTCTGTCTTAGCAGTTCTTCACAAATGTATTGTTTCTTTGTCTAACAGATATAAAAACTTTCTGCTCTGGTCACTTCTTCAAGACCTCATTCTCTTGTGAAGGCTCCCTTGTACATGTAAAAATTCAGTACACTTTGTGTGCTTTTCTCCTGTGACTCTGTCTTTGTCAGTTTAATTTTCAGACCCAGCCAGGGACCTTAAGAGGGTTGAGGGAAACTTTTTCCTCCCCTACACAGTCTCTGACCATCTGGTCCCACTGCCCCAAAGCAGGAGCTTGTCAAAGGTCTGCCTGCAGATCTCAGTCTACCCACGACTGAGCTGGCAACTATCTCAGGGGCAAAAATGGCTTCTCCTCTCCTGCCTTCCAAATACCTGCTTAGGGGCTTCTCACTGGCCATCCTGAACCTGCAACCAGGCAGGGAAGGGGGCCGGGCTTCTCCTCTCTGAGGTACAGAGAGTGTAAGCAAAACATCTCACTGTACGAGAGATATACTGTGCTTGATCAAATCTAAGATTTATGTGCCACTGAAAAAGGAAAAATGCTGCTAATTATACGGACACAGTGTCTTCTTGTCATCGACAGTTTGGCAATCCCCATTTCAAAGAAAAATGTGTTTGTGTGTTTGGAGCAGAGAAGCGCCTCTTATAATTGATTTTTTTTTTAGTGATTCAAGAAAAAGTTAATAACCGCCGGCTGCTGTGAACTCTTATTTTCCAGAAGAATGTGCACCTTAGGGACACTGAGGCAGTGCTACAGCCCTCTCACCGTCAGGACTGAGAATGCTCACTGGGTGGCAGCAGAAAACTTGCCTCCTGCCCTGCACTGACCGCCTTCATCTGCCTCTCAGTCTTCCTCGAAGTGGTCGTGAGGAAACTGCAGACAGAGCCAAGAGAGCTAAGTGCCCTTGCTTGCTTCAAGGCCAACCTTAAGGGTGTTTTTAAAACTTTTTATTTTTTGTGAAATACATCACACAAACAAAAAAGTAGGCAAAACCACTATTTAGTCATGAAACGGAATGCTGCCAGCACCCCTCCTCGTATCCAGTGCCAATCAAGACTCTTTCCTTCCTCTCTAAAGACAGCCACTATCCTGACTATCCCCACAGACTAGTTTTATCTACTTTGAAGTTGTGTATAAATAGAATCACACAGTAGGTCCTCTTTGGGGTCTGACTCCTCTCCCCCAACGTCACTTGTGCGATTCATCCGTGTTGTGTCGTTATGGTCCATTCATCCTCATTGCTGTTTAGTATTCCATATTCTGGTATTTGGGCGTTATAATATAATGTTGAGCATTTGGGCAATTTCCATTTGGGGGCTATAGTGAATAGTGCTGCCATCAACATTGTGGTGGGAGTCTTTTGTGAAGCTGTGCATGCACTTCTCTTGGGTATTTACTAGGAGTGCGACTGAAGGTGGATCCGGCTTTAGTAGAGTTTGCCCAACTTGAAGCGTTGGGAGCAACTTAAGCTTCCTTGGTTCCATCCCTCAGAGATCACAACTTTTTCAGAGAAGCTTCCAGCCAAGGACTTGAACCTTGGAAACATTCTATGCAGAAGAAAGTGCCTTTCTTGAGAGCAGATGAGGAAAGGATGAAGCCGGCAAATTCTCTCCAGGCAGAAGAAAGAGTTTGGTGCTGGTGAATATACACGCGCACGGCTGCACCTGAAGAACTTTCTACGGGAAAGCTATCTTTTGGGAGGGTCAGTTCTTCCTTTGCCTGATTCAGCCCCTTGTTACCTGGGCAGATACAAAGTTACCAGCTTTAGGAACCTCTATATGCATCCTTGGATCTTGCATCCATGGCAACGCATGCTTTACATACCATTTTATTTCAAACAATGGGGAATTAAACACTTGATGTGAAGCAATCAGGTTTCAGGTTGGGGGTGGGGAGGGGGAAAGATTGTGTCTCCAAGTGGCAGCTTGTCAGACAGAATGCCTAAAGCAATGAGCTTAAGGCAAGGTGTGGATAGAGAGAGACTCCTTGCTTTGCGTCATACATAAAAACTCTCTCTCACTGCCCAGTTCCCTCAGCCTTCTCTGCCCTTGCACGCTGATTGCATCTCAGAATGTAAACTGTGTACACGCAAACACACAGACCCACACATAGACACACACACACACACACTCATGCACACCGTCAAACAGAAATTCTGGGATGAAGCAGAAAAGTTAGAAAAAAAAGGCACCTATCTTCAGAATGTAGGACCTTTTGGTGGCTTACTGGAGGGGCACTGTAGGGGGTGCTCACTAAATCTCTGGTTAATAAATAAATGAATGAAGGCAGCCAGGAGCTCTTCAGAAGAGGAAGGGTGACATTGGCAATCATGTTTCATTTTGTGCATTAGTTTCCCTATTATGACTCTTAATGACTTAATTCTGTGATTATCTTTATGCCCTAATAAAAGCGCTTTTAACAATTAGGGATTGTCGCTCTGAAGTTGTAGTTTAAATTAATTAGGCAGTGTGTTTAACAGCTTCCACTGTCTGTTAATGCCAACACACACGAGAGCAGCAGGTGGGGAGGTACGGTCCTGTTTACAGTGACAAGGCTGCCTGTCTCTTTGGTTTTCTTTCTTTTGACTTTTTGTTTTCTACCCCTGCCCCACCATCAACATCAAAAGAGAAAGGACGACAGCCTGGTGGAGCTGGCAGGACAATAAATCAACTTCAATGGTGAAAATCATGTTGAAATCACCAGCATGAGAGTTTCACGTATATGAGCTTTACTGGCTCAACAGACAGGAAGCCATCCTCTTCTCTCCCCAGCATTTGGATCAGGAACAGAAGGTCTCAACGCCTTGCCACTTGAAAGGGAATGTGGCATTTGGGGGCAGGTTTTCATTTTTCTAATAAACAGGCATCAACACACACGCACCCACAAATGTGTGAATGCCTAATATTTAGAAGCTCAAGTCTGGCAGGTGGAAATGAGCCCTTTTGACAAATCTCTATTTATCGTGTTATTTCACCATCAAAGGCTAAAATGCTAACTAGCTTTGTGAATAATTTGTGGATGGGAATGTGATCATTTTTCTAAGTCAGCTGGTGGGCTCAGTTCTTTGCACTCCCCACCTAAAAATAAATTCTCTGGCTGATTGTGAACATACCAATACTTACTGCAAGTGCAGCAAACTTATGAGGACCATTAAAGTGACAGGGCATTGGAAAATAGTGAAGTGAATGCTGATTTGCATTTATGTCATAAAATAACTTGTCGCCTTCAATTTATCACAGTAACTGGTACCAGAGGAGAATGTATGATGCTTATACTTGGTTCAAAGCCACCTTTCCTCACCTCCCAGTCCCTGCCTCTTCCTCTCCTGAAATAGTCATCGGGGCACTTCTGAAGATAAATGATCTTAGAACCTTTTCTATATCACTGGAATTTGGGAAATGAGATGCGTCATTGTAATCAAAGAAATTAAATCTCATGAATAATCCAATGCAGTATGTACTATTATTATCCCCATATCACAGATGAAGAAATTGAGGCACAAAGAAGCAAAATAATTTGCCCAAGGTCAAGGTCATATAAACAGGAAGTGGTAGAGCCAGGATTCGTGCCCTGGCAGTAGGACCCCAGAGTCCATGATCTTTTTTTTTTTTTTTTTTCCAAACACACACACTGTATTTTATTTTTACAAGAGATAAATAGACTGACACCAAGCATTGTACATGGATGACCACAACAAAAGCAACAATGATTGCAATTACCAAACATGAAACACACAGAGTCCATGATCTTAATCACTGTGCTATACTGTATGGTTCAGACTATAAGGTCCTTCCTAATATAAATACTTGGAGGGGGGCATAAATACCTTGGGAAAGCATACATCCGCAAGACCTTCAAAACCATAAGAAAAACATACTGAGAATGACACATCATAACCATTTCAAACCAAGAGAGAGACCTGGCCAGGCGTAAGTAAGTTATTCCAACTGGGTTTAGAAAAATAACCAGTGGTTTGTGGTTATTACCAATGCAGTTCAGGCATGACTCTCTTGATGACAGGGGAATGCTTTGAATCCTGTGAAACTATTTCTATAAGCCAACCACAGCAGCACATGACAGATAGTTGCATCTTTATTAGGGAAATTCTTCAGGTCTCTCTCCACTTAGCTGTTATCAGAGCATCTATATATTTCAGTTCTATGAATTATAAGTTAGACTTTTTTTACTGATGAATTCTAAAGTATTTCTCAGTTTGGGTCTCCCATGTTTCAGAGAGCAGGTAAGTTCAGCTTCATCTGACTGGCATATGATCACCCCGAAAGAGTGGGATTTTTTTTCAGGCATTTTGCGGTATGTAAATTGTGCTGCGTTTGGTGACAGGCAGATCAAGGTTTAAACCCTCCATCACTACAGTGGAACCTGGGCAACTGAGTTTTTACCCCTCTGAAATTCAGTTTCCTCCTCTGTCAAAAGAAGCTGATGATATTTTCCTGAAGAAGAAGTAAGGTAAGGCAAGTGTGCACGTTTAGCTAACATTTGTAGGACACTTTACAGATTATGGCAATGAATTCCAAGCTCTGTAGGTACTCTATCAATACATGCAGTGTGCTGAGTGTCTTTCTTTTTAAATATGTGGTAAAATAGACACAACATAAAATTTACCATTTTAAGTGTACAGTGCAGTGGCATTAAGTACATTTCCATTGTTGTGCAATAAATGTATACATGTTTTAATCTTTCCCAACTGAAACTCCTTTACCCATTAAACAAAAACTCCCCACTTCTCCATCCCTCCAGCCCCTGGCAACCATCATTCTACTTTCTGTCTCCATGAATTTGATTATTTTAAGTACCTCACAAAAGAGGAATCACAAAATATTTATATTTTGATGTCTGACTTCTTTTATAAACTTGGCATAATGTCTTCAAGGTTCGTTCACGTTGTAGCATGTATCAGAACTTCCTTGCTTTTTAAGACTAAATATTTTTCTGTGTTGTGTATATGTCACAGTTGCTTTATCCAGTTATCTGTCGATAGGTGTGCAAATATCTGAGTCCCTGCTTTCAGTTTTGGGGGGTATATACCCAGAAGTGAGATTGCTGGATCACATGATAATTTTATGCTTGATTTTTTGAGGCTCGGTATCTTTTGTATTTATTATCTGGAGCAGAAGAGGTGTTGAGATGTACCTTGGGGGATTCTCAGGTGTGCCTGCAGGACGGCTCCACCATCAGTCCCTAAATTAGTTCAAAGACCCACAAGGCAACTCCATAAAAGCAAGGGCCTGCTGCTCCGTCCTTTAGGCTCTCTGTTGCCTGCCTTTCCTCCTGTTACAGGTGACAGGTTGCCAGAGCAGGAAAAAGTAATCCCAAAGATATTAGTATGCAAACCAGAACAGGGAACAATATGGTTTAAAACTGTTTCTCTACTGTTTTGCTATGGATATGTGTCTGAATGTGACACATGGCTCACCTCCACCCCACCCCCTCCTCCCTCTGCTGGAAGAGCTAAGGCAGGCACACTGGGGCGTGTTAACCCTTCCCGAACCAGCATCAAGCACTTACTCAAAGCAGCCCACGTTTCAGCAGCCCTGCCTCCGAGCAGTAAGCTAGCTGAGAAGCTGCCAGTCACTTGATGACATCAATTGTTTCGTAACTGACAGACACTGCAAAGTCTCATTATCACCAATAATGGGAGCACCTCATCCATACCACACCTGTCACGGCAGTCAGGCTGGGTCTTAGATATACCCAGAAAAGCCAGCTCTAGAATCACACACAAGGAGAATCCTGCACTCTGGGGATGACCCTCCCCATCCAGCCCAGTGCCCATAGGTAAGTTCCAGGAGGAGATCAGAAGTCACCAGAAACCAAACTCATTATTCTTTTGATGTTGCTTTTAACCTGTTGCTGATCTTAGCAGAGAGACGAGGTTTTCAGAGGGAAAAGTGTTGACTCAGTGCAAATGGCAGGAGGTTAGGAGGGAGCACCTTTAGCCGTGAAATAGCAGTTGGTCTTTCAGCGGGCACCTGGCAGAGTCGCCTTCCTAAGTCACCCAGACAGGGCTTTCTAGGAAAATCACTTCTGGCTGCGTTGTCAGGGGGTTTGCTCAATAGAAGAAGTCACTGGAATGGTGTGACAAACAGGGGCTTTGGCAGCGGTGGACTGGGGTTTGCATCTGCACGAATCATGTCACGTGGAAAAAGTTACGGCACCTCTCCGTGCCTGTTTCCTCATCAATGAAATGAAGAAGATTTTTTAAAAATCTGCTTTGCTTTGGCCACACTAGTGATGTGGGCTTTGGTAGATCAACTTTAAATGAGCTTTAGTTTCCTTATCTGCAAAGTGGGTAGAATAACTCCTATCTCTGAAGGATTATTGTGAAGATGAGATAAAATGTAGGATAAGTAAATGGTCCATAGTAGGTCCTCATAACTGTCAGCTATTACTATTTCAAGCTACCTCCCATCCTTCTGATGGGAGATGGGGTGTAAATAATCAGACCGCACATACAGAAAATAAAATCTGGACTCAAAGAGAAAAAACTCTGTTGAGTTTGTCACTGCCGTTTCTGCTGGGATGTTGAGTCTGAGGCCGTGCTCTAGAAGGCAGAAGCCTTTCATCATCTGATTCTGTCTGTTAGCAGAGTGTCCTGGTTAAGTGAGGCATCTCTGGAGTAAATTATCAGGGATCAAGTCATGGCACATTAACTTCCAAGCCTTATGATTTTGAACAATTTCTTATTCTCTTTGTATTTCCGTTTCCTTATCTGTAAAATGGGCATGAGACTCGTACCTGCCTTAGAGGTCATGATTAGATTAAATGAATTGATACATGTGAAATGCTTAGAGTGGTACCCCACACAAGGTAAAGTGTTTAATAAACACTAGCCATTATTATTACCCAGAAGCTTTCCTATGCAGCTGCCATAGTTAGAGGTGGAACTGGCCCACATGACTTAGGAGAGCTGATAGTACATGTCTCTCCCCAACTCTGTTTTCAGTGACAGCACATTGGTAGCTTGAAATTGGCCATGGTGGGAGTATTGACACCATGGAAACTGGCAAACATTACAAATCAACCTCTCTCCCTCTCTCTACCCAAACCCAAATGTTAAACACTTACCAACACACTGCTGGGTACAGGGAAACCCACAATGCCACTAAGCCTGCCTTTCCACAGCTCCACAGCCAGGTCAGAACAAGGAGACCAGGCAGGTCGAAGGCCACACTATGCAATCAACCTGATGGGGAGAGGCAGATACCTTTCTTCACCTGACCCTGCAGTCTTCACTCTTATCTAGCTCTGTGACAATGCTTCAGGTGAGATATCTGTTGTCAGAGAATCTTTCCAGACATTATTTCTACTCCCCCTACTTTTTGAATATTCTTAGGATCTTTAATTGTAAGCAACAGAAACAAACTCTGGTAAACCTAAGGAAGAGATAGCTTGCTTTGGAAGAGACAGGTCCCAGGCAGCTGCAAAAAGTTCTGATAGCAGGAACCCCTCAACTATCTCACCAGCTTGAAGAAATAGGCTTTAGGCTTTTTATTTTTTTCTTGCTTAAGAAGGAAAGTCTTAAGAGGGAGAATCCAGTGGACTGAGTTTAGATCACATACCCACTTGTTGGCTGTATGAGGGCATCTAAATTTAGGACTCAGCAAAATTACCCACAACTGGGTAACTTCCCAGAGTAAACCAGATGCTCTTGAAGAAATGGATGCTGGGTGGCCACAACCATGACAAATGTTCACTCCATCTTCTTAGTCCTCCTGGTGGGAAATGTTTTGTGGTCCCTTTCTGCAAAGGGGATGGTCAGGCCAACTGAACTTCATGTGCATGGTCTTTCACAGGATGTGGGGACAGCAGAGATGAGTGAAAAATCCCCAGGCCCACCAGACTGAAGAAAATAATAACCTCAAGGGAAGAGCTTCCTGCCTTTAGCTTGGATAATCCCAAAGTTTATTGAGGTCAGGAGAGTGCATTTCACAGAGTGATCTCCATGTGGCATTCTCTGGGGAAAGACCCAAGAATTTAATAGGCCCTTTTCACCTCCAATTTCTCTCATTCCTGCCCAGGGTGATTAATGCGATGATTGCTTTGATGACAGCTCCACAGAATCCCCAGGGATCTGTAATCTTGCCATGGCATCCTGGGATGATTTGTTTCCTCCCAGGTCCCTGTGCATTTCTATGGGCACCAGCTAAGCACTCGGGAAAGTCTTTTGTAAACCTGTCAGAAGTACTGCTGGGTCTTGCTGTGCCTTTTCTAGTTTGAATCTCTTTTTCCTTCTATTTCTCATGGTGATCAATTTCAGGTGGTTTTAATCTCTTTGGTCCGTTCTTTTTTTTTTTTTTTTTTTAATAAATTTATTTATTTATTTATTTATTTTTGGCTGTGTTGGGTCTTCGTTTCTGTGCGAGGGCTTTCTCCAGTTGCTGGGAGCAGGGGCCACTCTTCATCGCGGTGCACGGGCCTCTCACTGTCACGGCCTCTCTTGTTGCGGAGCACAGGCTCCAGACACGCAGGCTCAGTAGTTGTGGCTCACGGGCCCAGCTGCTCCGCGGCATGTGGGATCCTCCCAGACCAGGGCCCGAACCCGCGTCCCCTGCACCGGCAGGCAGACTCCCAACCACTGCGCCACCAGGGAAGCCCCGTTCTTTTTTTTTAAAAAAACTCTGTAGATGATGACCTTATTTCTTTGACTCTGGATGATCTTCTATCACCAGGTTTCTGTGGCTTTTTTTTTTGAGGAATATGCTGAGAGATTTTTTCAGGAAAGAATCGGTAATGAACCCCCAAATACATATGGAACCTGCTTTTGATAGAGTGGGTCATGGGAAGGGGGTCAGTGAGTAACCTTCTTGTGAACTATTGATGTGATAATAACACAGACAACACTGGGTGTCTTTAAGGGGATGATTAAACACAGAATATTTTACCACAGAACCACCTTTGAACTGGGTAGAAATGGGTAGAAAAGGAGCCACTTAATCTGTCTGTGCCTTTACTTCTTTCTTGTGTCCTAGCGGTCAGTTGCTAATATTTCCTGTTTCCTTACTATGTGTTAGGTGTGCTTTACACATATTAATTCATGAAAGTGTAACTAAGCAGGACCCCATGGGGCCTTCCGGGAACAGACCCCCACCCCTACCACGTCTTCCACCTGCCTCTTATCTGTAGAAAAACTTTGGCCTCCTAGACTTTCCCTGAGTTCAAAGAATAAATTTAACCAGAGAAGTGAGAAAATGAAGAAAGAAAGGAAAACAGTCAAGCAAGACAAAATAATAATAGGTTAGCCATCAAAGTCAAGGACATTTAGTTCTTCCTCAAGGGCTATAGATAATATTCTGAGCCATGTCCTTTGAGCTGTTTTGCAGATACTGAAACCCCCACCAGGTGGAAGAAGTTAACAGTATGCTGCCCACAAGTATGTAGACCCCCTTCTGGTTGGAACCAGAAGGTTGAGGATGTTGACTCCCGATTACCTCATCACCAACCAATCAGAAGAATTTCCACAAGCTGATCACACACCCCACAACCTCCCTCCCTCACCCTGTCTTTATAAACGTTTCCCTGAAAGCCTTCGGGGAATTTGGGCCTTTTAAGCACTAGCTGCCTGTACTCCTTGCTTGGTGCCCTGCAGTAAACACTGCAATTTCCTTCACCACAACCCGGTGTCAGTAGATTGGCTTTACTGCACTCAGGCAGGCGGACCCAAGTTTGGTTCGGTAACAAAAGGATGGTCTTATTATCCCTATTTTCAGATGAGGAGACTAAAGGTCAAAGAGTATAAGTAACTGCCCAAGGTGATAGAGCCAAAGAATAGAGGAGCCTGTATTGGAACCAAGAACATCTCCCTCTAGAATCCAGCCTTTTACCACCATGCTAGATAATATGGCTAAGGGACAAAGGCCACGTTATGCATTTCCTGCCCTTGGTGCCTGGCACTCAGCAGGCGCCTACCTACCTGCGCAGTCTCAGATCCTGCAATTCTCTTTCTGGGACCACTCTCTCCAATTACACTGACCTTCTTTCATTTCAAGCTCCTTTTCTCAGGGTCTCAAACATGCAATTCCTTCTGATTATAATGCTCTCTGCTCCCTCTTTTCCCCTCTAACGCTGGCTGACTTCCACTCATTGCTCTGGTCTCTGTTTAAATGCCACATTCCTCAACCTCCAATGTGAGGTTGTTCCCTGTTAACACTCTCATAGGACCATGTATTTTGCTGTCAGCTCATTTATTACAGTAATGATTTGCTTAATGTCTGTCTCCTCTACCAGACCCTACACTCCAGAAGATCAGAAACCATGTCTCTCTAGTTTACTGACCTGTTCCCACCATCTAATACTGCCTGACCCAAAGTAAGCAGCCAGGAAATATTTGTGGAATAAATACATGCCCATTGTCTGCTTTCCAAATAGATGAAAGCTTTGAATAAAACAGGGGAACCGGGCTTCCCTGGTGGCGCAGTGGTTGAGAATCTGCCTGCTAATGCGGGGGACACGGGTTCGAGCCCTGGTCTGGGAAGATCCCACATGCCACGGAGCGGCTGGGCCCGTGAGCCACAATTGCTGAGCCTGCGCGTCTGGAGCCTGTGCCCCGCGACGGGAGGGGCTGCGATAGAGAGGGGCCCGCGCACCGCGATGAAGAGCGGTCCCCGCACCGCGATGAAGAGTGGCCCCCGCTTGCCGCAACTGGAGAAAGCCCTCGCACGAACCGAAGACCCAACACAGCCAAAAATAAATAAATAAATAAATAAATAAATAAATAAGAAAATCCTTTAAAAAAAAAAAAAAATTCCAAAGTCTCTAAAATTATAAAAAAAAAAAACAAAAAAAAAAAACAGGGGAACCAAAGATAGGGCTTAGGATGACAACTCTACTGTTTTAGGAGTTTGTACCATTATACCTTATATCCAGGGGATGATATTCAAATCACATAAGGAGCAATCAGAACTTACTGTTGGTCTTAGTGTTGGAGCACTGGTCCAAGAGACTGACCACTGTTCCAGGTGTCAACCTGTTAGCGGCTGGATCATGGGAAGGTGTGTGGGGTTGTTCAGGAGACGGGCTGGGTGCTTGGGCAAGTAGGAGAGGCACTCTGGGAACTCCTGGCTGTAGGCATTTATCAACCTAGCTAGAAGTATTTCAATAGTCTAATAACCAACATAACTGTACTGATATATACTGCACATATCTGGGCCATGAGTAATCACTTGAAAATAACCCAACAGGGATTTCACATGAAGCACCAACTTCTGAGTTGCTAAATCTAGAGACATGACAATAATTCATATGTATGAGTCATGCACCCAGGATCACAGCATTGGAAGAGACACATTTAATGTGGAGTTGGGTCATGACTGTTATATTATAGGGAGAGTTTGGATGGTCTCAGCTGCAAAGAGATGGAGGAGAAGGGAGCCACACAGCAACTTTTTTTGGACATCTTTTTTATTAGCTTGATGCCTTCAGAAGTCAAAGATGCTTAACCTCTTCATTCATTAGCATTTTGGATGTTGCTAATAGGTCATTACAGATAGACGCACTAAACGGTGAAGCCAAATGCACTGACCCTGGAAATGCAAGGTTGAGATTCACATGTGTTGGCAAAGGCTTTGTTTTCTTCACAAGGTTGGTAGAGTGTGGTCCTCAGTGGTGATGGCTGGATTTTGCATATTTGGGAGCTGTGGTGGTGGCAGGAAGCTGACTGTAGATGGAAAGTAATGTTCCCTGAAGATACTTGACCTTTCTTTAACCCTAAATGTAACGTGCTGAGGCACTAGCTCTTTTGCCTGCAACGTGGCATCACTTTTGCTGGCTCTGATGCTGACTGAAGGTCAATCTGAGGGATAGATGTTCCAGAGGCAAAGACTGCCCTTTGACACTCTAGCACATGTTATTCTTTTTTAACAATCCCTCCTCACTCCCCTTTCCTCTTGTTCCCAATCTTTTCCTTTCTTCTTCCCTTTTAATCATTTTCCTGGCTTATATCTCAAACTTGCTGTGGCAAACAGAACAGAATTTGTTATTGACTCCTGGGTCACTTGTTTCATGGATTATTTCAGGTCAAATCCTATTAAAGTAAATGTCTCCACTGTGGGGAAATCTCTCTGAATAACCAAATAGGGCATCTAATCCTTAAGTAAGGGCCAGCTTATTGCAAGCAGGATTTGATAGCAGGGTTTAGAAAGAGCTCAGGTGGACTTTGTTTCCAGCAATAAGGCAAACTACATGACCTAAAAACCTTCCCTTGATAAGACACCTGTAAATGTTTTACAAAATATAACAAACAGCTTCTTAAATGCATATCTGAGCTCATAAAAATGTACAGAAAATTCCCGGGGGTCCAAAACAAAGAGAGAATCAAAATCAGAGTGATAGGTGTGAACTGAAATTTGGGCTGCTCTGATGGTGTGTGTGTGTGTGTGTGTGTGTGTGTGTGTGTGTGTGTGTGTGTGTCTGATCTTTGTAATCAAATGATTTGGGTTTAATGTGTCTCAGCTTTGGGACGGTGGTGGTGTATTTGGATCTTTCCAAGACCTTCACAAAGCTAAGACCCTCAAAGGAAAACTATCCTTCCAGCAAAGGGAGATGTGAGAGGAAATTTTAGCCTGAACTCTGGTTGGGGAAAATAACCAGCCTGGGAAGACTCCTCCTGTCATCATACACGTTTAGTACTTAAATTTACACTACCTTCTAGGACCTCGACTCCCAGGCAAAATAAATAATATAAAAGTGAGCCAGTTTTGCCTCTAACCCTGGGGTGCCTGACACAAGGAAATAAAAACTTCTTGGGGAGGACACATGTTCAACCCAAACAAAATGTGAGTGTCGCAGATAAAAGCCTAGATGAACATGAGTTTACAATCCAGAATTACAAAATACAAAGCTTCTGTGAGTCAGATTGCCAGATTTAGGGAAATAAAACAAAACAAGAAATCTAAGTAACTTTGAATTTCAGATAAACAACAAATAATTTTTAATATAAATATATTCCAAATATTGCCTGCAACATACTAAAAACTTATAATAAAACTAAAGTATACTAATACTAAAAAGTTATTCATTGTTTACCTAAAATTTAAAGTTAACTGGATGTTCTGTATTTTACTTTGCAACCCTATATGTGTAAAAGTCAGGAGACACACAAGTGGTAGGATTAAACTATCCCAGAACTCCAAATACTAGAGTAATCAGATGTATACTTTAAAAGAGTTAAATATATTAAATGACTGAATACATCTTGAAAATGTGAGAAAAGAAAATATTTTAAAAATGACTTGGAAGTTTTTTTTTTTTAATTTATTTATTTATTTTTGGCTGCGTTGGGTCTTCGTTTCTGCACGAGGGCTTTCTCTAGTTGCGGCGAGCGGGGGCCACTCTTCATTGCGGTGCGCGGGCCTCTCACTGTCGCGGCCTCTCTTGTTGCGGGGCACAGGCTCCAGACGCGCAGGCTCAGTAGTTGTGGCTCACGGGCCTAGTTGCTCCGCGGCATGTGGGATCCTCCCAGACCAGGGCTCGAACCCGTGTCCCCTGCATTGGCAGGCGGATTCTCAACCACTGCGCCACCAGGGAAGCCCAACTTGGAAGTTTTGAAAAAGAACGAAGTACCACTTTGGAAGAGAGGTTGGCAGTTTCTTACAAAATTAAACATACTCTTAACATAAGGCCCAGCAATTACACTTCTTGGTATTTACCCAAAGGATCTGAAAACTTATGTCCACAAAAAATCCTGCACATGGATGCACACCACAGCTTTATTTGTAATTGCCAAAACGTGGAAGTAACCAAGATATTCTTCAGTAGATGAATGGATAAATAAACTGTTGTATATTCAGGCAATGGAATATTATTCAGCACTAAAAAGAAATGAACTACCAAGCCATGAAAATACATAGAGGAAACTTAAATGCTTATTACTAAGGGAAAGAAGTTAATCTGAAAAGGCTACATACTATATGATTCCAACTATATGACATTCTGGAATAGGCAAAACTATGGAGACAGTAAAATGATCAGTAGTTGCCAGGGGTTAGGGGGAAGGAGGAATGAGTAGGTGGAATACAGAGGATTTTTAGGATACTGTCTTAAATGATACTGATACTACTCTGTATGATACCATAATGGTGGATATATTTCATTATATATTTGTCCAAATCCATACAATGTACAATGAACTTTAATGTAAACATGGACTGTGGGTGGTGCTGATGTGTTAATGTAGGTTCATCAATTGTAACAAATGAACCACTCTGGTTGGAAACTCTGATTTGGAAATGTTGATGATGGGGAGGCTATGCATATGTGGGGCACGGGGTATATAGGAAATCTCTGTACCATCTGCTCAATTTTGCTGTGAACCTAAAATTGCTCTAAGAAGGAAAGTTAAAAAAAAAAAAGAACCAAATAGGATTTTTGGAAATAAAAATAAAGTCATTGAATTTAAAAAGACAAAACAAAACTTCAGAGATTAATAAAATAGTAGTCTGGACACTGTTGGAGAGAGAATTCATGAACTAGAAGATAGATCTGAGGGAATTACCCAGAGGGCAGCATAGAAAGATTAAGAGATGCAGCATATGTAGGGCTTTCCCTGGTGGTTCAGTGGTTAAAAATCCGCCTGCCAACGCAGGGGACACGGGTTTGAGCCCTGGGCCAGGAAGATCCCACAAGCCACAGAGCAACTAAGCCTGTGTGCCACAACTACTGCGCCTGTGCTCTAGAGCCCGTGAGCCACAACTACTGAGCCCACATGCTGCAACTACTGAAGCCTGCGCACCTAGAGCCCATGCTCCGCAACAAGAGAAGCCACCACAATGAGAAGTCCCCGCACCACAACGAAGAGTAGCCTCCACTCGCCGCAACTAGAGAAAGCCCGCACACAGCAACGAAGACCCAACACAGCCACAAATAAATAAACTTATAAAAACAAAAAAAAAGAGAGATGGAGCATATGTAAAAGAACTTGGGCATGGAAGATGGTCTAACACACGCTCAATAATATTTCTAGAAGGAGAGAGCAGAAAAATACTAAGAGATAAAATATTTGAGAGATAAATATTGAGAGATAATGACTGAGAATTTTTCTAGACTGAAAAAAAAGAACTCATTACATTTAAAAAACACACCATGTTCCTATCAGAAAAGAAGAAAAATAAATCCACATCCAAATACATCATAATGAAATTACAGGACATCAAAGACAAAGAGAAGATATTAAAAGAAGCCAATTAGAAAAGACTAATATTTTAAAAAGAGGAATAAAAAAAGAAAGAAAGATAAAAGGAAAAAGTATAACCTATTCTTTGGAAATAGACAGATTTGTCTTCAAGTCACTGCCCTACCTCTTCAAGCCATGTGGGAAGTTTACTTTTTGAGCCTTAGTTTCCACACCTGTAAAGAAAATATTCAATCCAGGATTATCATTGCTAATTCCATAGCAACCATGCAAAATGCCTAACACAAAGTCTTGTTTGTTAATACTTGTTCAGCAAAAGGAGTTATTAATATTATTGACAGAAGTAATTTCCGAGAGGGCAGACAGCAGAAGCAAGAAGAACTACAATCCTGCAGCCTGTGGAATAAAAACCACAATCACAGAAAGAGAGACAAGATGACAGGGCAGAGGTCTATGTACCAGATGAAGGAACAAGATAAAACCCAAGAAAAACAACTAAATGAAGTAGAGATAGGAAACCTTCCAGTAAAAGGATTCAGAAGGATCCTTTCAGAAGGATGCTTCAGAGAAAGAAGAACAAACAAAACCCAAAGTTAGCAGGAGGAAAGAAATCATAAAGATCAGAGTGGAAATAAATGAAATAGAAACAAAGAAAACAATAGCAAAGATCAATAAAACTAAAAGCTGGTTCTTTGAGAAGATAAACAAAATTGATAAGCCATTAGCCAGACTCATCAAGAAAAAGAGGCAGAGGACTCAAATAGTAAAATTAGAAATGAAAACGGAGAAGTTACAACAGACACTGCAGAAATACAAAGCATCCTAAGAGACTACTACAAACAACTCTATGCCAATAAAATGGACAACCTGGAAGAAATGGACAAATTCTTAGAAAGGTATAACCTTCCAAGACTGAACCAGGAAGAAATAGAAAATATTAACAGACAAATCACAAGTAATGAAATTGAAACTGTGATTAAAAATCTTCCAACAAACAAAAGTCCAGGACCAGATGGCTTCACAGGCGAATTCTATCAAACATTTAGAGAAGAGCTAACAGCCATCCTTCTCAAACTCTTCCAAAGAATTGCAGAGGGAGGAACACTCCCAAACTCATTCTATGAGGCCACCATCACCCTGATACCAAAACCAGACAAAGATACTACAAAAAAAGAAAATTACAGACCAATATCACCGATGAATATAAATGCAAAAATCCTCAACAAAATACTAGCAAACAGAATCCAAGAACACATTAAAAGGATCATACACCATGATCAAGTGGGATTTATCCCAGGGATGCAAGAATTCTTCAATATATGCAAATCAATCAATGTGATACACCATATTAACAAATTGAAGAAGGAAAACCATATGATCATCTCAATAGATACAGAAAAAGCTTTTGACAAATTTCAACACCCATTTATGATAAAAACTTATGATAAATTTATGATAAAAAAGAAAGTGGGCATAGAGGGAACCTACCTCAACATAATAAAGACCATATATGACAAACCCACAGCAAACATCATTCTCAATGGTGAAAAACTGAAAGCATTTCCTCTAAGATCAGGAATGAGACAAGGATGTCCACTCCCACCACTATTATTCAACATAGTTTTGGAAGTCCTAGCTACAGCAATCAGAGAAGAAAAAGAAATAAAAGGAATACAAATTGGAAAAGAAGAAGTAAAACTGTCACTGTTTGCAGATGACATGATACTATACATAGAGAATCCTAAAGATGCCACCAGAAAACTACTAGAGCTAATCAATGAATTTGGTAAAGTTGCAGGATACAAAATTAATGCACAGAAATCTCTTGCATTCCTATACACTAATGATGAAAAATCTGAAAGAGAAATTAAGGAAACACTCCCATTTACCATTGCAACAAAAAGAATAAAATACCTAGGAATATACCTACCTAGGGAGACAAAAGAACTGTATGCAGAAAACTATGACACTGATAAAAGAAATTAAAGATGATACCAACAGATGGAGAGATATACCATATTCTTGTATTGGAAGAATCAATATTGTGAAAATGACTGTACTACCCAAAGCAATCTACAGATTCAATGCAATTCCTATCAAATTACCAATGGCATTTTTTATGGCACTAGAACAAAAAATCTTAAAATTCGTATGGTGACCCAAAGACCCCGAAGAGCCAAAGCAGTCTTGAGGGAAAAAAAACGGAGCTGGAGGAATCAGACTCCCTGACTTCAGACTATACTATAAAGCTACAGTAATCAAGACAATATGGTACTGGCACAAAAACAGAAACATAGATCAATGGAACAAGATAGAAAGCCCAGAGATAAACCCACACACCTATGGTCAGCTAATCTATGACAAAGGAGGCAAAGATATACAATGGAGAAAAGACAGTCTCTTCAATAAGTGGTGCTGGGAAAACTGGATGTAAAAGAATGAAATTAGAACACTCCCTAACACCATACACAAAAATAAACTCAAAATGGATTGGAGACCTAAATGTAAGACTGGACACTATAAAACTCTTAGAGGAAAACATAGGAAGAACACTCTTTGACATAAATCACAGCAAGATCTTTTTTGATCCACCTCCTAGAGTAATGGAAATAAAAACAAAAATAAACAAATGGGACCTAATGAAACTTCAAAGCTTTTGCACAGCAAAGGAAACCATAAATAAGCTGAAAAAACAACCCTCAGAATGGGAGAAGATATTTGCAAACGAATCAACGGACAAAGGATTAATCTCCAAAATATATAAACAGCTCATGCTTCTCAATATTAAAAAAACAAACAACCCAATCAAAAAATGGGCAGAAGACCTAAATAGACATTTCTCCAAAGAAGACATACAGACGGCCATGAAGGACATGAAAAGCTGCTCGACATAACTAATTATTAGAGAAATGTACATGAAAAGCTGCTCAACATAACTAATTATTAGAGAAATGCACATGAAAACTACAATGAGGTATCACCTCACACCAGTTAGAATGGGCATCATCAGAAAAGCTACAAACAGCAAATGCTGGAGAGGGTGTGGAGAAAAGGGAACCCTCTTGCACTGTTGATGGGAATGTAAATTGATAGAGCCACTATGGAGAACAGTATGGAGGGTCCTTAAAAAACTAAAAATAGAATTACCATATGATCCAGCAATCCCACTACTGGGCATATACCCAGAGAAAACCATAATTCAAAAAGACACATGCACCCCAATGTTCATTGCAGCACTATTTACAAGAGCCAGGTCGTGGAAGCAACCTAAATGCCCATCAACAGACGAATGGCTAAAGAAGATGTGGTACATATATACAATGGAATATTACTCAGCCATAAAAAGGAACAAAATTGGGTCATTTGTTGAGACGTGGATGGATCTAGAGACTGTCATACAGAGTGAAGTAAGTCAGAAAGAGAAAAACAAATATCGTATATTAATGCATATATGTGGAACCTAGAAAAATGGTACAGATGAACCAGTTTGCAGGGCAGAAATTGAGGCACAGATGTAGAGAACAAACGTATGGACACCAAGTGGGAAAAGCAACGGAGTGGTGGTGGTGGTGTGATGAATTGAGCGATTGGGATTGACATGTATACACTGATGTGTGTAAAATTGATGACTAATGAGAACCTGCTGTATAAAGAAATAAACAAAATAAAATTTAAAAAAAAGAAGTAATTTCCCCATGACATGAATTTCTATAGCATATGATATGAATTTCTACCTTTGCATGAACACAATGTTAGGATGACTAATATTTAAATGTATGTCATATTGCAGAAAGAAGGTGGCATCCCTGTTGCAAAAAAGCTTAAACCACCATCACGGGACTCCCTCAACCCTCCAAGACAAACTATAGAGATCAAGCCTCCCTGCAGTCTTGTCAGCAGGACGTCTTCAGGAATACTATGAAAATCCCTCTTTTTGTAGTTTCCTTTTCTTTGAGACTTCCCTAAAATTCAAAGATAAACACAAGGGCAACTTGTAAGACTTCTTTGACTTCCCCACCTTCAGACCAGTTTACAAAGTCTGCTGTGTGGCCCCGTAGCACTTTCCTCTCTTATACCATTGATTTTGGTATAAAACAAAAACATTTTGTTTCTGCTAGATTATTTTCCATCTTCCCCACTAAACTCTAAGCTCCTTGAAGGCAGGTACCTTACATATCTTGCTCGCCATTGACTCCACATGACCTAGCATATGACCTGAGACTTTTTAAGGAGGCACCGAAAAAGTTACTGAGTCTTCAGGTAGAGAAAAGCGACTGGAAGTTAGGGATGAAATTCATTTGCAGGGTTGCTCTACATAAGAACATGGCATTTTTCTAGAGTTGAAAGGGATTCTAGAGAACATCTAGTCCTCCCATTGTTTTTCCAGATGAGGAAAATGAGGAGTTCATCAATTGGTATGAAAATCCAGGGCTATTAAATGGTGGAAATCAGACCCAAACCCAGTTTTACCAGTTCCCAAATGATACTGCTTACATTCTATCATGTTGCCCCCAGGACGAGGATCACGGTTGTGTAAGTGAAAGAAGACAGGCAAAAAAGGGCAAATATTGTATGATTCCATTTATATGAAATATTGAGACTAGGCAAGTTCATAGAGATAGAAAGTAGGTTAGCAGTTATCAGAGGCTGGGGGAAGGGAGGAATGGGGATATATGGCTTAATGATGACAGAGCCTGTTTGGACCGATGAAGAAATTTTGGAAATAGATAGTGGTATGGTTGCACCACATTCATATCACTGAACTGTACACTTAACGATGGTTAAAATGGCAAATTTTGTGATGTGTATATTTTATCACAACTAAAAAGAAAAAGAAAAAAAGATCATGGCTATGGTCATTCCCTACTCTCCTTGCTTCTTCAGGCCATTTGTAAGATGGGGACAAAGACTTTAACAAGCATTTAAAAAATTACTAAGGGGAAGGTGTAAACAGGCAGAGACAAATGCATGATGTAGGACCATCAAATTAAAAGTGACACTTTTCTATTATTAACCCACAATTTCTCAGCAAAGTAAAATCTGTGGGCTGATACTGGAAAAAGTCCAGTTCCATAAGCTATTTAACTTTTTCTGGATAGGGTGTAATATAACTGTTAAAGCCATAAAAGATACCATATGGCATCAAAGAAAGGGAAAAAAAGAGCTCTTTTTTTGTTGTTGTTATTCAGTGAACAATCAGTTCTCTATTCTCCTAAGAAAAATTAAGGTACCATTAAGAGAAAAAATTCAGAAGTGTCAAGAAGACATATCCAGAATGGAAAGAAAGTTGAATAGATAAATAAAATGAGCATTCCTTTAGCTATATTTGATGGAGTCCTGCAGAGAAAAAAATTCCAGCTAGGCAGCACTGAGACATAGTTTATTAATGCAGTTTCTCCCACAGCAGGACACAGAAAGAGAAATTGGTAAAACAGTCACATTAAAAAATTATGACTCCTACATCTGATCTTTATGAATACACAGAAAAGAAACTGTCCCCTTGAGTCGTCCTTGGGCCATGTTGAGGCAGAGATGCAAAGAATTTTTTTTTTCCTCCCAAAGCCACGCAACAATACTGTTTGCTCCCACATGGTAGGAACAGACGGAAAGTTATGTCCCACCCACATTTAGGGGCTCTCGAAGGTGTTTATAAAAAGACCCTAGGTGAGATTTTGAGCAGTTCTTCCAATTACGTTTTGAAATATACGTCAGTCTTTTGTTTTTAAAGAGCGTAGAAAATTGAAATCTGCTTGTATTCCCTTCGGGGAAAAAATTATAGCAGTGGTGAGCTGGTTATAAATGGAATTTCCCTAGAATTTTAGAGCTGGAAAGGAGCTTACCAATCACCTAATCCAGTATTTTGCGTAGTGTAGACTATGCCGCACTGATGAGTTATTAAATCAGTTTAGAGGGTCACGACTAGCATTGGGAAGTAGAGGAAGATGAGGAATAGAATAAAATTGAATTGAATATAAAAGTGTGTCGTACAGACTGTTTTGTGGAACTTGTTTCAGTTGAGTAGAGTGTGTGTGTGTGTGTGTGTGTGTGTGTGTGTGTGTGTGCCTGTGCATGCATGGGCGCACGCGCATGCTGGGTCACAATGTAAAGTGTGTGTCTTACTATGAGTTCTGGTGACAAAAATAGTAAACTTACCAGTCTAATCAAACACCCCCTGTTCCAGGTAAGATACCTGGAGCCAGAGAGGGAAATGACTTTCCCAAGTCACATGACTCAGAAGTAGCCTGAATCTCTTGACTCGCAGTATCCTTTCCACTTGACTCTAATGATCAAAGTATGCTTGGAGGTGGGTGTCAACTCTTGCCCTGTGATTTCCATCCACCTCGGCAGCTGACATTCTATTTCCTTCTGGAGCAATTCCTGTGCTTCTGGGTCAACCGGAGTCCCCACTCTTTCTTTAATACTCCTGCCAACCTTACACCACAGGGATCAGTGGCTCTGTGGGAGGGGGCAGATGTGTGGAGGGACAAATAATCAGTGACCAGGCTTGGATGATCCATGGCAGCTGGGGAGCTCAGAAGGTGCACAATTCCACAGCTTACTGCTCCCTGGAGCTGATGAGCCATATGAGAAATAGAATCACAGCCTCCCTGTGAAAAAGAGGGGGCTGCATGTGACAACTCACACAGAGGGCAATCTCAGAAAGGAGACAACCAGCTGACAACTGTGGGCTTTAGGTAATTCCTGCCAGACTCATGCACTCTGGCTGGTTTTCCTGAGCCAAAATAGAAGCATGTAGAAGGTGTTCTATGATTGCAGAGATACAGCAGGATTATGAAAGAGGAGCCTTCCCGGGACTCAAAATGCCTCTGGTTTTGACTTAAGAGAAGTAAATGATCTACCCCGCAAATAAACAAACACTCCGTATTGCATTTATCCTGTGCCAGGCACTGTTCTGAGAACGTTACAAATAGTTACTCATTTAATCCACATAATCAACCTCTACGCCTTAAGGGGACTCTCCTAGCTGCAGTGGTAGGCAGAAGGTAGAGTGTTGAGAGGTGTTAAAATAATTTGTTTTTCTCCCTGATTCGAAGACAGGAGGGCAAGTACTCTTAATAGAGTTTAGAACTATGTCATTGACAAAGTGAATTAATCAACAGTCAAATCCAGGGAATAAAGGTCAACTGCCTACTTTCTCTTGGCAGAAGGAAATTGGAGGAGGATTGTTCTTCTTGCAAAGATTCATCACTTTTTGATGCTTTCCAGAAGTGGTGATGGATTTGCAATGAGCCATCTACTTTAAAAAAAATCACCCTCGTATATTTGTAGTATAGCTGCCTGTGGTACAAGGGGTCTGCTTGGGTCCTGAAACCACCCACTCGAGCCCACATAGAGATCAAGCCTGTGCCCCTGGCCATATGATCCAGTGCTTTGCATAGGATCATATGCTAGAATAGGGTTCTCAAGCACTTAAAAATTAGTTTATTACTAATTTCAAAAACTGGACCTCATCTTGGACATTTTTAGATTTGGCTTTGATAATGAAAATTAGTAGAAATTTACTGAAGTGTAAGAAAGGCAAGAGTTTTTTTTTTGTTTAAGAGCAATAGGAAGTGAGTTTTTTTAAAGTACCTATGTGTGTCCTTATGTTTTATATGTTAACATTTAAATCCCACAATACTCTGATTGAATCTCCATTTCATAGATGAGGGAACTAAATTAAATGACTTGCTGAAAGCAAATAGGTGAGGGACAGAATTCAGAATATAGTCTGCCTGCAGAACCTCTTACTCTTTTACATCATGCTGCAGCCTGAAAGTTCTTTTTCTTTTTCTTCATCTGAAAAATGATTTGGTCCTAGCAGCATTCACTGACCATGGCAAAACGTTAATTGATCTTTCCATGCCACAGACTACCGATTATCCACAAGGAATAGCAACAGTTAAAACCTCTTCTCTGTAATTAAGTCTTGGTTCCCTTAACAACTCCACCGTGTAATTAAACTTATTTCTCGAACAGGCAGATATGGTTCACTAAAGAATCTGAGAAGAGCCATTTAAATTATGCCTCGTTTCTTGCTCTGGGTTAACCATGGTCAAGTCTGGGCCTGAAACTGAAGTTTAGGAGGAATGTGGAGAATGCAGCTGGCCCAGAATTTACCAGTGCAGAAGTTATATGGGAGTCAGGGTATATTTCCTGTGCATCTGTGAAACTTCTAACTTAGCTCTGCCCATGGTTTTCCTCCATGAACATGTCGGGTAAGCATGCACATTGCTGAATATTTATCCTTTTCTTGGAGCAGCCTCTGCTGATTTGGGCAGGAAATCTCATATAGTTATCAATCATCAGAAATGGAAAATGTTTCTTTTTGAAAGATGTAACTATCAGAGGTTTCACATTAACAATGTCTTGAAAAAGATGTATTTGCCATTATCACCACCCTGTATCACGAAAATATTTGGCTTACACTACAAACTTTATGGACTCTTTTTTGAGCTGGCTTAGCAGAGGCACTGAAACATAAGGATGGTGTTAAATCGTTAAATTACACGCTGTGTTGTAATGCACAGTGAGAAGGGAAACCCACAGAGATTTAATACCATCACGAGTCTATAAAACCCTAGGTTTACAAATGCAAGTCAAATAAAAATCTATTAAAGTAGCCAAAAGTTGCTGTGAGTTAAAGGTCATTAAATAAAAAGAAGATAACAGGCAAGATCCTTTGGACCCACAGATCAAATAAAATGCCAAGATAAAACACCAATGGGTCATAAAAAAAAAAAAAAAGACACACACTGACTGCCTCTCCTCTCCCCTATGGGTCAAAAAGAAGCTTAAGAAAATACAAAGACATTTCCTGTTTGAAGTCACCAAGAAGTAAGGGTCCAAATGCCATATACAAAGTACTACACACATTCCTGGTCTCACAATGGCTGCTCTGAGGGGACCATGCAATTAGTACTTGGGGGTGAGGTGGGGAACAGTACAATCTCTTAAGAGAGCTGGATGAGTCCAGATGTTGGAGATTATCATCTCCTGGATGCAATGGAATTTATGCTGGGAGATTAAAGAGAAGAATTAATTTATGACTTTCTCTACCTGTATGCAGTATGTGCTCAGCTTATCATCTATACACATCGTGATGCATGGTACTTACAATGCTGAAAATCAGGTGCAACACATGACCAGAGCAGTTAAGTTTAAAGGGGGGGGGGCATTTGTCATATTTTAGTCTATACATCTGGTTCTATCATATTTGACAAATGATTAATATAGGACTGAATTACAGTGAAATCCTTTTATATCACAGTTTTATTTGCCAGGTAATAGAATACTTTCCGTCCATGTCTCTCTCCACCATCCCGCATGTTCTATGCTGAACTCTGAAATTTCCAGCACTAGGGTTCATTTGAGTGAGCAGGACAGGGAATCTGCTCTTGTCTTTGTTCAATTCTGTAAGTTCCATGGTCACAGCTGGGATATACATGCGTCCTTTGTTTTAAAAGCACATCCACAAGGGAGAAACCCTAGAGCTTATTCTAAAACCAGGCAGGGCATCAGATACCTCAAACAGTTAAAACCACAGGAATTAAATTCTAAATTTTAAACTCCCTTTTATTGAAATATAAGTTTGTTTAGTATATTTACACCACACTTTATGCACATATATACACATAGAAGGCAAATTTTGTCAAATAAAAAAAGTTTTTCTTCATAAAAAATTAAAATAAAAACAAAGTAAAGTGCATGAAACTTTTTTTTTTTTTTTCCTTCTGGTGAACATCATCATTGTCAAAATTATGGACGGTTGGGAAGGGGGAGGAAGAAGAAATTCATTATTTGAATCAATGCATACAGCCGGTCCTGCATTTGTAGCCTTCAGGCCGAAATGACAAGCTGTAAGGAACAAGTCAGACAAATTGCCAGCGTCTGCAGGACTCCCTCCATTCTGCAGGTCCTGCTCCCTTTGTCCTATCGGGAGCGGTTCCCCAGCTCTTAACAGTGATCTCACCATCACGGAGCCGGAACAAAGGGAGAACACAGGAAGGGGGCTCCACCAGCCAATGTCATAGCCCTGCTCCGGGGCCACCAGCGCTGCGTTTGGTAGGAAACTGCAGAATTAGCTCAATGGCTCAAATAGAAGTTTTCCTTTTTCGGAAGGGGAATGAGGGGGCCAAGAAATAGGATGTATCTCCCACAGAGACGGCCACCCGGGGGCCAAACTCCGGCAGCAGCCAGTTTCTTTGGATGCAAACTCCGCGCTGGCACAGGGAAGAATCCTTTTATAGGCTGGGTGGAGGAAATGTTACACTTCTCGCCTCGGTGAGTTCGTCCTCCCAGAACTTTGAAAGGACACAGCTTGGGACTGAGAGAAAGGGGCAGGTGGGTAAAGCTGAAGTTTTCAGCCGCCTTCGCGCTCGGGTCTCCGGCTGGGCGTTGGCCGGCTGGTCCCGGGCGGTGGCTGAGGCGACGGCCCTTCCCCCATCATCCATTCCCCAGCCAGGGGTCTCTCTCTCTCCTCCTCCTCCGGGGGATGCTAAGTCCCCGGTCGGCGGCCGTACTTAGCCTTACAGTGCAAAATGTGCTTGGCGAGGAAGTCGAGGCGGCGCTGCAGCAGCTGAGCGTGGGGGTCGGCGAGGGCGGCCAGCTCCGGGAAGCGAGGCTCGTGGTGCTGGTAGAGGCGCAGCAGCCGGGCGGCCGCGTCCTGGCCGCGGTGCAGCTCCAGGACGCGCCGCGCAGTCCGCTCGCGGAACACGCACACTGACTGCAGCAGCGGCTCGTTATACTTGTCCCACATGCCCGCCACCCGGTAGCCGTGCACCAAGCCCGCCTCATTGTCCAGAAAGACCAGCGCCCCGCCGGGGCCGCGGTGCAGGTTGCTCGTGGCGCGCTGCATGACCCGCGGGTCCCACTGCAGGCTGAAGAGGTTGCTGACAAGCCGGTCAAAGTTGGCCGTCAGGTAGTCGAAGAGGATCAAGTCGGTCCATTGCACCAGGTCTACCAGCTCCGCCCGGCTGCGGTTGGCCAGCTCACCCCCGGTGGCGCGCAGGGGCCGCAGATGGCCGTCCTCAGAGCGCCAGGGCGCGGGCACCACCACGTCCGTGAGGTTGGGCAGCCAGCGAGTCAGGCTCACCACGCTGCCCTCGGTCCAGTGAGCGGCACGAAGCTCCTCCTGCACCTGAGCCCACTGCGCGCCCCGAGCCTCCACCCGGGCCAGTGCCAGCGGCGGCACGTGGCGCTGGAGGCCCAGCAAGCGCGCCAGGTAGTAGGACAGGGCCTCGCCCTGTATCTGCTCGGGGTTGATGCCATAGCGCACGCAGGCGCGGGTGCCGTCGGCGAAGCGGGCCAGCCGGTTGGAGCTGCGCCCGCAGCCCCCGCGCTCCAGGGCCACCACCCGGGCGCCGCGCGCCGCCTCCAGCCAAGACGCCGCCTGGGCCTCCGAGAAGCCCCGGGGCACCTGCTCCTCCAGGCCGCGGCTCCAGAAGACGCCCCCGTGCACCGCGGCGCGTTCCTCAGGCCAGGGCCGTCCGGTTGGCACGTGTCGCCTGCGCTCACCCGGGGGCTGCCCAGGCGGGCCATCTGCGCCCGCCGCCAAGGTGAGCAGCGCTCGGAAAGTTTTCAGGGAGCCGCCGCGGGCGTCCCGCGCTAGGGGCGGGGGCAGAGGGAAGCGAGGCGCGGGCTCCCGGCCGCCGCTCCGGGCCGGGCGCCGCGGGAGTCGGTCTTCCGGCGGCCGGGAGGCGGGCAGCTCGGTCCGCGGCGGCAGGAGCCCGCCCCACAGCGCCAGCAGCGAGCCCAGCGCCAGCAGCCAGAGCCCCGCGGTGGCGGAGGCGCCCCGCATCCTCCTGCCCATGCTCCCCCGGCCGCGCCGGTGCCGCCGCCGCTTCAAGCCGAGCCCAGGAGCCCGGGTCCCGGCGGCGACGCGGGCTCGGCAGCTCGTCGGCTCCGGGGCTCCGGGCGCCTCAGCTCCATCGCTGCCGCGGGGCGCTGCGGGGCTCTGCCCGGCACTGAGAACTCGCCTCGCTGCCGCTTCCCAGCTGCTTTTGTATTTCGCTGTGAGACCCTCCGGCGGGCGCGATTCACAGGCGCCCGGACCACGTGGGAGCGACGGAGGATTCCCCCTCCCCCTCCTCCGCCGCCTCTCCCCGCCCCCTTCCCCTCCTCTTCCCTTTAAAGCGGCGATGGCTCCCTCCAGACGGGAGAAGTGGCTTCACGCTCAGTCGGGGACTTAGGGGCCGGGAGCAGGAAGCCAGGCAGGCGGCGCCCGCGCGGGGGCGTCGGAGCGGGCGGCACAGAGCTGGAGTCGCGCTGGGTGGGTGAGACGCGCCGCTGGCTCTCGCGGGGGTTGGAGTGGTCGTGGAGTCCCTTTGCCTGGGCGGCTTCTGGCCTCCAGCAAAGTTCAGACTAACCCCCAGCACGCTCCCGGCGCCGCCCGGGGTGGATTGGGGCAGGTACCATTGCCTTCTCCGTTTCCGACGGTGGGTGTGATTCACCCTGCCTTATGTAAACCCCTCGGGAGCTCTCCGAGCCACTGAGGAGGTGACTCTAGCCGGGTTAGAAGAACCATCTGCAGCAAACAACTTTGAACCGACACCTCCTTTCCGGAGCACGCTCACCACACTGGTCACTGAGGGCTGTGCGCTTTGAGGTTGGTCGCTCCGCCTTTCCCGAGGGACTCACCGGGAATTCAGCCTCACTGTGCAAGAACCCCTAGGCAGGTTCCATTCAACAAACTGTCCTCGGTTCTGGTCACAGAGCATGAAAATCCACAGATGAGGTCCCGTGCTCACGGAGCTCACGTTCTAGGGAGATGTTCAGGTTGCCAGGAGAGCCTTACAACCCAGGACCCGACTTAGTGCGGAGGAGGGGGCCTTAGAGACCGTTTCTCTATGAAACGATACTATTTTGCCCATGAGGAAACTGAGGCACAGAGATGGGATGGGGCTTGCTCAAGATCCCAGAAGTAACAAGTGGAGAAACTAAAATTCAAATTGGGGTCTCTGGGCAGCATGCCACTTGATTTTCCTTCTATCAAGAAAGTTCACTATTTTTATCAAGTTACCAGCATTCTCGTTTTTTATCACTGTCACTTTATGCCCCAAATGTGATTTTCAATTCAACGAATGAAAAACAAAAAAACAAAAAACAAAAAAGAACAAACCCATATTGCATTTGACTTACTGGTTTAATGGTTTAAGGGAAGAAGTGGTTGGGGGAGGGGTGGAGGAGCAAAATAAATAAATAAATAAATAAAAATAATGAAAAAGAAAAAGTAAACAGCAAACCACATTGTCTTCCAGCCACTTTTGGGTTCAATCCACCAGGAAGGCTCTTGGCTAAGAATCGGCTCTCCCTCTTACCTCTGCGTGAGACCCTCTCCCAGATCTAAACCAAGATTTCCCAGGTGAGACACAAGACGAGGGGTGGGGGGTGGACTCCATCTCTGAAAGCAGGAGTTTGAAATTTGTTTCCTTTCATGTGTTTCTTTTGTCTTCCCCCCCCCCCCGCCCCCATCAAATGCAACTGGGGGTTTTCAACTTCATCAGCTCATTACCTGGCACTGATTATATTTTTTTCTCCAAAGAATGAATATTTTAAGAAATCCTAAGGTTTGTGACTAAGCAGCGGCATCCAGAGAGCACATCTGGGGACTTCCAGAGCTGACCCAGTGTGCCCTCAAGTGTTTTCATATTGGCTGAAGTGTGGGGTCTTTGTTGAATCTCTTCTGCACCCCATGGTGGCTGCCTCATGCCTTTTAATAGATCTTATCTGATGATGAAATTACTATTACTATACTACCTTAATTCATTAAAAGGTACCGTCTTCCTGCTCTGTGCAAGCTCCTTACCCCCATCTTTCCCTACAAGGCAGGGACTATATCTTAACAACTTTCTATTTGTCTTACCACCTAATATAGGATATTGCACTAAAAAGGTGCTCAATAAATTGAGTTTAATTTTTTGTCTTTTGGTTTAACTTCTGAGAATTTTTTTTTTTTTTGATTGCATTGCTTTCAGCTTGGGTAAACTGTAAGCAAGATCTCCACCTTGTGGGCATTAAGTAGAATATCATCTAACTAGAAAGAAGTATACATTTTCAGCAGGTCGGTTAATTGTTTAAGTTAAAGTCTGAGACTATTACTTGGCTACCATGGCCCATGCCATGTCCTGGGGGATATGCGGAAATCCAGAGTAGTTGGTGTCTCTGTCTTTGTAGCTGTTAAAAAAACTATAAGTAACTATAAGGTATAGTTCTGTAAACTTTGTGAGGAGTCTGCCTTGTCTGTTGTTTTACGGCTGCCTGGCACAATACCTGGTACTTAGTGGGTGTTCAGTAACAATTTGCTCAATAAATATTGGAATGTTAATAAGCTAAAGCTCTGCAAGTAGCATGTATCAAGGTATTTTTAAAAAAACTGCTTACCCCTAAAAGATACAAAATAAGAGCTTTCATACATAAAAGGAAAAAAAGATTGGTGACAGATCCACATAATGTAAGAGAAGGAAGCACATGATTTTCAGTCTGGGAGGGATGACTTCAACTCAGATACCTCAAATCCCAGAATCTTCCAATCACATTACCAGCATTGACAAAGAAACTAAAGCCTTAAAGCAGTCAGCTAGGATCTTACACCTCGGAAGATGGACTGACTCTATTGTAGCTCTTAGCCTGTAGCCACAGGACTGAATGCACTGGGTACCAGAACAGGATGCACTGATAGAAACTTGAACAAATGCATTGAAATGCAGAATTACAGAAAACCGCAGAAATAAAAGAGAAACAAAAAACAAACCCAAAGTAGAATGCAGTTTAAATGCATTATATAAGAGATTTTTTTTAGGCAGTGTTTAAAAACACTCCTCTGTTTACCCGTAAGATGAAGACACTCCCATTCTTCTTTACTTCCTGGCCTGAGGACACCCCCCACCTACTGCCATCCCCCTGGGGCTCCTTGGGAGGGCACAGGACACAGTTCTTCACAATGTGTGACCTCAGGCCGGCCCCTCTGGCAGTTGCTTGGGGATGAGGGGAGGTGCTATTCATCTTTCCCTACATAGGAACCTATTTTCACCTGGAGAACTTTCTTCACAGTCCTCAGAACTTCTCCCTGAGCCTCAGCTTCCAATTGCTTCACACTCATCCACAGTCCTGTTTGAAGGATAATCTGCTTCCTTAGAACAGTGCCTCCTGGGGAAGAGAGAGGAGGTGGAGTTGAGGGTTGGGCGCAGGGCAGCAGGCTGGGAGTTGGGAGATTTTCTAAGTCTGGTATTTCCTCTTGCTGGCTGTTTTCCTTTCTGGCTAGTTATTTCCCTTCTATGAGTTCCAGTTTCCACATCTGAGAAACAAGGATAATAAATCCTACCTCCCTCACAGGATTGTTGTGAAGTTCCTGTGAGACGTTGATAATAACCACAACATTAGTAGCAAATGCTTACTGAGTGCTTATTATGGGCTTGCCACAGGACTGAGCCCTGCACATGTGTTCTCCTTTCGCCCTCCCGACCAGTAGTCTTGTCCCCACTGTACAGATGGGAAAACCGAAACTTAGCCAGTAACTGGCCTGAAGTCACACAGCAAGTAAATGGCCGGGCTAAGATTCCAGAATGATGGAGGCCAAACTCTTTGCAAATTGTAGACTACTAGGAAGATGTCAGATATAAAAATTATTGAATTAAATCAAAGTAGATTCAACTCAGATTAAATTTTGCTTTGAAATGTTCTCTGTGGTTGCTATCAAGTGAAATGGTTAAGAGTGTGAACCCCTCAAGCCAGATTATCCAGATTTAAAACTTACCAAGTGTGTGACTCTGAGTAAGTTACTTGACCTCTCTGTGCCTCAGTGTCCTCATCTATAAAACACAGTAATAATAGTGCTGTTGGTATTATTGATACTAATTACAATAATATAATATCTGATGATTAACAGTAATTAATTAATAGTGAAAAACCTTACAGCTTATTGTGGTGATTAAATTAGTTCCTGTATTTAAAACTCTTGAAAGACTATCCAAGAGTCCACTATTTTTATAGTTTTTTTAAAAAATTGAAGTATAGTTAATTTACAATTTGTTAGTTTCAAGTGTATAGCAAAGTGATTCAGTTATACATGTATATATCTTCTTTTTTAGATTCTTTTCCATTATAGCTTATTACAAGATACTGAATAGAGTTCCCTGTGCTATACAGTAGGTCCTGCTTGTTTATCTATTTTATACATAGTAACGTGTATCTGTTAATCCCAAACTCCTAGTTTTTATCATTCCCTCTCCTTCCTGTTTCTCTGCTTCGTTGCCCAGATGGGGGTCTCCTTCTTTTCCTGTTGCTCTCCTCCACCAAGCCTCACTTGGGTCTTGAGAGGCATGATACAGGTGGCGACCCTGACCAGTGCACCCTCTTTATGCCCCAGATGAGCATCTTCCCTGAAAATTTTGCTCCCTTCCTTCCCAGCTGGACCATAGCAGGGTTCCCAGTGCAGCTCTTGTTGAAATCCCAGAGCCTCCAGCCAGCCTTGGGCAGCTGCTTTCCTCTCACTACTCTGCCTCATTCAATCCTAACCTTTCCTGGGTCTTCTGAGTTACAAGCGCCTCCCAAAGACAGAGGCCCCCAAATTCACCCTCTAGATGCTTCTACAAAAGGGAAGAGTGGGAAAGACCATGTCAGGGAGAGGAGTACAATATTCCTTGAAACTGGGTATGACTCCTGCTTTAGCTGTTACTAGCTGTGTGACTTCAGGTAGCTTTCGAGTCTCTCTGGGCTGCAGTTTCATTATTTGTGTTTCCTTCTTCTCTACTCTGTCTTTGCCTAGGGTACATTATTTTTCTGCTTGGGGATCTTTTTCCTTTTCTTGGCATCTCTCTATTTTTCCATGATCCGGGTCTCCCAAGAATTGCGTAACTGTCTCATCTTTACACACCTGGTTGTCAGGGGCAGGTAATATATACACCTGGCTCTAGGTAAATCTTGCTGGATAGCTAGAAGGAGGTCTGGAAACATACAGTCTTTGCAATCAACCTGTCTGCCTGAATGAGTCCCAGTTTTAAGAACACACTGTGTTTCTGGAAAGAAAGTCTCACCCTTAATTTATGGTGAGACTAATAGTTATATGATTCTCTTTATTCCATGTAGCTCTCTTTTTGACCTGCTTTTGGAAAAGATTCCTGTAGCCACTGGTGTTGGAGACCAGAATCTAAAGGTTGGAACACTGGTGAATTAATTTAGTAAATTTTAGAGCAGTTGCTGACACAATCTCTCAGTAATATATCATCATATCCTAGTTACAGGGTATGATGGTAAAAATTCTGGACTGGGCATTTGGGGACATGAATTTCTTTCTCTACTATAACTTAGTTCAACTGACATTTATCGTTCACGTGCCAAAGGCCAAAGAATTGGACGAAAGTGATGGCATCCGATTTCCTCTTGTCCTTCACACCTGCATCAGGAAACATTGGTTGTCTTTTCTTCACCCTTCCCTTTCCCTTCCTTCTTCTTGGCAGGTCTCCATCCTTCTCCCTGTGCCTGGTGCTGGAGGGGTGGCTGAATCCTCTTTGGGCTAAATCAGTCACAGTGCCTTCAACTCCCTTGCCAGTGTTGGGTTTAGGCATAGGCATATGACACCATTCTGGCTGGTGACACCTGAAGGGAAGTCCACAGGGAGGTTTCTGGAAAAGATGTCTGTGCTGTTACAATAAGACACAGAAAAATATGGCACTTTTCTCCATGGCTCAGGTCTAGATTTGAGGCCTGGAACTGGGGCCGTCATCATATAACTGCAAGGAGAGCTAAGTGGACACATTGAGGGTGGCAGAGCCGAAAGAGGGAAGGAACCTGGGTCCTTGGCGATGTCACCAAGCTCCTGAATTAATCCGCTCTGGAGCCACCCTGCCTCTGGAGTTCCCTGGTGGTTTAACGCACTCTGAGTTGGGGTTTTTATTCTTTGCAGCCAAAAGATTCCTAAATGATATACCTCTCACATGGGAGCTTGCAAACCGGAAAGAAGGCAAACATATAAACAGAACTCTTCCATCACACCTGTGCTGCTGGGAAGGCAGTGTGTTGTCATCTTTTGGTACATGTGCTCGGCAGCCAGGCTGAGTCATGCACTTACCAGCTGTGCTGTCTTGGGAAAGTCACTTAACCTGTTAACTCATCCGATAAATGGATGGTGATAACTGCACCTCCCTCGTAATATTATTGTGTGGATGAAATGCACATTAAGCACTTAGTAAGTGCTCAATAAATATTATCGCTTGCTCTAGCTATTATGGAAATGGAAACCACACAAGAGCCCAGAGGAGGGAGCAACTAATTCTACTAGAGAACATCAGGAAGGCTTCACCAGGGAGGCAGATGTGAAGCTGGTCTTGAAGGGTAACTGGGTGTTTGCAGGTCAGGGTCTGGGGAGGAAGAACATTGGGGCAAGCAGAGAGAGCAGCACCTGAGCTCATTTCTTCATCTTTCAGGAGCTCAATTTCCTCATCCTTAAAAGCACTTGAGTGTGCTGGATTAGCTTAATCCTCTTTTGATAAAAGAAACAAATCTCAGGCCCCCTCCCTAGATTGAGAAACACCAGATGGGAGGGTCTCCATGGCCCCTTTATCACTCACCTATCATGTTTCAACCACCCTGGAGAAATTCACTCGACAAACATTTGCCACTGAAGAAAGTGACTCTCCCTGGCTTTGTTGATTTCTTTGTTCATTGCAGCCCAGAGCCTTACCTGCTGCGTAATTAGCAATGCTACGCTTCCTCAGCTTCCCCAGGCTCTGTGCATCTCATCAGTCAGATAGATGCTGAAGCTTAGTTAAGCTTGTAAAGCTTTCTGATTTCCTTAGATGAAAGGTGGCCCATAAGTACCAGGTTTTATTGTGGTGGCTTCTGCCAAGGGTTATTATAAATAGGACTTAGTGCCACGCGGCTGAGCTCTTAGTGTGATAATGTGTCAAGACCAATCAAGGTTGCCGAGAGCAGAGATATTTTCATAATGGTTCCATCATAGGCGGTGGGTGTTCATGGAAGTGGCTGTGAAAAAAAAAGTATTGCAGGCAGTGAAGCCAGACTAGAGGTGGCTGCAAGTGAAATATCGGCAGCTCCTAGGATCTCCATCATAATCATTAGCTGTGTTAGCCTTGGAGCCATTCTTCTGCCATCTCTTCTAGACCGGGCTCAAAGTCGAATAAAAAAATGACGCTTTAACTCCAAATGAAAATATATTCCTTTGCTGCTTTTTAAAATCCATTTACATTAAAATGGTGGCCAGCAGGGAAGTAATTTATAACTGGGGGCTCACTGCAGCATAGATGGGTGTTGTCAGAATAGGGAGCAGCCTAAATGGGAGACAGAGGCACTTCCAGGCCTGGGAAGAGTCACCACTGTTGGACTGAAGATGGGCTGGAGGAATATGCAAAAACAAAGGGTAACTTAGGGGCACTTGCTGGTGGGGAATAGTGAATGGAGAGGTAGCTTCGTATTTCAACAGTGAGGTGGGTGAAAAACCAGGTAGAAGTTCTTCAGTAATGCAGCCCTCGTTAAGAATGTGCTAGCGTCCTGGACTCCGGGTTTCATTGCCCCAAATCAGTTTTTGGCATCCCACAGGCAGACAGTCGATAATACCTGATGATGATGATGGTAATGGTATAACCCCGTTGTTAGCTGAACTTTCCCTGCTCTTTTGAGATCCAGTTAATCTTGACCCAAATTCCTATTCCATGGCCTGGGAGGGTCCAGAAACTTCCCCTCCATTTCTGAGGGTCCCTGGGCCTTTGTTCCTCAAGCATGTCTCTCTGTGTCCACCTCCTGCTTCCATACTTTTTGCTTTGACTTCAACACACAGTAGCATGGATGTGAAGTTCAATGCCTTATCCACAGCACCCTCCCGCCCCGTCCCGGAATCCACTTGGGCCAAAGATATGAGTTTAGTGACTTTACTGAAGATCTGGGGAGGGGGGGGTTCCCGGGGATGTGTGTGGGTCACGTAATTGCACAAGGCCTTCGTCCATCTACCTCTCCTTTCCCTCCTTTCCCTCTCCCCTTTGTGGAGAAACAGGCAAAATTTCCCTCTTCCTTCATGTAACACAGTGCTGCTTCTATTCAGGCCTCTGTAGGATCCCAGCTTCTTCCTTCAGTCCACAGACTGTCAAGGTTTTTCTTGTGATAAAGTCGGGAACAGAATTCTGGTGGACAACACTGAATGATTCTGAGGTACTTTCTACATGCAGTGCAGTGTGTGAGAGCTTTTCACGCACTCGGTCTAGAAGACCTTCCTCCAACCCCCCTCCCCCACCCCCGGAGGTATTACTCCTCCATTTCATTGATGGGAAAACCAGAGCATCATGAGAAGTAAGACTTCTCATTGGCCTGGGAAACTTCTGCTAAGTAACAGAAGAGGAATTCCAACTCTGGTCTGTCCAAAGACAGAAGTTATGTTAACTACAGTGCCATGTGACCTCTGGGGCTGGGAAACACCCTGGCCAGTTAACCAAGGGGGCCTCTTACAAGGGACTCGTCTCTTCCTTTGTACTGGCAGATTGTCTTACACCAGGCATGTTGGAAACAGGTACTTACATCTCTCCTCATCTCTGCTGTGTGACTGAGCCCAGCCCATCTCCTGGGAGACCTGTCATAGCCCAGAAAGCTCCCCGTGGTAAATATCTTATGTAGGGGGATGAGAGGGATTGGAAAAGAAGTAGGCTGGGCTGGCTGACCTGATAGTCCTGAGGACAGCACTCTCTCTGTCTCAGGACCAGAAAAGTCTGAGTTAAGGTTGACAGTGCAAGAACACTCATTACCTGCTATAATTTCTCCTCTGGTTTCACCTCTCCTGAGAACCGACTCAGAGATTGCCACAGGGAATCAGAGAATTGCCTCTCTGGGACTGGGCGTGTTTGTTATGCACCAGGCACTGAGACTCGATCCCTGGTTCCTTTTCACTTCACCAGATGAAAAAGGAAGGAAAAACCCTCAGAGGCCATTTCTTGCCTGCTTGAGTTTAAAGAATGGCTGCATTTTAGTGACAATGTGGGCCTGAGGAGTAGCAGGAGAAGGGCTGAGGAATAATGATGGTGATATATTCCTATAGCTCCTTGCAGTTTTGCTGAGTTCTTTCCCGTGCCAGTCTGGTCGGATTTTTACAACAACCTGCTAGGGAGGGGTAGTTGGGCAGGTGTTAGTGACTGTTCCTATTTTATGAAGGAGAAAACTGAGTTTCAGAGGGTGTGTGATGAGCCCAAGATGCACAGCTAGTTCCTGGCAGACCTGGAACTTGAAAGCACTTTACCTGACTTCCACATAAGAGCTCTTCCATGGCATTCATACCCTGTTTGCTGAGTTTAATCCACATCTGCAGACTCTGTCACTACCTCCGGTTTTCCACATGGTTACATGTCCATGTTGAATGTATGTTACAATGACCATTAAAACTCCAGTCAGGATGGCAGAAAAAGGAACCCAGGGGCAATTCCCCAAAAGTTGGAAAATTTAAAAGCCCCTCTCCCCTTTAATGGTGCTTTCTATTTCTCTTATTAGCTGCTATGACAGAAAGGAGGAGGAAAAGAAAAACCAGAAGGGTTGGGGAAAAAAGAGATTATTTTGAAATCATTTTCTTTGCTTGCCTGGTTCTGTTAATAAACGGAGGATTTAATCAGTAGGAGTCAGAGAGAGAAAGAGGCAGGTAATCACCGATCATTGGATTATTTGCGGGGCGGGGGGGAAATGATCATAAAAAACTCTGAGATGGCAAAGAGGAAATGGTGAGAAACAGAAAGTTTTCTCTTGCTTCTCTGCTCCTATGCATGATACCCTTGCTCACACTGGGCAAAACCAAGCCAAGAGACCAGAGTAGGGTGCTTGACCTTGTTGCCTTTCCCCACTGAGAGGGTCATTTAGTTGGGGATGATGTTAGATCTACACTGCTGTTTAGGCTCAGAGAGGGTAGCTAGAGTACATTCCTCAGGCCCACATTGTCGCTAAAAGTTAAGAAGTCTTCCTGCCTTTCTCTTTCGTAAGAAGGGATATTAGTGCTTGCCTCACAGGAATATTGTAAGAATTAAATGAGAGTATGGGATTAAATAAATATAGCAGGTGAGAAGTTCCAGTACAGTTTCTGGCATATAGTAGGCACTCAATAAGGATTAAAAACCACACATTCAGCTACACAGAAACATGTCTGGGAGGACATACGAAGTGATTAACAACATTACTCTTTAAGAAAAGGTCTGTGGGTGGGACGCACTTTTACTTTTTATCGTATACATTTTTACTTTATCCTCCCTAGAGCATTTGGGGAAAGTATGCTGTGTACGTATGAATGGGTGTGTGTGGAGGCTTAAGTTAAAAGTTAAGCTCAGACATAGAGTAATAAAGATTGTGAGATTTTGATACCCCTGTCTTTGTGTGATTGTAAAATCTGTGCTCACTATACTTGAACCAGTTGAGGTGGCTTTTGTGGCAAGCGACAGAAATGGACTGGCCAAGTCAAGAAACAGAAATGGGATTCGATAGAAGGATGCTGGAGTAGTTCCCAGCATCAATGGAGGACCTGAAAATTGGGCATTGGAAAGCACCAGAACTCAGAAACACCAGGTAGGTAAGCAGGAGGGCCTTCTCTCAAAGGTGCACGTATACAGTGTCTCAGCTCCAGTCACCTCCCATTCGAGTGTTTACATTCCAGGGAGAGGAAATCTGATTGGTCCGTTTGGAGACAGCTGTTTCCACCATTGGCTCACTGGGCCTTTGCCACGTGACAGGGCAGGGAGTATATAAGGGAGCAGTTCTGTGCTGGACCATAATTCTATAGGTACCTACCTCAATAGTCTGTGCTGTTTAATTTTTGAAAAATTATAATCTTGTGTTACTTTTAAAGTAATATTGAGAAACCTCTAACAATTCATAAAATAAGTAGAGCTATACTGTAAGATCCCAACAGAATGTATTTTATGCATCTTTTATAAGGAGCCAATACAAAGCAAAACCAAGCAGCATCATGTGCCTAGTGATACATCACAGAGTGACACATCGGCTTTGGGTCTGAATAAATGTTGATTATGATGGCAAACACCCACGCAACAAAAACAATACTTATCTTTTTGACTCCAACCGTTAGCAGATCCAAAATTTCCATAAATTCGTCTAGCGCAGTCTAGCTTAGGAAGGGAGTTTGAGACCTTTATCAGGGTAAAGAAAAGTAATAGGGCATTTCTGATTTTTTTTTTATCACTAGCTGTTATTTTATGGTGTTTGGGAGGCAGGGAATACAAAGTACACAGAAGGTATGCAGGGTCTACTCCTTGTGTGCGTGTGTGTGTGTGTGTGTGTGTGTGTGTGTGTGAGAGAGAGAGAGAGAGAGAGAGAGAGAGAGAGAGGTAGTATTTCATTGCCCTGGGGCATAATGATTTAGCCAGTCCTGTATAAGGCAAGCTCAAATCCAGACTACATTTTCTATGCTGACCATCTGTGTATCCCAGGAAAGAGGAGCCCAGCTGTGGGCCCCAAGAGGTGGAGGAAAAAGTGAGAAGCAGGGTGTGTGGCCAGTCCCGGAGGGTCTGGGGGGGATGCTCTGTGTCCTTGTAGTGCCTTCTGGCAACATCAGCCCCACAGAGGCAGGCTTGGCTCTCTCCCCTCCTGACAGCCCCATAAGCATCCTTCCCAGTGTCAATAAGTCTTCTCTGGCCACTCTTCCCTTCCTTGTGATTTTTTTCTTTTCTGAGGGTGTTGCTGGGGGAGATCATCAGAAACTACTTATTTGAAGGCAGAAGCCTCATCTCTAACAAACGGGGATTGACTGATAACGCATACCATTTACCAAGTCTTGCTAATAAGCCCGGTAGCTCACATATCCTCACCAACCCTTTCAGGTGGGTTTTTATAGACGAGGAAACCACGGTTCAGAGAGTTTGAGTGTGTTGCTCAACTGGCACAGCTCTTAGATGGTGGAGCCAGATGCACACCTGGCTAGTGTGTCTCCAGGTCACCTGGTCCTAACGCCTCCTCCATGTTGGAAAGCCAGCTCAGAAGGGCCCAAGACCTGGCAGCTCTGTCACCCATCACTGGCTACTCTAGGACCAGTCACAGAACTGTTGAGCAGTCTCAGTCTTAACTACAACAAATTGGGAATTATGATATAATATTACTCCCAAAGCCAGCACTATAATAACATAATTTTAAGCCAAGGCTTTGAGTTTGCCCTTTTGGGCATGTTTGGGAGACCAAGGCCCCAGGACCTGCCAGGACTGCAAACCCAACTGTGGGGGCCCTCCGAGCAGTGCTCTTTCTAAGATGCCCAGGGAAAGCTTTTCTTCTCTCTTCAGCTTCAGACGCTGGGTGTTCTAACCTCTGAAGTTCCTGGAACAGGACCATTAGGCTTGATAGTTTTATTGGAATTAAAAATATTGTGAATTCACAATGGCCTCTGGCCATAACGGGAATAAAAATGGTATTGCTTTAGACGATACCATTCACTAATTAAACTAGTAGAGAATGAAGCAACAGAAATACAACAGCGACAAAAATGGGAGTTGTGGGCTTCAGAATACTCCCCCAGCAGGCAGTTGAATTTAAATTTCCATTATTTTGAGTGAATGTGGCCCTAAGGAACCATGTAGGGATGGATTTTTATGTGATTTCAGGGCATTCCGTCTCTTGTAGGGCAGTAACTTTGATAAAGCTATAGCATGCTTTCTTGAAAAAAAGTATAAAATATATGTATAACTAGGAAAGAATCCAGGAGGACACAGCTAACTGTTAGCAATGGGTTACCTTGGGGAAAGGAAATTTGGAGAGAAAGGACTTTCTTCTTTTTCTTTTAAAATAATTCTGTGTATTTCTGGTGTGTTTAAATTCATGATACTCAACACATATTTTTTGAACAGACTAGAATGATCAAGGGAATGCTTTAGAGTGAATGATTCATGCTTCATGGCATCAGATTATCAAAAGACAGATTAGATAGGTTACCATTAAGAAGCTGCTCCAAATGGGCCAGGAGTTAAGATGGGAACTGTCTGAGCTTAGATGGTAGCTGTGGAGATGGAAAGGAAGGGAGAGGGACTTGAGAAGCCAGAAGCCGGGATGTGATGGTTAATTTTATGTGTCAACCTGATTGGACTAAGGCGCGCCCGCTGATTGGGCTAAGGTGCGCCCCAGATGGTTGGTGAAACATTATTTCTGGGTGTGTCTCTGAGGCTGTTTCTGGAAGAGATTAGCATTTGAATCGGTAGACTGAGTAAAGAAGATCACCCTCACCAATGCAGGTGGGAGAACTTGCTTGCTTGAGCTGGGGCATCCTTCTTCTCCTGCCCTTGGACATTGGTGCTCCTGGTTCTTGGACCTTTGGACTCAGATTAAGACTTACACCATTGGCCCCCCTGATTCTCAGGCCTTTGGAGTCAGACTGAATTATACCACTGGATTTCCTGGTTCTCCAGTTTGCAGATGGCAGATCATGGGACTTCTTGGCCTGCATAACTGTATGAGCTAATTCCTATAATAATAATATCTTCCTAGAGTAATTTTATATTATATATATATGTAATTTTATAAATTATATATATATAATTATATCTATCTATCTATCTCTTATTGGTTCTGTTTCTCTGGAGAACACAGGGGTGTTACCTGAATTGGCTAAAAGCTTGCAAGGTAGTACTGTTTGGATGAAGATGGAGCCTAGATATTGGTGCTGAGCTATGGAGGGACCTAAAGGAGCTAGAATCCTAGTTCTCAGTGCATGGGTGGATGGGTGGATGGATGGACAAATGAATGAGTTCCCTCATAGAAGCTCTTTGCTTTCAGGTTTAGGCCAAACTTCTTTAAAAGCCTACTTAGGTCCTGAGGTTAGGTGGTGATTTCTCATACTCTTCCCCTGACCTCAGCTATTCTTCCCCAAACTAGGGAGGGTTAAGGCCTTTCTAAGATCTGGACCATTTCTGGATGCCTCATGGGGTCAGTTAGGTCTTTTATGTTCTAACTATGAGAACCCGTTCCCCGCCCCCCCCAACCAATGGCTTAGACAATAAAGGAGATTAATTTAAAGCCAAGTAATTAGGAGGTCTTCTGGCTGGTTTGATTTGGGGGCTCACCAGTGTCATCAAGCACCTGGTCTAGTCTTTCAAGCTTTTTGTTCTGCTGTTTGTACAACATCAGCCTGGCTTCCTCTTGGTGGCAAAATGGATACAACAGTTCCAGGCTTTACCCTCACATTATACAGGAGATAGAAAAAACTTGCTTTCCCCTAGAAGTTCCTTGAAAAATCTCTCTAGTCTCACGGACTCAAATTGGGTCTTTACTGAGTCCCTTAGGCTAGAGAATGCTGATTGGCTGATTGGCTTAAGTTACCTGAGTCAATCACAGTTATAAGGGTGGTGGTGTCAATCCATCTTCCCCTCTTTCCCCCATGGCCATGGCACAATGGGGGAGGGATGGAAGCGATGTTAGGGGGTCATCAAGTTCTAGTTTGGGATAATGGAGCAGGAATGGCCTGTGTTTGTCAGTGTGTGGTGAGTGGTGGATGGAGTTAAAAGAGGAAAATGGCCAGAGGAGGGTGGTGGGTTTTCCACATTGGGAAGCAGGACATTTTCCACTGAGAAGCAGGACAGTGAGTGTGGATGTTTGGGTCCAGTCAAGAGCAGTGCCTCTAGAGCTATGGGTAGGGGCTGTAGAGGAGAATGATTATGAGGGTGCCTGAGAAAACTGGGCACGGAGAACTTAGGGTCTAGGGTGCTAGACAAGGGGCTTCCTGGGCTTTGCTTGGCTCTAAGGGAGTGGGTCAGCCGAGGAGATGCCCACTTCCAAAGGCTATGTTGGCATGAGCAGGAAGCTGGTGGATGGCACCCATGGTGGCGTGGAGCGGCGTTACCAGGCAGCATGTGGAGGGACGCGGACCCAGAGCAGCTCTAGGGGCACCGAACAAGTCTATGTAGAGCGCTTGGAGTGTATGGCAAGGAGGACACGCTCCATCACTGTTACAGTGAGTATTTTTACTTTTAATTGTTTAAACTGGTGAGAAGCAGTAGCAGAAATGGAAACAGGAGACTGAGTGATTCAGGACTTCTTCCTGCTTGAAAGTGACAGTTTGGTGAACCTTCTTTTTGGACTCTCTCATCTTAGGGCTGGGAAGGCTCAGGAGTGTGATGGCTGGGATTCCTTCCAATCTGGTGTATGGGAGCTTAAGCAGGATCCAATCTGTCTGAGAAATAAAGACCTATGGCATTACTTGTGTGGCACGAGCGAGCCTGGAGCTGCTCATACAGACAGAACTATAAAATCACATGCACACGTACTTTACATACATGATCCCATTTGAGCCTCACAATACCCTACAAGGTAGTCATTGTTATCACTGTCTGACAGGAGAGGAAAGCCCAGCTTGGAGGCATTCGGTCCACAGCCCAAGCTCCAGAGCTACGATATGGTAGAGATGGTCTTTGGACCCAGCATCCAGCCCCACCAGCTCCCCAACCCCATCTACCTTCCTTACAGAGCTTAAGTTGGCAAGCTATCCCCTCCTCCCCCATGAAGCCATGTGATTCAGGGATATGACCTCACCCTCACCTCTAGCGGAGAGGCTGCTTTTTCCCCTTGACCTAGTTCTGACCATTGATATCCTCCTGATGGGATTTTGAGAGAAGTTTTCTTACTTCCAGAGGAGAGCTATAGGAATAGTTTCCCTCTTCTTCCTCCAGATATTATCACATCTGGATGAGACATTCGGAAGTGCTGCAGAGCCTCTTGCTACCCACCTCAGGACTAGGCCAGTACTCAAGATGGCAGAGCCAAGATGGAGAGAATCTGGGTCCCTGATGGTGGGGGGAGTCACTAAATAACCCATCGTAGACGCCTCCAGATACTGCTAGTTGCCTTCCTAGGGTCCATTCTGCTCGTCTTCCTTAGTCACAGAAAATCTATATTGATGGATGTAGCAATGTACCCAGATATAAAGCCACATTTTCCAGACTCCCTTATCAATGCAAGTAGCTGATAAACTGTTAAGTGGCCCTTTGCCCTGCCCCTCTTTATCTTCCTACTTCCTGGGATGTGGACATGAGGGCTAGAGTGTAGTAGCCATTACGTAATCATGAAGCTAACTTGAGGATGGAAGCCATGTGCTAAAGATGGCAGCACAGAAAGTGTGGGGCCCTGCTGACTGTGGAGCTGCCATACCAGCTTTTGACTGTTTATATCTGGGCTGCTTTTCTGTGGGAGAAATATAAACTTCTGTTTTATATAAGCCACTGTTACTTGTGTTTTCTGTTATATACAGCTGAGTCTAATCCCAGCTGAGAAAACTATATAGTTCTGAATTTCCTGCTGGGTGAGAATTAATTTCCTTAATACCTAAACCGTTTGGAGTTGGGGTTGCTTTTGTGTGCAGTCAATAGCTTCCGAATTGTTTCCTCTTCGAAACCTATACTGTTCACATCTGCGCTACATAGCCACCTATAACATAGGGCTGTGTTCTTCAATTCTCCATTATTCTTGGGGTGAGGGGTCCTCACGTTAGGATACCCACCACTTTCTATGATGTTTCCTGCCTCTGAGTCCCATCTTTGGGTAATAAATAAGTTCCAGAAAGCCCAAACAAAAAGCAAATGTTCTGGCTAGCTGCTACAGGGGTGGTACAGCACTGGTGGGGAACCCAAGTGGTTTCTTTGGCACTGACCTCAGACTCTCAGAGTAATACCTCCCACCTGAGCAGGGTCTGGCTTTCAATAGCCTCCTGTCTATTCCATCACTTTCCCCACTGCCTGTCCCTCCTCGGTTCCTCTGCCCAGACCATGTGGTCTGCCTCCCACACAAATCCTCAGGGAGAGGAGCTTTTAATAACTGGGGAGGCAACTATTGACTCAGGTTTTGTTTGTCTGCCACTAAGTTCACATTTAATAAATGCAGGATTCTTGGCTTAATAGGCTGGTCATCATCAAAATGGCAAATTAATTATTCAAAGCTGTGCTTGAGATAGACCAGAGATGTAGCCGAGGTGGCCTCTCTTGTTCCTAATTCACAGTGAACTTTGCATTTCTGGCCAGTCAGTATTTATTTAAAGTATAATAGCTATCTTGTTAAACTCAAGTCTATTAAATCTAAGTGAAGGTCAGGGATTCGTACTGGAGGGTGGGGCAGCTTTTAGTCAGTCTGTGCTGAGAGCGTCCCAAACCACCCGCTTCATTGCTCCCATCTTGCTGTGTGGTTGCCAAAGCCAGCTCATAAAGTATGGCTAGATTAATCATTGTTCATTATCCAGGGGCAGAACCACCTACCATCCTTAGCCCAAGAAACCTTCCCTTGGATATAAACCTGTAATGTAATGATAATAATGACAACTACCACTTAGCAAGGCCTATTGTATGCCAAGTGCTTTAGATCCATAATCTCCAGTTCTCACAGCAATCCCAATCTACAGATGAGGAAATTGAGGCCTAGAGGGGTTAAATAATCTGCCCAAGGTCACACCTTTGTTAAATGGCAGAGCTAATTGACAAAGAGTTATTTTTGTTAATTAGCTCCAGAGTTTGGGGGTTCAAACACAGGTTGTTAGGGTTCTAACACCCATGCTTCTCTTGCTGCAGAGACTCTGACGCCTTGAACATGTTTTTTTGTGTCCCAGCAGAAGGGTTCTGTCCCTTGCCTCTTGGCTCAGAGCCTGATTACCTGAGCAGTCTGTTTGACCTTCCACCTACTCTCATTCCCCATTGAAGCCCCCTAGACTTGCTCCACCTTTACATGGCATGTGCATTGCCCTCCTCTGCTCTCTCGGTGCCTCTCTGAGGCTGATGTGAGAGGAGGTCATCCTGACCTACCTTTGGGCATCCCTCCTGTTTCCAACCCTATGTGCAGGGCTGCAAGATTTGTCACCACATTCTAATGAGAAGGAACAAAATTCCCAAGGAGAAAAAAAAATTTTAATGTATCTGAGCCACTTTTCTAGATTCTCTGTTTGAGTTTTCCCCACCCTGCCTTGTGAGCCCATCTGAGCTCTTTCAATGTGGGCCTTTGGCTTACAGCTGAGACCCAGCAACCCTCAGTGGAGGGAACATAAGGCACGAACAGCCAACTTCCTGGGGACTTCAGTACAGCTCACAACTTAGGATCCAAGATTCCTTGTTTGGACCCATGGCATGATGTTTTTGAGCAACCAGGCCACATGGTTCAAACCAAGGACCTGGGCTTCCCTGGTGGCGCAGTGGTTGAGAGTCTGCCTGCTAATGCAGGGGACACGGGTTCGAGCCCTGGTCTGGGAAGATCCCACATGCTGCGGAGCGGCTGGGCCCGTGAGCCACAACTACTGAGCCTGCGCGTCTGGAGCCTGGGCTCCGCAAGAAGAGAGGCTGCGACAATGAGAGGCCCGCGCACCGCGATGAAGAGTGGCCCCCGCTCGCCGCAACTGGAGAAAGCCCTCGCACAGAAACGAAGACCCAACACAGCCAAAAATAAATAAATAAAAATTAAAAAAAAAAAAAAAAAACCAAGGACCTAATAAAAGGATACTCTGTTCAGCTTCTACTGAAGACAGCCACTTGTTTTATTCATCCATTCACTCCACACATATGTGTTGTATGTCTCTCTTGTATCAGGCACTGATGTAAAGCCTGAGGTCTTTGACTTCATGTGAGATAGTCCTGGAATCCCAAGGGTAGGAGAGAGGAAGGAGCACTGACTGGACAGAGAATTGGTAGACCTGGGTTTGACCAACTCTCCCGGTTTGTCTGGAACTTCCCCAGTTTTAGTACTGCATCCTGGACGCCCCTCAGCATCCACGGATGGTTGGTTGCCCTAGTTTGAGTGCCAGTTCTGCCATCTACTAGTCAGTCAGCAAAGGTATACTTCTTGAGGGCCGACTGTGTGCCAGGCAGTGTTCCACTGCTGTGAGAACAGCGGTGAACAAAGTGGAGTCTGTACTCAAGGGGCCCCCTTTCAGTGCCAGTAAATAATACAAGCAAGGGGCTTCCCTGGTGGCGCAGTGGTTGAGAATATGCCTGCCAATGCAGGGGAGAGGGGTTCGAGCCCTGGTCTGGGAAGATCCCACATGCCATGGAGCAACTGGGCCTGTGAGCCACAATTACTGAGCCTGCGCGTCTGGAGCCTGTGCTCTGCAACAAGAGAGGCCGCGATAGTGAGAGGCCCGCGCACCGCGATGAAGAGTGGCCCCCGCTTGCCACAACTAGAGAAAGCCCTTGCAGAGAAACGAAGACCCAACACAGCCATAAATAAAATAAATAAATTAATTAAAAAAAATAATACAAGCAAGATTGCTTTTGGTATTCGAGGTCTTTTGTGTTTCCATACAAATTGTAAAATTTTTTGTTCTAGTTCTGTGAAAAATGCCAAAATGGAGCTGGAAGAATCAGGCTCTCTGACTTCAGACTATACTACAGGGCTACAGTAATCAAGACAGTATGGTACTGGCACAAAAACAGAAATATATATCAATGGAACAGGATAGAAAGCCCAGAGGTAAACCCACGCATCTATGGTCACCTAATCTATGACAAAGGAGGCCAGAATATACAATGGAGCAAAGACAGCCTCTTCAATAAGTGGTGCTGGGAAAACTGGACAGCTACATGTAAAAGAATGAAATTAGAACACTCCCTTAACACCATACACAAAAATAAACTCAAAATGAATTAAAGACCTAAATGTAAGGCCAGACACTGTAAAACTCTTAGAGGAAAACATAGGCAGAACACTCTGACATAAATTGCAGCAAGATCGTGTTTGACCCACTTCCTAGAGTAATGAGAATAAAAACAAAAATAAACAAATGGGACCTAATTAAACTTAAAAGCTTTTGCACAACAAAGGAAACCATAAACAAGACGAAAAGACAACCCTCATAATGGGAGAAAATATTTGCAAATGAAGGAACTGACAAAGGATTAACCTCCAAAATATACAAACAGCTTATGCAGCTCAATATCAAAAAAACCGAACAACCCAATCAAAAAATGGGCCAAAGATGTAAATAGACATTTCTCCAAAGAAGACATACGGATGGCCAACAAACACATGAAAAAATGTTTAACATCACTAATTATTAGAGAAATGCAAACCAAAACTGCAATGAGGTATCACCTCACACGGGTCAGAATGGCCATCATCACAAAATCTACAAACAATAAATGCTGGAGAGGGTGTGGAGAAAAGGGAACCCTCTTGCACTGTTGGTGGAACAGCTATAAACTGATATAGCTCCTATGAAGAACCATATGGAGGTTCCTTAAAACACTAAAAATAAAACTACCATGTGACCCAGCAATCCCACCACTGGGCATATACCCAGAGAAAACCATAATTCAGAAAGACACATGCACCCCAATGTTCATTGCAGCACTATTTACAATAGCCAGGACATGGAAACAACCTAAATGTCCATCAACAGAAGAATAGTTAAAGAAGATGTGGTACATATATACAATGGAATATTATTCAGCCATAAAAAAGAATGAAATTTGGTCATTTATAGAGACGTGGATGGACCTAGAGACTGTCATACAGAATGAAGTAAGTCAGAAAGAAAAAAACAAATATTGTATATTAATGCATATATGTGGAATCTGAAAAAATTGGTAAAGATGATCTTATTTACAAAGCAGAAATAGGGACACAGACGTAGAGAACAAACATATGGATACCAAGGGGGAAAGGGGGAGTAGGATGAATTGGGAGATTGAGGTTGACATATATACACTACTGATACTATGTATAAAATAGATAACTAATGAGAACCTACTGTATAGCACAGGCAACTCTACTCATTGCTCTGTGGTGACCTAAATGGGAAGGAAATCCAAAAAAGAGGATATATGTGTACGTATAGCTGATTCACTTTGCTGTACAGTAGCAACTAATGCAACATTGTAAAGCAACTATACTCCAATAAAAACTTTTAAAAAATACAAGTAAGAGCAAATAAGATAAGGTATGTCTAAAAAGATAAAACAGATACTGTCATGTAGGTTGACTGCTTGGTGGGCGGGGCCGTTTTAGATAGGAAGGTCAGAGAAAGCCTCAGTGGCGGGTGACAATGAACAGACACAGGTAGCCATGTACAGATCTCGTGGGGGAAGATTTCCAAGCAGAAGGATCATCAAGGGCAAAGGCCCTGAGATGGGAACAAATCTGGCCAGGTTTGAGATCAGAAGGATGGTCAGAGTGGATGGGTACAGGGGAGGCGGGAGAGGGAAGGAGGAGGATGTTGGAGGATTAGACTGGGGTCAGGTGATAGAAGGCCGTGGGCTCTGCACTAGGTATGTGCCCTGGGGGAAATCACTGTCAGAGGAGCAATCAAACGTTCAGAGAGGTCAGGTGGAGCTAGAAAACACAGTTCATAGGGTTGAGGTTACGTTTCCTAGCTTCCCCCACAAACCTGCTTTCTATGTTGGGTTTTCTATCTTGGTAAGAATATCACCATTCACAGAGTTGTCTGGGCTCAGAACTTTAGTGTCATCTGGGTTCCTGCTTTCCCTTCCACCTCTTTCCACATTCAGTTAGTCTCCCAGTCTTGTCAGTTCTATCTTCCCCTCAACCTCACATCTATTTCCATTTCTCCATCCTCCCTGACCTGCTCGGCTAAAATGTCTCATCACCCCTTATCTGCAGCAGTTTCCTGACTGATCTTCTTGCCCTTAATTTCTTCCCCGTTATGGTATGTGTTGCCAAAGCTCTTTTTCTAAAACATAAATCCTTGCACTCCATGACCTTGCTTAAGACAATAGTACTCAGCATATTTTCCCAAGCTGCAAACTTTCCCAGAAGCAGACTCTGAGGTGAAGATTTGTATACAGGAAGTTTACTGGAGAGTTTTTTGGGGTGTTTTGATATGGTGAATTACATTAACTAATCTTGTAGTGTTGAACTAACCTTGCATTCTTGAGATAAAATCTACTTGGTCATGATGTATTTAGTATATTATATTTATATTTTATTAGTATTATAGTATATATTATATTTATAATTATAGTCTATTATCCTATTCTGTTATATCATATATATTATATTTTATATAGTACTAAATTCAATTTGCTATTGTTTTGTTAAGGATTTTTCCATCTATGTTCACGGTTTTTATATTTTGTAATGTGTTTGCCTGGTTTTGGTAAGAATATATAACAGTGGTCTCCTAAAATGAGGAGAGACTGGATTAGGGATAGAAGTGATACGGCAAGGGACTCCTGTTTTTCATTATAAGACTTTTAGCACTGTCTGATTTTTAATTATTTTGCTTTAGTACATGAAAATCAATTTTTTTAAACACTAAAAAACAAAACCAAACCAAAATTCAAACCTATAATTTTCCATGACTTGATACTGGTGTGGGGTTTTTTGTTTGTTTTATTTTTATTTCTGTTTCGGAGTGAGTGGTAGAGAAAGGCCTTAGGTGGTTGCGGTTGGGCTGGGTAACAGTTGAAAAGTAGGAGTAGGTAGTCCTGGACTTGAGGCAAGGTAATCATTGCCACATGTAAAGCCACTTTCTGTGCCAGGAACTGTGTTGGCCCTGTGCATTACCTGATCTAATCCTGACAAGAGCCTGTATCAGTTAACTATGGTTAACATAACAAACCGTCCCCAAACTTAGCGGTTTAAAACAACAAGTGTTTATTTTGCAATAAACAGTAATGCAGCAGTCTCCCTTGCCAGAAGCCAGAGGAGATGGATGGATTAAAGAATGCAGAACTTTTGTGCCTGCGTGGCCCTTCCCTTCCTATAACTGAATGCTAAAAGGATGGTTTAAAAGAGGACAATTTGTACTAAGTAGGTGCATGGGCTCATCTTATCTGTTGATGGTACAAGATACAAAAGGTCATCTCTACAAATGTGATCGGCGTTCTACCATTTGAACTGGGCAGTTATTCTTTGGTTTCACTTGGGGTCACTCGTGTGACTGAAGTCATCTGCCTGTGTGGTTCAACCAGGATAGAATGGCCCAAGATGGTGACCATCTGGTGGTCACAACATATATGGTGATTAGCTGGGGCTGCTGGCTGGGGTATCTCTGTTCTCCTCCGTGTGGCCTTCGCAGCAAGATATCTTAGGTTTCGGGGCTTCCCTGGTGGCGCAGTGGTTAGGAATCCGCCTGCCAATGCAGGGGACACGGGTTCGTGCCCCGGTCCGGGAAGATCCCACATGCCACGGAGCGACTAGGCCCGTGAGCCACAACTACTGAGCCTGCGCGTCTGGAGCCTGTGCTCCGCAACGGGAGAGGCCGCGACAGTGAGAGGCCCGCGCACCGCGATGAAGAGTGGCCCCCGCTCGCCGCAACTGGAGAAAGCCCTCGCATAGAAACGAAGACCCAACACATCCAAAAATAAACAAATAAATAAATTTATAAAAAAAAAAAAAGATATCTTAGGTTTCTTAGATGGTGGTAGCAGTACTACAAGGGCAAGCCCCAGTAGTGCAAACACTGAGGTTCCATTGGCATCCCATTTGATGATATTCCATCCGTCAAAGTAAATCACATGGCAAAGTCTAGTGTCAATATGAGAGGAGGATATGCATGGGCATGGGTACTGGGAGGAGGAATTCATTGGGGGCATTCGATGTAACAATTTGCTGCAGAATGCTTTGAAGCGAGCATTTATTATTATCCTTATTTTATAATGAGGAAACCAAGTTAAATAGCTTGCCCAAGGTCCTCACTCATGTCTGGCAGGGAACTCTTCTCTCTTCAACTCCAAAGCCCACACCTTAACCATTGTAGTGTCTCTGGTGCCCTGTCTTGACATTGACTTCTTTTGCATGGTCCATTGTCAGATTACTGATTGACATGGTGTTGAGTCTTCTAGTCTCAGGTCTGCTGCTGGTCTCTTGTGTGTCTGCCCTCGACCTCAGTGGTCCTCCAAGAACACACACACACACACACACACTCACATGCACTCAAAAGAACAGTATAAACATGATTGACTCATGTTCTCCCTTTGCACATATTCCCTTAAAGGTACTACATCGTACTTCCCACTCTCACTTCCTTTATGTATGAGGCCTGGAGAGAATGAATGCCTCATTACATTTGCAGAGATAACCCTTTGTATCTTGTACCATCAACAGATGAGATGAATCCATGTACCTACTTGGTACAAATTGTCCTCTTTTTAATCATCCTTTTGGCATTCAATTACAAGAAGAATATGGCCAAGCAGGCAGAAAAGTTCTGCATTCTTTTTTTTTTTTTTAAATGAAATCTGCAGTTTTTTTTTTTTAATTAATTAATTAATTTATTTATGGCTGTGTTGGGTCTTTGTTTCTGTGCTAGGGCTTCCTCTAGTTGTGGCAAGCAGGGGCCACTCTTCATCGCGGTGTGCGGGCCTCTCACTATCGCGGCCTCTCTTGTTGCGAAGCACAGGCTCCAGACGCGCAGGCTCAGTAATTGTGGCTCACGGGCCCAGTTGCTCCGCGGCATGTGGGATCTTCCCAGGCCAGGGCTCGAACCCGTGTCCCCTGCATTGGCAGGCAGATTCTCAACCACTGCGCCACCAGGGAAGCCCAGTTCTGCATTCTTAAACCATCCATCCCCTTCTCTGGCTTCTGGCAAGGGAGACTGCTGTGATAACTTCTCTCCCACCACTTCGCAGACTGATGGAAACAGGGGAAGTTGAGTCCTCTCACCGTCATTGCCATCAGAAATCTTATAGCATCTGACAGACCGAGACAGATGGCCTCTTACTCAGGGAGGCCTGTTTTGTTGACAGCATCCAGCCTGAAGGCCCCGAGCACTATTTCAGAGTTGTTAATGACAACGTGATTGAGAGGGAAAAGGGGTGGTTTGTCAACTTGGCCTTCACAGGTCTATTAAAGTGAAGCAGGAGATAAAGTGTATTTTGTTTTCAACAAGGTTTCCTTTCTGTCCTACGTGATGAACTCCAAAACATGTCATAGAAATATGGCTTCTTATTATTCCTCCTTTTAGGGCACTTTGAAACGTCAGGAGAGGTGCAGGCAAAGAGCTGAGTGTTAATCCTTACTGACGAGCGTGATGCTGCTCTTTCTGAGATTATTGTTTGTGGTTGACAGAATAATGCCCACTCCTCCCCCCTCTCCCGCTCCTCCCCCCTCTCCCGCTCCTCCCCCCTCTCCCACTCCTCCCCCCCTCTCCCACTCCTCCCCCCTCTCCCACTCCTCTCCCAGCCCCACAAAGATGTCTGTGTCCTAATCCCTGGAATTTGTGAATATGTTACATTGCATGGCAAAGGGAAATTAAGGTAGCAGATGGAAGTAAGTTTGCTAATCAGCTGATTTTAAAACAGGAAGAGTCTCCTAGATTATCCAGGTGGGCCCAGTGTACTCCAAAGGGTTATTAAGTGTGGAAGAAGGAGGTCAAAAGTCATTCATTGCGAAAGTCTCAACTGGCCATTGCTGGCTTTGAATGTGAAAGGGGAGCATAAGCCAAGGAGTGTGGACAGCCTCTAGTAGGCGGAAAACACAGGAAAAGAATTCTTCCCTATAGCATCCAGAAGGAATGCAGCCCTGCTGACACCTTGCTTTTAGCCCAGTGAGACCCATTTTGGGCTTCTGACCACTAGAAGTGTCAGATAATCAACTGGTGTCATTTTAGGCCACCAAGTTTTTGTTAATTTGTTACAGCAGCAATAGGAAACAAATACATACTTTTCATTAGCTCCTTGAATAATAGTCAGTGTTTAAAGAGCATCCTGGTTGCATTTATGGAAGACTTCAGCATACATGATAGGAACAGAATACATAACTCATGGTGGGGATATTACCCCACTTCTCATGTTTCTGTAGAAAAACTATGGGAGCCACACTACCTTAATACCAGAGAGACTTATCTGGTTGGTGAGGCTGAATAGCAATTACCAAGCATGCTCTGATCAAGTTTAAGTTTATTTGCTCAAGATTTTGTGGGCTGGCAGTTTGGGCAGAACTCGGTTGAGACTGCTCATCTCCGTTCTATGTGGTATTTGTTGGGTTCGCTCCTGTGTTTGTGGTCACTTGGCATGTTGACTGGGTGCTGGCTGATGCTAGCTGATGTCATTCACAGGTCTAGCATTTGTCTCAGGTTTCAACTGGGCCATGGTTTTCATCCACATGGCCTTTCCACTGGTGTAGCTAGCGTGGGTTTCCCTCCTTAGCGGCTGGGTTCCAAGAAGGAAAATGCAGAACTCTCTATAGGTCTTGGCTCAGAAATCGCATAGTGTCATTCTGTTACTTTCTATTGGCCAAAAGAAGTCACAGGAGCAGTTCAGGTTTAAAAGAGAGCAGAGAAATAGATTGCGCTTCTTGATGGGAGCCGGGCCAACCCCACAGTGCAAAGTAGCATGCGTGCAGGGATGGGAAGAATTTGTAGCTGTATTTTTCAGCCTTCTATACTCTCTACTGTTCCTTTCCTGGGCTAGGATACCTGAAGGTAGAATGTGTTCTTCCTTCTGCTTCTGCCTCTTCCATGCAGTGAGCATACCAGGGCAAGCTCTGCCCTTGAGGGGAGTGGCCTGCTGTTGTCCAGCTGCTGCGACCATGGCTAAGTGCAATTTGGAGAAGAAGGAGCAGAGAACTCACTCAGGCTCAGGGTCAATCCCTAGGAACCAGTTTGGCTAGCCAGCAGGACAACTATTATTAGGACATCTGTCTGACTCCTTTGTATATTTCTCAATTGCTTTAGAACTTGGGGTGGGAAGAAGGCATGATTAACTAATAACTCAAGAACTTTGCAATAACCGAGACTTCCCTGGTGGCACAGTGGTTAAGAATCCGCCTGCCAACGCAAGGGACGCAGGTTCGATCCCTGGTCTGGGAAGATCCCACATGCCACAGGGCAACTAAGCCCATGCACCACAACTACTGAGCCTGCACTCTAGAGCCCGCGAGCCACAACTACTGGGCCCCCGTGCCACAACTACTGAAGCCCGCGCACCTAGAACCCATGCTGTGCAACAAGAGAAGCCACTGCAATGAGAAGCCCCGCGCACTGCAACAAAGAGTAGCCCCTGCTCGGCGCAACTAGAGAAAGCCCGCGCACAGCCAAAAATAAAATAAATAAATTAATTAATTAAAAATAATCTTGTTTAGGAAAAAAAAAAGAACTTAGCAATAACCACCTGAAGGAGATAGAGAAATAACCAATGACAAGCAGGGGAAAGTTCAGTAAGGACAAAACCAGGCCATTGTTCTAAAAGAGAAGGTACAAACAAACACTATCAGTATAAGTGGTAGAGGCACAATGGGAAAGGCTTTCACCATCCTTGTGGACTAACTATAAAATGTCCAACATTTAGGATGTTTAAAAAACACTGACAGAATTCTGGAAAGCATTTGCTGGTTTTGTGTTTCCATTCTGGTTAAGTCGTTTTTGCAGGATAGTTGCTATATGGACAGGTCTCTTGAGACAGCAGTGGAGTATGATATAAACTGACAGATAGACATTCAAACATTTCCATTCTCTCTAGTTCATCTTCTTCATAGAAAACCCACAGGAGTATATATTGAACATACTCATACACAGACACATTTTCACTCTTGTTGTTGATACAATTTATAATGGGACACATGAAATGAAGGGTCTCTGGGCGTGGGTGAGACTTTTTCAATTAGCACTGCATCCAGAAGTCGTTCTCTTCCTACAAAAATGGCAGTGAAAAATCAGAGCGTTACATAGACGCTCTTGTTCTGTAGCAGTGGCAGCAGGATGGAGAGAAGGCATTGGTGTGCGGCTGCAGGCAGCTTTCTGGTTAGAGCAGATGTAAAGAATTAGTGCACCGTGGTGGAATGAACACGTGCTTTGATTAAAGATGGGCCTGGGTTTTCTACTCCTGGATTTACAGATCACTCAGTCTGAAACCTTGGGAAGGTAATTTCATCTTCTTCCATCTCCATTTCTTCTATAAAATGAGGCTCATGATACTCAAATTCACATGACTGTTGCAAGGATTAAATAAGATGCATTTATAACGTCTACTCTTATGCTTAGGGCATTGTATTGTTACTTGTGCCATAGTGACAGCCACTTGAGAACCAAATTTGCAGGATTGATGGAAGGAGTCATGATTCAGGCCCTGGCACGGATCTGTGCAGTAGCTCGCAGGAACCCAGATAGCTAGGGTGGTAGAGATGTGCTTGAAGAAAGCTTGAAGAATTCCAGGCTTTATGGAATGCATTTTTAGCAACTACATAGCAGGAGACAACTTTAGAACTAACATATCACTTTCAGAGAACTCTCAATTAATGGGTCTGGTCTGAAAAGCATGGACCAGTGTGACCGGGCTAAGGGGATAAGAGGTTGATATAGAATAAGACAACAGCAGACTGAGCAGAGCTGAGCACACGTGTATAGTCAGCTCTCTGGGCTGGTTTTGAGCTGTGCCATGTCCATTGCAGAGGCACAATTTTGCTTCCCACTGGCTACCCTCCAATCGTTCTTCTCATTGACTTGGCAAGGCTGGTTCCTATTCTATAAACCTCAGCTCTAACAGCTCTTGGAATGTTCTAGTGTAACAGGTAAATAAGCTGACAAAAATGGGAGCAAGGGCACATTCTCCCACTTGAGCCCCTCAGCTGGTCTCTCATCTACTGGGAAAGACCACTTCCTGGCTCAGCTCTTTCACCCATAAACTGGATTCCTGGTGCCTCTCCCAGCTCTTCTTTCTGCAACCTGCAGTAGTAGCAGGAGGAGGGAGAGATTGAAACCATCTTTCTAAAAACCAACCCTCATATTTCTGGCTGCCTTGTTATTATAGTGATGGCTCCTTGGGGAGAGTGACTTGTATGCTGAAAGTAACTGCTGTCCTGTGAACTGTCTTGACTTTCTCTCTCCCAACAGGAGGGGAAGAGCACCTCTCCTTCCAGGGTATGGAGGCAAGAAAGGCTTCTCTCCTCCTGATCCTCTGTTGCGGCTGTAGTGGGGCCAGACTTTACATACTAGACCTCAGGTGCGCAAAACCAGAAGGGAACTTCCTTTATTTTAGTAATTGATCTCTTTCTACTCTGAAGCCCCCGTAAGAATAGGGGGAAAAGCACAAAAAAACAAACAGATGTGTCAATGAAGAGATCTCAATATCTTCCAGTTCAAAACCGTCCCTAAAAAAATAAAATAAAATAAAAAAAAAAAAAAAAAAAAAAAACCGTCCCTGTCGGGTAAATATTCTGATGTTCTGTTTCCTGTCAGGTCTGTTTTTCTCTTTTCAAGAAGTTGCTCTCTGCTCTTTCCCAAGGTGGCATCTGAGGTGGAGGGCAGAGAAGCCGTAGCCATCCTCATGGGGTAAGGGAGGAGCCCTTTGTCTGCATGTGGTCCTCTGGGCCACTGTTCCCTGAGCCTCTGGCCTCACAGCCTTACTGCTTCAGAACAAAGTCTGGTGTATTTTCTCTCAGCCCATGGAATGCAAGCTCAGCCATCTCCCTGCTGCTATCTCCAACCCTCCTGGGATTTCACTGCTTCTGCTGGTTCTAAGACTTGGTCACATCCACCGTCAGGCCCCCAGACCTGGCCAGACCTCCCTGTGACCTCTGCTACAGGATTTCCCCATTTTATGTCTCAGTGAACCCCTGTGGGCAGGCTTCTTAGTTCTTAACTCTCAGCTACATTCACCATCCCTCTCACTGGCTCCTGAGAATGTTCCAGATCTTTTGTGTGCTCTGCTGAAGCTAAGAGAGACTTGGGCCCTGTGTATATAGTCACTCACTTCTGCCTGATGGTACTCACCCCTCGATGCACAGAGCACCCTTTGGAAATGCCAGGTTTCTCTCACAGGCTTGTGGCTCTCTCAGGTGGTACCTGGGGAAGCAGAGCACCAACGATGGCCTTTCTAGGTTTCTCCAAACCTGCCTCGATATCCCACTGCATGCTCACACACAACCCAGCCTGGCGGTTTTGATCTGGGTATGGTGGGGAGTCAGGACTCCATGTCTCACTTGCCCATCCTTCTCTCTTCACCCCTCTTCTCAGCTCCTCCCCCCACTGGAAGTGCTTTCTACTCCTCCTTCTGTCGGACTGGAACTTTCTCCACATCATCCTTTGTTCCTTCTCTTTGGCCCTTGCCCTCCCCTCTCCAGGTCCAAAATGGCAGAAAAGACTATAGGGAAAGAAACAAGACTTGCAACAAGGGGAAATACAGAAAAAAAGGGGACTGCCATCCGAAGCTACATGTCTCCAGGCTCAGCGAAGGGCAACAGAATGGGTGGTAACTCACCCTTCACTGAGCTGCTACAGCACCTTTCGTGGATTTTGAAACTAGGAAGACCGTTAGGAATTTTCTACTGTGATCTAGGAGGAAACCCAGAGAAGTGAAGTGACTTGCCCAAGACTATACCACTAACTAGTTGAACTGGGTCTAGTTTTCATTCTGTTTTGCGACACCACCTCCCTATCACTAGTTAATATCAATGCTAAGATATTACAAATAAACACAGGAAGGAAGTAGCAATAATAATAGCCAGAGGTCCACGTCTATGGATAAGGAGGGATGTATTAGTATAAGCATTCTCCAGAAGAAACAGAAGTAAAAGAATGTGTGAAAAATATTTTCACACATTTTAATACATATATATATAGTATACATACATATACATATATACATATATGTATACATATATGGGGGGAGGGGAGAGAGAGATTTACATTAAAGAGCCGGGTCATGTGAACGTGGAACCTTGGGGAATCCGAAATCTGATGGGATAACCTGGCAGGTTGGAGACCCAAGGAAGAGTTGCAGTTTGAGTTCAAAGGCAGTCTGCTGGCCGAATTTCTTCTTGCTTGGGGGAAGGGGCAGTCTGTTTTATTCAGGCCTTCAATTGACTGGATGAGTCCCACCCCCACTGCGAAGGGAAATCAGCTTTACTCAGAGTCCACTGATTTAAATGCTTTTTTTTTTTTTTTTAGTATTTATTTATTTAGGCTGCACCAGGTCTTAGTTGCAGCACGCGGGATCTTTAGTTGCGGCATGCGGGATCTTTTAGTTGTGGATGCGGACTTCTTAGTTGCAGCATGCATGAGGGATCTAGTTCCCCAACCAGAAATCGAACCCGGGCCCCCTGCCTTGGGAGCATGGAGTCTTACCCACTGGACCACCAGGGAAGTCCCAAACACCTTCACAGAAACATCCAGACCCAAAACACCTTCACAGAAACACCCAGGATCATGTTTAATCAAGTATCTCAGTACTGTGGCCCAGCCAAGTGGACTCATAAAATTAACAGTCACAAGGGAGTTATGCTTTTCATCATGAACTAGAGAGATATTGACAAAACCCCATCTCAGTGGGTGACGTTTCCAGAGAGTTAGAGATTACATTGGATTTCAGTTTTTTTTTTTTTTTATAATTTATTTATTTATTTTTGGCTGTGTTGGGTCTTCGTTTCTGTGCGAGGGCTCTCTCTAGTTGCGGCAAGCGGGGGCCACTCCTCATCGCGATGCGCGGGCCTCTCACTATCGCGGCCTCTCTCGTTGCAGAGCACAGGTTCCAGACGCGCAGGCTCAGTCGCTGTGGCTCACGGGCCTAGTCGCTCCGCGGCATGTGGGATCTTCCCAGACCAGGGCTCGAACCCGTGTCCCCCGCATTGGCAGGCAGATTCTCAACCACTGCGCCACCAGGGAAGCCCGGATTTCAGTTTTAAGTGACTGATGTGGGCAGCACATCGAGAAAGAGGGGAGGTAAATGATGTTGAGGAAGGTGTGTGCCTCCACCTGCTTTACTTAGGTCATGTTTATAAGCAGAAAAAACCAGTTCAAGCGCCCTTTGCCTAAAGGGGGAGTTTTTTGGAGTGTCTTTGAAGCCAGCCACAGCAACAAAATGGGACCTTGGGAAACGTCTAAGATCAGGAACCAGAACACAAGCCAGACTTTTCCTGAGTCCCTTGCCTCTGATCTCCTCTTCTCCATTCTTCTTATTCCCTGGAGACTTGCTTCCTCTGCTTCTTGATTCATGTGGCAGCTGGGACATGTTCAACACACAGGTCCAGTTATCCAAGTGAAGTCATACTTCCTTTTTCTAATTCCTGGGGGAGCTTTGATCAACTCAACTTGGGTGAGTTGCCCAACTCTGATTCAACCAATCATGGTAGAGGACTGAGGGGATGGCTCAGTGACTGCCAGAGGCTCACTGCTGTGGACGAGGAGGGAGTTGAGGGTTTCAACCTGAACTGGGGAGATATTGCCAAAAATGATCCACTCCCCCCATCTCAGTGGGTAAGGATTCCAGGGAGTTGAAGATCACATCCATGAGAACTGGGGTGGGGCTGCCTACCTCTCTCTGGCACTCTGCCCACCCTCCCTTTGAAGGATGCTGGCCTCTGTGACACTTCTCAGTAGCTTGTCAGTAGCAAAGAGAGCCTGTGAGGAACAGCAGCCTCCCTCCTGCCTTTAGTTGAGGACACGTTAGGGCTTGTAGCTGCTAACACCTGTGAGAAACTGAGTTATGCCAGTGCATTGCCTGAAACAGAATCTCATTCACTATTCAGTTCATGGTCCAAGAAACAAAAATAATATTTAATGAGGAAAATCTTCTTTGCTTAATTATGGTGAATGTCCAGCTCGAATCCAAGTGCTTTGCTTAAGATCAACTGCTCAGGGCTATCCAAAAGCATTTAACCAGAGTGGATGGGCTATTAAAACGCAGACTAGTTAAAATGAGGCACCACCCTCTTTCAGTGATTTATTTCCCCATTGGAAGCGGTAATGTTGGAGCCAGAATAATCCTCTTGTGTTTTGCTCTTCTCTGACATTCTCTTTAGGCTGATGAGGGATCCCCTAATGAAATCAATACTCCAAGTCTCCCAAAGAGTTACCCACAAGTCTCAGGAATCCCGTTTCCATTTGACCAGTGGTTTAGGGAGATGCTGATGTCCAGACTTCACTCTCAGAGCTTTTTATTTGATTGATCTGGGTGAGACCTGGGCACTGGTATTTTCTTAAGGCTCCCCAGTGAAGCGTTTCTAGTATGCAGTAGGGTTTAGAACAACTGGCTTAAATGCTGAACTTAGTCAAAATGCCAAAAGCCGATGCTCTGGGTGCCCTGAGCTTTCCGCCATGTTGCACTGTTCTTTCTCATAGTTTTCGTTGAATCCAAATTTATATTCTTCCCCGCTGCCTCTTATTCTCAGAGCCCAGAGCTGCCTCCTAAGAGACAGCATGTGCTGTCAAGCTCCAGAAAGGGCAAAGTTGCAATACCGTGCTCCCCTTGTACTTGGCAGTGAATGAAATGGGAACTATCCCGCAAATGTCCCTAGCTCCCCACCACGTGCGTTAGCAAAGATCAGTTTCGAAGGCTCAAGAAAGAGATGAGAATTCAGACCCTGGCGTTCAGACCTTTATCCTGTAGGTAAACAAAGGTGCCAGTAAATCATGGACAGAACACAAGTCAGTGGGAGAACAGTTGATTAAACGTCTCTGTAACTTATATAACACCTCTCATCCCAGAGGATCTACAAGCACCAGATAGACTGATGTATGTGCCACTACCCAGCCCCTATATATGTCATTTTCTACTCCGTTGCCTCAGGGGGTGTGGAATGTTTATTGCCTTTGTCATATAGTTACTTTGAAACTGCAGTCATGGTTTAGAAGGGAGGCAAAGAAAGGAACTTTTCGCTTTCTTGTCCTTTCAGGGAGGAGAAATCAACTACCCACCAGGAACTCAGCAGCAGTCAGAGTAATCTCCCTGCCCTTTAGGGCAAAATTTCTTTGGTTCGTGAAGTGCTGCCAGTATTAGAGAATTCCCTGCTTATTCTTCTAAAGTTGGCAACAGTAGGGCAGGCATTGAGATTGAGGGGTGAGCTAGGACAAGATCTAAAGTAAGGGTTACCAGAGCAGAAATGTTTTAGGATCTGCTAGAATCATTGTCTAGGAGAGAATCACTTGAAGGGAGGATTACTTACAAGACTTTAGAACTATTCATGATAACTCTGCTCTTTAAACTTTAGTAATACATGGGCCCCTTTGAAAGCAGAAAATAATTTCCACTTCCCTCCCAGGGTATCCTACAATTATAGTGCTTTCAAACTTATTGGTACAGCTCTGATATATGTATAAAACCAAAAACCAAGTTATATTCAAGCAAGTTAAATTCAGTTCAGTAAAATTCAGTTCAATACAAGCTAAAACCAAAAAGCCAACGTGATTCAATTTAACAACATTGATTTAATGGGAAGGATGATGTTTTGCTGAAACCAAATTACCTCTCAGATGAGAACATGATATTGACTGCTGCCTCATTAGTTCTTTTAAGTTTCATATAATTATCCTACAAGGTGCCATGACCCAATTTTCCACCATTTCTCTCTACTTGAATGGCAATGGAAACTCCCTTTGTGCAGTACACTATTAATTTATTTGGCTTTAATTTGGGGTGAGCACAAAGTTTCTGTGCTAAGTCTACATATGTGCCACTGGAACAAACAAGGCGGATGGGACCCTATGGCATGACTGATAATGTCGAGTCTTTAGAATGATGCAGAAGATGGTAAAACTAAATTTTAATACTATGATCAAAAGGAAAGCCCCCAATTAAAAAGTCCTCATAAAAATTTTTAAAGACTCTTTTCGGGGTCTGTGGGAACCACGGACCCCATATTAAAAGACATGCGTCCAAAGTCATTAGGTTTAGGCCAATATTGGGTTTAAAGCTGGAATCAGTGAAAAATTCTGGGAGAAAAGCAAAAGAAAATTAAAAGACAGCATGACAGTAAAATTCATTCCTAGTTGGAATCATGGACTTGAGTATGGAATCTTGTCATAGGCATGGCAGAGACTGCTGAATGTCCAAGTGTGTCTGCTGTCTCCTTTTCCCTTTTAGTAAGAGGCTCCCCCTTGACCCCATTCCACAGGTGCTCTCAGGGAACTTGGCTAATCAGCTAGAGGCCACATTTCCCAGCCTCCCTTGAAGTTCCTCATGGTCATGTGAGCAGATTCTTGCTAACAGAAATGGGAGCAGAGGGGTGCAACTTCCACATCACTCCTTTACAGGGAAATTGCTTGCTTTCCGCTCTCTTTGCCCCTTCACTTCGGCAGGTGCTTGGATGTGACACTGCTGGATCAAAACCAGCCAGGCAGCATCACCCTAAGAGGATCCAGAGGAAGAAAGTAGAAGAACCTGGGTCCCAGGATAACCTCATAGAGCACAGTTTTCCATATTCCCTGCTTACTGCTATTCTGCTATATCAGAGAGACATACACCTCTTTGTTGTTTATGCCGCTGTATTTTGGGATCTCTTTGTTAAAGCCTCTGAATCTATACTCTAGCTGATACAGAAAGTGATAGCTTAAGATCCTGTTTCATTCACTCAGCAATATATATTATGCACTTATTATGTGCCAGGAATCAGAGAGGAAAGGATTTATTTGAGGCTGTGTATTTAGTTCGTGGTAGAGCTGGGGCAAAAATCAGGTCTTCTGACTTTCAGCCCAGAACTCTTGCCATTTCATGCTTCCTCCTCATCTGGCTCTGTGGCTAACGCTCCAACCATTACGATTGATTAGGGGAGGGCCAGTGTTCCCAGAACTGAGTGTGACCTGGTAGGCTTTATTCTCGCATGGCTTGTTTGATTCTTGTTTGTTTGGAGTTTATTTTTTTAAAGGGAAAAATAAGGATAGTCCAAAACAAATTAGAGGAGTTACTAACCCAGAAGAAATGTGTATTCATCACTGCGGGACCAACCCCACCCCCTGTGTATAGAGGGATGTACAGGGAAGCTCACAGTATTCCAGGGATATGACTTGCCAGCAATAACATTGTTAGAGAAAGGCAGAAGCTGGAGTGAATAGAACTAGCCCATGTTTATGCCGGGGAAGAAAACAAACGGCAGTTGGGTTCAATGCCCCACTTCAGTGTTTCAAAATAGAGTCTGAGGGATGAAAAAAGAAAGGATCAGAAAACATGATCGAACACGATGGCTTCTCTTCTCCCTCCCCTTAAAAATCCTTCTTTATTGCATCATCCCGTTTTGTTTTCCTCAAGGTATGATCATGATCAGAAACTTTCATCTTCATTTTTTCATTCACAATTTTATGGTCCATCTTCTTTAAAACAAGATATTTCCATGGCTGACTTGTTTACCATTGATTCTCTAGTGACCAGAACAGTTAGGCTCTCAAAAGCATTGCTGAGTCAATAAAAGAAGGAATGAATAAATGAATGAATGAGTGAGTGAAGAGGAAATGTGACCACACAGAAAATGAGCTATGTAAATCATGAAACATACACAGTTCTGCTTCTTTGGTGACAGTATAAAGATCATATTTTTTCAATAAAGACAAATTGAGTGTTACCTCTTAGAGAAGTGCTATTATTCCAGAATAACCTTCCTGCCTTACTGATCTCAGAATTTTCATTGTTAAATGCCCCTGTGGTGACCATGAGACTGCTCCTTGCAGACCTCTCCTACAGGGAGGTTGTGTGCTGACGCCACACTTCCTATTCCCAGCCAACGACTGGCAGGGCAGGGATACTCGGGCAGACACGTTCCTGGGAGACCCGGGACTCCACTGACAGCTGACTTTGGCTTGGAGACTCCCTGACAGCTTTGAAGAATCCTCCTTGGACTGCATGGTGGTCTAGGATGTTCCCACCCAACTTTCCTTCTCTCGTTCACTCAGGGATGGACTCACATTGCAATTGATGGCTCTCCCAGCCTTTTTGGACCCTGTTTCCCCCAACAAATCCTTGCATATTTAATCTCATGTTGGAGCCTGATTCTCAAAGGACTCGGGCTAACACAGGCTCTGAGAATAGCTCTGGGGCCTCTGGTGGTGCGGAGGCTGCCTAACCCCAAACACCATCCAATTTTGAATCCAATGCCCTCTCTCACAGAGCCACCATCCAATTTTGCCTGCCAGAGCCAGAACCAGCTTAAATCTGGAAACCCTAATGGAAAAGCAGAGGTATAAGGCAAACACTACTTATGAGTCCATACTCTAGATTCAGGCACTGACAAGAAGAGCAAATATCAGAAGACGGCTAGGAAGTTTAATAGGGAAAACAAAGACATAAAAATCTCTTATGAGTTCAGAGCCTTCCTCACCATGGGGGACGATGTCAACTTCGACAAGCAGTAGCATGGTTACTGAATTTTTGGAGGCAAAAGAAGAGAGATTGGACAATTCAAATGAGAGTAGCAGCTCTTGGAATGAAGGCACTTAAACATACATATCTGTTGACTTTGTTTAATTACAGAAGTGGGAGGAAATTGGACAGGGCATGTTAAAAACTAAATTTCATAGTATGCCTTGGAGAAAGACAATGGATGTGAACATTTGTTCCTGAGGAATGGATTTTCCACTTCCAACCTGCCGCATCCTCTGGAACACTATTAGCCTGGCAAGGCCCTGAAATTTTTTCTCTTTTACTAAAGGTAAAGGAAAGTTTTATCAATTTGTAATATAACAAAAGAAAATGTATTCATTATCTATGGCTGCATAACAAATGATCCCCAAACGTAGTGATGTAACAATATGTTTTATATCCCAGTTTCTGTGGGTCAGGAATATGGCAAAGCTTAGCTGGTTCTCTGGCTCAAGGTTGGTCATAAATTGCAATCAAGGTATCATCTGGGATGCTGCCGTTTTATTTTTAACATCTTTATTGGAGTATAATTGCTTTACATTGTTGTGTTAGTTTCTGCTATATAACAAAGTGAATCAGCTATACATGTACGTATATCCCCATATCCCCTCCCTCTTGGGTCTCCCTCCCACCCTCCCTATCCCACCCCTCTAGGTGGACACAAAGCACCCAGCTGATCTCCCTGTGCTATGTGGCTGCTTCCCACTAGCTATCTATTTTACATTTGGTAGTGTATATATGTCCATGTCACTCTCTCACTTCGTCCCAACTTACCCTTCCCTCTCCCCGTGTCCTCAAGTTCATTCTCTATGTCTGCATCTTTATTCCTGTCCTGCCCCTAGGTTCTTCAGAACCTTTTTTTCCCTTTAGATTCCATATATATGTGTTAGCATACAGTATTTGTTTTTCTCTTTCTGACTTACTTCACTCTGTATGACAGACTCTAGGTCCATCCACCTCACTGCAAATAACTCAGTTTAGTTTCTTTTTAGGGCTGAGTAATATTCCATTGTATATATGTGCCACATCTTCTTTATCCATTCATCTGTGGATGGACACTTAGGTTGCTTCCATGCCCCGTCTATTGTAAATAGTGCTGCAATGAACATTGTGGTACATGACTTTTTTTGAATTATGGTTTTCTCAGGGTATATGCCCAGTAGTGGGATTGCTGGGTCATATGGTAATTCTATTTTCAGTTTTTTAAGGAACCTCCATACTGTTCTCCATAGTGGCTGTATCAATTTACATTCCCACCAACAGTGCAATAGGGTTCCCTTTTCTCCACACCCTCTCCAGCATTTATTGTTTGTAGATTTTTTAATGATGGCCATTCTGACTGGTGTGAGGTGATACCTCACTGTAGTTTTGATTTGCATTTCTCTTATGATTAGTGATGTTGAGCATCCTTTCATGTGTTTCTTGGCAATCTGTATATCTTCTTTGGAGAAATGTCTATTTAGGTTTTCTTCCCATTTTTGGATTGGGTTGTTTGTTTTTTTGATATTGAGCTGCATGAGCTGCTTGTATATTTTGGAGATTAATCCTTTGTCAGTTGCTTCATTTGCAAATATTTTCTCCCATTCTGAGGGTTGTTTTTTCGTCTTGTTTATGGTTTCCTTTGCTGTGCAAAAGCTTTTAAGTTTCATTAGGTCCCATTTGTTTATTCTTGTTTTTTTATTTCCATTTCTCTAGGAGGTGGGTCAAAAACGGTCTTGCTGTGATTTATGTCATAGAGTGTTCTGCCTATGTTTACCTCTAAGAGGTTTAAAGTGTCTGGCCTTACATTTAGGTCTTTAATCCATTTTGAGTTTATTTTTGTGTATAGTGTCAGGGAGTGTTCTAATTTCATTCTTTATTTTTTCTTTTTTTTTTTTTAGAGAGAATGTTTTGCTTATCTCTTTTTTAAAATTTTATTTTTTATTTACTTATGGCTGTGTTGGGTCTTCGTTTCTGTGCGAGGGCTTTCTCCAGTTGTGGCAAGTGGGGGCCACTCTTAATCGCAGAGCACGGGCCTCTCACTATCGTGGCCTCTCTTGTTGCAGAGCACAGGCTCCAGACGTGCAGGCTCAGTAACTGTGGCTCACGGGCCCAGCTGCTCCACGGCATGTGGGATCTTCCGGGACCAGGGCTCGAACCCGTGTCCCCTGCATTGGCAGGCGGATTCTTAACCACTGCGCCACCAGGGAAGCCCTAATTTCATTCTTTTACATGTAGCTGTCCAGTTTTCCCAGCACCACTTATTGAAGAGGTTATCTTTTCTCCATTGTATATTCTTGCCTCCTTAATCAAAGATAAGGTGACCATATGTGTGTGGGTTTATCTCTGGGCTTTCTATCCTGTTCCATTGATCTATATGTCTGTTTTTGTGCCAGTACCATACTGTCTTGATTACTGTAACTTTGTAGTATAGTCTTAAGTCAGGGAGCTTGATTCTTCGACCTCCGTTTTTCTTTCTCAAGATTGCTTTGACTATTTGGGGTCTTTTGTGTTTCCATACAAATTGTGAAATTTTTTGTTCTAGTTCTGTGAACAATGCCATTGGTAGTTTGATAGGGATTGCATTGAATCTGTAGATTGCTTTGGGTAGTATAGTCATTCTGACAATGTTGATTCTTCAAGTCCAGGAACATGATATGTCTCTCCATCAGTCTGTATCATCTTTAATTTCTTTCATCAGTGTCTTATAGTTTTCTGCATACAGGTCTTTTGTCTCTTTAGGTAGGTTTATTCCTAGGTATTTTATTCTTTTTGTTGCAATGGTAAATGGGAGTGTTTCCTTACTTTCTCTTTCATATTTTTCATCATTAGTGTATAGGAATGCAAGAGATTTCTGTGCATTAATTTTGTATCCTGCAACTCTACCAAATTCATTGATTAACTCTAGTAGTTTTCTGGTAGCATCTTTAGGATTCTCTATGTATAGTATCATGTCATTTGCAAACAGTGACAGTTTTACTTCTTCTTTTCTGATTTAGATTCCTTTTATTTCTTTTTTTTCTCCAATTGCTGTGGCTAAAACTTCCAAAAGTATGTTGAATAATAGTGGTGAGAGTGGGCAACCTTGTCTTGTTCCTGATCTTAGTGGAAATGGTTTCAGTTTTTGACCATTGAGAACGATGTTGGCTGTGGGTTTGTCATATATGGCCTTTATTATGTTGAGGTAAGGTCCCTCTGTGCCTACTTTCTGGAGAGTTTTTATTATAAATGGGTGTTGAATTTTGTCAAAAGATTTTTCTGCATCTATTGAGATGATCATATGGTTTTTCTCCTTCAATTTGTTAATATGGTGTATCACATTGATTGATTTGCGTATGTTGAAGAATCCTTGCATTCCTGGGATAAACCCCACTTGATCGTGGTGTATGATCCTTTTAATGTGCTGTTGGATTCTGTTTGCTAGTATTTTGTTGAGGATTTTTGCATCTATGTTCATCAGCGATATTGACCTCTAGTTTTCTTTTTTGTGACATCTTTTTCTGGTTTTGGTATCAGGGTGATGGTGGCCTCGTAGAATGAGTTTGGGAGTCTTCCTCCCTCTGCTATATTTTGGAAGAGTTTGAGAAGGATAGGTGATAGTTCTTCTCTAAATGTTTGTTAGAATTCACTGTGAATCCTTCTGGTCCTGAGCTTTTGTTTGTTGGAAGATTTTTAATCACAGTTTCAATTTCAGTGCTTGTGATTGGTCTGTTTATATTTTCTATTTCTTCCCTGGTTCAGTCTCAGAACTTTGTGCTCTTCTAAGAATTTGTCCATTTCTTTCACGTTGTCCATTTTATTGGCATATATTTGCTTGTAGTAATCTCTCATGATCCTTTGTATTTCTGCAGTGTCAGTTGTTACTTCTCCTTTTTCATTTTTAATTCTGTTGATTTGAGTCTTCTCCCTTTCTTTCTTGGTGAGTCTGGCTAATGGTGTACCAATTTTGTTTTTCTTCTCAAAGAACCAGCTTTTAGTTTTATTGATCTTTGCTATCGTTTCCTTCATTTCTTTTTCATTTATTTCTGGTCTGATTTTTATGATTTCTTTCCTTCTGCTCACTTTGGGGTTTTTTGGTTCTTCTTCTCTAATTGCTTTAGGTGTAAGGTTAGGTTGTTTATTTGATATTTTTCTTATTTCTTGAAGTAGGATTGTATTGCTATAAAGTTCCCTCTTAAACTGCTTTTGCTGCATCCCATAGGTTTTGGGCCATCGTGTTTTCATTGCATTTGTTTCTAGGTATTTTTTGATTTCCTCAGTGATCTGTTGATGATTTAGTAGTGTATTGTTTAGCCAGATGTGTTTGTATTTTTTACAGATTTTTTCCTGTAATTGATATCTAGTCTCATAGCATTATGGTCAGAAAAAATACTTGATATGATTTCAATTTTCTTAAATTTACCAAGGCTTGATTTGTGACCCAATATATGATCTATCCTGGAGAATGTTCCATGACCACTTGAGAAGAAAGTGTATTCTGTTGTTTTTGGATGGAATGTCCTATAAATGTCAATTAAGTCCATCTTGTTTAATGTTTTATTTAAAGCTTATGTTCCCTTATTTATTTTCATTTTGGTTGATCTGTCCATTGGTGAAAGTGGGGTGTTAAAGTCCCCTACTATGATTGTGTTATTGTTGATTTCCCCTTTTATGGCTGTTAGCATTTGCCTTATGTATTGAGGTGCTCCTATGTTGGGTGCATAAATATTTACAATTGTCATATCTTCTTCTTGGATCGATCGCTTGATCATTATGTAGTGTCCTTCTTTGTCTCTTGTAATCATCTTTATTTTAAAGTCTATTTTATCTGATATGAGAATTGCTACTCCAGCTTTCTTTTGATTTCCATTTGCCTGGAATATCTTTTTCCATCCCCTCACTTTCAGTCTGTATGTGTCCCTAGTTCTGAAGTGGGTCTCTTGTAGACAGCATATATATGGGTCTTGTTTTTGTATCCATTCAGCCAGTCTCTGTCTTTTGGTGGGAACATTTAATCCATTTACATTTAAGGTACTTATTGATATGTATGTTCCTATTACCATTTTCTTTCTTTTTGTTATTGTAGGTCTTTTCGTTCTCTTGTGTTTCCTGCCTGGAGAAGTTCCTTTAGCATTTCTTGTAGAGCTGGTTTGGTGGTACTGAATTCTCTTAGCTTTTGCTTTTCTGTAAATGTTTTAATTTCTCCATCAAATCTGAATGAGGGAGATTGGTTCAAGATGGCAGAGTAGAAGGACGTGCGCTCACTCCCTCTTGGGAGAGCACCAGAATCACAACTAACTGCTGAACAATCATCAACAGGAAGACAGTGGAACTCACCAAAAAAGGTACCCCACATCCAAAGACAAAGGAGAAGCCAGAATGAGACGGTAGGAGGGGCACAATCACAATAAAATCAAGTCCCATAACTGCTGGGTGGGTGACTCACAAACTGGAGAACACTTATACCACAGAAGCCCACCCAATGGAGTGAAGGTTCTGAGCCCCATGTCAGGCTTCCCAACCCGGGGGTCTGGCAACGGGAGGAGGAATTCCTCAAGAATCAGAATTTGAAGGTTAGTGGGATTTGATTGCAGGACTTCGACAGGACTGGGGGAAACAGAAAATCCACTCTTGGAGGACACACACAAAGTAGTGTGCGCATCGGGACCCAGGGGAAGGAGCAGTGACCCCATAGGAGGCTGAACCAGACCTACCTGCTAGTGTTGGAGGGTCTCCTGCAAAGGCAGGGGATGGCTGTGACTCACTGTGAGGACAAGGACACTGGCAGCAGAAGTTCTGGGAAGTGCTCCTTGGTGTGAGCCCTCCAAGAGTCTGCCACTGGCCCCACCAGAGAGCCGGGTAAGCTTGTGTTGAGTCGCCTCAGGCCAAGCAACCAACAGGGAGGGAACCCAGCCCCACCCATCAGCAGACAAATGGATTAAAGTTTTACTGAGCTCTGCCAACCAGGGCAACACCCAACTCTACCCCAGTCCTTCCAATCAGGAAACTTGCACAAGCCTCTTAGATAGCCTCATCCACCAGAGGGCAGAGAGCAGAAGCAAGAAGAACTACAACCCTGCAGCCTGTGGAATAAAAACCACATTCACAGAAAGATAGACAAGATGAAAAGGCAGAAGCCTATGTACCAGATGAAGAAACAAGATAAAACCCAAGAAAAACAACTAAATGAAGTGGAGATAGGAAACCTTCCAGAAAAAGGATTCAGAATAATGATAGTGAAGATGATCCAGGACCTCGGAAAAAGAATGGAAACAAAGATCAAGAAGATGCAAGAAGTGTTTAATGAAGACCTAGAAGAACTAAAGAACAAACAAAGAGAGATGAACAATAAAATAACTGAAATGAAAAATACACTAGAAGGAATCAATAGCAGAATAACTGAGGCAGAAGAACGGATAAGTGACCTGGAAGGCAGAATGGTGGAATTTACTGCCACGGAACAGAATAAAGAAAAAAGAATGAAAAGAAATGAAGACAGCCTAAGAGACCTCTGGGACAACATTAAATGCAACAACATTCGCATTATAGGGGCCCCAGCAGGAAAAGAGAGAGAGAAAGGACCTGAGAAAATATTTGAAGAGATTATAGTCAAAAACTTCCCTAACATGAGAAAGGAAATAGCCCCCCAAGTCCAGGAAGCACAGAGAGTCCCAGGCAGGATAAACCCAAGAAGAAACATGCTGAGACACATAGTAATCAAATTGACAAAAATTAAAGGCAAAGAAAAATTATTGAAAGCAACAAGGGAAAAATGACAAATAACATAAAAGGGAATTCCCATAATGTTAACAGCTGATTTCTCAGAACAAACTCTACAAGCCAGAAGGGAGTGGCATGATATATTTAAAGTGGTGAAAGGGAAGAACCTACAACCAATATTACTCTACCCAGCAAGGATCTCATTCAGATTCAACGGAGAAATCAAAAGCATTACAGACAAGCAAAACCTAAGATAATTCAGCACCACCAAACCAGCTCTACAACAAATGCTAAAGGACCTTCTCTAAGTAGGAAACACAAGAGAAGAAAAGGACCTACAAAAATAAACCCATAACAATTAAGAAAATGGTAGTAGGAACATGCATATCGATAAGTACCTTAAATGTGAATGGATTAAATGCTCCAACCAAAAGACACAGGCTTGCTGAAGGGATACAAACACAAGACCCATATATATGCTGTCTACAAGAGACCCATTTCAGACCTAGGGACACATACAGACTGAAAGTGAGGGGATGGAAAAAGATATTCCATGCAAATGGAAATCAAAAGAAAGCTGGGGGCTTCCCTGGTGGCGCAGTGGTTGAGAGTCTGCCTGCTAATGCAGGGGACACGGGTTCGAGCCCTGGTCTGGGAAGATCCCACATGCCGCGGAGCAACTAGGCCCATGAGCCACAACTACTGAGCCTGCGCGTCTGGAGCCTGTGCTCTGCAACAAGAGAGGCCGCGATAGTGAGAGGCCCGCGCACCGCGATGAAGAGTGGACCCCGCTTGCCGCAACTAAAGGAAGCCCTCGCGCAGAAACGAAGACCCAACACAACCAAATAAATAAATAAATAAATAAATAAATAATAATTAAAGGTGCTAATAATTAAAAAAAAAATAGACTTTAAAATAAAGAATGTTACAAGAGACAAGTAAGGACACTACATAATGATCAAGGGATCAATCCAAGGAGAAGATATAATGATTATAAATATATATGCACCCAACATAGGAGCACCTCAATACATAAGGCAACTGCTAACAGCTATAAAAGAGGAAATTGACAAAAACACAGTAATAGTGGGGGACTTTAACACCTCACTTACAACAATGGACAGATCATCCAAACAGGAGATTAATAAGGAAATACAAGCTTTAAATGACATAATAGACCAGATAGATTTAATTGGTATTTATAGGACATTCCATCCAAACACAGCAGATTACACTTTCCTCTAAAGTGCGCATGGAACATTCTCCAGGATAGGTCACATCTTAGGTCACAAACGAAGCCTCAGTAAATTTAAGAAAATTGAAATCATATCAAGCCTCTTTTCTGACCACAATGCTATGAGGTTAGAAATCAATTACAGGGAAAAAAACATAAAAAACACAAACACATGGAGGCTAAACAATACGTTACTAAATAACCAAGGAATCACTGAAGAAATCAAAGAGGAAATGAAAAAATACCTAGAGACAAATGACAACGAAAACACGATGATCCAAAACCTATGGGATGCAGCAAAAGCAGTTTTGAGGGAAGTTTATAGCAATACAAGCCTACCTCAAGACACAAGAAAAATCTCAAATAAACAATCTAACCTTACACCTAAAGGGACTAGAGAAAGAAGAACAAACAAAACCCAAAGTTAGCAGAAGGAAAGAAACCATAAAGATCAGAGTAGAAATAAATGAAATAGAAACAAAGAAAATTATAGCAAAGATGAATAAAACTAAAAGCTGGTTCTTTGAGAAGATAAACCAAATTGATAAACCATTAGCCAGACTCATCAAGAAAAACTCAAATCATTAAAATTAGAAATGAAAAAGGAGAAGTTACAACAGACACCACAGAAATACAAAGCATCCTAAGAGACTACTACAAGCAACTCTATGCCACTAAAATGGACAACCTGGAAGAAATGGACAAATTCTTTGAAAGGTATAAACTTCCAAGACTGAACCAGGAAGAAACAGAAAATATGAACAGACCAATCACAAGTAATGAAATTGAAACTGTGATTCAGAATCTTCCAACAAACGAAAGTCCAGGACCAGAGGGCTTCACAGGTGAATTCTAACAAACATTTAGAGAAGACCTAACACCCATCCTTCTCAAACTCTTCCAACGAATTGCAGAGGAAGGAACACTCCCAAACTCATTCTATGAGGCCATCATCACCCTGATACCAAAACCAGACAAAGATACTGCAAAAAAAGAAAATTACAGACCAATATCACTGAAGAATATAGATGCAAAAATCCTCAACAAAATACTAGCAAACAGAATCCAAGAACACATTAAAAGGATCATACACCATGATTAAGTGAGATTTATCCTAGGGATGCAAGGACTCTTCAATATAGGCAAATCAATCAATGTGATACACATATTAACGAAGTGAGGAATAAAAACCATATGATCATCTCAATAGATACAGAAAAAGCTTTTGACAAAATTCAACACCGATTTATGACAAAAACTCTCCAGAAAGTGGGCATAGAGGGAACCTATCTCAACATAATAAAGGCCATATACATCAAACCCACAGCAAACATCATTCTCAATGGTGAAAAACTGAAAGCATTTCCTCTAAGGTCAGGAACAAGACAAGGATGTCCGCTCTCACCACAGTTATTCAACATAGTTTTGGAAGTCCTAGCCACGGCAATCAGAGAAGAAAAAGAAATAAAAGGAATCCAAATCGGAAAAGAAGAAGTAAAACTGTCACTGTTTGCAAATGACATGATACTATACATAGAGAATCCTAAAGATGCTACCAGAAAACTACTAGAGTTAATCAATGAATTTGGTAAAGTTGCAGGATACAAAATTAATGCACAGAAATCTCTTACATTCCTGTACACTAATGATGAAAAATCTGAAAGAGAAATTAAGGAAACATTCCCATTTACCATTGAAACACAAAAAATGAAATACCTAGGAATAAACCTACCTAAGGAGACAAAAGACCTGTATGCAGAAAACTATAAGACACTGATGAAAGAAATTAAAGATGATACCAACAGATGGAGAGATATATCATGTTCTTGGATTGGAAGAATCAATATTGTGAAAATGACTGTACTACCGAAAGCAATCTACAGATTCAATGCAATCCCTATCAAATTACCAATGACCTTTTTTACAGAACTAGAACAAAAAGTCTTAAAATTCATATGGAGACACAAAAGACCCCAAATAGCCAAAGCAGTCTTGAGGGAAATAAACAGATCTGGAGGAATCAGACTCCCTGATTTCAAACTATACTACAAAGCTACGGTAATCAAGCCAGTATGGTACTGGCACAAAAACAGAAATATAGATCAATGGAACAGGATAGAAAGCCCAGAGATAAACCCACGCACCTATGATCAAGTAATCTATGACAAAGGAGGCAAGGATATACAACGGGGAAAGACAGGTTCTTCAATAAGTGGTGCTGGGAAAACTGGACAGCTACATGTAAAAGAATGAAATTAAAACACTCCCTAACACCATACACAAAAATAAACTCAAAATGGATTGGAGACCTAAATGTAAGACCAGACACTATAAAACTCTTATAGGAAAACATAGGAAGAACACTCTTTGACATAAATCACAGCAAGGTCTTTTTTGATCCACCTCCTAGAGTAATGGAAATAAAAACAAAAATAAACAAATAGGACCTAATGAAACTTAAAAGCTTTTGCAGAGCAAAGGAAACCATAAAGAAGATGAAAAGACAACCCTCAGAATGGGAGAAAATATTTGCAAATGAAGCAACTAACAAAGGATTAATCTCCAAAATATACAAGCAGCTCATGCAGCTCAATATCAAAAAAACAAACAACCCAATCCAAAAATGGGAAGAAGACCTAAATAAACATTTCTCCAAAGAAGCTATACAGATTGCCAAGAAACACATGAAAGGATGCTCAACATCACTAAATATTAGAGAAATGCAAATTAAAGCTACAATGAGGTATCACCTCACACCAGTTAGAATGGGCATCATCAGAAAATCTACAAACAACAAATGCTGGAGAGGGTGTGGAGAAAAGGGAACCCTCTTGCACTGTTGGTGGGAATGTAAATTGATACAGCCACTATGGAGAACAGTATGGAGGTTCCTTAAAAATCTAAAAATAGAATGACCATATGACCCAGCAATCCCACTACTGGGCATATACCCAGAGAAAAGCACAATTCAACAAAGACATATGCACCCCAATGTTCATTGCAGCAGTATTTACAATAGCCGAGTCATGGAAGTAACCTAAATGCCCATCAACAGATGAATGGATAAAGAAGTCGTGGTACATATATACAATGGAATATTATTCAGCTGTAAAAAGGAACGAAATTAGGTCATTTGTAGAGATGTGGATGGATCTAGAGACTGTCATACATAGTGAAGCAAGTCAGAAAGAGAAAAACAAATATCGTATATTAATGTATATATGTGGAACCTAGAAAAATGTTACAGATGAACCGGTTTCCAGGGCAGAAATAGAGACACAGATGTAGAGAACAAATGTATGGATACCAAGGGGTGAAAGTAGCAGCGTTGTGGTGGTGGTGTGATGAATTGGGAGACTGGAATTGACATATATACAGTAATATGTATAAAATGGATAACTAATAAGAACCTGCTGTATAAAAAAGTAAATAAAATAAAATTCCAAAGATCAAAAAAAAAATTCTGAATGAGATCCTTGCCAGGTAGAGTAATCTTTGTTGTAGGTTTTTCCCTTTCATCACTTTCAATATGTCCTGCCACTCCCTTCTGGCTTGCATAGTTTCTGCTGAAAGATCAGCTCTTAACCTTTTGGGGATTCCCTTGTATGTTATTTGTTGCTTTTCCCTTGCTGGTTTTAATATTTTTTCTTTTCTTTGTACTTAATTTTTGATAGTTTGATTAATACGTGTCTTACCGTGTTTCTCCTTGGATTTATCCTATATGGGACTTTCTGTGCTTCCTGGACTTGATTGACTGTTTCCTTTCCCATATTAGGGGAGTTTTCAACTATAAGCTCTTCAAATATTTTCTCAGTTCCTTTCTTTTTCTCTTCTTCTGGGACCCCTATAATTCGAATGTTGGTGTGTTTAATGTTGTCCCAGATGTCTCTGAGACTGTCCTCAATTCTTTCATTCTTTTTTCTTTATTCTGCCCTGTGGTAGTTATTTCCACTATTTATCTTCTAGGTCACTTATCCGTTCTTCTGCCTCAGTTATTCTGCTATTGATTCCTTCTAGAGAATTTTTAATTTCATTTATTGTGTTGTTCATCATTGTTTGTTTGCTCTTTAGTTCTTCTAGGTCCTTGTTAAATGTTTCTTGTATTTTCTCCATTATATTTCCAAGATTTTGGATCATCTTTACTATCATTACTCTGAATTCTTTTTCAGGTAGGCTGCCTATTTCCTCTTCATTTGTTTGGTCTGGTGGGTTTTTACCTTGCTCCTTCATCTGCTGTGTATTTCTCTGTCTTCTCATTTTGCTTAACTTATTGTGTTTGGGAATCTTCTTTTTGCAGGCTGCAAATTCATAGTTCCCATTGTTTTTGGTGTCTGCCCCCAGTGGCTAAGGTTGGTTCAGTGGATTGTGTAGGCTTCCTGGTGGAGGGGACTGATGCCTGTGTTCTGTTGGTTGAGGCTGGATCTTGTCTTTCTGGTGGGCAGGACCACATCTGGTGGTGTGTTTGCAGGTGTCTGTGAACTTATTATGATTTTAGGCAGCCTGCGATGCTACCATTTTGAAACTCAACTGGGGAAGAATCCACTTCCGTGTGGTTGTTGAGAAGAGTCAGTTCTTTGCGGGCTGCTGCTCTGAGGGTCTCGGTTTCTCAGTGGTTGTTGGCTGGAGGACACTTGTCCTGAGTTCCTTGCCAGGTGAGCCTCTCCATGGGGACGCTCACAGTGGGTGACATTGGAGTCCATCAGAGTGATCAAGTGATTGGGCCTGAGAGAGGCTACGAGCAAGAAAGGAGTCAGAGTCTTTTGTAACCTAATCTTGGAAGTGGCATTTCACCTCCTGCCATATCCTATTCATTAGAAGCAAGTTATTAGGTGCAGCTCACACTCAAGGGGAGGAAATTACACAAGGGTGTGAATACCAAGGGGAAGGGATCTTTGGAAGCCATTTCAGAAGCTGTCTACCACACAAAACACAACTGAAGCCTAAATAAAAATAAACTTGACTTGAGGGCATAATGGAAGAACGACATGGAAGAAGGAGAAGAAACCACACCTCCAAGGGTATGATTCTTTGTAGGGTTTTATTGATTTCTGCAGAGGATGAATGGTTGGTTGGCATTCAAATAGTACTGGGCAAACTTCTCCACCAAAGTATTAATAATAATGGAAGGTTAGAAATGTACCCATGAGTCCCAAGTCTGTCAGTTTGAAACGGAAAATGACCTTAAGTTTTATGCTTTGTTGCTAAAGTTCACATGAATTGTGTATACTAAGCTATAATATATGGGTTTGTTTGAATATAAAAGTATAAGAACTACTTACCAGGAGCAGAGTTAATTTTCCAAGGCAAGGCACCATGTGGATTTAGTTTGAAGAGCCTGACTAAAATCTCATAGCACCAATTTCTTTTCCGTGGGTCATCTCTGCTGAGTCACAGAGGCCCATTTCCTCCGTGACATGGAGAAGTTAACTACTATCATCTGCTGATAGGAGAAACATGAGAGATTTTGCAATGTCTCTTTATTTTCTGTTTTGTTAGGCATCCAGCCTTTCTGCTTGCTAATCCTTGTGTGGTCTACACACCAGCCATGTTAAACACCACTTTTTCTTCCTTGAGTATCGCAGCTCTTTCTCACCTTGGGTTATGTGAACGTGTAATTCTCTCAGCCTGGACTGTCTTTTCCTGCCTTGTCTCCCTGTGTGATTCCTCCTTACCCTTTTATATTCCCCTTAGGGAGTCAGGGGGTGGTCTTGGAGAAAGAGTGACACTTCATCTGAGTTAAGGGCTGCACCTGCCCTGTGTTCCCGGAGCCATCCTTGTGCACCCTCATTTGATTGTTCAGACAAATAAATCTGTAGTGACTATCTAATATTCAACATTTCCTCCTCTTGATGTAAGCTGCTTAAGGACAGACTCTGACTTTTCTCCTTTATACCCCAGCTGTTGGTAGAAAGTATCCACTGTTTGACATATAGTAGATGTTAAAAAAAATGGCTGTAGACTAAATCAATGGTTCTCAAACTTTTTTGTCTTAAGACCTCTTTATACTCTTAAAATTTATTGAGATCTCTGAAAAGCTTTTGTTTATATAGATTATAGCTATTGCTATTTACCAAATTAGAAACTATAACTAAATAATAAAATATATTAAAATTTTTATTAATTCATTTAAAAATAACCACAAACCTATTACATGTTAACTAAATAACAGAATTTCCCCCTGGCTCTTATATGTTAAAAGCCTGGGCCTTTGGAGGAACCTCAGTATCTCAAGGCAGAGATAAAAGATTTGGGAGAAAATGTTATGAGGGAATGTTTCCTCCAGGAGAAATTCTTCTTGTCCAGGAATAGTTGACCTGGGATTAGGGGGTGTGGGTTGAGAAGAAGTGAAAAGATTGTTGATGTTGGTGGAGCCCTAGGTAGGAGCTAAGCCCAGAGATAGGAAAGAGTGGTTACACACACCAAAGGGACCAAGCTCCATTCACTGGTACCATCTAAGAGAGTCCTCCAGACTCACCGAGAGAGAGGAGGAGAGAGAGGCTATGTGTGATGGGTCTCACCAGGTGGCACCTTAGATGGCATACTCCAGTGGGCCTGGGAGCAGGAGAATGACTGCAGGCACCCAAATGTGTCGAGCAAGTTGTGGCGAGAGCCCCAGACAAGAGGGAAGGTTGCATCCGGTGTGGGTCTGAGTTGCTGACTGCTGTGGCTACCAGCCTGGACTATGAAAAAGACCAAAGCCTGGACATTTTCGTAGATTTCTTTATGGTTATATGGTAGGGGTGAGATAAGCCCTCCAGAGCTTAGCACTTTATAACCCCTTCAGAACCAGGTCACAACCACGGGGAAAAGGGCAGAAGATGTTGAGTTGATGGAGATAAATATCTGCCATTCAGATCCAAACGGAGCTCAAGATAAAAATTAAGCTGGAAAAAAAAAAAAAAAAAAAAAAATTAAGCTGGGTTATAGAAAGTAAAATTATATTTCTTCATTATATGAATTTCTGGACAGAGATTTGTCCTTGCTACCACCATTTTACTGATGAGGAAACTGAAACTTCAAGACAGCAAGGCACTCGCCCAAGGATTAAAGCTAAGTGGCTTGGCTGGGATTCAAACACCAGAGTCCTGGTTCCTAAACATGTGTTGTTTTGTCTCTCGGAGGACTAAACTCAAGGCTGGAGGTATTCGGTGTCCAAGACCACATGACCATTTGGGGTGGACTTAGACATGGAACCAATCTGTTGGCTTCTCAGCCTGTGCCCTTTTCTAAGACAATAGGATTTTGTATTTCGGAGGAATGTGGTGAATTCCTACAGTGAGTTCTGTTATATGTGAATTTCTGTTGACTTCTCTAAAGGTCATGAGAAAAATCTGTTGATCAAGCCTGGGTATTTTAATCCTTTCTTTGCAGACTACTAACTTTGAAATCTTAGAAAAGTGATTTAACCTTTCAACTACTTTTTTTTCGGTGAATGGGACTCACAGTATTTGTCTCCCCACTCCTTAAGTGTGTGCTGTGCATAGTGACTTGCTTCCAAAGATTACAGTATGGAAAGGGGAATTTTACAGTGGAGAAACCTCACAAACACTACCTCATCCAGGTGATCAAGGTCAACATCATCAGTGATAAGTCAAGTTGAGAAAGGAACCCTATGTTGTGCTGACTTGACTTCTGTGGTTTCTTCCCCCAAACTCATAGCCCCAGTTATAATCATGATAAAAGTGCCAGAAAAATCTCAATTTTGGTCTATAGACTACCAGACCAGTTTTCCTCAGGGTCATCAAAAACAAGGAAAGTATGAGAAACTTTCATAGCCAAGAGGAGCCTAAGGAGAAATGATGACTAAAAGTAACATCCCTGGATGGGATCCTAGAACAAAAGAAGGACATTAGGGAAAAACTCAGGAAGTCTGAATAAAGTATGGATTTTAGTTAATAATAACATATGCATACTAAGTCATTAACTATAATAAATGTACCATACTGATGTAAGATGTCAATAATGAGAAATTGGGTGTGGGGCATATAGGAACTCTCTACACTCTCTTTGCAACTTTCTGCAAATCTAAAACTAATCTAAAATTTAAAAGGGTTTATGTAAAAAAAAAGGAAAAAAGGTAGGATATTGGTAAATGAGAAAATAACATTGGCAGTAACACGGAGGTATCCTTGAATATGCTTTATTTTATTAAAAGGAAACTAATTCTCAAACTGAAATTTTTATTGTGGTTAAAATACGTGTAACATAAAATTTACCATCTTAACCATTTTTAAGTGTACAGTTCAGTGGAATTAAATACATTCAAAATGTTTGGCAACCATCACCACCATCCATCTCCAGAACTCTTTTCATCTTGTAAAGCTAAAACACTACACCCATTAAACAGGAACTCCCCATTCCTTCCTCCTCCAGCTCCTGGCAACCACCATCCTACTTTCTGTCTCTATGATTTTGACTAGTCTAAGTATCTTATATAAGTGTACTCATATGGTATTTGTCTTTTTACATCTGATTTATTTCACTTAGTATTATGTCCTCAAAGTTCATCCCTGTTGTAGTATATGTCAGAATTTCCTTCCTTTTTAAGGCTGAATAATACTCCATTGTATGTATAATTGGCCCTCCATATCCACGTGTTTCGCATCCACAGATTCAACTAACCACGGATCAAAAATATTTAAGAAAAAATTCCAGAAATTTCCAAAAAACAAAACTTAAATTGCTGCATGCTGACACCTATTTATGTAGCCTTTACATTGTATTAGGTATTATAGGTAATCTTGATATGTCTTAAGGTATGTGGGAGGATGTGTGTAGGTTATATGCAAATATATTTTTGTATATTCAAACTTATTTGTGGGCTTCCCTGGTGGCACAGTGGTTGAGAATCTGCCTGCCAATGCAGGGGACACGGGTTCGAGCCCTGGTCTGGGAGGATCCCACATGCCGCGGAGCAGCTGGGCCCGTGAGCCACAATTACTGAGCCTGCGCGTCTGGAGCCTGTGCTCCGCAACAAGAGAGGCCGCGACAGTGAGAGGCCCGCGCACCGCGATGAAGAGTGGCCCCCGCTTGCCGCAACTGGAGAAAGCCCTCGCGCAGAAACGAAGACCCAACACAGCCATAAATAAATAAATAAATAAATAGATAGATAGATAAATAAATAAATAAATAAAGTCTTTCCAAATTTGAAAAAAAAAAAAACTTATTTGTAATTATTTTTAGAAACAAAGCACTAGTGACATACCTGTGGGTCAAGAAACCTGAGTTTCAACTGCTGAGGTAGATGGTGTCTATAAAATGCTTTTTGGCAACTCAGCCTTCTAGATTCAGATTGTCAGATGGTGCCTGAGGTTCTTGCCTGAATTCAGTCATTACTTAGTACTCAGTGGGACTTGTAGCTGGACTTAGCTGATCATTAGCACCACAGGAAAACATATAATTTTTAAAAATGTATTTTGATTAACCCAACATATCCAAACTATTATAATTTCAACATGTAACCAATAGAAAAATACTCATGAGGTCTTTTAATTTTTTTAAATATTAAGTCTGAAATCGGTGTGTATTTTGCACTCACAGCACATCTCACTTTGCAGAGGCCACATTTCAAGTGCTCAATAGCCACCATGTGCAGTTCTGTACTATCATTTAGCAAAAGAAAGGGCACTATCACACACACACACACGCACAAACACACACGATCATGATCTCTGAATTTTTAAAATGAAATTTAGGTGAATAAAGGAACGAATTACCTGTCCTTGTTTTCCTCGGCCTTCGTTGTGAGCATCTTGGAGGACCATGCCAGTTCACATACGCTGTTTCCCAGTTAGACACTGTGGGGTGGGTGGAGTTGCACCATGGTGTCTGGGACAGCCATGCCCCGACCTGAGTTGACGCCTTCCTTCATTGAGCAGATATCATTGAGGACCTACCTTGTGCTAAGCCCTGCTAGATGCTGGGGATACAATGGTGAGAGTAAAAACCAGATGGGTCCCCTGCAGCTTCCAGTCTACACAAATGAAAGGTTAATTACAAAGGAGCTGAGTGCTCTGTGGTGTGTGCTAAGGGTGGGGCAGGTGCAGGCAATGAGGGAGTGTGTTGTCTGTAGAGAATTTAAAAACAGTAATAAAACTGATGGAAAGTTGGTGTGTTTTTTATTATCACCATGAGCCTGCAATTCTAAACAATATTAGTGATAAAACGCTCCTCACAGGAAGACTTTTAAGCACCCAGATTCCCATGCCCCCCTCTAGCCCACTAAATCAGGATTTCCGGGGGGTGGCTCAGGCCTCTGAATGTTGAAGGAGCTCCCCAGATGCTATGGACTGAATAATGTTCTCCCCAATTCCATATGTTGAAGCCTTCATCCGCCCCCCAGTGTGTTGGTGTTTGGAGATGGAACCTCTGAGTGAGAATTAGGTTTAGATGAGGGCCTGAGGGTGAGGCCCTCATGATGGGATTAGTGCCCTTACAGGAAGGGACACCAGAGAGCTTGCAAGATTGTAGCCACCTATGAGCTAAGAGGAGAAGCCTCAGAATGAAACCCACCTTGCTGGCACCTTGACCTTGGACCTCCCAGCCTCCAGGATTGTGAGGAAATAAACGTATGTTGGTTTAAGCCCATTAGTCTATGGTATTTTGTCATGGCAGTCTGAGGTGAAGAAGACACCAGGTGAGTCTGAAGTTCATCCAGATTTGGGAGCTCTTAAACTAGACCAGGAATAACCTGGGTTAGAGTAGGGTTCTTCTGCCATGCTGTCTGGGAAGGACTTTGAGCCCTTAAAGGGAATAAGTGCTCTATCTCACAGAATAGTGATGTTTACCAAGAATGGCAAGGTGGTGGCATGGAGTGAGGGGATTGGGGAAAGTATTTGCCACAAGTGCCATGTATTTGCCATCCTCTAATTCTTTAAAGTTTTAGCAGCTTCTTTTCTTACTTCCTTGAGTCCTCTTTTTTCCTTCCTGGCATTGTAGTTTTGATAACAATGTTAACAAATCCTCAGAAAACTTTACACCCTTCCCCTTGACTCACTCACGCTCCTTGGATTTCAAAAACAGATACTGAAGAGCCAAGAGTCACTGTCTACATTTGGGCTTTTCCTTTTGGTGTATCTTGTTTTTTTTCCATTTCTTCTCTTCAGAGTTCTGGAATAAGCTTGGGAGTGATTCATCAGTCAAATGTTCTAACTTAAAAACAAAAGAATCTCTGGCATTAGAAATAACAGAAGACAATTAAAATGTAATGTCGAATTCCTTATCTTTTTCATTCATTCAGCTATCATTTTTTTATAACTATTAATAATTTTATTTACGTAGGAATCTGTTCATAACAATTGATGTAAAAATATGCAATATTTTATTCAGCTATCATTTTTGAGCACCTTCTGGGGGTTGGTCTCCATGTTACTGAGCCTTTGGGAGACAGATAAATAGAAGGTAAAATCTCTGCCCTAGGGAAGCTTCAAGTCAAACAGGGGAGCCAGATTCCATATCAAATAATTATAATGTGTTGAGGCTATAATGGGAGGTCTAAGGGAGCACAAAAGAGAGCCCATTTCTGTCTGGAGGGGGTGATTAAGGGTTTTCTAGAGTGCTAATCATGCTTCTTCCCCCTGTGGATTCAGTAATTCATTAAACAAATAAATCCTGAGCCCCTTCTATGTGTCAAGCTCTGCTCCAGGCATTTAAGATACATAAGTGAACAAAACAAAGATTCCTGCTCTTATCAAGCTTATATTGTAACAGGGGGATCAAATAGATTGAGGCATCAGAAAGAGACCAGCATATCAGATTTATTAGCTGGTAAAACGGTATGGGAAATTGTGGTTTGGACTTGTGGCTGGAGTCAGTTGCTCCTCCTTTCTGCCCAAGTTCCCTTCCTTCCCACTGTCTTCAGGGGAGATAAAACCTGCCTCATCCTGCCCAGCCTCAGTACTGACCTTAAGAAGGGAAGCCATGGGCCCTTACCCAGATGTGCTTATTGCAGGGATGGAGGAAGGGTCCGGTTAGCCTGAAAGAGAGGGTTTTTCCTAATCTTGGCATTCAGATGAACTACTCCTTCTCACTAGGAGAAGAGTGCAGGAATTGGTGGTGGTGGTGATGGGGCTGGGATGGAGAGAAGGACAGAAGTTTCTGCTTTAGGAAGGAAGGCAAGGAGAGGAGAAGGGCTCCTCCTTTACTTTAGATCTGGAAAAAGTACAGAGATAAGGAATTTGATGATAAGGAATTGTTCACCAGGCAGATAAGAAAGAGGGGGTTTCAGTTCAAGGAACATCATATGCTGAAGCATAGGCTCTGTAAATAAAGCCCCTGTAATGTTGCTATTTTTACGTTCATGATATGGATGAAGAAACTGCATTGGACATCTCTTGTGCTCCTGGGCCCACCGTTTTTTCCAGCCATTGCTGCAGTGACCAGCTTGGCATAAGGGATAACCTACCTGACTATACCTCATCTAGGCCACACCACACTTTTCTTGCTTTCTGCTGTTGAGGAGGAAAAACTGTTCCTCTGCACCCTTAGGTACTGTATAGGGTGGCCTGCGAATTAAACCAACAAAGACAGATTAATAAGAGAACAATTTTATTTGCCTGTGGAAGCTAACAAAAGAAGTAGCTAGCTTGTTAAATGTTTAAAGTTAGAGGCTTATATACCTAAATTATTAGGGGAAGGGGCAGGAGGAGAAACAGCTTCTATGGGAAGAACAAATAGACTTCTTTAGGAAAGACACAGGAATTTTTAGGAGAACAAATGGGAGATAGGAAAGTTTGTGATAATGTTTGTTTATACAGGTGTGGGTGGTCTTTTCATCTTTTTATGGCCATGAAACTCCCCTGAGAGGGAATTTATGGCAGCCTCAGTTCCCAGAAATTGCTGCTTTTAGTCAAATGAGGGAAACTCTGAGACGCCTTCTTTCTGCATCTGTTGATTCTCAATTGCTTTTAACTCAAAATAATCCTTATGCCAGAGCGGCCTATTTTAGGGTGGCAGATTCTGATCCCCTCCACTGTCTCAGAACTCTCTGACACAGCTGCATGGGAAGTCTGCAGGAAACCAACTGGCACTCATGCAGGCGTGATCTGGGCGTGGATGATGGATCCCATTGAGAACTGTCTCCTCTTTTGTCCCTTGGGCATTCCACATAGCCCCCAGAAGGTCCCTATATCGCTGGGCCCAGCTGCCCACAGGACTGGCTAACTCTAGAATACCCCTTGGAATGGCTTTTCCTCTTTTCCTGTTGTACTTCTGTCACTTCCCAATCCTTTCCTTAGGTCATTTCTCAAAAATACCTGCAAAAAGCCCTTGGCCAGGCTCCGCTTTCTGGGGGAACCCAATCTAAGATAGAATCTGCAGTTCAAAAAGGGTAGTGATGTTGCCAAGATGCCACAGATAACATATGGTAGAAAAGGAATTCAAACGTGGGCTTCACTCAAAAACAAGTGCTTTTTTCCTCCATCTCTGCATGTTTTCAGTTGCTAAACTCTACTTGCATTCACTGCTTGAGTCTCCTGGGCCAACAGCTAAAATAAAGTAGGAGTGGAAAAGAATGATATTTTGTAAAGTTTGAAAACATGGAATTTACATCTGGTTTCTCTGGAATTTAGAGAGCCTATGCCATGAACGGTAAAATTTGGAAAGTTTTTCAAAATACTGGTTTGGGAATGGTTTTCTTAAAATTGTTTGATTTGAAATCTATTTCATGTGGTTTTCATAACATATAAGTGGTTTTTAAAGACAGTGTAAGCTGTTTGGCTTCAAACTGGTTTTTGAAACCAGACCACTTAGGCAAAATATTTTTGTAACATTTTTATACTATTTAAAAATTAAAGAATTTTTAATCCAAACAATTTAAAACTCTTTAGAAACCTATTTCTCTGAATACCAAGATTTCTGGAGAAGTTTCACACTATTTAACGTCAAAACATTTAGTCAAAATAGCCTGGATCTGAGACAGATTTCAAAGCTGTATACTTTCAAAATGGCTCATCTAGATAACATCCAACACTCTGTGGACTATTTTATTGTCTCAAAACATTGGTTTCCCATCATATAAATAGGAGCCTCAGTAGTAACTTCACATTATTGCAAAATCAGCTATATATTTTTTAAATTAAAACATCTGTGTAATGTGGAAATGGATTGAAATGTTTTCTTTATCAGTAATATGGAAACGATTTTGCAAAACTTTCATCCCTGTCCCCCTCTTTCCCTCCCATTGGGTTATAACTGTGGATTGTACATCACTCAATGGAACCAGCACTTCATGGATTCACCTTGTGCTTCTTCTTTTACAAGTATTATTCCTTGTAATTGTCACAACAGTGCTGTGAGGTGTACACTATTATTATCCCTTTCACAAAAGAACACCCAGGGTCAAAATGTTTCAAGTAACTTGCCTAAAGTCTTAAAGTTACTGAGGGCAGAACAAGTTTCAGGTCTCATCAGTTTGGTCCACGTCTCAAGTTCTTAACCGTGGTACTTCCTGCCTCATGCCCAGTATTCATAACTTTAACTTACTGAACCAGTCTATCTTGTCTGTATAGTTCCCCTCTTTCTAGTTTCTGTTCCAGTAGATCGCAACCAAAGAATTGCCATGTCCCTGCAATCAGTTGCCAGATATATTACAAGTAATCTACCATCAATAACAAATGCTAATTTGAGTAAATTATGATTTACAGTGAGACATTACAGTGGATTCAGGATGATCTATAAAGTAATATTGTTCCCACGCATTTCTATTCATATATGATTCTTGAGTGGGAACAAGGGGGAAATGGTAGAATTGGAGAAAGAAATGCCATCATCCAGATGAACGTAGCATCTTCAGCATCTTCCAGGATGCTGGAAGATCCAGGAAGATGCATCTTCAATTCTTGGTCGTCAGCCAAGAATTGAATGTTCTCTTTACACGTGGTTCCTCTAAGTTTAGGCTGGAGCCGACGGGAGGTAATTTAGAGGCTACCTGAGGGACAGAATGTGGAAGAGTGAGGGTTAGGAGTGGGGGAAAGGAAGTGACACTTTTGCGTAATAACAGAAAGGAGTACCTTCTTTTCTGTGAGAGATCACCTCATAAATAGAGAATTATAGGGAAAAATAAAATATTTCTCCTGCCCCTGATAGGATGACTGTACTGACTCTGAAACTGATGTTTGTTTTTGGAAATGTGAGTAGCTGTGTTTGATTTCAACAGTTAAGAGCTGGATGGTAAGGAGAATTATGAGGTGTGTTTCTCACTTACATTCGTAGACAAATGTCAAAAGATAGCAAAGACATTCTGGAATAATTTGTGGGCTTTAGGGTGGTGGAGGGCAGTGTTGGATCTTGCCGGAGCTCCCCCAAGCCCCGACCCGGACTAAGGGAGCTCAACTTGGGGATATTGACTGCTGGCAGAGGGATGCTCCTGGAACAAGTATCCTGGAACAAGACCAGTTTCTTTGGATGAGGGTGGGGTTGGGCCAAAGGTTGTTGGAGAAATTTATGAGAGAGACTGACAGGAGGTGCCTTGATAGACCTGAAGACCAGAAAGCGAGACTGGGAATGGTGGTGTGCTCACGGGCTGCGCCCCGAAAGCCTTCGAGACAGGCCACTTCAGAAAATTGTTCATTTTCTCTTGAATCCATGACATTTGGCCCTTGCAGATCAGAAAAAAACTGCCCTGGATCCCAAATTGGGCCCTAATTAAAATAATTTGTCATGGACAGATATATCCTAACTGCTGGTTAGGGCTCATGAGCCAGAATTAAGCCATTTTGCCTCTGACTTGGTATAAACCTGTTCAATTAAGTGAAGAAGGAAGACAATTATACAAATAATTTTGTCTTCAAATATAGTTTTTCCTGAAAAATTCATTTAATTAAAGCAAAGGATTTTTTTTTTTTTACTTGAATTTTCCCCAAACTCTTTTGAGGTTGTGTTAATAAAGCCACTGTCTGTGGGAGGAAGTGCTACTGGGGGGGAGGAGGAGTGGGGGAAGGGCGATTGAGAGTCTGGTGTAGTGGGAAAAATTATAATTTAACAAATAAAATGGCTGGCTCCATGTCTGCATTCCAGGGCACAAGCTGATTGACTTTGTTTTCATTTTCACTATATTTATAATTAATTTCACCTTAGAAGTGAGTGAGTCTTTTGTGAAGGAAATCATCTTGATAAGCATTGATGAATCTTTTGGATTGAGAAGGGTAATACACCACTGCCCCCGCCCCCCGCTGCCACACACACACACCCCGTCCCTGGCTGAGTTTGGATGGGCAATCGAAAATTGCTCTAGAGATAAAGTCATAAGAGTTAGGGTTTGGGAAGCTGACAGCTGGAGCAGAGTGGAGAAGATCTCCCGAGAGGGAAGGACGCAAAGATGAAGGAGACAGGAATCCATCCTAGAGGAATTCCCCACAGCAGAGAATGATCCATTTTAGGGGAGAAATGCCAAATATTAACTTTGGGCAATGTATGATTGTATCAATATGTATTTTCATCTAGGAAATAGAACAAAGTCAAACAATGTGAAAGGATCTAGGATAAATCTAAAATGTTGACTTGGGTCCAACACTTCTTAGCAACATGGTCTTGGGCAGGTGAGTCCCTTAACCTTTCTGTGCTTCCACTTCCCCAACTACAAAAGTAGGACAGTGATGGTACCCACTTCACAGAGTTGTTGAGAAAGTAACTGAGTTCACATCTGCAAGGGGTTAGGAACAGTATTTGGCCTTTAATAAGCACTTTATAAGCCCCATATTTTATTATTATTATTATTATTAAGCACTTTAGAGGCACTTTGCTTTCTTGTGTTCTTTCTTTTTTTTTTACAGGAGAAAAGCACGCACATTTTATTCGATGTTAATTTTTACATGACACGGGGGTGGGGGAGAGGTGGTTCCTAGAAAAGAGGACTCAGAGAAGTAGATAGTTCTGAGAGCTTGTATACCACGTTTAACAAAGAGGAATAAATTGTGGAGACATGACAAGACAAAGAAAAAGCATTCTTAGGCTTCCAGGAGCTGCAAACTGTGGGAAGGTAATACAGGTATCCCTCTCCCCACTTTTCAAAAGTTCACTGTACGCCACTAGAGGCACTTCTCTTAACTCCATGTTTTCCACCAGCTACTGCCCCATTTCTTTTATCCCTTTTGCAGCAAAATTCATTACAACATTATTTATCTTCTGTCCCTAATTCCTTTCCTCACACTGTCTCTCGAACCAGTGTTTCTCAAACTTTCTTTTCCATTATGGTCGCCCTAAGGAATCTCTTTGGCCTTTCTAAAAAAATCGCCTCCTCCAACACTTGACATTTAATACCACAGATAAACTATAGAGTTGTTTATGTACTGTATATTTATCTACATTTTATACATAAAAAGAGCAAGATTTTTTCATCCCCCAAGAATCCATTTCTCCTCCCTTGGGAGTGCTATCACCCTCACTGAGAATGCATGTCTTAAATCTACTCCAGCCCTTCTTCGCCTCCACTACACAACGGTTCTTGTTCAAGGTCAGATCACTGACCTCTGTGTTGCTAAATCTGTGGTCAATTCTCAGTCCTCATCTTACTAGACTTCCCACCAGCATCTGCCATGGTTGGTCACTCCCTCTTACTTGATAGACTTTCTTCAGTGGCTTCTGGCACACCCCATTCTCGTGGTTTTTCTCCTAGTCACTGGTTGCTCCTTCTCAGTTCCTTGCTGGTTCCTCTCTTCTTGTCTTCCTCTTAATGTTGGAGGACCCCAGGGCTTAGTCCTTGATCCTCTTCCTTACCTATACTCACTCCCTGTGTGATTTCATCAGATATCCTGGCTTTATGATCACCAAAGTACCCATGATTCCTTACTTTATGTCTCCACCAAAAGTCTCTCCAGGACTCCAGCCTCATATAATAACTGCTTACTTGATTCCTCCACTCGGGTGTTTAATGGACCTCCCCCTACTAACATATGCAATATTTAACTTTTGAAATTCTTCCTCCAAACTGCTCTATCCGAGTTCTTCTTCTCTATTTTTCTCACACCCCACCAATCCATTAGCAAATTCGGATATCAAAATAAATCCAGAATGCTCCTTGATATTTACCCAAATGAACTGAAATAAACTTACATCCACACAAAAACCAGCATAGGGATGCTTATAGCAGCTTTATTCACAATTTCCAAAACTTGGAAGCAACCAAGATCTCCTTCAGTAGGTGAATGGATAAATAAACTGTGGTACATCCAGACAATGGAACATTATTCAGCACTAAAAGTAAGTGAGCTATTAAACCATGAAAAGATATGGAAGAAGCATAAAGGAATATTACTAAGTGAGAGAAGCCAGTCTGAAAAGGCTACAGACTATATGATTCCAACTATATGACATTCTGGAAAAGGCAAAACTATGGAGACAATGGAAAGATCACTGCTTGCCAGGGGTTGGGGGGAGAGAGGGATGAATAGGCAGAGCACAGAGCACAGAGGATCTTTAGGGCAGTGAAAGTATCATGTATGATACTACAATGGTGGGTACTTGTCATTATGTATTTATCAAAACCCATGAAATGTACAACACCAAGAGTAAACTCTAATGTAAACTATGGACTTTGGGTGGTAATGATGGGTCAATGAAAGTTCATGGTTGTAACAAATGTACCCCTGGGGTGCAGGACATTGACAGAGGGGGAGGCTATACATGTTGGGGAAGGGAGTATATGGGAATTCTCTGTGCTTGCTGCTTAGTTTTGCTGTGAACCTAAAATTGCTCTGAAAAAATAAAGTCTATAAAAAAAAATTCAGAATCTGCTGGCAGCTTGGTGAGAGCCACAATCTTACTCTCTCTCCTGAATGACAATAATCACCTTCTAACTGGGCTCCCTGCTATGACCCTGTTTCACTATAATCTATGCTCTTCCTAGCGGCTGAAGGTTCCTGCTAGAGCACAAGTCAGATCACATTACTTCTCTGCTCAGCACCCTCCAGTGACTCCCCATCTGACTCAGAGAAAAACCCAAAGTCCTGACTGTGGCTTTCCAGACCCTCCTTTCTGACCCCCATTCTTTTAGTCTCCCGCTTGTTCACTCTGCTCCAGCCACACTGGTCTCCTTGCTGTTCCTCAGACACACCAGGCACGCTCCTGCCTCATGGCCTTTGCACCAGCTGTCCCCTTCCTGGAAGCCTCTTCTTCCCTGTATCCTTGGGACTCCCTCCCTCACCTCTGCAAGCCTTTGCTCAAATGCTGCCTTCTCAATGGGGCATTCTTGTCTACCTATTTAAAACTGTAACTCTTGCATCCCCTGCATTCTGAGCTCTTTTACCTGCTCTACTTTATTCATAGCACATCATTATTTAGCATAGTATATTGTTTACTTAGTTTCTAATTTGTTGTGTGGACAAAGAATGTCCACTGCCATTTCAGTAAACAAAAGGTGTGGTGGCCATCAAGCCCTCAGCCACTGCAGCCACCCCCAACCGTGTACCCTGAAGGGATTCAGGATGGAGAAAAAAGGATACTGGCCCTAGATAGCTAAGGTGCATATCAAAGGAATAATTTCAGGAAGCCCATCCTGAAATTATACTCTTGTATCTTCCTCCACATAGGGAAGCACTAAATTCATCCACTTTGGATGTTTGATTTTTCTTTAATTGGCAGTAATCTTTTGATGTTTGACTACCTGTTTTGTTTTGTTTGCAAAAGCTCCTATATATCCTGGCTCCTTTCTTAACTCTTTGGAACAGTCCCTCAGAGCTATCTGAGAGGCTGCATCCTAGGCTTAAGTTCTCAGTAAGTCTGCTGGATAAAACAGAATTTTCAGCTTTTAGGTTGTGCATTTCTTTTTCCGTGGACAGTTTTTTTTATTTGGTCTCCCCTTGACAAAAGAAAAGGTCCATGAAGACAATGATGTCTGTCTGTTTTGTTCTCTGCTCTATCCCAAGTCACTAGAACAGTGCTTGACATGTATTAGGTGCTCAGTCGAAAGTTATGGATAAATGAGAGTCTCCCTACTGCCTCTGATTCCAGGTCCTTCTGCAGTGTATGCTTCCAGGGATGTTCTGGGCACATACAAGCAAATGATTATAATTTAAGCCAGTTCTTGTATTTTGCTGTGCTGTAATTCTGTTGCTTACAACCTTCAGTAAAAGTCTGCTGCATACAACTTTAACAGTACTTGGAAGGGCTGAAGTGATGGGATGTTCAGCGTATGGCAAGTGGGATGGAGAGAAGGAGGTGAGTCAGGGAATGCAGAGAAATAATTCCATGGAAGCACAGACTCAGTAAAGAGGTGACCAGAAGAAACATACGGCCCCAAAGAACCCTTGGCGTCATTTGAATAATGGTACATGTTCTTATTGCCTGTTCATTTATTATGCTAGTTGAATGAAAGATTAAAGAGCCACCATCCCACAAAGGCTGGAAGACTTGGTGATATCTAGACAGCAGATGTCTTGATAAGAATTGAAGAATTGCCCCGATTCTTCATTTTGTTATGTTGATGTAAGTATAACCAGGGACAAGCTCTCAAATAACGATTCTTCAGGCTTCTGTTTTCTTCCTTTTCCTATTGCTTTTATGAGACGATCTCAGTTCTGGTGGCTGGGACCAAAGGTGTTGGGGGCAGAGGATGGGCCATTGTGGGACTGGCTAAAATTCCTCAGGATCCGTCCTGCTGGTCCAGAGACGGGCTCCACTCTCCTCCCCTCGCTGATGCAGTGATTGAAAACACTAGGACTCAGACTTCAAGGCAGAGCTGGCCTTCTCAGTTGATTTTACAGCAGGGCAAGTATGTTTCCTTCTGGCTGAAATGCCTGGGATTGAAGGTCTGGAACATGTATTAGTGGAGTAATGTCTCGGGAGAAAAAGACAATAACATGGAAATACTGACTGCTATGGCAACAGTTGGAATAATAAACAACATTTTTTCCCCCTAGGAAAATCACAGAGTTTGGCCTTGTGGCAACTTTAGGAAGGGAAATAAGTAATACCCCAAGTTAGATCTTGTGTTTGGCTTGATTTTTTTTCCCCCTGGGTTGAAGAAATTTGCTAAGTGCCTTATTGGGCAAATGGAGGATGTTATATGTCATTCAAAACTCATATGTCTTCCTAGAAAATCTTTTAAACAAAAGGAACTCAGAATGTATGAATTGAAAAGTCAAAATCCCTCCTCCCCCTTCTCATTCTTTCTCTTCTGTGGTAACCACTATGCAAGGAATTGTTATAAAATTTCTGTATACATACAAATGTATTACTAACTGGTTTAGTTTTCTTGGGCTGTTTGTTAGTAAGTGGGTGAGACTTGGTAAGGTGCATTCAGCAATTAGTATAATCCTCCCCTCCATTTCTTGCTTCAAACATACTCTAATGATTTCCCTTCTTGGCACCTCAGATGGTCTCATAGCTTTCCAACCACTAGCAAGTATTCAGAAGTCCAGCCCAGTATAAATTAAAACTTTAATTTCTCATCTAATTCAAAGTTTCTTTCCCCACCACCCTACCAGGACACCTGACCCCAGCTAAGTGCTGACTTGATGGGGAAGGAGGCGTGGCTGTGATATGATCCATTCTTTCCAACTTCTTGCACCATGATGTCCTTTGTGGCCTTTGTCTCCTCCAGTGTGGGGAAGAGGGAATTAGAAAAAAAAAGGCACAGTCTTATTTGACTGACACTGTTGTAATCTGTAATGCAGATGCCCAAACGCTGGCTCTTCAGAGACCCCCATGACCCTTACGCACAGGGAAATCAATCTCTTTTATACCATTTGATGAATTTATAGCTCCCCAAACTTGCACCCTACCCTATCCAGCTTCCCTGGTTATTATGGAAATATATCTGTCAAGGTAGGATGATAGAACATGTTTTATTTAGCTTGATTCATGCTTTAAAAATATTTAGACATAGGGCATATGAGCCTTCCTTTGTACTCTTGGTCTGGGTCCTGGAAATATTAGGGGTGGTCATGATTCAGCCCGCAGGGAAACTCATGCCTCCATGACATGCTCAACCTTGGAAGTACAGGCAGGTTCTGCTGCTGTCCTCTCTCCTCTCTCCAGCATCCCAGGGAGCTTCGTCCAGCCTCCCACCTTTCCACTTCTTCAGGCTAGAGGTAGGCATTTCTCTCTCCCTGTCCTTACCCCCCAAACTCGGAGGGCTACCTTTCAGGTTCTTTCAGAACCTTTTGCCCTCTACTTTAGGTAGCAGCACCTGGTGGTGAGCTTGTGAGTTGTTCCCAGGACACATTAAGCTGAAGGATGGGATGTAGCTGATCCTCCTGGCAGACAAACTCAGACTCCATGAGTGGTTCTCTTGGGGAGCATCTCCCTCAGTCTGAAGGGGGAGGGAGGAAAAACATGACTGTGCTTTCTACTCCTATGGATTCCCTTCAGACGATTTTCTCTACTGGATCTCAACCTTTTCTTATATGAGCTGGAGGTGGGTGAGCAGGATCCATTGTGAAGGGCCTCTCTGGGTACCTCCTGGTAAGACCTGCGTGGATGTGTCTAGAACTTCTCTTTAGAATGTGTGTGTACTCATCACCCAGTTGTCTTCAGCTTTGGGCTTTAGCAGAATTCAAAGGCAATGGGAAAACTCCCACCTAGTAATCTGCTACACATACACATCTACTCATTTTTAAATTATTTATTAAGCCCTCAACTTGCCTTTTTCATTTGGATGACTGTTTATATATTTCTTTAATAGCTACATAACATTTCATATGGTACATGTGGCTGTACCATAATTCATTTAACCATTCTCATATTGATAGTTATTTAGGTGGGTTTTTGATACAACAAGGAAGGCTGCAATGAATAATCCTTTAACATATATCCTTGTGCCCTTATGTAAATATTCTTAGAAGTGTGATTGCTAATCCAAAGGGTCCACAGATTTTACATTTTGTTAGGAAGCACATTTTGTTTAATAGGTGGAGCCAAATTACCCTTCAAAAAAACTTTAGCAATTTATACTCTTACTAAAGTGTCTTTCCCTAAACCCTTGCCTACACTGAATATTGTCAAGCTAATCTGATCAGTGACAAATTCTATCTCTTTGCTATTTTAATTTGCTTTTCCCAGATCACTAATGAGGTTGAACACCTTTTCATACATTTACTAGCCATTTGTAATTCTGTGAATCATGTTTGTATCTTTTGATGACTTTTTAATGTTTAGAACTCTGTGTTTTTAGTCATAACTGCTTGACTATAAAATATGTGGCAAATATTTTTTCTCTATCTGTTATCCTTAAGATGCTTTAATCATAAATAGATTCTTGAGACCAAAGGATTATTCTGTTGACTTAAGTTAGTATCTCCAGAAAATAGAGTAATGAATTACATGTTAGTCAACAAATTTGCTATAACAAATTATCCTCAAATTTCTGTAGCTTCATTCAATAAAAAGTTTATTTTTCATTCTTTTTTTTAAGATTTATTTATTTAATTTATTTATTTTTGGCTGTGTTGGGTCTTTGTTGCTGCACGCGGGCTTTCTCTAGTTGCAGTGAGCGGGGGCTACTCTTCGTTGCGGTGTGCGGGCTTCTTATCGCGGTGGCTCCTCTTGTTGCGGAGCCCAGGCTCTAGGTGCACGGACTTCAGTAGTTGTGGCACACGGGCTCAGTAGTTGTGGCTTGCGGGCTCTAGAGTGCAGGCTCAGTAGTTGTGGCACATGGGCTTAGTTGCTCCGCAGCATGTGGGATCTTCGCGGACCAGGGCTCGAACCCGTGTCCCCTGCGTTGGCAGGCGGATTCTTAACCACTGCGCCACCAGGGAAGCCCTATTTTTCATTCTTGCAACACTCCAACATGGGTGTTCCTGTTTGGCTCTTTTCAAAGTGAGTCACGGTTCCAGGATCCTTCTGCTTTCCTCTAGATTCTTGAAGTCTTCTCCATTCAGCTGGCAGATGGGGAAGGAGAGAGCAGAGGATTTCACAGGATGTTTTACAGACCAGGTTTGGAAGCGGCATACATCACTTGCCCTCTTATTCCTTTGGCCAGAGCATAATCATATCATAAAGAAGACTAGAAATGAGATCTAGCTATGAGCCTACAGAAGTCTCTGCTACAATAAGTGGAGCACACCGACATCTCAGCAAATAAACTTCTCCAAATCTCACTGTGCTATTGAAGGAAGTCCAGTGACTCTTGAATAGAGGGCATAGGATGATCCCTACCAAAGAGTTTTCAACAGAGTGCTGTTTGAATGTCAAGGATCATGATTCCACTGAAGTCTTATAACTCTTCCTTATGGAACAAAATTCAAAGTCTCTTCAAAGGGACAAGGGATTCTTCTGAATTCTTTTACAAGAGGAAAAGAAAATCTCTCTCTCAATCCTAAAACATTTCTGGAGGTTTCCTTGCCCTTGTTAGACTCAGAGGCTTTGCGTGGGGTGTTTGGGTGGAGGGGCCGGGATCAGGCAGCTCCGGTGAGAGCGGAGGATAGGGGTCATGAGACGGAGAGGCGGTTGGCTGAGAGCTCACAAGCCAAGCTAGAGCTGGATTGGCGGTGAAATAAATGTTTCAGGGTTGGGGAATCACTGTGGAGGCTGGTGAGGGGTGAGCTTTGGGAATGTAATTCTTGTAAGGGGTGACCTTAATAATAGATTAGGGCAGAGGGAGGAGAAAGTTAAGAACAGCCTGGAACATGGATTTCTGACCCATGTTTAAAATGGGAAGGAGAGGGGCAAATGCTAAGGCTGGTGATGGAAACAGCATTCGGAATTGCTTCCTAAAAGTGCCATGTGAATTTCCAGACAAATAAAACATTTTATAATCTTCAGCAGCCTTGACCCTAGCACAGCTCTTCCACACCTTGGCCATTGTGATGTTCTCTCAACCCAAGACTTTATGTCATTAGGAAGTAGTGCTTCACCACCTGCACGGCCAACCACCTGCAGGGGTTATCCTGGGGCTGCTGTTTGGTGTAGGGGCCCTGAAAATATTTGGCTACTCAGAGAAGTGATATATAGACATTCATAACTAGAATGGCAGTGAATGACCTCTGGCCTTGTGACCAATGTTCACATTCCATTAGATGGGCTGTTGAAGTCAGCGAGAGTCATGCCCTCTTCTTTTATAAGGGGTAATTAGTCCCAGGACCAAGCAAAAGAAGACAGCAACTTCTCGCCAAACTCCTCAGGCTCCAGTGATGTTCCTGACCTCGGGCAGGTTACCTTCTCTCCCTAGGACTGTTTTACCATCTGAAAAAATAGGGTAGAGTCTGTGGGGGTGACTTACTCTTCCAGCTGTGACTTTCTAGGAACCTAAATACAGTGTGTGAAACCAGAGTTTTCAGAAGAAGGTAGGTTCTGCCCCAGTGTGATCAGGGTGGTCTTCCCATTGCTGAGCTCATGTATAACCCAGTAGTCTTTATGATACCCTAGACTGCTCAAGAGCCTTAAAGTCTTCCTTATCACTCACATTGGAAGACCAAGGTGTCCCAGGGGGGTGCTTACTGCTCTGTTCTGGTGGCTTCACTCCCCGGTACCCCTCCACATCCCGATCCCAACACGTCACTGATTTCTCTCTTGTGGCTTCTCCCTGTTTGAGTCATCCTTTCAAATAAATCCATGTTGACGGTGCCCTGGCTTTAAATTTTGTCTTCTCTCTATATCATGGGGTTCCCCATTCTCTCTGAAACTACACACCAAAGTTCATGGTTAAGTCCTAACCAGTCTTGCAAAGGCTTAGAGTCCCAGGTGTCCCCATGCAGAGAGAGACTGGACAGTTGTGCATCACAGCACTTGTTCTGGTTTTTCTGTTTGATGACCAAACTTCAGAGGGTGGCAGATGGTGGTCAAATGACCTTTAGCTCTGTGAGGCCAAAAATCAGCTCTGTGAGAAGGTGTATTTTTTTTTTTTTAAGAAATTCACGTTCTTTCTTTCTTTCTTTCTTTCTTTCTTTCTTTATTTATTTATGACTGTGTTGAGTCTTCGTTTCTGTGCGAGGGCTTTCTCTAGTTGCGGCAAGTGGGGACCACTCTTCATCGCGGTGTGCGGGCCTCTCACCATCGCGGCCTCTCTTGTAGCGGAGCACAGGCTCCAGACGCGCAGGCTCAGTAATTGTGGCTCACGGGCCCAATTGCTCCGTGGCATGTGGGATCTTCCCAGACCAGGGCTCGAACCCGTGTCCCCTGCATTGGCAGGCAGATTCTCAACCACTGCGCCACCAGGGAAGCCCGAGAAGGAGTATTTTTAAAAAATCTATTATTTGTTTGGCTATGCTGCTCGGCATGTGGGATCTTAGTTCCTCGACCAGGGTTTGAACCCACACCCCCTGCAGTGGAAGCATGGAGTCTTAACCACTGGACCACCAGGGAAGTCCCAAAGTTATTGTAATATTTTCAGGTCTAGGATATTCCTATCATTACGAAAAAAACAAAAAACAAAAAATCATGTTGGGGGCTTCCCTGGTGGCGCAGTGGTTGAGAGTCTGCCTGCCAATGCAGGGGACACGGGTTCGAGCCCCGGTCTGGGAAGATCCCACATGCCGCGGAGCAACTGGGCCCGTGAGCCACAAATACTGAGCCTGTGCGTCTGGAGCCTGTGCTCCGCAACAAGAGAGGCCGCGATAGTGAGAGGCCCGCGCAACGCGATGAAGAGTGGCCCCCACTCACCGCAACTGGAGAAAGCCCTCACACAGAAACGAAGACTCAACACAGTCATAAATAAATAAATAACCCCCCCCCCCCAAAAAAAAATCATGATGCGCTGTTTGGGGCCTTATATGGGGCTGTGAGTAATCAGGATGATGAACGCTGAGACTGTTTTTCCTTATGCCACCCAGCCCCTTCTAATTCAACAATCAGGAAAGGCTAGTATTATGGAGGGAAGTGTTACATTGGTTAATTAACTTCTTCAGCATGGCTGGCACACACTGACACCACTCTCCACTCTGACCAGATCTTAATTTCCTCCACTTTGTAAAGGCACATCTGGGAAAGAAAAATGAACCTACCAACCCAGAGAGACAACTGTGGGAGAGAAGCTCCTTTGTGGCAAGAGAGAATTTTCTAGAAGAACTTTCTCATTCAGGGAACCCACCCTGGGCTGTGGGCTCGATGAGGGCAGGGTCCATGTCTTAGTCACCATCGTTTCTGGTGCACTTTTGGTGTCAGCATCTGGAATGAGCAGGTGAATCCAGGCCTGCCCCACAGTGTCCATGATGGATGCTCCCAGGGCTGAGATGCCCTCTTTGATAAGTAAAGCCCCACAGTGTTTGCCCTACAATTTGGCTCTTACTGTCCTATTCTGTTGTGTTCTAAATCTCACCCTGTTTCTTACTGTTGGCACTGAACATGGTTTTTGAGATCCAGCCTTATTCCTAGATGTAAATTATGGTTTCTGACTGCTGTGTAAGATTTCGTTATATATTATACCAAACTCTCTAGAGATGGATATCTAGGTTGCCTCCGACAACTAACTCTAGTTCCCAGCCATCCCCATGCTCAAAGTATTTCCTCATACTTGTCTTCTTCTGAAATGCAATCTGACTTTGTTTAGTGTTTACTTGAATGGTTTCAATCACAAATTCATTGCTTTCTTAGTGTGTAAGTTCCCTTCGAGCAGATAATCATAGTCTCTACCTCTTAGGGTGGTTGGTATAGATGAGATTACGTGTGTGAAGAGCTTAGCACATTATCTGACAAGCAGAAAATTCTCAGTAGATGGTATAAGCCTTCCAGAGCCTAGAACACATTAGGACTTTAATAAATAGCAATTACAAGAATGAATGTTTAATTACCTCTGGTGATTTGGGGTCTCCTTCCCCATAAAGCTCGGTCCCAGAACACTTGAAACATTAGGTATTCATTCAGGAGATGGTAATTACGATAGTCACCATTAATCCTCCCAAATTGTTCCCCTTTTACAGATGATAAAACTGAAACTCAGAGAGGTTTTGCATCTTGCTTATGATCATTCAGCGTAGTTAGTGGCAGAACTGGGGCTTAAACTGTGGTCTAACTCCAAAGCTTCTATTTTTAACCACCCTGCTGTATCACCACCCCTGGGGAAGTGTGCTTAGATTATTACTATTTCAGCATCAATAGCTTTTATTTTCTCTGTGTGTGGATAACAAAGAATTTAAGATTCAATTAGTGTTTACTGAGACCTCACATGTGCCAGGCCCTGCCAGGGCCATGTTTAAGGGACATTTGTGTAAATTACTGAAAGATGCTCCCTGGGTGGATTCAGCAGTGGGCACATGGCTTGGTGAGTAGATGCCAGGCTGGATTCTGGCCTCTGCTTGTCCCCTACCCTGGGCACCTGTGTGCAGTACACAAACTGCTCAAGTGTATGCCGTACCCCTGGGAACATGCTGCTTGTTTCCCCCATGCCATGCCCCTGAATCTTCCTCTCCACAACAGTCCTACGGGGCAAATACAATTCTGCTGGACAGATGAAGAGACTGAGGTTCAGAGTTGTGACATTTCAAGGTGACATGGTCTCAAGGCGCAGATCCAATGTTCAAATGGGAGTTCTTTGGCTTCAAATACAGAGACTGGCTAAATATAAAGCAGAGTGATCGAGTGAGGTCCCATGTAGGAAAGGAAAAGAGATTCAGGAATCACTGGGCAGAACCTGCCAAGTTTGACAACTACTGCTGGGATGATCCTCATGCTTTGATGTAGCTGCCTCCCTGGTGAGTGATGGATGTGGTCCCCCATCAGAACTCCAGAGGAGACGAAGTTCCAGGCAGACTGAAACCACCGTCTGGTGAGCTTAGGGCTGTGGAATGTGAGTGCTTGAAGGCTGTTATGAGCTCCTGGAATAGGCTTCAGGTTTCAGGGCACACACTGCTTCTTCTGCATGAGGGATTAGTAGATATACCTGCAGGTACAGAGTAGCACACGCTCAGCCGAGGGCCAAGACATCCTGCCAGTGGCTCAGTGTTGGGTAGTGAGGTGAAGATGAGGCCCCTGGAGAAAGCCAGACTGGGCTTGCCCTCTGGCTGGGCACTTACGAGCCAACCTCTCAGAGCTTTGGTGTCCTCATCTCCTCCCTTATTCATCTGTGACTTTTCTAGTCCTTTGGAGACTGAGTTTATGATCTCCCTGAAGATACACCCATGTCCCAGAGTCAAATCAGGACCTCTGATTTTAGAATGTTCTACAAAATCATTATCTCAAAGAGGTATCTGCCCCCCTCCCATGTTCATAGGAGCATTATTCACAATAGCCAGGATATGGAAACAACCTAAGTGTCCGTTGATGGCTGAATGGATAAAGAAAATTTGAGATATATAAATAAGAAAGTAAAGTGTATATAAATGTGGTATTCATATATATATATATGAATATTTACTATTCAGCCTTTAAAGAGGAGGAAATTCTGTCATTTGCAGCAACATGGATGAACCTGGAGGGCATTAAGCTAAGTGAAATAAGCCAGACAAGGAAAGACAAATAACTCATAGTATCACTGATATGTGGAATCTTAAAAAAAATTGCCAAACTCATAGAAATAGAGGGTAGAGAGGGGCTGGGGGTGGGGGCAATAAGGAGGGGTTGGTTAAAGGGTACAAACTTTCAGTTACAAGATGAATAAGGTCTGAGGATCTAATGTATAAGATGGTGACTAGAGTTGATGACACTGTATTGTATGATTGAAAAGTGCTAAGGGAATCGAACTTAGATGTTTTCTCTCACACACACAAAAGATAAATACGTGAGGTGCTGGGTGTGCTAATTAACTCTATGGCAGGAATCCTTTGACAATGTATACGTGTATCAAATCATCACACTGTATACTTTAAATATCTTATAATTTTGTCAATTATATCTTGGTGAAGCTGGGGGGAAAAGAATGTTGTTCTAAAGCACTGGGGATTTTTCTGCCAGTGAAGGAGATGTGTATTTGGATGGGCTATTCTCAAGTTACTCTGTAGGTATCCTTCCTCTGAAGCTGGGGACTCCCTGCCCACTTCCCCGCCGCCCCCCCCCCCAAACTGTGTTACGTGCTGGAAATATTGTTGTAACCATTCCTACTTCGAGGAAGTTTACATCTAAAGGGAGGCAGACTAATAAATAAGCATTTATAATCCAGCATAATAAGAGCTAAAATAGGCACTGCAACACTGGGGGGAATCAGAGAAGACTTCCTGGAGGAAGTGATATCTAACCTGAGTCCTGAAGGATGAGTAAAAAGCAGAATGGGAAGAGAGTTCCAGGTGGAAGGCACAGTCTGTGCAAAGATCCAGAGCAAGTCAAAGCCAGCTTGTTTGAGGAACAGAAAGATTGGGAAACAAAAGACCCCACAGGGTTGCTTTGTCTGTTTGGCTACATTCATGCTTTTGGACTTTATCCTGGGGGCCACAGGAGGCCTGGAAGGAATTTGAACAGGGATTAACCTGCTCTGAAGTTGAGAAAGACCACTTCGGCCTGATGCAGAAGACAGCGGGGGTGGGGCAGAGACTGCACGCGGGGAGATTTGTTAGAAGGCTGTTCAGATGTGGGATTATTTAAGGAAACCTAAAAATCCAAGTCTAACTGTGCTCCTCAGGAGAAAAGCCTTCCTCCTCCCACCCCAGAGTAGTCACCTCTGGAATCTTTGGAATCTCTATGATCTTGGAGGCCAGTGAGAGCCCATAGTTCTCCGGGCTCCCAGGCCAGTGCTGTGCTCCAAATCTTCCCCATCCGTTTCCCTTCCAAGAATCAGTCCTTTCCTTCCAGCATACCCACGGCCTCCAGACCGATCATGCGTATTTCTTCCTATGCCCTTTAGTTTCCCTTCTGACTCTCCTCTGATTTTCTCTTGACCTCCCCGGGGCAGACAGAGAGATAAATCTGTTGGCTTCTTGGTGGGAGAGTTTAGTCTCGTTTCCAGCTCTGGTAGAGGAAGCAGCTTCACTCTGGCCTGGGACCGTGCCGAGGGGCAGTGAAGGAGCTCTGGCTGCCGGAAGTTCTTGCTATGGATTTCGAAGATGGAAAGAGAAACTGATTCTGGTCCCTTCTGTCAGTAACGTGGTACCCTGTCTCATGGCTCTCAACCCAGACTGCAGAATAGAATCACCTTCTGTGGACTTAAAAAAAAAAAATTTGCCTGGTTCCTCAGAGATTCTGATTTAATTGTCACAGCAAGAATCCAAGTATCCGTAGCTTTCAAAGCTGCCTGGCTAATTCTAATATGTAGGCAGGATGGAGAACCACAGCAGCCTAAGCACCACATTTCAGAGATAAGATGACACTTAGGTGGATTGTAGGCTTTGGCTTTCTTTTTGTGTATGTGTGCTGGGCTTACCTTGGGCAAAGCATAGCCTCTCTGAGCCTCATCTATTCCCTCCTCTGGACAGGGAGGTTAGCAGCACCTGTCTCTTAAGATGGTTGTAAACCTGCCGAGTCGAGCATTTGCATTGCCTGGTACAACTTTTTTTTTCTCATGCCCAGCTACTTCAGCGTGAGTTGGATGACCAGATTTTTAAGACTCAACTGTGAGAGAAGATGTACTATATGAGGGAGAAAGGCACAGGGTTAAAATTTTTGCAAAATGATTAAATAGAATAAGTTTGTCTCCAAGGTCCCCACCCCCATTTCCACTGCCTGTGCCCTAAGGCTTTTAGACAGGATTTGAGGCCACTGGAGGTCCCTCAGTACCAAGCATGCATCCCCAAGGAGGATGGAGAGAGGATTCTTCTGTAAAATTTTCCTTTAATAAGTGGTTTCAACGCCATTATAAAATAAGACTTTCCATCGCTTTCCTGCCAAATGTGTTTCATTGGTCTCTAGATGTAGCCTGTGTGGTCTTTTCCTATGGGTGGGCTCTCAGAGTCCCCGCCCATTCCACCTTCTGTGATGAAGGGGGGTAATGATACATAGCATGGCAGGGGCAAGAGTGAGTCCTCCCAGGCACAGTTAGCTCGGCAAAGAACTCTGTCTCCTTACTCCCATTGTCACAGATGTGTTTTGCTGGGCACAGCAGAAATGTCAGTGGAAGAGGGAAAGGTCAGTGCAAACTCAGCACCACTCCAGGAAAAGTAGCTTGCAACGCGCTGTTCATAATGAGAAGAGGGATGTGTCTCTCTCAAGACATTTGAGACTCAGAGATTGGGAGAGGTGCTCTGGAACAGCTGAAACTGAGTTCCGAAGAGGTGCTCAGAGATCCAAGTGACAGCTGATGGGAGAAGCCCACGCCTTCACAGTGGTTGTGATAGAATTCTAACTCAAAGGATATTGCCTTTCCATAGAGACCTTCATTAAGATGGAAAACAAACAATGCTTTCAAATCTGAGCCCTTAATGGATTAAGCTAAAGAGTCCAACAGCAGTTCAATTTCTGAAAGTCAAGCTATTTTAAGAAGCAATATATTATCCCAAAGAATTTTTCAGTGCCATGACAGAACCTGGATGTCCTATGCACTGACTCACTTCATAATTCAATAAACATTTACTGTTCCAATGAGCATTTGTTTCTTCTCCTTTACCACAAATACATCACGGGAGCAGATCTTTCAAATTGCAGGCATTGACTGGTGATGAAACTGCTTCTCACACAGGCAACTCAATGTAGCATGATCCAGGGCGAGTAGCTACACGAATTTAATTGTGTGTCTTGGAAATTGAATGACCAATTCACTGTGTAAAAAGCTTTATTGCAAAATTTAAAACTATCATAGCTTGGTATGAATTATTAACAATTATAAAAAATTAATGCTGACATATAATAATTTTTACTTATAAAATTATTATGACGTCAGCATTAATTTTTATCATTTTCATAAAACTTTATTTAATAATGGTTAATCGCTTTTACTGAGCCAACCTGGCAAAACAGTTAATGAGATAAAATATGTCAAGTGCTTAGCACACGACATTTAAATAAGCAGGCAAGAAATGATGGTTCTCATTTTATCATTGGAAAATTATAATTTTTCCAAAAGATAAAGGCATTTTGAAAAAAACTTGATTTTTTCAGAAGAGGAATAAAAATGGTGCAAGTCTAATTGCTAGTCTGATTATCTAGGAATCATAGTATCCATGAAATTCAAGTCTAGATATTCACTGACACTGTCATTTTGATTGGTTTTGCCCTTTCTTCAATGACTAATAGTATTAGCAACAACTACTGCAACTATTATTATTCTAAATATTAATATTAGTAGTAGTAGTGGTCATAACTGTAGTTGGTGTCATTGATTTCTGCTTGCCCAGTATCCCAGCCCCCTGATTTTGGAAATATCTAGATTATCCTTTGGATAATTACCCTTCCCCATTGGCTTTGGTCTTCGTTGGGATGTCAAAGTGTACACCTTCCTTTGGAAGGTGACTCAGAGATGGTGGAGCTGTTTCATCCTTACAGCAACACGTTGAAGATACCATCCAATGATTCCTGTGACTTACCTGGGGGCTCTTCTGTCTCCTGTTTCCTAGTTCCTTCCAAAGCTTGGCCATTCAATTTATCCTTTGATTCTGTCAACTATCTCAGAGCTACTCAATATATTTTTTTTTTTTAAGTTAGCCAGAGATGATTTGCTTTGCTTAATAATCAAAAAAACCCTAAATAATAAGGTAATATTAGTAATAGTAGCTCTGATTGACATTGTCATTATTTTCAAAGTCATAGTAGTAATAGCTACCATTTACTTGCTGTGCATTATGTTCTAGGGACTACTCAAAGCATTATCTTATTGCATCCTCATAACAATTCAGTGGATATACACTGTTATTTCCTTTTGCATACGAGAAAACTGTAGGTCGGAGAGATTAAGTAATTTGCCCATAGCTAGCAAGCCGTGCTAGCAAATGTGGCATCTCCAACTCTGGCACCAACACCCTCAATCACTATGCTACTTTTCTATTACATGACTCAGATGGGGTGTGCCTGGCAATGTGCTAATCACTTTACGTCAATTACCTCTTATTTTTCACAAAAACAATCATGTCTCAGCATGGGTTCTGATTGCAGCCGTACAGATGAGGAAACAGGGGCTCAGATGAGTTAAGTGCTTTGTGCAAGGTCACTCAGCTACTAACATTCCAGAGCAAAGCTATCCAGCAAGAAAGGTCTGAGCCTGTCGGCAGAGGGATGAAGAAACAGGCCAGGTCTGTCCAGACTTAACCTCACTTGCTGTTAACAGAACAAAAGAAGCTTTAAAAGATGCTGAGAACCAGGCTGCCTTCCGAGGAGTCCCAGGAGGCTTCAGCGGAAAGGGAAAACTTCCTTGTACTGAGATAACTTTGAAACCCTCATTTCTTGGCCAGTTTTGTTTTGTTTTTTTTCTCTTTTCTTCTTTGAAATTCCAGGCCTGATTAGATCATGCTCTGGACTTGAGTCGGCCAAGGGCCATGCTTTAAATCACTGTGATCCTGATGACCTTACAAGAACATCTTAAAAGGATAAATCTATTTGTTTTACACTGAGATAATGGAAAATAAAGCAACTTCTGCCCTCTCCAGGAGACCTTGCTTGCCAAATCGGTTTTTATAACATACTTTTACAGTTGATTTATCTGCTCTGAAAAATGAGATTTAAAAACTAAAAAATAAAGAAGCCCTCAGTGGTGCTTGTGCTAAAACCAGTGGTGAAAGCCAAGAATATCATCGTAGACCCTGTTACCAGAATCGGCAGGTTGATGTGTTTCCATACCTGGGAACAAAGGCCTCAAATTCCACTGAGTCTGGAGAGACTTTCAGGGGCTGTATTTTCAGGGCTGTGGCAGGAAATGAATGATGTGGAAGGCACTCGTGTGGCTGCCGTTTGGCCTCACCAGCAACACCAAATCCCACCAGCATTTATGGCCCTCGCCCCCAGACTTCTAGGTCCGCGGGTTGGAAATTCAAAATTTGTGCCCCGAAGGTGGATAAGGCCATTTTAACAGAATTATCTGGCTGGGATGATTTTCTAGAGGATGCTGATGGGGATGGCGTGGGGACTAATCAAAGTGATGACAGAAGAACAAGTCATTTCTGCTTTGCCTTTTGTAGCAGTTATTTCTAGACCAAACCAACTTTTTTCATACATTTCAGAAGCATGGAAGGATGAGATTGTCATTGGACTACACAAGGGCGCGCCTGCCAGCAGGTGGAGGTCATTGGGCACCATCTTGGAAACTGGCTACCACTTAAGACTGGCTACTGTATAAGCCTTAAGGACAAAAGCCCTTAACACGGTCCACAGGGACCAGCTTGCCTCACCAGCCTCCACTCCTTGTTGCTCTCTGGGCTCCATTTCACACTGGTCTTTTTTCAGTTCCTTGCATGTAACATGTTCCATCCCAGTCTGCCTTTGCAAGTGTTGTTCCCTCACCTGGAATGTTAATGTATTACTCTGTGTCATCACTACCTCTTCATCCTTTAAAGCTCAGCTCCACCAACACATCCCCCAGGAAGCCGTCCCTGATCCCCTAGACTAGGTCTGGTCTTCTGGTCCCGTGCACTATATTGCTAATAACTGAGTCATCGATTAATTGATTAATCATTAATTAATACTTACAGGAATGTATGGTCTGACTTGTGCTCTCTGGGTCACCAGCAGGGAGCACAGATCATAAAGTCAGACCCAGATTCCAGGTTTCTTCACTCAGAATGCTGGGTTCATACTCTTCATAACCACTTTTTAATCCCTATTCCTAGGGGGAGAAAAATGACCATTATTGTACCTTGTCCTTATACAAGGCTCTTTTCATTAGTTATAAAAATAGAATCATGCTGATTTTCCAGACTAAGCATCTAGCCTATATTTTTGCTTCCAGGCCCCCTACATTTTCCACAAGAAAGCACTTTCATTGAAGTATGTTATTTTATTCCCTTATCAATTTGATTTCTATTTGTCAGGAAGTACAGAGTTTTAAAACTTACCAGCAACACTGTTTGTTACAGGTTTTCTTTGGAGATCAAGCCCTGCTGCTAGAATCCATTGCAGGGAAGAGTTGGAGAAAAGAATTCTCTATTTTTCCCGAGTACTGTGGTTTGGCATACTGGATGAGCCACTTGGAGCAGAGCTCTTAGTCTTCTGCTTTTTTTTCACTCAACTCACACACACACACACACTCACTCCTTTGATTTATTCGCTAGGATGATGTAAATGGAAATTACAGAATCATATATGCATGTGTGTGTGTGCACGCGCGTGCTGGCGGGGGAAGTAGGGATGTCTGAGCTGAGCCTAAAATGGAATTCAAATATGTCTGTAGAAGTGGTGGGAGGACCACTCGGAGGTGATTTGCAGGAAGGCTTTCCCACCCCTCCCTGGGAAGGAAGGGGGATGAAGTCAGACATGGCCTGTGTCTTACTCCTGTGGAAAGGAGGCTCCTAAGGGAAAGAAAGAGGAACTGTTTGTATTCTACAACAGACTCCGTGACCCTCGAGGGCACAAGCAGAGCCTTTTGGAGGTCTGGGCGACCCTGAGTGGGGAGGGGGGGTCATAGCCTCTCTTCGGAGTGGACTGAACTTGGAAGCACAGCAGCTTGGGAGTAGTGGCAGGTAGCACCTTTGTGTGGACATTGGCATTGAACTAGTGTCAGCAGCGTTCAGAGGCCACATGGTGAGCTCTCAGGGGGCTCTAGATGCAGGCGGCATAGGTGGGGAAGAGAAAAACCCAGTGGCTGCAACTGGATGTGATTTGTGATCACCAGGGAGACACCCCCAGGGGACACCAGGACACAAGAGGCTGAGATCTCACGGGGGCTGATGAGCTCTAAGATCTTGCGGAAGAAAGAGCCAGTGATGTGTGGGAATGGCTGTAACAGTGAGCTTTATCTAGCCATCCACCAGAGAGGCTGAGAAACCCTGATTTGTATAGAATAAACCACTGAAGTTAGAGGCTAAGAGAGACCTTAGGTCATATACTCCAACCCTTCACTTTACTGAGGAGGAAGCAGAACCTAGAGAGAAAGGCAAGCTTTCCAAGGGCAGACAGTTAAGCTGGAGATCTGAGTTCTAGCCTTGCTGTCTCTTGGTACCTAAAGGAGTTTGGAGGAACTAGGTAGATCACTGATAGTTCCCTAAGACCACTGAGACTTGGGGGTGGATTGATGCTAAGAGACAAGCAGGCCTTAGGTTGGGTCGTTCCATGTCGTGTGGCTGGAGGGACAGAAGAACGCCAGCATGCCCAAGATATCTCCCCTGATGGCTCACCCCGGACTCAGAAATGCCCTCCTTCCAGGTCATTCCTTTGGTTTGAAGGCTTGTGCTTAGCAAAGATGCTTTATTGGGAGAGTTGGACCCCATGAGTAAGCATGGGAGGAGTTGGAGAAGGGAACAGCAGAGATGGCAGGCCTGGATGAGGCCTGGGAGGGGAGGTCCACGGAGATGCAAGAGAGGTGAGCAGATGCTAAAATGGGGAATGGGTGGAAGCGAAGGACCATGACAAAAAATGGGCCACTTCTCGTTTTAGCTGGGCCCTGAGCCCGTTTCCCATGCTCCCTCCAGGCAGGTTTCAAGTGGTCCGCTGTGCATCAGTCATGTGCTGGAAAATCCCTTTGCCCTACTTAAGTGGTGTCCTAGCCTGACCTCATGCTTGGGTTCTTGAGCCTTGCTTCACTGAAAAGAGAGAGGGAGAGGAGAGGAGAGAGGAAAACAAAAGAAAGAGGGAATAGAGAATGAGAGCAGAGAGAGGCGGAGAGCAGAGGAGGGGGAGATGTACTGAGACACACAGAGAAAGAGCAGACATGGGCCAGAAATTGCTTCCAGGGTGTAAGGAATGACAGACACCCACTTTCAAGACCTTCTGGGGCCACTGTTTAAAAGCATCCAGTCGTCTGGCCGCAGGTGGGCCTCTCACCTGACTCCCATTAGAGCTCCTTGACTCTGGAAACTGGCATGATTTATGGGTCCCTCTGGACTCATGGCCAGACAGCCACCCTTCACCCATCACATCCTCCCTGACCCCGAGTTGCCCTTCTTCTTGCACATGGTGCAGCAGGTGGATTTGAATTTCTAATGACTGCAGACACCTGTGTTTCCCCGAGGCTCTTGCTGTGGTGATGGAGAACAGACCCTGGCTGTACCCAGGAGGGAGAGCTCAGTGGAGGAAATATGAGAGACAGGCTTGATGGAGGCATGACAGGTCACCGAAAGTGTGCACCCTGTTAGATTTCATTAACTGTCTACACTTCCCTGGTTGCATTCCACTGGTCACCTGCCCAGAAACACAATTGGAAACACAAATCTTAAAGGAGATCAATTTTCCAATGACATATGATAGGAAAAAAAGGGTCCGGAGCCAAATCACAGATAAACGGGACCAATCCACCAGAGGGACATTCACGAGGATCCCGGTGTCAGAGCAGCTCTGGTCCAGCCTGACTTATGGTTGGGAGCCCCACTGTGAAGGAGAAGGGGGTAAAGCAGGTTTGCAGAGCCCAGGAGAGGCATGCGCCGACTTGGATTAATGGGGGGCCCCCGCCAGATCCCTCCCACCCTCTAAGTCCTTTGGAGAATAGCATGCTTTCCCTGATGACAGCTCTGTTGCTGTTCATAGAAACTCAAGATTGAAAGTTTAAGGCCCGTGGTCAAGCCAGCAGTGCAGAGGGAACAGAAGACTTTGTTACAAGTCCTAAATCCCTCCAGATGCAGCGCAATTCACGCTGCTCATCTCCAAGCTGCTTAGCAGAGAGTAACCCCTTCATTCCCAGGGAACATGGTTTGAAAACCCTCTCAGTCAAGTCAAGCTAAGTCCTTGGTGCCAGCTTTCATGGGTCAGCCGTTCCCTGCTGCTGTTGCTGCTTAAGGGGAAGTAGTCCCTGCTAAAACCTTCATGACTCTCCTTTAGAGCCTGTTGGAAGAACTTTTCCTCTATCAATAGTCTAGCCTGTGACCTTAGAGGAGGTAATTTCTGCTTTTTTACAGCCTTACTTCTCTAATTGCAGGGCATAGACCAGCATCACTGGCGTTGTGGGGATCAGTGGCATCATTTGGGTCCTTGTTAGAAATGCAGAATCTCAGGTCCCTGTCCCAGTCCTACTGGATCAGAAGAATGCCATGTCAGGGGCTCAGCCTTGGGCCCGGTTGCCTGCAAGTTGGATATTCAGAGGTGGCAGTAGTTGGATTGGCTTTGGTAAGCAGCAGTCCAGGCTGTCGTATCGTGTAACCTCTATCTCTACTGCTTTGAACACTCATGTGTCCATCATGTCAGGTGATGACATATACTGGCTAATGTCATTTTTGTCTACTTGGATATTCAATGCCTTTCCCATGGTAGATGCTTTCTTGTCTACCGTGATCACATTTTCTAGTCATCCTTGGTGCTCACTCCCATATGCCCATCCACATGCCTCCAATCATTCAGTCCTTTTCATTTCAGGCTCCTGATCAGCCAGTGAGGCCATTTGCTACTGTCCATGAGACTTGATATATTCTCACTTCTGGCCACTTCTTCTCCCACACAGAGCAGAGGACTAGGTGCACCACTCAAATCTCCACCCACTGGAAAGATTCTCCCTCAGCTCTGTCATTCGAGTCCACTGCATGATGCCTGGAAGACACCCGCCATTCATTTTCAGCTTGTACTCACATTCCAAGATGTCCCGTCTGTAAACCAACCATGAGATTTTTCTCCTTCAGCTCGTTGTTTTGGGAACCTTCCTAACCATCTGGCCATAGGTACCAGCTGAGAGAGTGGTACTGGGCAGTCATGGCAGGTAGCACGGGAGTCTGGGGTTCATGCCCATGAACCTTTATTGTGCTGTCTGGTCCTGCTTGGGATCCATTTGGGGTGTACCATTTCCATCTTAGAATGGCCTGCTATGGGCCTGTGTGATTTCATGACTTGGAGGGTCTGGTAGAACTCAGCTCATGATTACTTGACATTCCAGGGTCAAATGTCCCATGTCCACCAGAGCCCAGAAATACTCTAGGATATGTTCCTCAAAAAGCACATGCTGCAACTGACATGGCCTTCATCCAGACCCCAGAAGCCTATGTTGTAATTCTCCCACTGGGGTTTGTTATAAGATCCTTACTGTATCTTTTCCCACCGCTGACACTTCCGACACCAGATTGTCTGCCAGATCATATCCTCCAAGTGGCAGAGCTACTTGTACGGTAGCCTGAACTGACTACAGATTCCTTTCTTGCTCCAGGCCCACACAAAGTTGGCTACCTTTCAGATTTCCCAGTATATGTACTGGAGTAGTATTGCTAGATGTGGAATGTGCAGCCTCCAGAACCCAACCTAAAAGGGAATGACAGACATTATACCTCATTCTAAGGGATAAAAAATGCAGCAATTTGTCTTTTACTTTGGACAGTATTTCTCAGCATGATCTTTGGACCCCTGAAAACTTTACCAATGTGCCATGCCCCTCCGTCTTCCTAGGGTTTATCTCCCACCATCTGAAGTGAGCTGTATCACCAAGGCCTCCAGTGTGTTAGGCAGCTCTTACTCTCCCTGCTCTGTCATTGATAGAATGGATCAATGTGCTATTCTGAAGGATGTGCAGATGGTCCAGATTTCTTCTGACTATATTGTGACAGCAGAAGAATTAACATAGAACTAGGACAATACCGTAAATACATATTATTGTCCATTCCATGTGAATGTAAATTGTTCCCGATTCTCTTCTCTGATTGGGATAGAAAAGAACTCATTGGCTGCATACCATTTGCCCAAGTTCATAATAATCTGCTCTGGCAAAGGTACCATGAATGGCAAGACAGCCACTATTGGAACTACTTCTCGGCTGAGTATGTGATAGTTGACAGTCATTCTGGAGTATCCATCTGGTTTCTGCAGGGACCTGACTGGTGAATTAAATTGAGATGTGGAGATATGAAGAAGAACACCATGACTGCATCAGTAAGATCCTTACGGGTGGCACTAATCTCCAACTTCCCCCAGGAATGTGATACTGTTTTTGATTCACTATTTGGGGGAACTGAAGTTTCAGAGGGGAAGGCAATTTCAGAGGCTTTTACTCAGTCTTTCCATTATGATAAACCAAGGATCTCATGTAAGAATTTAAGAGCTGAGTATATCAATCCCAATTATATATTTGGAGACCAGAAAAATCATCACTGGATGGGTGATCCATGGACCCACTGGACCCACTGTAAGTTGGCCTTTGGCCAAAACTCAATATATTAACTTGCTGCCGTATGCCTCAAACAGTTGGCCATTATGACATTTCAGGTCTCCAGATATTGATGTCATCTCAGACTCTGTGCCCAGTAACCCTCAATATGTATGGGTATTTCTCTTTCCCCAGTCATCTGAGTAAATGGTTGTAGGTATTTTAAGGGAAATATTAAGGGAATCATTAGTATGTACTTGCCATGGTGTTGCTGTGTACTTCCTTTTGGGGACCCATCCACCTCTGTAGCCAACAGAGTCTGGGTATGAAAACTGGCTCAGGTCCAGGAATTGAGCAAAGTTCATAACTTCTGTTGAGGTGACCACCTTCAGCCTCCTGCTCATTCATTCTTTTCTTTTTTGATTGTATATATTAAGCAGCACCCTCTTTGTCTGCCTGTGTCTTTTGTCCCTAGGGGATCCCATGTTCTACTAACCATATCCACAACTCCTTGTGGGTCAAGCCCCCTTGGCTGCCCCTCCAACCTTGTTGGTTGTGATGGTAATTGTGGGGCCCCCTCATTTCTGGTGATTAATAACCATCATCTGGACTCTTTTGCTTTGAGGCCTTATCATTCCCATTGCTATTAGTAAGCCAAGTTCTGTGACATATTTCCTATAGTCAATCCTAGCCTGTAGAGGAAAGCCACCACTTAATGTCTTAGTGATGCTAATATTCATCCCATCAGCATGTTCTTGATGGCCTTCATGAATAGTGCGTTCTCTAGGTCCTTCCATGGAACAAAATTTCTGATGGATCTTCCGTCCTCATGTAATATATCCAATTCAGCATGCCTAGTTCCCTGAGCCATTTAATCCCACTAGTTTCCATGGTACCTTAGGCATTACCACTTGATCAGTATGGGCTATTTTTTTTTTTTTTTTGATTTATTTCGGCTGTGCTGGGTCTTAGTTGTGGCACGTGGGATCTTCATTGTGGCTTGCGGGATCTTTTTTATTTTTAGTTGCAGCATGCGGACTTTTTAGTTGTGGCATGTGGACTCTTAGTTGTGGCATGCATGTGGGATCTAGTTCCCCAACCAGGATCGAACCTGGGCCCCCTGCATTGGGAGCTTGGAGTGTTACCCACTGGACTGCCAGGGAAGTCCCAGAATGGGCTGTTTTTTTCTCCATGTTTTTAAGAGTTACCTACTAGCAAATTTGCCCATACCCTAGGGTTCTTGCCAAGGTGTTAAATCCTTGTTCCTGAAGAGTACTCCAAAGTAAATGAACTTTTGCTTGTCCATTCTTATGTCCTGTACTCCTTAATCAAGCATCCTCAAAATCCAATCCCATGGGTACTCCCCTAGCTCTTGCTGGTACGTGCTACCTAATTCTTGCAGCTCCATTGGGATTCGTCTGTTTCCTTATGTTCTAAACTGGGAATATGCTGGAATTTAACCCTATTTTCTGGCCTGGCAGCCAGGACAGGTCTGGGAGAAAGTCCTGAGGAGGACACCTGTTTTTTTGCAATGGGGAGGCCCATGTTGTATCTTCCCACAGGAAGGAGTTCTAGCTCTTAATAGGGACAGATGAGCCATCTCTGAAGGCTCAGAGGATTCAGGGAAGTCACTGGAACCACAATCTTTGGGGGCATCCATCCAGATGACTCAATCTCATGTTCAGGAGTTCAGGTTTTCCCAGGCAGGGCACTGATCTTTGCATAGTAGACTGGCCGTGACAAAGCATTCCACTCTCTTTGAACCCTGGTGACTATAAATATCAGAACCTGAGTCTGCTTCTCAGTCCACTCTCCTACTGCAGGAACTACCAAAGAGGACCACTGGCTTTCACACTTAGTATTTAAATTTGTTAATTGCCCTTAGTTTCTCATTATCCCTCTGTAAGCATCAAATCAACTCAGTTAGTAACCAGCTGTTTCTACTGTCCTTAAATGTGCTATTCTTCCATAATGTGCAAAAACCTGAATCTTCATACCAGCCCAGGCATTCCCCTCCACCAGGAGGTCCTTCCAAGTAATCACCTGTGAAATTTTTAGCAATTGGGTTGCCATCTTGTGCCAGGATTATCTATACCTCAGATACCATTTGGGATGGGGCCTTCCTTGCCAGCTGTGTGGCAAGTGATCTAGAACGCAAACTCCCTCTTATCACCTCTTGTTTTTGATTATTCCCAGTATCAGTTGTGTTGGTTGGTCCCTTTAAGAAGCAGACACCAAGCTAAGTTAGGAGTGCAAGACAGAATTCTTGGTTGTAGAGCCTGTGAAAAATAAAGGGGAGAGAGGCAAGAGTAGGCAGGGAGAGCTTTCAAACTGCTGTGCGGGTCTGACATGGTGAAAAGCCAGGGGAAACACAGAAGGATGTGGTAGGAGACCCTCAGACTGGTACAGCGTTCAGGATTTCTTGGTCAGCGCTGTAGGGAACTCTAGTGCAAATATTACCTATAGAGAAGTCCTGCATTGGGTAGAAATGGCCAGGCCCCCATACCCTCACCAACTGGGAATAATGTGGCTTGAGTTCATATGCTGCAATTAGGTCATTTCTGGGTAGGCTTCAGAGGGTCCACGCATATCCTGACATTGTAATCAAAAATCAATATGTGTGTATTTTTCTAGAATCCATAGCTTTTCACTAAATTTTCAAAGAATTCCCTGATGCCCAAAAGGTAGCGTGACAGTGGTGTGAATTCACTTGGTCATCCCAGCATGTTCTCCTGGCCCCTTTCATGTTCCCTCTTTTCTAAAGAGTTGTGTGCCAGCTACACTGGCCTCCTTTGTGTTCCTCAAGCACTCTAAGCTCATTCCCAACTCAGGGCCTTTGTCTTAGCTGTTCCCTCTGCCTGGGATGCCGTTTCCTCAGATGCATTCAGCTTAAATGTCAGCTTCTCAGAGAGGCCTGCTCGGATTCTGCAAACTAAAGTACCTTCCTCCGTCACTCCCAGCATACTTCTCTGTTTCATTTCTAGCACAGAGCTCTTCCATCTGATCTTCTCTTTGAAGTACAGTTGATTTGCAGTATTGTGTTAATTTCTGCTGTACAGCAAAGTGATTCTGTTATATACATATATACATTCTTTTTTATATTCTTTTCCATTATAGTTTATCACAGGATATTGAATATAGTTTCCCGTCTATACAGTAGGACCTTGTTGTTTATTCATCCTATATATAAGAGTTTGCATCTGCTAATCCCCAAATCCCAATCCATCCCTCCCCCCACCGCTTGGCAACCACAGGTCTGTTCTCTGTGTCTGTGAGTCTTTCTGTTTTGTAGATAAGTTCATTTGTGTCATATTTTAGATTCCACATATAAGTGGTATCATGTGGTATGTCTTTCTCTTTCTGACTTACTTCAGGTAGTATGATAATCTCTAGGTCCATCCATGTTGCTGCAAATGGCATTATTTCATTCTTTCAAAATGTTTTCTTAAGAATAAATGCTTGTCTTCTCTGTCCATTAAAATATTTTCCAATATGTCCCCTTCTTACATTTTTTATAGCTACTTTATAGACCTATAAATATAGATATAATTATTAATAATCCAGACATGCAAAAGAATTCCAGACAATAACAGATCCCTATGCACTAGCCTCAAAGATAGACAGATGTTAACGTTTGGCTTCAATTTCTTCAATTTCTCTTTCATGTGTTTTATTTTTTAGCTAAAATTTCATAGCTCGCATTTTGTGACACCCTTCCTTTTCAGTGGTAACTCCTGCCTTGAAGGTAGTGTATGTCATTTCTAACTATGTTTTAGTAGTTTAATGATATGTGTTTCTATTCACAAACAACATATGCTATTTTTTTTTTACTGAAGTATAGTTGATTTACAATATTGTGTTAGTTTCAGGTGTATAGCAAAGTGATTTGGTTATGTATATACATAACTGAATATATATATATATATATATATATATATATTCTTCTTTTCAATTTTTTTCCATTATAGGTTATTACAAGGTATTAAATATAGTTCCCTGTGCTATACAGTAAATCCTTGTTGTTTATCTATTTTATATATGGTAATATGTATCTGTTAATCACATACTCCTAATTTATACCTCCCTCTGCTTCCCCTTTGGTAACCATAAGTTTGTTTTCTATGTCTGGAGTCTATTTCTGTTTTGTAAATAAGTTCATTTGTACTATTTTTTAGATTCCACATGTAAGTGATATCATTTAATATTTGTCTTCCTCTCTATGACTTATTTCACTTAGTATGATAATCTCCAGGTCCATCCATGTTGCTGCAAATGGCATTATTTCATTCTTTTTTATGGCTGAGTAATATTCCATTGTATATATGTACCACATCTTCTTTATCCATTCATCTATTGAAGGACACTTAGGTTGCTTCCATGTCTTGGCTATTGTAAATAGTGCTGCAATTAACATTAGGGTCCATGTATCTTTTCGAATTAGAGTTTTCATCTTTTGTGGTTATATGCCCAGGAATGGGATTGCTGGATCATACGGTAGCTCTATTTTTTGTTTTTAAAGGAACCTCCATACTGTTTTCCATAGTGGCTGCACCAATTTACATTCCCACCAACAGTGCAAGAGGGTTCCCTTTTCTCCACACCCTCTCCAGCATTTATTGTTTGTAGATGTTTTTGTGATGGCCATTCTGACAGGTATGAGGTGATACTTCGTAGTTTTGATTTGCGTTTCTCTAATAATTAGCGATGTTGAACATCTTTTCATGTGGCTGTTGGCCATCTGTATAACACATGCTATTTTTATATGTCCCAAGATTTTATATAAATGTGTGCACACTGTATATATCGGTTGGTAATTTGGACCTATTTAAGTATTTAACACTACTGTTGAGCCACAGAATTAACTCTGGAGCTGTCCTACCTGTGGACTTATTGTTATACATGATAATACAATTCCTTATTGTTTAAGCCACACCAGTTGGGTTTGTTGTTATGCACAACTGAAAGCTTCTTCCCTGTGATAGGCTCATTGTGTTAACATTTCTCACTGTTGAGTCCTTAAGCTGTGGCTCCCAGAAGTTTTCATTTGGCTGCAGGTTTACCAAGTGTGTAGACAGTTTTGGTTTCTCCTCTACCCCAGGTTGCCCAATTCAGAAATCTTTTGTAGTAGTAATTTATTGCCGTGTAACAAATTTAGCAGTGCAAAACAACACAATTTATTATCTTGCCTAGTTTCTGAGGGTCAGGGATCTGGGAGCAGCTTAGCTGGGTGGCTCTGGCTAAGGGGACTCTTGTGAGGTCGCAGGCAAGTTACTGGCTGGGGCTGCAGCCATCGGAAGGGCTGGAGAATTGGCTCCCAAGATCCTTCATGGGACTGTGGTCAGGAAGCTTCGGTTCCTTTCTGTGTGAGACTCTCCATAGTTGACTTCTCCCAGAGTGAATGATCTGAGAGAGAGAGAGAAAGTCCTACACAGCTCACCAGCATGCACCCACCCACATCTACACGGTTATCAACTGGGAGTCGTCTTTGCTCCCTCACTTTTCTCCTCAATATACACCATAATCAGTGATCCCATCCTCTTTACCTCCTTGGTGCCTCTCGGATCAAACCACTTCTCCCCATCCTGTTGCATACTGGATGTAGGTGCGGAGAGCTGAGTCTGGGGCACAAGTCTGATCCAGTCACTGGCCCTCAAGATGTCTTCAATGACCCTGTCAGAATCAAGTTCATGGTTTTGAAGGCCTGCCTGCACCTCTAGCCTCCTTATTACCTGGTCTTCCTCATCTCTTGTCCTCTACTCTCCCTTCCCTCTGTGTTTCTTTAGGTCTGAAGTTCAGTGTCACCTTCTCAGGGAAACTTTTCTGACCTTCAGACCAGACTGGATGCCCTGGTTACACGCTTTTGGAATGTTCCATCTTCACTCATGCTGCTCATCACATGTGCCCAATGTCTCATTGCTATCTGGTCTGCAAATCTGCAAGGTGAGCGACCACACAGGCTTTGTTCACGGCTATACTCCAAGGACCTGAGATGATGTCTGGCGCATAGCAGACATGCAATACGTTGTGTTGAATAAGTGAATGGATGATTTTTACTTGGTATTTGTGCTTTCTCCTTTCCTTCCTTCCATGGAAGGAGACAGGTTACTTTATATGCAAATCCTATTTATCCCAATGAACAATGTGGCAAGATTGAACCAGACATTCAAAGTAAAGACCTTTCAGCGGATTTTGTGGGTCCTGTGTGACAAAGACTTGCTCCTTACCCAAGCTGTAGTCAGTCTTGTGTAAGCCTTTTCTTGACTAGGCCCCTCCTTGAGCCTTGTCCTCAAGAGAAAGAATCCTACTAAGTCAGTTTAGTGAGAATCTCCCATCACTGATATCTGATCACCCTTGATATCTGATTCAGTTCCTCATCCCCCACCATCTCCTGGTTGATATCTGATCACCCTGACCTGCCTTCAGCAAGAATCCTGTTAAATCAGATTAGCCAGTATCCCCCCTTATTCCTAATGTTTCCTGGTAGTAGTTTTCCATCCACTGACCCCCCACCCTGCTCCTTGGTGATAAATCCTCACTTTTCCTTGTTTTATTCAGAGTTGAGCCCAATCTCCCCTGCCTCCTGCAGACACCCATTGCTGCAGTCCCTTGAATAAAGTCTTCCTTACAGTCTTTAACAAACATCAGAATAATTTTTTCTTCAGCACTTGGACTGGGTCCACTCAGGACAGGCCTCTCGATCTGTCTTTGGACAAATGCACACTCTACCCCTAGACTTCCAACTGGAAGCATAAATATACAAGACAATATATTCTTCACACATGCACTGGCTTCAAATCAATATAGGAACATAACCTAACTTATATCACCAGACCTGTGGAAAATGGTACCTACTTAGTTTCATTCTGAAATGAAACTCTAAGAGTAGATGTTCATACATAGTTATAACAACAGTCAACCTTGATTGAGCTACCATTATGTATGCCAGCCTCATTTTAATCTCACCAGAATTATAAGGTAGCTATTACCTCCCTTTTATAGATGAGGAAACTGAGACTCAGAAGTGCCAATGAACTTACCCAAGTTCATACAGCTGGTAGGTAGTAGAGCCTTGATCCACCCTGGGGCCTGTTGCCTTTTTTATGCCACTGTACCCTGCTGCCTTTCCTTGGAGTTATTCTATGTTTTGGTCCCTTCTTCATCCTAAGTGGCTCAAATGCATGTAACTGTTGAGTTAGCCACTTGGATTGGGGTCACAATTTTTGCCAGTGTTCTTTGTAAAGCTTTGCAGTTCTGTGGCATAGCAGACATCTTGCTTTAAATTGAAGTTTATAAATACACATATGAAAGTCAAGAATAGGTTTGCCCAAGTGATTCAGGAGCACATTGACTATGAAGGCAGGAAGCGTGCCCACTTTCAGCAATTTCCATGGTGAATGACATAGAGCAATAACAATGTGGTTAAAGAAAGGACGACAGACTCACCTACCCCTTTGCCTGGTTCCCAATGGAAAGGGAGTGGAGCTGAGCCAGCCCTGGAGGTGGAACATTGTTGCTTGTTGTGTAGGTGAACAGCCGGGATTTATTAGGGCTGGAGACTTCCATGGTGCGGCCAGTTAGAGCAGGCTCTGGTGGAAGGACCCTTTGTCTTTTCCACAGACCTACCCTTCTCCATCTCTGGCCTTGGTTGCCTTGAACTTTGTGTTTCGTACGCTGATGAAAGCCACACTTACTGACCACACTACTGACCAGTGCTCTGGGACGCCTCTCTCAGGCTTGCAGACCTGTACCGCCCCAGCTCTTTCCTCTGGCTTGCCCTCTGTGTGGTTTCTGCTCAGGTGCTGATCTGAAAAAGTTATAGTTTGGAGATTGGGGAGCTGTTGGCATTCACAAGACAGCCTTCTCTGCGGTTTCTTTCTGTGTATTCACATGCAATCAGCCTCCCACGGCATTGAAAAAGGTTCAGGTTTTTTAGAGTGCCTCATCCTTTCATGTGAAAATTAGAGGGGATTGTGACTTGTAATTAAATGGCTGGCCCTACTCCGTCTACTACAGCCAATTGTTGATTTCTGAGTGTTGATTATAAGTAGATAATTCTTAATTCTAGATATTGTTCCCTACTTCCCAGAATGGCACTTTGCCTCTTTCACCCATAGCCTTTCTAATGATTTATTCCTCCCAGAAGTGGGTGTAGAAAGTGAGGGCAGGAGGGGGAGAGAATCATAATAAAAATAGCTAATGCTTCCTGAGTACTTAGTATATTTTAGGCACTGTTCTGAGCTCTTTACTCCAACCCTATGGGGGCAGGTACCATTATTCTCTCTACTTAACAGGTGAGAAAACTACAGCCTTCATAGGTGAAATAACCTGCCCAGGTGTACATATGTATTAAGTGGTCCAGCTGGATTCAACACTAGGCAGTATGATCCAGAGCAAGAGCTCTTAAGGCAGAAATAGAAAAAAAGGGAGGGAGGGTCCTACAAATACCCATTGTGCAGCTTATAGCCTAGATTCAACAATTGTCTGTCCCAAACCACTTTCCCCAAACCCAACAGGTACTTGGTGAATTTTTCAGTGTTAACTTATGATGATCAGTGATTCTTAAAAAGCTGGGACTTTGCAGATCCCTTTGAGATTTTGAAGAAGGCCATGGCTCCCTCTTACTCCAAAAACTGCATGCAAAATTTTGCATATCATTTCCAGAGCTTCAAAGGCCATGTGAAACTCTCCTCCCAATAGACCCCATGGAACCTGGGTCAAGAATCCTGACTTAGAGTAATACTAAACTTTTATCAATATGAAAAACTGATTTGACCATAATGGGAAGAGAGGAAGCTAAATTTGGGTAGGAAAATGGAAATTTGTGTAGAGTTGTGTGACCTCAGACAAATTACTGACCTTTTTTGTATCATAGTCATAGCTTCCCTCTTCCTCTACCAGCCCAAGTTTATTGTCAAGTTCAACAAGGTAATATCTGATCACTGCTTTCAGTTCCCCAGAAGAATGTGTCCCGCTCCTTTCTGAGAATTCCTTTCCAGGTTCCATAGCCCTAGGAGGTTTGCAAACCCAGATTAGTGACAACAAACTAGTAGGGCCCAATTACTCCTGTGGGCATTCCAAAGATAGATGTGAGGGCCTGTTTCCAGCCCCCTTAGCCTGGAGAAGCAAAGACCTGGCACCAGGGACTTCTTTAGGGAGCTGCCAGCCATGTTCATCACCTGGGGCTCCACCTTAGTGGGGTAAATTGCTGTAGGGAGAGGCTGCTGGGTATGACTCAGGGAGGGTGTGTTTGTGTGTGTATGTGTGTGTAGGTGAGGGGAGACAAGGGAAGAAGGAAGTAGCATTGTCAGCTGATGGGAGAAACAGATTCCTGAGAGGCTCTAATACCTACAGTTATTTGGAAACTAAGTCACCACCTCCCCACTCCCATCACCAAAGGACTAGAGCTGGTTGCCCGGCAACAAGGTAAACCTCTCCTCTTCTACCTTCTTCCCTCCACCCCCTAGGTGTGCTGCCCTTTGGCATTCCCCCCCCCCCCTTTAAGGTTACTTTTGGGGCTTGTTTTAAACAAATTTCACCTGGATAGAGAAGTTGAGGGTGAGGGAGAAGGCCCATACCATGGGATGTCCTTGGGATCAGTCTCAGACTGATAATACAGACAATGATTTATATTTGTGGAGCATTGAGAATGAGCTAGACCCTGTGCTAAGGGCTTTATGTATATAATCTCATTAAATTCTCCAAACAGTCTACAAAGTAGATTTGATTATTATTTCCATGTGACAGATGAGAAAAGTGAGATTCAGAGAGTTAGTGGTGAATCAAGGATTTGACTGCTGTTCACAATCTTTGGGCTGCAATGGGCCCCAGAAGCAGGGCTGGGATTTAGGAATTTCTCCCTGAGAGGAGCACCTGTGTCAGGGCTCCTGCCCATTTAGTCTGTCCTGAGTCCTGGGATTCTACCTTTGCCAAGTTTCTCCCATAATTTTTCCCTTCAACTTCCACGGCTGGCTCCTTAGTCCCGGCATTACTCCATAGTCCCAGCTGTTCTCTCTAGGTGGGCCTTAGCCTCCTCCATCCCTCAGTCTGGACACCAGGGTGACTTTTCTTCCTGGGACTTGGCTTTGGGCCCAACACCCCCTGCTCCTAAACCATCAGAGCCCTCCATTAACTGTAGAATAAAATCCAAACACCATGACCACATGCTTTTTTTCTTGCTCTCTGCCATATCCAAGCTATACAGATTGTTTATCCTCTTGAGTTGGCTTTTGTTCTGAGGCATATATATAGAGAGATATAGATAGAGAGATAGATAGATCAAGATATATATATATATATATATATATATATATATATGTATATGTATATGTATATATATATAAAAAACAGTTTTGATATATAGATAGATCGAGATATATCTATATCTCGATCTATCTGTATATGAAAACTATTTAAAATTCATTTTAATGGTATACATTGCCATGGATCCTTTGGGGAAAAGGATAAATATAAATTATAAACATGCAAATACTCACTTATTTCACAGTGGCACTGGACAAACTCAGCCCTTTTTCTTAGAAAGACCTCCTCACTCCCTCCATGGATTGAGATCCTACCTCTCTCTCAGGTCCCAGATCAAGCTTCCCCAGCTCAGGGAAGCCTCCCAGTGCTCTGGGCCTGAATGATCACTCCTCTCAACTTTGGTTCTTCATCTGAAGGTACAAACTGGGACCAAGCATGGCTTGAAGCCCCAGTGCTTCCCTGAGTTAGACCTGGGTATGAGTCCTACTTTGCCACTTTCAGCCAAGTGACCTTGAACAAGTCATGTAATCTCTGAGTCTTGGTTTCTGCATCCATACTGTGTGGACAATGCCATCTACTGTACATGGTGACTATAATGGCTAAATAAAATGCTGTATACACAGCATTTTAAGAAGCAGTATGCCTGTTGGCTAGGACTATGACTTCTGGACCCAAGCTGCTTGGGTTCAAACCCTGGCTCTGCCACTTACTGCCTGACCTTGGATGAGCTATTGAACTCTCAAGGACTCAGTTTCCCTATCTGTAAGATGGAGATGATAGGTTTCTTTATTTTTTAATTAATTAATTTATTTATTTTTGGCTACGCCTCATGGCAGGTGGGATCCTAGTTCCCCAACCAGGGATCGAACCCGCACCCCCTGCAGTGGAAGTGGGGAGTCTTAACCACTGGACTGCCAGTGAAGTTCCAGAGATGATAGGTTTATTGTGAGGAATAAATGAGTTAATACATGTAAGGTACTTAGATGCCTGGCACAGAGAAATTGATTAAAAATGTCAGCTATGATCTTGTAAAGCATCCTTCCTCCTCACTTCAACATGTCATTTGCTATCTCTGTACCTAGACTGAACGTCCTCAGAATGGAGGCAATATCCTGTATGTTCTTTTATCCCTGAGCCCAATACCCTGCCTAGCATGTGTGCAGGGGCTCTTATGCTGCTGAACTTACCATAATGGGCGTCATGGGAAGATGAAGAATTTCCCCAGAAGCCTGTAGAGGCAAAGGATAAGATTTCCAAACTGTGGTCACCTGGAGCAAATGCTCCAGGTAGGAAGGAGACTTGGGGATACAGGTGGAGGGGGAGGCAGGTTGGCTGCTTTTCTCCTCGCATCACCAGGGCGCCCCCTCCCCCTCGAAGGCAGGCTTTGAATCTAGCAGACTCGGTGTGCGCAGTGAAGGCAGGCAGTGGACCTCCCATCCCAGGCTCGGGGTGTGGGTGAGGGTGTTGGGGGCAGGTGCTTCAGGCCTCGCCTGAGCGGCCCCCAGCCCCGTCTACCTGCGCTCCCATTCAGGGTACTGCGAGCTGCTCCCCTCCCCTCCCCTCCCCTCCCCGCGCTGAGGGAGCCCAGCCTGACCTGGGCTGGCCTCCGTGCCCCGCAGCTTCCCTTCCAGCCGCAGCCTGGGGCCTCTCCGCGTGGCCACACCTCCCCGGGCCCCGCAAGGGTTAAGGCAGCCGCGGAGAGGAGAGGTTTGGGCTGACGTCGCTCTGGCTGAAGGTGGTTCCCCTCGGATGAGGATGGGAGAGCCTGGCGAGCTGAAACCCGAGCTCCCGCTCGGCCGCGGCTTGGGGAGGTCCGTGTAAGAGCCGCCTGCCCGCCGGCCGGCCTCCCTCGGTCCCTCCCCGGCAGTCGCTCCGGGCACCACCGCGGAACGATGGAGCTGGGCTGGTGGCCGCAGCTGGGGCTCACTTTCCTGCAGCTCCTTCTCATCTCCTCCTTGCCAAGAGGTACTGTGAGTAGCATTCAGAACCCCCAGGAGGGAACTTTTCCCTCTTGGGGTTTGGTAGGGGGCAGGACTGGGGGGTCCCAGGAGACGGTGCTTGTGTGTATGTGGGTGGTGGCTGGGGGGGGGCTTCTTCTCAGTGATAATCTTGGGGGCTTGGCTGGTGATGCTGGAGTGTCTGTCTTTCTCCCTGAGAATGGGACACTGTTTTCTGTCATCCCAACTTGTGGGACTGAACTGCCTCAGGAGGGGTACCAGCTTCAGTTTTATTTGCTGGTTTTTTATTTTAGCTTTTTAAAGCACAAAATTACCTCCGGGAATCTACCCAGTGTCAGGTACTCCCTCTGACATGCAAAAGCTAAATTTCCCACTGGAAAAATCCCCCTCAGAGGTGAGCTGGGAGGAAAGAGGAGGAGGAGAGCAGGGCTGGCAGCGAGGGTGTTCCTCTGGGGCATCTTGCTTGATGAAATCTTACAGTTACAGCCCTTCAGAACAGATTCCCAGCATGGGAGATGTACTCACTCAGCATATATACACTTCCTTTCTGATAAGAATGAGAAAGAAGAAGGAAAAGCCGAGGTGAAGAGTGCAAGTCGTTTCTGGGGAAGCACAGTGTTTGTTTAGAAAGAGCTGTGGCTTCTGTGTTTTTCACATGTCATTTTCTGAGCCACAAAACCCATGTCAAATGGGCTCCTGGGGCAAGTGAGGCTGAAACGAGACACAGAGGTCCTGGGAGCCTCTTGACTCAGCAGAAGCAAGGAGAGGGCAGGCTTGTCCTCTGATTGCTCCCCGGCAAGCAGGGAAGGAGGACTTCTTAGGATCATCTGTCCTATGGCTGGAGAGGCCAGGTGTCAGGAGGTAGGGTGAGACCTCAGGAGATAAGGACCGGTTGAAATGTACACACATGATAAAATAGGGCAGCTTTGCAGAGGTGCAGGGAGTGTGTGAGCTTTTGCTACTCTCCTTCTGCGGGGGTTACCTGTCACCTGTGCCGGTTACCTGTCACCTGTGTTCTACTTGAGAGGTGGATGATCCATTGCTGCACATAGCTGGCAAGTGCCTGAGAGTGAGACAGAGTAAGTGGGAGTGGTGAGGGTGTAAAATGCGATCACCTACCGTAGAAGGGGAGCTGGACCATGGGGCATATCCCTTCATGATGAACAAAAAGCCAAGATATAAAAAAAGAAAAACCCATTTTGGTGAATACTTCCCATCTACCTGTAGCCTGCCAGCCCCAGGTGAAATCTTCCTTGGTGATTTACTCTCAAGCTGGAGAGAGTGTTTCATTTGAATTTTGCCTCACTGGCATCTGGAACAGCCCAAAGACAATAATGTAGGAAGAAGGAGCCCAGGAGGGGGGGAGTCTGATAATCCATAAACCCAGACATTTGCCCCAGGGGGTAAGTTGGTGAATTTTCCTTAAGGCTCATTTCTGTTCCACCTCTGCCTTTTGGAGCCGAACTTCCAGGGCATGGTGGCCCGAGCCCAACTCCAGAGGAACCTGGTTCCTTCTGGAACACCAGGGCTCCGAGGTCTAGTTTGCTCATCCCTGCATCAGCACGCCCCTGCTTCTTTTTTTTCTAACGTGGCAGGTAAGATGGCTGAAACCCAGAAAAGTTAAAAACCAAAGCTCAGCTGCCCCTTTTTTCTTGCCCGGGATCCGAAAAACCCATTTTTTTCCTGAGCTGAGAATCTCTTACCTTTTGCTCTGGAAAAGCTTCAGGGAGGGTACACGGCGTCTGGGCAGCCGAGCTGCTGACTGAACCAGAGAGCAACTTCACGTGTCTCGCAAGGATATTTCATTGTTGAGCATTCGCGTTTAGAGGGAACACGGAGGGATGGAGTGGAGAAGGAAAATATTTCTTCAAGTCGTGAGTGAATGAGTCCACTCCCTGCTGGAGTTGTGAATCTGGCCCTGTCAAAGAAAGCTTAGCAGCATATTTCCTCTAATTACTTTTCTAAAAAGAGCATCTGATGAAATGTAAACATCCACGGGGATGGTACAGCAGACGGTTGTTGCTCATCGACTTGGGACACGTGTCTGAGGATGAAAATCCAAACATCGGGCCAAGTGATAACCCAATATAAACAGCATGTGAGGGGAGAAACCCAACTCCACTGACTTCACCAAATAGCAGTAGCTCTGCCAGCAGGATTCTGCCTAAAAGGAACAACTCATTTAAAAGATGTGACTCTGGGGAGTGAAACCTTAATATGAATAACTTCACAAGTGTTGCTTCCAACAGACATTAGCTGGTGGGGAATGAGCATCAAGGCAGCTGGGGAAGATAATTTGAAGCACAGATATTCAGTGGGCAGGAGAAGCCAACCGAGAAAGGGAATGTGGGAAGAAAGCAAGGGGGAAGGAGTGGCAAGAAAAATGAGATGTTGGTTTATAATGGGATGTGTTAGCAAATTCCAAGGAGAGAGCTATGAAAATTGGGCCTTCTTGGCAGGGCTAGATTTTTGTGGGGACCATGAAGAGGGTGTTCCCCAGATATATATATTCTGAGAACTCCTGGCTTCTCCAACAGGGAAATAATTTGAGGGTGGGATCATTGGTTTAGGGAGCTGGGAGTAACTGTAGAGATCATTTAGTTTGAGTACCTCAAATGCAGAGGACAAGGAGAGTAAACATTTGTGAGCATTTATTATGTGCCCAGTGTTTGAGCCAAAGCAGGGTAGGTGCTGTTTCCAGATGAGGTTTACAGAGGGTCTGTAACCTGTCCAAAGATATACAGGCACAGTTCTGAAAAAGGTAAACGTTTGATCTAGCAATTCCACTTCTGGGTATATACACAAAATAAGTCAAAGCAGGAACTCCAGCAGATATTTGTACACCAGTGTCCACTGCAGCATTGTTCCCAATAGCCAAAAGGTGGGAAAAACCCACGTGTCCATCAATGGATAAACAAAATGTGGTACGTACATACAATGGAATATTATTCAGACTTAAAAAGGAGTGAAGTTCTGACACAGCCTACAACATGGATGAACCTTGAAAACATTATGCTAAGTGAAAGAAGCCAGACACAAAAGGACAAATCCTGTATGATTCCATTTATATGAAGTACCTAGAGAAGTCAAATTCATAGAGGCAGAAAGTAGAACAGTGGCTACCAGGGGCTGTGGGGAGGAAAGATTGAGGAGTTAGTGTTTAATGGGTGTAGAGTGTCAGTGAGGGACGATGGAAACATTCTGGAGATGTATAGTGGTGATGGTTACACAAGCCACTGAACTGTACACTTAAAAGTGATTAAAATGGTAAATTTATGTTATTTACATTTTGCTGTAATAATGATAAAAAAGAAAACATTCATGGAAAAGACTCTGACAAGTACAGGTTTCTGGTAACTGACTGTACTGCTGAACTGAATGAATAAGCATTTTCAGAACTCTAATGAAAAACTGATGAACTCATAAAAGTGCTAACAAAAGATCAAGATGAAAAAAAAAATTAATTACATGGGACTGAGTGAACTGATGAGGATGAGTATAATTTTTTTTTTTTTTTTTTTTTTTTAAATTTTTTTATAGCTACTTTATTTATTTATTTCTTTATTTTTTTTTTGGCTGTGTTGGGTCTTCGGTTCGTGCGAGGGCTTTCTCCAGTTACGGCAAGTGGGGGCCACTCTTCATCGCGGTGCAGGGACCGCTCTTCATCGCGGTGCGCGGGCCTCTCACCATCGCGGCCCCTCCCGTTGCGGGGCACAGGCTCCAGACGCGCAGGCTCAGTAGTTGTGGCTCACGGGCCCAGCCGCTCCGCGGCATGTGGGATCTTCCCAGACCAGGGCTCGAACCCGTGTTCCCTGCATTAGCAGGCAGATTCTCAACCACTGCGCCACCAGGGAAGCCCGGATGAGTATAATTTTTGTGACTTTATGTCTGAATTAAAAAAAAAAAATCCCACAAGGACTCAGAGGCAAAGAGTATACAAATCAATTTTCACTGCAAAGTAAAGGAGCTGTTACAGTGGAGGATTACTGGACTGAATGTCAATATTATGACATAGTATGAGTGTGTTTCATGTTTGGTAATTGCAATCATTGTTGCTTTTGTTGTGGTCATCCATGTACAATGCTTGGTGTCAGTCTATTTATCTCTTGTAAAAATAAAATACAGTGTGTGTGTGTGGGAAAAAAAAAAAAAAAAAGAAAACACAAACAGATTAGCGGAGCCTGGCGTGAGCCCAGACTGTCGAATTTCTGAGCTCAAGCTCATGTGGTATCTGGCTGACTTAAACTCACGTATCTAACAGCATCATATACTGATGCACATGTGATCATGGCATGGCTTCAGGACACACGTGGCGGGGGGAGGGTTCTTGCTAGCTCCAGTTTGGGTGGCACTGCTGCTCTTTTGGGGGTGACTTTGGCAAAGAGGGAGACTGTAGCACCGAAGGATTGGCAGCCTTCGGGTCAAAGGTCTGCAGAAGTAGCTAGTAGGATACGATGCTTAAAAATGTTTTGAACCTGAATGCTTTGAGGTAGGCTGGGTCCCCTCTCTGGCCTGACACCCTGCCTTCTCAATTCACACGTATGTTCTCTGCTAGTCTCTACTGGCATTTGCATTTTTGACCTCCATTCCTGGGAGGGATGGGGCAGAAATGGAGAGTGAAAGAGAGAGAGTGGAAGGCTGTGTACTGAATGGGGGGAAGCAGAAGTGAGAATTTCGTAGCAGACAGGACTTTGAAAAGAAGGAACGTAAATATATTTTAACTTGTGTGTTTTGTGGAACGTAATTTCACCTCTATGACCACCAACGCTTTGGTAAAATGTTCTACTCTCAGGAATGCCCTTGAGAGTGAGCTTTTGGTGGAAACTGGGGGTGAGGCTGGGTGTTATGTTTGGGTCAGTAAGCTAGGGACAAAGCACCTCTGGACCCAGAGGCAGATGTGACCTGGAGCATGTAAGTCCCTTAGAAATATCCAGAAGCCTTAGGGAGGGCTTTGGAATGCTCCTGCCAGGGACCATGTGTTTGACTTAAACTTATCTGCATCTGGGTTACCCTGGCTGGACAGCAATGGCTGAGATAATGGTGTCTCATGGCGTCTGGAGGACCTAATGACTGGCCTTAAGTCAGAAAATTATTTCCATCTGCCCTACTAGGGGTGGCCAATCCCGATGCACAAGAAAACCTCTCTACCTGCCTCCCCTGAGCCCAGCTCTAGACGCTGCAATTGATCTGGGGTATGTGCAAATTGGGAAAAGTGCCATTTCAGTGATAAATGAGAGAAGGTGGTGCCCTGCTCCTCCCACATGTGGGAGAACCTGTCACCCTCACTTTGTGGATACTTGAAAGTCATAGGAGCCCAGATCCCTTTCCTCTTATTTTATTTTAAAGGGGAGGGAAAAGCAATGTTTACATTTTCTAATTCCTGAATTCCATGGCAGAGGACCCAGAGGGCAGCTGGAGCTTTGAAAGCTACCAGATCAGTGGCAGAAAGTCTATCAGAGTCCAAGCCTGGTCTATGTTTAAGGAGTTCTGTTCGTCAGTCATCATGAGATCTGGGCCAAAGCATTAGGTTTATAATGGAGAGAAAGAAGTAAAATGCAGGAAAAAAATCAAACCTCATATCTATAAACAAAACCACTCACAGAAGGCAGAGAATTAGTGTTGGCTGGAGATATTCCACTCTCTTAACCAGTGGGGCTTTCTACTACTCCCCCCGCACTGCCCAACCCACCAACAATGACTCCTTTCATTGTTCTCAGTTGTTATTTGTGATACAGACACAGAGCCCATGTGGGCTGAGAGTGGAGTAGGTAGGGCTGCACATCAGATTCTTCACCGGTGATGGTGGAAATACCAACGGTGGAAGCCTCCGTACCTAAGGGACCAGATCCCAAATAATCTACTGAGTTTGTGGTAAATACCAGGCACTCTCCTATATGCTTTACATGTATTTATTTAATCCTCACAACACATCTAGAAGCTAATTAGTAGTGTTATTATCCCTAGTTTACATAGGAGGGAACTGAGAGGTATAGTACTTGCCCAGGTCACAGAGCTGGACATCCATGATTTGAACCCAGACAGCCTGACCCCGTTATGCATGCAATGGAACACTACACAACACTGCCACGGTCAGCAGGGGGTCCAACTATGGTAGATCTGCTGGCCGAATCATAAAGACCATGGTGTTAGTAAAGAATTCTGGTTATCCCTTGGATATTCCAGGAGCTGAGAATGGCCTCAGGGAGGTCATGTGCTCACCACTGTGGGGGGCAGAGTGGATGTGAGAGACGAGGGAGAGACCTCAGCAGCCCCAGTGGGACCACGTGGAACCCAAGAGGAGCCATTTTCTAAAGGAAACAGGAGTGTTAAGCAGATTGCAAATCCCGCCAATTTCTGGGGTAGCTGTCCACAGGCTCATGCATCTCATTCTGATTAGATGTGGGAAGTGAGAATTTCTTTGTCGCATGGTCAGCCTTTATAATCAAAATCATGTGTCTGCTTGTGGAGGGACAGAATTAAGGATGAGACATGCTTCAGGCCTGGCCCTGACACTGTGTAGCGCTGCTCCTTTATGGATTTATTCTGTCATGATCGTCACTGTGTAAACTCTTAGGCTATGGAACAGCAGCAGCAGGTCTGGCATGAGTAAGGGGAAGCGTTTTTTCTTCTTTTTTTTCGGCATAACACAGTTGATGGATATTGCAGGGGATGGAAATGTAGACTCCCGCCATTAATACTCAGATGGGTTTTGAATGAGGATCAGCTGTCTACTAGACACTAATGTCTTGGGTCCTTTGTCAACTGGTTAAGAGAAGTGCCCCCCTCGGCTGAGCAGCAAACGAAGACACATGTTTCTGTCACCCTTCTGCCTCTGGAGTTGGGGAAATGCCTTTGTTCCTGCAGTGTAGGCATCTTTATCACTGCCCTCTCCGAGGCTCTGGCTGTCTCAGAGGGTTGAGTTAGTCCTTTGGCAGCCAGTGTCAGTGTAAGTAGAAGTCTGGTCAGTTGGTTTGGTGATTGGAAACCCAGGGCTGCTGCTGCCAGAACAGAGTGAGGAACACATTCAGGCAACTTCAGCTCATGGGAAGATGCAGCAATTGTCCTCATAAGCTGAATTTATGATTGCTTATAATAAATTTCTAACCAGTTTTTAATGGAAAACCACTGGGCGAAGGAGGGATGTTGGCCTGGTTTGCTTCAAGTCAAATCATTTGAGGACTCTGGGGAACCAAGGTGTCAATGTTTTTCAAACCCAGTTCCATGTCCACTTACTTCATAGGACTCCTTTGAAGAAGATCAGTTAATCCCCTGCATCATGGGGTCCCATCTCGGAAGTCAACAGTGATGGTAGAGAACACCTGAGATATCCCAGGACAAGTTGCCTGAGCTTAGCTTCCATCTGGTAGCATCTACTATATTTTTCAATATACCATTTGGCTCACCTGGATGCAAGCAGAAGGGAGGGCTTGCCTGGTATAAAGAATCTTTATTCTTGGTCTGGCTTTCTGCCTCCCAGTGGGTGATTGACTGCCTGCTTCTAAGTGATGTTCCGCCTCCTTTCTGTACAAGCCTGGCTCCCCTGGCCAATCAATGGTAGAAAAGAACAAGTGAGCAGCTCAAGCCTTTATGGAAATGAGATGCAAACTGCAGTACACAAAGAGCAAAAAATATTCAGCCGTAATGGACCCAATGGATTCCTTCTACTGTAAAATAGAGACCCCAAAAGGTCATCGCAAGAGCCATTTCTAACATCAGTCTTTGACACAAATAACCTGACCCTGGAAATCACACATGCCTCATGTATCCACATTCATGTATTTATTCAGCAGACTTTATCAAGCACCTACCAGGTGCCAGGTGTGATCCTAGGTGCTGGAGACAGGATGATGAATAAAAGGCCTTTTCCTTAAGGCACTTTCTTTCTTTTTTTTTTTTTTTGACGTCTTTATTGGAGCAAAATTGCTTTACAATGGTGTGTTAATTTCTGCTTTATAACAAAGTGAATCAGCTATACATATACATATATCCCCATATCCCTTCTCTCTTGCGTCTCCCTTCCACCCTCCCTATCCCACCCCTCTAGGTGGACACAAAGCACCGAGCTGATCTCCCTGTGCTATGTGGCTGCTTCCCACTAGCTATCCGTTTTACATTTGGTAGTGTATATATGTCCGTGCCACTCTCTCACTTCATCCCAGCTTACCCTTCCCCCTCCCCATGTCCTCAAGTCCATTCTCTATGACTGCATATTTATTCCTGTCCTGCCCCTAGGTTCTTCAGAACCTTTTTGTTTTTTTGTTTTTTTAGATTCCATATATATGTGTTAGCATATGGTATTTGTTTTTCTCTTTCTGAATTACTTCAGTCTGTATGACAGTCTCTAGGTCCATCCACCTCACTACAAACAACTCAATTTCGTTTCTTTTTATGGCTAAGTAGTATTCCATTGTATATATGTAAGGCACTTTCTTTAAGGTTGAGAGAGCTTATGGTCCAGCCTGGTATTTTCCAAAGTAGGTTTCATGGAATACTAATCCTAAAGGATATTAAACAGAAGTAAACAAAACCTAGGACGTCATGATGGAATTAGTTTGGGAGATGTGGGAATTAACTATGTGCAAAGAATATTATAGACTTGGCAAAGCCCTACAATAAAGAAAGCTGTTATTAGCATTTACAAAGGTGTTTGGCCACAGAACTTGTATTCACATAATACCTTATACCATCCAGTGGAACTAGTGCTTCACCATTTGGAAAACTTAGGTCTCTTGCCCATAATGAATAAAACATTGAAGAATATCTTCACCATTATAGAGGATGGGGTAAGAAGGGAATTTGAAAATCTACAAAACATGAGCTTTTCTTCAGACTTCTGCTGAGAGATGGATGGGAAGTCTGATGTCCTAGTCCCTTCACACTTGCTGAGACGTTGAAAGAACTGTGGAGGTGATCCCGACCACATTGCTGTAAGAAAAGTCCTCACCAACATCGACCTGCATGGTTCACCAAGAAAACTCATTTCTTGTCTATAAGTTGTTTATAGTAATGTGGTTGCCCTGGGATCACTGGTCAAACTGAGGTGTGGGTCTGATTAACGCACCACCTATGATGATGTGGCAGTTCTGGGGAGCGATAAGAGCTGTGACTTGACTTCCCAATTACATTGTATCCCTGGTGACAGTCACACTGTCTCCTCTTCAAAAATAAGGAGAATCTGGGACTTACCTGGTGGCGCAGTGGTTGAGAATCTGCCTGCCAATGCAGGGGACAGGGTTCGAGCCCTGGTCTGGGAAGATCCCACATGCCGCGGAGCAACTAAGCCCGTGCGCCACAACTACTGAGCCTGCGCTCTAGAGCACACAAGCCGCAACTACTGAAGCCTGCGCGCCTAGAGCCCGTGCACCGCAACGAAGAGTAGCCCCCGCTCACTGCAACTAGAGAAAGCCCGCGTGCAGCAACGAAGACCCAACGCAGCCAAAAATAAAAATAAAATAAATTTTAAAAAAATTTAAAAAAAAACCAATAAGGAGACTATTTGGGCATCCTTCTAGTCCCTGGGGGCACTGAGTCCAAGGTCAGTTCATTACCAATTAACCTCTCCCTTCCGCCCTCTAACACACGCGGGTTTGTCTCCAGTGTTTTTTTATTTACCCCCCTGTCTGCCAGTTCTAGTATAGCTACCATGACCCTGATTTGCACAACCCGGAAGTGGTCTGGGCTGTTTACGCTGGGGCTGTATCCCATAGAGACAGAACGTGAGTTTGAGCTGTTCATCAACCCCTTGTTTGCTGTTTCTGGGAACAGCTTTATTCCTGCCTTTCCTAAATATTGTTCTTGTTGTCACGCGACACGCTTCTCCCTTGCCCCTAGCATTGCCTGCCTCCTCTCTCTGCCCAGACTTGCTTCAGAACAGTGGCAATGGATAAGGAATAAAACCAGCTGTTCCTTTTAAGGGCTTCCTGCCTAAGCAGACTTGAGTAACCATATCCTTCTCAGCAAAGAGTCAGCCCTTGCTTGCCATATTTATGGATTTCATTTTTGATATAGACGTCTTAGTATGGATGTGTTCAAGTTTGAATACACATGTACACAGAAAAATAAAAGTGTAGACATGGTTATGTATATACTTATGTGTGTATATGTATGGATATGTATAAACATAGGGTGTAGAGTATTATGGTTTAAAATATGGGCCAGGTTTGACTCTTGCCTTTGTCATTTATGGCTGGTTTTCTTGGCAAGTTACTTAACCTCTTTAATGTGGCTGTACCACCTCTTAGCCTGTACACTGAGGATAATAGTGTCTTTATATAGGTTTATTGCAGGTGTTAAATGAGATAACCTATTTATTTATTTACTTATTTATTTATTTATTTTTAAATTTTTATTGGGGTATAGTTGATTTATAATGTTGTGTTAGTTTCAAGTGTACAGCAAAGTGAATCTGTTATACATATACATATATCAACTCTTTTTTAGATTCTTTTCCCAAATAGGCCATTACAGAGTATTGAGTAGAGTTCCCTGTGCTATACAGTAGGTTCTTATTAGTTATCTATTTCATACATAGTAGTGTGTATATGTCAATCCCGATCTTCCAATTTATCCCTCCCCCTCTTTATCCCCGATAACCATAAGTTTATTTTCTACATCTATAAGTCTCTTCCTGTTTTGTAGGTAAGTTCATTTGTAGCCTTTTTTTTTAGATTCCACTTATAAGCGATCTCATATGATATGTCTTTCTCTGTCTGACTTACTTCACTCAGTATGACAATCTCTAGGTGGTCCAGTGGCTAAGACTCCACACTTTCACTGCAGGGGCACAGGTTCGATCCCTGGTCGGGGAACTAAGATCCTGTATGCTGCGTGGCACGGCCAAAAAAAAAAAAAAGTAACCTATTTAAAATAGTATAATGCTTTTCAAGAAAGGAGCACTCAGGAAATTAAAGTCATCTTCTACTCCTCTCCTTTCTGCTATTTTTCCCACTAGCACACGTTTCACAAGGAATTAAGAAGGAGAAATATTGGGTGTTCTATCTATAGTAGGATGGAAGTTACATGGTCCCCTTGAAGCCCACTCCACCTTGGTCCACAGTCCTATCCTATTCATCTGTTACTCTATGTCAGGGAAAAAATATTCCTAAAGATTCACCATATGTTTATTTCTTTGAGACTTGCTTTCTCCCCTTGCTTTTATCATGCATCTGCCTTCCAGCCTTAGGGTGAAATGCCTTCCACATGCTGTGACTAAGTTTGTCCATGTTTGAAATATGGCTGGTGGTAGATTCTTGCAGGGGTTTGAGGGGATGGTGTCTTGCAGAGTAGGTGATTCTGGGTCAATGATGTTGTCTCCCAAACATGAGATGTTGTTCATGACCATCTGTTGTGATTCAAGGGTAGAGCCAGCCAGGAATCCTCAGGCAAAAAGAAGTTCCCCTTCATCTTGTTCTAGCTTGCAGAACTGGAGAAGCCAATTCTAATGAGGACTAGCCTGCATGAAGCTGCCGCCAGCTTAGGGTTTAGTGAACCATAGGACATGCCATTGTAAACGCATCACCCTCGCTCAAACTGACATCTGCTCAAACTGCTCTTGGCCATCTGCCTTTGGTAGAAGGAAAATCTGGCTTCTGCCTGGCATCAGTGAACCTGGATGTGAAGACAGTAACACTTACTCTGGAAGCTCTTGGCAAAGGGGCGGGTGTGGTTGACCAAGACCCCCTTATAGCCCTGACACACTCTGACTCAGAAAGAAGGTTTTGAAAGTGTTGAGGATTGAGGAACAGGTGGGATCATTTGTAGAATTCTTAGGTCTGGGGAAATCCAGATTGGATTTTTAGGGTATAGCTTAAGTTTTATTGTTTTTAACTTAGACATTCTAATACTTTGCTTGATATAATATTTGCTGAGTTCTATTGCCAAGTACATTTAGATGCATTATTAAATTATATTTTTAGTACCCAATGCTAATAAAGAAATAAGATCTATTCAGCTCATATTCCAGTGTTTGAAATAACCCAGAAGCAGCTGTCCTTCAAGGATTTCCAGCACAGTTGTTGAGAATAGTGGCAACTTGGGGCTCTTCCAAGATGCTAGAGTTTGGGTTTTGTTCCCTTTGCCTATAGATGTAGAATTTCTATTTCTGGAAGACAAGCAGCAGGAGGTGAGATATGTCCTAGTTTAATAGGTGTCTGAAGAGGAGGTATTAGAAAAAAGAGATCAGGAAATCTAGAAGCAAAGGGGAGGAACCCAGATGTGATGATATAATCAAGAACGGACTGCTTGAAAATGCCATGTATGTATGGGCCTCTGGAGGAGACATTATTACTCACCCCCTTTGCTCCCTTAGCCATCTGTATTTTAGCTACACGTGATGGTTTTTAAAAAAAATTTTATTGGAGTATAGTTGATTTACAATGTTGTGTTAGTTTCAGGTGTATAGCAAAGGGAATCAGATATATATATATATATATATATATATATATATATATATATATATAATCTCCATTCTTTTTCAGATTCTTTTCCCATATAGGTTATTACAGAATATCGAGTAGAGTTCCCTGTGCTATACAGTAGGTCCTTGTTAGTTATCTATTTTATATGTAGTAGTGTGTATATGTTAATCCCAATCTCCTAATTTATCACTTCCCCCCACGTTTCCCCTTTGGTAACCATAAGTTTGATTTTGAGATCTGTGAGTCTGTTTCTGTCTTGTAAAAAAGTTCATTTGTATCATTTTTATTAGATTCCACATATAAGTGACATCGTATAATATTTGTCTTTGTCTGACTTACTTCACTTAGTATGATAATCTCTAGGTCCATCCATGTTGCTGCAAATGGCATTATTTCATTCTTTTTTATGACTGAGTAGTATTCCATTGTATATATGTACCACATCTTCTTTATCCATTGATGGTTTTTTATTCTACAGAGAATAATGGTAATATCTCAACAAACATGCGAGTTTTCTTCGAAAGTGCTTTATGCTCATTGCCTCTTTAACTGCAGTGACATGAACAACCCTATCAATCTACATCCATTCTCTTGAGGTTTGGGGGAAATGCCACAGCAAGGTGTCTTGTCTATGATTGTCCAGCAGCATACAAGAGGGACAGATTTGGTATTAAAATTTGGGTGGTCTGATTACCAAGTGTGTTCATTTCACCAATGCTGCATTCTTAATCTGTAAAGTCAAAGTTGTGAACTCTCTAGAATCAAAATACTGTGTTGGAAAGAATAAGACCTTGGCCCCAGAAAGAGCTGGCTTCGAATCTTTCTTCTTTCACCTGAAAGCTGTGCCACCTGGGACAATTTATTTACCCTCTCTGTTCCTCAGTTTCCTCATCTGTTAAATGAAAACAATGATACTTACTTTGAAGGGTGGCTCTGAGGATTCAGTGAGCTGGTATGTTTGAAAGGTTCAGCTCCCTTTCCGTGGGGGCTGGGACCCAGGGAGAGAGGAGAATGAATGAGGAGTGACAGTGTGGAGCAGCGTGCTTAATAAAGCATGAAGAGGGGAAGGAAGTGAAAAACTGGTTTTTGCTTCCCTACCCCTCCCCATTGTACTAGTGTCAACAAACTAGATTTCTAGGGAATCCATTGTAAGTTTTATCACTGCTGATGCCCAAAAGGGGGTGATGGAGGCATTGACTTTCCAGCTATCATTACCTCGTTAACAAGAGGAGCTGTGAGCAGGGAAAGGCCAAGGTCACTGAAGTTGGGAATCCAGCCAGGCTGGGACTGAGGGTCATGGTGGTGGGATGGTTCTCAAAGGCTCAGGAGGAGATACGGAGTCACCAAGGGCCCCAGTAACCGTTCCATCACCCCTGCCTCACAGCATTTCTGTCTGGGGTTTGCCTGGCATCTGTCATTGGCCGCATGGAGTGGGTGATCAGACCTTCAGGTGGTTAGGAAGGTTGTGTGTTAGAAATCGATACAGGGAGTTCAGACAGCACGAGAGGAGGCGGGGGAATGAGTGGGGATGAGAGCGGAGCCCAAGCTGCCTAGCTGCAGGACTCTCTGATTCCTACATCTTTTTTTCTCCCTCTGGTCTTAGATGGTTTATAAAATGCAGGACAGGAGAACACTCAGTAGAAATTTTCATGACATGTGGTTAGAGGGGAGGGCTGTGGGGTTTTTGGTGGATGCAAAGGCAGACTCTGACATCAAGGCGGAGCGGGCGCATGATGAAAACGCCTTTCTTTGCCGCCTTCTGGGATGGCCTGTGGTCTGACAACTGACATTTCCACTGTATATGGAACAGTCTGACTCATGTTTTCAGCAAGAATTCTCTGACTTTCTTCAGATTTACCTTAACAACTATCATGTCCACATATTTCCTTAAAACCTAGTGTTGAAAGCGTGCCACTTGGAGACGACGCTAAGGAGACACAATTGCTCCCTCTGCCATTCTGTGGAGTTGAGCCCCTGCTGTTTGAGGGATTACGTGTTCTCCATCTTGTCAGCAGTAGAAGTACATCAGGGTTGGAGAGCCTTAAAGCAAGCTGCCTGGCTGATGAGGGGCTGTGAAAATAATGCCGATGGCCATGATGACAGCCAACTCTCCCTCACTCGTTTGTTCATTTGTTCACCACATCTGTGAAAGCCAAACTTGTGCCAATCGGTCAACGTTGTTTTCATCGCCTTGGTATTTGCATGGATAAAACAAGACTGAGCGGTTAAGTGTCTTATGTTTTCCAACGTGAATTCAGGAAAAGCCAGAGCTGGACCAATGTAACTGAACTCTTCGCTCTGGATAGGAGATACCAGGATGGCTGCCCCAAGCGTGGCAGCTGAGGAACGACTTGGGCAAAGCCTATGATACCAAAGTACTCTGCATCTCTTTTTTTATTTGTTTACCCTGATTTTCAAAAGAGGGGAGAGAAGCAGTTGCACATATAGGATAATGATGCAGCAGTTTAAAATCACTTTTGAAGACTATTCAAGGTCAAGAGAAAATGTCTGTGATTAAAGTAAAGAAGAAGAGAAGTTTCTTTTCTTTTCAAAAATATTTATTTATTTATTTGGCTGCACCAGGTCTTAATTGCAGCACGTGGAATCTTCGTTGCCACGTGTGGGATCTTTAGTTGGGACATGTGGAATCTAGTTCCCTGAGCAGGGGTTGAACCCGGGCTCCCTGAATTGGGAGTGCGGAGTCTTAACTGCTGGACCACCAGGGAAGTCCCGAAGCAGCGCAGTTTCCTTTTTTTTTTTTTAACATCTTTATTGGAGTATAATTGCTTTACAATGGTGTGTTAGTTTCTGCAGTATAACAAAGTGAATCAGCTATACCTATACATATATCCCCATATCCCCTCCCTCTTGCGTCTCCCTCCCATCCTCCCTATCCCACCCCTCTAGGTGGTCACAAAGCACCGAGCTGATAAAAAATAATAATAATAGGTTACCAGTTTTGAGAGGTAAGAAGATGATCTACACATCTAGCATTTTCTACATGTGGATATATTATGTCCACTGAAAGAAAACAATTGAAAGATAGACAATATAACATTAAGGTTATTTCTGAATACTTCTTACTCCTTTATGTATGATCTTATTATTTGAAGCTTTCACAAGGAATCTTTTACATTAAAATATGGAGTGTTTTATATAGAAAAAAATAAGTATTTTGTCCAATGGAAGAGTTAGAGATGAATGAATGCATATGGTGCCTGGAACTTTGTAAGTTCAATTTTGCTATGTGATTGTGGGCATGTGCTTGACCTTTTGGTGCCTTGGTTGATCCCAAAGTGGTGCTCTATGAGTTCTTGGTGCTTAATTTGTGCTTATTTCCTGGGAAGCACAGACAGGATAAAACTCATTTGCAGCTTAATAACTCTTTGTTCTCAAACATGGAAGGCAAAGTAACAGTTGCTCAACTACAGCAGCCCCTGAAACTAGAGGTTGTCCTGGTCTGTTTCCAGGCTAAGGAAGCAGCAGGCTGTTCACCCCCTCCCTAAACCTGGAATTCTGCGGGCCTCCCTTCCCTCTCAGAATTCCCTAAAAAACGTCTTTGGCATTTCTCTTTGCTTCTTCCCTACTTAGCTCTTTTCATCACTGGTAAAGTGAAGAGGTAAGAGTAGCTTATTTTAAATTACAAGAAAATGTATTACCCACCTCACTGGGTCATCTTGAAAATTAAATTGCATAAACAATATAAAAGCCCTTTAGCTAAACAAATGCTAACGTGATGTAGCATGAATATAGGAAAACGTTCAGTAGCTTCTCCTGCTGTTGGTATTTCTTTAAATCCTCATTTCTGGAACCTACCTTTAGCATCATATTGAAATCCCCTGAAATTTGTACGGCTGAAGCCAAATGACCAATGTGCCCTTTGTCCATTTAATTCTGATAAATGGAGAAGGAAAAGTCCAGGAGATCACTTTTGTCTGCTTAGTGTATTTTCAAACCTCTTCAGCTGATCAACTTTAAATATTTCTCATAGAATATTTCACTGACCTGTTTATTTCTTACATATATGTTTTGGGGGTACTTTCCTGTCTCTGTTCCAGCGAGGGGAGAAAGAAGGGTGATGGACTTACCAGACCAGAGAAGCCGAGTCAACAAAAGCATTAAAACCGTCCCCTCCTCCATCACTTCCATATTCCTGAGAAGTGGTCTTATCTTGGCAAATAGATTTTTATTTGTGATTTTACTTAAACCCCCTTAACCCTGCGAGTCCTGTAGATTTGGTGCTAATGTCCCTGTATGACCATCCACTTGTTGTCATAGCATCCTACATGTCCTCATCACAATGAGTGATCGTGTGTTTGTGGGATCCTTTATCCAATGTCTATTCCTCTACAAGACTGTGAGTTCCATGGGGCCAGTAACGGTGCCTGTTCTCTCCATTGTATCCCAGTACCCAGCCTCCTACCTGGGATGTAGCAGACACTCAATAAATACTTGTGGGATGAAACAATGAATTCATCAGTTCACCCACACCCTTAGCACTGTGCTCAATGGGAAAGCTGAGGACCAGAGTGGTTAAATGACTGGCTGTGGGTTAACCTTTCTTTTGAGAAGACACAGTTTGTTAATTCCCTGTGGATACTGTAACATATTACCACAGACTTAGTGACTTAAAACAGCGCAAGTGTATTTTTGTACCATTCTGGAGCTCAGGGGTTTGAAATGAGTCTTAGGAAGCCAAAATCTAGGTGATGGCAGGCCTGTGTTCCTTCAGGATGCTCTAAGGGAGAATCTGTTTCCTTGCCTCATTCAGCTGCTAGAGGCTGCCTGCATTCTTTGGATTGTGGTCCCTCTTCCATCTTGAAAACACATCACTCCTGTCTGTCCAATGCTTCTGTCCTCACACCTCTGTTTCTGACTCTGACCCTCCTGCCTCCCTCTTATAAGTATCCTTGGGATTTCATGGGTCCCACCTAGACAAGCCAGCATTCTCTACCCATTTCAAGATCCTTAAATTAGTCACATCTGCAGAATTCCTTTTGTCCTGTAAGGTAACATTTTCATGGGTCCTGGAGGTTAGGATATGGACATCTTTGGGGCTACCACACAGAGTCCTTGGAAAGGAGCCAGCTGGCTGGCTTGGCAGACAGGATAGAAATGGGTTTCCCTGGGATCATTCCCTTTGGCTAAGATGATACAATACTCTGGACCTTACCTATAAAATTATTGTAATGCGTTAGGGAGGGCAGAGGTGGGCTTGCTCATTGAAGTAAAGAGAAATGCCATTGAAGGCATTTTAGGGAATTAATTTCCCAGGTAAGGGGAGGCCCGCAGTATTCCATGGCTGGGCCAGACGTGGACTAACCAGCTGCTTAGGGAAAACAGGCTTTGCCCTCTACGGGAGTAGAGCAGACCTTACTTGGCCTCCCATATTTTATTACAAGGCTTATAAAAGCTGCAAACAACGTTTATTCTGTCAGTGTCCCCCAGGAGTCATTAGTACTTGTAAATTCTTAGAAAACCTAGAAGGATGGAGTGCTTGCCCTCAGGTGGGCAGGGGGAGGGGTAAGACATGAGCCACACCCCGCAGGCATATTAGATGTTCAGAGAGTGGAGAAATCATACAGCTGGACAAGGCAGGGGCTGGCGCCAAGGAATTGAGACCCAAGTTGGGTAACCTGGACTAACTGTTCTAGACCCTTCACCATGGGAGGGAAAGTGCCCCGGTTCTGATATCAGCAAATTATGGGGCAGAGCCAGCTCTCCTGGCTCATAACTCCGAGCTGGACCACTGGATGGAAATATTTGACTGTTGAAGGGAGGGTAGCTCTAGAGTGGAGGTTGTTTCATTCAACAAGTATTTATCCAGCACCTCTTGCATTCCAGGCCCTTCCCTAGCTGCGGTGAACAAGTTAGGTGTTGTTCCTACCAGCTTATGGTCACGTAAGAGAGACAGATGATATGCAAGTAAATGGAAACATAGAAAGGGATTATAAATTGTGGTAAGGGCCATGAAAGGAAACAACTGGGGTGCTGTGATAGAGAATACTATGGAAGGAAGGGCAGAGGCACAAACTTCAGATGAGAAAGTCAGCGAGGACCGTTCTGAACACGTGTCATTTACACTAAGGCCCAACGTTTTGACAGAGGCAGTGGGGAAAGCAAATGTGAAGACCCTGGGATGAGCAAGACCTTGATGGTTTTGAGAAATAAAAGGTGGGAAATAGTGGCCAAGGAAAGGTTGCAGGGCTCAGGAGAGAGCAGCTCTCAAAGGCCTTGGGGGCCATAGCAGAGCACTTAGGGTTTGCTCCAAATGCAGTGGGGAAACAACCTAAGCATTTAATTAATTTATTTATTTTTTATTTATTTGGTTGCACCAGGTCTTAGTTTTGTCAGGCAGGCTCCTTAGTTGTGGCTCGCGGGCTCCTTAGTTACAGCTTGCTGGCTCCTTGGTTGTGGCATGTGAACTCTTAGTTGCAGTGTGCATGTGGGATCTAATTCCCTGACCAGGGATCGAACCCAGGCCCCCTGCATTGGGAGTGTGGAGTCTTAACCACTGCGCCACCAGGAAAGTCCCAACGTGAGCATTTTATGTAAGGAGTTGATATGTGGTACATTCAAAAACTTAGATCCTTGAGAAATATGGATGTCAATAGTGTTTTTCTTCTTAAGCTACTAGTTATCGAATGTTCATTATATACTGGGCACTGTGTTAAGCTCTTTATATACATAATCTTATCTAGTCCTTTCAGCTGGCTTCTGAGTTAGATAAAATGTACTCATTTCATTGGATGATAAACTGAGACTGAGTGAGTAAAGTAACTTAGCCAAGGTCATATACCCAGTAAGTGGCAAAGGTGGGATTCCAAACCCAGGTCTGTCTGACTCCAATGCTTAAGCCTTTAAACACTTTTTTTCCTCTTACTAGTTTTTTAATAATAAAAAAATATGATAAAAATAACATAAAATTTTCTACATTAGCCATTTTAAGTATACAGTTCAGTGACACAATATTTGTCCTTCTGTGTCTGGCTTCTTGGCTTCTTTTACTTAGCATGTTTGCAAGGTTCATCCATATTGTAATTTGTATCAGCATCTCGTTCTTTTTCATGGCTGAATAATATTCCACATTCAGAATAATATTTTATGCTTATACCATGTTTTGCTTATTCGCTCATCTCTTGATGGACATTTGGGTTGTTTCTACCTTTTGGCTGCTGTGAATAATGCTGCAGTGAGCACTGGTATACAAGTATCTGTTTGAGTTTCTGTTTTTGATTTTTGGGGTATATGCCTGGGAGTAGAATTGCTGGGTCATACAATAATTCAATGTTTAGCTTTTGAAGGAACTGCCAAACTGGTTTCTCCAGAAGCTGCATCATTTTACATTCCCATGAGCAATATACAAGGGCTCCAGTTTCTCTACATCTTTGTCAATGCTTGTTATTTTCCTTTTTTTTTTTCTTTTTTTGGATTATAGCCATCCTAATGTGTGTAAGGTGTTATCTTGTTGTGGCTTTGATTTTCAATTCCCTAATGACTTGTGATGCTGAGCACCTTTTCATGTGTTTATTGACTGTTTGTATATCTTCTTTGGAGAAATGTCAGTTCATGTCATTTGCCCTTTTTAAAATTGGGTTGTTTGTCTTTTTGTGGTTGAGTTGTAAGGGTCGTTTATATATTCTGGATATTAAATCCTTATCAGACATATGATTTGCAAAATTTCCCCCCATTTTGTAGGTTGTCCTTTGACTTTCCTTTGTTGCACAAAAGTTTTTAATTTTGATGAATCCAATTTATCTGTTTTTCTTTTGTCATTCTTGGTGTCATATCTAAGAATCCAAGATCATAACAAATCTAAGATCATGGAGATTTACTCCTATGTTTTCTTCTACTTTCTTTTACTTTTAACCATTAAGTTCTCTTCTAGATTTTTTTAAAAAATAAATTTATTTATTTGTTTTTGGCTGCATTGGGTCTGTTGCTCGGTGCAGGCTTTCTCTAGTTGCTGCGAGTGGGGGCTACTCTTCGTTGCGGTGCATGGGCTTCTCATTGCGGTGGCTTCTCTTGTTGTGGAGCACGGGCTGTAGGTGCGCGCGCTTCAGTAGTTCTGGCGTGTGGGCTCAGTAGTTCTGGCTCGCGGGCTCTAGAGCACAGGCTCAGTAGATGTGGCGTACGGGCTTAGTTGCTCTGCGGCATGTGGCATCTTCCTGGACCAGGGATCAAACCCGTGTCCCCTGCATTGGCAGGCGGATTCTTAACCACTGCACCACCAGGGAAGTCCTCTCTTCTAGATTTTAGAAGTTATTCACTTCATCCAGCCAAATTAGAAACATGAGAAGCTCAGCTAAGTAAGTCCTGGTGTCTGTCCTGGAGGGGCTCACAGAATAGAACGGGAAACAAAATCTCAGTAGTGACAATATCATGGTGGTCTGTGCTGGTTGTTCCCAAATGCCAGTGTGAGGATCTCTGCTGCCCCACCAGTGTTTGTAGAAAAGAAAAGAGGAATTTTTTCATAAAACTACATGTATTCAATCTAAGGAACTGTCCCTTATTATGCAAATGGTTCCTTTCTATGATGCTAGAATGTTCTTATGACAGAAGGCTGAGAGAAGATGGTGAGCGTTTCTTTAAATTGCTCTACTTGGCAAATTAAGAACGATCGGTTCTCTGTCAGACTTCCAAATTTAGGGGAGGAAAACAGAAAACTAAACTATGAAATTCAAGAGGTTAAAAGCCACCACAGATATTCGGGTTGGTTTATATGGGCCTACAAGGCATGTTGGTTATCCCTCCCTGGGGTTTTTAGGGAAGCCTTCACAGGGAAGCCAGATTCACTTTCTTCCTCAAATATCTGACCTATTTCTGCTTCAATCGTCATCTTTGTGCAAAATTTTTAGGAATAGAGAGTTGGGGCAGGAAGAAGAGCAAATCAAAGCTAGGTCTGTTTCTTAACCTGGATTCCTCTGGGCAGCCTCCGACTGATTCCTCTTATAGTTTTTGCCAAATGATTTTTCTTTTTCATTACCTAAGGTATATTTTAACAAAGACAGAAAGAAAGAAATTCCACCCAGAAAGGAATACTTTTTTTCTCATGGGAAAGAATGCTCAGTTGTTTTTAGGGACTGAATGAAGTTCTGCCAATGAGTTCACTCTTGTAGAACGTTGAAATTCTCCCACACATACTAATTAAGATGCCTTTTGTCTTTTCTGTTGGTTTTAGCTTTGAAGATACCATGAAAATGGCATGTTGCAAAATCGAGGAGCCAAGTTTGGAGGAAATGATGTGGTTTCTGCTTGGCATTCAACCTTGCACTTGATAGACCTAGTCTAGAGCGTGGTCACCAAACTTTCCTGATGGCCCAAGTGCCTGGGCTGTACCGTACAGTTGTGCAGTTTAATGGTTCCTTCCGGAATTGCGCAGCGCACAAGCTGTGTAGCTGTAAGCCTTGGCCTGATGTACCCCAGCAAAAATAGAAATGAGCACAGACACTCAGGAAATGTATGCTTGTGTATAAGTTCTTTATGTGTATGTGTGTCAATCCACTTAGATTATATATTGATAAAACATGGTTTCTTTTTTTGATTAGAAAATAAAAATGAATAGCAGTTTTTTTTTTTCTTCTTTTTTCATGAATAGCAGTTTTAACAAATTTCATCTGTGCCCCAGTGGATGGTTTTGAACGTCCTTCAGGCAGGGTGACACGTTTGTAGGGCAAGGTTGCTTCTTAGCAGTAAGGTACTTGTGGGTCTTACCTGTTCCTGCCAGGCTCTCCATCTCACCTTCTGGTTTCTGTTTCAGAGTACACAGTCATTAATGAAGACTGCCCCGGAGCTGAGTGGAACATCATGTGTCGGGAGTGTTGTGAGTACGATCAGGTTACATGTGCCTGCCCTGGAAAGAAAGAAGTGGTGGGCTATACCATCCCTTGCTGCAGGAACGAGGAGAATGAATGTGACTCCTGCCTGATTCACCCAGGTGAGTGTGCAATGGGAGACCTCAGGTTGCCTTCATGTTTTCTGAGGTCAGTAATAGGAGCACGCCGAACGCTTGAATTCTGACAGGCAGACATCAGGAGGCTGCGATGCCATGATGACTAAAAGTGGCATAATTCAACCCACTCTAACTACAGGCAAAGGAATTGGAGGAGTTAGTACCCTTTTCAGTGTTAAACTTATAAAGCTGTAGATTTATCTACTTAGTCATTCATTTAACAAATAGACTGAGCAGCTCCTTTATACCATGACAGGTAGTGGGAATACAGTGATTTTTTTTTTTTTAATTTTTATTTATTTATTTATGGCTGTGTTGGGTCTTCGTTTCTGTGCGAGAGCTTTCTCTAGTTGCGGCAAGTGGGGGCCACTCTTCATCGCGGTGTGCGGGCCTCTCATTATCGTGGCCTCTCTTGTTGTGGAGCACAGGCTCCAGACGCACAGGCTCAGTAATTGTGGCTCACGGGCCTAGTTGCTCCGCGGCATGTGGGATCTTCCCAGACCAGGGCTCGAACCCGTGTCCCCTGCATTGGCAGGCAGACTCCCAACCACTGCGCCACCAGGGAAGCCCCTACAGTGATTTTTAAAAAGACACATTCCTGGCATTTCCAGAGCTTGCAGCTTAGTGGGGGAGATGGAGGAGTAAACAGGTGGCTGTAATGCAGCATGGTAGGTGCTGTGATAGAGAAGCGTGGGTACCATGTGAGCCTGGATGGGGATGTGGGAGGATGACTTATTAGAGGAGGTGATATGTGTGCTGAAGATGGAGGCAGCAAACTGGAAAGCATGAAAGGGAGCCAGTCGAGAGGTCAGGCCATAGAGAATAGCATGTGATAAGGCCCTGTGGCAAGAGAAAGCATGGAGTTTAGGGAATTGCAAGTAGCTCAGTCTGCCTGGAGGGATGTGTGTGTGTGTGTGTGTGTGTGCGCGTGTGTGTGTGTGTGATGAGAAACATGGAAAGAGATAGACAGACCAAAGACTGAGAGAACAATCTGAAGGAGAGAACAGGGGGGCTCCAGGACAAAGGGCTTTGGAGGCTGTAGTATGATGTTTAGGCTAGATCCTGAAGATATTTGGTAACATTGGAGATCTTTTCATTACAAAGGTAAAAGCTGATTTTCTCTTCAAATGCAGTATGGAGAAAGGATTGGGAGAAGGCCACGATTGGAGGCAGGGGAGGAATAATGGAGACCTTGATGAACAGAAGCCCTATGGATGGAGAGAGGTGGAGGGATTTGAGAGAGATTAGAGAGCGGAGTTGACGACAATTTGGGATTGGTAGGATGGGGAAGGGAAGGGCAGAGCAGAAGTCGAGGATGGTGCTCTGGCCCTGAGTTGGACATTTGGGAGGCGGTCGCAGTAATACGAGAGCATCCTAGGGTGAGATGGGACCTTCCCAGGTCACGGTACTTATTCCTTTGCCTTTACATCAGGCTAGACCTGCCTTCTCCCAAACCCCCAATTCCCTGGCCCCCACCATAGAGGGGGCAGTGATTGTCCTTCTTCACTGAAGTGAAGATCAGTGTGGACACTGAGCTTCACTCTTAAGGTATTTCCAGCGTGATTAACGACTCACTGCCTGTTTTCTTGGTGCTTTCATATCTGCTGCCTTGTAAATCTGACTTTTTCCAGGGGCATCTGACCTTTTCTCTTCCAGGCCTGATCAAAAGGAGGAGGTAGAGGATTTCAAATACACTTTCCTCAGACTGAAGACTAAAAGGATGTCAAAAATGTGCCTTAGGAACTTCTCTCATTTCTCCTCTCCCCTTATTTTACAAACACAGAGAATGATGCTCATTATTACCAGGAACTTTCTTTTGAGGAAAGCTACAGAAGAGGAGAGAAAACAGGGCTCAAGTACGCAGGTGTTACATCTAAACCATCTTCCTTCTCGGCAGAGAGTAAGGCTGAGCTTTAAAATAGAAGTGACCTCAGTATAACATTTGCACATTTTTAAAAAAAATTATTTATTTATTTATTTATGGCTGTGTTGGGTCTTCGTTTCTGTGTGAGGGCTTTCTGTAGTTGCGGCAAGTGGGGGCCACTCTTCATCGCGGTGCGCGGGCCTCTCACTATCGCGGCCTCTCTTGTTGCGGAGCACAGGCTCCAGACGCGCAGGCTCAGTAATTGTGGCTCACGGGCCTAGTTGCTCCGCGGCATGTGGGATCTTCCCAGACCAGGGCTGGAACCCGTGTCCCCTGCATTAGCAGGCAGATTCTCAACCACTGCACCACCAGGGAAGCCCCTAACCTTTGCACATTTGATCCAGAAAAGAAACCCACTGTTCCAATTCCCTGATGGTGAGAATGGTTGGTAGGGAAATAGTTGAGTAGTGCCTCTAGATCTTCTAAGGAAATTTTGAGAGCTAAGCCAGGGTCTCCTGACTAGGGGTCCTTGGCAGGGATGCTGAAGTCTTTGAACAATTTTCAATATTTTCCAAAGCCTAGCGATTACTGTTGTTATGAGGGTGGGGCTTTGGTTTAATGAGCTGGCATGAGGTCGTGGAATAAATAAGAGACCTTCATAGGCAGTGCTGTGTGCTTCCTACTGCATCATATAGAAGGGCATCAACATCTGCCATGCCTGCACCCAACATCTTATTACATCATACAAGAGACACCCAATATTACCACGTCGAATGGTGCTAGGAAGGATCTTTCAAACTGAGTAGTGAAGAACTGTCCCATATCAACCATCTGGTTGCCCTGAAAGGAAAGGCTAGAGAAAGGCTTTTTAAAAAAAAAAAAGATTTTCAAAAATAGTGAATTGGTGTCCTAGCAGTCCCTACTGGTGATCAAAGAGGTTTCTCTGTGTGTGTGTGTGTCATTATAAACGCAGGCATTTTTATTTATTTATGTGATTTAATCCATTTCAGTCATTATTTATTTTAATGCACACATGCCATCTTATAACACTGGGTGCCCCTTTATGTCTTTCTGTGTTCTTCTGACCTGACCACACTGTTTTTGAAGACTTCTTGATTTCTCACATGACAAGATATTTTAGCCTCTTCTTGTATATTTTCTGCCCCAGATCTGGAATCAGCCACTTCTCAAAGGAACTTTGGTCTGAGACCACGATCTGGTCACCTGAGGTGTTCCTTGCTATTGGACTGTCATTGTTACAAGGTTTTGTTTGTATGTTTTTTTAAGTGGATGGAGCTGGGAAACATGTATTTTTTAAAATGAATTTTTGCTGCTACTCAAGTTCAAATGTAATATTCCAAGGTTGTTAATTAACTTCTTTGATTTTATATTTGTATGTCTTTTCTCTCATGGTGAAAATCCTGTTTCCTGATAATATTAACCTAATCACTTACTTGCTTTATCTTATAATTGTACAAAACAACAACAGCACCATTGGTATTAGTAAGAAGACCACTGATGAGAGTGGTTTTTATTCACCTTAGAATATATCTCACTAAGTATATAGAGTCAAAATACTATGTTTTAAAGCCAATTGATGTAGTTCTTTTGTCTGTGGTGTTATACCATCTACTTGATGTGTAGTTAGGTTTATTGTTTCTATCTGTTTTCTATATTTGACAATACAAGCAAGTATGTGTGTGCATTTCTGTATCTTTCCCCTTCTTGCACAAAAGACAGCATGCCATAAACACTGCTAACTGCCTTGCTTTTTTGTCTTAACAATATATGCAGGAGACACTCACTGACGGTAATAAGGCTGGTTGTTTTTTTCCATTTCTTTTTACAGTTGCATATGACTGCATCATGTGGATTACCATAGTTCATGAGTATTTGGGTTATTTCTAGCTTTTTGCTGTTATAAATACTACTATACTGAATAGCCTCAGGCATACATCAGCTAGTATTTTTGCAGCATATCTTTGGGGTAGATTCCTGGAAGAAGAATTGCTGCATCAAAGGGAAGTGCATATGTCATTTTGCCAGCCTTTGCCAGATTCTCCTCCATGCATTTGGCATTCACAGCAGCCGTACATGAGAGTACCGTTTTCCCGAAGTCTTGCGACAGAATGTGTTGTTTTGGAATTTTGTCAGTCTCAAAGGTGCGAAATGGGATCTCAGCCTGGTTTAAGAATTTCTATCACTTCTATCATTATGCTGGACAGCGATTCTTTCTCTTGTGATGGCAGTAATTGCACGAGGATCGATGTCCAGGGGCATGGTGGTGGGGATGGCAGTGCTGACGTCCAGCAGTGGCCAGCGGCACTGGGCCCTCAATGGAGCAAGGTGGCTGTGTATTTTAGCGCGTTTCTAGGCTGTGTAGCTTGGACCTCGGTCCTCTAACCCTTCTGGCAATACCATGAGCTACTTAGCGTCTTTTTAACACAGACTTGTTCATCTTAATCACCAGGCTGGTTTCTGTGGCTTGCACCTAATGGCCCGGATGTTACTGTGCTGAGAGTTGGCAGGGGCGTAGAGGGCGGACTCTGAGTCCATTGGCCTCCTTGGTGGCACAGTGGGTAGGAAATCGAACGGGAATGTGGCACATGGGCCAAGATGGCCTTTAAAAGACCATCTTTTAAAGCAGTCCTTTAAAGGACCCCTGGGACCCAGTTATGGGCCATATGAAATTCGATGAATCATATTAGCAATTCTTTTCTGGTCGGAAGAGACACTGGTAGAGGGAAGCAAAGTCAGGATGGTGTGCAGAGAGAGAGCTACAAGTCTCTCTCCTACAGAAATCACACATATGTACACTGCATGTATATACTACAGGCCAATGAAAACCTAATTCTAGCCAAAAGCAAAAAAGTATGCTATTAGCTCAAGGAAATGCTGGTTATCTTGAACAGTTCAGAAGCCTGGATTATTCATCCATTCAACCATCCATCTATCCATTTATTTATTCGCTCAAATCTCAAATAATAATATTTCTGGAACACTTATTATGTGCCAGATACTGTATTAAGTGGGGGTGGATATAATGTTGAACATGGTGCAGTCCCTAACTTCAGTCTGTACAGGAAAACAGACAGTAGGCAGTTAAAACTGAGCATGCTATATGCTATGGTGGGGATAAGCCAAGAGGAGGTATGGGAATGCAGAATAACATAATAGTTCATGTTTTGGGGGTACTTGCTATGTGCCAGGCCCTTTATATGTGTGAATTTAATTTCTAAAACAGCTTTATGAGGTAGGCACGGTTTTTAACCCTGGGTTTACAGATGACGACATTGAGGTACAGAGAGCTTAAGCAATTTGCTCAAGGACACACAGCTGGACAGTGGAGGCGCCAGAACTTAGCGCTCCGTTTTAATAAGTGGGATTGGATTATCTCTACCTTTCCTCACTGTCCCCCACCCCTCAGGAGACCATGTTTTAAAAATAACCCTTGACTAGGGTCTGCTCAACCCTCTCTGGTGTGGCCTGCTGGTAGGGGGGAGCCTGACACCTTCCAGGGTGAGCCCATTATTAGGCGTTAAGGTTGTTTCCGACAGCACACTGTGGTTATAGAAGTATATGCCATAGAAGAATATTTAATGGAATGGGAAGATGGTTACTATCTATTATTAAATTAAAAGGTGAGTTATTAAAAGCAGAATGTACAGTATATAGTATAAGCCTAATTTTAAAAAAATGTGTTCATGTATAGAGAGGGAATTACTGATCATTTTCTCTGGGTGATGGAATTTTTGGTGTTTTTAATTGAATTCTTTTTGCTTGTCTGAATTTTCTAAATATTCCATAATAAACATGTAATATTTTTATAAAGAGAAAAAATACCCTGTATTGATGGATTCTACCTTTTACTACAGGTTATTTCGTTTTGCATTAAAACATTAGCCACAAATGAAACAAGCCAGACACAAAAGGCCATATATTGTATGATTCCATTCATATGAAATGACTGGTAGATTACTGGTTGCCAGGGATTAGGGCCGGGGGTGGGGATTGGCGAATGGCGAGTGACTGTTAATGAGTATGGGGTCTTTTGTGGGGAAGGTGATGAAATGTTCTAAAGTTAGAGAATAGTGATGGTTACGCAACTCTGGGGTATGTTAGAACCCACTGAATTGTACACTTTAAAGGAGGGAATTTTATGGTATGTGAATTATCTCCATGTAGACTTTTTAAAAACTAATGCATTAGAACCAAAATGTGCAGTCAGTCTGGAAGCTTATTACTAAATATTTTTGATATCTCATAGTACTTTTCAGGTTACTGATGTTACGTGAGATATGACACCCTTGTAAAACGTGAAAAATTTACAACCAGCAAGAGGGTCTTCCTTCAGTACAAACAACAGTGTAATTTAGATTTGGTTTTCATATAGTAATAGGCATTTGCTGTCAATTAGTCTTAAATTTGGAGGTATTTTCATCAATGTTATTTGCTTTATAAAACATAGCGATTACAAAATAATTTTAAGTAGCATTGTGTTTTATTGAAACTTAAAGTTCATAATTATGACCAGAAATGGAATTAAAAAAAAAAAAAGCCATCAGCCACTAACTAGGAAGATGGTTCAGACCACCCTCCTAAACTCCTCAGTCTGAATTCTGGTGCCTCTAGCGTCTTCCTAGGAATGAGCATTTTTTCCTAAGGGCTTTGGCACCTTTCTAGGTCCAGATGCCCTTAGTTGAGACAAGGTCCTGGGAAGGTCCATAGTTTCTCTCTTGTGCAGCCGATCAGAACCTGCATGTGCTTAATCTAACACCCTTCTGCTTGGAAAAATTTCAGGTTGTACCATCTTTGAAAACTGCAAGACGTGCCGAAACGGCTCGTGGGGGGGTACTCTGGATGACTTCTACGTGAAGGGCATCTACTGTGCAGAGTGCCACGCGGGCTGGTACGGAGGAGACTGCATGCGTGAGTAGACCCTGACATAGCTCCGTCTCTAGCGTGTGCTCCTTTAAAGTCTCAACTTTGCCATGGACTAAGGTTTATCTTGTTGGACTCTTGAGTTCTGGAAAGTTGGTGGTCAGAGGGCTTTCTAGGTAAGACTGTAAAAAGCAAAGATGTGTTTCCATCTGTTGGGTGTGGATTGTGGACTTCTGTTTGGAATTGGCCACGGGAGGTTTCTGTCTGCTCTTAAATCTTCCCCTCTCTCTGAAATGAAGCCAATGCATTCTGCACAGAGCATGCCTCATGTCCACTGAGAAGCAACTGCGTGTTGTCATTGGTCAGCAAGCAGTGACTAAGGCTTCAAAAATGCTAAGTCTGTAGTGCATTTAACATATGAATTTCTATTGGAAGCCTTCTTGAATCCTGAGTTAAATTCCTGGAACCCACATCAAATTGTCAGCATGCGACTTGTCCCAGGAAAGGGATTCTTTCTGGGTTCTGCTTGATCTCCAAGAATTACTAAAATCTTTATTAGGGTTCCCCTGTGAGTCAATAATCCTTTGAAAATGGAGTGGAAATCTAACCTGTCTCAGTTTAAGATTCGTCTCTGCAGCAACTGAGAGTCAGTATCTGGAGCAATGTACAAACTGTCATTATTTCGTTAAGCCTATTTTACACGTTTCCTATTTGAATCAGGAGCAGTCAGGATGGTCTTAGAGTCTAAATAATTTTACTCTTATGAACGATATTTCCCTTCTGCAGAAATAGAGGATGGAGTGCTATTGGTGTTCTTTGCTTGATCAAACCTGTCGCAAAATGCAAGAGTCTAGGGCAAAGGGTGAGGAAGATACCTAAGTCTATGTGATTTCAGACCCCTTATTCTCAACCACAGTACTCACCTACCTCCCAGTGGTGAGTTCTTCCTAATAGCTCTGTTTTCTCTGCAAAGCAAGATATGAAATCTCTAATGATAGCAGAGTAGAAGGGAAGCTGAGGTTTGAGAGTACCAAAGTTTTGGGACAGCCACGTGATGAATGAGGAAATGCACCAGCTAGCGATAATTTAAAGCATGTCCAAGCAAGGCTGAGGACCCAGTTGAAGCTGGAACTCCTGTGTAGGTGATGCAGCCAGGACAGGTGGTTGATGCTCTCTAGCAGCATGGTAGCAGAGATGAATAAAAGCAGTCATTTGGTTGATCTAAGAGTTGGCTGAGACGTGATTGTCCAGGGATCCAGGTTGGGTAGGACATGAAACCAAAAAGAACCTGGTAAAGAGAATAGGGACTGGAGGTCTTGATGAGATGGAAAAGCAGGCTTAGTGATCATAAAGCAATGGAACATGTAGATGGAAGAGGTATTGTGGTCAGAGAACAGAATTTCTAAGTTGAAGCTTTCAGGGGTGGTGGTGATAATGTGTTCATATAGACTAGTCAGTTTTTGCTGTGTAACAAACAACCTCAAAAGGACAGATGTGTATTTTTCTCTATCCCGGGTCTGTGAGTTGGCTGGGGTTTAACTGGTTCCAGCTGGGTTGGCCTGGGTTGAACTCTAGGGTTCAGGGCTCAGACCAAAGGGGCAACTTGGGGTATGGTCTTCTCAGAGTGGGTCACAGAAGCACAAGAGGCCAAGCCAAACACACAGCCACATTTAAGGCCTCTGCTCACATCACGTTCACTCATATTCCAAGGAAGTCACATGGCTAATCCCCAAATCAGTCAAGTATGAGAGTATATTCCATCCCAAGGGGAAGGGTACAAATATTTCCTAAACAATACTCTAAACACTCTGTGTGAGTAAGTGGGTTTGTTTAGCGGACAAGGCAGAGCAGGGGAAGAATATTTGCATGCAGGAGGTCAAAGACAGAAGGACTGCATTTGCCCAAAGAAATCCTGTAGGTGTGTCTTTCCAAGTGGTACCTATTGGTTGAGTCCTGGGTTTAGCCTCAGTGTAAGAGCTGACTGTGTATGGAGTCTGATTGGTTGGATTAGTGATGGTGTCCATGTGTAGGATCAAAGCCTTCTCAAGGACAGCAGAACTGGCTCAGGGCAACTGGTCATCACCACTAGGCAGGCAAAGCGGAGCACACATGCCCCCATTCATTACAAAAAAATTTAATGAATAAATCTACCCATAACCATTCAAAAAATGTTTCTTGAATGAATGCTTCCAGGTGCAACGATGAGCAAGACAGATGTAGTCACTCCCATCTTAGAGCTTGAAAATTAGAGAGGAGAGACCAAAAAACAAAACAAAACAAAACAAAAACCAAAACAAAATAAGAGTGTGGTCAATGCTATGAAACAAACAAAGTAATGGTCATACTCCTATCTCATTCTGTGTTGGTTCAGTTATGCTTGTTCAATTCCATGATGTTTGTTCTGAAAGCCTCATTCCATACAGTGTATGTTACCTGATCCCTGTCTTCATTCCACCCAGTTATGGATATTATCTGATCACAGCCACATACACGAAGGAAGCATTTCTTATGGATCACTGGGCTGGTCACCAGAGAATACAATGAACCCTCCGTGAGTTTACCGTACATTCGTGGAAACGGGGCTTGACCCTAAGAAGACATCAATAGGATGTTATTAGGTTCTTATCACCTACAGCTCATACTGGCACTAAATAAATGTGAAGGGAATTCATAAGAGGAAGTAATTCATTTCAGTATTTGTTGAATGCCTGCTCAGTGCTGGGCACCGTGCTGCCTGCCTCTGTTAAGGGGCAGCTGAGCACTTGGGTGGTCTGTGCACAGCTGGGGCACAGTGTGGGAGCCAGGTGGCAGTGCAAGCATTTGCCCAGTAGATGGCGCCCAAGCGATCCTTTCAGGCCCTTTAATCCTGGAGGAGGAAGGCTTCCTGCTGAGCACCATTGTAGAGCCCTGGAATTTTTTCCTGAATGTCATATAGAACCTTAGAAGGAAAGAGGAGTGCAAATGCCAGAAAGTATCAGCCTCTTTTATATTTGAGTTATAGAGCATTCAGTACTGAGCAGTCGTGGTAGCACCTTTATTTGCTCACCGTCCTTGACAATGCTTGTCACAGTTGGTATTAACCTAACTACTTAGAGTCTTAAAATCCATTAGGTGATTGATTGATTCATAACCATTGACAAGTTCCATTAACCAAGAGAATTGGAGAAGGGCTGGCGGTCACTGAGCCCAGGAGACAACTTTCTTCACATCTTCCTGGCCAGGAAATGTTGGTTTAGTAATCTCAGAATATTCAGGCTAAGAAGCTGATTCCTTCTTTCTCCAACTTTCTATTTTGAAAAGTTTTAAATACACAGAAAGTTGAAAGAATACTTCATTCATCCTTTACCTGGATTTACCCATTATTATCATTTCCCCACATTTGGCCTGCTCTCTCTTCTTCTGCACTATGGATTCATGAATTTTCTTTTTTTTCGCCACGTTTCATAGCGCTACCATCATTTTTTAATGCTCAAATTGTCCCAGAATTGGCCACCGAAGACCCTTTAAGCCCACTTCATCACATCATTCTCTGAGCACTTCCTTGCTTCTTGGCCACCGTACCGCCCCACCCTCTCCCAAAATGTTTCAAGTTCACCTTGATTGTTTACATACAGGTCCTGGAACCAGCCGTTTCTCCACGAATCCTGGTTCCTTTTGTGGGGAATGGTATTTAGGAACTGTGATCTGGTGCTGGCCGTGAGAGACACTGATCTCTAAAGTCAAAATCAAGGCTTCCTTTCAAAGCTTCTTAAACAGGAAAGTTGAGTTCTTAAGTGGAACCACTCTGCTGACTTCCAGAGTGAAGTTTATTTAACTTGGCCTTCAGACCAAGTTCCTAAGCCACCAAATGAGATGAGCGTGAGAGGGCCTGAGAGCCACCCGGATGCCACGCTTCTAGGTAGCACTGAAGTGATGCCAACCCTTTGGGCCCCAAAGGCTCTAGGGGAGGTAAGAAGGTTAGGAAAGCAACCTAGATGAGAGAGGATTTATGGGGAGAGATTATAGGCCCTTAACACTGTTTTCTTTTCTTAGTTATATTATAGATAGAAGCAGAGGAGCAGAGGAACTGACCATCAGCTGTGACCAAAAATGTTTGTGGGGCTGGAATATCAGGCTGGTCCTTGAGCCATAACCAGGAATGATCAAGAGCCAATGAGAAAGAGAGAGAGAGGGAGAGGGAGACAGGAAGGGAAGAGAGAAGGAGGGAGGAGAGGGAGAGAGGGAGGGAGGAAAGGAGGGAAGAAAAGAAGGAAGGAGGGAGAGCGGGAGGGAGAGGGGGAGGGAGAGAAAAGGTTCACAAATCTGTGTGTGACTGATTTACTGATTGAAGGAGCCGTCCTCCTGGGAGAGCATAGAGTCACCTGGGTGGAGTTACTGAAGACGGGCTCAGCTTCCTCTGGGCTTTTGTGTCGCGACACTTCCAGGAAAGGAACAATGCCCAATTAGGAACAAATTGGGGATGGCATTATGTGGTAGTTAACAGCTGGGCTTGGAACCATTAGGACCTGGATTTTAATCTCTCCCGTGACGTGACTTTGGGCAAAGTTACCCAATCTTTGTAAATCTGTTTCCTCATTTACAAAATGGGGAAAATAATAGTGCCCCCTCAGAGGATTTTTGTGAGGGTTAACTGAAGTGCTGTCTATAAAATTCCTTAATATGGAGTCTGGTATATAGTAAGTGCTCAATAAATGGTAGTTGCTACTGGTATTATTACTAAACCAGAGCCTTGAAGGGAGCTCTTTTTCTTTTTCTTTGTTGCGAAGGAAATCAATGTAGGGCCAGAGAGGAAAAAATAATAAAACAGAACTTCCCAAGGGACAAGAGAATATACACTGGCCATGAGGAGGTTATCTTCTCAGGACCATTGGTATGGGAGGAGGGGCTTCAAAAATGGTTTGATTGGGCAGGGAGATGTTCGATTTAATCTGGCATAGTCATTCATTCAGTTAACAATTAATTAAGCACCTACTCGATGCATACAAAGGTGTGAGCAAGACAGACAAGGTCCCTGCTCTCACAGAACTGTGTCATGGAGGAGACAAACATTTAAACCACCATTATAAAGTATCAGATTGGTTGGGATTGTAGGCCAAATCACAGGATGAGCCATGAAGTCATTCCTGGACATCTAATGAAGACCTGAGTCCCTGACAAAAGCCATCACTTAGCACTTATTTTGAACCAGCTATTGTTCTAAGTACCTTCATGTACAAACTCATTAATCCTCATCACAGCCTTTTATAGGTGAAGGCATTGAGGCACAGAGGGGCTGAGTAACTTTCCTGCTTGCTGTCATGCACCTGGTAAGTGGCAAAGCCAAGATGCCAATTCAGAGGTTGGGCCCCAGGGCCCAGTCTCTCATCCTCTATACTAAACCACCTCTTGATGTGAGAGGCCTGTGAGGTCCTCACTCCGAGTGCCTGTCTGAGGGCCTAGCAGGTCAGGGTAGGATGAACCAAATCACATGGAATGTGTGAGCTTCCTTCCGGCTCCTGGTCCTTCCCATGTCCTCATCCAGGCTTTTGTGCTGCCATCACTGTCCGAGCTCCCGGGCCTACAGACTTTAGGGCTTCAGCCGATGATGTAAAGAGGCTCCTAGGAGCCCTGGAGCGGTGGGTCAGACAGAACCTGGGCTGTCACCTGTGATTCTTGTACCAAATTTGTGTCTCATATCCAGACAAGACTCGAGACGCGACTGTATTAGTTGCCATTTACTGAGGATTTCTGTGTACCAGGCACTTTGCTAAATGCTTTACATACAATATCTATCTCATTTAATCCTCAAACAAATAAGAACTTATCAACAACAACAACATGGTAGTAGGTACTCCTATTATGCTTATTTCCACATGAGGGAACCTTGGCTTGGAAAATCTAGAGAACTTGTCTCGGGTCACACAGCTAGGAAAATCTGAACTGAGATTAGGACCTGGTCGGGCTTCCAGGCCGCCACTTAACCATTGTGAGTCCTGTCTCCTGAGTGCTATTTGAAGGAGGAAGGAAAGTGCAAATGGCTTTTTAGGTCAGAATGCTGTCTTTACTCCTTCCCCCGCCCCCATCCAAGAGGAAAGATTAAAGAAAAAAAAAAAAAAACACTGCTTCTCGGAAGTATGTTGTGTCTCTCTCCTGCCCCTCCCTCCTTGCTCCCCCAGCTGGAGATAACAAGACTTGTCTGAATGCTGGGGGTGTTCATTTTTGCTGGGAACCTTCCAGCTCTCTTTCTAGTTTAGAAATTCATGAAGGTTTCCTTTCAGCTCTGTAAGGCAGAGTCTATCCGGCTCTCTCTCTTGTCTGGGTTTGTAGCCATGGGGAAAGATGGGGGAGGGGGCGGCCTTGGAGATGAGTCCAGGATTCGAGATCCCAGGGGACAGTCTGGCTTGGCTGGCAAAATTCCCTGCACACACATGCACGTGCACACACACACACACGCACACATACACACACCCTCTTCCCTTGCAGCAAGACATGGTCAGGGAATCAGAGCACTTCGTCTGGGCCATTGCCTCTCTGGTCTTTCAGACTCAGGACCACCTGCTTGGTTGGCCAGCCGTACTTCCTAGGCGGGGACGCTCACCTGTGTTCAGTGTTCTGCCCTAGACAGAGGGTGCAGTGAGTCTGCCCTGCGCCTGGGCCCTCGGACTCGGACTCGGACGCCCACGTGGAGGTGGGAGTCGCTTGGTGTGAGGAGGGAGCAGAGCTCCTTCTCCTTTTCCCAGTGCCCAATACCCTCCCCCCAGAGCACATTTCTGAGAAGTGGCCTCTTTGTCTCTGGCTGCTTGGAACTTGTCCCCGCTCTTGGGACCGACTCTGCCCTCCCCTCTGGAGTGAGAAGGAAAACATCAGGAAGGACCGAGGCGTCACATGTGGCTGGGAGTCCTGGCTGCTTCTGAAGGACGGCCCCTGGGCCCCAGGAACAAGTGGTCTTGCATCTCACGTGGCCGGGGGCCAGCCCCCCGGGGTGGGTGGGGCTCCCGGCCCTCCGGAGGCCCCATGAGACCCTGGGGCTGGCCAAAGACCGCGTGGTTTTGCCACAAATGCTTGCCTGGGGAGGGGCACCAGCTCCCCGTGGACCTGAGGGGTGGGAGGGCAGTGACACTGCTGTCTGATTCCAGGGAAGAAACCAGAAGCAGGCTGGCGGCATCTGCTGCTGATTCTGACTTGGGGCCCCTGCAGGAGGTTTGCTGCGGAGCTGGGATTTAACACCTTGTGGCTGGGAGGCTGCCAGTCGCAGAGGGGGCGGAGACTGTGCAGGAAGGTTTCTTTTTTTGTCTCTCACACCCAATGTATCGCTTCCGTAGCCGGGCAGCAGATGGGCGGATGAGGGCGATGAGGAGTGTGAGGTATGCAGGAAGAAAGCACGTGCACTTCCGAAAGTTGGGGGCTGGGGCAGAGATTCAATGTATTTGGGGGACGGGTGGTGGTGGAAGAATCCTGCTGCTTCAAAACGGAGTGGGAGAAGGCTGGGTCAGGAAACCCTACGACAGTTTAATGCACTAGCAGAGACCCAGCCTTGGTACGAGACAGATCCAAGTTCAAATCCCTGCTCTGCCACCAACTAGCAACAGCTAACATTTGCTGAGTTTTCTGCTAACTGCTTTCCATGTGAGTAATCCGATTCAAGTCTCACAAAACGTATGTAGTAGGTGCTAGTTTTACTCCCATTTGGCTCAGGTCTGCTGAGGTTCTGCGAGATGAAGAAACTTGCCCAAGGCCACACAGCCCGTGACGCTAAGGCTGAGACTCAAACCGATGACAGCGGGACTCCGAAGTCCCGTCGTAACCACTGCTCTGCAGTTAGAACAGTCGTCTGCAGTCTTCCGACTTCCTGGCCATCCAGCTGTGGGGAAGTCACCTAACTTCTCCCATCCTTAGTGTTCCTGTCTGGGGACTGGGGAGATGAATATCGTTCTCCCAGGTTTCTTGTGAGGATTAAACAAGAGAATGTGTGTAAGTCTTTTAGCCAGTCCCTGGCCTGTCACAATGTCATCATTCATTCATTCAACAGCTCTTTATTGAGCACCTGTTATATGCCAGTTTCCGTTCTAGGTGTACAAGCTAGAGAAGTCCCAGCTCTACCAAAGGGAGTAAGCAAATAAGCTCGATAATTTCAGATAGTGATGTGTGTTATGAAGAAAACAAAATCGAGTAAAAGGCAGTGACTGTAGAAACGTGAAGGTCCATTTTAGCTGGGTGGTCCAGGAAGTCCTCTTTGAAGAAGCAGCTGTTGAGCTTAATTCCCAAAGGAGGGAGATGTGGAAGAAGATGAACCTTGTAGGTTAAGGGAGCAGTGGGTGCAAGGCTTGGAGCTGGGACAGAAAGGAGGCTGTGTGGCTGGAGCTGCATGAGGAGCAGATGGGTGGTGGTAGAAACCGGGCAGAGGGCAGGGCTAGGCGGTCCGCAAGGCAGGGCCGCGGGTGCTGTGGGAAGGTGAGGCACGGTGGCCAGCCTTTGGAGGGTCGAGTCGAGAGAGTAATGTGATCTAATTTATTTATTTAAAGGGTGGCTTTGGCTGCTATGCGGAGAATGGAATGTTGGGAGACAAGGATGGATGCGAGGAGGTTGGAATTGCAGAGAGAGAGAATGGAGGCCTGGCCCAGACAAAAGTCCCACGTGGAAAGTGGTGGAAGATGTTTCCCATGTGGAGCCGGGCAGCAGCAATAAACATCCTAATGATGAGATGACTCATGCTGCCTAGCAGTCAGTTTTGCAAAAGTCACAAGCTTCAGACCTCACAGCTTGTCAAAAGCAGAGTTTGGGCTGTATTCCTAACACTGTAGAAATATTACTAACATCCTGCCATGAGGCACCATCCACTGATGTTCATATTTTTCTTTTGAGCAATGAGAATTTATTTGGGGAGGTTATTGAAGATAACCGCATGTCCAGAATTTATGAGGTCAGACTGGGTTCTGTGTAGAACAGAGTTAAATACACTTTTTCTGTAAAGGGGCAGATGGTAAATATTTTCATTTCTGTGGATTCTACTGTCTCTTTTTGCACTACTCAACTCTGCCATTATAGCTGGAAACTGACCTTAGACAATGCATTAAAAATGGGTGTGGCTCTGTGCCAATAAAACTTTATTTAAAAAACAGGCAGGAAGTCGGATTTGGCTCATGGATCATAGTTTGCCAACTCTGGTAGAAAATATAGTTTATTTACATGACCCAGATAACTTTTTTTCCTATAACACCAATTCAAGACATTTCCCCCAAGCTCTTTTGTAAAACTAAGGTGCATCTTACACATCTCTGCTTAACACTAGAAGATATGATATAATTTAATGGAGACTCTGTGCCGTGGTTTTCAAATCTTGGGGATTCCTTGGAGGTAACTCAGGAGACCAAGGTGATAGTGAGAGTGGAGGGCTTGGGGCCCCAGCTTCTGCTTCAACCAGGAGCCCCTTTTGGATCCATTTTTAAAAATTAAATTGGTGGTCTTCATAAGAGTTTGTCTGAAAAAAAAAAAGGGCTTGGGAGGTAGAAAAAAATTGAAAACCACTAACCCAGTCCAAATGGTTGGAGTTCCTGCAGGTGTTGTCTCCCTGCAGGTGTCGTGCATTAGAGAGGTGTTGATCACGTAGTTGCTCATAGAACAAATTAATACATACATTTTCTAAATGGATGGAGGGGGGTCAGGAAGGAGTTGCTTTGGGGTTATATTTGTGGGGTAGAGAATGTGCAGGGAACACAGACCAAAGGGTCTTATGCAGATTTAGACTCCGGACAAAGGCCACAGTGTCCCATGTAGAGCTGCGGGGAGGGCCTGCTTTCTGAGCCCAGTAAGGTGGCAGCAGCAGGCTGGCATGTGGCAGTCTTGGAGAGGCAGGTGAGAGAGTGGCTTGGACTTTACATTCAGACGCAGGTTTAAATCTCTGCTTTGTCACTTAGTAGCTAGACAAGTTATTTATTTAATCTCTGGTTATCCATTTTTCCATCTGGAAAACTGGAATGATACTACTTCTCTTCTCAAGCTGTTGGGTGGATTAAATGAATTAACAATTCACTGCCAATTGCCTAGCACATTGCCAGGTGCTTGAGAAATAGAAATATCCTTCTACATTCTGTTCTCAAGGGTGTGGGATGAGCTCAGCGGCTTTGAGACCTTTTACCATCTCTTTGTTGTTGACTCCAATTTCCATGCCCCAATCTTCTCTTCTTAGGATGTGGCCAGGTTCTACGAGTCCCGAAGGGTCAGATTTTGTTGGAGAGCTACCCCCTGAATGCTCACTGCGAATGGACCATTCACGCCAAACCTGGGTTTGTCATCCAGCTAAGGTAAGGGGCTGGGGTCAGAATTAGGGAGTCTGAGGTTATAAGGGAACACAGTAACAGGACCAAAGGTCCTGGATCCTAGTGACCGAGGGCTAATCATCAGAACTTCATTTTTAAAAGCAGAAAATGTATATTAGAATCTTTTCCTTTACCTCTCAGTGATTTTGTGGGATAAGGCCTGGGTAGCTACGGTCAACTAGATGTTTGTCATTCACTGCCCGAGGACAGTGAGACTCGGGTGATGGTGACCCAAGGCTAATACCAGCACAGCAGAACACCGAGAGCAATCTATCCCCCAACCCCCAGATCTTGACCAAGTCTTCCTGTTCACTCAGTACTGGACTAGACGCTATGGGAGGGAAGGGAAGAAATAAGGACAGGTCTAACCTTTAAGGAATTTGCACTCTAGGTTGGGGTTTATGCTCATCACATCTCCTTTCATTGCTGTCCTCAGAAGACAACCACCACCCCTGCAACCAATAAACTGATTGTTTCACATGCGTGGAAGATAAGCTGATTCTTCTTATGGAGCTTTGGGGTCCTCACAAATGTGACTAATTGATGCCATAGTCCAAAGTATAGACCCAGGTTTATTGTAACTATAGATAAATAACACGAGTGCATCCTGTTTTGTGGGAACTCCTCAGTGCTGCATCCAGGTGCCCGAAACAGGACCCGGTACACACCACAGGTGCTTGGTGGACTCTTGTTGCATAAATAAAGTTGAAAGAACTGCTCCCTGCCGCCAGGGTATCTTCTCTCCCCTGGCAAGCACCTCTGCTCTTCCTCTCTAGGGAAGCAGAGTGGCCCACTCACCCCCTGGGACATCTAGGGACATTGTCCACCTAGCTCTTCCCTTTTCTAACCAGTGGGGAGGTTGGCGGTGATGGAAACCTCTAATCTTCTAGGGCACAGGCTTTCAGTAGGTATTTTCTGGGTGGATCAATGCACCTGGAGGTTACCACATGCCAGCTGGCTCCTCGATGGTGCTCTGTCCTTCAGGAGGGGATACCCGCTTGGAAGGATGCAGCAAATCAGGTCCCCTTCTCAATCCTCCTCATCAAAGCTGCCCTTTAGTAGCTGGTCTTCTTGCTCCCTCAGGCCCTGGGGTTAGGAGTAAGGTTCGTTAAGTGGACTTTCCCAGAGGAAGGTTAATTCAAGGAGCAAGTGAGAGGCCACACGGTTCTGCTGAATGGGCTCCAGGCGGGGTCTGGCAGGATGATAAGGGCAGGTGTTAAATGCCACATGTTAATTTTTCAGCAGCTCAGGGACCAGAACCAGTGGGTCCCCTCAGGGGCCTCTAAAGAGCTTCTCCGAGATACAGGATACAAAATAAATCCCCTCCCCCCAACCCCGCCAAACAAAAATCCAAAATGGTGGAAGGATTGAGAAGCACATCACCTGCCCGGGAAAGGGCCCTAGGAAGGATTGGAAATATGTAGATTTCTTTCCTGCCAGTCAAACCTGGACCTGCTGGCCAGGGATACTAATAAGGACATAAATACTCTGAAGCCTAGTGTTCAGCCCAAAAGCTGGCAGTCATCCCTGATGTCCCCCTTTTCCATCACCTACCACAGCTGGGTCATCACAAAATCTACTTCCTTACTTGTAAAATAATCTCAAGTCCATCCACACTGTCTCTATTGCCAACATTCTACTTTAAACCACCACCATGTCTCACCTGGATTCTCTCGTGGCCTCCTGACTGACTTCCCTGCTTCCGCTCTTGCTAGCTCTGCCATTTCCTCTCTTCAGAGTGACTGGAGTGATCCTTTAAAATCCTCAGTAAAATTATTGTCGTGTTGCTGAAACCTTCCAGTGGCTTCCTCACAGGCTTGGAATAAAATGTGAACTCCTCACCATGCAGGATGTCTCCTGCTGCCCTCTCTGACCTCAGTTCGTACCATTCTCCCCTGTACACACCACCTTGCAGCATCCCTGACTTCTTTCAGTTCCTCAGATATGCTCATGACTACCTTAAGGCCTTTGCGCTTACAGATTCCCCTGCCTGGACCGCTCTTCCCCATGACCTTCACATGGCTGGCTCCATTTCATCACTTAAGTGTCTGCCCAGATGTCACGTCTGCAGAGAAGTCTTCCTTGACCATATGTATAAAAAGCTTACCCTCCCAGTCACTCTCTGTGCTCTTACCTGGTTTATTTTCTTCTTAGGACTTAACGTTCTCTGGAATTCCTTTGTTTTCTGGTTTCCTTGCTTATTGTCTGTCCCCCAGATCAGAACTCCATGAGGGCAGGCACTGTGTCTACTTGGGACACGGCTGTACTTTCAGCACCTAGAACAGCGTCTGACACACTGCAGACCTGCCACAAATGTGTTGAATAAGTGAACAAATGAATGAATGTAAATACAAGTTGCAATGTCTCATGTTTCAGTTTCAGAAAAAGCTGTGATCTCTGTTGGGTGGTGGCCTTGTCCCCCCTCCTACCCTTTTTAGAGTAAGATACCAAAGCCCAGAGAAGGAAGTGATTGCTCAAGGCCCACAGTGAGTTGGTGGTGGCATCTGGATGAGAAGTCAGATCCTTACATGCTACAGCATGTTTCACAAAGTATGATTAATAAGACTTACACTCCCTAGCAAAAGATTTTGTGATAAAAATTTTTGAAAAACACTAGGCATACTCAGTGATTGGGTTTCTTTTTTAGTAAGACCTTTAAGTGCATTTAGAATATCCTGATTGTTCTCTAACTCTGGCACTTGAAGTTTTTACCCAAGGTGGTAGAAATAGCACAGGTCCCAACTTCTCAGGTCATAGTTCTGAGCTCTTCTGTCTATTCCCAACTTCTCCAAAATGTGAGGGACAAGATACAGATGTACATTTTGTGAACTTGATACTGAGGCATTCCCTTGGGAATCTTCTACAAAATGTCTTTTCCTCTCTTGCCCTGGGATGTGACTGCCTGTTTTCTTATCTCTTGGAAATGGGAGCTTAAGGTTACCTTCTGCTTTTCTGATCTGCTGCACCCCAGTATTTCCAAACCCAAGACCCCTTTAAGGTAATCACAGATATATCAGATCTCTTTCAATTCTGAAATTTTGATATGGTGCTACTTTTTCTACTCTTTGGGGCAAGAATTGTTACCAAGAGAATAATTATCTTCTGAGCCTTCCATCAGACAGAAGAGTGTGCAGAGAGTTTTTTCCTTTACTTGGTCTTGCAAGACAACATACTCTTTTCCACTCTCCAATTGTAAAATTACGATAGAGTATCCATTGTCATCTATTCAGCAATATTTGTTTATTGTCTCTATATGCCATGCACTGCGTTAGGCACTAAGCAAACAGTGGTGGAATAAGACAGATGTCACACTCTACCCTCGAGGAATTTGCAGTCAAGGGGAGGAGACAGGCATGCACACACACTCACGAAGTCAAGGAGATAAATATGAGAAATTAAAATGTATCTACGCATTATGAAGAAAACAATGGATCTCCTTTAGAAAGAGTTGTCAGGGAAGCCTCTTTGAGGAGAGAATATTTAAGCTGAGACCCGAGGATAGGAAAGAACCAGCCACGCAGCCTGGGGGGAGAAGTGCTCCTGGAAGAGGAGCCAGCGTGTGCAGAGATTCTCTGAATGGACTGTGGCGCCCCGCCCCCTCACCTGGGCATGCGCGTACACACACCTGCACACAGAATACCTACCTACCCACGTTAAAAGAAACGTATCTGACCTCAAGTCCTCCAGGACCATTGTCCTATCACATCAGGCCAATGGCATCACTCTTCAAGAGACCTGTTTATCCTCTGGCCTTGAACTTGCCCAGGGGTGTAAGGACTATCCGGGGCCCACCTGTTTCCTGCTGTCACCCTCTCCACCCACAGGGTTGTCATGTTGAGCCTGGAGTTTGACTACATGTGCCAGTATGACTACGTTGAGGTCCGTGACGGGGACAGCAGCGACAGTCAGATCATCAGGCGTTTCTGTGGCAACGAGAGGCCAGCTCCCATCCGAAGCACGGGCCCCTCGCTCCACGTCCTCTTCCACTCAGATGGCTCCAAGAACTTTGACGGCTTCCATGCCATCTTTGAGGAGATCACAGGTAAAGGCCAGGGAGACAAATGTCGCATTTTATGGCTGTGCTCCACACAAACATTCCTTTCTGTGTACCCCCCTTCTCCCTGCCCAGCCTTGTTAAAACCCAGCGTGCTGGGTTCTCTGAAGCAACCTGCACATTAAGAAGGTAGAGAGAGATGGCAAGGGATATTTCAGAAACGCTCACTAGGACCAGAGCTAAGAATTATTAACTCCCCTGTTTAGATGCTGCAGCACAGAGAGACCAGGTAATTTGTCTGTGGTTGCACAGCTCTGGGGATGGAACCAGGAATCTGTACAGTTTGGCTCTAGAGCTTCTATTAGGGGCTCTCATGGTTAAGAGCATTAGCTTTGGTCCCTAGCAGATTAAGCCGTGTGGCTTGGACAAGTTCTACTTCTCTGGGCCTCATGTTCCTAATCAGTGAATAAGGGCATAACCCTAGATCCTGCTCCATTAAGGAGGTGCTGGAAGACAGAACAGATGAAGAGCTTAGCCCAGTGTCTGGTACAGAGGAAGCCCTCAGTAGCCGCCTTGCCCCAGGCATGCCCTGAGCCTCCCTTTGTCATCTTTCAAATAGGTGTTCAAAGTCTTAAACTACATAGGAAATGCCACTTACTTTATGAGTAACTCTGAGTCTGACTTCACCTCCTGTCCTGTTCACATTAGGAAGTAGGATTTGGCCAGAATGAACAAAGTGCTCAGTCCTCAGAGATTGGATTGCATCAGGTTTTACAAAATAAACTCGAGCTGGAAGTTCTATTTTTTTAATACTGAATTTTAAAAATTGCAATTGACCATTATAGCTTCCTTCTGGAAGGTGCGATACAGAAGTCTCAGGAAGGGAGGCGGGCAGTAGCGGCATCAGCCCTGTCCTTTCAGCAAGACCGGCAGACAACCCACCCTCCCCAGCCTCCTCCCGCGGAGAATGGTCCCACAGGAGCTCTCAGCAGTTGCTCCTGTGTGACTGCCTCCTTCCGGGATGTCTGTCTCCTCTGCAGCTGCTCAGAGCCTGGGAGTTCTAGAAGCTTTGCTGCTGTGGTGTGGTTGGCCTGTGGCCGAATCCTTGCCCCTCGGTGACGCCCTACCAGCTGAGGCTGAGATACATCGGGGGGTGTTTATGGCAGTCAGCGGTTGGGGGCAGCAGTGGCTCGCCAGCGTGTGACCCTGTGACTGAGGGGAGAGTTAGGAGGGTCTCTTCTTCAACCTCCCCTGCAGAACTCTGGAAACTCTGATCTCCACTGTCAAACAGTCAGACAGAGCTCTTCCCGTTCCTCAAACACCGGAAGCGTCTCACCTGTGCTCAAGTTATTCCCTCTGACTAAAGCCACCTCCCAACTCCTGCACATCAAGTCCCACCCTTCGAGGCCCTATCAGATTTCTCCTCCCCTGTTAAGCCTTTTCCCTTGTTCTGATGGGCTGTGGCTTTGCCTTTTTTTGAATGTCTTCTAGCACTTTCTCTCTTTTCTGACACTAACTGAATCATGCTTCAGTTTAGAGTCACTGCCTACTCTTCTTGGAAAGGCTCTGATCTGGTGAGCGGGCCCTCCTGTTCATCTTTGTATCCCTCCTGCCTTACACAGAGCAAGCACTCAATTTGGGTTTGCTGAACTTGGCCGAGTGATATATTTCTACACCAGGGTAAATGAATGTGGAATTGGTGGGTAACAAGCAGACTGGTGTTTCCCAAAGTGTTCTCTGTAGAAAAATAGTCCCCAGGACACTCTGTAAAATGCAGTCTCTCAGGTCAGAGAAGCCTGTGAAAGGTGGAACGTTATGTGCATTCTTAGACATTCACAATGCCCCTTAGAATGTGGAATGTTCGGAGAAGTTCTGCAGTAGAGAATCTGGTTAATTATCATTTAACACCAGTAGCATTTCCCCACCATATCTGAGATCATAACTCTCAGTATCTCAAGGGACTACTGTTTACAGAATGCGTGTTTGAAAATTCTTGAGTACACTTTCACCAGTGTCATGAAGATCATCTTCCGGTTCCTGTCCCCCAGTATCCCGGATACTGAGCTTCCTTGAAAAAAAAAGATGATCTAGTACCCAAGGCTGCTGTCTCCCACGGAGCCCCTACAGGAGGGGGTGAAGCACGCCTCTGCTTTAATTGTGTGGTGCGCCTGTGTGTTGTCTCAGACTCTAAGTGTCTGGAGCATACTTCTGGGGCCTTGGAAAACATCAAATAACATCAGGAACATTTGATTAATGAGCAGCTGTTTTAGGCAACCTCAAACAATGGTAACAGGATATCAATAAAAGGAGTTAAACAATTGCAGGAAGACTAAAAAACAAGTGAAAGACTGGAGGCGTGAAGAAACTGACTCACCGCACAGGGGCACTGAGAGAAATTGCCTTTTCTCTTACAGCATGTTCCTCGTCGCCTTGTTTCCACGATGGCACTTGCCTTCTTGACAACACCGGATCTTACAAGTGTGCCTGCCTGGCAGGCTACACCGGGCAGCACTGTGAAAATCGTGAGTTTGCCTCCGGAGTGGGAGTTAAGGTGTCACACGGGGCTGGCGTGGAGAGGGTTTGGGGAGCTTGCCGGGGGTGTTGTCCCCTGCTGTCTACCATGGTCCCTCTAAGATGGTGGATAATGTGGGCTTTCCCATTGAGTGGATCTCAAGAGGGCTGGGCTACCTTTGAGTCAGGATGTCTGGAACCACCCAGTTTTGTCCTCAACTGCTGCAAATACCTCTCAAAAAGATACGCCTTCAGTGGCCTTGAATAATATTCCGAGCTCAAACACGGTGAGAAAGTGTCAACTGTAGAAAGCCACCGTCATACACCCACCTGAGGCCCAGAGTCTGAACTCCCTCTCCATCCCACGATCCAAATTTTGGAGTCATGCCAGCTGTGGAATTCCACACATCATTCTCTAGGACGGCTCCCCTTCTGCTGTCACCACTCAAGTCCCACCTCCTGCCTGAGCTGTATCCTGGCTGTCCCACTGAGTCACCCACACTCTCCAGTTCTTGCAGACAGAAGTCAGAAGCAGAACCATAGTAGTATTACCAAACCAAACTTGGGTCTGCTCGCCCACGTGCAGTGAAGCCAATCTACTGATGCCGGGTTGTGGTGAAGGAAAGTGCAGCATTTATTGTAGGGCACCCTTCAAGGAGTCCAGGACAGCTAGGGCTAGGAAAAGCAGGAACTCCCCGAAGGGTTTCAGCAAAGCATTTTTTTTTTAATCAGTCATCAATTTTATACATTTATATTTATATATATATTATACATCACTGTATACATGTCAATCCCAATCGCCCAATTCAGCACACCACCATCCCCACCCCACCACAGTTTTCCCCCCTTGGTGTCCATACGTTTGTTCTCTACATCTGTGTCTCAACTTCTGCCCTGCAACCCGGTTCATCTGTACCATTTTTCTAGGTTCCACATACATGCGTTAATATACGATATTTGCTTTTCTCTTTCTGACTTACTTCACTCTGTATGACAGTCTCTGGATCCTTCCATGTCTCAACAAATGACTCAATTTCATTCTTTTTTATGGCTGAGTAATATTCCATTGTATATATGTACCACAACTTCTTTATCCATATGTCTGTCGATGGGCATTTAGGTTGCTTCCATGACCTGGCTATTGTAAATAGTGCTGCAATGAACATTGGGGTGCATGTGTCTTTTTGAATTATGGTTTTCTCTGGGTATATGCCCAGTAGTGGGATTCAGCAAAGCATTTTTAAAGGCCAGGTGAGGGAGGGGGGGGTCACAGGGTATGTGATCAGCTCGCGCACAATTCTCTGATCAGTTGATGGTGAGGTAACAGAGTGGTGTCAGAGGGATTAACATTATCAGTCCTTAAGTGCCAGTAGGTCTGGGGGCTACATGCCCATGATCATCAAGTAGTTAATTTCTTCCACTTGGTGGTGGTTTTAGCATCTGTAAAACAACTCAGGAAATGTGCACCGGATACTATTATCTAGGTACTTCAGAGAGGAGCTACAGAGGAGGGTACGGGGGAGGGGCCTGACCCGGGAAGGGTCCATAGCATCTTGATCAGTTACAGTAGCCCTCACTAACCCTGGTTCAACCAAACAGCAGAAATAAGAAGAAACAAACACAAAGAAGTAACTCACTGAGAAGCAGGTAGAAGTTTCTAATTCATGTTCTTGAAAGGCAGATCATGACTCTTCTCTGATATTAGACTCAAACTTTTGCCAGAGGAGAGAAACTAGAACATGTATCTGATAGGGCAAATCCATTGCGCTGGGGAAGGGTACAAACGCTGACCACTGCCTATGGCAGCATCAGGTGACATCCAGCCCAGCGGTGCAGTACCCAGGACTGTGCCATTGGCAGAGAGGAACTTAAACGCTATGACTAGAAATCACCTATCAAGGGTCTCTGGTAACCAAGACCCTGTGTGTGTCCTAACAGAAGTTTGAGACTTAAAACAAATTGCCACAAACTGCACTTTAGATTCTTCAAATTCTAACTGCACTTAAAACAAGTGCCACAAACTGCAGCTCTCAGCACGGAATGAGACGTTTGGAAGAACAAGAGGAATCAAAATTTGGGGAAAGCCAAGGAGGGCAGCTAATGACCTAGGCAGGGTTCCCCTGAAGCAAATCCTGACATGCCAATGTGTGTGGACATGCCCCCAGGAGAAGCTGGTAAGGGAGTGGGGAAGCTGGGCCAGAAGGGAAGGAAGCCAAGCAGAGTCATGATTTCAGGCAAAATCCCAGCCTTAGTGTTAACAGGCAATGGAATCTGGAATGTGAAGTACATCTCAGACTGTGTCCTGGCTTTAATGCAAGGCAGCTGGGCTTTCATATCCCAACTGCAATCGGTGATTGGCTAAGGGCTGCCTTGGGCGAGCAGGACATGCTTAAGTTTCTACGCGTGTGCCAGAGTGGTTCCAATAACCCTTGAGCAGTGGAAGAGTCGGTAGGTACAGGCCATTGGAAGTAAAACAGTATAGACTGGGCGGGGGAGAGAAGGTAAAGGGCATCCCAGGAGAGAGCGCCAGCAGTGTTTGCTACCATCACTTCTGACTAGCGTGCACAGGTAACTTTGGGGTCATCCTATATATAAGGGGCCTGGTCTGACAGCATTCTATAAAGTTCATGCATTTTTTCAATTAATTTCATGAACTTGCCTTGCTAACAGTGTAGACAGAAGCCAGTTTCGGTAGTGTGTCTTTGAGTGTACATTTCATTCTACTCAAAGCACTCCTTGCTTTGGGGTGGCACAGCTGACCTGAGTGTGATTATGCCAGATTCTTAGAAAATGATGTTCTGCTTTGTGGTTCCTGCCTCGTTTAAGTTCACTGGGTTGTGTGCAAGGTGGAGAAGAGAAATGTTGCTTTCCCTTTGTTTCAAGAATTTGTATATAGAGTGATTCTGGAGTCTTGACAATGGCAAATCCTGAGCTCTACCCTTTAGATGCAGAGGGGGGACAAAAAAGGAAGGCTTAAATTCTTGGTGAACTAACTGTATGATATTAGAGCTTTGATAAACAAAGGTAAAATTGGAGCGAAGTAAAACAGCACCAAATTAGTCAAAATGCCTTTAAGAAGCTGGGTCAAATCATGGCGGGGGGGGGGGGGGGGGTGGAGGCGGGGGGAAGGAAATTGGTCCAAAAGTTGTGAGTAAAATATTTATGAGTAGCTTTTGAGCCACAAAAGGATTTCTCATCATTGTTATTCTATCCAGCAAAAAACCAAACCAAAACAAAACAATTAACCATGACGAAAAAGAATGTAAAATATGTCATTATGAACTGATTCATAGCTTGGTTCAAAACCTGTCTCAAATCACTTTTGGTCTCAAATCACTTTCGGTCTCAAAACATCAGCATAGATGGACAAGAGAATTCTTCCTAGCTACTTTACAAAATGTTGTTCAAAAACCGTGATTCCCTTAGTACCCTATAGTTGTGACTGGGTGAAGATATTGGTGGTGGATATCTGATATGCCATTTGCTGGCATCAATGTAGGGGATCAAATGTTTGATTATTTTCTGTAAGATTTAGGTCTGTTTTTCCTTTTAGGAAATTCAGCATGAATTCCAAGTAACTCAGTGAGGGAATGATCACAATTGGCTGTGGCAGTTTACCTTGTAATTTCTGAACAAATGTTAACCATTTTCCCAGAGCAGTCTATCATCTAGAAAAGAAAAAAAGAAAAAAAAAAAAGCTTTACTTTATTGTTTTTCTCATGAGTATATCAAAAAACCGAACAAACCTCCCTGGAGGAAATTCTTTCAAAATTAATAAGAAACTGAAGCATTCTGGGATTCTTCAAATTCTAAATTGTCCAAATTGGACTAGGCATATGTTTTACAAAAAATGGCTTTAAAAGCGCCAAAGCCAATATTAATGAGAATTCCATCTTTTGTTTATGTAGTACCAAATCTGATGAGGGGAAACCACTTCATAGTTGCTGCTTTAATGCACTGCTCTCCTAAAGGTTTTGTGGAAACGTAGATGATCCTTTAAGCAAATGAAGGATTTGAAGTACAGGGTGCAAGACACCGATCTCGGTCCAATTCAAAACCAGAGGCCAGAATTCCTCATTTCCCACGTTGTTCACCATCTCTCTGACACCATTCTCACCACCTGGCTTGATGAGACTCCAGATGATGGATTGATGAGCTGTGGTTACCATCCTGTCTCATTATCAGGTCCTCCCAGAGGGCTTCCCTTCCCAGGTAAAGCCCACCTGTCTCTCTTTTCTAGAGAGTCCCGATTGACTGTCTCTTGATATGAGCTGTTCTCTTTATTTTCTTTGTGTATGTATATGTCGGTGAGTGGGAGTGGAATAGAAATAGATTTTCTACTAAACTACAGAAGAAATATATACTTGTAAAAATAATCAAACAGTACAGAGGTGTATAAAATAACAAGAGAACGTTGTTTTCCCTGACCAATCCCGGTTCCCAGGGGAACCACTGTTAACAACTAGGTCAGTATCCTTCCAGACTTTTTTCTACGACATGCAAACCTAGGTTGTCTATATGTTTTCAGCTGGGGGAGATTTTGTCCCCTGCTCCCACCCCTAGTGGACTTTTGGCAAACTGGAAACTTTATTGGTTGTCATCATAGCAAGGGGGGAGAGTGCAACTGACATTTGGTGGGTAGAGGCCAGGGGTGCTGCAAAACATCCTGCGATACACAGGACAGCCTCCCCCACAAAGAGTTATCTGGCCCAACAATCAGTAGTGCCAAGGTTGAGAAACCCTGTTTTAAACAAAAGTGGATTAAAGTATACATACAATTTTTCAACTTTTTATTTTCCGTGCTCATATCATAGATATTTTTTCCAGGTCATTCCTTGTTGGTCTCCCTCATGGGGGAAAAAAAATGACTGCTGAGGACTCCATTGTATGGGTGTCTATACAATCATATAATCACTCTACCCCTTAAGATGGACTGGATATCACGTTTAATATTTTTACTATTATGAAGAAAGCTGCAATGAAGAGCCTAACATATGTTTCTTTGCTCACACGCAGAGGTATTTTTGTAAGATACATTCCTAGATGTTGAACTGTTAGTCCAAAGGGTACACGTATTTAAACTTTGGAGAGTTGTTGTCAAAATGGCCACCAAAAAGTTTTACCAGATCACAAGATGAACCATTTTAAATGTCAGTCCTCAAAATAAGAATCAGAACTTGTAGGTCAGAAGCCAGGGTCTATTCTTGTCAAGCTGGAAATGGATTTATTTTCGAAGGAATTCTGTGGGTCTGAGGGGAGATGTCTCGTTCAGAATTTGTGTTGTGGTAGATGAAGAATAAGATACCTGTCAACACAGGTTTGCCCTGTTCGGTTAGGGAGAGGGTGCAAGAGCCCCGAGGACAATCTTCAAGGACGGCTACCCCAGCCTTCTCCTCAAATTGTTTTCCAAGGAGCAACAACCTTCCCCTGCTCCCAGGTGACCTCCTCTGAGAACAAAAAGAGGGGAGTGGCCCCTCCTCGGCTTTGGGGCCAAGCTAACCTCCTGCCGGCACCCTTCGTTACCCCAGCCTCCCGGGCCACCATGTAAGAAGCTGGGGCCCCTTTTTTTCCCTCTGAAATTTCCTGTTTCTTTGTATGGAACACGAGGACAAAATACATTCTTGAGTAAATGGTCGGAATCTTGTTTTGAAAAAGTGGAGAGCGAGGGATTCATTGCCCCGCTCCAGTTTCCATGTTGCCTTTGTTCCTCTGGCCCAGTTGACGGTGCCGGGGTCTCCCCCCTGCATCCTAATGAAGGGTGATGAAACGGGCTAAATCTTGGGGCACAATGCTCATACTGCGGGCTCTGACGCGCCTTTGAACAACACGAATCGGCTTCCACCAATTAAAGAAAAATGGTGTCTCTGGGGTTTTGGAGCATCAGAAGGTTTCCCACTAGCCTGTCCCAAGGACTGGGAAGAAAAGAGCCCAGGATGAGAGGCACACTTTATACTTCAGCTTCAAAGGGCCAACCCGCGTTTCTCATCAGAATAAGTGATTGGGAACTTTGGGGTTTTCAAGGAGACGTTAACACTGATGCAGTGAGGATGTACTGAGACCCCTAGTGGGTCACAATCGCCTCTCCCATCACAGATAAATAATGTGCCTCAGGTTTGGTGGAATTAATGCAAATTCTTGTAAGATCTCTTAGGGGAGGTATGGTAAAAATGGAATTATTTTACTGGCTTTTTTACAGTTCTAAAGGCCTGTTTCATCCTTAACATGTGGAAGACAGGTGCACCTTTGTTCACAGTGAGATGATGCAACCCTGGGTGAAGAGCTTGGACTCTGGTCAGAAAGACTTTGGTTTGGTTCTAAGCCTGCAATTTACCAGCCCAGTAAATCTCGAGCAAGTCATTCATCTCCTGTGAGCCTCAGTTTTGCCACTTATAAATTCCAGGAAAATGTTATCTAATTCTTCTTAGGGGTGATGGCAGGGATGGAATGAGGTGATCCATATAAGGCACTTATATATTGAAATTGATGTTATTATATTAAGTAATAGAAGCGGTTATTCTTATTACTACTTTTGGCCCCATGTGGCCATTTAAAAGTTTGGCAGAAAGCAGGGATTCTCTAGACAAGGGATTAGGGTAACAGCACTAGTTTCTGCAAACTAGATGATCATGACAAACCTTTCTTAGAGTCCTAGGGTTTAAGAAAATTCTCACAAGACTTTCTAAGTTTTCTCTGTGAACTCTTCCTCCTGAATCATTGCCAGATGCTAAGTACTGCTACCATTACACCAGTATCCAGGCAAGAAAGATTGGGTTTTAAAGGACAAGTAGATACTGCCAGTGCCATTGTCATAAAGGCACCCTGGATCCCAGGAGAAGACATGCACGTTGCCATGATGGATGGGGAGTCTTTGTAGCCAGAACAGCCAGGAAGGGGCTGTTAGAGGTGATAAGTGGAGTAATGTCAGGGGGAACTGGATTGGGAAACTCCAGAGCAGGTTGCCCCAGACATCATGTTATCTAGTCAGCCTCCTTTTTTTCTCATGGGACTTTTTAATAGTCACTCATTTAACATGGGGTGGGCTGTATGTCAGTCCGCTGTGGTTATGCAGGAAACCAAAGCTCTAGAGCATCCCTTACATATTAGAGTAACAGAGTAGAAAAGAGAATACGCAGTCTGGCCTGAGAGGGTATGAGGGGTATAGGGATAACCCCATGGAAAACAATCCCGGGGAATCCGTAGTTGTTACCCACCAGCACTTGGTAACCCAGAGCCTTCAGAGACTGGAGGAGCCCGGAAAGACGATTAGCTAGTGGACTGCTTACTTCTTACACATCCCCTATACCTGAGCCTCCCATCTCCTCTCCCTCCCTAGCATGGAGATGAATCTCTGCCATCCTTCTTAGCATGTTTAGAGGGATGCTGTCTCATTTGGATTTAGATCTGGAAAGCCAAAGAGGTCACTGAACACAGTAGAAGCTGCCCTTGTATAGTTATCAAGGGATTTGTTTGTTTGCTTTTATAATTTAGGGGAAAAGTTTCCTTTTCATTTGGATCATTCCTTGTTGGTAAATCTGAGTCTACATAGACCCAGTGACATTTCAGTGTTAACTCTGCTGGGCTTCATGCGCCTGTGGCTTCTTAACCAAGGCATTGCCTCTTCTCATTCAGAGCAAGATGATTGGGATTGGAATATAAGGGATGCATTTTGCTAGTCAGTAATTGTTTTAGTTATGGATGGCATTCCAGCCAAATAATAAGAGGACAGGTCAGGCCTCCTAAACAACTCTCCAGCCTGACTGTCTCCAAGAGTTTGGGGTGGAGTGCCCATGAGTGTGGAATGGGCCACATCCACCATTGTTTTACTAAGACTTTGCTTCCACTTGCCTGCTCCTTGTTGGGGCCCCCTTGGCTTTTGCTTTGGCAGACGAGGTCACTGAGGCAGGACTTAATGCAGGGGGTGGATTTTATTTTGGTTTTGGGTTAAGAGGTAACCCATTAGAGCTGGGATGGACTGTATGCCCATGCAGGGAAGTGGGGGGAAGATGCAAAGAGTAGAAGAACTTGAGAGCAAAGCAGAATTAACTTCTGATGGAAACAAACATCCCTGCTGTCACAGACCCTGAGACTGACTCCAGCCCCTTGACAAAGGCTACAGAGTTCCCACTTTTCCTTAAAGCCTCCTGCCTTGTGGGGTGTTCACTACTTGTCCCTCACCCTGCTTCAGAAGGTGAAAGCTTCCTCTCTGCAAAACGCAAGACATCCTTATGGGTATCCAAGTATTAAAAATTACAACAGTAGTTATTCTCACGATTCTCAATATAGGTCAAGCTCTGTGCTTTATGTGACACTGTCTCATTTCATTGTCACGACATCCCCCTGGGGTAGGAACTATTATCCTCCCCACTTTGCAGATTCATCCAGCCAGACATTTTTGAGTGTCTGTTAGGTACCAGGCACTGAGGAGATAAGGCAGGGCTCTTTGGTATATTTTCCCCCTTCATTAGGCAGAACTGTAAAACAATTCCAATCTTAGCCTTTTTCTGGTGCAGAGGAGAGTGGTCATGCCATACATTTCCCAGCGACAACTTTTTCTAGAAAGGCCTTTGGTAATGGTGATGGTGGTGAGAATTACTAAGTTGGCAGGATCTCTTAGGACTCACATGTTCTCAGAAGCTCAGGACTCCTCCGTAAGGTCATTCTCTTTATCCCCAAGGCTAAACAGAATAGTATTGCCTTGTTTGGGCCATTTTCATTGGGATGTATTTTATATTTGAAACGTTGACCATGAATGCCATGGGGGACACTTCCCCTGGTAGTTTAGTGTTATTACCCACACCCCCCAACAGCCCCATCCCCAGGAGCTGACTCAGAAACCTTCTGAGATTTGTGCGAGCCCTAAGAGGACTTACCGAGCACATCGCCTAGGTAGAAGATGGCTACGTTTCTATAGTTACGTAGGTTGCTCATCGGCTCTACCAAATAAGGATGTGTGAGGTTCATTTTTGGTTTTGTTTTTTTCAATTAATTTTTTTTGGAGTATAGTTGCTTTACAATGTTGTGTTAGTTTTTGCTGTACGGCAAAGTGAATCAGCTGTACGTATACACATATCCCCTTTTTGGGTTTCCTTCCCATTTAGGTCACCCTCAGAGCATTGAGTAGAGTTCCCTGTGCTATACAGTAGGTTCTCATTAGCTATCTGTTTTATACATAGTAGTGTATATACGTCAATCCCAATCTCCCAATTCATCCCACCCCCACAAAAAGACCAGAACTTTCTGAGGATTTTTTGAAGCTGACCCATCTCTTAGGCACAGGGAGTTTCAGCTGTCTAATGAAATAGGCCATCCAAATACCAGAAAAGTGGTATCCAAAAGACACAGTGTACCCAAAGCCAAGGACAATACTGATTAAGATCAAATAGCTAATTGTAAGCCTCAGCCTCCAAATTGCTGCCAGATGAACAAATAGCAGTGTGTGCAGTCCAAGTATAATTTCACATGGATAGTCTCATTCACAACTTTGGAAGGCTGGAGAACATCAGGGCGGCAGGGTTCCATTGGCTGGACAGGGATAAAAAGGGTTTTCAGTGGGGGGTTATATCACGAGTTGGTATCATTATTCCTGGTTGGGGAAGACCTTTGTGGAAGTAAAAGATATTGGCTGCAGAGGCACCAGACTCAGATATTAGCTGAATAGGAAGAAGTGAGGAAGAGATGCGAGCCTGTCCAATGGTTGTCTCTGGGTGTTGGTCTCAGATTAAGTTGGGTTTCCAGAATGAAGGAAGTCCCAATGAGAAAGTTAATGCCTTTCCCAAACAGAACTTTAATTCTGTCACAAATTATTCCCTTGACTTTTTGACGAGTGAGAATGGGTGGATACCATGAGTATGTTAAGAATTGAGACTAACACCCCACCTCACACTGCCAGCTAGATAATGGGGTAATGAATATTGTTGACTTTGGATCTTTTTCCCTTGCTGGAACTCTCAAGATAATCTTACAGCTCTGAGACCCAGCTCCTGTTGAAGAGACAGAGTAGTCCTCTTAGTTTTTTGCTCAGGTGGCTCTCTGGCTACCCTAAATATATCATTAATATAAAATTAGAGGAAAAAAGTATGCTTTTTTTAGGTGCAGTTTTGTAAATCACATCAAACCATTCCTGAAAGCAAGCAGGGTATAAATGATAATTAAAGTAAAACAATTTAGAAGTGGGACAAGAACAAGCGACGGAGAACATTAGGTGGTGCAAGAAAATTAATCAACGAAATGGACAGCCGACAGCACTTCACCAGTCTTTCTCTACAGAGAGACTTACAGGGCTTCCAAAAGGCAAAGCGGTCATTGGATTCTTTGGTTCTTAGGGGCTTTTTCTAGATGTTGTCTCCAAATTTGAACTTACAGCTTTGAGACCAAAAGAAAAGACAAATATTCTTGAAGTCTGGTATATCATAGTGAAATTCTAGACTCATTCATAAGAAGATAGTTTGTGAACAGGGATATACTGGTAGAGAGCAATATAATGGAGCAAGAGGTCTGTTTTCTTGCCACAGCTGGAACTGCTCCCTGAGTTTTGTGATTATTTGGGGGAATGGGAAAGTGGGTCCACTCCCTAAATTAGGGATGAAGAGTGTGAACTTCCTTTTGTTATAGTCAATATAGTTGATCTGACAAGAGGGCACAAAAAAGTGGTATTATTTGTGTGCACCAAAAAGCTACTTTTCCTTAAAATGTCTCTACATTATCCTGACATACTCCCTGACGTCTTCATCATTGTGTCCATTTCTTATAGACCTTCTGGACCTGGTCATATTAGCTACTTTATATTGGGTATGAATCTTCGTGTACCAATCAGGGGAGAAAAAGATACAACTTTATTTGCTTTAAATCAACTTAAATTCAAATCTAAGACCCATAATTCAGGCCCGTGAGAAGTTCTATACCCCAGGGTTGTAAAAAGGTCCCTGGCTTTCCACAGACAGCACCAAATCAGCAGGGAGAATCCTTGGATGGTGGATTCTGAGTCTACACTGTTTAGCTTAGGGAAGTCCATTGTCTTAGAGCACCTGATCCCTTCAGGTCAAAACAGCCCTGCTGGTGGGGGTGGGGGTGGGATGCTGGAGCCTGAGAATATCTGTGGAGGCTGGAGAACCTCTGATGAGATTGGAGACCCTCTGATGAGATGCAGCCTTTCTAGTTGCAGTCATCCTCACCAAGATCTCCCAGGAGTGCTGAAAGGCAAACAGGGCCCTATGCCCAGGGCTGAGATAACAGCCTCTCTCGGGTCTCATCACCTCCCAGGAGTGTCGCCCTAGGGAGGCATGAGGGGCTCTGGTACTCAGGGCTAAGAAAACAGCAGAGCTGTCTTAGCTTAGTTTCTCCCCAAACCAGACCCTGAGCCACATTTGGGTCCAAATGATTTATTAAAGGAAGTACTCTCAGGATCAGCCAGTAAGGGAATTGCAGAAGCAAAATAGGAAAGAGGAAAAAACCAAGCACGAGTGATTTCAGCTGAACTCCCAGACTCAGCCTGATCCTGTGGGGTGCTGGGAAGTGTAAATTACACCTCGAGAAACAGGAGTTGGGCTTTTGTACTTCCACACCCATCAGTCACTGGCTACAGCCAACCCTGGAGTGAGCATGAGGGAACAAAAATCTAGGCATTTTTTTAGCTCTTCATATGGGCAAGATGGTGCCCATGCCCAAGGGGCAGTCCTGTGAAGGTGGCAGGTGCCAGCTCTCAGCAGCAAAGCACACAGGTAGAAGTTGAGTTGGTAAAAGGATACAAGGAGACCTGGATGGGGCACCAGTAGTGATCACTACAAGAACCATCCAAAAGCCATTGCATCTCCTCTGTAAAGTGGTATCACAGCGAACTGCCTAATACTGTTGCCCTGAGAAAAAAAGAAAATGAGGGAAGGTCTTTCTTTAAATGTTTATCTGAAACAGTATCCCATAGAAATGCATCCCAAGTACTATTTTGTTCGAAAGATAGCCTGTAAAGGCATGCTAAACTTGATGTGTTCATATCCCTGGGCCGAGTCCCAAAAGTAACAGGACAATGTGCTATTTATTACTAATTATGTAATATTTTACTTAGCAAAAAGCAAGAGCTTGATGCTCCTTCACACCAGAGATGCAGATGTTTTAAATTCTCATTTGGCTTTGTGTAAAAACATCCATTCTACTGAGGAGAAATGAAATCCAAAGTTCTTGAAAAATCAAATAAAAAAAATCATGAGTCTGTTCAGTGGGGAGATACAAAGGTTTCTAAACAGAGAACCCACAGGGGTAAAAGAGAGGGAGTTTGGAAATCTAACCCTGGGGAGATGCTCTTTTGGGATGCAGACGCTCTATGAACCCAACAGGTAGAAGTCTAAACAGGGAGAGAAAAGGATGGATAGAGGAAGTCTTAGAATTCTCTTCAAAAGCATCATAGGAGAGGGTACAGAAGGAAGAGAGAATAATGCCCAGTAGATGTTTGATATAGGAATATAATTTTAAGGCTTCATTACACAGGATTAAAATAGATGAATGTACAGAGACCATGGTTGGTACCCAGAAGTCTGAATCAACACACTGGACCCAGATCTGGAAGCCCATCGCATTACCAAGAAGCCAAAAAATATTGCTTTATACTTGAATAGGCCCAATAATGGGCCTTTAGATTCCTTTATGGGTTTTTCTTTAAGGTGTATGAATTTGGGGAATTGATTTTTAAATGCAGTAGGGTGCTTTGTAAATAAAGGCAAAAAAGGGAATTAGAGACTATGTGTAGTTTTAATTACTCCTCAAAACCAACCCAGCCAGAAAAGTGTTATTATCTCGTTTTATAGATGAGAAAAGCAAGTCTTGGAGAAATTAATTAATTTTCCCAGGCCCTGGTTTATTAAGTGGAAGAATGAATACATTTTAGCCTTTATCCCTTCCACCCGCAAACAGACATTTGTTGAACACCTACTGTGTGCTTATTCTGGACACTGAGGACCAAATGATTATTTAAGCCTATAGCTATCTGGATCCTGGAGAACATTGTTTTTCCACCAGAGTCTAGTGACAAAACTCATTTAAACTCATTTAAATCTGAGTTCATGGAAAGTTGGCTTAGTCTGTGATTATGCAAGATGGTAAAGAGATTTGCATGGGTTGGAGAGGGTATGGGAACACACACAAAAAAAGGCATGAAGACTTAATGCTAGTTTTATAGGCTTAGTGGGGAGGACCCAAACCGTTTTGCCTGATACTTCAAAAAATAATAACAATAGAAACAACAACAAAAATAATAACAAACTTTTATGGCTGCATTTTCTGATTATAAAACTTCTAAAAAAAAAGTAGAAAGAAGCAAAAAGCATTCTCAGCATTACAAGCCAGAGATAATGACTGTAATTATTTTAAAGGATGTTTTTCCAGTCTTTTAACCCTTTGGCTCCTTAAATTGTTTTTCTTTGGGTTTGGTTTTGAACAGTTTTATATGATATGTCTATGTGTGGTTTTCTTCATATTTATCTGGTTTGGGACTTTGTAAATCTGTAGGTTGACATCTTTCATCAGAAAAATTTCAATTATTATCTCTTTACATATTGGTTTTGCTCCATTCTCTCTCTTTTCTTCTGGGATGCCAATTACACGTATTTCTTAACCTCCTCACTGTATCCTTACATTTTTCACCTTTTTGACGCTTGGGGTTTGTTCTGAATCTTTTCTTTGAAATTATCTTTCAGTTTGTTACTCCCCTTACACTGTATTTGGTTTGCTATTAAACTCAGCCACTGAATTTCTACTTTATGTCATTATAACTTTTTGAGTTCTAGATTTCTCCTTTGGCTACTTTTTAAGGTTTTCAGTTTTCTACCAAAGTTCTCAATTTTGTCTTTTATTCCCTTGAATATATTCAGTCTATTTATTTTTCAGTAGTGTCAGACAACTACATTATCTGAATCCTTTATGAATCTGTTTCTAATGTCTGCATTTCTCTTGAATTTCAGCCATATAGTCTCACCTCCCATTGAACCCTCACTTGGAAGCATCATTCAGCTCAACCCTGGTGACATTTCATGAGCATAACGTAAAACCAAATAAATAGTTCTCCATTCTAAGATTTTAGTAAGTTTAAGGTGCACCATTGATTTAATTATAGCTGTTCTGGGGATTGGGAGTAAAGAAATATTACAGGAAATGTAGGCATGTGACCTGATTTCAGACACATCACATTGTAAAGGAATAGGCATTTAAGAATTATAGAAATATGGCAGAATTCCTCAGCCGTGGGCAGACCTGTTTGGATATCTTGAGTCCGTTTCCCTTTAAATCTTCCTTTAAAGCCTCTTCAGGGAGAGGAACAAAGAACCTGAATTGTCCTGAGGCTTTATTACCTCCAAGAGCTCTCCATTGTTCCTGCCAGTTAAACCCACATGAAATGTCACAGAAATAGGATCCCTGAGAATCCTGCACGTAGGAGATCGTGGAGTGGGAGCCTACTCGACCAGGAAGCTACTTACTTCTAAGAGGAGAAAAATGCAACGATTAGGCTTACAGTAGAAGCCTCTTCTTGTCTTCCACTGAGACTGATGCGGCTAGAGGCTAGTTCGTTTTCTTTCAGTATTCCAGGACGGGTCTTTAGTATAACCCAATCGTTCTTGGCCATGAGCTCTAGCAAGCAAAACTCAAAATGGATGAGGAGCTACACTTGAGTTACACAAATCATAGCCCTTTGATATAGCCTAACTGGCCACAGATTTAAGTGTCTGCCAGAGCCAGGCAGCTGGTCGGTGGAGGCCTGTGGCCGAGGCAAGGCTGTGGTCCAGTCCAGGCAGGGAGCTCCTCCCCACACCAGCTGATTCTTGCCGTGTGAGAATACAGACCCAGGGTTTCCGGAACTGAATTTTGTCAGAAGCCAGGAACACAGATTTCTATGAGAAATGCCCTGATTTTTATGTTGACAGTGAATTCCATTTTCTAAAACTTGCAGGTATAACACATGTTTTTGAGATGACTGAAGTCTGTGGGCTCTTGCTGGTTGTTTCTGGGCTACATGTTCAGCACTGAATGAGTCTGTACTATAAGAAGGTAGCCCCATCACTGAAGCAATATGGAATGCTTGCTCTCGCATCATAGAGGGATTCCTGGAAATATAAGCACTGGGGGACTTTGTGAGTCCACTTGAAGCTTCAGAAAAGTGCATTGCCCTCACTATACCATTTCGGTAGTTTTTAAACAGCTCACTCAGTGAGGTCCTTTTTTGACACTTAAAATGGGGCTTTGGAGTCAACCCTCAGGGAAACTGCTCAATGTACATAGCCCAAAGCACACAGAGCGTCATTGAGATCATCTGTCGTGTGATCTACAGGCAGTCTTAGAGCAGACAAACCAGAAACTTGGACAATATTAGTAACCTTGCCAAATTGCACAGAGGAATATTCATTAATTTTTAGTTCTCAAATATTGTAGAAGTATTATATGAATGGACATTAATTTCTTGCCTGGAGGCAAGCAAGTAAGTTGTTTGAAAGGTAACTGGCACATTTATGGGAAGTAAAGCATGTTCAGTGCATAATTGTACTGTGTGGGGACAGTTTTATAGGAATGAACCTGTGTCTTAGAAAAAATGATTAAAAAGAGACTAGGCAGGCTGATAGAGTGATTGGTACCCAAACTCAGTAATTAAAGGTTGAATTCTTCAGGGGACTTACTCTGTGTCCTTAGGCAAGTAATATTCAGTAATTTGCCGTAATCCATTTGAGAAAAATATGTTATCTAGCTGATAGAATATTTCCAGGATATATCTAATATCCTGTTCAGTGCTTAGAATAGCTGGTGATGCCAATTTTACTCTAAGTAGCTGTGCAACATGAATTAGAGAATAGAGATAGCTTTGTAATGAATATTGTTAAATGTTTAGATGGAACGTTATATTTGGAGATCAAGGGAATTTGTTGTATCTCTGAATTTATATTGTCCTCTAGTGTTTTTTAATTACAACTTCTAACACACTAATGTTCCAGCAGATGAAATATAAAATCTAAATTTATATATGTACTCGTTTCGAATCTGTTCTACTTTCTGGGTACAACACAAATAGGAAACTGAATAGTCTGGTTTAATTGCCTAAGCTTTAGGGAACGAAGGAGATGATATTACGACATTGAAAACCAATAACCCTTGTATACTGATCATAAAAACTTAGGCAAAATGTGTATTTTGTCCAGGCCTGGCCATCTCCCACAGTTTGAGAAACAAATGAACATGATTATATGAGAGACCGTTGTAGTGTCAAATTTATTTGTATATGGGATGAAACACTTCTCAATTTAAGAATAAATCGTAAAAGCAAAGGGAAGATATGTCTAATGCATGCATTTTTCTATTATGAGTTTTCTCTTGGTAATTCCTTTGAGTACCATTGTTAGCAGGTTCTGTATCACTGCGTTTTTAATTCAATGAGATTTGAAAATATTTGATGCTAAAATGGAATGCTTCAGACTATTAATAGCTCTCCTTTTCTTTCCACTTTCAGTCCTTGAAGAAAGAAACTGCTCAGACCCTGGGGACCCAGTCAATGGGTACAAGAAAATTACAGGAGGCCCTGGGCTCATCAATGGGCGCTATGCAAAAATTGGCACCGTCTTGACCTTCTTTTGTAACAACTCCTACGTTCTTAGTGGCAATGAGATGAGAACTTGCCAGCAGAATGGAGAGTGGTCGGGGAAACAACCCATCTGCATAAAAGGTAACTTGCAAATATTTTTGAAGTCTGTAGAAATAGATGGAGTTGATGGACATTTTGGTAGCTCTCATACATGTTTTTGAGCCACTGGAAAAATGCCTTCTCTCTTAGGTTCTCACTGGAACCATACATCACTCTTAGGTTGGAAATCATCCATAAAACATTTGCTTCTTTTTTGAATCGCCAAAGGACCTGTTTACCCTAATCACAATGTCTTGATGTGATCAAGAAGAGTGATGTAGTTAACAGAGCAGTTTAGGAAAGATGACAAGGCTGAGTTTTATACATGCAAACCCAAGCATAGATTTGAAGCAATTAAAATGCATTTATATGGCTACATTTATCTACTCTCTATGCAATATTAAATTAGTGCAAGAAATAAAAGAACACAATAGACACATCATCCCTGCCAGCCTATGTGGAGGGAGGTTTGAGATGTTAAGATGTTGAAAAGCATCTTAAAAAGACAGTAAACCCTTGAACATTCAAAGGAGAGTTATAGAACAAATGAGTGGTGTATATTCCGAGGAGTGAAATAGAGACAATTGCGTGTAACAGAGAGCACTGGGACCTGTCTGGGAAGCAGGGAAGGATTTATAGAGGTAAAGAGGACTTGGGATGATATTCCAGTTAGAAGACAAAGGGAAGGTGGTGTAGGCAGAAGTGAAAGAATCATGGTAAACAAAAAGTGAATCAATCCTGGAATCTGGGAGGTAAATTTTAAAAGGTAGTTGGAGACCAGAACAAATGGAACGTTGCATAGGGAAGTTTGGACCTTACCCCCCTTGGGAGTGGGCATGCATAGTTTCTTGCTGAGTTGATTCACTAGTTGCTCCAGGTCGACAGCCCCTCTCCTTTTGGTGGCAGGTCACAGTTATCTAGCTGTTTCCTGGGAAGAAAAGCATATCCTTGGCCTAGATTATCCAGATAATTGCTTCAATCCTCCACTTTCCCTTCTGAGTGTTTGTCAACAACCTGAATCATGGGAAAAGGAACGAAAGAAAGATTTGTGAAAGGAAGAAATCACTTTAGACTTTAGCCAGGAGCAAGCTTCTTCCTCACCAGCACAGACTCTGATTCTTGATTTCATTAAGTATGGAAACGGTGTTTCATACGTCCTTGGAGATTTTTGTCAACTCTTCTCTTACAAATTAATACAAGCAGAGTTCCCTAGGTTGCTAATTAGACGAATGTTGGCTGCTTGATTGGGAAAGTGAGATGGGAAGGATTCCTTTTCACTTGTGAAGAAAGAGAAACTTCAAAAAAATTAAACTGGGCTTTGAGTTGCCCTCAAAGGATCATTAGGGGCCTTAGTTGCAGAGACATGGAGGAATCAGTTACTCAAGATTTATTGATGGTTGACACTGCTGTCTGGTTTTAAATGAGAACCTTGTGATTCACTCTGCTGGGCTCTATTTTAGAACCTTGACCTTGGCTTTTATTCTGTATTGATTAAGTTCGCCAATACTGTTTATGTGAACAGATAATCCTAATCTATTAATTACCATTGTTTCATATCACCTGGGGGGAGCAGCTCTGCAGAGGTGTTTATTCTACTGGGGTTCTTTAGAGGGGGTTGCCAATTTAGATAAAACTCAGCATGCTCTTTTGCTAAGCGAGCTGTCCAAGTTTGGCTAACGTGTCTTACCTCTGAAAGCCTGGGGAATGTGCACTGGTCTCCAGAAAGGGTGGTCAGGTACGAATCTGAACTGAATGGTGTGAACAGTTAATATGGAAAAGGATTATGCAGCACTGTCTTTTTTTTTTTCCTAGCCTGTCGAGAACCAAAGATCTCAGACCTGGTGAGACGGAGAGTTCTTCCAATGCAGGTTCAGTCAAGGTGAGGTTGAAACACCTGAATTCTGCTTTAAAGGCGAATGAACGTTCCTCTCCCACCCCCTTTCCCCACTGGTGTTTGGCCAAAGACAGTCTGAGGTTTCTTAGGGACACTCAGTGCTGACTGGCCAAGGAAGAATAGGGCTCATTAGATGGAGGCTTATTAGCCAGCTGCCTTTAGCCAAGAGGTAGCAACTGTTGGAAGATGCACAGATTTCATTGGATTGTGGGAAAGTAAGTGCTGGTGGGAAGCCAGACTTTAAGATGGTCTTTGAGGAACTGGATTTTAATACTCGAGTCTTCCTGAAATTACTACGTATTTATTATGCAGCCAGCTGTGGCTTAGGAAGATGTTCTTGGTAGTGACCAATCAGATGAGGCAGGCTGGTGGGGCCAGGAACCGGAGGTAAATGACTTGCCCCTGATGAGGGATGTGAAGCCTCAGGGACACCCACCCAGCTTTTTTCCTGGAAAGATAGAGGTGGGGACCCCTGGTGGCAGCTATGGAACCTTACACCCATGGCTCCAGAAGGAACCTGCTTCCACTGGATTTCAAGGAGGCTTAGTGCCTGGTTTCCTTCAGTTCCCTGCTTAGTTTTTACCCGGCAGAGAGACCTTCCAAGACCATCCTTTTAAAAATAGCAACCCCACCTCCACCCTGACCGCTGAGCTGACTTCTTTAGCCAGTGCTCTCTGGCCTTTACAGAGCTCTCCAGTTTTCACCTTGGCATCCATCTCCACCTGTTGTCCTACCGACATTTTGTTCATTTATTTGTTCAATTTCTGTCTCCCTATACCCCACCAAAAAAATGTGAAAGTTATAAGTGCAGGAACATTTTCTGTTTGGTTCATGCTGAGCTTCTAGTTCCTAGAACGGTGCCTGCCACGTGGTGGACACCCCCCAAATATTGAATGAATGAATGAATGAATGAATGGATTGGATCAGTTGGTTCAAGACCTGCTGTCATCTCTCTTTAGCACTGAGTATTCTTGGGCAAATTCCTAAGCTTGCTGAGCCTTTAGTTCCTCTTTTGAAAAGTAAGGGTAATCATAATAACATTTGTCTCTGGGGACTGTTAAGGATTAAATGCAAGGCAAATAGCTAGCATTTACTGGGTGTTTGCTCTGTGCCCGTTACACTTCTGAGTTCTTTACATATATTAGCTCATTTAATCTTCACTACAACCTCTGAGGTAGGTATTATTATTACCATTTCATTTTAGATTTTATTACTTTTTATTACAGATGGGTAAACTGAGGCTCTGAGAGGGTGAGGAACTTGCCCAAGGTCACATTGCTAGAGGAAGGAGCAAACCCAGGATGCAAACCCAGGGTCTTCAGGGTCTGCTCCCTGATGCATGAAGCTTGAACTAAGCCTTATATAAAGGCCTTAAAAATGCCTTGCACCTATGAACACCTGTAAGCAGTATCTGTTGCTTTTAGAAATGGTAACAGTGAATCCCGGTGACTGGAACTGACCCCAAACAAGTGATCTGAAATATTCAAAGATCAGGATATTCTTTCATCTCTCACTCTGCCTCTGGCTCTCTCATTCCATTTCCCTTTCGGGCAAGGCATTTCCTTGGGGACAGTGGCAGTGGAATCCAGTATTTCTACCCACCCTCCTTTCTGATCTTTGTGATTTACCTGGGGCTGGACTCTCCAGTAAGTATTCTTCCCAAGGAGACATCTTGGAGAGGAGGCCCAGAGCTGTTAAAAAAGACCACCACCTTTGCATTTTGTAAAGCGGTTGTAATGGGGGGTTAGGTGACAAGGTGCCAGGTGTCTCATGTAGATGAGAAAGCAAGCCTAAAACTTGGTTGTAAATATCTTTCTGGAAGATACGCTGCTGGAGCGGGGATATGATGGTCTCCAGCAGCCAGGCTCACCCAGGAACCCCCAAAGGCAACGCAAACCTTCAACGGCCAAAAGCTGTGTTTGTTTGCAAGTCCAGAAGTTCCCTGAACTGCAGACCTGTTTCTAAACATGAGCTAAAGATTTGTTGGATGAAATCAGCGTGGATGGAATGTTTGCTCTGAGCACAGCACGGTACAGACACATGAAACAGATTTCTTACGATGGATTGACACGGCAGGGACACCAGGATGGGAACCATGACTGCCCTGTGTTGCCTGGGATACTGTCTTAGCTTCCTGTGTGCCCTTCAGCACTCCCACCTACCTCTCTGTGCTTCCTTCCTCCATTCATTAAATGGGATGAAAACACTGATTCCTAAAGGAACTCTAACTTGTCAGTTAATAGTCATTATGCACTGATATAAAACGAGCACAAGTTGTGTAGTGTGCATACCTCTCTCCCAAGAATCCCAGAGTGGTCTCTGGGTGCTTCAACTTCAGGGCTCATTTAAAAGACCTTTTCACATTCGCACACAACGCTCCTTATTTCTCCCAATCAATGTGCTCTGAGAGAAGGTTTTGTTCTCTGAGGTGGACTAATTACATCTGCTAATTGCTAAATCAAGCTGCTGTATCAACACAGTTCGGTTTGAATCAATTCGTAATACTGCCCCATTATGATAATGGTTAGAGAAAAGCAGCCGCCTGGATTTCTCCCCTTGAAATTAACTTCCTTTCTTATTTAATTTCACTATTAATTTTTGTGTGTGTGCATGTGTAGCGTACCTTTGGATAGCAGCTATTATGTCAGATATTATGCTCTTTGGTTAAAATCCAGGGCAGCTGGAGGCATGCCAGAAATGGAAATGGAGGAATAAATTGAAGGTTGAAGTGTGCAAGAAGATCTGCTCAGTGGCAGAAGAGGCGTTCATGTGTGTGTGTGTGTGTGTGTGTGTGTGTGTGTGTGTGTGTGTGTGTATGAGAGAGAGAGAGAGAGGTGTGAGGGGAGAAAGGGAGAGAGACACACACACAGAGGATGAGATAGATAGCTGTTTTCCCTTCCTCTGTAACCAAATATCTACGTGGGGATTTGCTTGGATACTAAAGGAGCCACAATGACTGTCTCTGGCCCTCCTCTCTCTCCGGGCCGGGTGCTCCGATGTAGGGAGACACCATTACACCAGCTATACTCATCAGCCTTCAGCAAGCAGAAGCTGCAGGACGCCTCTACCAAGAAGCCAGCCCTTCCCTTTGGAGACCTGCCCCCTGGGTACCAATATCTGCACACCCAGATCCAGTATGAGTGCATCTCACCCTTCTACCGCCGCCTGGGCAGCAGCCGGAGGACATGTCTGAGGACTGGGAAGTGGAGTGGGCGTGCCCCGTCCTGCATCCCTAGTGAGTCAATGCCTGCCCTTGGTCTAGAGCAGCTTAGATCTCCCATTGCTGCCTATGAAAAGCCACTGACCCTATTGAAGACTTTTTTGGGAAAAACTCCTTGTCCAAAAGAATGGCCCTCTAACACTTTCCCTAGCTTGGCGAAGTCTGAAATTCCACAGTTAGAGCTTCCTTCCTTTGTCTTAAACTTATTACCCAGGAGAAATGAACTCCTTAAATCTAAGACGAAGTTTTTGGGAAGGGGGACATACTTTTTGTGGATAATTCTTTCATATTTACTTGGAGAAAAGGGACAGAGCAGTTACTAAACACCAAGTGACGAAGGGGTTAAAGGTGCTAGAGGGCTTCTGGTGATATCACCTTGGTTACCCTGTCTAACCCAGTTTTCATTCTCATCGCCCAATGGTATTAATTAGGTTATTGTTATTAATTAGATTATGAGGTATTAATTACAAGGTTATAATGATGATTACTGCGGTAATACACGGAAGTGTCTGGAATAGGGTCTTGCACATATTAAGCTACTCCCATCCTCTTTGTCGAATAAGAATATGGCTTAGTTTGAGGTGGTCATCTTTATAACAACAGTCATGATATTTTGAATCTAACTGTTTATATACATCATCTCATCCACTCTCCTCAAGAACCCTAGGAGACAGTTGTGATTACTGTATCCATTTTGCAGGCAGGAAGACTGAGGCTGTAAGAGATTAGGCAACTTGCCCAGTAAGTGGCTGGGATGGTGAGCCTCCAATCGTAATCCTAGACGTTATAGTCAACCACGTCAAGGTGGTTGATTAATGTTTTTTTTTTTTTTTTTTTTAAGGATTTTCTTATTTATTTATTTATTTATTTATTTATTTATTTTTGGCTGTGTTGGGTCTTCGGTTCGTGCGAGGGCTTTCTCCAGTTGCGGCAAGCGGGGGCCACTCTTCATCGCGGTGCGGGGACCGCTCTTCATCGCGGTGCGCGGGCCTTTCTCTATCGCGGCCCCTCCCGTCGCGGGGCACAGGCTCCAGACGCGCAGGCTCAGCAATTGTGGCTCACGGGCCCAGCTGCTCCGTGGCATGTGGGATCTTCCCAGACCAGGGCTCGAACCCGTGTCCCCTGCATTAGCAGGCAGATTCTCAACCACTGCGCCACCAGGGAAGCCCCTGATTAATGTTTAAAGGGAAAAGAAAAACGGGTTAGATGCTCTGTGGTCTTGACATCCGTAGGGTCTACCTTTCCAGATTTGTGCTCTGTTGGTTGACTGACACATTCCCCTTTGGATGGGAAGGTCTGAGTTTACATTACTGAGCTGGTGCTTTCTCCATAGTCTGTGGGACAACTGAGAACGTCACTGCTCCGAAGACCCAGAGGGCGCGCTGGCCATGGCAGGCTGCCATCTACAGGAGGGCCGGCGGGGTGCAGGCGAGCAGCCTGCACAAGGACACGTGGCTCCTCGTCTGCAGCGGTGCCCTGGTCAATGAGCGCACCGTGGTGGTGTCTGCCCACTGCGTCACCGACCTGGGGAGGGCCGCCGTGATCAAGACAGCAGACCTCAAAGTCGTCCTGGGGAAATTCTACAGGGATGAGGACCGGGAAGAGAAAAGCATCCAGAGCTTGCGGGTGAGAGAGGGCTGCAGCCTGCAAACCGGGCCTCTGGCTCAGCAGCTCCCAGTACTGGGCGAGCAGTGACTGTGTCGGTCCTGTCACTTGAGCACTTTAGCATCCAGCCCGGAGCCTGGAAACATTAGGCACATAGTAGGTGGCTAATATATATTGACAGATACTAGAAAGGGGCATCTAGAAAGACTGTGGTGTCTTTCCCCCCTAAAATTGTTTTAAAAATAAGATAGTACCAAATATCTTCTATCATTGGGGTCATCAAAAGGTAACCACCTCTTGTGTTTAGGACACTGTGCTAGGTAGGCTTTGAGGAAAAATAGAGACTCCTAAAAAATTTGTAATATTCTTCTCTTTCCCTGCCTGCCTCCCTCCCTCTCTTCCATCCACCCACTCACCCATCCAGCTCATCCATCTGTCCATCCATCCATCCATCCATTCATCCACCCATCCATCCATTGTTGAGTTCCCACAGCATGCCATTCGCTGGGAATACATACAGAACTGAATAAGGCATGGTTTTTGCCCTGAAGAGTCCACAGGCTAGGGGAAGAGACAGACCAGTATATCGTGACTAGTCCAACACAATAGAATCCCTGAGTAAATGAGCCCAAATATAGTTGAAAGAATAGAACACATCCATAAGAATGTTACGGCCTATCACAGATGTCAGCTCCTGGAGGCCCCCGTCAAAGAAGATGATCAGCAAGGATGGGGACAATCAGGGGAGACTTTGTGGAAAAGTCCTGTGGACCACCCTGGGTGTAGCTCTATCTTACTGGCCTGAGGGTAAATGCAATGTTTACAGTGGACCAGATGTTGCAAACTGGTAGCCTCTAGGGGGTTGTGTTTTGATAGTGCTAACATATATTTTTTTAATCAGTTATTTGCCAACATTTCAAAACCAGGAGGTTTCAGCCAGAGATCTGGAGTCTATTCTCTGGCAAAATGAGCACTTCTGCATGGCAGTGGTCAGCCGGAGCAAAGTGGCAGCTGCCCCCTCTGCATGGGGCATGCACTCCCGTTCTCTGAAACCTCACCTGTCCACTCAACTTATTTAAAACAACCTGCCATATGTATGTGTATAACTGATTCACTTTGTTATAAAGCAGAAACTAACACACCATTGTAAAGCAATTATACTCCAATAAAGATGTTAAAAACAAAAAAACAAAAAAATCAACCTGCCAGCCAGGCGGGCATTTCAGTTTGCAATCCTGGAAATAGAGCAGTTGCTTTCTATGATCCCTTGAGGAAAGTATCTCTGTATAATTGTAGCTGTCTCTTAGACATTTTCTCCCAATAATTCAGCCCCGGGGCTTGCCTGTTCCTATCACTATGGAGTTGGCTGCTCACAATTGCTGTCCATTCCTTACCTTGGTAGATTTCTGCAATCATCCTGCATCCCAACTACGACCCCATCCTGCTGGATGCGGACATCGCCGTCCTGAAGCTCCTGGACAAGGCTCGCATCAGCACCCGCGTCCAGCCCATCTGCCTGGCGGCCCCTCGGGACCTCAGCACCTCCTTCCAGGAGTCCCGCATCACCGTGGCAGGCTGGAATGTCCTGGCCGACGTGAGGAGCCCCGGCTTCAAGAATGACACGCTGCGCTCGGGGGTGGTCAGCGTGGCGGACTCGCTGCTGTGCGAGGAGCAGCACGAGGAGCACGGCATCCCGGTGAGCGTCACAGACAACATGTTCTGTGCCGGCTGGGACCGCACTGCGCCCTCTGATATCTGCACAGCAGAGACGGGGGGCATCGCCGCTGTGTTCTTCCCAGGACGGGCGTCCCCTGAGCCCCGCTGGCATCTGGTGGGGCTGGTCAGCTGGAGCTATGACAAAACATGCAGCCGCAGCCTCTACACAGCCTTCACCAAAGTGCTGCCTTTCAAAGACTGGATCGAGAGAAACATGAAATGAGCCTCAGGCCCGTCAAGAAGCACTTCCGTGCATCCTTCCCTACGTGTGTTGCCCGAGGCATTGTGGACCTGAAGTGTGATTCTGCCCATGAATTTGGCTGTGCCAGGGCTTCTGATTTCAAAACCAGTGGAGGGCGAGCCGAGCTTAACTTTCTGGTAGGCCGCTGCCTCCCTGACTGCTGGGACCATTTGGAAGATACCAGGGCTGCTTGCAAGAACTCAGTTTCTTCAAAACAGACTACATGAACAGCAAAGAAATCCTCCCCATTCAACCGACCCAGTGGCCTTCCCCACCTGCCCTTCAGTGGTGCGAATGCCATGGTCAGCTCTGGTCGAGAGAGCGTTGACTGGCTTCATCAGGTCTTCTCCAAGGCTCCAGCCAGACAGAGTTCCAAAGAGCCGCCTGCAGGACAGTCCCGGACAGCGGAGCCTGGCTGCGGCGTTGGTGTCCGTGCACACTGCCACGTCACGAGGTGGTCCTTTTCCTTCCCAATCCCCTGTACACACTTCAATAAAACAAGGGTTGGCTTCTGACCCACGGAACGAATGTGCCATGGCTCTGATTCCTGCATGCGGCCTCTTTGAGCTACATGTGTTGGGACCAATGGCTGGGTGGCAGCCCTTTAAAATAGATCCTAGGTTATCATTCCCAAATAATGCGTATAGCAAAGCCGATGCCATCTTTTCAATACCAGTGCTTGCAGCTTGCTGGGCCTTCAGGGGGGCGGAGAGGGAGAATGGGCACCATCAGATAAGGCACAAACAGAGGAAAATACCAGGGATTTGAGGATTTCTAGTGTCCCCTCTTGTTCTCATGTTCTAGATCAAGCACAAAAACCTGCTTTGAACCTCCAGAAATCTTTAGGACCTATTTTCATAGCATCTGAACTGGAATCACCTATATACTCACACTCGATTAGATATGCCAAGAAACTGCAGCTTCATTCTTCTCAATAACTTATATGATTTTCCTTTCAAGCCCCACCCCTGACTCCCACTGGATAGTGGAGGAAAAATAATGAATTGAATCCAATCCAATCCCTGAAGTGATCTTTTCAGGAACATTCTCTTTTTTGGGTGACTCACTCTTTTATCCTTTCTCCCCTACCCTCACCAGTTTCCTCCTTTCCAAGATGTGCTGTGGAGGCTTACGTGACTTCAAGCCCCGGGACACACACAGTAGGACTCCTGAGTTCCTGCTGGTTCTTGGGTGTGTGTGGTGGGACTTTCTCATTCCTGGGCGTTTTGCCGCCACTGGGTGCTCGTGTCTGTAACTACTGTAACTTGTGCTGTGTTCTCTGTCTCCCTGGGGCCCGGCGGTCCTCCCGCTGACTTAGCTGCTCCTCAGGTCTGGCTGGCACTGATACTCCTGAGATCCGGGGGGACTCTGACTTGACACTGGTTTGGGTTACTCAGCCTCCTGGCCACAGTGACAGCCTTCTCTGGTGGCTACCCAGCCTGACCCTCAGTGACCTCCTCTTCCTCCCCTGGGGGCTTGTGGGAACTTCTTGGTCTTTTCCTCACCTCCTGAGGCCTGAGAGCCAAGGGTTGGTACATTCGCCTCCTACAGACCCCAACAGAAACATTACTCTTTCCTCCACTTATCAGAGAAGACTTTGACCCCAAGGACTTTAGCCCCAAGGCGGGAGGTCACATCTATCTCCCAACCTGCCTCCTCATCTCTGTGTCTTTACATAATTCCCTGAGCCAGAAGAGAATTTCTGGTACTTTCTCTTTTGGTCAGGCTTTCTTGGGGCTTTCCGTAGGTCACGTTGTCCTCCTTTCACCCACCCGCTGCATCCTCATGGCTTAATCTCAGGGCAACGTATTACTTATCAACTTCTGAGTAACAAACGTCCAACACGTAGTGGTTAAGCTGGAATATTGGATTTGACCAGTATTTATCAGGCTGCTCGAAGGGTTTTATTCTTGCTGTTTTTAAGCCTAGAAAGTTTGGATCTCGAGAGGTGTAGTGTAAGTCGGATCAAAAAGATCTAAATTCAAATTCCTGTCTTTCAACTTCTTTTAAGTGATCTTGGGCAAGTCACCTAACCTCTCTACCTCAGTTTGTCATTTGTTAGGTTGGCATGCTAAACTCTGTCTTTTGTGGTAGCTGTGATGATTAAATGAGTTACTGTGTAAAGCAATGAACATAGTACCTGGCATACAGTTTGGTGCCTATAATAACTGGCAGGGGCAGGGCTGTCCAGCGGGGCACAGCTCCCTAAAGCCTCCACATCTGCCACTTCTCACCTGGCTGTCCATGCTCATACTTTCCGTTCTTTAACTCGTCCTGACCCCTCACCTGGACCATCGCGTTCCCTATTTTCTTGACACTCTCTTTACTATTTAGTGTCATTTTCCATCTTTGCCTCACCACTCAGATTTGGTTCATGTTTATGTCATCTCAGCTATGACTTTGTTCCCTTTAGAAGCTGAATCTGGCCCCCGGTCCTGGTGACACCACCTGGGGCTGCTTAGTTAATAGCCTCATGGTCACTTGCCACTCGCCCTAGATCTTTCTACCCCAGCACTGCTCTCACAGGCTGCAAGCACTCAACCAGACTAAACTAAGACTCCAGGTCAGAACAAGAGAGTCAGACACGAGCCTGTCCCTTGGCCATACCCGGCACTGGAGGAATCTCTTCCATCTCCCTTCATCACATGGCCCTTTGGTCTTAGGATAGAACTCCAAGGATGAGGAATCTCTTCTTAGCTGGAAATCTGGGGTGTATATCAGTGAGGGTTTTTTAAGAGATTCAGAACTTATAAGGGTCATCTAGAATAAGGGGTTATGATGGCCACATACAATTGTGGGCACTCGTGGCAAAGTCTTTTACAGGTTGTTGCCTTTGCATCTGATGTTGGATCTGGATTCAACCGGCCAGCCGTTGGGAAGGAAAGCTGGGTGTGAAATTGGCAGAGCAAGGACAAACTGGGACCCACGAGGACAAATGGAAACCTATGTTTGTCTCTTGCTGTCCCCAACCTCGATGATTTCAGTGACCTGCACACACACACACCTGGTCCAGGACACTCGGAGAAGCCAGAAGAGGATTTCCAGCAGGTGCGGGAGGAGCTGTGGGCCTGGGTGGTGTCCCGTGCCAGCAAAAGGTGAACAAGCGGATCAGTGACGTTGTGTATGAGCTGCCACGGTGCCCGATGCTCTTTACCAATTTCCAGAGCACGGAGACAGCTGTTGCTTCACTCTCCTTTTCAAACCTCATGTAAGTTTCTCTTGTGCCCGCTCTCACCTGGAGCCATACAGGGAAGGGAACTCTGCAAACATAGTTCCAGCCTCTAAGTTGACACGGAACAAAAGTCATCACAAGTCATCAAAGATTAATGCGTGAAATATTAATGTGGTTGTCAACTGGGGACACCTCTGTGGAGAGCTGGAGAAGGCTCCTGATTCATCCAGAATGGTTTGGCTCTAATTTCTTTTGTAGTGTTTTTTTGTTTTGTTTTATACACATGAAGCCCCTGACATCTGACATTCTATCGGGGAGGCCTTGGTGCCTAGGAGCTGGCCTGGCACTCACAGCAAAGCTGTGGTGTTCTCCTGTTGAAGATCAGTCGTTTCACAGGATGCCAGTATCAGTCAAGATCATTCTGTGACTCTGATGGATCAAGACAGAAGCAAGACTGCTTTATAACTTGTCTATGAAGAGACAAAAGCAAGGTTGTTATTCAAACCAAAAAATACCAACTATCCCCCTCTCCTGGTTAAGAGGAGTGACTGCGACTTCTTTACCAATTACAGTGTTAGCCTCTATTCTTCCTTCCTTCTAGGTAAGATTTATAAAGATAGATAGCCAATTATAGAATTGTCCCCACTTAACTGTTAGCATGCAATCCAGAACAAAACCCCACTTCCTCGGAACCTCCCCCAAATCACCTAATAGAAGCCCAAATCCTATAAGAAGTTCATTCTAATACTCCCGTGATGAAATACCCCACATTTCCCCAAGATGTGCCCTCTCTTTCATTTCAAGGAGCAATAAATCCAGCTTGTTCAACTACAGGTGTATTTCTGGTGGTCTTTGGCTGTAAGGCATTGAAAAATATATAGACACACACATATACATACAGGTATACAAGTAAGAATCTTGCCTAAGTCATATAGATTTTACTAAAATTTCCATACTCTACGTTAACATTTATATGATGCATAAAATTTAAGTAAACTCAATATGATTTAAGCCAGATTCTTGCTTTCCTTAGGAGTGTCCAGGTTTACATATCAAGTGGACTTTCAAGAATTACTGAGTGGTCAACCCATATTGCTTTCTCTTACATAAACTCCAACAGGAATCGAGAGCAAGGGGCACTCCAGATAGGCCAGTGTTTTCAGTTAACTTGTCACTCACAGGGTAGTTAGAACTTCAGTTGAGTCTCTGGAGTGGTGGATGGGAAGGAAGTAGGATATTGTAAATACAGAAAGAGCTTGGAAAGCACATAAGATTAAACATGGAGGGGAACTGGCTTAAAGAAGGGCCGATTCTTTCCCAACATGAATCCTTTATTACAATGACAGGCCAGGTTGGCCAGCCAAGGCAAGGCCAGCCAAGGTGAGGCCAATTGGTGGTGGATCTCAAATGCTAGGATCAATAATTTGGCTTCTTATTGCCTATTTGCAAACATCAAGCTCATGTTGATGTCTCCAGGAGAGTGAAAGGATAGAAGTGGAATTCTAGAAAGGCCCATCAGGCTGGCTGTGCTAGACAGAGACAGTGGTTAGAAGACCCAGCTTGATCTCAAATCCCAGCTCTGTCACTTACATGCTGTGACCTTGAGCATGACATTCAATCCCTATCCCACAGTTGTTCCATCTGCAAATGGGAGCGAAATGATATGAGGAGTCGGTGAGTTAATGTGTATGTGAGTGAAGTATGTAGAACAGCATCTGACCCACTGCGCTCTATAAATATTGGCCACTATTATGATGGTTGTTGTTTCATTGCTGTTCTTGAAGGAGGGGGAGACTGGAGATGGAGAAACCAGTTATAAGAGACATTATGAGGGGTGGAGAGAGGAAGAGAGGATTTAGAATGCTGTTGCGGTCCACGCATGTGGAAATAAGTTTGGCAATCTGTGGGGTGAGCTTGACAACAGGGAAGGGTGGGCAGAAATAAATGGGCGCCACAGGTTAGAAGAACCAAGAGAGTTGAGAGCAAAACGCAATGGGACTATGTAAGTGGAAGTAGTCTGGATAAATTTCTAAGAAAAAGTGCCAGAGCTTGCCGTGATTTTTTACACATTTCCCCATCTGCATGTATGTATGTGTACGTGTTTGCTGGGGAGTTTGTGGGGGGACGGTGTACAGGCTGGACTTTTTTTTTTTTTATAAATTTATTTATTTATTTATTTATTTATTTATGGCTGTGTTGGGTCTTTGTTTCTGTGCAAGGGCTTTCTCTAGTTGCGGCGAGCGGGGGCCACTCTTCATCGCGGTGCGCGGGCCTCTCACTATCGCGGCCTCTCTTGTTGCAGAGCACAGGCCCCAGACGCGCAGGTTCAGTAGTTGTGGCTCACGGGCCCAGTTGCTCCGTGGCATGTGGGATCTTCCCAGACCAGGGCTCGAACCCGTGTCCCCCGCATTGGCAGGCAGACTCTCAACCACTGCACCACCAGGGAAGCCCCAGGCTGGACTTTTAGAAAGGGATCAGGTGCAGCTGAACTAGTAGGAAATTTGCAGCCATCTTATCAACTCCTTCCCAGCATGAAACCTGTTGTTCTTTGGAGTTATGGGTATGAGGTTTGAATATGAATCTTTACAGTTCTTTGGGACTTAAGAATTTTCATGCTTTTAAATTCATCACCTACTCAGAACTTAATGGGCCTTCCACAGTTACCTCCTACATCAGAATATTAGTTGATAAAATCTCTTTCATCCTGAATTCAATCAAGGATTGTGAGTTCATTGATTTTCTGCCTGTCATTTATCCATCAGCGAAAATTGATTGAGTGTTAAGGATTGAAATACTAAAGAGGGACAACATAGACTTGGTGCTTGCCCTCAGTCATATAATCCCAGAAATACATGAATAATCAGAAATCATGGTGACTACTAGGAAGGAACATACAGCATCTTGTAAAACTGTATAACAAGGGTAACCGATTTAATCTGGATGGGGCGGGATAAAAGGTTGGCCTTCCTGAGGAAGTGATGGCTGAGCTGGGAAGGAGTTGACTAACGAATGGAGGCTGGGGAGTGGGGAAGAGCATTCCAAGCAGAGATGAGCATGTGCAAGGACGTTGAGAGGAGGGCTCTTGGCATATTTGCAGAACTAGAGAACCAATAAGGCTCTCTAAAAGCGTGGGAAAGCGTGAGGAGGGGAGCGCTGCGATGGGAGGCTGGAGATGGAGTTCCATTGTGTATGGCCACCTGGGCAGCTGGGAGAATTAGGTGAGAAGGCACTGCTAGGATCACACTATGTATGTCAAACCCCATGAACTCCTAGAAATGTGCACTAGGAACTATCAATGAGGCCATCAACTCGTCAACTATAGCCTTTGGCTTTGACTTTGGATTTTTCTGTTGTCCTTCTAACCTGGACATGAATGAAGACCTTGAGTCTCACGGCAATAACACAACTGCATATTGTTCTAACGGAGAAATATCTTAAATGAGTATGAGATAAGCTAAAAGAAGAAGGCTGACAGTCAATGCAAGAGGCAAAGAATTGAGACACTTATAGCTTCCCTCCTGACTTATTTTTTCTCCTTCTTTAGTATCCTGTGAACATTTTGAGTGAAATACTTTTTGGATCCCTAGGGCTTGGGGAAGTTTATCTTTTTAGGGCTGTTGGAAAGACAAGAGCATTTTGGAGTGGTTTGGTAGCAATTTGTGGTCTCTTTTTGCTTTTCTTGGCAGTAGGACCTGCTTTCCCTGGCAGGGCTCTGCCCGGATGTGCTGTTGAGGCCCAGCATTTTAAGAAGAACGTCTCAATGGCTGAGGTTTTTAGGGCTCACTTCACGTTTGTATTCCAATTCACCAAGTGTTTATCCAGAAGCTTGTGGACCAGACACGATGGAGAGCTTTGTCAACAAAGATGAAAAAAAGTCAGCAGATAAAATTAGGGAATAGCTTTCTCGGGTGAAGAATAATATCAGAGATTGAATTCTCAGAGGAAAAAAAAAAAACAGTGTTATATTCCTGAACTTATGGTTTCTAGGAAAAGATAACTCCAAACAAAAGAGAAAGAAAGAACGTTATTAATCCTTATTTAGAAAGGGGACAGGGTGTTACAAATATCATCCAGTATATATTGGATAATATATATACAAATAATATATTAGCACAGTATCCAGGTGCTAATAAATGAAACCTCCAAGTGAATTGGGACCCTTCTAATTTACCGTTTTTACCCAAAAACATAATTCAGCCTTTGATTTAAAAAAAAAATATCTCTGAATCTAGAATCTCAACTTAGAAGTAAATTACCTGGTAGCTATCTTTCTCTTTCTCTTAATAAGGAAAATAACTTTATAAGAAAAATACTTTTGGGATTTGATAACAAAGCCTCTCTCAGAAGTACTAAGTGATTTCATAAAAGAAATGAATACAGATATTAGAACCAGAATCACATCACTGGATTTTCTGAGGTCACGAGAGCCTAGCTTGGGTCCTTGATTTGGTCCTTTAGCCAAATCATTTAGCATTTAACCACAGTGAGCTGGCATCAAGCAATGAAATCTCCCACAAAGATAAAAAAATCTCTCCATCCTTTTGACCATCATAAAGATATCACTACGGAATATTGTCCCAGCAGAACAAAGGGAAAGGAAAGATGCATAACTGGCATTCTTTGCCATGATTAGAAGAAACTGGGGGTAGAAATGAAAATACCAGCAATCAATCACTCTCAAAAAGTATTTCTACTTTATACGGAATCGAGCTACTAAAAAAGAGACAGTCACTCTAATTCAAAATTGTATGGTTTTTATGCTGGGCATAAAGAATTTGCACCAACCCTGACATTTAGCCTCAAGCCATCTCCTAGAAGAAGATGCTGACATCTGGGAACGATAAACCAGGAACTCAGAATTCACCTTTCTCCATTGTGTCCTTACCTCTTTCATCTTTGCGAAGTAAATGGAATGAATTCACACTCCTTCCATTAGAATTCATCAGGCAATAAGTGTAGCTAACAAATGTTTTAGTCTTCCTGAGCCTTCTACTTAATGGTGGAAACCATCTACTAGGTGGTTTCTGCCTGAAGAATGGATTACATTTAGACCAAGTTCTCAGTCTGAATTGAGATTTCTCTGAAGTGACATCTCTTTTCTCATCAGCGTAGAGAGTCAGGTAAAAATAGAACTCCCTTACTTCTCTTTTGCTAATGTGTGTTAACAAGAAAAGAGTGAATGAATTCAACTTGTATCTTACTGCTCCAAACACCCCTGAGAGGGATGATTCCCTTTATTTTCTATTCAGTGACCACACTGGACAGACAGAGCTCCAGGCAGGCTCATCTGTAGCTGTCCTGTGTTGTTGGATCCGAAGTGTTACCACTATTATCACTTCTGAGTGATGACGGCATGGCAGCCAGGAGGCTGACATAATAAAGATGACAGTAGCTATCGCAGTGTGCCAGGAACTGTGCTAGTGCTTTATGTGACATCACCTCCTTTAGTTCTCCTCCGAGCCCGGTGGATGGGGTCATTACTAGTCCCATCAATACCCAGAAGGTTAAGTGACTTACGTTCATTCAAAACGAAAAGAGGGAAAGATGGATTCCCTTTGAAACTCACTGCTCCAAATGTGGTTGAGATGAATGGTTCCCAGGTCAGTCTAATTCTGAAGGCCATGTTATAACTTCTACAGAGACCACCTTTCCATTCGCTTTTTCTTTTTAATTAATATCTTTATTGGAGTATAATTGCTTCACAATGTTGTGTTAGTTGCTGCTATATAACAAAGTGAATCAGCTATATGTGTACATATATCCCCATATCTCCTCCCTCTTGCGTCTCCCTCCCACCCTCCCTATCCCACCCCTCTAGGTGGTCACAAAACACCGAGCTGATCTCCCTGTGCTATGTGGCTGCTTCCCACTAGCTATCTGTTTTACATTTGGTGGTGTATATATGTCCATGCCACTCTCTCACTTCATCCCAACTTACCCTTCCCCCTCCCCGTGTCCTCAAGTCCATTCTCTACGTCTGCATCTTTATTCCTGTCCTGCCCCTAGGTTTTTCAGAACCTTTTTTTTTTTTTAGATTCCAAATATATGTGTTAGCATACAGTATTTGTTTTTCTCTTTCTGACTTCACTCTGTATGACAGACTCTAGGTCCATTTACCTCACTACAAATAACTCAATCTCGTTTCTTTTTATGGCTGAGTAATATTCCATTGTATATATTTGCCACATCTTCTTTATCCATTCATCTGTGGATGGACACTTAGGTTGCTTCCATGCCCTGGCTATTGTAAATAGAGCTGCAATGAACATTGTGGTACATGACTCTTTTTGAATTATGGTTTTCTCAGGGTATATGCCCAGTAGTGGGATTGCTGGGTCATATGGTAGTTCTATTTTTAGTTTTTTAAGGAACCTCCATACTGTTCTCCATAGTGGCTGTATCAATTTACATTCCCACCAACAGTGCAAGAGGGTTCCCTTTTCTCCACACCCCCTCTCCAGCATTTATTGTTTGTTGATTTTTTTGATGATGACCATTCTGACCGGTGTGAGGTGATACCTCATTGTAGTTTTGATTTGCATTTCTCTAATGATTAGTGATGTTGAGCATCCTTTCATGTGTTTATTGGCCATGTGTATATCTTCTTTGGAGAAATGTCTATTTAGGTCTTCTGCCCATTTTTGGATAGTGTTGTTTGCTTTTTTGATATTGAGCTGCATGAGCTGCTTGTATATTTTGGAGATTAATCCTTTGTCAGTTGCTTCATTTGCAAATATTTTCTCCCATCCTGAGGGTTGTCTCTTCGCCTTGTTTATGGTTTCCTTTGCTGTGCAAAAGCTTTTAAGTTTCATTAGGTCCCACTTGTTTATTTTTGTTTTTATTTCCATTTCTCTAGGAGGTGGATCAAAAAGGATCTTGCTGTGATTTATGTCATAGAGTGTTCTGCTTACGTTTTCCTCTGAAAGTTTTATAGTGTCTGGCCTTACATTTAGGTCTTTAGTCCATTTTGAGTTTATTTTTATGTATGGTGTTAGGGAGTGTTCTAAAAATATGGAACACTTCACGAATTTGCGTGTCACCCTTGCGCAGGGGCCATGTTAATCTTCCCTGTGTCCTTCCAATTTTAGTATATGTGCTGCCGAAGCAAGCACACACCTTTGTATTCTTAATACAATGATCTGGGGCTGCTGCTGTGAAGATTTTCCTCCCACCAGTTATCACCCTAAACTCTCTTCTTTTTCTAAAACCTTTTCATTTTCAACTTAGTTTCTCTAACGTCTCTCTCAGATGCTCTTGGCTTCAGGGCCAGTGCTGTGAGAGAATATTCTTTCCTCTAAAATAGAACACTGTACAAGGATTTTCATTCATGGTTTTCATTCATCCTAAAAATAGCTCACAGTTTTGAAAAATTAGCATACTCATTTTAATTGTCTTGATGAAAGGGCCTCCAGCATCCTCTCTGTTGTATTTATTTCTTAAAAACCTTAAGGTGTTGATTTTGTAGTCTTAATGATCAAGCCAAAGTTTCAAAAGACAGATCCAGACATGCTGCTCTTTCTCTGGGTCACTTTCTCCTGATAAACTTTGGACATTGAGACATTTCTCCTCTGTTGTCATCAGGAAGGGGAATGGGCTTATTTAACAGCCTTTTATGGGAAAACAGTGTAGGGCTTTTTTTCTCTTTTCTATATTAGGAGTCCTCCCACCCCCCAATCAGAGACGTGATAACCAATCTCAAGCAATCTGAAGGAAAACCAAGACAGGGAATGAATTCCTTAGAAGAGCAAATAAGAGAAGGGAAAGCTTTTATCCCTTCTTTGGTCCAACTAAGCTCCTATAACGATTGGAGAAGAGCACTGAGAATTATAGGATTTAGGACTGGAACCTTTGAGGCCATCTGGTGATTTCTTCCATGGTATAAATATACCGTCTTCTAATCTGTAGCAAATTGTCTGGCTGAGTCCTCTCTGCTAGAAGATCCTCCGTGGTGGAGAGGACCCTGCATGGGGGCAACCTGTTCCAATAATGATGACGTTATTATTACTATGGGTTGCATAGCAGAGAGGTTAAAAGCAAGGTTCTGCAGGAAGGCTGCCTGATCTCAAACACCAGTTTTGCCCCAGCTTCATTTGTTGGTCCTGTAGATTCCTTCTCCGACTGTCTCCATCCTGCTCCTCGGGAGGCTGAACCACAAGGACTACATATGAGTTGTGCCAATGTGCTCTCTTGCCCTCTGCTTCCAGCTTTGGCCAGCAGGCAGCCCCGCAGGGGAGAGAACAGGAGGGAAGTAGGGGTCAAGTTATTTATTCCCAGGCCCCCTTCCAGCAGGTCGCCACGGCAACAACGTCTCAGGTTATGTCAGCTGGAACTGAGCGCTCCCTCTCAGTTCAGGTTAGGGTGGGTAATGGTGCCCCACTGTTACAGTCTGTGGGCTCTGCACTATCCCTTAGAGTTTCCCTACATCCTTCCCATACCCTTCTAAATAGTCTCTTTGTTAAACTTTGCACAACGTACTTAATTTGAATATGCCATCTTTTTCTAGCTGGGACCTTGACTGACACAACCACTCACCATCTGTGTAATGCTGGGCAAATTCTGTAACCTCTCTTGGACTCAGTTTTCTCCTCTGTAAAATGGGGGTAATAATAATAATATACACTGTAGAAGGTCATCTTAAGAATCAAATGAGATAATATATATATTAAGATACTTTGAACACACAGTAAGGACTCAGCAAATGCTAGGGTAATTCTCCAACATGGTCTCCAACTGGGACTATGAAGTCCCAGCCTAAACACTACCTTAATTCAACCGTGGTAAGTCACTTCTCACAGCTTGGGTTAGGCCTTAAGTCAACCATCAATAAGGCAGAAAAGAAAAAACCCCTCAGAGTAAAAATTAACTTTGAACATCCCTTACGTCACCTATCAGAGGACAGTACAGTCAACTTTTTGGTATTCAGTCCTGCAGAGTAGTTTTTATTCCTGCTAAGTCTGAGAACCTGTGGGCAAGACTTAAGAAAGGTAAATCAACATGCAAATGTGAGAGCATCCCACCCCTTCCGCTTTTGCCATAACCACGGAATCCCTAGAGGAGACTGAGAGATGCTAGAAAATTCAAAAGTGTTCTTACTGGCTTTTAGGTTGACCTCGTTCTGTCCTCATATCAGGGCTTTATCGACTTAATGTTGGCTGGGAGATTTGCAGAGTTTGTTGTGAAGACAGAAAGGAGTTAATGGGGTTACACTTTAGGTGGCTTTAGGGGAGGCTAGATTTTCACACGGGCTCAGCGGGAAATTAAACGGGGTGTGTGCTGCTGCTCCCACAAGGCCAGGATGACCCTTTCTTGAGCGCTTAAGGTGTGCCAGCCTCAGAGCTAAGCACTTCCTACATGTTACTTATCCCATTTTAACCTCACAGCAACCACGAGGTGGTATTACTGTGTTCTCTGGTTTTGAGATGAGGAAGCTGAGCACCTCCAGTGCCCAGCCTAAGAATATACAGTCTAATTGACGCCAGGGGCAGTATTTGATGCGTGTCTGCCTGACCCAGAGCTGAGTTTGGATCCGGCACCGAGGCAGTGTGGGCGTGTGGCTTACCCTCAGTGTTCCATATGCGTGCAAACCGAGAGGAAAACTCCATGTTTTATAGCTTTTCATGTTACTTGTCCACAATAGCACACATGTGTTTGCCTGGATGGATTTTTAAATGCCCTGTATTTGGCGAGAGGAGGGTCAGCCTGGTATCTTCCTATTGTCTTTGCAAAGGCTAAACACACCAGTCTGCTTCAAGTACTCCCCAGGGCCATGTTTCTGGACCCCTTTCCATCTTTTTGAATCATCTCTAGTCCAGTGGTTCCCGATGCTGGCTACACAGTAGGGGAGGTTTCACCTGGGGAAGTTTAAAAAAAAAAAAAAAACCTGAGTCAGGGCCCTTCTCCACATCTCTGGAAGGTGGCCTGAGCATTATTGTTTCTAAAAAGCTCCCTCAGTGCGTTTTAATGGGCAGCCCATATTAAAAAGCACTGCTCCAATTTGCTTAAAAAATGAAGAATTAGTGGGAATGTTGGCAGGGCCCTCTGGAGTGAGGAAAAAGAATCAGTTCCTTCTAGCTAATGATTATTATCCAGAATTATCTGTGGCAAATTCCACATGATTTAATAGGCCTCATCTCCAAGGGCAGCTGAATGCAAATGTCTCTCAAGTATAAGACAGGTGTCAAGGTGTCCAAATACAGCCATTTGCAGGAAAGGTGGCAAAGTGGAGCACTTCTCCCGTCTAATCTGGCCATGCTTGTTGGTTCACTGAATTCTCTCAGGTCCTGAACACTGAAAATATAATTAAGACTGTTTTTCAATTGGATGGTTTAAGAAGTGAAATCAACTCCATTCTCTTTTCTCTGGTCTTTTACTTACTCTGTTTCTGTACCATCAGGTGTGTTGCCCTTGGCAGTGAGGGCTAAGGAATGGTGTTGCTCAGCCCTCCCCACCTGTGTGCAGAAACTGAGGGATTCTGATGGAGGTCTTCCTTTGTGCTCATTGTAAAGGGGGTTGAGGTAGTGCTGCTGGGATCATTAACGTCTAGAGAGATGCCCATGGCTTTGTTTTCCAGCTGCCACCTCGGCAGAAAGGGCAGCAAAATCCCTAAATTATAAAGAGAAAATGAGACTGTACATATTCTGCACTTGAAAATTTCACGTACGAAGTCACACATCCACTTTTGACAGGACTAGAGAGAAGGCAGTACCAAGCATCACACGAAGGTTCAGGAAGGTAGCTTTTCATCGACAAATTATTATAAATCACAACTAAACTTTAAAAAAGAAAATGCACAATTAGAGGTGATATGAAGGGTCCTAGGGTACATACGATATAGGTCTGGTTAATCTAATGGGGCACACAGGAAAGAGAGAGAGAGCAGGAGGGAAGGGGAGAGATGGAGGAAGAGGTTTGGATTCAGATTTTGGGAAGGGAGGTGAAAGGAGGAGGTGAGCAGAAAGGTTTTAAAACCTTCTATTTAGTTCTTTTCTCTTTTTCTTGTTATTTCTCTAATCTGCCTATTCACCCTTGCATATTGTGCTCAAGAAACTATCCTCCAAGGAGCCTCAGATTAAACTGAACAATTTTTGAGGGTTTACTGGGTGCCAGACTCTAGTTAAGAGCTTTGCGTATCTTTTACATTTCATTTCGATTTCCTAGCTATGCGAGGTTGGGAATGGTACTCCCGTTCTGCAGATGGGATGAAGAGCAGTTAAGGACTTTCCTCCCAGATGATTCCACTGGAAGGTGAACTCAAGCTCTCAGATACCAGCGTCAGGCATTTAACCACGAAGCGTCCCTGCTGAGTCTCCAGCTCCCCTGGCACGGTCCCCGGGATGAACTCCGCGAGTTTCCACGTGGCCCGCTTCATTCGCTCTTCGGAAAGGGGTCAGCACAGCCACGGGGCTGGGGAGCTCCTCTCCTGGGGAATAAGACTAGACAGGCGGCGACTGAGGACACTACGGGCGTCCCAGACCCCCTCCCGGAGGAGCCTGGCAAATTCCAAGGGGCAGGCTTGCACCGCAGATATCTCTCTGGCGCGTTGACACTTTGCAAATCTCTCTCTCAAGAGAGCCTGTTTAATTCTCACCGCGGCCCTGCAAAGGGGGTTATTTTGGCCCCATTTTCCAGAAGAGGAAATTGAGGCCTGCCCTCCCGGGCGGTCGCAACGTTAGCAGGTGGTGGAGCTGTAGGTGTCTGTCTCTTCCTAGAGATAATAAAATCTGCACGGATTTTGTCTTTATTATGCAAAGCCGGCGTGGAGGCTCGGACCTTCCCTTGACAGAGCCCATCTGTCTTTGCGCGCCGCCCCCGGGGGCACAGAAGCCTAAGGCAAGCGGAGCAGAGTGGGTGGAAACGCGTCCCCACCACTTGCCTCGCCGTCTCACCGCGCCTTCCCCGTCAGCGCCCCGGAGGCCGACCTGCCTTGGCTTAAAAAAAAAAAAAAACCAAAAAACTACGTCCTCCCCAGCACCCGCCCGCCGCCCCAGGGAGTTGCATTAATATTAATCCCGATGCATAATTGATGGCCGGAGATTTACTCGGGCCGCGGCAGGGGAGAGCGCGCAACTGGGCTGTATTTCGGCCGCGCCACTCTTGTGTTTTGGCCGCTTGGATTCCGCGGGGCCGCTTGGGTTCCTCCCAGGACGTGGGAGGGGGGCGGTGGGTGTGCCGCCTGTGAGGATGAGCTTGGGAGTGAAGTGAGCCGGAGCGAGTGTGCCAAGGAGTGAGGCGGGGTGCTGGGGGCTGCCCCAGGGAGGCGGGGATGGAGGGGCACCCCAGGTCTCCGAGACGTGGCTTGTGCTTTGCCCAGCGCGGGGTGACCCCGGGCCACGCGGGCTTGAGGGGAAACAATAGAGACTCCTTAGATCCTGGGCTGCTGCCACGGACAGCCCAGGCCTTCCCGGGAGACCAGCGGGGCTTCTTTTCTTATTTGGCTAATTTATGGCGAGAGGCTGGGGGCAGGGATGGCAGAGGAGGGACCGCGTCTGGAGATGGGGGGCGAGGGGGCGGCAGTTAAAGGAGTCTCCTGAGGCGGCGGCGCTGGTGATGTCAGCTCTCGACGAAAATAGAGAGGGATCGCCTGCAAATCCCCCGCTCCGGCGGGGCTAAACCTTGCAATCCCTCCCCGGCCGGCGCGGAGCCAGGGCGCAGCGGCCCCCACCGCCTCCCCCCGGCGCGCACACACACCCGCACACCCGCGCACGCACGCACACACTCCCCTGCACACCCACGGCACACGCACTCGCCGCCCTCCCCTGCCACCGTCCTCCGAGCCCGCGCTCCGCCACTCGCCCCGCGGTGAGCCCCGCAGCAAATACAGGTGGCGGCGGCGGCACGTCGTCCCTGCGCGCCCTCCCGCAGCCCGGGGGACGGCGCTCTCTCGGGGGAAGCCACCCTCCGAGGTCCCCCCAACGCCCCGCCGAGCGCCCAGCCAAGCCCCAGCGAGGCCGGCGGAGGGAGCGCGGCACGCGCGCGGTGCGGAGCGGAGACGCGGCTTAGCTCCGGCTGGAGCCTCCTGCGCCCGTTGAGGCGCTAAAGGGCTCACCCAGGAGGGGGGTGGAAGGGCGGGGAGAGGCTCCCCCTTAAATACCGCGCTCGGCCACACTCGCGCGCTCACCCCGGCACCCGCTCACTTCTCGCCCGCCGCTGCCGGATTGTGCCGAAGAGGAGGGGGCGTTCCCCAGGCCATGGCATCCACAGAAGGGTGAGGGGGTTTTTCTCTGTACCCGCAGCGAAGCGGGGGGCGCGCGCGGTGTGGTGTCCGCCTATCCGGGATGGGAACAGAGAGACGCCGGCGCCGGGCCTCGGAGACGGTGGCAGAGCGATGGCCTGGCTGGGGGTGGGATAGTGGGATGGTGGGATGGTGGGGGGGAGATTGATTTTCTTTCGCGAAGCTTGCTGCTTAACCCTTTGAAGATGCGAGAGACGGAGGATTGCTTTATTTTAATTAAAAAGGTTCGGTGGAGGTGTGAAAAAGAGTGACGAAAAATCCTCTTGAGGTTACTTTTGAGATTTGAAAACAATAAGGGATTGGGCACAGTAAGAGCGGCAGACATTGCTGGGGGAAGCAGCGTTTAGAGCGCGGCGCCGGCTGTATGGTGGGGACCGGCCGGGAATGAATGAGCTGGGACCCGGGCCGGGGCGGGGCGAAGACCAGCGCGCGCCGTCTTGAATGTCAGATTTGCAGAGTCGCGGAGTAGATACCCGGCCTGCTCCGATCTCTTCTTGTCCCGGGATGGCGGAATCTCCCTGGCCAGTGTTAAGGAAAAGTGGAAAAGATTTGGGTGCTTCCCGGGAAGAGGCAGGACAATCAGTGGCTTTGGGCAGGGACAGGAGTCCCCAAACTCCAGCGGGGGGAGCGTTGACCTCCCCCCCACCCAATTCTGCCCGCTGTCTTGGAGTTGTCTCCTGCCTCCTGAGGCTGCACTTGGATGGAGAATGATCCCAATGATAAATAAAGGTAGTGTCTTTAGCAAGAGGGAGATGGGGCTGCAAGAATCCCTTGAATACTCGTATCTCAAAGGAAGTGTCCAGAACAACGTCCCTGGACCAGTATCTCCCAGGAAACTTTCCCGGCTCGGTAGAGTCTGAGTAGGAATAAAAGACTGGTTGGGGAGCTCAGCCCTTTGGTTAATTCACAAAAGTGCACTAGATACTTGCAAGACATCACTGGATCCATATTAAGTGGAAAGCAAATATCAGAGGCTCCTCTGAGCACAGGTGGAAGGTCCTTGGTGCTGGAGCTTTCCAGGGCTTCTGTCTAATAAATTTTACCAACTCTGCAGGCTTGTTTTGGGGGAATGGGTCTCTAAGTAGGAGTATAGAGCAGCTCCAAAGTTAGATCTCTAGACTTCAACCTCCAACGAAGGGCAAATATTTCTAAAACTGTCTCTCTGTGTCCAAGAGAAGGAACTCATCCCTTTTCTGGCCCCTGGAGTCCTTCCAAAGAGGGGCTGGCACCTTGTGGTTGCATGAGATTTCTCCTCTTTTTGTCCTAATATTTCAGCAGTGTGGACCTTTTCGATTATTAGTTCTCCAAAAAGATGCTCCAGGAAGATGCTTGTGTACAAGGAGGGTGGTACATTGTGCTAACACAGATCTCTAGAATTAAATACTCAGAGCTCATATGTCTCAACCTCAGTGTGTTTGCCTGTTTAATTAAATAGTCTTTCGTATTAGAAAAGATATAAAGGCGTTTGTGGCTGCCTTCAGGTTTGCCTTCAAATCCCTTCTAGATTTGTCCCTGCTTGTAAAGGCTAGGTTGGAAAACATCTGTGGAAGACATTGATGATGGTAGTCTTTTAAATCCTGCATCCTTATTTCGATGGCCAGATAGTAAAGGGAGAGGTTAAGACAACAACAAAAATCCCCAAATTAAGTGTATTTATCTCACCTGTGTCCTAAATGAGACCTGCCCAATGATGACTCTTTATTTGATTTAAATATAGAGCAGAAGTGATTCACATTCAATTAATTAATGTCATATTATACACTCTGCATAGTCAGGAAAAGATTGGTCAAAGGAATTTGCATTTAGGAGATGAAAGAATTGAGAACATTTGAAAGGCTGGGAGACAAATACAGAAAGAGCATGACACATTATCATTTCAGAGCAGTTACTGATGAGCAGGTGACATTCTCAGAAGCCCTGGTCTTTCCTTTTTTCTTCTCTTCCTTTCTTCCATCTTTTTTTCCAGGTGCATTTACTCAGTACTTGTTGGGTAGACCTCACATGCTAGGCACTCTGGGGGGCTACAAAGACATAAGACTTTGATTAGTAAATTGTTCATATGGTTTAGTGAGAGTCTCTTGCCTCTTCTGATGTCTTTGGTTAATGTGCCTTACAAAGGGAAATTCACTAAGAATCCTCAAGCTGGTTGCCTTTGTTAGCCTGTGTCTTCTAACAACGATGAAACTGTTTCCTTGAGACATACATTGCTGAGAAGGAAGCAAAAATAGCAATAGAGTCTTATGCTTTCAATGTATGTATTTTCAGTTCAACTCTGTTTGATCCAGAATGTTTGGGGAATGGAAGAGTATGGCAAACTGACCATTCTGGTCACCATTTATTTGGTGATGTAGTTACAGTCAACGACATATGCTGATTACCAATTTTGAAAGAATTATTAGAAGCACTAGTGACATCTTATGTTTGTTTAGCACTCCACTTTCAAAGCTCGTTTGTGTACATCATCACATTTGATTCTTTCAGTAACTGTGAAGTAGGTGGTCCAATGAGGATGGACTTTAAGAATAAAATGATATAGAATGTAATGTCATCTTTCCCAAAAGATTCCAGGACTTGGTCGAACTTTGGAGTTATCGTCTGGAAATGTCAATTATCATGGAAGGGTGCGCTAGGCATGTCTGGAGCAGGAGATTACCAGCCTTCTCTCAAAACTTCGGCATACGCTGTGCAAATTGCCTTGTGGAATATTCTTATTATCAGCCTGTGCACTTGGTCATTGCCTTTGCAAAGCATGCTCAAACACGGTCTGGTTATCTGAGGTTTCTGATGATTTGGAATTGGGATTATTAGCATCCAGCTTCTAGAAAACTCAACAGTGGACTCTTTGGTAGTTCCCAGGCTCTGAGAGGTATTTTCCTGCAAAGCAACGTCTAATTTGATAGTTGAGCATTCTGTTTTTCTGAGTCCTCAGACATGGCTAGAATTATGGTTTTGGAAATTGGAAAGAGATTATCAGTAGTTGGTGGCAGACTGGCTAGTGTCCATTATAGACTGAATTATGTTGGACATTCAGATGCTGTAGAGGCAGGCATTTTAGAACTACGTTCTGGGGGTGGGAGACAGCTAGGTCACCATGTATGTCACAGGTCCAAGGCGATCTATCTTCTGATAAGCTCCCAGGAGCCAAGGGGTCAGAGGGAAAGCCAAGTGCGAGGGCTTGGGTTTCAATTTGACTTCGAAAGCCAGGGAAACAGAAAACTGCTAACAGCAGAAAAACCCCACAAGAGAGACCACTGGATGTATTATTTCAAGCAAACAAAAGCAAAATGTAACAATTGCTTTCTCCCGCCTCCCCTTGGGAATGAGATTGAGGTCAGTAGGAGGAAGATCCCACGGAATAGACTTATTGGGAAGGGAATGGAGGGAATTAGAGGAGGTTGGTTGCACGTTGCGTGCCTCAGGCTTCACTGCAGTTTTCATTTCTCATTTTCAAGAATATAAAAATCAGCCTCCTTGGGTAAAATAAAGATGAGTGAAACTCAAATGAGAAAGCCATTTCATGTTTACTAAGATGGTCTCTTGTGAGTGACTGAAAGCTTAATTCTCACGAAATAATTGCTAAATCCAAATGAAGCTTGTGACATGGAAGAGCCAAGATGTTAAAAACCAAAAGGTAGTTCTGCCCATATGTATCAATGGCCACTTCTTTTCTTCTTTAATGCAACACAATTAGGGGCTGTCTCCTTAGGCTTCAGATTTAAGGGAATTGTCAGACAGGGAAAAGTCTTTAAGAGATGGTGGTGCTTTGGCTGCAGAAACAGGCAATATTTAACAGCAAAGTGTGAGATTTCTGGGTCAATGTGCCGTAAATCATACAGATCCAGGATTGCAAAACTGACGGTTTGAAGCTCAACACAGGTTGATTTCAATGAAAATCTCGTCTCCCCATCCTCCTCCATGGCTGTATCACACAATGCACAGATGTCTGGTTTTCCCCCTTTCAAAGGCAAACTAAATTGTTTTCCATACTGATTCTTCCCCCCCTGGGACTGGCTTGCCTCTTGGAACAAACTGCATCTACTCATTTCAGTCACCTGCTATACTTATTTTCACCGAATCAGACACCCATCATTTAAAATCTTCTGGCAACAGTAGGCAAAAGAGTCATTCTCAAGATGAAATTTTAGTTTTGTTTGCATTTTCAGAACGTGTCCTGGAAGTCTGAAAAAGCTAACAAGTGCCATACACCACCTTGCTTGCTGTCTTCTCTCCCATGCCCTTAACAGCTTGTTGGGGGCCAGCAGAATGTTTCATAGCAAGGGTTTTAGTATCCAGATTACGGCAAATCTCTTTATTTACCAGATCCTGAGCTTGCTGTCTCCTCCCTCTGCCCGCCCCTCCCCCCTCCCCTCACCAAGGGCCAAGTCCTTGGAATGAATTAATTAAAGGAGTGTTTAAAAATATCTCATTGCTCCATCTCCACGTGCTCCATCGTTGATTGGAGGCAGATGGGCTGCATATTTGTCAGTAGAATAGAAAAGGACTAGCATCTCGTTATAAATCTGTCTGGTTGGCATCAGATGATGGCAGAAAGACAATGGGCCAGCAATATTAAAGGAGAATAAAGACAAGGGTAGATCCTTAAACTTTAAAAAAGAACACCTCATTTTCTTAGTGGTTGGTGTTTTTTTTTTTAATTTAAATGGTTGTTTTCCAACAGTGTTGATGCTTATTTGCTTATCTTTCATTCGTGTATCTATTTAATTTCTCACGGCTGTCTGCTGAATGGCCGTCTGGTGTTCTTGACAATCTCGGCAGCTGCTTTGGATTATGGACTCATTGAGCAAGAACTGTCCTTTAAAAATGGAATGAACTCTATTTTGGCAGTTGGATATGTCAATCTGGGTCTCTCTAAGATAGGTGGTGGTCCGTGTTAAAGACCTTGAACGAAGTCCCTGGGGGGAAGGAGGGGAGACATCTTCCCTCTACACTTACACACCCTGTATATTAGAGGCTTCATTTAAACCACTGAGAGGACTTTCTTCTGTTACATTTGGTCAGGCGTGCCATCTGTCACTCGGTCTTTGTAATCGGGCACAGAACTCTCCATCACGTGCTCCTGCCATCCTGACTTCCCAGCCACTGTGCTCGAAGGATCACCAAGCTGGTGGCCAAGTTGGAAGTGGGGTGAGGCCTGTCTGCTTCCCAAGCTCTGCTCTTCCCACAACACCAGACTCGAGGTGTTGGATGCCTGTGGACTGTATGTGGCCCACAAACATATATGTTTTGCCTCACACAGGATTTTGAAAACATTTGAATTATTTGCTTATATTTAAAAAGATTTCACCTAAAAAAAATTCCTGATTCTGGCTTCTCTCAAACATTGGGAAATCTGATGACAAAGGACCTGCCCTTTTGTCTTGGTACCACTTATTGAATGCTTACAGCCCTACAATTTTTTAAAGCACTTTGCATGTATTAATTGATTTAATTCCCACAAAAATGTGATGCACAGGGACTATTATTATCCCCATTTTATAGGTGTGAAAACTGAGACACAGAAAGATTAAGTAACTTGCTCGAGGTTTCACAGCTAGTGAGTGGCAAAGCCAGGCCTTAAACGCAGGCGGCCTGTCTCTGGAACCCATGGCCCTAACCACAGTCTATACCTGCAAGGTGGTGGGCGAGTCAGCTGGGGCTGAAGAGTGGCTGTCCCCTGAGACAGGGCATGTGCCTTCCAGGTTGGGCACAGTCTTTTCTGAGACCAGTTGCTCATGTTACCTGCTTGACCCCTTACCTTTCTAAGGCAGCCATTGAGAGAATAAGAGCTTGGGTTCCATCTTCTCAGGGTATGCCACTGCTTAGCGGTTGTGCCTACTTTTTCCTGTTAACCCCTTAAACACTACCTTCTTGTTATTTCTTTTAACTTTGTTCTTAATGAAGAGTTCCTTTGTAATTATTGGTTGTCAGGACACCAATAGCATTGTCTTATCCAGATGCAGTGCTTTGAAACAGCCCAGGGCATGACCACATGGGTCCAAGCCTTTGGAATCTTGAGCCTTGGGCATGCACTTCTTAGTGGTAAATGTAGTGGAGCATTTAGCAGGCCCTGGAATTTATTCTTATGTGATTTTCAAGCGTGTCTGTTTAGGGTTGTGACTTAACTTATCCAGTTTCCTAAAACAGATGCTAGTCCTACCTCTTTAGGAGGAGGGCTGGTGTTGTTGTTGTTTGCAACTTATGCAGACAGTGATGGCTGGGGAGCCTTTTAAATTGAGGAATTTAAAAGAGTGGCACAGTTTGCTGATCATCCAGTAGGTGGCAGTAAATGTCAGTACTTTGTCCAGACTGGGGGTTTGACTCCCTTTGGTCCTTAGGGAATCCCAATTCCTACAGCATCCCATTCTCTCTCTCTCTCTTTTTTTTTTTTTTTAAACATCTTTATTGGAGTATGATTGCTTTACAATGGTGTGTTAGTTTCTGCTTTATAACAAAGTGAATCAGTTATACATATACATATGTTCCCATATCTCTTCCCTCTTGCATCTCCCTCCCTCCCACCCTCCCTATCCCACCCCTCTAGGTGGTCACAAAGCACCGAGCTGATCTCCCTGTGCTATGCGGCTGCTTCCCACTAGCTATCTATTTTACATTTGGTAGTGTATATATGTCCATGCCACTCTCTCACCCTGTCACATCTTACCCCTCCCCCTCCCCATATCCTCAAGTCCATTCTCTAGTAGGTCTGTGTCTTTATTCCCATCTTGCCACTAGGTTCTTCATGACCTTTTTTCCCATTCTCTTTTGATTCAAAAGTGTCTCCACCAGATATATCATTTAGTATCTGTGAGATGATTGTCATATATCAACAATGTTTATAGATATCACCATAAACAAACATAAATAGGACCATTTGTTTGAACTTATTCCAAGTCTGTGTGACTATACGTATACAATTGCATTAAGTCCTTATGAACTCTTATGAACTATTATGGAATTAACCCATTAACTCTTATGGAATATTATGCTCATTTTACACATGGAGAAACTGAAGCTTCATGGTATTTTGATTTTATGCTGTTATTGGGTGTCTGGGTTGTTTTTTTTTTTTTTTTTTTGGTCATCTAATTCTACTGTGTTTCGTATTATCCACATTTTGTAATTAATTCGTATTTCTTTAAAATTTCACGAGCCCTCCCTTTGTTCATTTGTTTGGTTTTGCCCCAGTGGGCGTCTCCAATCATTTTGGTCAAAGGAAGCAAGATAGCCAAGCGTTCCTGCAAAAAGAGATAATAAAGGATTTAAGAGGAAATGCACAAGAAGGACAGCAATGGTTACGGAAAGAAGTTAACTTACTTACCTTTGAATGGAGGTGCGACATTCAAAAGAAAATGCCACCATTAAAAAGAAGTGAGACTTAAGTATAAACAACTGAGAAAGATGGTCAGACCTAGGTTGTAGACATTAGTTTGGAGAATTTGAAATAGAAGAAACAGTTGCAGTGCATGAAGGGAGATAAGGTAAAAGAAAACAGATAAAAGAAGGAAAGCATTCTTCTCTATTACGTATCAGACAAAGCCAACTGCTGCAGACAAAATTGTATTTTTGTTTTTATCTCAGTCTTTACTTAAAAAGACAGTTGTGATCTGATAATCAGCTTTGTTAGGGAAGTGGACGGAAGTCCACGTGAACAAAGCACAATTAGATCAACTTGTCTAGGGGTGAAATGGATGAGTATCAGCTGAGAGCACTCATCTCAGACACGCGAAAGGTGTCCGGGTGAGGGGTTCAGCTATTACTTTTTAAAAAAATTTTTATTTATTTATTTATTTTTGGCTGTGTTGGGTCTTCGTTTCTGTGCGAGGGCTTTCTCCAGTTGCGGCGAGCGGGGGCCACTCTTCATCGCGGTGCGCGGGCCTCTCACCATCGCGGCCTCTCCCGTTGCGGAGCACAGGCTCCAGACGCGCAGGCTCAGTAGTTGTGGCTCACAGGCCTAGTTGCTCCGCGGCATGTGGGATCTTCCCAGACCAGGGCTCGAACCCGTGTCCCCTGCATTGGCAGGCAGATTCTCAACCACTGCGCCACCAGGGAAGCCCCCAGCTATTACTTTTTATACTGAAATGCAGCATATGGTCTAGAAAAAGTGTCAAAAATAAATATTGGACTAATTTCCAAGAAGAGAATAGAGTGTAATGGAATTATAAACTGAATCTATTCCCCTAGCGTTTTTCTGGGATTCAAAGTCATCAATCAGCAGACCTTAGTAAAGCCATCATAGAATAGAAGCGCTGAAGGGATCATTGATTTTTCCGTCATGATTAATTGTTAACATTTCAATGAAGAGCTAAATCATTTGTAGGCGTTTCTCTCTTAGCCTGAGAAGATTCAAATTTGGAGTCTTTTCAGGACATTGATACAATGGGGTTGAGGCATTGTTGCTGGTGGCTCCTGGGAAACACTTTGAGATGAAGACTTGTGTGCATGAAGTTTACTGTGGGGAGCTCCCAGCATAAATCCCTGTGGAAGGGAGCAGGGAGCGAGGGTGGGCAGAGGGAGAAGTTGAAACAGTACAACAAAGTGCTCAGCCCAGCCCTCAGGAAGGTCTGGCGCAGAACGGTTCTGAATTGAGAGAAAAGAGGCCTTCTACGATTACATCAACTGGCCCCTGGCTCAGGGCTGTGCTCAGGCAGTGGGCTTGGCCCTGGGTGAAAACACAGCAAGGCCTTAGAGGGGGATATAGTTGATAAACGTTGTCACTTATCAACACTCCCAGCAGTTGGGGGGATAAATCCCTCAGTCCTTAAGTGGGGGGAAGGAGGTCAGGGGAGCATACCACAGCATCCACTATCGACTCCAGATTCAAATGTTTGAGAGAGCACAAAATAATGGGTTCCGTTGCTTTCCATCTGAATATCCAGACCTCCACAAAGCTATCATCTGTAATAAAATACTGTACCTTAAAAGGAGTGTGCAGTTGTGGGGCAGGGAGGGAAGGTGGATTCTGGTGGGCAAGGCTGGGGAGAATTAGCGGACATCACCTGCCTCAGTTTTAGCTGTGACCCACACAGCCCCCAAAGACAGATGACTGAGCCCTTCTCTTCACTCCAGGCCTTCCAAAGGTGTCTGGTCCAGCGGGAGGCTGGTTATCTCAAACTGCTGCCTAAGAAAGGGAAATCAGCTCCAGTGAATGGAGGGGCCAGAAAGAGCAATAGATAAATATCCTGGGAACCAGAGTCTAGCTATGATTGATATTTCCAGTGTTCACAGCAGCTGTTTCTATATTCCTACTAGTGTGGTTTTCCATGGAGTCCTTACCTTGGGAAAAGGGGGGCAGTGAACTGGGTCACCCCTTTCAGGAATATCCACTGCATTGTTCTGTTGATTCAAGTCATGCATTCTGTCAACCTCGGGCCCAAGGTGCTTGAATGTTGACTTTTCTCTGCTCTATTTCCTTGGTAAATATTAAGATGTGTTCAGAGAGGAAAGAACACTTTTGTACATAATCCAAGGCCTTGCAGATTGTACCTCTGTGGGTAGTTTCCCTTGTTTTCTCACAGCAGGTGTGACCTGGTCTGCTTTGAGACCAGGATATTGATTATCAATGTGTTTGTGTTTTTATTAGCATGACAACTCAATTCAAATGACTTGATTGTAGAGTAATAGAAGGTAAATCAACCAACATTGAAACCTTCCTTTCCTTACCTGTTTTTAAGAGTTACACATCTGTTACTTACAATGGCAGATAGATACTGTGTATGTTTCCAGTAATGTAAGGCAACACTGATTGTATTCAGTGTGCATTTAGAAAATTTTGCGCATAGAATATATCAGCCAATAAAGGGGTATGAAGAATTCACTATCCACTGTCAAATAGATTATTTTAAACAAATTTTAAAAAACTTCTTGTCCTCTGGATTAGTGGCTCTCTTCCCATAACGAAAAATGTGGCATTATTAAAAAAACAAAAAAACCCCCAAACTTCAAATATTACAGAATAGCATAAAGTAAAGAAGTAAAAGACTGCCTCTCACCCCGATCCTGTTCTCCAGAAATGCTCATTTTTTGGTCTATCCTTTGAGATATTTTTCTGTGTCGATGTAAACATCCTATTCTTAATATGCAGATTGTATTACCCTATACAGACAACTTGCTTTTCACTTCACAGCTCTAGGTACATATGTATGTGATATATATGTCTCCTATGTATGGTAATATGTTTGGTAATAGCCCACTGGTCCACTGTATGGTTATATAATAACTGACTTAAACAGTCCCCGATGGATAGATATTTAGATTATCTCCACGTCTTTGTTATTATAATTATTATAACAATGTTGGGTGAAATATGAATTGGAGAGGAGGATGAGGCAGGGCCACTGAGACCATTAGAAGATGACAGCAAGTGATTCGGTGGGAGATACTGCCTTATGTTAGGATATGGGGATGCATATGCAATACCAGAGTCCAAGGATATTTAGAAGGACTCAGTGACCAAGCACATATAGTGAGTGAGTAGGGGGGCGGTGTAAAACCATCTCTTGGGTCTCTGGCTTAAGCAAATGGAGGTGAAGGGTGGGGAGAGTGCAAATAAGGAATTCAAGAGAGAGATAGAAGTTTGAAGGAGAAGATAATGAATTTGGTTCAGCATCCTGGGTTAGACTATTTCTGTGGGACGTCAGGTGGAGATGCTTGCTGAGAAGTTGGGTGCATGAGAGTCTGGGGCCTTTATGGAGTGACATTTATGATCCTAGAAGTGAACAAACTCACCCAGATAAATCATGAAGCTAGAAGAAAAATGGGTGGAGGGAAGAATCCTGGGGAGCTCTCATGTCTCTAGATGGACAGAGGTGATTCAGGGTACATAGGATGCTGAGAAGTAAGAGGGGAGTCAGGAGACAGTGGGGGTCTTGGAGTGGCTGACTTCTACATGCTGCAGAGACATCAAATAATGTAAGTACTGAAAAGGGATCATTGGATTAATCAATTTCAAGGCCATTGCTGACCAGAGCTAGACTCAGCAAAGGGATGGCTACTGTCGCCATGTTGGTGTGGGTTGGGAATGGCTGGAGAGAAAATGAATGTAATTTGTTTTTTCAAGAGTGGTAATCAAGGGGAGGAAGGGAGAGCAGGATTACATTTTAGCTTAGTTGTTTTGGTTTCAGGATGCGTGCGAGGTAAGCGTGTTCAAAAGGTTTTATTAGTGATGGTGAGGTCTTGAGTACCCTTTGTGGAAGAAGTTGATGAAGGAAAGAATTAGAACCAGAGGATAATTCATTGCTTGCTCTGGAGGTTCCTGCAGGGGAGGACAGGGCAGCTCTCTGAATACTTGGCCAAAGCTTCCTGCAGTCTTCCTGTTTGATCCCACAGTGCAGAGCAGGACAACTCAGAACAGAGGGAGAGGAAAAGATCATGTGCTTAGACTGCTAGACCCACGCAGTCAACCCCGGTGATCCCCTGAGCGACGGAGGGGGCAGCTAGCTGGAGTTGGATATATTTTGGTAGTAGTTGTTATTTATTTTTTTAGATCCACCTTCCATAAGCCTTTCTAAGTCTCCCTAGTTGTATGTCTTCTCTTTTTCCCCCAATCCTTCACTTGTGCTCCTGTGTAGCTCGTGAAACTTCTTTGGACTCATTCTTGATCCCCATTCTCTTGGCTCTGCATTCTCTTTGGATCACTTCTTGGGCCTTTGCATACCACATGTATAATTATAACTTTCAAATGTATATTTCTATCCCAGACCTATTCTCCAAGCTCCAGATTCCTATATTCTACCACCTAATAGACATCTTCATTTGTGCAACGCACAGACATGTTGAAATGACTGTGGTACAATGGAAATCTTGATTTTTAAAAAGTTTTTATTTTATATTGGAGTATAGTTGATTTACAATGTTGTGTTAGTTTCAGGCATACAACAAAGTGATTTAGTTATACATATACATATATCTATTCTTTTTCTGATTCTTTTCCTATATAGGTTATTACAGAGTATTGAGTAGTTTCTCTAGAGATTCAAAGCCAGAAATGTAGGTGTTACCTCTGTTGTTTTCTCGTCTGTCAGCCCCAACTTATAAGCTTTCTCAGTTCTGTCTCTAAAATGTACCTGAGTCTGGCCTTTTCTCTCCACTGCCATGGCCATCACATCAGCCCAGACAACTGTCATCGCTCCAGTGGAAGCTTCACAGCCTCCTAACTTTGAGTTCTTCAAATACCCCATGCTCTCGCCCACCTCAGGGCCCATTCCCTTTGTCTGGACCACTTCCTACCCTCCACCTGCCGCCATTCTTCAGTTGGCTGGCACCCTCGTATCCTGGAACATCCTTTAGTTCTTAGCTTGAACGACATTTCCCGAAGAGCTCTTCTGTCATCATTCCACTGAAAATAGGTCTCCTTCTTAGTCCTACATCATTCCTCCTTTTTTCCTTTCTTCATGGCATCAGTTACAATTTTAAAATATTTTATTTATTTATCTTCTTGTTTGTATCTACCTCCCTCACGAGAATGTAAGCACTTTGAGGGCTGGTTCATCATGGCATCCCCCAGGATCCTAACGCCACGCACTCAAGAAGCGTTTATTGATTGAATATTCACCCACCTCAGCCTAGGGACTTAGGAAGGTTTCTCAGGAGAGGTGACATTTGGGCTGAGCCTTTTCCAGGGACTTTGTCCCCATTACACTTATTACAGCACTTCATTATAACAGAGTGCGCTAAGTGTTTTCTTGTCTGTCTGAACCATCACCATCCTGAGATTTCTCTGAGGATCAGGACTACATTCATTTTTTTTTTTAATACATTTATTTATTTTTGGCTGCATTGGGTCTTCCTTGCTGCGCGCGGGCTTTCTCTAGTTGCAGCCAGCAGGGGCTACTCTTCGTTGCGGTGCACAGGCTTCTCATTGCGGTGGCTTCTCTTGTCGCGCAGCACAGGCTTAGTTGCTCCGCGGCATGTGGGACCTTCCTGGACCAGGGATCAAACCCGTGTCCCCTGCATTGGCAGGCGGATTCTTAACCACTGCGCCACCAGGGAAGTCCCTCCATTCATTTCTTTGTGCCCTGATTTATTATCATTGTCACAATGCATGTTGGTGTAATTGAATTGTAATCTCTTTGGGAAAGAGACATGCAAAGGCACAGAGAGGGAAGGAAGGGGAGGGTTTTAAGGGTGTAACAGGACCAAAGTTGAAAAAAAACATGTTCTTTTGCTTGTTGGGACAAGTCCTCCCTCGTGGTCAGTTGAACTTCCCTGTCCTGCAGTCAGTAACCAGCCTTTTCACTGCGAAGTGTTGATAGGGTTCAAGTAGGTTACAAGAATAATTAGTTGGGCAGCGGCTCATCTTGTGAAGCCAAAAATGTGTTTGTCATGGTCAATCATTTTCCAGTGCTGTTGTCTGGGAAAGATTACAAACTCACATAGCTGGTGTTATTTTAAAACGCAATAAAATGGAATCAGATAAGATTTTTTGAGCATTCCCCCCGCCCCATGCCCCCGCATCTTTCCTAAGACTGCTTGCTTCCCCTCAGAAGGATGTCTTTCTATTCCTTTTCCTTGTTCCTTGTGAAGGAAAACAAGGAGAAGTTAGCATGCATTTGATATTCAGATGCAAAGAAGGATTTAAGTCAAAGATGGTGTTTAAATTACATCCGTGAATAAATCCAAGGCTCTACAGACAGTACAATTGCTTGTGAAACTGATTTAGAAAAAGTTACCAGAAGCTGACAGCACTGTTGTCAAATTTGACACTTTTTAACTTTTAAAGAGATTCTGAATGTATTTAATCATTCCCAATAGAGTTTTCTTCTCTGGTTTCCTATTGTGGTTGGGGGAAAAAAAGAGCCATGGGTCTAAAAATAATATGTCTTGCCTTTGGTATATGTGTTTTCTGGCAACATAAATAAAAATGTTCGATATTTCTATATTTCCTGAAGTCCACTTCAGGCCCTGGAGTTTTCTAGGGCCGGGACATGTTGAGGGGTATTTGTTGTGTCCTGGTGGGATAAGAAAATAAAAACTCTGCCCGGCGTGTTCTTTCTTGACTCTCAGGGAGAATTCTGTGATTGGATGAAGGGCCAGTTTATGGAATCCACTTCCTCAGCCTTTTGAGAAAGTCTTCAGCTGAAACCCCCCTCCTCTTCCTTATGGCGGATGCTAGATTCCTCCTAGATTCAGAGCTAGGGCATTCAAACTGCTGTTTTTGAGTTGAAAGTAGAATCGAAGTAGAGACGGTGTGTTTTCTAGTCTCCTCTGACATAGACGTCATTGTTAGTTGGAGTATCCACGGATCGTGTGTTTACTTTCTTTGCTTTCTCTCTCCCCCTGAAGACTCTCAGTGGGTTTCCAGGAAAGTAAACTCCAGATCTCCACACACAAACCCCATGTAATTAATTGTTCCACAATCAGAAAGACCTACCCGGTTTGTCCAGAAAGGGGCGCGGTGGAGCCGCGCGGTGGCCAGCTGCAGGGCAAGGCTGATTTTCCTGCTGCCCTGAATCAAGAGTCAGAGGGCAACTGCCTCTGTCCCCAGGCCAGCACCAGCTGTTGCCTCGGTTTTTGAGAAGAGAAGCCCTTCCGCTTTAACTGTTTACATTCCAAGTGACCTGGAGTTGTTAAAACAACCAGGGGACCAGAGCTCTTGAGCCCAAGGCTACACCTGGGTCAACGGGACTGAGGTTGAGAGTGAGTTGACCGCAGTCGCCATTTACACCCTGGTCCTGGGTCCACGTCCTTGTCCTCGTCCTCCTGGCTTCTCCCTGAGAGTCATCAGCAGGGTTCGAACAAGATTTGCTGGTTCCAGAGCTTGGGTATGTCCAACCTGGGTTTAGTCTGGGTTATTGGCAGACTTTTTAAAATGAAGGGGCAACCCCGGGGAAGGAGAAAAGCCTTTAAGAGGGAGGAAACAGACGAGGGATTGAAAAGTACATATGGAAAGGGTTGGAAAGCCCCCAGAATAAACAATTCAAGAATGGAAGCATGAAAACAGATATTCCTCTTTTCCAAATGACTAACCAGCCACCCCAGAAGTCCAGCTTGTGTTCCAACCCAATTGGAAGCAAGAAACGGAATTAAAATAGGCGTGAAAATGCTGTGTGTTTGTTACTGGGCTCACTCTCTTAGGAGGAGGCTGTAGAGGAGGAAAGGGCTTAGCCATGTGTCCATATGTTGGTTGAAAGAAGACTCTCCTCTCCACCTTTGACTGAGCTGTCCAGGCCAGCCAGCGAGGTGGAGATGTTCCCGAGTTTTCAAGCCGCAGGAAAATCAGGCTTCTGTGCAGCTATAACTTTCGTGTCTAGTCAAGGGGGCATTTAAAATTAACCTTTGAGTTTCTCATGTCATAGAAGCGCAGGGTATTTACTGGATAAGTAAATGAAAGCAGTCGAAAAGCTCACTGGATGAGTTCTTTACTGCAAGAATTTCTGAGCCCTCCTTCAAGAGAACCTTGGATTCTTTGAGTTTATTGATTATAAACATAGGAACACAGGGAAGCAGGGCTTGCTTCGTGAGCATGCGATGGGCAGACACACAGGGCTCAGAAGGGGACTGTCCTTGGTTTAATGCTCTGCAGCTGCCATCTTGAAATTCTTAATAACAGAGGCTTTGGGTTTTTCTTTTTGCACTGGGCCCAGCAAATTACGTGGCCAGGGCTGCAGGGAAGCCACATAGAAACAGGCCAGTATGAAATACTGCTATTAGTGGTGACGGTGACCATGAAGAAGATGTGAAGATGTGAGAATGTGAGATGTGAACTGTGAGAATATCTGATCTCTTGCAGTGCACTGGACTATTGCATAATGAGATATTTTGCACAAAACAGCTTCTGGGGGCCAGTGTTGTACAGTGGTTGAAAGGATGTGTTTTATACTCGGACCCAAGCCAAATTTCCTGTTCCACTGCTTACTAACGGTATAACTCCAGGGAAGTTAATTAGCCTCTCTGAGACTCAGTTTATTTATCTGCTCAATAGGGACAATATCACCCACCTGTTAGGGTTTTGGAACGGATTGAGGCAGGATGTGAGTGCCTGGGACACGGAGGACACCCTGTAATGATGACTGTCTTTCTGTATCTTGGAATAGCCTTACCGTATTGCTTTTAGCCTGCTGAATTTAGGTGGGGTTATCCCTCAGTCTCCTAACTTTGCAAATTAGGTTGCTAACACTCGGTGCATACCCACGGTTATGTTTGCTAATTCTTTCTCGAGAGCCCCAGGTGATAAGATTAGAAAGTAGGTCCAACACTTCTTTGATCTTATGGTGGTATTTGCACTAGTGAAGGTTTGTTTGAAGATTTTTCTCTTCTTGTGCTTTTAACCCTTGAACTATTTTTACTCATAACACATCTGACTCAAAATGCATGGTACCTTTTCCACCACACTCTGATACCAGCTGGGTGTCCTACCATTCAATTCAGTTCTGACACTGTCTACGTGGAGTTAGCGTCAGATCCCACAAGTTAAGGGCTCAGTCCCACAAGGCTGCCCCCGCCCACTGTAGATGCCAGTCACAAGCCCAGGTTGTGCTTCTGATGGACAGGCTGTAAATTCAGGGGGTTCCCACAACCCCCTCGTCAGGTTTGATAATGCCCCAGAATGACTCACAGAATGCAGGGAAACACTTTACTTATGTTTCCCAGTTTATTATAAAGGATACAAGTCAAGAACAGCCAGTGGAAGTGATGCATAGGTCAAGGAATGGGGGAGGGAGTTTGGTGACCTCTCTGGGCACACCTTGATGTATTTACAACCTGGAAGCTCTAGAAGCCATTCTTTAGGAATCTCTATGGGGGTTTCATGATGTTCCATGATTGATTAAATCACCGGCCATTGGTTATGAACTCAATCTCCAGCTCCTCTCCCCTCCCCCAGGGGGTTGAGGGTGAGAGGGCTGAAAGTTCCAACCCTCTAATGCCTCGGTCTTTTTGGAGACAGCCCCCAGCCTGAAGCTGCCAAGGGATGGGGCCCCCAGCCACCAGTCATCAAATTAGCCTACAAAAGATGCTCTTATTGCCCTGGAGACTCCTACAGTTTGGGGAGCTATGTGCCTTCCAGAAACAAGGGACAAAGACCAAATATTTATTTTTTTATTTTATCACAGTTCTATAATAGGAAGGTCTCCCCAAGCAAGAAGCATCCTGCTCCCTGCTCATTCATTTGTTCTGAAACTGTCTAAAGGTGAGATGAATTGTTTCAGGAGATGTTGGGCAGGGAGATGGGGCAGAAGGTGTCTTCAGGCCTAGGTCAGACAACCATCAGGCAGGGGCACCACGGAGGGTAACCAAGCCTTGGAAAGAGGGGTGGGCTAGATGACTGTTGTTTCCTGTAACACTGAGGGTCTGGGATTTCCTCTCTGTCAAGTTACCCTCATCAACTGCAACAACTGTTGGTTCAAGATTTCCAACACGTTAAACCACCTTAAAGCATCTCATGGGTGTTTGATTGGTAATTGCCTTGTAGATGACCAAAAACATGTGACAGAATGTTACTCTTTTATCAGGTGAGCTGGTATATGGTGTAAAAGGAACCTCTGTGTGCTGCAGAAAAGAATGCTTGTATCTTCCAAATAAAACATAAAAAATAATGTGCAGCTGGGCACTAAAATATTACTATAGGATTATTTTCAAGGGAAATCAAATAGAAAGACTTCTGTGTTTTTCTTTTTTCCCTTTTCTTTTTAATGTTACCTCTGTTAAACTATCATGGGACTCTGACTTTTCAGGAATGTTCTGTATCATTTGTGGCAGGCATAAGCCATATTAAGACACTATTCTGTAAGGGTGGATAGTTTATCTATAACAAATTTATTTATTATATGTGAAATCCATACTGGTTAGACACAAACAAGATTAAAAAAAAACCCATATGTTATCTCACTAAGCAGAGATAAATACCTTTAATATTGGTATATTTCAGTTTGGACTTATGCATATTTACATGTCAATACATTTTTAATAAAAGTAGAAGCAGAACCTACAGATTGTCCTATGAACTAATTTTTTGCCTTGGCAATGTGTTATGAACATCTGTTAATAAGTAAGTCTGTAAACTTTAATGAGTACAGTTTTCATTTTATGGATATCATAACTTTTAAAACCAATCTCCTGTTGTCAGATATTTAGCGTGTTTCTAATTTTTCACTGTTACAAAGATCCCTGTAGATACCTCTGTGCAAACCTGTCTCATCAATGCCTTGGGGCGGAGTGCTAGAAGTGGAATCACTGGGTCAAATGGCGCACATACTTATCAGTTTGACACGTATATATCAATTGTGCAGTGACTGGGAGGGGCAGGAGATTCGAGTGAATGAATGCAGTGTCTTATTGAATCTACCTCACTGCAGTGTCTATTCATTATTAATTATAGTTCTAATACAGGATGGCTCTGTAGTTAACTTTAATTCCTGGCAAAAACATAAGCCAGGTGTAGACTGAGAAATGCCTTTCTCCTGCACTTGGTTAGAAAACATTTTTTTTTTTTCTGTGTTGGTTTTTCCTGTTTTACATATCCTCTTTTACATCCCACATCAGTCTATACTGAAATGGTCACATGCTTTGTTTCGGAGATTTTACACAAATTGCAGAATGTTCTGGTGATGTCTATCTGTAACTATGTAGAATTCGCACTGTGTCTCTAAGGGGTTATCGCTCCTCTGATGAGTGATTTCCGTGAAAAGGTGGCTTCTGACGTTACGTGGGGTTGGCTTCTTCCTTTTTGCTCTGTCTTTTTGCTGCAGATGGAAAGAACTAAGTATCCCCTCTACGCTGAATAGGAATAGATGATGGAACAAGCTGTGCACAACTGGCAAAGTCATCCTCTATATGCAGGCATTGGGTGCAAGCTCTGCTTCTCGCGTTCTTAGACTTCTTGTCTCAAGACCCAGCCCTGCCCCTACCCTGGCCACCTCCCTGCCTCCAGTTGTGGTCCTCTGGATTTTGTACCCCAGTTCTAAGGAGGTGACATCTACCTAACAATCAAACAGGGAGAATCATCCCGTTTGTCTTTCTTATCTGGGCAGGTCAAAGTTAAGGTGTTGGGACCAAGTCATTCAAAGTGCTTGCTTCAGTTTCCCACATGTCCTAGGAGATGTCTGTAGGGAGCTGAGTCTGTTAAAGGCCAGCCCTCGACTTCCTTAAGTGTAAAGGGGGACCTCATGGGGAGGATGGCAGTTCAGGGAGCAGGGGAAAGAGAAGAGGAGGATAGTACAGACATGCTGAAGGTCAACGTGGATGGGATGGCTCCTCCTAGGGTGGTAGGAAGAGATGCAGCTGAAAATTTTTATTTTGCAAGTAACTTACAGGCTGATGCAAATGGAGTCTCTTCTCGAGTAGATGGCAGGCAACTGCAGGCAACTCCAAATGGCCTCTCTTCTCATCTCACGTGTTTCACAGCCCTGTGGAGCTGAGTAGGAGACTAAGCTGCTTCTGCTTAGGGTAAGACTCTGCCTTTCCTTAGCTCTCTTAAGATGAGGTAACTCACCTCATCTCCCTGAAGGAGAAGCAGGGGCATTGCTCTTTATTCCTCTGCAAACAGTGGACCCCAAGTATCTATTTGAGCAGGCTTTACTTAACTCAGTGTGGAGTTGCTGTGGGCTTAATATTCTTTGAGCTATGCACCGGGGTAGCACTTCAAGTTTGGGCTGTGTTTCCTTGGCCAAACTTGGACCATATTTTTGTTCCATCCCCTTCAAAAGGGAGAATGGTCAGTGCGTGTGAAATTGCCTTGGAAATGAATGCTGAATCGGCTTCTATGTCACGTTAAGGATAATAAGGGGTTCCTCGTTGCTGTCACCAAGGACTCAGAATGTTCCAGAACGTTTGGGCCAGCCCCCTCATTAGCCCGAGGCCCACAGTCGAAGTGAGTTGAGAGACCTGGGCTTTAGTCCTTGCTCTGCTACTGGCTTCTGGACCATTATATCCCCTAATACCCTCTGTGAGTTTCAAAGATTGGGAGAAAGAAGGAAATGAGGTTTCAGCTGAAGTCAAAGACTGTGCCTTAGGCATATTCTGAGCTTTTCTTCTTCCTTCCCAGTGTGTGAGCTTTAGAAGATGTGTTGCTGGCTTCACCTGTGTTCTTCCCTTCACCTTGGGCCTCCGCTGGCTATTCTGGGGTCCCTGGGACCCTTACTGTCCCTTGGGATGGTGCAGCTCTGTCTGCAGTCTCGGTGGAGGGTGAGGTGGGAAAGCCAAACTTCCTTAGCTCCCCTACCCCTGAGTTCCCCAGAGCCTCTCACACGGAAGGGGGTTGTGAATATACAGACTTTATTGAAGATACGGGAATTACCAGAGGGAATAATGATTTAAAAAAAAAAAAAGATAACCATAAAAAAGACTATTCTCAGTGCTTAAGAGAAAAAAATCCTCAACTTTTGACAGAGGGGCCTCCTGAGAGATGAAGTCATTCCTGGTTCTGGCTTGAGGTCTGAGCGCAGAGAAAGAGCCTCTCTTTCAGTCCTTCCCTGGTTGGGCGGGCACCACTCCCTTCTGAAAACCACCACTCCTGCCCACGGAGACGTGGGTGCTGTCCTTGGATCCCTGTCACCCTCGATGCTCCAGGACAGCTCATAGCTGTTCACTGTGGAGTGTTCCTGAAATCAGCGTTAATCACTGTGGATGGCCCAGTGGCAGCACCCCTGTGAGAGCTCACGTCCTCCTGGGTCTCTGGGAGCCTTTGAGTGACTATAGGCCGTGGCCCATCCTCACCACACAGAGCCTCTGGGCTCCTGAGGACAGCAGTGGTCCAAGAGGGCAGTGCACCCTCCACACCTACCACGGAAAGAAATGTTTTTCTCAGAGGTAACGTACCATGCAGCTATGTCTTCCATCCACCACAGAAAGAAGATTTAGCTTTATAATGCATTGTCCTTTCCTCATCTTCCAGCTGCCATGTCACGGCCAGCCGCCTAACTGTGCAGCAGAAATGGGACTCAGAGCTGTGTCTCTCCAAGCCCCGGGGCCACTTGGCCCTGATCACTTCTACTAACTAGATCAGAATCTACAGGGTTGAACTTTCCTGGAATTCCATCCCATTCTTGGCTGGTGGGACGGTGGCCCTCCAGCAGATGAGCAGGAATTGTAGGTGTGACTGTGGGGTGAACTCTCCAGGGTAGAAAAGAAGGGATCGGCCCACCTGGCCTGTCCTGCCTTTTTCTGATGAGTCACTTGGTCATTTTCTACTGGCTGAAAAGTTCATGCTGCTTTGACTCAAGCTAAAGGAATCTTAATATTTAATCAGGAGAGTTAAATGAGCTATTTGCACTTTCGTATAGTTGAAAAGCGGCCTTTCACTCCAGCAGGCTCAGATGGCCCAATCTGCGCATCCAGTGTCTGAGGGACGAAAGGCGGGCAGGTCCAGGACAATGTGGCAGTTCTCTGTGGTGCCTGAGTAGCAGGCTGAGGCTTTGGAGACCCAGCGGATGTGTCTCTGATCCCTCCACACCTGGCTGAGGGCATGTTTGGGGACAGAGCGTGGATCTCAACCTTCACTGTGACATCATAAGCAAACCAGGGCAGCCCCATTGCCTGCAGGAGGGAGGTGGGTGGAAGGATCATGTCTGGGGGACCTTGTACAAGGCAGGGGAGTTTACCTTTCCAGCCTCCTGTGGTTAAGGTTGGGATTTGTTCAGGGGCTGGTGCAGGAGTTGGTGACAGAAGGACAGTAAACTTGCAAATTGCTGAGGGCGGAAGGGCTCCATTAAACGAAGACATCTTCTTCCTTTACATGTGGACCGGAGAATGCGGGTCACAGTTATAAAAGGGTCTCAAGGGCCTGGGACCTCCTCTAGCCATTCCCATGAGAATACAAGCTCGGGGGAGGAAGAGGAAAATTGTGAAGGAAATGTCCATGATGATAAAAGGGAGTCTCTATTCTCTCCCATCTTTAAAAAACCAGAACATTTTAGGCAAAAAAATTTTTAAATGCCTTTTTAATACCCACATACTATTTGAAGATGCATGTTCTATTGACGTCTATAATGATTTTCATTTGGTTACTTTTTGTATATGGAGGGGGGGGGGCACAAATCACCAAAGGGAATGTTCAAAGCTTGCAGGAAAAGTGACTGATGACTTTTTTCAAATTCATGAAACATCCTTCCCATTTTGTCTGACTACCTCTTCCTGATTACCAAATATTAATTTGATTGAAGGCTTGGCAGTGAATACCAGTTTTCGAATTATTTTTGCCATCTCTGCTCAGGACAAAGGCAGCAAAAAGAATGGAAGGGTGGGGGCTGCAGATGCTCTGGGTCACTTGCAGCCATCTGGCTTTAAAGTGACCAGGGAAGGGACTCCTGTATTAGCTGGGTGGGGGGGGGTGGAGGTGAGATCAGGGGCTGGCCTGGCCTCTGCCTTCATCGTGGCAGCTTTAGAAATCAGGGGAGTCTCCTGATATATCACCTGGACCCCCAGCTTAAGCTGCAATAAAACATGGTGCCGTTCATTGGTTTAACAGATGCTCGTGGAGTGGCTGGCCCTCTGCTGGGGGTTAAGGATGACCCTCCTGGGTCAGATGCAGCCATCTGGTGGGACCCAGCGGCCTGGTGCCTGGAGAGAATGCATCTTGGTCTTCTGCTACCTGCTGGCCTCACAGCCTGGCCAGAACCTTAGTACAGGACACTTGGCACCTAGAAGGAGCTAGAGATGCTTGAATCTAGGACCAGCTACTTTCCAGATGAGTGACTTGGCTTCTTGGAGCTTCAGATTCCTCTTCTATCCCTACTATAAAGTGGAGATAATAGCACCTACCTTGCAGGACTGTAATGAAGGTCATCTGCCATTTGACTGGTACTGGAACAAATAGGTGCTTGAAAAAAAAGGTGGCTGTTTTGAAACATATTGCCATGTAAGCACAGTTGTGCTTAAATCTCCCTGGAACACCTAAAACTGAGCCTTCAAGATGTATAAAACCTTTGTTCAAAGTGTACTAATGCTACATTTATGCATGCTCCCCCTTCGAGCACACATGTGCACCTCATTGCTGCCGAATCTGCCAGAGAGGGAGATCCCGATGATGCTCAGCCCGGACAGATGCTGTGCAGGACTCAGGGCATCCCTTCCAGGTGGCTTTCCCAAGCCCCTCCACTGCCACCCGGAAGATTCTGGAAACCCTGGAAGCCTTTAGTTCGGCAGGCAAAAGGTGGACTTTGGAGCTCCAGCTCTCTCACTTGTCTAACTCAATAAGCATAAATACTGTTTGGCCCTGGGCATTCCTAATAGTCTATATGGAATTGCCCAGCAGGACCCCTGCCCCGGTGCCGCCGAGGCCGGCTTCCTCCGCCGGCTGCTGGTGACGTCCCCGCCCCTGGACGCAGGGGGGCGCTGCAGCCCCACTTTTCCTCAAAGACGGCTGGTGGCCCTCCCCGGGTTTCCTGACTGAGCCCTGAAGATTCCAGTCCTTTGTACTTACGTGATTACTCTCTGTGTCTTCCTATGTGGAAATCAGTGGAAGGATGGCAGTGCCCTAAAAACACACACAGAAAATGTGCATGGCTTCTTCAACCAGGAAAATTTAAAAATTTGCAAGCAATACACTTTCATTGTAACAAATATTTAAAAGTACATACCAGCAAAAAGAATTCCACACACCCTGTGAGAATAGTCTTCAACACACACACACACACACACACACACACACACACACAAATAAGACAGTTACAACTGATTTTTATTTATTCACCAAAATAGGATATCACTCTGCAAACTATTTTGTTGTTTGCTTTTTCACTTAATAATAGCCCCAGTGAACTTTTTCAGTCTTTCCCACACTATTTTTGTTTCAAAGTGACTTTGTTTAGCTGTCTGGGACCATCAAATCTGAGGTGTGAAGCCTTAAAGTAATAGGGTTGAAAATGAAAATCCAGGCACCTTAATGAAAAGCCCTAATTGAAGTGAAGAGAGGCTTAAAATGATGGCAGTTTGGTCACTCTTAGAGCAGCATCTGAGCAGTATTTATTTGCAAGGTGGGTAGCAGGCAGCTCACTTTCCCTAGAACTAAACGAGTATTTACCACCCTTAAATTCCCTGAGGAGAGGCCTTCTTCCCCAAACCTGTCCCCGTTTCCCTCTGGACTGGTTGACACTCCCATGGGCCAGTTCTCCAGCCACAAAGGTAGAATTTAGTGCTACATCTAGCTAGGAAGGGATTGTTTGAGGGAGGGGAGGGTGCATACAAGGTAGAAATGATAGCCCAGGCCTTGTTGTCAGACTGGCACGGGTTCAAATCCCAGCTCTGTTATTTGCTGCCCAGCTGGGTGATCTTGGACCAGTTACTTAATTGCTTGGAGCTTCATTTATGAAGTGTGGTAATGAAACTCCTCTTGCAGGATTGTCATCAGTATCAAGTCAAATAACACATATATGTACATATATATATATATATATATATACACACATTGACTGGCTGATAATAAGCATCTCGCGCTCTGTTAGGGGTCAGCAAACTTTCTCTGCAAAGGGCCAGGTGGTAAATATTTTAGGCTTTGCAGGTCATACACAGTCTGTGTCGCAACTCTTCAACAATACGTGAATGAAGCAGTGAGGGTGTGTTCCAATAAGGGTTTATCTACCAAAACAAATAGCGGGGTGGATCTGACCACGGACAGTTGCCGCTAACCCTGCTTAATGTGATTCTCCTCTGTAATATCAAATTTTCTCGTAGCCACAGGAAAAAAGTAAAGAGAAACAGATGAAATTAGTTTTAGTAAAATATTTTATTTGCTTCAAAATATCCAAACTATTATTGCTTCCACATGCAATCAATATGAAAGAGGTATTTTCCTTTAATGTTTGGCAATATTTTTAAACATCTGCAGTGTATTTTAAACTTGCGGCCCCTCTCATTTCATACTAGTCATGTTTCAAGGGCTCCAGGATGAAATTGGACAACACAGCTTTGGAGAGTGCTTCTCAAACTGCACGTCCCCACCGTTTAGTGAGTCAAGAAATCCATTTGTTAGAAAAAAGTCAAATTAAGAAAATGAGCTAGAGGAGAATAGAATCTATCAGAGTGCATTGCATATAGAAAGAGTATAGGTTGTTTCCTGTGGTTTTGTGTATGCTTGCCTGTGTGCGCACGTGTGTGCGTACTTGCACATGTGTGTATATATGTGCATGTGTGTGCATGCTTACATGTGTGTGTGATGCATGTATGTGTGTGCTGTCACGATGAGAAACATCAGATGTATTTCTTCCTGTGGATTGTTGTCAAACATGCTTGAAATTCACTCTTTTACAAGCTAAAGTCAAGTTTTTTTGTTTTTGTTTTTAAACTCAGGCTGAGGTGTTTAGCTTCTTCCTCACTTAGGCCATGCCTGTGCTGCACCAAAGCTCTCTGTTGACCACATGACTGGTGCAAAACCAGTCAAACCAGTTACTAAGTGTTAGGCTGACCATTTCAAAAATACAAATCAAAGTTCTCAACTTTAAACTTTACTATCGCTATACTTAGTTTCAAAGAATCCTCATTTTACAGATAGTAAACTGAAGCCCGGAGAGCTGAAATGCGTAATTAAGATCCCAAACGTGAGCCGTGACTTCGGGTGAGAACGAGACACTCCGTGTGCCCAGCTTGGGGACAGCTCCTGCCTCACGTGCTGGAGCTCTACCTGTGCACGTGGACGGCGGATGGGAGCCTGGGCCAGCTCACCTGGTGATTTAAGTGTCATGAGTCATTTTTGCTCGGAACTTTGGGATTTATGAAACAAAAGTTAAAGGGATGTTGCTTTAAAGTATTTCCGTCTCTTCTTGATTCTTTCACTGATTGTTTCACACATTTTTCTGAGCACCCCCAAACGAAGGTGAAGTAGGTTCAGGCTCTGCTCTCACACACCTCAGCTTTTATCTTTCTATGAAAATATGTCTAATGTTTTTCAGAGGGTAGTGGAGAAGAGCACGTTGTTGTGTCTGGCTCGTAATTCCATAAAAGAAGAAAATAGGAAATTGATAAAACTCATTTTCCCCTCTTCTCTTTAGCTATGTGATGAAAGCTATTTTAAATAACGTGTATAGTTAAAATTATTTAAGGTCCATTGTCCTGAAAGAAATTCTGAGTTTATCCCACTCCCAGTTGGATTCAGTTTTCTTCCTTTCCCACAGGATTGGTGTGTAGAAACAACACAGACTTTGGATTCAGGCTGACTTGGGTACAAATCCTGCCTGCACGGCTTCTAGGCTGTGAGGCTTAGCTGTGGTCTCTAAGACTCAGCTTCCTCGTCTGTAAAATGGGGATCATAATTTTGGCCTCATAAATTTGTGGTAAAGATTAGGTGGGGAAATATATGTTAAAATAAAAAAGTTTGAGTGTGGGCAAATACTTTCATATATGAATTTTCCATATGAATATGTTTTCATAATAATAGAGCCAAGTTGAGTATAGAAAATGATATATTTTTTTCACTTCCTCTTCCTTCCAGAAGGGTGCAGTGTAGAGCCAAGAAATGCTTTTGTTTAGTTTATTTTAATGTCCTGATATTTAATGACTTACAGACTGCATTTTTAAGATATCTTTCCTCCACCCGTTCCCATCTCACTCTCACACATATACAGTTTCCGTCAGGAATTCAACATTCGAGAAGAAATGGCCTCATGTTTTAGATACTTAAAAAAAAAAAAAAAAGGGCTTTATGTTGTTGCCATGACACCCAAACCCTCTCCTGTCAGTTATCCAGAGTGAATTATGAAAGAGCCCTGTCCAGAGAGTCATTCTGAGGGGAAGGTTATGTGGCTCTAATAGCGAGAGGGCAGTTGCAGTGCTGGGAAAGTGGGGCGTGGGCTTGCCTTCTCAGCCCACCCACGGAGGAAGACCCAAATGAGACAGCCATTTGCATGGGATCATCCTCAGTGGCCAAAGAGTCTATTTTCCTGGCATTTCAGGTTGCTTAAAAGGCTGAGTGCTTCTCTGAGTCACTCTTCTAGAAGCAGGATGCTTAAACTAGCACTTTCTTTCATTCCCAGAAACAGTTGACCTGTTCCTGCTCAGAAAATCCTTCCCACACATTAAGATGGCCATCTACGGTGATTGGTTGGCCAGGAACAAATTCTTATACCATGAGAGAATGGGGGAGGCCGCTGGAAGACGAGAAAGTCAGAAAGTATATGTTTGCAACTTATTGAGATATAAATGGCTGTCCTGATTTTTATTTTAAATGAAGAAGCACTGCATGGTAGCCATGGATAAGCTTCCCAGACAAGGTAATTTTAAGGCAACTTACTTAACTTTTCTGAGCCTCAGTTTCCACACATGTAATACAGGTTTAACCAAATCTTTTAGGGGTGGTTGTGAGGATAAATGCATAGAAAATGTAGAGGGAAGTTCCTGGCACACAGTAATCCTTTGGTATGCTAGCTGTTGTTCTTAAAATGGTCGATCCCCAGGCCATACATCAGTATTTCTCTAACATTGTCAAATCTCCTGAAATCCGTTAGGATGTTCAAAATAAAACCTTTTAAAGCTGATTTTATTTTCATCTTAAAAAATAAGTATTGGTTTTCTTCCCCTTTCTTTCAGAAGAAAATGCTTGAACCTGCTATCCAAGTCATAACATCTTGATGGCTTTTCTTCACTATTGAGTTTTGGTTTATACTAACATCTCTGAATTTCACTGCAATGGTGTCTGAGGGTGTCAGTGTCTGAAAGTATCTAGAAAATATATACATTTTAAAAGACATGTTCCTTTACTGACACAGTAAAAGAGTGAGAGACAAGAGAAAGCAAGATGGGCCTAAGATTTTGAGTATTCCATTGAAGAGAAAAACCTGGCGGTGTGGAAGAAACATAGCAAGGAACATGGTTAAGGCCCAGAGATAATAGTTTCTAAAGGCTGGTTTTGCTTGTAGCTTTCTGCCTCCTCTGCCTAGATTCTAATTCTGATGAGAAAAATTCCTGTAGGGTCAAGATAAAAAAAATTATTACATGAGTTTAGTTAGAAGATGCTAAGGAGAATCCAGGGGACCAGAGAGAAATGAGACTAAGCTCTGTGTCTTTGAAGGAGGACACCCTGGGGACAGATCAAGTCAGGAAAGCAGATGGGCTGGCCTGGTTCCTTGTGGAATTGGTGTTCTGAGATAACTTAGAGGTCCCAAACAGTGTATCTTTAAGGAATTCCAAAAAGACCATTTTACTGCCAGCCGTGCCCCTCTGAGGATTTTCTGCCTGGCAAGAGTGGGAGACATAGCACTGCAAAACCTGGAAGCTTTAGAACTAAACAGACTAGCTCTGTGACCTTGGAGAAATTGCCTAACCTATCAGAGCCTCGGTTTGCTCATCTGAAAAAAGGGAGATAATATTTTCCTTGTAAGGTTGTGATGAGGATGAAATGAGAAGCAATCTGTGATGTGCTTGTCATGTCATTGGCTTTCAACCTCTGTTATTCCTCTTCTGTGTATTGAAAAAGCTGTCCATTTTTCTAATACATAAAGAGGAGGGCAGGGATGGTTTCACCTGGGAGATTTACTGGTCTTTATAAGTTACATTTAGGAACGAGCTTTTATTTTTGAATATTTCTATTTTGCTCTCATTAGTTCACTCTGAGACCCACCACATAGAGTATGATCTTATCAATCATTCAGCCTGTGGGTAAATTTTTATAATCATACTTCTTTAGTTTATCCTTGTATAAACAACAAATTTCTGGGAAATTTACCAAGTGCCTCTCTATGAGTTATGCCATATTTAGGCAGATGGTTACCTATTGGGTACACAGAAGGGTAGGAAAACCATACTGCACTGACTGTGGGCTTCCTGGCCTTGGCAATCACCTTGACCTCTCTAACCTTTATTCTTTTTTTCATATGTAAAATATGAGGTTGATGATCGGGTTTCTAAAATCCTTCTGCATCCTCCAAATTCTACGGTTCAAGTTCTCAGTTATTTGTGTAATTGTCCAATAGCAGAAGCAGATAAGTGGCCCAACTTCTGAGGTGGTATTTTTCTTCCCTGAAGTTGGTGAATCTTCTGAAGATTTGAAAGTTGGAACACTGATGAATATGCCATAGTACAAGTATGGATAGGTAACTCAGCAAGTGAGTAAGCTTCAGTGATGAATTGATGTTCTCGAATCCATAGGGCTTAAGGCTGGAGCTGTCTGAGGCTCATTTAGGATTCTTAGATCCTCCACGTGCTTGTCATTTTGAATTATGGTCATATGCTGTGCAGATGGCCTCGGGGCTGGTCTTCCTTGTTTGAGAGGGAAGAGGTCATCTTCATTTATCTGTGCTTTTCTAAAACTCATGGGATTCTAAGGATGAGTTCAGAATTCAGGCACACTAGGATCAAGCCATATGGACGAGAACAGTCATCATCCATGTTCCACGTGGGATCTGAGGTCATCCCGAGTTTGGCAATGTTTTTACACACTTTCAGTTAAAATATTTCTAGTATTATGATATTTCAAAAAGTCATTCTCAGCTCTAACTAACCAATCATCCAATGACTGGTCCAAATTGCATTTGGCAAGGCAGCTTCTATTATTATTTTGTTTCTTGTTCTTGGATTCCATGACATACCCATGCCTCACACTATCACAGTCTTCTCTTTTGTTTTGTGTGAGTGCATTTCTCTTTCAAGCAACCAAAAAAGTCCAGACCAGGACAATGGAGGAAGATGGCAGGCCATTGCTAAAGTTTATTAGGTTGTGGCCATACCGTTTCTCAACTGTCCCTTTTGTTCCCTGAACAGTCAGCCCTCCAAACTGGCCACTAGAACAACTGCTGATCCTTCAGTACTACGAAGCCCCAAAGACAGGATCTGGAGGGAGATTTATGCAATGCATGTCATGAGTGAGGTGGTATCATGGTGGCCGCACCTCAAAACACTAGCATTGCCCCCTGGAATCCAACTGGGCACAATTCAACAGACATTGATCAGACACCCACTGTGCATGAGGCCCTGTGATACATGCTGGAAATATAAAGATGGATAAGATAAGGGGCTCGCTCTTGAGTGGTTTACACCATAATGACAGCAACAACTTATACAGAACATGCTCTATGCCAGGCATTGTTTTAAATGCTTCATGTGTGTTAGCTCATGTGACCTTCAGGACAACTCCATGAGGTCAGTACTATTATTCTCATCCCTGTTTTCTAGGTGGGGAAATGGAGATGCAGAGAGGGTGGGTAACTTGCTCAGTTATAAAGCAAGTGAGTAACAGAACCAGAATCCAAACTCAAGCAGTTGACTTGAGTCTGGACTCCCACCCATATTTTGCTTATACTTTCCTTTTCTCTGATAACCTCACTAACATCTTCATCTCCCTAATCCTTGTAGCCTTTTTCTTAATAACCGTTATAAACAACCATTTATCAAGTAATAACCATTATAAAAATAATGTTGCTCAAAACAAAACAAACCAAAAAAATTTCAACCAAAAAGGCACAAGGCAAAAAAACCAAAGAACCAAAAAAAAAAAAAAAATCACCCACAATCCCACTACTGTTAACCATTTTAATTTATGTCCTTTAAACCTGTGGGTTTGTTATTTTTGTAAAAATAAACGTTTTAAAGTCTGCATTTTTCATTGAGGATTATGATAGGTTTGATTTTTCCCCACTGTATTCTTCCTCAACATAACTTTAATGACTCAATCGGTGTACGTGTTTTCAAATCACACTTATACTGTACGGTTGACTTAACTAATCCCTTATTGTTGGACATTTAGGCTACAACTTACATTTCACTGTCATAAACCACATGGTCATGCACATCATTGTATATACATTTTTTTCATATATGTTTGATAATTTCCTTAGGTGGTTGTCAGCTTTTAACTTTTGTGGTGTTTAGGTGGGGAAAGCAGAATCAGACTTCAGCATCAGGTTTCACAGAACAATTTAAGTTCTTTTTACTCCTGGAGAGCTGAGAAATAGTAATATCATAAATGTCTGAAGCATGATTTAAATCATCTTTTACTTTTTAGGAAAAAAATTTAAAACTTAGGATTTGTTCTCTTGGAAATACAGGGAATTTTCTTCCTGAGAACTGGATTCATGATTCTACCAAAGGTTAACTAAACCAAGATGTAACTGGTTGGTTGCCCCTCTTCACCCCTTTTGAAGAATCACAGTGGAATGACGGAGAATCAAACACAAGAGGATCAGGAAGACACCACACAAATTTAACAGGAACTCTGTGGGAGTGAAAATGTAGAGAGTCTGACAGGCCAGGCGGGAAAACACAGTGTGAAATAAATAGCAAGTAAATGTCCATCAAGCAATGGGTCGTTCAACACATAGTGGGCGACCACAGGCTTTGCAGATACATGGGGTTGAGTTGGAAGCCTAACTCCACATCTTACTTGCTGTGTGACCTCGCACAAGTTGCTCCATCTTTCTGAGCCTCAGTATCTACATCTGTAAAATGGGCATGTGATAGTATCTGCTTCAAAGTGTTGTCCTGGGGATTTAACCAGATCACGTAAGTAAAAGTCTAACGGCTGTTGGCTGGTTGCTTTGTGCAGGGCACTGGATTACTGCAAGTTCATCATCATTATCTTCATTATCAGCAGCATCACTCAGTGGAGAGGACTGTGTGATCGGAGGTCAGCACTCACACACAGTTGTGGGGGCATGAAAACCATCAGGGAAGTTTGCTTTTCTGGGAATGACAACAAATGAAAGGATGCCATGTGATATCTGTAGGAAATGACCGTTAACACTTTTTTTTCCCGGAAGTACAAAGTAGGATCAGCTTGGAATTTCCCATCTGCTTTCTGGGGCAAATGAGGGCAGTTAGGAGGCCTTTGTTGACAGGGCTTGTATCTTAGAAAGCCGGGTGGGCATAAGTGGATAGGCTTATGGCTTGTACTTCAACATTCCTCTGGTGTTTTTAGAAATCTACATTTAGAGATCACCCTGCATTAAGCTTCTTTTGGGTGTTCTTGGTAGAACCCCAACTCAAAGGGAGAAAAGGGGGAGCTTTATTGTTCAGGTCACCGGGATGTCTAAGGAGTCAGTGGGCTGCAGACAGAGCAGGGCCAAGGGTACGGACACCATGAGGGTCCTCCTGTTCCCTCCCACCTCTTGGCTGGGCATTCCTGGGTTGTCTCGTTTCAGGCAGTGATGGCTTCCGGCAGTCAGTGGGCTGCAGACAGAGCAGGGCCAAGGGTACGGACACCATGAGGGTCCTCCTCTTCCCTCCCACCTCTTGGCCGGGCATTCCTAGGTTGTCTCGTTTCAGGCACTGATGGCTTCCGGCAGTTCAGGGCTTATAGCACCCTCACCATTGATGATCTCAGCCATAAAAAGTGCCTCTTTCCTGATGCTTCCAGGAAAAGGCCCAGGGAACAGTCTCATTAGCTAGACTATCAGTCACACCTATTCCTGGTCTGACCATTGCAGGAAAGGTTGTCTGATTGGCCAGGTCTGGATCACTGGGTTCACTTCTAGGAGCAGATGGAAAGGGGTGGAAGAGCAAAAAGAAAGGAAAAAAAAAAAAAAGAAAAAAGGGGAAGAAGGAAGGAAGGAAGAAAAAGGAATATGTCTGGCTACTACAAACTCCTAAAAATCTCATGATTATGTGGCGTACACCTGAGCTCGGCAATACTTAATTTATGAAGAATTTTTTCTCCCTTTTCCACCTCTAGTTCCACGTCTGTGTGATTTCTAAGTCAGCTGTGGCTTCCTTTCACCTGAAACTTTGCAGTCGCTGTGTGCATCCTGCTTCTTTAAGCTCAGGGTGTCATTAGTGGCATAACAGCCACCTTGCGCAGCTTAACTTCTCCCTACAGATTCTAAAAATACCCAGCGACACTCAAACAGTGAGGCCGAGACGTGCACAGGCGCCCCTGCATCCAGGCTCCCTAAATGCCTTAGTGCTGTCACTGGAAAGGCAGCCATTGGCTCTCTCAGCTCTATTCTTCACTCTTTATCTTCAGTTTTGGCTCACCTATACTGCTGCTCATGCAGAGGAAGAAAAAGGGGTTATTGACGGAACAGAATTGACTGGAGGAAAGGGAAAGAGAAACACCAAACTAGTTCATGCTGTCATTTTGCAGCTCGCTGTAGACCTGAACTAAGATGTGTCAAGAGATCAGACCAGTCCAGGGAGCAGCAAAGATTAGCTGGCATTTAAAATAAAACTCTTTAACCAGAGGTCACCTAGAATAACTCTCACGTATGTGTCCATGAAGAGACCTGAGGACCATATTCGGAGAAGGTTAGTGCTCACAAACGACCTGGGCCACAACCTGGGTTATTTTCCAAAGGCAAAGCAAAAACCAATCCCCTTTCTGTGAAATTCTTAGGTGGAGTTGATCCATCCAGGGAATTAAGGTTTTCCTGTTTCAAGGAGGTGTCCCATCTTGTGGGATTGAGGAGCTAAGAGTGTTGGCATCACATGGTTTGGGAAGCTGCCTAGTGTTGTTTGTCTGATCAAATCAGTGAGTACTGGGGTTTTTTGAAACCTGGCCAAGGGATTAAATGATAAAATCAGGTGGGTTATGAAAATATGTGAGTCATTACAGATCTGACCTTTTATAGATTTCCTGGAAGAATCAGACATCCTCTTTAAGGTAATGAACCTGAACCCAGTGGAAGCATTCAAGTAATGTCTTTTGTTGTTGGTGCCTAAATGGAATCTAATAGATGTCACGAGTGATGATCATGGAAAGGAGAAAAAAACACAGCTTTTTACTAACTCTACAGATGTCTGGACTACATTGAACCTTCGTTTTAGCTGTTGGGAATTGCCACACGATTAATAGATTGCCCAGAAGTTGTTCTCAGAGCAGCCTTTCAGTTGGCTGGTTTATGGCAGGATGCTGGGATTTAAATTAAAAAGTTCAGCCTTGTAGGGTAAGCATGAGTAAGTTCTTGGGACAGAATGTACTTAGCATTGTTTCCACCCATATGTGAGCGGAGGAAGCGTATGTACCCCGGACATATGCTTCTCATTGGGAAATGCGATCAACTGTCTCTCTCTGGACCGATTCTCATGGAAAGTCCTTGGCATCTTCTCAAGCCTCGAGTAAAGGCTTCTAAGCTCCTGAATCGCTAGGTGGTCTCTCCCAAGGCATGTGTCAGAGGCAGGGGTGCTTTGCTCTTTGTGGGTGGGAGTTTGCTCATTCAGGATTTCATGTCTGCCTTCTTTTAAAAATCTGCATTGCTTATTTAAATTGAATTGCCTAAATGTGGTGAAGGTTTCTGATAGTTTTGTGAATCTGTGCAGCCCAATAACAATGTGAGTAATGACGATCGTAGCAGGAACAAGAGCTAACATTTCTAAAGCACTTCCTTTATGCCAGACACTGGTCTGTGTGTCACAAATTTTAATGCATTTACTCCACAAACAATGGGGTTTCAGGTTTATCCCTCCATCTTCTCCTTCTCCTTTCAGAGCTAAAGTTAGCCAGGGTGCCTATACACCCTTTCCAAGATGGCCAAGTAATTGCCAACTTTTAGCTGTATCCATACAGATTTGACTTTTAATAGAGTTTAACTGAAGAGAGCCACGTGTTATAAGTTTGAATAAGAAGAGCAGTGAACTTTTAGAGTTGCTCATAAAGACACAAATTGCTGATGTGAACGGAAAGGGTGAGTGTTTTCAGAAATGAAGATTTTGACAAATCAGTTCAGGTTTATGATAATTTTAAACTGCTTCAGATTAGTCGTTAACATTCTTTTCTAGCTCTTCCTCTGCCTTTGTGGAAAGATGTATAATATGTAACCACGAGCTGCTCTAATACTGTTGTCTTCCCAGGAGGTAGGGTCCCCTGAGTGTCTTGTGTTTCATCACCCAGACAACGTTTCAGAATAATCGGTCCCCAGAGTCTTACAGTACAAACGCATTGGGCCACTTCCACCGTGCCTGTGTTTTAGAATCTGGGGATTCTGTCCTTTCCTAAATTCATGTATTGCTTTTCCTTTCGAAACGTGGAGTCCTACACTGCGAATTGCACTTGTGAAGTAGGAGACAGTGGTATTGCTGATCCTCTTTCCAAGTTTGAAACCAAAGGGCTGGGCCTGCGTTTAGGGGAGCTTGTCTGGTTCGGTGTGGCTTTATTCTGGCTGAAACTGCTAAAGGAACTTCCAAGTGTAAGGCTGGTCCCATTTGCCATGTGCAAGCGTTTTCATTTAGAATTGCCTGTTTTGTGAAATTGGTTGTGAATCTGAGTTTCTTAAAGAAAAACTCACATTGGAATGCAGGAGAGGGGTATTTGCAATTTTCTAGATAGCTTGAGTCATGGAGGTGTCTAAAATAAGAGATGTAGGCCCCAAACAAAAGATAACAAGCAAAACAAACAAACAAAGCAAAACAGACAAACAAAAACTACTCTAATTGTTCAGGGTCTGAATAATCTGGATTTGATCAATGTGACAGGCAAAATCAAGGACAATGGCAAAATCTGCATGAATATGCCTATTCAGGCCTATCTTTTAGGGTTACTTTTCAGGGGCTTGAGAGGAGGTTCATTTATTCTTAGCTACTTTATTTTTTTTCACCTCGTGACTCTGCCTTGGAAATAGAATGAATGGAGAGAGCATGGGCTTTGGCCATCAGGAAGATCCGGGCTTAAAAAATTCTGGTGTGGCCACTCAACTGTCTGGTAACTTTTCTGAGCCCCAGTTACTTCATTTGAATATGGAGTTGATAATCACTCCTCTTTGGTGATGATCAAATGGAATGATGGATGTAGAGCAGCTGGTACACAGTGTGTGTTCTGTGATATTCATCTGGTTCACTTTGCATCTCACTCTCTGAGTTGAGGACAAACCAGAGGATGATTTGATAGAGAGAGCCAGTCCAATTTTGGCTGAAATAAGAAAGTCAACAAAGAAAGAGAAGCCTACAGTCTCTCATGACAACATGGTTTTCATGCTATAGCCCTTCTCTGCTCTTGACTTGCTGTGTGACCTTGAGAAGCTGTTTAACCTCGCTGATCCTCAATTTCCTGTTGAGTGAATTGGGAATGATAACAATGGTTCCTTCCTCCTAGGGCTGTAGAGAGGATTAAATGAGCTAATGCAGGCAGAGTGTTTACCTCAGTGCCCTGTACATGCCCTGTACAAGGAGCCGCGCATCTGCTTTTCCTTCACCCCTCTGGCCGCCGGATGCCAGCCACCTTGACCCTCATGAAGACTTGGTTCTCTCTGGCTTGCCCATTCCTCCTTGTGTGTGTCAAACCCGTGCCTACGAAGTGGTCCTTCAACCTCCAAGGGATCCAGGCCTTTCTTGGGCAGCGGCCATCTACCTGTGGGTATTGAGTAGATTTGTTGAATAGCAGCACTGAGAGTGGGAATCTGAGAGGGAAAGATGATACTGTCACATCTTGAAGCACGTGTAAGCGATCCGTTCTTTTTTCTCTTCTGGTTTTATTGAGCTATAATTAAGATGCAACACTGTATAAGTTTAAGGTGTCCAGCGTAATGAGTTGAATGACGTACCTCATGAAGTGATGATCAGAGTAAATTTAGTGATCATCCATCATCTCCTATGGATACAAAATAAAAGAAATAGAAAAAAAGTTTTTCCTGGGGCTTCCCTGGTGGCGCAGTGGTTGAGAGTCTGCCTGCCAATGCAGGGGACACGGGTTCGAGCCCTGGTCTGGGAAGATCCCACATGCCACGGAGCAACTAGGCCCGTGAGCCACAATTACTGAGCCTGCGCATCTGGAGCTTGTGCTCCGCAACAAGAGAGGCCGCGATAGTGAGAGGCCGCGATAGTGAGAGGCCGGCGCACTGCGATGAAGAGTGGCCCCCACTCGCCGTAACTAGAGAAAGTCCTCGCACAGAAACGAAGACCCAGCACAGCCATAAATAAATAAATAAATAAGTAAATGGATCATCATGGTTTTTAAAAAAAAAAAAAGTTTTTCCTGGTGATGAGAGCTCTTAGGATTGACTTTCTTAACAACTTTCATATATAATGTAGAGCAGCGTTATTATATTCATCATGTTGTACATCATATCCCTAGCACTTATTTATCTTATAACTGGAAGTTTGTGCCTTTTGACTGCCTTCATCCAGTTCCCCTTCCCCCAATCCCCACCTCTGCTAAATGCAAACCTGATCTCTTTTTCTGTGAGATTGTTTGTTTGTTTGTTGAAGTGTAATTGACCTACAGCACTACGTTAGTTCCTGGTGTACAACATTGTGATTCAGTATTTCTCTGCATTTAAAACTGAAGTGATGTGTTTTTCTGAAGAATATACAGGTTTCTAAACCTAATTATTGCCAGCTTTTTCTTTCATTGTTGTTTACAATTTTTAACAGATTTAATGTCGAATCAAGATAAGTACTTATTCACATACATAGGAGGAAACAATGTAGTTTGATTACAATTACAAAGATAAACACATTAGTTTATAAACCGAGAATGTCAGTGGTTTTGATCCTTTTGTCATTTGTATTTTTTTGTTTTTTCAACACCAAATTCTAGAAAAGTTTTAGATAATTTTAGACTTAAAGAAGAACTGTAAAAATAATATGGAGAGTTCCCGTATGCCCCTCACTCAACTTCCTGTAATGGTAACATTTTACATAACCACAGAATATTGATTAAAACTAAGAAGTCAACCTTGCTCCAATGCTATAACAACTCATTCGGATTTCCCCAGTTTTTCCAAGAAGGTCCTCTCTCTGTTCTGGGATCCGACCCAGGATCCCACGTTGCATTTAGCTGCCCTGTCTCTTCCCGTCTGTTACAGTTTCCTTGTCTTTTACGACTTTGACACTTTTGAAGAGGACTGATCAGTTATTTTGTAGAATGCCATTCAAGTTGGAATTATCTAATAATTTCTCCATTTCTAGTTTTTTAGTTGGCTGCTCTATATACACTTGACTACCCAGGCCGAGAAACCAGTTGCAGATGAATGCTTCAAGGCCTAATAATCTAGTTGCTTCTGAGGCTAGCCTGGTGGGGGTATTAGAGAGCCTAGAGGTTAAGAGTATGGACTCTGGAGCCAGAGAGACCCTGGGTTTTGTTCCTGGCTCTATGACTTACCTACTGTGTGACCTTATGAATGTTACTTGACCTCTCTGTGCCTAGTGTCTTCAACTACAAAATGGGGATAGAAATGACTTCTTTGGATTATGGTGAAGATTGAGTTAAAGTACAAGGTGCATCAGACAGTCCCTTGCATGTAGCCATCACTCAGCATGTCTTAGCTGCTACCATTGCTGCCCTCTGCAGCCCCACCCCATGGAAGTTCAGGCCTAGTGATGTCCTGGTGTCACTTCTCAGGTCTGCAAATTCAGGTGTGGTTCTGGCCAGAGTGATGACTTTGCAGCAAAGCCCTGGGGTTTTTGGACATGGGCCTCAGGTCCCATGTAGAAAACCGATTTCAATGGGAGGATTGAATCTTGGCTGCCAGGACCATATAGAGGTTCGGTCTCCAGGGCCTCCTGGCGGTGCTCAGCTCTTAGAATGTACTTGTCGCATCCCCTACCTTGCCCAGTTCCCAGACCAGTGTACCCCCTGGCCATGCTGTATTAGTCCCACAACCTCTCCCTACCAGCAGATGGGCTCACCCACAGCCCTTCACCTTGATACAGCCCAGCCTGCAGTCCCCCACCCTTAACCCGTGCCAGCAGCCCTGGGATCTGCTTGGAACTCTCTCCAGGGCCCCTTTCTCTGCTCTGCTTTCCGTTCTTCTGTTCTGCATTCTTCTGGGCCTCTCACCTTGGCCCCGTCTCTTCACCTTGTTCCTCTGACTTGATGTGAGGCAGCAAGGCATGATGGTTACACACCCCACTTCCCTGGAAACATTGGCTGGGTTTAATTCCCGGCCCCATCACTTTAACATTACTTAGATCTCTGTGCTTCAGTTTCTTTGTCTCTGAAAGGGGCTAATGATAGCAACAATTATTACAGTGAAATTGACTGAGGCTTTATTCCTTGTGATGCACAGCTTTATATGTTACCTCTACTGTCACAACTGTATGACATAACTACTAACATGCTCCCATTTTACAGATGAGGAAACTGAGAAACAGAGAGTTTAAGTAGCTTGCCCAAGATCACAGAGCTAAGAGGTGGAGGAGTCAGGATTCAAACCCCACCTTGGAGCCCACATTTTCATTCACTTCGCTCTTTGCCACATGGAGTCTCAGGGGCTTTCTCTGAAGGTTAAATAAGATAACTTATATAAAGCACTTATCAATGTGCCTGGCTTAGGGTTAAAGTTCAGTAAACTTTAACTATTATTAATCCCGTGATCTGACTTCTGTTTCCTCTGGCTCATGGTTTATACAATTCTGGGTTGCAGTTTCTAGGGTTTATCAATCATTGACCTGGCACTCTGCACCATGAGCAACGGACACCTTGCCCAGTTCCCAGACCAGTGTACTCCCAGGCCATGCTGTATTAGTCCCGCAACCTCCCCTCTACCAACAGATGGGCTCACCCACAGCCCTTTACCTTGATACAGCCCAGCCTGCCGTCCTCTATCCGTTTCTGATCTACTCAGTTTCTAGTGTCTTTGCTCCTTTTCCATGTAGTTTCACCTGCACCTCCGATGTTTGGTTCTGCTTCTCTGGCCCTGTTTCTGCCTTCTTCCCCTCACCCACAGCTGGCCTCATGCCTGCCCTGGACCAGTTGCTTCCTGTCCCCAGGCTCAGGCCCTGGGACCTGTCGTGTGGCATAGACTGAGGCAGGTCCTTGTGACTGGTGCCCCTGCTGGGTTTGCCCAACTCGTGAAGGGACTCTACCCTGTTATGGAAACAGCAGCACTTGGCCATGGTCCTCGAGGTCTGAAAGAAGGTATTCAAGGAGAGGGGAGTGCAAAAGGACAGCTGTAGAAGGGACAGGGGGCAGGAGCCAGCCAGCGTTTTGTTCCCTGGTCCCAGGAAGCCCTTTTCCTCATCCAGTGACTGGAGGCCCCTCGTGTTGCCTCAGGCTCCGTTCCAGACACCGTGTCTGAGAGGAGGCCTTCTCCATGCCCGAGATCCGGCTCAGGCCCTGCTTTGGTGGATCCCGGTGCTTCTGAAAGTCTGCCCCCTGGGTTGTACACAGACCTGAATCTCTGACCATGCTGTAAAGCAGGGAGGTGTAGTGGGCAGAGTCCAGATGCTCCAGCCGGACTGCCTGGGTTTGCATCCCAACTACCACGTGCCAAATGAGCTCAGGCAGGTTACTGCAATCCTCTATGCCTCAGTTTCTTCGTCTGTAAAATGGAGCTACTAAGGGTATCTACCTCACAAAGTAATTTTAAGGAAGCTCAAAAAGTGTTGATCCTAATTATTATTATTATTATTTTTTTTAGAAATTCACGTTCTTTTATTTATTTATTTATTTATGACTGTGTTGAGTCCTCGTTTCTGTGCGAGGGCCCCCTCCAGTTGCGGCAAGTGGGGACCACTCTTCACCGCGGTGCGCGGGCCTCTCACCATCGCGGCCTCTCCTGTCGCGGAGCACAGGCTCCAGATGCGCAGGCTCAGCAATTGTGGCTCAAGGGCCCAGCCGCTCCGCGGCACGCGGGATCCCCCCAGACCAGGGCTCGAACCCGTGTCCCCTGCATCGGCAGGTAGACCCTCAACCACTGCGCCACCAGGGAAGCCCCCTAATTATTTTTATTAGCGGGAATTTCTCGAGGCCACGTACAACATCTTACTCATATTTGTGGCTGGTCCTGGGCTAGGTCCTTCCTGGTTATTGAGAATAAGTTTGCAATAAGTACCTGAGGATTTGAGAATAAATATCTCAAGTTGTATGGAGTGTGCACTTGGGAGATGATACTCCAAGAAGTAGAAAAGTTAATAATCCAGCTCAGAGGGTTTTAATGTGGCCTCCAGGCCTGGGCTCCAGAACCACGGAAGCAGGGGAGATGAGGCTAACACATAGGATGAAACCACAGAGAATAGTAACGGAGCGAAGCCATCAGCTGGGTGGTACGAGCTGCTGCTGGAGGCTCTGTATGAAATGATGAGATTCTAAGTCCAGCTGAACATGAATGAAAGAAGCATCCAATCCTAAGAGAAAAGCCAGCAGGGAGCAAGGCGTGGCTGCCTGGAGGGGTGATGGGGGAGGGGCGGGGGGGAGGGTAACCTCATCATTACTCTTCCCAGGCATGCTTCCTTCTCTTGCCCTCTCCATTCCCTCCCTGCCTTCTCGCCAAGTCACTTCTTTGCTCGCCCTTCTCCCTGCCTACACTGTGCCCACACCTTGGGGAGCTGCCGACAGTGGCAAAGGCACCAAGGGCTGATGGGGGAGTCGGATTGTGGGCCAGACCCCAGGTCTCCTTCCTAAACTTCCCATGAAGATTGGTGGTTTCATGGCTCTCAGGCTGCTCTTATTGTGTTCCGTTTTTGTTTTTTTCAAATTAAACAAATTTTAGACCCGCAGCCTAGTCAAATGAGTTTCAAGATCAGGTAGAGTGATGCTTCTTAAACCTCAGAGGGTTTAAGGATCACCTGGGGATTCCGTTAGAAATGCAGTTTCTCATTCCTCAGGGCTGGGCGGGGCCTGAGACTCTGCATTTCTGTCTCCTAGGTGATGGTTGCTTGAGTATCTGTTGATAAGCAAGAACTCCAGCACATTAATTCAGCCAGTGGCACTTCTGACTGTTCGATAAAGAATTAAAAGTACAAAGGTGTTGCCTTGAGCCTCACTGCCTCCTCCTAAAGATGTTAAATGAGGTCATAGTCTGCCTTGGCAAAGGTTTCGAGGCATTGTTGGCATATTCCCTCATCTGCTGGTACCAAGGAAAATGAGGCCACAGGTTCAAAATCAGCTTTTCAGGGAGCAGTCAGCTTTACTTTGCTCCGCAGATGCAGACTGTAACTCAGTAGCCATTGGCCACCAAAGTCATACGCAAGGGCCGGCGAGGGGAAGAGAAAAATCCACTGTGATTGAGGGATGAGGTCCTGAGGGCCCAGCCGAACCATGGTAGATACTTCTCCAGGTCAGCAGGAAGGGAGTGAATGTGGGTCTGGCGGCGTTGGTGCCGTATCCAGATGGTAAGGGGAGGCCATAGACAGGAGGTGAATGGAATGATGGGAAGCAAGGGGATGGGAGCCGTACTGGAAGCGTCCCTGATGGGCTGGTGGAGGGGACTTGCTCAAGATGGAGGAGGCAAGGTCGTTCTCACTCAGGGTGGCCACCAGGCCTAAAGGTGCAGGATGAGAGTCAATACGGGTGAGTCAACTCATTCCATCGCCTGGTAAGGAAAGAGCTCAACACTCATCCTGCTGATGGGAGAGGGGCTGCCCCCCCCCCTTCCTGGTTCTCTGAGCCCTCACAGGCTGTCAGATAGGGAGGGCAAAGGTTCACATCTTCCATCCACTCTGGCCATCTCTTCTTCCCCTTCACTACTCAGCAGGGACAGCGCATTCTGTTCTTGGTCTGGGAGGTTATGGAATCTCTTAACTGGCCACTAAAATGCCGGGAAGGAAGACTCAGCACTGAGGCCTCTTCTTGCCCGTAGTTTCTCCCCTCTGCCATCTGCCTCAAGTGAGACAGCTGCTCAGATGGAATGGAAAGAGATCTCACCTCACCCTGCTTGGTCCCCATCCCCCTGCTTGGTCCCCGTCCCCCTGCCCAGCCCTTCTCTTCACTCTCCGCTGCATGTGGAAGAGTCCCGCTGCCCCCCACTAAAGCGCAGGGGTACCTTCTAACAGCCCCTCTGTTCTTTGCGCTTCTCTTCCAGCTTATAATCCTGTCTGTCGGGCTGCTGGATGTGGAGACCCCAGGCTGCTTCTCTCGTGGCTGGCGGGGCATAGGTACCCCCACGCCAGCATCATCCTTGTTCACTTGAAAGCTTGGGTAACTCATGCAGTTATCTAAGGGCAGTCTCGGCTCCATCCTTGAGGAGGCTTAGCTCTGCCTGGAGTACAGGTGGACCACCACCAAAGGGAAGTAGGAAGGGACAGTGGAATGTTCTACCGTCACCACTCCCCCATCATTTCCCCTAGCGATCCTTGATTTCCACAACCAGATGAGCTCATTACTTTATTCCTATATGAACTGTTTCTTACTTTTCTAGCTCTGGATACTTATCATATTTGGATTTTTGTTAGCATTAGTTATGTATTTGAGTTACTACCATACCATCCTACCCAGCCCCCTGCCTCACCACGTACCCCCCACCAACAACTATGATGATCAGCTGTCAGACAGTGGGGTCTAGCCCTGTTTGGCCTGCAATGGGTGGCATAGAAGGCAGTCCAGGAAAATTCAGAATAAATGTGTCACATCCTGATATGGAAATGCCAAGCCCCTTTCAGGCCCTTAGATATGGCTGTATCATGCTCTGGTGGGTGTGAGGGATCTAGAGTTAGGGACAGTGCTTTGACAAATATCCACAAAGCCATTTTCATAAATGAAAGAACATAAGTTTCCATCGAGAACTTCCCCCCTCCTGCTTCCCACAAATGCCCATGGGCAACCTGGGGTGTCCATAGCCACAGCACTAAGTGTCCTTCAGCTGCTGGCCGGCCAAGCCCCTTGGGGGGCTTCCTGAGAATGTCCAGACTGTCCTTTGCTTCAGAATCAAGTGATCACATCCAAGGCAGACAGAATCCAGCAGGCACTGGGGATGCAGAGTGGCTTTTTCTGGACTGTTCCACTTGTCCTGGGACTCCCAACCTCAGCCAGGGACTTTTGGGGTGCACTCTGGGTGTGGCCCTGTGGTGGGTCAAGAACACCCCGGGTACCCTTTCCCACAGTCCTACAGACCATGTACCTCCTTTATCCCCAAGGCCCCGTGTCTTAATTTCCAGCCTCCAGCCTGGGTTTCCATTCATTCTCTGCACATTTGTTTTGCTTCAGTTTGGGAGAGGCAGGGAGGTGCAAGGCTGCTGATAAGGAACCTGGAGCCTTGTAAACAGATTCTGTGGATGGAGCATCTACAACACAGGTGATGCTGAAATATAACTAATAATTTTTAAGTTAAAAGAGTGTCTGACTCACTCCGCCCCCCACCAATGCCTTGAGTTCCATGACAAAAGACCCATCCCCTGGGTATTACTTTAGTCTTCAGAGTCCCTAGTCTCTGGGAAGGCGGTGGGGAAGAAAAATCCACTCCGGGATGTGTTATTTCTGCTGCCTTCACACTGTCAACTCCAGAGCAGGACTTGCTGTTCATGCTTTAAGACCAGAGAGGGGTATGGGGAGGGAAGGCAAGTGACATGTGTCGTACGCTCTCTCTCTTCCGGACTTGTGCTTCTCTGTCATTTTAAAGTGTTCTCTGCAAGTGGTGATCTGAAGTAGAGTCGAAGTAAAATCAGGTGAGAAATGTAGAAATGGAATATTAAAAACAAGAAGGCACAGGGGTGACAGCCTCGTCCACACTCACCCCCATCACAACAAGTAACAGGGCTCCACACAAACGATTGTGTCTCCAGTGGTTTTAGATGAGATCTCTGCCCTCACGTGCTGTCCTCCATGAAATGATAAACCCCAGGACACGTTGGTGCACTTTGGGGGCCAAAGGCGAGGCAGGTGCATCACAAATTGGGCCTGAATCTGCTCCCTACTGCTTATGTCCAGGAATCAATGCCCTCTGTATTTTAGTGGGAGGCAACCAAGCAAGCTTGCGGAGTTAGGAAAAATAAAATAAAAATCCTGGTTGCTCTTTCAGGCAGTTGCTTACAAGAGTGGGAAAAGCGAGGCTGTGTGACCTTGACAGATTACTCAACTGGGCCTTCCTTTCTTCATCTGTAGAATGGGCATCAAAATACCTACCATACAGAGTGAACAATAATAGATAATGATGACAGGCATAATTTAGTGAGCCTGACTGTGGGCCAAGCATTTTTCGAAGGTCTTCACATTACGAAGCAGGGACTATGATTATCCCCATTTTGCAGATGAGGAAAAAGAAACCCAGAGAGGTTTAGCAACTTTGCCAAAATTGCACAGCTAAGAAGTGGTAGAGCAGGACTCAAACCTGTGCTGTTAATAATGAAACCACATGAGGTAAGGATCCAAGGCAATGATACAGCTTTACTCAAAGCGTGAAACAGATGCTCAATGAAATGAAAGACGATTTTAGAGGACACACGAGATGATTGTTCACTGGTGGCAAATTAAGGAACATTGCATCCCGTGGTGAGAAAATTACTCCCTTTTCAAATATCTTCCAATCTTTCTGATTAGGACAAAGTTAAAACCTTGGTTAGGTGCTGCCAGGCCTTTATCACTGTCCTAAAACCTTTCAACTTCCCTTTTAAACCAGGAGAGCAGGAGGCCAAGGCTTCAGCAAACATCCAGGTAGAATTCAATAAAGATGTTTGTTGTCACATTTGTTTTCACGCCTACCTTCTGTTTATGACAAGTGTTACTGGTTTTTCATTGACAGTAGTCATGTAATATTCCCTCTGAAGATACATGTATTTAAGTACAAAGAATCCATCAGTGCTAAATATTATTAAGTCAGTACTAGTAGAGGTGGTATTCAGATATGGCAAAAATAGCAAAGGCCGATGTGAGTGACTCAAGCATGAGAAATCCTGTGATACATCATGAGTAGGTTTCAGCCTGATGGGTTGCACAGGGTTCATATTTAAATGAATGTTAAGGACAGAGGGAAGGGAGGCTGCCACGCTCTCTTTCCATCTGGGAACAAAGGAAAAGAAATGAGCTGTTGGTAAACTGCATGCGACAGTCTTTCCCTTGAAATTTTGGGTCTGATTTTAGCTTGTTCTAAGGGCTGGTGGATCAAGCAGGGGATGAAGAAAATGAGGTTGGTTTTGGTCTTCAGCGAACTACAGAGGCTGAGTGCTGGCGGTGGACCTCAGCTCTTAGGGTCAGACCCCAGGTTACAAATGGGAGGCTCCAGATGAGGAAGGGGTTTCCCCCAAGGTCACCCAGGCAGAGAGCCGTAGTGTGACTAGTGCCTTCATCCGTTTCTAGGCCAAGTGCCTCATCTTAGTCTCTTTTCCCAAAATAGTCACCAGGCCTGAACTGGTTCGTGGTAAAACCCAGATGGCTCAGGGTTCAGTCCTCCTCTCTAGGTGCTCACCGGTTCCCAGCACTGCATGAGGAACCATGAGTTACAGGAAACTCCACAAAGGGAAGAAAGTAAATAATCATCTCCAACCTCAAGGCTCTGCTGTATGATTTTGCCCTTAGACGAGCATCATTTGGGAGGTAAGTAGCCCAGGTCTTCTAGAATAGCATCAGTTAGGAAGGTCCCTCCAGGAGTGATAAGCCCCATATTAGTCAGATTTCACCAGGTTATGCTTCAGTAACAACAACTCCCAAATGTCTGTGTCTTACAACCACGGAAGTTTGTTTCTTGTGTCTTTACATGTTGGTTGCAGGCCAACTGCAAGTATCCACCATGTCTCCTCCATGTGGGACCCAGGCTGAAGATGCAACCCTTAGCTGGGTCATGCCATTGTTGTAGCAGAGGGAATAAGAGCAATGACAGAATCATGTGAAGGTTCTTGATGCTTCTCCTGGGAAGAGACATGTGTTATTTCTATTCTGTGTTGGTTCGGGTACCTAAGAGCAGATTCCAGGACAAGGATTCCAGCACAAGTAGTTTATTTGGGAGGTGCAGGAAATACCAGTAGGAAAGGGGGAAGTGGAAGGGCAGCCAAGAGAAGGTAGGTTATCAGGCCCGCTACCACTGTGGGCAGCTCCAGTTTAACCCATGGGGAAGTCTGTGGAGACAGGACAAATCACATGTCCTGTTATCCTTGGAATCATGTGTCCTGTCATCCTCTCCAGGAATGAGGGAGCAGGTGTATTTACATATTCAAACCTGCCAGTCACTGGTTGAGGGCTGCTCCTGGCAGAGGCATTTAATTCCCCAGCACTTCTGACCTGTATGGGGGCAGAGTAGCCTTTTAGCTTCTGAGAAAGCCCTCAGGCAAAGATACACAGACACTGGCAGTTGGAAGTCAGCTGGAGTGCATTCGAGTGATAGGCGAGTGTTATGGGTGAGGCAGGGAGAACATCTGAGACATCTCTCATCCCATTGGCCAAAGCGGAAAGGCAAAGCATGGCATCAGGAATGGAGACATATAATCCTCCCACAGAGGTGCAAACAGATATTTGAGGTCTGAAGCACAGTTTGCAGCAGGCCCTGAGCCATGATGTACGGAGTACAGTAAACTCTTTAGTCAAGAGCATCAGTGATGCTTAATTGAGAACTACTAGGTAGACTAGGGTGTGTTGACCTTGGCACCATTGACATTTGGGGCTGGATAATTCTTTGCTGTGGAGGGTACATCCTATGCACTGTATCCTATGCACTTTAGCAGCATCCCTGGCTTCCACCCATGAGATGACAGTAGCATGTTCCCACCTCCAATCGTGACAACCAAAAATGTCTCCAGATTTCCAGCTGTCCCCTGGGGAGCAAAATTGCCCCCGCAGAGAACCACTGATGTGGATTATGCATGCATTGCTAATTCCCAGAGAATTGAAATAAATTCTAATTCCCAAAGAATTAAAATAAATCATAGGTGCCTGGATGGAGGAGTTCACAGCCTAATGGGGGAGACAAACAGCAGGTCACTTGGTGTTGCAGCACTTTGAAATATATAAAAGAAGCAGAAATAGGTAAAAGAAGCAGAAATAGTTCAGGAATGGAAAACATCCATTTGTTGAAGGGTGGGGATGGACAAGGAAGGCTGTATAGAGCCAGAAACATCTGAGTAAGGTTTTGAAGGATGAAGAGGAGTTTTCCAGATGAGTGATACCACAGGTAGAAGTTAAATATAATCTTTGATGATAGTGGAGACTTGGGAATGCTATAATAATTGATGTTGGAAATGCTGACTTCAGAGCCTTCTCACACTCAGGCCAGTATGCAGGACTGTAGTTGAATCATCTTTACCTTGTGATGACAAAGCATTCTGAGTTCAGATGCACCTGGGTTCCAGCCCTCCTCTGCCATCCACCAGCTGTGGACTTCTCTGACTCCCTCCCCATTTTCTTACCCATAAAATGGGTATAATACCTACCTTATGGGATTGTCTTGAGGACTAAATCATGCTATGTCTATAACTCTCAGCCCTGTGCTTGGCACACAGTATGAGAGGAATAAATAACAGTTAATCATTACTATAAATATTATGAAATATGCTGAATTTGCGTAATGATAGCTAACTCGTATTGAGTGTGTGTTATGCTCCAGGCACCATCACAAGGGCCTGTATGTATTAAACTTTGAGTACAATAGCTATTGTGATTATTATCTCCGTTTTACATATGAAGAGGTCAAGGCACAGAGTAATATGTAGGGTGGGTGAGTGGTACTCAGACGCCAGCAGACTGTCTGAAAAGGCAATCACTTTGCTGGATTGTTTAGTACTTAGCATTTCCCCTTAACTTTTTGAAGAGAAATCAAGGGCTTGGTTATAAAGTTATTTTCACCAAATTATTAGAGCCAGTGTAGCAACTTTTGGATAAATGAACTTTTCTCACTGTTGGCTGAAGGTCCTTAATACAGTTACAGATTATTAATAAGAAGGTGGGTGAGCAAAGACTTTTTTTTTTTTTAATAAATTTATTTTATTTATTTATTTATTTTTGGCTGCGTCGGGTCCTCGTTGCTGTGCACTGGCTTTCTCTAGTTGCATCGAGCTGGGGCTACTCAATTGCGGCGCGCGGGCCTCTCACTGTGGTGGCCTCTCCTGTTGCGGAGCACGGGCTCTAGGCATGCGGGCTTCAGTAGTTGCAGCACGTGGGCCCAGTAGCCGTGGCTCGCAGGCCCCAGAGCGCAGGCTCAGCAGTTGTGGCACACGGGCTTAGTTGCTCCGCGGCATGTGGGATCTTCCCGAACCAGGGCCCGAACCCGGGTCCCCTGCCTTGGCAGGCGGACTCCCAACCACTGCACCACCAGGGAAGCCCCGAGCAGAGACTTATTTTTAACCACAGTATATGAGCTGGCCTCTCTCAGTGCAAGTCGACTGGGTCTACTGGGGGTAGATGATGAATCACCCAACATCGATCCCTTCCAGAAATGTCTGCGAGAGGAACACAAAGGGGAACTTCCAGCTGCTTAACCCTCCCCCAGCCCCCAGCCCTGCCCCATCCCCAGGCTGTTGAGAGAAAATGCTGAGAGTTTGTTTGCCAGCCTCCTGGACACCACATCCAGAGCAACTGGGGGTTTGTCTTCTTACCTTTTGTGACAGGGGCACATATGGTGCTCTTGGTGTTAGAGGGAGCAGAATCTGTTCCAAGAACTGCTTTTAAATCCAGCCTCTGTGTGCCTGGTGACAGCTATGGAGATCAGCACAGGGTCCGAGCGTCTGGAGGATGCCCTCCTTCTGCCTGTGGCCCTGTATCTTGCTCAGCTCTCATCTCTGATGGCCTCTCCTTGTAGGAACAGAAAATACAGCTCAAAAAAAAAAAAAAAAAAGAAAGAAAATACAGCTCAGTGAGGGCATGGACCTCAGAGAGGGCATGGAACTGCATATGGACCTGCCATATGTAGTTCTGCATCCTGCACCCATTGTAGAAGCTCCAACAAGAAAGTCAATGAATGAAAGGTGTGGACGCTCCTTCTGTCACAACACCGCCCATCGAGTGCCTAGACTACACCTGATCTGAGTTTCTCCCATCTTGGGCTCAGGTCGTGGCTCCAATTCTTGCCGGCTTCATGTTCTGGGGCAGATTTCTTTCCCTCTCTATGCCTCATCAGTAAGGTGGAGAGAATAATAATTCCATACAGAGGGTGGCTGGGAGAATTCAGCCTAAAGCACCCGGCTTATAGAAAGTACTCTTAGTGGTAGGTCTTCCGTTTGTCATTTCGAAAATGGAGCTGGCTCTGTTGGCGGTATCCCTGGGGCGGGGGAGAGGGACTGGCCTCCTAGAATTCCACAATGTGGAGGGATCTTAAGGTACCCTCTGGTTCTGTATCCCCAATGATATTTGAACCCCTCTGGTGACCCCCTGTTTTACAAGTGGCAAAAACCTTGGCAACCTAGAGGAAGAGGCATTCGTAGCAGCTTTGCTCCATTAGCTGTGTCCCAGGCTCCAGCTGGGCCCCCTCCTTGCTGCCAGGCAGCAGCCTGACTCTCTGCCTCCTACTCAGGCGTCCATGGGTCTGCGGCAACCCCAGAACATTCTGGGGTAGAATGTGAATGCGGCTTAGGCTGTGACTGACTAATTGATTAGCTGGTTGTTTTCTCTGCACGACACCCAAAAGATGGTCTTACTCTCCGTGCCTCACCCACACCCACCCCTGCCTCCTCCACTTCCCATTCTTTCTCGAATATTCATGCCTCACACTGCCCCTTCTTTAGAGAGACAGTAAACCCCTCCAGGGAGAGTCAGGGTCGTGCGATGGTTCTGGGCATAGGCTCAGGAGTCTGAGTTTGAGGGTTTGGATCCCAGCTCTGCCATGGAGCTGCTGTGTGACCTTAGGCAAGTTACTCAGCCTCTCTGTGCCTTCTCCTGGTCTACAAATGCAAATAATAGTAGTGCCTACCTCACAGGGTTGTTGAAAGATTTAAATTCGCCAAACACATGTAAAGCATGTAGAATGTGCCTGGCACATAGTAAGTCTGCAGCGAAGAATAGCTAATAACAAGATCTTACAGTGACAGATGGCACCGACAGAGGATGGAGATGCTGCAACTAGAAGAGCTTGAGTGTAGTCAAGCTCCCAGGGGGATCTGAGATCTGAAAATCCAGTTGGCTGTGGATTTGCCATGGAGTCTAATGGCAGCTCTCGATAGCAAAATTGTTCAAAGGACATTAAGGGCTCATAAAGGCAATGGCTATTGTACCTAAGAAATATTTGTGGATTGAATAAATACTGATGAAAATAATAGTTACTATGTGTTGCATGCTATCCATGTTCTAGGTACGTACATGTATGTTGACTGATTTAATTTTCACAACAATCTTGTGAGGTATTATTATTATTATTTATGAATGAGGTATTTGAGGTTCAGAGTTGTTAAGTAATCTGCCCAGCATTACACAGATCATGAGTGGTGGAAGTAGGACTGAAATCTCAGGTGGAGGCCCAAAAGGTGTCCACTGCATGCTATAGACTTACCTATGGCTGAGATTAGGAACCAAATAAAATACAGTTTTTTCCCAGATGCATAACTCTTGTGAAAATTTCGGATCGATCGGAAGGCTGCGACATCTCCAAACTTTAAAAGGAGAGGGTTTCTTTCATTTACGTTGGGAATTAGCAGGTAAAGACTCAGTACTTTGGTGATTCCAGGTTAAGTGTCAGGGAGCGAGGCTGCCAGGGGTGGAACGGTTAATGATCGCAGTGGCTGTAAGGATAGTGATAGAGGAGTGAGGGTAAGTGCCCAGGGAGGATGGTCTCGTGACAGTGCCTGGGGCTTGCCAGCAAGCTGCTGGGCTCACCGAGTGGAAAGTCACAACACCTGGATGGGAAACAGGCACGGTTCTTGCTTATGGAGAGGAAAGGGACATCAAAGGCCTAAGATGTTCCTGATGAGGTCTTTAACTCCCATAATTACACAATGTTCAAACAAACCCTTAGTGACCTTGAGCTTTTCAGCTAAATGACAACAGTCAGTAGGACAGTTTGTAACTTCTGTGACATCAGAACTCTGGCTAGGTAAACTTTAAAGCAACTGGCAGATTTTTCTCGGAGGTACAACAGCACCGAGATGGAAGACAGAACTCATTCCGGTGCTACGTGGCCGGTGCGTTCCTGGAGACGAGAGGATGGTCAGGTCAGAAGTCTTGGGTGGGGTGGCAGTGGACAGTGTGGGGTGATGAGAAGAGAGGAATCCCCTTATATTCCTGGAGAAAGAGGAGAAACAGAAAGTGGGACAATGGGTTATTATAAAACACTTATTGGAGCCTATTTTGGTATTTGGCAAAGACTCTTGCTTTTCCCAGTGGTTGAGATAACGTGGGTTTCCTTCTGTGAACCAGGTCTTCCCTAGAAACGTAGAGGTTTCAAGAAAGAAGGAGTACAAATTGGGAAATATAATCTGTTCATCAGAAAAACAATTGGCCCTGAAACATCTCAGGCTGGTGAAGAAAATGTGTGGGTCCCTGCACCCTAGTGCCTAGCAATGAACTAGGCACATGGTTTGCTTCTCAATGAGTATGTTTTGAATGAATCAGTGAATGAATAAGTGATACTCATACTTTTTCATATAGACGTTTTCTCCTTTAGATGATCACTTACATAACATATTAATAAGGTGTTCAGTGATGAGTTGGAAAAACTGTACCTTGTACCGAAATCATTGTCCGTGATTGCATATTGAAGAACTTAAGCACCCAGAAGTATGACACAGAGTCCTTAATGAGGATGTCTTCTGCATTCAACCCCAGACTCTTTCTAGAAGTTCCAATGTTAGCTAGCGTCTTCAGCAATCATTGCTGAAGAAATCGGTGCAGATAAAAGTCCATGCATCTCAGCTCTGCCATTTACCTGTTGTGTGGTGACTGTATTCCCCTGTGCAAGTGCATGGTATGTGAATGACTTTATTAAGACTGTATCATCACCCAGTTAATCCTGCTGCAAAAGGTCTTGGGACCAAAGATTTAAAAGCAAAAGTGTAAGTGATGTTGCACTTGGTGTGATGGAAAAGCCAGCAGGCTTGGTTTACATGATGGAAAGATATTTTCTGATATTGCTAAATATGTAAGGTGTTTGGTCCAATGCTCTACTCAGGGATTCTAGCATTTCTTATTCCTCCTGCAGCACAAAGTGTAGGTGTTACAAAGACCACCAGCTCCTCTTGCTGTTTTTCCCCTTCAAATTACTCTTTTTTTTTTTTCCTCCATAATTGGGAAGACAATGGCTTATGTTCATTCTGTTCTTCAATCATATCTTTTGAGTGTTTTCTATGTTTTGGGCCCAGTTTTAGGGTTTACCGGATTTGGGACAGTACTTAAATACTCTATCCTTTTACACGCTGATTTCTGTTTTTAGAAGCTCAAAAAGATGATAAAAAAATAATTATGGGACTTCCCTGGTGGCGCAGTGGTTAGGAATCCACTTGCCAATGCAGGGGACATGAGTTCGAGCCCTGGTCCAGGAAGATCCCACATGCTGTGGAGCAACTAAGCCTGTGCACCACAACTACTGAGTCTGCACTCTAGAGCCCGCGAGCCACAACTACTGAGCCAACGTGCCTAGAGCCCGTGCTCTGCAACAAGAGAAGCCACCGCAGTGAGAAGCCCGCTTACCCCAAAGAAGAGTAGTCCCTGCTCACCGTAACTAGAGAAAGACTGCAAAGACCCAACGCAGCCAGAAATAAATAAATTAATTTTAAAAAAATGAGTCAAATGAAGCAGAAACTGCTGATAGCAATAATTCAGGAAATCAGAAAGAAGAGATAAAGTGTGGAAAGGTTGGATTTTGAGCGAGGACTCTATGTATTTGACACTGTGGATGATACCAAGCTGTGAAAAACCTGATGCTTTTCCTTTTTCACAGTAGTATTAATGACTTATTCTTTTCACATTTTGGCTCATTTCTCTCACTGTTTAAAACTAAGTCCTAAAGGTTCATTTGTTTATAGTTTCATTTTTTAAAAAAAGGTTATTAATAATATGATCATAAAAGTTCTGTATGCTCATTTCAGAGAACTGTTAAAATATTTAAAAGTATAATTAAGGGGGAAAAATCACCTGCAATTCCTTCAACCAGAGATAATCATTATTAGAATGAATCTTTTTCTAGTCATAATATTGGATAATATTTGAGATCATGTTATGTATCTTTAGTCTTATATCTGTTTTTTAGGCTGCCTTCCCCCTCCTCCCTTTATTAAGAAAACGAACTCAAATCATGTTACTGTAAATTCCTGTTCTAACATTCCTTCTATCCTCGTGATTTTTCTTATGTCCGTTCTTGTCTTGTACGGGCCTTGTGGAGGACCTGCTTTATGCCCAGCTGTGTGGGCAGGCGCTAGGTTGCCATATGGGAATGTGGATAAGAAATTACATCTTTAACTGGCTTCATTATGCTTCACTACTGTTGTGGCATCATTTGCTTAACCTTTTCAGAGTGATTGAATGGAGCTGTTCATCATTTTCTTATTATCTAAATAGTGCTACAAATGACCATCTTTGTCTGAATTAAATTTACTTTTCTTGGACATTGTTCCCAAGATGGGGTTACCAGGCCCATGAATATAAACAGATTTATAATACTTGTTACCTCTTTCCAGAATTACTAACTCCAATTAATACTCCCACTTACGACGTCCACATGTACTTGTTTGCACAAAGCCCCACTCCTGTCTGATTTAAGTCATTATATTTATATTTGCTGCCTTAATAAGGATCTAAAGTTAAGTTCAACAGGTTTGAATTTACTTTTGAAAACTTCTACCTTTTCATAACCGGAGGTACATGCAATGCTTACAAAAAAAATGTGTGAATTAAAAGAGCATGTTTATTATTAACAATAAACAATACTTTAAAATATGTAATGTGCTAGTAGAAAGTTAATTTTTACTAAATAATAAAATTAACATGGTACTTTATGTTGGGGAAAAGCTCTGAAAGAAAAGGATTGCTTCCATTTTCATTTTCCCTCATTTTTCTTTATCTTCTCCCCAAATTGTCAGAAATTTTACACCTCTCAATACCATTCACCTACTTGCCCTAAATGTTTTAAGGCAAGGCTAAACAGCAAGAGAAAAGTGATATTCTAGACCTTCAGAACCAATTTGCTTTCAAGTGGCAGAGCAGGGTCCTTGAATTTCCTTGCCTCGGAAAGAAAAGACGTAATGTATTCTTGACCCAAAGTGACTGTCTTGGAATGTTAACCCCTCTCTGCTCACATCCTAACCAAAGGCATTCTGCCCAGAGTTCCAGTGGGGTCAAAGATCTCATCCCTGTACATTTTATAGAACAAAGCAACACAAGCCCCTATTATCCCTTATTTTTAACTAATTGTTAAAAATCAATTAGTGGAACTTCCCTGCTGGCGCAGTGGTTAAGAATCCACCTGCCAATGCAGGGGACACGGGTTCAAGCCCTGGTCTGGGAGGATCCCACATGCTGCGGAGCATCTAAGCCTGAGGGCCACAACTACTGAGCCTGCACGCCACAACTACTGAAGCCTATGTGCCTAGAGCCCATGCTCCGCAACAAGAGAAGCCACCGCAGTGAGAAGCCCGTGCACCGCAACGAAGAGTAGCCCCTGCTCGCTGCAACTAGAGAAAACCCACGTGCAGCAACGAAGACCCAACGCAGCCAAAAATAATAATAATAATTAAAAAAAATCAATTAGTGATTTTGTATGGGTTTATTATAGGTTTGTGAGGATGAACTTGGAAAAAAAATTACAGGCTGCCCCCATTTAGATGTATTTGATAGCATTCAACCCATTCAGGGATACCCAGTGTGTGACTACGTACCAGGCTATGGGGTCTTTAGAATCACTGTGGCTGGATGGCTTACAACCCGCTCACAAGACCAAAACAGCAGTTGCGGGTAGTTGGCCATGCACTGTGTATTCCACATGATTTTTTTTTTTTTTTAAAGAGATTGGAGTTTATTTATTTATTTATTTATTTTTGGGGGTTGTGTTGGGTCTTCGTTTCTGTGCGAGGGCTTTCTCCAGTTGTGGCAAGTGGGGGCCACTCTTCATCGTGGTGCGCGGGCTTCTCACTATTGCGGCCTCTCTTGTTGCGGAGCACAGGCTCCAGACGTGCAGGCTCAGTAGTTGTGGCTCAGGGGCCTAGTTGCTCCGTGGCATGTGGGATCTTCCCAGACCAGGGCTCGAACCCGTGTCCCCTGCATCGGCAGGCAGATTCTCAACCACTGCGCCACCAGGGAAGCCCCACATGATTATTTTATTTATATCTAAAAGAAAAAACAACTCTGTAGTGGGCAGTGCTATTATAATCCCGTGCCATTCTCCATAGGAGAAAACCGAGCTGTAAAGAGTTACCTAAGCTTGTCCGGGAGACAGCCAGCCAAGGTGCTGTGTCTAGGTCTGTAACTGGCCTCACTCACTCCAGAGCCATTGCACTGACCACTCCCTGCTGATTTGCGCACCCACGCAGTCAAACAAGGCCGTCAGCAGGCAGGACCCGTGGGTGCTGTCCTCCTAGTGAGCCTCTGAATGCCGCCAAGTGCTGGCCCAGTTGTGGGAGAGAACAGGAGAGAGACAGCGGGGGTGAATGGGGTGGAGACGCGGGAGGAGGGGGTTGAGGGCCTGTAGGAGGAGGGCAGACCACCTGAGCTTTTAAAGCGAGCCCACCATGGTTGGTCTCGTCACAGACCCTCAGGCTACTGGTTGTTTCTCATCCTGAGAGTAAAGTCTACGCTTTGAACTTTTCAACTAACCAGGTGGAGGCGCGTGACCTCACACTGGTGGAAAGAGCCTGCTGCAAGGGAGAAATTCTCCCAAACACAGAGGCTTGTGTTTGGTCTTTGTCTTTCAAGCACATTTTGCATCACACTCCATCGTCTATTTGTGTTTGTTTCTATGTGTTGTGTTTTAAACTACCATGTTTCTCTGCTTCCGATACATAATCGTTTATAAGAGTTTCCATTGATTTCATAATAGCATGGGGGCGGGTAAACCTGCATTAATTATAAGGCACATTCCATTTTCAGAAGTATTAAAATACGGGAACAAGATGTATCTGAGAATTGAGACAATTCAGTGAATTCTGAGTAAAATTGCTGCTCCCAGAAGATGTGTCATGTTTCTGGTGGGGCTGGGCCTGTCCTCTGGTCCATATTTGTGTACGTATGGCGGTAGACAAGTGCCTTGGTATATGACGCACAACCTTAGATGTGTTGTGGTGAGGGGAGCGTGTTGTGGTTGGGGCCGAGAAGCGTGAGGGATTGCCCAGAGCTCATTCTGGGTCCTTTTCTGACATCTCTCGGGGCAGGGTTCCTTGACCTTTGCACTGTTGGCATTTGGAGCCAGCTAACTCTGTTCAGGGAGATGTTTTAGCAGCATCCCCGGCCTCTGTCCGCAAGGAACACCCCTTCTCTTCAGTTGTGACAACGAGAAATGTCTGCAGATATTATAGAATTGCCCCTGGTTGAGAACCGCTGTGTTAGGGCAAAAGAGAAGCGCCTGAAGCAGTGGACCAATACAGAGCCTTTGGCCACAAGCTTTCCTTTTTATTCTAGGGGGTCTCTTGTGCCAGGATACACCGGTAGGACACCTCTGTCATCTGGCAGCTGATGTTGTCTTTGGCCTTTATCTGCCAAGTGGCCAGATCTGAAGGTTTCTAGGGACCCTTCTAAGTGTGAAATTTTTCTCAATGGTTGAAAGGATTACAGGATTTGAAAGAGTATCAATAATAGCCTATCACACCATTCCAATACCTCTGTTGAAGTTTTCCTTCCGCAAGGTTTACAACGTATACTATTATTGTACTAAATGTTGTGGTCATATTATTTATTTATTTAACATTCATTCAAGTGAGGAGTTGGCTTATAAATGAAATAGGAGTAAGAAAGAGTCACTAGGAGCCAGTACAGAAAAATAATAAAGGGCTAAATATTATTTAACAGGCAGTGGATTAAATATCAACATGGTCTGATGACGGTAGGAAGATGGCAAGACTTTCTTCTCTCCTGAAAAGTCTAGCTCATGTACACCCTTGTAGGTGGTGATATTTGCCAAGAATTTTTGAAAGGAATTTGGAATCATCTGAGGCAAGAATTAATCATTTGTCTTCCAGCTCTCATTAGAGACTCAAGTTTATTCATGAAGCAAAAAATTATTGAAATTCCTATTGTGCGCTCTTATTTTTGTATTTTCAAAAATTAAAAAAAAATTTTATTGAAGTATAATTGATTTACAATGTTGTGTTAATTTCTGCTGTACAGCAAAGTGACTCAGCTATACATACATACATACATATATATATATTCTTTTTCATATTCTTTTCCATTATGGTTTATCACAGGATATAGACTAGAGTTCCCTGTGCGGTACAGTAGGACCTTGTTGTTTATCCATCCTATATATACTAGTTTGCATCTGCTAATCCCAAACTCCTAATCTGTCTCTCCCCCAGCCCTTCCCCTTTGGCAACCACAAGTCTGTTCTCTATGTCTGTGAGTCTGTTTCTGTTTTGTAGATATGTTCATTTGTGTTGTATTTTAGGTTCTACATATAAGTGATATCGTATGGTATTTGTCTTTCTCTTTCTGACTTACTTCGCTAAGTATGATAATCTCTAGGTCCATCCATGTTGCTGCAAATGACATTATTTCATTCTTTTTATGGCTGAGTAATATTCCATTGTGTGTGTGTGTGTATATATATATATATATATATAATATATATATATATTATGTTACATCTTCTTTATCTGTTCATCTGTTGATGGACATTTAGGTTGTTTCTATGTCTTGGCTACTGTGAGTAGTACTGCTATGTATTGTGCTCTTAAGTGGTGATTTAATGGTGAGGGAAAAAAGGCCCAATCCTGCCCTCGTGGCAGGTACAGTCTAGTGGAGGATGGTGGACATCAACCCATTACATGGACAAATAGGGAAGTTAGACCTGATCTTCGAGGTCAGGAAGGCTTCCTGGAGGAAGCAACATTTGATCCAGGACCAGAAGGATGAGCAGGAGTCTGCTAGGTGAGGCAGAGGCGGGGATTTGCTTCTGTACATTTGTATGAATGGCTTGAGTAGTGGAAACCTTAACAGTAAAGAGACAAGTGAGGGAGAAAGTCAGTACAGCTTCATCTGCTTCTATCAGAAGGTTCTTATTTATTTATTTATTTATTTTTGGCTGCATTGGGTCTTCGTTGCTGCGCGCGGGCTTTCTCTAGTTGCAGCGAGCAGGGGCTACTCTTCGTTGTGGTGCTCGGGCTTCTCACTGCAGTGGCTTCTCTTGTTGCAGAGCACGGGCTCTAGGTGCACAGGCTTCAGTAGTTGTGGCACATGGACTCAGTAGTTGTGGCTCGCGGGCTCTAGAGCTCAGGCTCAGTAGTTGTGGCACATGGGCTTAGTTGCTCCATGGCGTGTGGGATCTTCCTGGGCCAGGGCTCGAACCCACGTCCCCTGCATTGGCAGGTGGATTCTTAACCACTGCGCCACCAGGGAAGCCCTATCAGAAGGTTCTTAAACAGCTGCATTTACTCCATCCTAAATCACCCTTGGTTGTAATCTGCAAAAGCAATTTAGTAAGTTTTTTCAAGTAGAAACAAACACCGCAATAGATGTATATATTGAATATTATATGCAATTATATATTCCAATTTCAGAAGTTCTAAAATATTTAAAGAAAAAAAAAAGCTTATCTTAGAACCAAGGAAATAAGGCATCAAATTCAAGTGTCAGTCTCAAAATTTCACAAATCATCCAGTTTGGCACAGGATGTTATTGTACTTTATGATTTATGTGAAATTGACTTGAAGCCCTGCTCATACTCGAAGGGCCACTGAGCATCTCTTCCATGGATTCTTAGAGGCTTGCATTTCTCCAAGGCACCTCCCAATCTGAGTCCTGCTTCTGTTGAATTCTTCCTCTCCACCCTGTCACCATCTGTGCAGGCTCTTTCCACCCTGCCTTTCCTCCCTGGAAGCTGTTTTGATGCCCCGCTTCCCAGGGTTCCACAGCCTTAAGGCTGCAGACACTGCAGAGGTTACTGATGGTCTGAGCGGCGAGGGAAGCGGGGTGGCTTACACTGCAGAACAACACAGCGGGTGGGATACAGTGGCACCTTTGGCATTTCTGTTCTTAGGGAAAGAGTGTGTAGTGATGTGGTTAAGAACAAAGTTTCTGAAGTCAGGCTGAGATTTTCAAAACCCACTTACTCTGTCTCTTTGGGCAGATAACTGTACTTTTTGGTGCCTCAGTTTCTTCACCTGTGGAATGGGGACGAGAGTAGTACCTACCTCACAGGATCGTTGTGGGTATAAAGTGCTTGGAAGGACATCTGGAGTAAGTGCTCTGGAAATGTTAGCTATCATTACTATCAACGTTATTGTTATTGCTATTATTATTGTTATTATTATTGAAGGTCCTTTGACCACCCCTACTAGCTGGGATAATCTTCATTGGCCATCTCTGCCACTCAAGCTCCCACCTCCGCACTGTGTTGATAGGACCTCTTGCTTCCTGGTCAAGATCCTCCCTTTTCCTCCCCACCCCCATCCCTTCTCCCCCACCCCCTGAATTCCCATTTACCATTTACGTCTCCTGCAGCACTGTTTACCCATTGCATTAGCTTACTCCCAACTGTCTCAGCCTAATGCCTGGAGTGAACTGTGTCCTTTAAGGTGTATTACAAAATAAGGGCAGCTCTCATTCTCTCTCTCTTTCTCTCTCTCTCTCTCTCTCTCAGATTTGGTACAGCTCACTCTGAGATGTTTTTACAAACCTAACTGGGGATGATGTTATTAGGAGGAGAAATGTGCCAGTGCTTTGGAGAAGCGAGCCGGAGCCTGGCTGGTTCCTCAGCCACTGGAGTGGCTTCTAGAAAAACAACCTTGGCACCGGGACAAGATGAAAATGCCTTGTCTCTGTGACCTCTGAGGCTCGGCCAAGGCAGGAGTGGATAAAGAGCTAACCTGCCCCGCCTGCCAGCCAAAAATAGGCCAACTGCATCACAAGGCTGTCGGTAATTAAACCTTCCCTCTGCAGAAGGCTGTGGCTCAGACTGGAAAGGGGCCAGGGACGGGTTAATGTAATTTACTCGCAACCCTGACGTTCCTCTCTTAGCGTCAGAGGCAGGCTTGGAAACCACGTAGTGCTACATGGAGGTGTAAATTTGTAACCAGGCACGATGTGTAAGCAGCCAGGTGAGGGAGCATGTGCCAGTGAGGTTACTTACAGATTAACTATTCTTTGTCTTTACTCTGAATAATGTAGACTTTTGGGGGGGTCAATCGGCTTATTTTTGTAAGTTTTTTGTTTCTTATTCTAAAGGTTAATTTGTGTTTGTTGTAGCAAGTTTGAACATAAAGGAAAGAATCAATGAGGAAATAAAATGCATCTGTCATCCTACCATTACAGCCACTGGAAATCTTTGGTACCTTTTTTTTTTTTTTTTTTTTGGCATCTTGATGCAACGTACGGTTTTCCTAAAATTGTGATCATATGCAGTTTTCTGTCTTGCATTCTAAAAGTACACACAGAGCACTCACAGTGATACTGTATCTCATGAGGTCACTAAATATTACTTGAAAACTAGATGGCTTTTGGCTTATTAACCTCCTCGTGGCCGGGCTGAGTGCGGTGGAGTGGTGGCACACATGTCCCCATTGGTAGGAAAATGTGCTAGTCTGGAGTGTTCTTCAAACTCCACAGTCCCAGGTGCCCACGTGCCATCTGTGAGAGCGGAGACGTGCTGGCCATTCAGGAGGTGGGGAAGGAATGGGAGGCTGCCCCAGCTTCCCTGGAGAACGTGTGACACAGTGAGTAGAGCCTGGGCTCCTAAGGAAAGCATTTCTGGTTTGTATTCTGTCTATGCCACTAACCAGTTGCCTGACTTTGATTAACCTACCTCACACTCTAGACCTCAGTTTTCCCATCTATAAAGTGGAACTAATGATTGATTGTATCTATTTCTTTGGGAGAGTACCTGACTCGGAGTAAGTACTCAGTATCAATTGTTAGTATACTATTATGATTAATCTCTCAAATGAAGACTGGGTCAGCTGATTCCATTCTATGAGGATAGTGGGTAGATGGGTTCACTCTGGAAGAAAATCTCTAAAAGGAAATAAAAATGTGGGCGGGATTTAGTATGTTCTCCCAGAGAAGTGGTATGGTCAAGGTGCAAGACGATACAAAGAATGGAATTAAGGCTCCTTCCATTACGCTTTTGAGGCCATGAGTGGAGGGCGCTTCCAATGCCTGCGAGGAGGTCACCCACCCCAGGGTCTGGGTCCAGACCAGAGAGAGGCTCCAACCCCAGGCGGGCATCTTCCCAATCAGACTTGATGGAGCAGCTAAGAGTATTTAATACATCCTCGAAAGTCTTGTTGCTTCTGCCAAGCTTGTTAGGGCCTGAAATTGACACACTGGGATGACATCTTATCTTGGTGTGCCTTCGTGGAAGGATCCCCAGGTACCGGGGGTTCAGGTCCGGCTCCAGTCAAGAGCCGGGGAAGCATCTGTGGTGGCTGGAGAGGCCCGGGTTTGAAGCCCAGCTCTGCAGTAGCTATAGGACCTTGGGGAAGTTTCACACCCTCAGTCTCTCTTTTCCTTCTCACTTGATCTGGGTTAAACGTGTGTACCTTGTGGGTTGTTGTGAGGATTAAAAGAGATAAAGCCTAGGACATGCCTAATGCCATGCTGGACTCACTGTAGATGCTCAATAAATGTCGATAGCGTCTTCCACCCCTACACTCTGCAAGATAAAACAAGGAAGAAGAAGAGAGTCTCTTGGTTTCTCCATCTGGAAATAAGCAGGGTTGATAAGGCTTAATGGCTCACTCAGCCTCTCGGGTTTGGGAGATGTTGTCTTGTCCTCCAATTGTGAGTCCTAAAAATCAGTAGTGAGCTTCCAGTATTTCCTGGCATGTCCTGGCAGGTAACCAGAGTAAATGCCATGTGCCGGGCGCTGAACCGAGCCCTTTGCATGGGTCCTCCCATTCAGAGCTTACATTCCATAAAGGAGGAAACCTGAGGCTCAGAGACATTGAGAAACTCACTCCAGGGGCTTCCCTGGTGGCACAGTGGTTAAGAATCTGCCTGCCAATGCACGGGACACAGGTTCGAGCCCTGGTCTGGGAAGATCCCACATGCCGCGGAGCAACGAAGCCCGTGTGCCACAACTACTGAAGCCTGCGTGCCTAGAGCCCGTGCTCCGCAACAAGAGAAGCCACTGCAATGAGAAGCCCGAGCACCGCAATGAAGAGTAGCCCCCATTCGCCGCAACTAGAGAAAGCCTGCACACAGTAACAGAGACCCAATGCAGCCAAAAAATAAATTAATTAAAAATAAGTATATTTTAAAAAAAAAAAAGAAAGAAACTCACTCCAAGTTTCTTAGCTGGTAAATGGTGGAGCTGGGATTTGTACCCAGGTCTCACTACCTCTGGAGAGCTTGTTCATAACTAAAGACTTCTGTCCCCTGCTGGAAAAAATAAGTACAAAACAGACTAGAATGGCCTTTTCAATTGCTAAATTGTAAGCTCCCTGAGGCCAAGGACTGTGGGTTATCCACTCCATCTCCTCCCAGGCATGTAGCAAATAGGAAACTGTGGACAGACATCCAGAAAATCTAAGCATCTGAGCCAGGCTTCCTTTAAATGAAGATGTCCTGTGAATAGTAAGTGCGTTAGATACGTATCTTTGCTATGAGAGAGAGAGAGACCAGGACTTTCTTAGGTCTCTGGGTGAGTGCCCAGAGCAAAGGAGATTGCAAATCTGGAGGGGAAGGGCCTTTCCTCGCTTTCTGTTCCTCTACAAAAGGAAGGGAGGAAAAGGAGCTAGGATGAAGAGGACAGCTCCATAGGTTTCAAAAGAAAAAAAACTATCTGAATTATTGATTTCTGGGCCCTGGGCATTTGCCAGACAAGCTTTGGTGGTCTGCAGTCCACAAAAAAATCCATGTCTAAGGACTTATAGAAAACTGCTACTTCATCCATCATTTGATTTTTTGCTCCTAGGGTCCTGTTGGTCTTTGATTCCCTTTGCACCTTTGATTCCTTCCTGATTCTCCCTTTCAATGTGGGCTTGGTTTTTTATAATCTTTATTTTCATCCATAGAGTACACACCTTAATTCTGGCCTCATTCCTCACTGCCTGGGCCCCTGCAGTGCCCCTCATTCACGTCCCTGCTTCCAATCTTGCTCCCTGTTTCTCCCAGATTCTCCTCCCACGTTGTTCCGCCTGTTCCTGAACTTTGCCTTTCCCATCCTGCCTCCGAGCTTTTGCCCTCCATTTCCTCTGCCAGATGCCTGTCTCCCCTTCTCTATCCCTATCGAATGTCTACCTACAGCCTTCCAAACTCAGCCCACACTCTTCTTTCTCCTTTGTGACTCTGTTCCAACTGTCCCATCCATCTCTTTGTAACTCCGGTAGCACTGATGCGTATGTGCGTGGTTCCTTTGGCAGTTAATCAGGTGCTTCCTTCCTCCCCATCTATTCAGGAGTTCTTTAAGTGTCTTATTACTGAGTCTGTACTACATACAAGACACTCTGCTGAGGGTCGAGAGACAGCAAAGAGGATTATAGGGTTTGCTCATCAATAAATACTTGAGGGAAGACCCCCAGAAATGGCTGTTCATTGGCTCAACCCATTGCTAGAAGTTCTTTCACCAACCACAGGGGAGGCCAAACTGGGCATGTCTCTGCTTTTGACATTCCACAAGTCTCCTTTGCAGAAGCAGATGCCTGGGGAATGCTTTGGTGTCAGCCTGGATTCACAGGCATGTTCCTAGTGAGGCCGTGCCCATCAATTCCAGAATTTATCAGCTATGTTAGTAACACTTCTTGCAGGGCAAGGCATGGATGCTGTCCGTTGGCTGGGTACTTTCCCTGAATGAGGACAACCTCAGCTCAACCCAAGAGGAGCCCAGACTGTCACAGGGCGTTTGGCCCCTGGCAGGGTCAGCATGGAAAGCTGGCTTCGGAGGAAGAAGCCCCTCCTGCCACCCCTGCATTCCGAAAGCTCACAGCACCCAGCTTCTTTGTCGTCATTGTTCTTAGGAACAGATGAGTGTGATCATTCATTTAACAAACATTTGCTGAGCACAGTGATCTCTGTTCCCTAGCGCCTACCTGGCACAAAGATAAATATGACAGTCTCTGCTCTAAATGAGCCTACATCTCAGAAGTAAAGTGTGTGCAAATTACTGAGGGAAAGATGGCAAATATGGGCACTTAATTATGTGTCCATGGCAGACATTTCTAATCGATCATAGAACTCATTAACTTTGAATCTGGATTGAGCTTCAGAATCCTTCTCAATACATTGCTCCAGGCAGCCACTATTTTTGAATTGGATTTTGCCCAAAAGTTGATTGGCTTGTGATCCATTCTTATCTTTAAGGTGGTCTAAAGGCCACTGAGATAGAGGAAGGAAGGCTCATTGTATTGAGTTACTGTGTCTGTTGGTTTAGTGGGAGTGCTCAAAAGTAATGCTGCTTTTGGGGAGGCCCCTTAAGATCGCTCCTCCTGACACCTTCATGCTTCTCCTGGTCTCTCATGACTCCTTTCTGCCTGCGTTTTGGAGGATTCTTCTTCCTCCTCTTTCCCCATGAGATTCAACTCTCATGCTTTTTAAGGTTTTGGTTCTTGCCTGTTCTCTCACTTGGAGAGCTAATTAAAGTGGTTAACTCCCAAATCTTTATCTTCAGATACATCTTTTCCCTAAGTCTCCCCTCCTTCCTTTGGCATTGGAGCACCGGTGTGACCTGAGCCTGCTTCTCTTTACCACTCCCTCCCCAGCCCCCGCCCCTTGCCTCCAGAACCTCTGCTGGGAGCACCTGGGTCCAAGTCCCGTGGAGTCAGCCGTGGGGCGTCCTGCCCCCCTTCTCTGCTTGGTCACGTCTTATCCAGCCTCTGAGTCTCAGCTGAACTGTCACTTCACCTGGAAAGTCATACCCAACTTCTTTATGATTTCAGAAGAGCACCACGGGCCGAGATTCTTATTATCTTACTCTTTCAGGCATTCAACAAACAGCCACTAACCGCCTCCTTTGAGTCTGCAGTGAATACGGTACAAACCTGCCCTCAAGGAGCTTAGAGTCTGGCCACACTCCTGCTGCTGGTTGTTCTTATTCACATGTCATGTCTCTGCCACTAGACCAAACCCCTTGTGGTCACTGTGTCCCCACCGTCCTGTACATATAGTAGATGTTCTCCACATCCTGAGTGGACTGAAAAGTGGCCTCTTTTCCTTTTCGGTTTGCTGTCAAAGCCATTGAATATGCGGTCCTCAGGGAAGCTCACAGAGGGTTGGAGGGCTGGCGGGAGAAGGAACAGCCCGTGGAGGCTGGACCCCAGAGCAGTGGGAGCTGGGGTAGAGACGGACACCTCGAATGGAAAGCAGTTAGGATTAAAATGCCTTAAGAACAAGGTCTGGGTTTGAATTCCAGCTCTTCTGCTTAATAACTAAGAGATGTTGGCAAGTTACTTAATTTCTCTTTGCCTTGGTTTTCTCATCTGCAAAATGGGTCTTAAAATAATGGCACCCCTATAGTGTGGCTGTGAGGTTTAAATGAGTAAATGGGTTTAAATGAGCGTAAAGCACTGAAAACAATGCTTGGTATATGCACTGGCTATTACTTAGACTTTCCTGGCAATGGGATTTACTGGGGATTTTCTTTTTTATATCTTTGTGCAAACAAAGTGCATATTATTTATGTAATTTGAAAAACAGGCAAAATTATTTTTTTAAGAGACAAGGAAAGAGTCTGGTGGGTAAGGGGGTCATAGTTAGCCCTGCTAGCCCCTGCTCCTTGCCCCGTGTGTGTATTTCTTGGTGCACTTTGTGTAGGAGAGGTAAGCTTCAATCCCTCTGTCTCCTGTCTGTCCCCGTTGGTCCCTCCTAGTCCTAAGAGTTTCACAGTGTAAAGCTCCAACCTTCCTGGATGCTGTCATGATTGATGCCCAGAAGTCTTGCATGGAGAAAAGGAATGAAATCACCCAAGGGTTCCCTCGCAGAGAGAATTCGCTGATCAACGCAGTGGCAGGCGCACCAGGCCGGGGTGGGGTCCTCAGGACTGGGCAGAGGGCTCCAAGGGCGGGAAGGTGGGTGTATCGCCGAGCGGAGAAAGGAAGGAGGGCCAGACTCACGTTTGCAAAAGCAGGAGCCAAGTCCACACGTTTTATGAAGTGTGTTATGGTGAAGCTGTAATTGGAACCCTGGTATTTAGCAAGAATTATTAGGTGTGATGGTCTTAACACTGAGAGTCCTGTGGGGACCTGAGAGAAACTGGCAGGGGAAACAGGCAAAGTAAGCATCAGGGAGTGGGTTGCTTGGATTCAGCACGCTGCTTAAATCTGCCTATTTATCGTTTTTTTAATTACTGTTGTTAATTTTTTACTCTGGGGCATTCAAAACTCAACTTAGAGACAAACCAGGAATATTTGTCAGTTACTTGCTGTCTCTCTGAAACAGAGCCGCTAAGCCTAATTGAATGGTTCGATTCTCTTACTATTATACCTTCTGGAGACTAAAAGTGCCTCTGGGTCACTTCCAACTCAGAAGGCAGTGGAATCGGGTCCAATGAGAGTGCTCAGGACCCAGAAGGCTTTCCCTGTACAGAGAGGGGGCAGTGAACAAGCCTACAATTGATCCTGTTCATTGTTACCCCAGGTTAATTTCTCAGTCCCCCAAGATGGGGGAAGGGCCTCCCATCCCTTTGGAAATTCAGAACCAGCAGGTTGTCTGAAGAAGGAATTCATCTCCTCTTTGTCTCTTTCATCCCATGAGGGTGGCAGCCATGATTCAGCCATTTGGAGCCAGCTAGCTCCAAAGCAACCATCTTCAATGGTTGGAGTAGAATAGAGTTTCTTTTTTTTAATTTTTAAAATTTTTAAAATTTTTTAAATTTAAAAAATTTTTTTTTAAATTGTGTTTTTGTTTATTTATAGTTTAAGTAACCAATTTTTTAAAATTTATTCTGCTTGATTTTATTGACTTATTTTTAAATTAATTAATTATTTTTGGCTGTGTTGGGTCTTTGTTTCTGTGCGAGGGCTTTTCTCTAGTTGTGGCAAGCGGGGGCCACTCTTCATCGCGGTGCGCGGGCCTCTCACTATCGCGGCCTCTCTTGTTGCGGAGCACAGGCTCCATACGCGCAGGCTCAGTAGTTGTGGCTCACGGGCCCAGTTGCTCCGCGGCATGTGGGATCTTCCCAGACCAGGGCTCGAACCCATGTCTTCTGCATTGGCAGGCGGATTCTTTTTTTTTTTTTTTAAATAGAGCCAATTTCTTTTTTTTTTTTTTTTTTTTTTACGGACTTTTTTTTTTTTTTTTTTTTTTTAAATTAGAAGACTATCCTTTATTTATTTATTTATTTTTGCTGTGTTGGGTCTTCGGTTCGCGCGAGGGCTTTCTCCAGTTGCGGCAAGCGGGGACCACTCTTCATTGCGGTGTGGGGACCGCTCTTCATCGCAGTGCGCGGGCCTCTCTCCATCGCGGCCCCTCCCGCTGCGGGGCACAGGCTCCAGACGCGCAGGCTCAGCAACTGTGGCTCACGGGCCCAGCCGCTCCGCGGCATGTGGGATCTTCCCAGACCAGGGCTCGAACCCGTGTCCCCTGCATTAGCAGGCAGACTCTCAACCACTGCGCCACCAGGGAAGCCCCTGGCAGGCGGATTCTTAACCACTGCGCCACCAGGGAAGCCCCCAGAATAGAGTTTCTTAACTGGGGTCCATGGACAAAAGGCTCCAGGGGTCTTGGGGTAAGGAAAATGTTTCTGTATGTGCATTTTCAGGGGGAAGCTTCTTGAATTGCATCAAACATGTGCTTACAGAATTCACCTGTGTGCATGATGGTGAGGAAATCCTCCTTGCTGTTTTTAGAATTCACCACCTTGCCTGCTTCAGGGCCTTTGCACTTGCTGTTCTCACTCTCAGAATACATTTCCCAGGGATTCCACATGGTCACCCTTACTTTCTTCAAGTCACTGATTAAATGTCCCCTCCTGACCCCCTTATATAAAATAGTCCCCCATCACTCTCTGTCCCACCCACCATTACATCACTCCATTGTTTTTTCACAGTACTTTACAGTACGTATTACCATATGACATTAATTATTTGTTTATGACCTCACTCTTTGTGAGCCTCTGTTGTGTTCACTGATCTTTCTGTGGTATGTAGAATAGTGCCAAGCCCAGAGTAGATGCTCAGTAAATATCTTCTGAATGGATGAGTAAATGAACAAATTAATAACTTTGATCATATTTGGGTCTCAGATGTAAAAAGTATTTTTTAAATGATGGAAAATGAAGGTCTGAGTTCTTTTTTAAAAAATTTTATTGAAATATAGTTGATCTACAATTCTGTGCTAGTTTCAGGTGTACAGCAAAGCAATTCAGTTACACACATATATATATATATAAACATATGTATTCTTCTTTTACATTCTCTTCCATTATAGGTTATTACAAGACATTGACTATAGGTCCCTGTGCTATACAGTAGATTCCTGTTGGCCATCCATTCTATACACAGTAGTGTGTGTATCCCAATCCCAAACTCCTGATTTATCCCTCCCCCCGTCCGGAGCAACCACGAGTCTGCTCTCCAAGTCCGTGAGTCTATCTCCGTCCCGCAGATAAGTTCACCTGCATCACTTGCCTAGACTTGCCACACAAGCAATACTACATGAAATCCATCCTGCTCTGTCTGGCCCACACCACCCAGCACGATAATCTCCAGGGCCATCCATGTCGCTGCAAATGGCATCATTCCACTCCTTTGCATAGCTGAGCAATATTCCACCACACACACACACCGCAACCTCCCCTCCATCCATCCCTCGATGGTTACCCAGGCTGCCTTCACGTCCTGGCCACTGCAAACGGTGCTGCTGTGAACTCCGCCATCTGAGTTCTTAGCGGGGCCACTTCTCAGCCATGTACCTTGGGTTTCAAGAATTTCATCTGCTGTGAAATGATCACCTGGGCACTGCAATGGATGTTTAGGCAGAAGCCTTCTAGGGGTTTCACAGTGTTGGTGCATCTATCATTGATTTCATTAGTCCTTCGAAATTGCCAGATCTTTGTGTGTGTGTGTGTGTGTGTGTGTGTGTGTGTCAAAATGAAGGGGTCAGATCTTGGTGCACCGATATTATTATTATTATTGATTGTTATTATTCTGGTGCACAGATAATGGGTTACCCCCTGTGAAGATGGAGTGCTGACATTACAGACACATCACCGTGGTTGTTGTGACTTGCCTGAGTCCTCACAATGTGTCAGGGCGGGACAGTGTGAAAGTCTCACTTGCAAGCTGCAGCCCTATCCTAGAATCATTATTATTACATTCTGGGGAAGATGTCCCAGTGTTGAACGTAAGTGGCCAGGACCAGTTTGGGGCTAGTATTTTCTGATACATGAACTGCTGTGTGAATGGGATGCAACTGCCTCTGTTACTGGCCAAGGAAAAGTGGAATGCAGACTAGGAAAAGAGATTCTGCATTTTCCTCTAATTTTAAAGAAGATAAAATGTACCCAGTTTTCCAGGAAGTGCATTTCCTCTGGTCCTTCTGGACAGGTTATTTGTTTTGTTTCTTGGGCATAAACCTCAGAATCATTTCGGACTTAAGGTTATCTTTTGTCAATATCTGTGTTGGGTGAGCTTGGAAGTAAATTCAGCACAAAGGGCTTATGACCCCCCGATAACTCCTTTCTAAAGGACAGCTTCTAAATTTTGTCTTTTAAAAAGTTAATACTTACCTGCATTAAAAAATTTTATGTCCTCTTCAAAACATTTTAGATGGCTGATTCACCATTCCTCAAGATAAATTTTAATTATAGAGCATGACCCATGACTTTTTTAAAAAGTCAAAACCTACACACAAAAAAAGCCTGCAAAAAATATGTATACACACACCTGCCTCGAAAACCCTCGTTTATTCCCAGAGTTAAACCCTGAGAGTATTTTTTTGCTTCTCCTTCCAGAATTTTTCTCCATGCATTATAAATGTGCATTATAAATGTATAAAATTTTCACATATTTATATCTTGGAGATTTTTCCAAATAGTGATACGTCATCCTTTTTAACAGGTACATAGTCTTTCATTGCATCAAAGTATATCAGAATTTATTCAACCATTACATATTGATGGAATTTAGGTTACTTCACAGGCTTTACTGTTATAAACAATTCAGCAAAGAATGTACATCTTTGAGCACAGCCATACACATTTCTCTAGGACAGATATAAGAAAAAAATATTTCCGGGGTGGGGGTCAAAGGGTATTGCACACTTTTAATTTTGATAGAAATTACCACATCAACCCTCCCTCCACCCTGCCTTACCAATCTAGACTCCCATGTTAAATTTTCCCACGTCCTTGCCGATCCTAGATGTTATAACTTTAAAATGTTTTGTCAATTTGATGTGCAAAGCTGCTGTTTTCCTTTGCTGTGCCGTGATTTCCAAGGTGACTGAGAATCTTTTTGTCAGTTGCTTGTGATACTCCCTAGGTTGGTGGGTTTTTAACATGGTTTTCAAACATTTTCGTTAATAAGACTATTTCCGAAATGCCTCTCCTCCAGGGCTGACACTCAGTTGGTAGTTAAAATGTTGAAATATTTTGCAAAAACAACCGGCTTTTACCATATGTGTATTGATAGTGATGTGAAAGTGATTTGGAGGTATAAAGCATCTTCTGATCTGGAAGTCAATATGGAATCATAGCTCGGGTTATGTTATATACTTTAATAACCCTGAAAACACAGAATCCTATGGAAAGGAATATGTTGGTGTACATAGCTGGCTTATAACCATACTTTTTTTTTTTTTTAAATATTTTTCATTGTTTATCTGAAATGCAAATTGAAGTGGGCATCTTGTATCTTTTTAAATTAATTAATTAATTAATTTATTTATGGCTGTGTTGGGTCTTCATTTCTGTGAGAGGGCTTTCTCTAGTTGCGGCAAGCGGGGGCCACTCTTCATCACGGTGCACGGGCCCCTCACTATCGCGGCCCCTCTCGCTGCGGAGCACAGGCTCCAGACGCGCAGGCTCAGTAATTGTGGCTCACGGGCTTTGTTGCTCCGTGGCATGTGGGGATCCTCCCAGACCAGGGCTCGAACCCGTGTCCCCTGCATTAGCAGGCAGATTCTCAACCACTGCGCCACCAGGAAAGCCCCTATAACCATACTTTTAAAACTAATGTTAGAAGAACTCCCTCTGTCACTGATGTGGTCTGTGGCTAGGTAATAAACCAGATGAAATAACCAAAAATAAATAAATAAATAAGTAAATAAATAAAAAAAATATTGAAATACTTTCACACTTGTTGGTAGAGTGCCCTGACCTCAAGTTTCTGTTCCCTCACCCCCTGCCCTGGACCTGCCTGGGAGGTAGCAATTAAGAGGTTAATAAGCAGGCTAGAGCTGCAGGGGACCTTCAAGGCCCTGCCCTGTTGGCAGTTCCAGCCTCTATTCAGGTGGTTTGGCGCCCTGACGTACCATTTAAAAAATATTTCGACAATTTTCTCCCTTACTCTCAACCAAATGTACTCCATCTGTGTTTTAAGACATTTGGAAGTTTCTGGCTTCTGAGAGATTCACTGGAACATACCGCTGGCTTGCTTCTTGAACTGGTCTCTGCTTTGTTTGCCGATTTCCCAGGATTACGCTTACGTAATTTCCTTTTGCCCTTAGCCTGCACGCCATAATCCCAGAGGGCACACTGGGGGAATAAGATGCCCCTTACGTAACTTGTTACGTATGAGTCCAAAGATCCAAGTCTCACTGGAGTGTCTGCTGAATTTTCTAAGAAGTGTGAAAATTCATTTTGACAGGGGTTTATGTTGTCTCTTTTAGTCAATTGAATGCTTTAAAAAGCATTTTGTTGTTTCAAAAATAGCCGAAGGAAATGGGGAAAGAAGAAAGGACAGTACTGCTACTCTGTGGCAGACACTTAGCAGAAGTTATTGTATCTAATTTAATCTTCTCTGAAATCCTCTTTCCTTCTAAGGAGGCAGAGGGATGAAAATGAGTAGCTGAGGCTCATACAGCTGGAGATACCAGCCCTGGGCTGTAAAGCCAGACCCAGGTTCTGCTTATAGAATGTGCCTGTGTGTGTGTGTGTGTGTGTGTGTGTGTGAGACAGCTCTGTTTCATGTCCCGTTCTCTTGAAGACAAACTTTGCCCACTGACATAAAGCTGATAGGAAGCTGAGACCATTCTGAAGACTTCCAGTACCTTGGGGGCCAGGCTGAGGCCAGCTCTTTGATCTCTGTGCCAGAGATACCCTCCCTGGACCTGGCTGTGCCCAGATGTACTGGAGGCTTTGTGGCTGGAACCCTGGCTCCTTAATGCTCCACTTCCCCTTTACCTCAGAGCTATGGCAGACCCCGAAGCAGCAGGTCCTGTGTAACATGCTTGCCTGTCACGAGCTGGGTCCCATTGCTTCTTCTCTCTCTGTACAGGGAAGTGACGTGGAGAAAAGATCATACCAGGGTGTATGTTTGCAATGGCCAATCTCACCAAGCCTCAAAGGAAAAGCTTAACCAGGAAGCTTGAGGAAATGGGGTTCTGGTCATCTGACTTTTAGGGTCATTGGGAGATGAAACTAGAAGGGTTTGTCGTTAAATGTATTTTTGGTAATTCTCTTATTTTTAATCCTTACATTGAAAAAGTAATTAACACACAAGGCAAAACATTCAAATTTTGCTAAAGAGGAGGTAATAATAAATGAGTCTCCTTCTCACCTGAGATGCCCATTTACTCATTCTTCTCCTCAGAGGCCATCACTATTAACAGTGTCCTGTGATCCACCAGAAATATTATCTGTAATCTTTGTGTATGCAATAACAAGTGTGTATATTTTCTATCTATCTATCTATCTATCTATCTATCATCTATCTATCTAATCATCTGTCCATCCATCTATCCATCTATCCATCCATCCATCCTTCTATACCAACGTATGCTTAACTCTTGTTGAAAATCATTTGATATTCTCAAATTTATTTTCTCATCTTGGTTTGGTGTGTTGGGACCAGTACACCCCTGACAGAAGGTCTTGTGTGTCCCCTGGGATGCCTGTCTGAGGTCCAGTCTCATTATAAAGTCCTCCAGCTGGTGAAGGTATAGCACTGAGCCACACACCAACCTCCCTGAGAGGTTGTGTTGCCCCACCCTGCACTACACTCCTCCTGGTGTCTGTCCTTCTCTTCAAAGCAGAATATAAGAAGATGCTGTAGGAGTGGGGTGATAATCTTCCCTTTACTCTTCTAGGTTCTTGGCTGATAGCTCGTGTAATAAAAAGGCAGATTAACAGGAGAAAAACAAATTTAATTACTTATGCACATATGTACAGGAACTCCATAGAGATATGAGACCCAAAGGCAGCCAGGCAATCGAGACTTATTATATACCATCCTGAGCTAAGGAAAAGGATAGGGGTCTAGGGCTTCAAAGGGGAGGAAGGCAATTTGCAGGGAGGGAAGAAGAGCAGATATTTGGCAAACAAACATTTGCCCTGCCATGCAATTAAGTCTCTCAGATGAAAAAGTTACCTCTGGTAATAGCTTTCTTCCAGAGATACAGACCTCCTTTCTAAATTCTTTTAGGCAGTTAAGGGGAAGGTAAAAAGCTTTAACTGAGTCTGCTGGGTCTTGATTGACTTCAGCTCAAAATAATCCTCATACCAAAGAGGCGTATTTTGGGTTGGCAGGTTCTGCTCCCCTCCAATGCCCTGTGGGATGGATGGATCCCGTTGGGTGAGATTTCATGGAATCCGTGCTTCAGCAAAGACTGCCCTTACTCATCCCTTGCTAGAGAAGGATCCTGATTTATAATCCTGCTCCCTACATGGAGACTACCTTTTTACATAATGTTGATTGCTAGATAACCGTATGCTCCAACAGAAGGAGGTAAGTTTTCTCCCCAGCAAATCTTTTTCCCAGTTAAGTATGGCAAGAATGAAGGGCTGAGAAATGGCTAAGACCCCAGTTTTTATTACAACCTCCTCGGAATTGCCATGTGAGAAGCCAGTACTCTGCTGGGCCTTGTCACGGGATAGTCACAAGTAGGTGGCACTACAGAGGTATCCCATGCAAGTGGCTCAGTTTACCAATGAATCTTAGGCTCAGACCAGAGACAACACATGAACAAATTTATACAGCAAACTAGTGGCCCTGTGGAATTTGCAGCTGTTACCTCTGGCCCTTCTCCTGCAGTTTTGAAGGACTCTGCCCTGTAGACACATGGTACACCTAGTACATTTTTAAACAGAGGTAGAATCAGACCATAAACATTCATTGACTTTCGGATCCAAACTGGGTAGCGTGGTGACTTAGTATCGGTGTTATTCTTGGCACATTCTTGAGCCAGTGGAAAGACCTTATTCTGGACCAGCATGTGTTTTTATGACTCAGGAGAACTCCTTGCTGTTGGGATGACTCAGATGTTTGTTTTACATGAAGATTACCAAACACCTCTTGCTACTTTTGAAAGCAGTGAATAAAATGAATAGTTACTCATTGCCTTGCTTACTGCCCTCTGTCACTATTTCTGTTGGCTTGGTATGCCAGGAGCCATCCAAACAGCTAGGTTCCAATTTGGCTGTATGCTGATGAAAGGGTTCCCCTCAAATCCCCCATCAACATGGACAGAGAGAGGCCCATGGGCATTTTTATCTACACTAACTGGGTCATACGCTTTGGGCAAATTCTTCATGACTAGCAAAGCCCTCTGTGGGTTTTGGTTAACCGGTAGTCCTGCAGTGATCCAAGAGGTGGATATTATAGGACCACAGCTCTTCAGCTTTTTTTTCTTTGGCAAATTTATTTCCAACTTTCATTACTCAGAGTCATTTACATAAATCAATGAAAAAAAATTTTTCATGATTCAAAAACAAGCCATATATGTATGGAAATATGTTAATATAAATGTCTCAGACATTACATGAAATTTCTAAAAAAAAAAAAAAAACAAGCCATACAGTCCTCTGGTCTCAAGTACTACAGAGACCTCAGTAAACAGAATGGAACATTTGGGATTTGGTTTACTGTTCCTCTAAGCCAAGGGTCAGCAAACTTTTTCTGTAAAGGTCAGATAGTAAATATCTTATGCTTTGTGGTCCATTTGGTGGGCCATGATTTGCTGACTCCTGCTCTAGGCTCTAATTAGTTAGAAAAAGAAGACCAAAGGATGGAGTATTTGAATTGACTGCACAGTTACTTGAATGTAGTCTTTAAAAACTTGAGCTTTAGAGTTGGACAGATGTAGGTTTAGTTCTGTGGTTCTGCTGCTTAGTGGGTAAGTTTAGGCATGTTAGTTTCCTTGTCTATAAAATGGGGACAATAATAGTCTCCCCTTAAACACTCATGAGGATCAAGCAAAGGAAGTCACTTGCCACAGGGCTGGTATCTCTAAATGATAGTAGTATAACTAGCGCTATTACTGATAACCGAGACCAATGAATAAGAGGGACTATTCAATAGCATGCAGTTGAGGAACTGACCTATCTGGTTACCTTCAAAGGGAACGAGGTGGGGAATGCCAGGAAAACTCTTTTCATCATCATCTTCTAAGGGGGAAAATCTGAGACTAGATCACATTGACTTTGCATTGTTGCTGGGAGCCTAGTGCTAACTCATGACAGACCGTCTTCCTTTCTCCAAAAAATGAGTCCTTACATCATTCAGAGGAAAGTGGAAAACAATAATCCCTTTCTTCTACACACACACACACACACACACACACACACACACACACACACACACACACACATACTCACTCTACCTGGAACAATTCAAGGACAGGTCTATGATTCAGTAATTCAAGGAATATCTAAGAATGTATTCTCATCTGGAAGTTCCAGGTTCTTGCAGCCAACATACTGTGGTGAAAAAAGATTGGGTTTTGAATGAACACAGATCAGCCTGTCATTTCCCGCTCTGCCCTTTCCTAGCTATTTGACAGCAGGCAAGTTACTTAATCTTGCTTCCTCAGTTGTACAATAACTTACAATCACTTCTCACACTGTACAAAATGTCTGTCTTAAAAGATGCTGTAAATAATTACTGCCCAGCCAGACTGTACAGGCTGGAATCCAAATGACCAAATCTGCACACCCTACCCTTTATTGTAGACTTGTAACAAAAAAAGGCTGAAGTGATTCTCAGCATTTTAGCACATGCTGAATCATTACTCTAGAAGGTTCTAATCCTGCAACCATGATATCAAGGAGCCCTGCTGAGAAGACAATGTAAAGCCTACTCCACCCTCTCAGGTCACTTGCTTTTCTGTTTTCACAATTGTCCCCTGGGAACCTTTGCTCAAAGTTGTAAGTCATGTGACATCTTTAGTAACAACATCATTCACTCTAAACCATGCTCTACCTACTTTGTAGCCTGGCCAATAAATATTCATTCCTTGCTTGGGGATTTTATTTCAGCACACAGGGAAAGCCTCCATCTATTCAGTGATGAAACTAAATGGGACAAGGCCTGCTAACTTAACAGGAGCCAGGCACGTGTGTAGATGAAATCAGGAGGTAGTTTACTCTCCTGTTAACATTTTTTTCAGGAAAAACAGCAGTGCAAGCATGATGACAAGTGGTATTTGACATTTGGCCTTCATGTCAGGGAGCAATAGGGACTGGTGGGGACTGTGGCAGACTGGAAAATCTGTCTGTCTAAAGGACAATCACTTCTCAGTTCTAGCTGATTGTCGCCACTCAGGAATTAAGTCTGAGGATAGCTAGATTGTTCTAGTACTTTAAGAGATGGGAGAAATCTGGATTTTGATGTGAAATCTACTAGCTTTTACATTTTGTTAAATAATTCAAATTAAAAAAACAGTAACAACAACTGTGTGTTACTCTTGCATTTATAAGCACTTACATAAACTGAAAGGGAGAACTGGTGGGGAAATAATGAAGTTGGGAGTGGGGGAAGATGGTCGTGTGGATTAACACCTCAAAAATTGTATACAGCATTTCTTGTAACACACTCCAAGTGGAAAAGCTTGCCTATTTCATTCAAGTTTTGTCACGTTCCTTAGACATTACTTACTAAGGCAGGAAAGTGCTAAACACCTTTAGTACTTTTCAATAACACGGTCAAAATGAAGAGCATTGTTGTTTAGTTAAGAAAAATTTTAAATGATTAACAATATATTGGCATTTATCACTGCAAATTAAGAGGTTTTTAGAATCAATTCCCAACTTGTTATCGTTAATAGTGTTAAAGTTACTGCTGACTGAACTTAGCAGTAAAGAAAAGGAATACTTGCCTAAAGGAGTGAATGGATTCTGTGACTTCTCTCCATTATTTTTAGTGTAAAAATATACGAATATTTTCTTAGTGGCTGAGAAAGAGACCTCTTTGGGAGTACTTGATGTGCTGTGTAGGGATGGGGAAGAGACACACTCCAAGGAGCATGCTGGAGGAACAACAGCTGGGCAGCTGTTGGACAATCCATCAGGCTTGTGTTTTGCTCAATGGACTATGGAAATTGAGAGTCAGAAATTTGGGGGAGTAGGAGGAGGAAGAGCAAAGATGCTTAGGATGAACTTTTATTATGTGTTTGCTGGGTGGTGTGTGATGTAAAACCTCTTCCCCTTCTCCCCATACAATAGTGATTACTCTGTATTGGATTGTGGAGTTGCATCTGTTTTCAAGTAAGGGGCAGTGGGCTGAATGTGAGCAGAATGTGACCTTAGGGTAGATGGGGTGGGTAGAGGAAGGAGGCAAAATTGCCCAGGGCAAGAAAGCCTGCCCCTTCTGTGTTAACTCAAAGCCCTAGGGTGTCCTGGAGTCCAGGACACTGATATCAAGGAACACTGTAGATCCTACCCAATCCCTACTGATCTCGGAGAGACAGCAGTGAGCGGTGGCTTGAAGTAAGATCTTAGTTTTCTGCCCAGGAACTGGACCAGGGCAGCCTGGATGAAAACCAGGAATCCTAGTTGCTAGTCCTCCAGGGTCTGGAGGCTGGAAGCAAAATTCCCCTGGCCCTTGCCCCCACTGAAAAATGCATTTCTCAAGGAGGCAAAAACTGTAAAAATAGGTACAAAGTTTATTGTTAGAGACACAGCACAAGTGGAAGAGCACACAGGGAAATAGTTTGTTTAGTTAAGGCAGAAGGCAAGCAGAGATACACACCGGGAGAGAAAGGGTGTGGGCGTCCCCCCCTAATGAGGAGGAGTGCAGTAAAGAGGTGGTTAAGTCATTTATATCGGGCAGTTCTTCTGGGTCTTTGTTTACCTTTGGCCAATTACCTAGTTTCTTTTTCCACACCTGACCCGCCCTAGGGCCCTCCCCAACATGCGTGCGCAACTTTTTTCCAAGATGGATTCCAGCCCAGAGGCCTATGGGGGCCTTGGCATCACCTATTATGGGGTGGCACCCCCTCCTTTTTGAACCCCAAGGAACCTTTCTGCACATGTGCAGTGTCTCCCTTGCCCCAAGGATGGGAAATATGTGACCTCTTGATCTTTTACTCAGACAGGGTCTAGCCCCTCTCTGTCCCTGCCTTAACTTATCTTAAAGTGTCCACAGGAGGCAAAGTCCAGCTATTTACCCTGTTCTTGTTGTTATTTCCATCTCGAAATGCAGACAGGAGGCTGGTCATAAATATCTAGCCTGGATCCCCCTTGCCTCCTGCCTCAGGAAATGTAAACAGGAGACTAGTTGTAAATGTCCGGCCTAGAGCCCATCTCTTTCCTGCCCCAAGAAATGTGAATAGGAGGCCAGTTGTAAATGCCTAACCTGAAGCCCATCTATCTCCTGCCTCACTATTACCATATTTTATCCTAGCACTTAATTTGATCAACTGGTTTTCACTGAACACCTTGGGTGCCTGGCATTGTACATGCCATTATATGGTGGATACAAGGAATGACAAGACATGATCCTTGTTTTGATGTCATGATTTAAGAGCCAACCAGATAAGGCCTTGATACAGAAAGAAACCACACTCAAATAAATGAAAGATTTTACAAGTTGAACAACATTAAGCCTTTCTTCCCAAGCACCTGGGTTGAAGGACTTTCACCTCAGTTGCTGTGGAGTGAAGTGGTGTTGGTGGTCCAGTGGCCAACATACCAGACCACTTCCAGGGGTGTCAGGGAGAGTTGCTGCTGGAAGGACTTCAGGAATGCATAAAAAATCAAGGTATGATCACCTGTGCTAATGAGAAGCCCTGGTTGCTTTTGGCAAGGTCATCAGACATTAGTGTGAGCTTCTGGTCAACTTCAAGCCTAAGGAGTTTTGTACATCCTTTCCTTGTGCTTTGTTTAGGCTCCTCTCCAAATCTGTATCCATAGTAGTAGCCTCTTGTTCAGTGCCTGAGTTGGGAAGGCTTCTGCCACTTGCCAAAGTTACCTCGTAGATCCTATAGACTTGGGTCCCCCTTGTAGCTGTACCTCAACAAAGTCTTAATGAGCACCTAATGAGTATTGGGTCCAGGGGTAGATACCGGCCCTCGCCTTGCAGAGTTTAAAGTCTAGTGGGGAAGACATTCAGACATCAAGGAGACAATCTGAATGTGATGAAATGTGAAGTGCAGGATATTACAGGCATGAAAAGTAGGTTGGGGGTTCAAGATAGGATTACTCAAAGAAACAACATCAGAGTCAATTAAGATTTCAGGTTCTAATGTAAGAAGCAATACAGTTCTAGAACTCCATGAACTACGACTGGCTATTAAAAAGGGGGAAATGGATCATGAAAAAGGATGTAGTCCACTTGTGGGCTGTGCCACGTTTCCGTAGAGCACTGTGAACCAATCTGTCTCAATAAGCTACCAGTTTGAGAAATGCACATTCTTCTCTTAAGAAGGAATTTTCCTGGTGAGAGGATTACCCTTCTGTGGTGATTGAATGACTCAGTTTATCACTTGTGAAATAAACATATAAAACTAGTTAAGAGGAGATTGGGCAGTCAATCTGGTGGAATTAGCAGGGACTGAATATTTAGTTGACTGATCAATAGCCACATCTTTAGCGGCTTATTAGAAGGAACCAAAGTAAGAAAAAACACAAGTCATCTGGGAGGCCCTGACCTTGGGCTTTATTGTTAAGCTAAAGCAATAAAACAGTCAAGTTACTTTTACCAGCAAAAGAGGTTTACCCGGGAGCAGTGAAGAATTGCAATTTGGGACATGCAACTATGGTGAAACATGTGCAAGTCTGGTAAAGCAAAGGAGAGGAGACTCTTTTATGGAGGAGAAGGGGAAGTTGAGAGGGGCTGTTATAAACAAAAAAAGTCCATTGGAGGAAACTGGGAGTTCAGAGTCTAGGGGCTTTTCATTGGCTGAGTTGCGACAGTCTCTCACTGGCTGAACTGTTGCCAGGCAAGCAGAAATTTTTCTTCCTCCTGCTCAGGGTAGTAAAGTAGGGTCTCTCCCTGCTGGGGATGCAAAGTATGTCTCTTCCTGTTGGTCTGTGCATGAGAGCTCTCCCTTCTGGTCCTCTGACTCCATTGTAGTGGGGTTTCCCTTCATTAATTTTTACAGGTGATGGGAGCCATTTAGAAGCATGATGTTGACCAGCCTTTGAAACAGGTTAGTGGTTAAGCAAAGATGTTGCTTTAGCCTGTGTTTATCTAGAGCTTCCCTCAAAGCTGGAAGAAGGAAGGAAGGGTGGTGTTGAAGAATTCTGCCTACATCTCAGTAAGGGAGGCTGAGAAACAAGTATTCGAGCATACTGCCTCTCTGGACAGAACTCTAGAAGGAGAGGAGTGGATATTGATAAAAACTCTCAGTATCTGCCACCTTGCCTCTTAGGCTTATAAACATCAAATAAGATACTTAGCCTGGGATCTGGTACTACATTAGCTTTCTGTTGTTGCTGTAACAAATTGAGACAAATTGAGTGTTTTAAGGCAGCACAGATTTATTTGTTTCCTTATAATTCTGCAGATCAGAAACGAAAATGGGTCTCACTGGGCTAAAATCAAGGTGTCAGCAGGTCTCTGTGCCTTTCTGAAGGCTCTAAAGAAGAGTTTGTTTCTTTGCTTTTGCCCGCTTCCAGAATCTGTTCACGCATTCCTTGGCTCATGGCCCCTTCTTCCTCCATCTTCAAAGCCAGCAATGTTGGGCTGAGTCTTTCTCATGTTGCCATTTCTCTAGTTCTCTCTCTCTCTCCTGCCTTCTTCTACTTTTAAGAATCCTGGCGATTATATTGGTCCCACTTGAAAAATCCAGAATAAACTCTCCATCTCAAGTTCAGTTAATTAGCAACCTTAATTCCCTTTGGCCATGTAACTGACATAGTCACAGGTTCTGGGGATTAGGACATGGACATTTTGGGGGAGTGGGCATTATTCTGTATCCGTATTATTATGCTGGTACACAATAAAAAGTCAATCAATGGTCCTTATTTATTACCAGTACTCCTAGTAACTTCTTTCTCAAGTGTGAAGTTACCTACTGGCCTTCATTCTTCAAATGCAGGACCGAAGCCTCAGCTCTGGTAGATTTTAGAAAACCTTCCCTTGACTGGCTCGGGGGGGGCAGGGACGTGGCCAGACCCCACCTGGAGGGTTGTGTCCGGTCTAGGAGGAACATTGTAATGGGATGTAAATCATTTGAGGTGCTGCAACCAGGATGGTGAGGAATTTGAGGAAGAGGAAAATCTGGGCAGAGAGGAGAGCTTTCTTCATGTGCCTGGAAAGCTGGTGGGTGGAGGAGGAGTTAGGCTTCACGTATTACAAGTGTGTTGTGATTAAGAGCATGCACCTTGCACAGGTAGAGCTAGGTTCACATGCCAACTCAGCCACTCACCAGCTGCCCGGCTTTGGGCAAATGACCTCACCTCTCTGATCTCCAGTTTTTCATCTATAAAGAAGGAATAATAATAGTATCTACCTCGTGAAAGTGTTTCCAGTGGTCAATGAGATAGTGCATGTGAAGTGTCTAGTACATTGTCTCGTGTTAACTACTATTATTGTTAACTGGTTCCCCAGGGTAGAAAAATAACCAGTGGGTAGAAGCTACAGGGAAACAGATTTAGGCTCATGGTAAACGAAGAGCTTTGTAATAGTCAAAGCTGTCCAATGGCAAGACGATGAGACGTGTGAAGTCAAAAGCTCTCCTTCGCTGCACCTGTCTGGGTGTTGACTAGACATCAGTGCATGGATTGACGACACCAAAGTCAGCTGGGTGCTTTCTAAAAAGTCGGGAGGTCTAGGACCCACCTGATGTGCTGAATTGGGATATTGAGGGATGGGGCTTAGAGATCTGCGGTTTTTTAAATAGACTTAATTTTTTAAGAAAATTTATAGAAAGTTTAAAAGTTAAAGTTTTTAGAAACTTTACAGTTTTAGGTTCACAGCAAAATAGAGCAGCTGGTACAGAGAGTTCCCATTGACCTCCTTTTCCCACATGTGGACATCTTCCCCCACTAGCAATACCCCCCCACCGCAGTGGTACGTTTGTTACAATTGACAAACCTACACTGAGGCGTCATTGTCATCCAAAGTCCATGGTTTACATTAGGGGTCACTCTTGGTGTTGTACATTCTATGGGTTTAGAGAAATGTACAATGACATGTATCTGCCATTATAGTATCATATAGATACTGGTTTTACTGCCCCGAGAACTCCTCTATACTCTGTGTTTTCATCCCTACCCCTGGCAAACACTGATCTTTTTACTGCTTCCCTAGTTTGCCTTTTCCAGAATGTCATATAGTTGGAATCATACAGCATGTAGCCTTTTCAAACTGGCTTCTTTCACTGAGTTATATGCATTTAAGTTTCCTCCATGTCTTTCATGGCTTGATAGCTCATTTCTTTTCTATTAGCACTGAATAATATTGTATTATCTGAATATACCACAGTTTACTTATCCATTCACCTAATGAAGGGCATCATGGTTGCTCCCAAGTTTTGGCAATTATGAATAGAGCTGCTCTAAGCATCCGTGTGTAGGTTTTTGTATTTTGGAGATCGAAAGTAATCCAGAGACAGATCTGGGGCCTCCAGACCAGATAATCAGGACAAACCAGATAATTTGTCTGAGGTTGAGGTTGAGGTTGAGGGAAGACTGAAAGTTTCCCTGGTTCTGAAATTCTAGAATTCCGTGAGGACTGTGTGTAGTTCTTGCATCAGGCTTCGGTTTGGACTAGGCATTAGCCTTCTCTCTGGACTTTTCTCCCCCAAACCAAAATCATTCTCTTGGTCAAAGGATCAGTGTCAATGTTTGTGGTTAGCACAAAATTATCTAATATAAAGAGCAATTTTTCTAGTTCTGGAGAGAGAGAGTGGGCTGACCTGTTCTTCCAAGTTCAAGACTGCCTGGGTTCAAATCCAGACTCTGCTACCCACTAACTGTGACATTGGGCAAATCATTTAACCATCTTGTGCCTCAGTTTCCCCTTCAGTAAAGGTTGCTAATAATATATTTACCTCCTGAGATTATCGTGGGTATTAAGTGAGTTCATACACATAAAACGCTTAGAAAAAGCGTGTCTAACTGCCTGGTACGAAGTAAGCTTTGCATGAACGTTACTTGCTATCATTATTGTCATCATCATGATTTTTATCCTTATGATTACAAGTTACCAGACATGTGAGTGCCTCTGAGGTGAAGAGTCCTTCCCGGTGAAGAAGTGGGGGAGCTGGAGTGACCCCTGGAGACATCTCACACCAGCCCGTGCTTCCTGCACGCTGTGGTTGCCTGAGGGGAGGAACCACTTCAGTGGACGCCAGTCCGCCCAGTGGTACACCTGAGGCCGCAGCGGGGCGTGGGCGTCCAGGAGCATGGATTGTCCAAGACGGGCAACAAGGTGATGGCTTTCCAGAGCTCACGATGCCTTTTCCTTCCCCTAGGGGCGCACTCCTCTCTCTGTTGTCCTTCTCCAGGAGCTAGGATCACGTGTCCCATAAGTTGATAGTGCCTGGGCAGAGACGGAAGTTTTGTTGTGTCCGTCACTCTGCAAACATCCCTAGAGAGGATGTAGCCAAAGGACCCTGGACTCAAAGGCAGAGCGCAGCACAGGTTTAATTCTAGCTGCTTGACAACCCGGTTCAAGTTCCAGTTCTGCTGCGTCTGAACTTGGGCGAGCTTCAGAATCTCCATTTCTTTCCTTTTTTTTTTAACATCTTTATTGGAGTATAATTGCTTTACAATGGTGTGTTAGTTTCAGAATCTCCATTTCTAAGAAGGACTAATTCCTTTCCTCTCAGGGGTGTCATGAGGAAATAAGTCAATGGGTGTGAAAATATTTTGTGAACTATGCATATTTTAAGTTATTATTAAGTTATTATTAACTTATGTGTTTAAAGGTCAACAGATGAAATGTTGGTTATTATTTATAATTTAAAAGATGAACACACAGAGTGAAGTAAGTCAGAAAGAGAAAAACAAATACCATATGCTAGCACATATATATGGAATCTAAAAAAAAAATGGTTCTGAAGAACCTAGGGGCAGGACAGGAATAAAGACGCAGACATAGAGAATGGACTTGAGGACACGGGGAGGAGGAAGGGTAAGCTGGGATGAAGTGAGAGAGTGGCATGGACATATATACACTACCAAATGTAAAATAGATAGCTAGTGGGAAGCAGCCACATAGCACAGGGAGATCAGCTCGGTGCTTTGTGTCCACCTAGAGGGGTGGGATAGGGAGGATGGGAGGGAGATGCAAGAGGGAAGAGATATGGGAATGTATGTATATGTATAGCTGATTCACTTTGTTATACAGCAGAAACTAACACACCATTGTAAAGCAATTATACTTCAATAAAGATGTTAAAAAAATAAAATAAAAGAGGAACACAAAGGGACGGAGCCTTCAGGGAATCTTCTTTTGTAAGATAAACTGTGTGTGAGAGTACTTTGCAGTTATGGGCATGGAAAAGCAGAGGCAGATAAAGACCAGGAATTTCTTTTTTTGGCCTGTGAGACCACTCTCTTGTAACCTGGGCTACCCAGAAGCCCCACTGCTTTTGTCTCACCTGAAGGAGACCTTTACATGTTCCCCAAATATAAGGTGTTTTTTGGGTCAAATTAGTACCTGTTCTTTTGTTGGCAAATCCACTGCCATTGCAATCAGCCATTTGGGGTCCAAGCTAGAAATATAATATATATTTACTTCTAACACCATAATTTATTTAGTTTGCTTGTTTATTTTTAAAGTCTTTATTCAAGTCTAAGGTGCACACAAAAAAGCACATCGATCTTAAGCAACTAGCTTGATTAATTTTCAGAAATTGAACACACATGTGAACATAGCCTCCAAATTAAAAAAGGAAGTAAAAAGAAAAAGAAAATTGCTAGCCTCAAGAAACCCTGTTGAGGCCACAGAGTTTTGAACTCAGTGACTTCAGAACTGCCTGGGGCAGTAGCAAAGTTCATGTCCAGTGTCCTGACCTCCCCTCTTTTTATTTGGCTTCTGGATATGGTTCTGGTCAGGATTACTGTGTCGAGAGGTTTTCCCCAGCAAGTCTTGTTCTTCAGGATAGATCTGAGAAGCTCCTTCACACTGGGGTGTCAGTGAATACTTTTCCCTGGATTTCTGGCTTTAATCTGGTCTCCTGCGGGGATACAAAGGAACAGGTCTCTCTCGAAGAAGGAATTTCAAGGCCTCTGGGAGCCAGAAGTGGGTGACTTTGAAGAGCAATAGAGAAACCTTAAAGAAGTCCTGAAGCATCACCCCACAGTGTGGCCTTTTGAACGCCAGCCCTGGGAGATCTGACCATTTGCATGGTCACGGTGGTGACTTGCCTTCTTGCTTGGAACTAACACTGTGTTTCGTGCCTGTCTGCTTGGTCTAAAAGGAGAGAAAAGGCCCACAGACAGACTGCTCTGCTCACGAAGAGAGAGAGGACTGCTCTGAAGAAAAGCACTTGTAGGGTGTGACCAAAACGCCCAGAAAGTCTCAGCTCCTGGATGCCTCACCCAGTTTCTGCTGGTGCCTGAAGGCCCTGCAGCTAATTAAGCCACTTAGTCAACATTCCAGCCACTCCCCTGTCTGGGGGACTGATTGGGAAGGCTCAGTCTGGGAAGCTTCTGGGGCTAGAGAAAGAAATTCTCCGGCCTCAGGGCCAAATCCAGAACTCTGCTAATCAAGGGAGCACCTCAAAATCAGAATCCCATTGGGAAGGGAATAAATGCCCAGGCTTTTTGGTTGAAAGATCACATTTTGGAGAATCCAAATTTAGGGATGTTGATCTTGGCAATTGAGTCCTAAGGTGTCCTTCTGTGTCCTCATCAGTTTCCCCTGAAGGCCACGTTAGCTGAGCCCAGATTGGTTCATGGCTCCACCCTCCCCCAAGGAATGCTGGAAGCAGGGGACCTAATGAAACTTAAAAGCTTTTGCACAGCAAAGGAAACCATAAACAAGACCAAAAGACAACCCTCAGAATGGGAGAAAATATTTGCAAATGAAGCAACTGACAAAGGATTAATCTCCAAGATTTACAAGCAGCTCATGCAGCTCAATAACAAAAAAACGAACAACCCAATCCAAAAATGGGCAGAAGATCTAAATAGACATTTCTCCAAAGAAGATATACAGATGGCCCACAGACACATGAAAGAATGCTCAACATCATTAATCATTAGAGAAATGCAAATCAAAACTACAATGAGATATCATCTCACACCGGTCAGAATGGCCATCATCAAAAAATCTAGAAACAATAAATGCTGGAGAGGGTGTGGAGGAAAGGGAACACTCTTGCACTGTTGGTGGGAATGTAAATTGATACAGCCACTATGGAGAACAGTATGGAGGTTCCTTAAAAAACTACAAATAGAACTACCATATGACCCAGCAATCCCACTACTGGGCATATACCCTGAGAAAACCTTAGGTCAAAAAGAGTCATGTACCAAAATGTTCATTGCAGCTCTATTTACAATAGCCAGGACATGGAAGCAACCTAAATGTCCATCGACAGATGAATGGATGAAGAAGATGTGGCACATATAGACAATGGAATATTACTCAGCCATAAAAAGAAATGAAATGGAGGTATTTGTAATGAGGTGGATGGAGTTAGAGTCTGCCATACAGAGTGAAGTAAGTCAGAAAGAGAAAAACAAATACAGTATGCTAACACATATATACGGAATCTAAGGGAAAAAAAAAAAAAAAAAGGCCATGAAGAACCTAGTGGCAAGACGGGAATAAAGACACAGACCTACTAGAGAATGGACTTGAGGATATGGGGAGGGGGTGGGGTGAGATGTGACAGGGTAAGAGAGTGTCATGGACATATATACACTACCAAATGTAAAATAGATAACTAGTGGGAAGCAGCCGCACAGCACAGGGAGATCAGCTCGGTGCTTTGTGACCACCTAGAGGGGTGGGATGGGGAGGGTGGGAGGGAGGGAGATGCAAGAGGGAAGAGAAATGGGAACATATTGTATATGTATAACTGATTCACTTTGTTATAAAGCAGAAGCTAACACACTATTGTAAGGCAATTATACTTCAATAAAGATGTTTAAAAAAAAAAAAAAAAAAACCACCGGCAGGGAAGGGCCAGCCCTGGGTGGTGCTGACCCGCCCCTTCCTGCCACCCACTGAGTTTTCTAATGCAGGTGTTTGTGCTTTTGCTCTCTTTCTTCTTCTCAGATTTCCTAGTCTTTGAGAATACTACCCTCTAGAACTGTGTCACACAGAACCTGTGACTAGAACATGTTTTTTATCTAGTCACCCGTTCATTCATTCATTTATGTTTTTTAAACATACAATAATTGAGCATCTACTATATGCCAGAAACCATGCTGAGTGTGGGGAAGACAGAGTCAAGTAAGTCAAGATCTTGCCTTCAAAGAGTTTATATTCTAGTGGGGAAACAGACAAGTCAATTGTGATAAATACCTTGAGAGAGGTAAGCACAGGTAAGCCCGGGTAAGCTGCAGAAGGAGCGTCCAAAAGGCAAATTTGGAAGTCAACAAAGACTTCCCGAGGGAAGTCACACTTGAATTGAGTTTTGAAGAAGAAATAGAAATTAGTCTATGAAGGCTGGGTTGGAGGGTAGGGTGGGGAGGACATCTTAGCCAGAAGAGACGGTTTGTCTCAAGGCAGAGTGATTGGGGCCAAGTTCCCTGTGGCTCAAACCCAGAGTGCACGCCCCATGAATCTCCTCCAGTTTACTGAAGTTATGTGAAGTTTTCAAATGTATTTTCATGTTGTTCCGTGAACCAGAGGGGGTGGCAGTTACTTCAGAATCGACATGCCTCTGGGGACCGGGCTGGCCAGTGTGCTCCTAGGCCATGGCTCAATCTTTATTTTTAGAAAGGGTTCCCAATTTGGGAAGATCAAACGCCCCCATCCCAGTCTGTCTCTTGGGACTGGAGGTTTACTGTTCCTTGGTGTCTTATTTCTGTTTTGGGTGGTGTGCCTTTCTGGAAATGGGCAATTCCACTGGGTCAAGGCCGACTTAAGTCTCTACCCTGGGGAGGACTTCACAAAAGTCCAAAGGTTTTATACTTGAGACTGTACTCCTGATGCTCTCGGAGATGTAGTCTAGGCCATTCCACAGTGGGGAAGCCTACAGCGGCGGGAACTTCCCAGGCTCCCACCCACTTGGACCCCCTTCTGGGACTTTCTTTTTGTAAAAAGCACAAATAACCATTTGTTGCTAAAGTGACTTATTAAAACTCAACAGTAGCTAAGCTACCTGGATGGTCATTTTGCACCATTTTAGGCATTTAAGACAAAGAAAGCAAACTAAAATTGAATATCAATTATATGTTAGATGCTGTTGGTGCTTTCATAACTATTATCTTATTGAAGGCTCTATAATGACCCAGTGAATTGAATGCTATTGTCCAAGAGATTAAATGAATGCCTTGTCCCAGCCACAGCTGGAAAGGGTAGATTTTAACCAAGAATCCGATGACCACGTTATTATGTAATTTCATTCCACCGAGGTGCCTTCTCTCAGCTGCTAATCAGAGCCAGTGTTTTGACTTCTGGTTCTCGGCAGGGTGAGTGCTATTTTATTTATTCCTTCGTGGTTTTGTCTCCTATTGCTTCTTCCTTCTCTCCTACTACTTCTTGTGTGAGAACATCCAAAGTCCCACCTGACTCTCTATTTGAAATTCATGTCATTAGCCAGTTTGAGCCCCTTGGCCTGGGAAGTGATATGGAGACAGGATTCCTTTCCCTCAATTTTTCATCTTGAATGTTCCTGTGAGAGCATTCTGTCCGGTTCCAAGGGAGTTGACTATGAATGAGATAGGTGGCCTCTTAGTGATTCAGTGGTGGATTTGGCTATTGGCTGGTCCCAATGCCAGTTCACCTGTTTGCCTATATTCCCACGGCATTGACCTGCCCACCTTAGAAGTCTAGACTGAGAATTGGTCAAGCGTGGATGGGGGATTAAGGTGATGCCTGTATCTGAATTGTATACTGAATTTGAGTCCAAACTCAGCTTTAGTAGCACTAGAAAAAACATGTTTATGTAGCAGAGATAGGAAAGGTAAAAACGGAGATAAAGACATAAAGAAATGGTTGTCACTGTTGTTATTGGTTTGTCTCTTATCTCTAAGTCACCCATGATCTCTAAGCTCATTCAGTGCTGGATAGAATAGAAAGGAGGCTGCATCTCTGGAACTGAAGGCTATTAATTACCACCTCCCACCCCAGGAGAATTAGAGAATCACAGAATTTTAGAACGTTAAAGAATTTCTAATCCAGCCCTCTTATTTTACAGATTAAGAGCCTGGGACCTCACATATAAAAATCTGCCAAAATTGATACCTAAACCCCATTGGTATTGCATATTAAGAGTGTGTTTTTATCATTTCATAGTGCTTTACTCTTCTGTCTGTTGATTATGGTCAAGTAACTTTACATCAATCTTATATTATTTCTGACACAGCCATTTAGCAGCAGCCCTGGACTTAGAACCCAGACCTCCTGACTTCCCATCTCATGTTGTCAACTAGGTCCAATCCCGTCATAATTTGGAATAATTGTAAACTGTGCTCTTTAGCCAGACCTTCCGATATTCAAGGAGAAGCTTAAGATGTATCATTTGTGAAGTCTGGTGTTCACTGGCAGGACCTTTCCAGAAAGCATTTATGTGATCTAGGAAATGGACACAGTGAACAGAAGGGACTGAAGGAGATTTGGAGGCTGTGAACCTCTAGGTTTCAATGAGGACACAGTATCTGTCAGAGAGATTCTGACTTCTTGGTCAGTGAGCATCCTTAACATGGTTAAACCAGGTCTTACAGGATCTAGCATGGGTGAAGAGACTGGTTGGTGGAAATTCCCAGCTGTTTTAGAGTTCCAGTTCTTCTCCCTGTGGGTGTGACATTCTTTAGGGAACCAGGGAATTCCCAGATGTGGGACAGTCACAGCTGTAATCACTGTTTTGTGTTGCTCAGAGCTGACAGCACTGGTATTTCCGGCATCCTTTTCCAAATACCTTGACCACCTTGGGGGAAAGCCCCATCAACAAACACTATTTTTGCTCTTGAGGGTCTGACCTAGTGTCCCCCATTTAGGGCCATTTCTGGACATTGTCTCTTCTGTGTCTCTGAGGTCTTTAGACTTGGGTAGCAGAGGGTCAGATGGGTGATGCCCGTTGCAGACCTCACATCCTCCAGGCAAAAACACACCGGTTGCTTTTAGGTTCCTTGGGGAACATTCTGTTGTCACCTCATTGAACCAGCGAAGGAGGAAAAAGAATTTGGTGCCAGATAAGTTGATACAGAAGTGTGCAGGCAGGAAATCCGAATCCAACACCACATCTAATGAGCCTATTATTAGAGGCTCTTGGCAGAGCAAGGGAAAGCAAATGCAAATGAAAAGCAGGTCCTGAGAATTGTTTAAAATTTAGCACCAGCCCCATTACACGTTCCCTTTGGAGTCACAGAGGATGTTTTGCATGATAAGCTCAGCTTGCCTTTGAAACAGGACTCACGTGCATTTGTGTTAGAAAGAACGGGGCAGCGACTGCAAAATTAACAGCTGTTTAAACAGTTTAGTGGAGAAGCTAAGGCTGAGGGAAATTATAGGCTCATTGTTCAAGTTTAAATTATGCAAACAGCTCTCCCATCGCATGGCCTTACTTTGCTGGGCAATGGAGAGAGATGTGGTGGAATTGGCTTATACTGTATTAAAGAATTACGTTGCTAAATCTTCCATCCAGAAGGCACTCGAGTAGAAATAGAGGTGGTGAACAGTGTGGGGAGAGCATCAGGCTTGATAGATTTGGTATAACCAAGCCACGCCTGGGCTTTCAAAATCCTTATTTCTTGGTTCCGTCTGCATGGCCACAAGTTGTAGGAAGGGAACATTAATGAGGGGATAAGTGTGCACATTTGAAATAACTTATTGTCTTTATACAGTGGACCTACCCAGATCAGGCCTTGCCCTTTCTGTTCATTGCCAAAGAAGTAAATCTGCAGGCTGTCGTGACCTCAGGCCTCCTCCTGTGTCCAACTCACCTTTCTCTGATACCCATTTCTTTTGCTTGGAACTGGGACAGTCATTGAACCTCCACCATATTCATGATGGTAATGGGATGCAGCATTACTGCCTTGACTTTTATTTGAATCAGTGCCTGTGCTAAAAACCAATGCGTGGACACCAAGATTGGCATCTGGTGGGAGCTTCGGGCTCTAGTTTGGACCAACAGATTTCCAAATTGTGTGTATGCCATTTATTTGCTAAGCTCTGGACAAACTGCATAAGTAATTTAGGAGACCCCTTATTCCTCCAGGTTTCTGTTCAAATGTCCCCTTATCACGAAGCCCTCCTTCCCTGACCACTTGATGCAAAATGACTCTGCCTTCTTCCCACCTGTCACCCACTTCCTAGCACATGATCTCCACTAGAAATATATTTATTCATTTATTTGTTATCCCACTAAAATGTACAGCCCGTGAGAGCAAGGGCTTTGTCTATTTTGTCTATTGTGATATTTTATCACCTAGAGCAGCATGGGGCCTGTAATGTATGCCCAATGGGAATTTGTGGAACAGATGCAGAATGGTATGAGGGGTGCTAGGGGTATGCTGCCAGTCGACTGTAGAAGGGCCTGGTTCCCAGGAGAAAGCACAGTGCCCTGTATAGCTGCTCTCCAATTCTTAATTTCTTTGAGCAAACATTTATCAAGCGCTTGGGACCAGGTGTTAAAGGATGTAGACATTTAAATTAAATCTATCCTTTAGCTCTGGTATCAGCCCCTCCTGGGGGCCTTTCTTGAACAGTCTTCTTCTTCCCCAAAGCTAGGTTAGACACCATTCTTACCATGTCCCATAACATCCTGTACAGGGCCTTATCGTGGCCCATATGTAAAGCAGACAAGTACCATGCAACGTGCTTTGTGTTTCCCCTTAAGAGCTCCTTAAGCACGAGGATTACACCTTACTCATCACTGACTATAGTGTTGGACACACAGAGTCCTCAGTAAATACCAGTTATCCTGGGCTTCCCTGGTGGCGCAGTGGTTGAGAATCTGCCTGCTAGTGCAGGGGACACGGGTTCGAGCCCTAGTCTGGGAAGATCCCACATGCCGCGGAGCAACTAGGCCTGTGAGCCACAATTACTGAGCCTGCGCGTCTGGAGCCTGTGCTCCGCAACAAGAGAGGCCGCGATGGTGAGAGGCCCGCGCACCGCGATGAAGAGTGGTCCCCACTTGCCGCAACTAGAGAAAGCCCTCGCACAGAAACGAAGACTCAACACAGTCATAAATAAATAAATAAATACATAAAAGAACGTGAATTTCTTTAAAAAAAAAAACAACAACCAGTTATCCTTGTTATCGCCGCTGTTACCATGTGCATTCAGTAACCGGCATTCACAGAGCTGTGGATGTGTGTAATCTCATTTGAAAAACTATATCTGTTCTAGGGATGTAATGAAACTTGTTAAAAGAGTCAATCCTAAGAGTTCTCATCACAAGGAAAAAATTGTTTTCTATTTCTTTAATTTTGTACATATATTAGATGATGGATGTTTTCTAAACTTACCGTGATAATCACTTCATGTTGTATGTAAATCAAATTATTATGCTGATCTCCCTGTGCTATGTGGCTGCTTCCCACGAGTGTCCACCTAGAGGGGTGGGATAGGGAGGGTGGGAGGGAGACACAAGAGGGAGGAGATATGGGGATATATGTATATGTATAGCTGATTCACTTTGTTACACAGCAGAAACTAACACACCATTGTAAAGCAATTATACTCCAATAAAGATGTTAAAAAAATTATCATGCTGCTTACTTATACAGTGCTGTGTGTCAATTATATCTCAATAAAACTGGAAGAAAAAAACCCAGAACTATAGGAAGAAATAAAGAGCATTGGAAATGGTGAATACAAAATAAAGCAAAAACAAAAACAAAATTATATCTGTTCTTCTGAAGATATATAAGGCTTAGAAGCAGCTCTGTATTATGCTATACAATATTATTTAATGTTATGTTCTATAATATTCTCCATTTCAAGCTCTCCTTGTGTTCTGGGGGATGCAGGGATCACTTAGACTGGTCTAGGATCTTTACAAAGAGTTCTCAGGGGACTCCCTGCTTCCCCAGAGGCCAGCCAAGGCCCTGATGTACTTTAATAATGATTTTCTATGTGCAGAGGTTAGGAGCTCCTCTGAGCCTGGAGCACATGTTTAATTTCAAGAGGGCAAGTCACAGGCATTCTCTCAGTACTCGTGGGTTCATGACATTTTGATGCTGCCACTTTGACATGGCTGTTTTGATTCAGGGCTTCAGGGACATCTTGTCATGGCTTAAAAGACAAATCATTAAACATACAGCTATTTTGTGCAACTAAGAAGTGTGGCCAGTAGGCATCCGACCACACTGCTGGATCGGGTGTGTATGTTAACCTAATATTTGTGTGTTTTCACTTGGACACGGCTGTCTTGATGCTTGACACTTTCATTACATCATGTGGATCCTGCCAGAATGTCTGGTTTAAATACTTGTGAGTATCACTGAAATACCAACCATGTGCCTGATTCTAACTTCGGTGGCAGGAGGGCTTCAAATGAAGCAGAAGGCAGGGGATTACGCTCTCAAGGGGCTCATAGAGTTTTTGCCAAGGGCTGGCTAACGAATGCATTCACCATTTCTGAACACGTACGGCCTCCATTCTCCATTGGCAGTTTCCTGGTTTACAGCTTCGGATTACTGGCTGGAGAAGTGTTTAAAAAATATGAAAAGAGCCTAATGCAAGCATAGAAATATGGTCTATCCATGTTAAAAAGATAGTTTTGATCATTTTCCCTGCTGTGCTGTAAAAAGAACTTTTCCGTCTGTTTCACTTGGTGATGGGAGGAAGTGGTACTTACTGCTCGCCGGTCAGAAAGCCCCTGTCTGCTTGCTGTGAGCTTCATGCCCTATTTTCTTCTTTAGACTGTCTGAGCGATCATCAACACACACATATGCCAGATAGTCAGAGATTGCCCCCAGACTAACTAGATGAGTAGAATATTAGGCCATTAAGGGAAGACTAAGAAGCTTATATTTTGACTAATGTTATCATCTGGGCATTCTACCAGACCATGTCACATTATTCCTAATTTTAAAATATTCTGTTATTTATTTATTTATAATGTTTATTTATTTATTTTTATTTATTTTTATCTTTTAATTCCATGAAAGGAGTACTTTTTTTTTTTAATTTATTATTTATTTATTTATTTATTTATGGCTGTATTGGGTCTTCGTTTCTGTGCGAGGGCTTTCTCTAGTTGCGGCAAGCGGGGTCCACCCCTCATCGTGGTGCGTGGGCCTCTAGCTATCGCGGCCTCTCTTGTTGTGGAGCACAGGCTCCAGACGCGCAGGCTCAGTAATTGTGGCTCACGGGCCCAGTTGCTCCGCGGCATGTGGGATCTTCCCAGACCAGGGCTCGAACCTGTGTCCCCTGCATTGGCAGGCAGATTCTCAACCACTGCGCCACCAGGGAAGCCCTAATTTTTATTTTTTATTAAAGTATAGTTGATTTACAATGTTGTGTTAGTTTCAGGTGCACAGCAAAGTGATTCAGTTATACATATACATATATCCATTCTTTTTCAGATTCTTTTCCCATATAGGACATTACAGACTATTGAGAAGAGTTCCCTGTGCTATACAGTAGGTCTTTATTGATTATGTATTTTATATATAGTAGTGTGTATATGTTAATCCCAAACTTCTAATTTATCCCTCCCCCCACCACCTTTCCCCTTTGGTAATCATAAATTTGTTTTCTAAATCTGTGAATCTGTTTCTGTGTTGTAAATAAGTTCATTTGTATCATTTTATTCTGGAAGCAAGTATATTAGGCAGCCTGTTATGAAAAAGTAAGTCTTATGTTGGGTCCCTGGTCTTGACTCTGAGACTCTGGAAGCTAAGCTTGGTGTCTTGAAAGAATGATGGTGCAACTGGGTGGGTCCCCTAACTTAAATGTCACCCTTGTGAATGTTCCCTGGAGAAAGGAACCACTTGTGTTGGCTGCCATGCCAGGCCCCCAACATACATTATCATGTTTAACTTCCACAGGGTAGGCCTCGAGCCCTTCTTTCTATAAACCACACAGCTAGCAAGTGATAGCGTCAGAATTTGAACCCAGGCTCTCTGTTTCCAAAACCCACACTATTTCCATTATAATCAGTGATTCCAAACCACTAATCTGAAGAGTTCTGTTGGTTCCAAAGGAAGATCTCCCCAGTCTGTGGTGAGAATATCTAGGTAAAGCTGACACCTGCCTATCTGGGAAGATATTGTCATTTATTCAGAGACTGTGACTTGTCTTTCTAGGTGTTAAAGACCTTTTTTTGTTTGTTTGTCACATGATGGTGGTTGTAAATGGCAGCTAGCAAAAACGTCCTAAGACGTCAAAGTGAAAAATTGGCCTCCCTATGTTGGTCCCCAAGCTTAAATTTGAAATCTTATTGGCCTGGGAAATGACGTAGCTGGATAAAAAGGCAGTATACTCATTATCCTGGCAAGGGCTCCATTGGCAGAGTCTTAGCATAGCTTGGGTTCACATGGGGTTTTTCTGGAAGAGGGCTGGGGTGCATCTACGGGTGAAGGTGATTGCATGCTTCTTAAAGCCATACTTCTTTGACACTGAGTAGTATGACTATTGGCAGCTTAGAGGACTCCTGATAATGCAAGTGACCTTTTAAAAACCACAATGGAATGAATTGTTTTTAACTAGATAAACCATCTTTTCCAAAAGAGAGGTAAAACTCGGACTACCAGCATTTATGACTTTTCTGTGTCCAGAATGGGGAAGGCTTGAGCTCAGAGGCATTTAATTTAGCAGTGACTTAGGCTGTGACGCTCCTGACCTTAGATTATTCAAAAGCCATCTTCTTGCTGTTGATACAAGAAGGAAAGAGCTCAGGTTTTGAAGCCAGGCATATATGGAGTCTCACTATCCATTCCTTTTAGCCTGTGACGCTGGGCAAGTTACTTTCTGTAAAACAGGGCAGAGATACTTGCCTCAGAGAGTTACCATGGTGGGCAACTCCTGGAAAAACCTTCCACTGCCTATGTGATGCCTTTTCTGTGATGATCCAAGATAATAGGGATAAAAGCACTTGGCGTGTTGGCGTTCGGTGTGTCCTAGTAACCTGCTTATAGGCAAACTGGAATTCAGGGTGCCCTGAGTTGCCCTGGTTTTTACTTTCCTGCCCATGGTTCCAGATTCCCAGCTGTGCCTGGGGAAGGCTGTTTCGCCTCCTGCAACCTGAGACCCTCAAACCGCAGAGATGCCCAGCGGACTCTGACCACTGCCTCCCCTTCTGTTCTAGTGCCAACAACATGCCCAAGCAGGTGGAAGTGCGGATGCACGACAACCACCTCAGCTCGGAGGAGCCGAAGCCCCGGCATCTGGGGCTGCGCTTGTGTGACAAGCTGGGGAAGAATCTCCTGCTCACGCTGACCGTGTTCGGTAGGTGACAGGCCTGCCCCACCCTCCCCTCTTCCCCTGGACTCTCCTGGCTCTGTATGGAAGCTGGTTCTGGCAGCCAGCCCTCCCCCTGGAAAGCAAGCACACGCTCTGCCTAACTCTGCCTTTACCCAGGCACGGCTGCCTCAGTGATACCATATTCCCTGTCACCTGCCCTAGCCATGTTTGCCTCCTTGGGATTCTTGTGGTTCTCAGATTTCAGTATGCGTGTACATTTCCCATGGGTATGTCAGCATGCAGATTCCCAGGCCCTACTCACAGAGACTCTGGGCCACTTGGAGTGAGACCTAGGAATCTGCATCTTAACAAACCTTCTAGGTGATTCCAAAGCAGATGGTCAGTAGACCACATTTAGAGAAGTACCTGTGTCCAGATAAAGGCAACAGTTGCCCTAACCCCACTAACAGGGCTCCCAAGGTCTAAGCTTCTTCAAGCACCTCATTAACTTAGATTCGGTTAGCACATTAGCTAACGAGGTCCGTGTGGAAGAGGCTTGTCCCAAAGCCTTGATCCATTCCAGCTCCACCTCAAAAGCCTTACTCCCCTGCCTCTGTCCTCACCCAAGCTCTGATTGTCCTTTCGTGTGACTGTTGATACAGACTTGGCCTTGGGTTTTCAACCAGGATTGATTGAAAATGGGGAAAATTGTGGTTTCTTATAGGGACAACCACATCTTTTCCTTTCTCAACACCCCCTCCTTGTTCTTCAACTCTTATGAGGCTATACGCGGAAGCAATGAAGAGCCATCCACACACACACACACACACACACACACACACACAAACATCATCCATGGCTTCTCCTTCGAGTCAGTCATCTTGGATGTCGGTGGACTAGTCAGGACTGGGAACTTGCCCCCCAGCTCAGTTCACTTAACAGAAGAAGACCACAGGCGTGGTAGGGTTTTCCAAGGGTTACCCTCCACAGAAGCAAATTTCATTCATCAGGGGCTTTGAAGAAGTGTGTTTTTCACCTGTGGAAGAAAAAAAGATAAGGCTTTTGGCCATGTTACTCCCTTTGCATATCTGGAGTTAACACCATAGCCACATACCTAGGACCCCCCTCCCCCCTTACACCAGTCATGCTATGACCCCACTTGTGGTCTCCAGAACATCGTTTATGTTGGCCACCAGTTTGGAAAGATCCAAGGTTTTCTTGTGGAATCCCTGCGTATGCAAAGTGAAAGGCTCCTGCTAGCATCGCTGCCCAAATTGTTTCTTCCCAAATTATGTATTTTTAGACACCCCCCTTGACCTCCCCTAGGATCAGCAAGTCTCAAGATTATGTACAAGGACATAGAAGTCAAAGAGAAAACTTCTTGAGGATAAGCCTTGGGGAAATTATCAGAAGGCAAAGAAAATAGAAGAAGAAAGAAAACACCCCAGCTTAGTCACTTAAATGTTCCTTTTATCTGGTATTCAGTTAAAAAGGGAAGAAAAACATGAAACACCATGGAATGTGGCCAGCCTAGGCTGCGAAGAGAAGCAATCTCTGGCACTGTGGATTATTTCTACTGACAATCTGTGACTCTGCAAGTGGATGATATCCTCAAAGAAGCCAGAGTCAAGTTGCCAGGTTATACTTCCCACAAAGCCTTGAGAAGGCTCTTCTTGACTCTTCTTGACTCTCAACTTTTAGAATAGTTGGAGATACAAAGTATTTTCTCACGAGTCATCAAAATCAACTTCACTTTTCTAATGGTATTTTTGTTACGTGTTAGTCATCATTTGATGATGGAGACGTATGAGGAAGGTCAATGTCATTGAACTACATCCCTAGAGCTATTCATTTGATGAGGGCAAAAGCTAAATTCATATTTTTCCCCCTTTCTTATAGGTGTCGTCCTGGGGGCAGTATGTGGAGGGCTTCTTCGCTTGGCATCTCCTATCCACCCTGATGTGGTTATGTTAATAGCCTTCCCAGGGGATATACTCATGAGGATGCTAAAAATGCTCATTCTGCCTCTAATCATCTCCAGCTTAATCACAGGTAAGACCACCTCTCTGGCACCGGGCCAAAGCGGGTCATACTCCCCCTCCAGCTTTTGGATTGACCATAGAATCTCAGTTTGGTTGAATCAATGAATGTGATCATCTGTGTCATTTCACTTCAGAGCCTTGGTTTTTCCTGTCTCTAAAATTGGGATAAGCAACCCTAAAAAAAGAGTTTGCCACCTATTGGTTGGTCCATCTGTCTGTCTAGCAACAAAAGATAAAAAGGAAATAGCCACATGTTAGAAGTGATCATATCTAGTGATTTTAATTTTTAATGTATACTTTTCTCATTTCCCAAATTGTATTTGTTCAGAAACTGACAAATAAAGGTAACAAATAGAAAAAGAAATTTTCTCTTTACTACTTAATTGGGTGTAGAGGGAAGTGGGTATTAAAAATAAATGAAATACTAGATATGAAACCCTTTGAGTTTTTCAGAAGAAAGGTACCCTTAATGTATAGGTCATGTTCACTTGTTTTTTGGCTGAAAGAGTTGTTTTATTTGAAAGAATTTTTTCCCCTCCCTGGGCTTATACTGGTAGTTTCCTCCTTACCAAATAGTATTACTCAAACAAGGTATAAACTGATAAAGTTTAGAGACTAAGCTCTGAGTTAGGGATGAAGAGCTGGGCTTTGGTTTATATCTGGGTGCCAACAGGCTGGGTGACCTTGAGAAAGCTGTCCCTCTGGACCATCCACCTTATGAAGGTCGTGAAGCTCTGGTAACTCCAAGAGATTCAGATGCTACAGTCTCATAGCTGGTGGACCAGTGAGTCCAGTGAGGGAAAGAGCTGGGACTCAGTGTCAGGAGGATCTTATCATTCAGCCCCAGATTGAGTGAAGCTCAATCTTCACTTTAAATGCTCCTTTTTAAACCAGAGAAAATTTGTTCTCCATGCCTGTTTAACAGATTGTACATTGGCCAACCTGGTAAGGAAACCTCACTTCCGTCGGCTAGAATTAGACTTCAGGTTGTAAGGAGAAATGTGTCACACATGGGTCAGCTTCACTCAGAGAATTATTAACATCAATAATAACTTCCTCCCCCACGGCAAAAAAGACTGGTCCCCAGAAAGGGTTGCATCTCTCAGTCTAGTAAAAGCAGGAACTGAAACCAGGAAGTAGAAAAACTGAAGAAACTACTGGAAAAAAAAACCCAATGAAGGCTGGAGTTTTTGTGACTTGCTTGGAATTTCCGCTAACCATCACAGAAGCTCCTGAAATATAAATGAAGCTCCCACCCGTGCTGGGTGTTTCGTGCACCTGTTCTCACATCCCTACTTGAGGTCAGAAAATGTGGTCTCCATCAAGTTTCACCTCGGGGGAATGAGAAGGCTGTGCTAGAATCACTTTTCCAGATTTTTGATTTCATGACCAGTAATGTATTCAAAAGACGTTTTGAATACATAGGGCTACCAATCTTTTATTTTCTTAAGTGAGGACATTAAAACAAACAAAAAAACCTAGCATGTACCAGGACCACCACTTCATAAAGAAAGGATATCTTAATATCAAATAAGTGGGAAGGACATAATCTCAGAATTAAAAATTGAAGAGAGTATTCAATTTTAACTCACTATTGCAGACTGACAAAAAGTAGTCACCAACCAGTTTATAAACCCTGAACCAGATGTTCTCCAACTCTCCCCAGTTCTCTAGAATCTCAAAAATATCCTTGGAAAATTGAATTGTAAACTGTGGAATTGACCAAATATTCAGGTGAAGAAGGTTTAATTAACCATTAATACGTTTGAGTGATACAAAGCCGAGGGTTGGTTATAGGTATGCAGAGAGGGGCAAGTAACAGGAAAATAATAGAACTAATACTTCTGGATTTCTTTTCCATCCAGGGTTGTCAGGCCTGGATGCTAAAGCCAGTGGCCGCTTAGGCACGAGAGCTATGGTATATTACATGTCCACGACCATCATCGCTGCGGTGCTGGGGGTCATCCTGGTCTTGGCTATCCACCCGGGGAACCCCAAACTCAAGAAGCAGCTGGGGCCTGGGCAGAAGAACGATGAAGTGTCCAGCCTGGATGCCTTTCTGGACCTTATTCGAAATCTCTTCCCTGAAAACCTTGTCCAAGCCTGTTTTCAGCAGGTAACCTAGAGTTCTGATATCCATTGTTCTCCAAACTCCTAAGTTACAAAGGTGGTAACTTAGAGACTGTTTCAACAAATCAGCTCTGGGGAGTAATTTTTTTCATATTTATACTCTGCCTAGGGGTTGTATGGGGTCATCTGGGGCAGGAGTTTAGGATTGGAGTCGTGTTGTCTTTGTTTTTTTAACCTTCCCTTTCTTTTGCAGTACACTTAATAGCATTTAGCTCTGGGATCCCTCTTCTCCTTTCTTTCTTTGATCTCTCTTTCTTCTTTTTGGGTCTTGTCTCTGTGTCGTCCAAGGGGACATTTTGATCACCCTTGCCCGCAACTCTCTAGAGCACTCAGTGGTTCTTGATCTTAGCACTATAGCAAAACCACATGTGGTCCATTTAAAAATGCACGTGCTCTACAGAATCAGAATCTCCAGGGTGGGCCCAGGGACTGGGTATTTGTCAAATTCTGGAAGTAATACATGAGGATTTTGGAAAGTTTATAGATGCACATAAAGTAAAAATTCAAGTCCCCACGTCGCTTCCCTAGAGCTACTCATGTTTTCTCCTATATATTTTCTTTGTCACATATGTGTGTGTATGTGTGCATAAAATTAAAAAAAATTCAGCTCGGGTGGTGCTGCATCGTACATACTGTGTTACACCTTGCTTTTTCGTTTAACAGTGTTTTAGTGTCATCTCTCTCTTTCGTTTTTCATTGTTGTGTAGTATTTCTAAAGGATAAATTCTAGAAGCAAAACTGTCCTGCCAGAGTTGATATTTTGAATTTGCTGGGTGTTGCAAAAATAGCCTTAAAAATTTTGTATCGGTATATATGTTCCTACCAGCTGCACTCAGGCATATCTAGTTTTTAACACACGACTTTTAAAACCAGTTGATTCTGCTGGGTGTGTTACCGACCAGGGTTCTTGGACTCTTTAATCAATAGAAATTGATAAGAGGCCAGATGAGAAATTCAGGCAAGGCTTTATGTGGACTTGTGCTGCCGTACAGCAAAAGCAAGTAACAGCTTCCCTCGCTCCCTCCCTGGGGTGGGGGGCAGGGCCAGCAAGCTGGTCCCTTAAACGGGGTGAGGGTGAGGATGGGTCCAGGGCTCAGGCGGGAAGGGTGGCTTGGGTGGTGTGCCCACCCCCTTGGTGGTGCTGTGTGCAGGGATCATGCGTGGTACCCTGCTTTTGCTCCAGACACCCCAGAAGTGGCAGTTGGGTTTTGGGTCTTTTTGTATCTGATTGTTCATAATTTGCCCCAATTGCGCATGCACGCAGTTATTTTTAGTCCCTTATAGTTTCTTTGTATTCTGCTGTTTGTCCAGGTGCAAGCACTGCAGCAAAGAGTCCCAGATATCCCGGGTCTCAGATTCCAGCCTCTCTCAAGTGGAACCACTGAGTTAGCTGCCCAGGTCCCCCTCACCAGCCTAAGGCTAGTTTAGGTTCGAATACACCTCCGTTCACATTAACTCTGGTTGGAAGTAAACTAGAATCAAGGAAGCTCCTTCAACCATTTCCAGGGAATCACAGAAGAATAAATTGAGGAAACAGGTCTCAGAGAAGAAAAGTCTGCATTCCCAGCTGCCCCCAAAGTGCCATTGCCAATCACTGCTGAGCCCAGTTTACTCTGGATAAATCTGGAATATGGTCTCTGATTTCCAATACCACTTCAGAGGCACTTGTAGCAAGGAGCTATATTAAAGGAAACATTCCAGGCAGGGGAAGTTGGGTGGGGAGTGAATAGAAACAAGCTAGGGGAGGGGTGCTTACTGGTACCCTCTCTGTGCAATGTGCCTGCCCCTCAGCCAGCCTGCTTAGAAAGATGAGTTTGCTTGCTTTGGGGTGATAGACGCAACCGGGTGCCAAGTCTATTCTTAACATTTTGGAAAGAGCGCTCTGGAGCTGTAGCACCTGGAGGCTGAGCTGGTAGGAGTCTGGGGGTAGGGGTAGCATCGGAGGGACGGGGAGGGACAGATTTGGGCCTCCCTTCTGTGCCCCATCACGACCACGCTCCACGCAAGAAGGAGTCCCTTTCATCTGAGTCAGTGAGGCAGAACTGAGAAGCAAGCAGCACCCAGAGCTGTTGCTCTGGGCTGGGGTGAATTTCTGTGGTGTCAGCCATGCTCACGCTCCCTGACCTGTCTGGTTGATGGGCAATCTCTAGTGTCCCCCAGGGCAAGGGGCACTGGGGGACACTAGAATAGAGGACCACGCCATTCCCTGCCTCACCCCTGCCCTGGACCCACCCCTCCACTGACAAAATTCATATGAGGAGTGAGCCCTTAGTCCTCCAGCTAAGCCCAAGGACATGGTCCTTTGGGTTAGGACACTCAGAGAAATAATCATGTGGAATATTTGACCGCAGGGTGAGGGAGGGTGCAGATTCTGTAAGCCAGACTCCAGGCAGCCCAGAGGAAAGGAAGCTTAAACTAGGTGCAATCCCACAGGCTTAGGAGGGCCTTGAAGAGGGTTGGAAGAAAGGGAACTCTTTGACGGTGACAAGGAATTACCAGAGAGAAAGGGTGCTGGGTGGTGACTTCCGTGCCCTCGGGGTACAGCTGGGAGTGGTTTCAGACAGCCTCTCTTGGGTGGAGGGAGCTTCAGGACCGGAGGTAGACACAGAGACAGAAAGAGAAAGGCGTGCTGTCTCCAGCGCAGAGGGTCCGCCCCCAAGGTGGCAGAACCTGTGTCCCTGAGAGCAGGGAGGCCTCCTGTTCACTGCTTCGGGCTGACTCTGAACCAAGGTGAGGTTTCCAAGGTGGCAACAGGCTGTCAGGTGTGGCCTGACCACATTCATCAGGCACAGTGAGAGTGACCACATGGGGTCCTTTCTTCCGGGGAATTCAGTGAACTGGGTTTGCTCCTTTGGCCGATATTTGGGTGCACAGGATGCCACAGAGAATGAACCAGTCGGGGTCCCTGCTCAGTGGAGCTGACTTACATTCAGGGACTCAGGGGAGATAGACCAGAACAAATGTCAGGTAAACGCACAAGTTACTTGAAAATTAAGGTAAGTGCACTCTGAGAGCTGGAGCAGGATGATGGGCTAGTAACCGGGGGAGACGTCTGAGCTGAGGCAATAAGGGGTCAGAATGAGCCAGCCCGGGCCTTCCCTGGTGGCGCAGTGGTTAAGAATCCACCTGCCAGTGCAGGGGACACGGGTTCAAGCCCTGGTCCAGGAAGATCCCACATGCCGCGGAGCAACTAAGCCCGTGCGCCACAACTACTGAGCCTGCGTCCTAGAGCCCGTGCGCCACAACTACTGAGCCCGCGTGCTGCAACTACCGAAGCCCGCGCACCTAGAGCCCGTGCTCCGCAACAAGAGAAGCCACCACAACGAGACGCCCGCGCACCGCATCGAAGAGTAGCCCCCACTCACCAGCAACTAGAGAAAGCTGGCGCGCAGCAACGAAGACTCAAATGCAGCCAAAAATAAATAAATAAATGTATTAAAAAAAAAAAAAAAAGAATGATCCAGCCTGAGGAGAACTGGGGGAAGAGCCCACTAAGTGGGGGCAGAGGCTCACGGAGGTTGGCAAGCATTTGGTGAGAAGAGAAGCAAGGCCGCTGAGTGGGGAGTGGAGTGGGTGAAGGAGGGCCTGGCGGGCCGGGGTCGGACTCTGGTTCTTATTCTAAGAGTTCAGGCAAGGAGATGACTGTTTTTGTATTTTTAAAAAAATCAACCTGGTAGCTCTGGTTATAGACAGAGCTCCAGGTAGCTACTTACCTGGGGATCGCAGGTAGCCAGGAAGAGGAGGTGAGTCAGTGAGCAGGCTTTGCAGGTTTTAAGGTGAGAGACCCTGGCGGCTGGGACTGGCGTTGGCAGCCAGCTGGGGTTCTTCAGCCCAAACAGGCTTGAACTGAGAACTCAGAGGACCCGGCCTGTCGTCCAGCCTTCAACTCAGCCGCTGAGCTGCGCTCTTTGGAAGCTGGATTTTGGAGCTGAACATACCTCATTTTGAACCCTGCTTCAGTAAACTACTAGCTGTCTGTCCTGGGGTTAGTTACTCAGCCCCGTGAGCCTTGAGGGGCTCCTGTTGACATAAGAAGTAATAGTTGTCAAAGATGGAACACCTGGCCGCCCCCCTGATCCTGGAAGCACCATTTATTCAGGCCCATGGCCGTTACTCCTGTGAACTTGAGCTTTGGCTTCTTTAGCCTTCTCAGGATGGGCCTACAGTTGGCTCTGGTCCCCACTTTGTCCCCAGGAGGGTGACTCTGTTGTTCATGGAAGCTTCCCTTTCAAATCCTTCCTGCGTTCTCTCTTTGTGCCAGCGTTGCCCAGACCAAGGGGGCCATGAGCTGCCTGTTGCCATTCAGCTGGGGCTGCCCTTCTCCCTGCACAAGTGCATGTGGCCAGGTTAGAACACGGAGTACCTGCCTTGCCTCAGGGAATGCTGTGCTTCCCTCTCTCCCAGTTAGGAGAGCTGGTCAGGTCAACCTTGCTTACTCTCGGGCCCAGCTGCTGTAGGGTTGGGTCCATAGAGTTTATCAGGCAGCACAGGTGGTGAAAGACCTCAGTGGTGGTCAGAGCATCTGAGTTGAGGTCCCAGTTCTCCCAATAATTCTATGACGTCTGATGAGTCACTTGACTTGTCCATGCCCCCTCTTCTGTAACTATGCAGGCTTCAGCCATCTGTCACCTACTACGTGCCGGCACTGACATTCTAGGATTCTGCATGACTTCTATTTTAATGCCCCTGCAGGTAGTGTTTCTCTGGGCTTAGACGTGAGTTTTCACAGCATGCAGGGTGCCTGGCACCTTTAAAAATAGGGTGGCCGCCCCAGATGTCGAGGAATAGCATGAGAGCTTCTTAGGGGGCCGCTTGCACAGGGATGCTTGGGAACATTGAGCAAGGCTTGGCATCACCGCCCCGAAGGAGTGGGTGTCTTCCCACCTTACATACGGAATATGAGCCAGTGACCTGCCATGGGGGCTGCCGGCAGCTGGCACATCTGGCAGCTACATGGAGATTCCCAGCAGAGCCAGGCTCTGGGAGGCGCCTCCGTGAGAGTGGGCCTGTGAAGATTCCGTGCGATAGGAGCCAGGCAGGGAGAAGCGAATCAGGCGGATCATGAGGTGCTGATCTGACTTCCAGCAAGACCCCTGCCCTCCTGTTCCTGACCAGATCCAGGACCCTCCACAGGGGCTGGCAGGTCATCCAACTGGGTCTCACATTTGCTACTATCTCCATGGGAATGAAACAAGCACACAGGCATCCCTCAACCTGAAGCTTGGGTCCCGTTACCAATCACACTGCTTATAGTAGTTACAAAAGAATGTTATAAATCCCATCATTATCGTGGGATGAGGACAATCGTATCCCACTGTATTTGTGCCATGAAGCATCACTCTGTCAAACACACACATATAAAATATTCCCCAATTTCATAACCTTGTTTGGCCATTTCTTTCTTTTTTTTTTTTTTTAATAAATTTATTTATTTATTTATTTATTTTTGGCTGTGTTGGGTCTTCGTTTCTGTGCGAGAGGGCTTTCTCTAGTTGCGGCGAGCGGGGGCCACTCTTCATCGCGGTGCGCGGGCCTCTCACTATCGCGGCCTCTCTTGTTGCGGAGCACAGGCTCCAGACGCGCAGGCTCAGTAGTTGTGGCTCAGGGGCCTAGTTGCTCCGCGGCATGTGGGATCTTCCCAGACCAGGGCTCGAACCCGTGTCCCCTGCATTGGCAGGGGGATTCTCAACCACTGCACCACCAGGGAAGCCCGCCATTTCTTAATTATAATATTTTTGACATATTGGGAATTCAAAAATTTATGTAAGCGGCCAGGCTTTTGGTGACCTTTTACACCAAACCTCTCATCTTTATGGTTTTTTTCCCCCACTCCATTAGATTCAAACAGTGACAAAGAAAGTCCTGGTGGCCCCTCCGTCAGACGAGGAGAGCAATGCCACCAGTGCTGTCCTCTCGCTGTTGAATGAGACTGTGACTGAGCCGCCTGAGGAGACGCAGGTGGTTATCAAGAAGGGCCTGGAGTTCAAGGACGGCATGAATGTCTTAGGTAGGCACACTGGTCTTCATCTCCTTGGGGGAGGTGCCTCTGCCGGGGCCACGTGGCCAGCTTTCCCTGCAGGTCAACACCTAGGCAACCTCGCTTCCTTCTCAGAAAGCCGATCGCCCTGCTGTCCTGTAGGTGGAGCAAGAGGCTGTCTCTGGGGAGCGATTTGAGGGTCACTGGGCCTGAGAACTGAGAGGTGAAGCACGAGGGAGACGGGCAGGAGCCATACCATGTGGGGACGTGGCAGCAGGATTGGGGTATGGGCGAAGCGAGGGGACTGACCTTCACCGGGCACATCCCCCCACTTTCTGCGTGGTGTTGGCAAGTCACTTTCTCTGACTCTCCATTTCGTGAAGTTACACATCCAATCCTTTCATTTCCTAAGCATTTTTTTTTGAGGCGCCCTTGTGTCTGTCCCAGGACTATGCTAGGCATGGGGGCTGTCCCACCTCAGCCCTCACAGTCTGTAAACAAACGCAGTGCTATCAGGAGTGAAAGTGTTGGCGTTGGTGCCAAAACGGGCTTAGCAAAAGGAGACTGTCTGGTTTAACTTTCTGGGATTTCAGTGAGCTTGGAACCTTCTGAGAGTGTCATCCCAGGGGTTCTTTGGCTCTGACGTTAGACTGGTTTGTATCCAGTTTGGATCCCTTATGGACCACTCACCGGTTATCTAATCATGGGCTGGCTGCTCCACTTCTTAAGATTCATCTGTAAAGTGGGCATGGGGTTGGCATTTCTCCTGTAGATCATTGTGAGGATTCACTGAGATTGTGCACGTAGGCACAATGGTACGCGCCATATGCTTTATCATGTGAGCCGCTGTCATCATTAAAGGCCGGGGGTGGAGCGCTAAGCTGCTCAGTAGAAAACACCCCACAGAGGATAGAGACTCCCCATTGTGTGGGTGACTCCAGTTTGCTCACTTTACTCCCCATCCACCCTCTGGGTTCACTCCCCCCACCGTAATAACCCCCATCCACTGTTAGAATGGTGTCCCAAGACAAGAGATTTGGTCATAAGCTGGGAGAAATGGGAAATCTATGTGGAAGAAGTATGTTGATCCACGCAAGCGAGATTTCCAAGGATTTGAATGAGAGCTGTTTAGAAAAGGTTGAGCTCACTTTACCATCTAGGAGATCAAGTGCCCTTGTCTCTTTGATAGGGGCATCAGATAAAGTACAGGGTGCCCAGTTTCATGTGAATTTCAGATAAACAACAAATAATTTTAAAGTGTTAAGTATGTCCCAAATATTGCATGGGATATACTTGGACTAAAAAAATTTTTTCATTGTTTTTCTGAAATTCAGATTTTACCTGGGAGTCCTTTTTGTTTGTTCTAAATTTGGTCACCGTTCTCCTTACTTATCCAGAATGGTGGAGAAACAGAGGTGGAGGGAGCAGGACTTTCCGGCCAGTGAAAAGTGTCTTTTTCTTTGACCTGGCAGGAAGCGGAGAGTGAGGGAAGAGATAAGCTGACCAGGTTGCCAGGTAACAAAAGATCAGTAAACATTGCTGACAACCAGTGGGAGGCGAGAGGAGGAAGGAGAGAGGAGAAAATAGGAGAGTTCCTCTGAGAAGGAGGGTTTGCAAATATCCTCAGCATCCAACCCTGAGTGGCTCTTCTCTCCCACTGTCCAGATATCTGTGACCCTTTCAGGCATTCCCAAATCCCCTTGCCCCCCAAACCCTATGGTCAAAGTGGCCCCACTATTTTCTACTGTGGCCATGAGTAATGGGGCCAGAGCTTTGGGGTGAATCATTCAGAAGACTTTTGTGGTCATTTCCAGAGTCCTGGTGGATTCTGGGAAGTCACATGACCTTTGGCTGTACCAGGGAGTTTCAACACAATTCACGACTCTCTCAACCCCAGTGACCAAGTCTAAGAGGGCTTTGTTCAAATGAAACACCCCTGTTCCAGCGAGTTCAATGAGGCAGTGTTTACAGAGGGAAATGCACAAGCTGGCTGTGGGTTTCCAAGTGCAAATTGAGGCTCTGGAAAGCTAAGGGAAGTTAGACTGTTGAGAAACTTCCCATTTACAAATCATGGCTGAAATAAGGTTCTTTCCATTGTCTTCCAAGGGCAGAGATTGTGGCCTTTTTTTTTTTTTGGTTTTGGTTTGTTTTTCGGTTTTGGAAAATCCCGAGGATCAAGCATTGCAAGAGTGAAGATAAAAATCCTGGCTCTGGCCCCCCACTTCTTTAAAGACTCATTTCTTTACCCCCAAGACCTCCAGACTGCTCCGGGGCTCTACTTCAATCCCAACCACTTAAATCAACTCCTGTGAGATAGCGCTCCTTTCAACATCTCTCTCTTACACTCATAGAGATGGCCCGTTTCTGGTGACCCTGCCAGGGGAGCTATTTTATTCTAGTTCTTTGGGAACTTGAGACCTTGAACATTTTCTCTTAAAATTTCCAAATGGAATTAACCAAGTGATACTAGCTATTCTCAGCCAGAATGTTCACAGATCATTGCTCACCACACACCTAGCAAACTCCTCTCCATGGGCTTGACGAGAGCCTGAATTTGATTTCCTCCATTACCACAGAACTAGGTCACTCTCTCCTGTCACTCTGATTCTAGGTCACGCTAATTCTCATTAAGCCTTTGTGTTTATGGCCAATAACTCACTTGTAAGTCACTAGTTAATCTTTCTGGCCAAGAGCTAAAAAGGGGAAATATTAAATACCAAGGATTAACAATTTCAGTGCAAGTGCTAGATTCTTTTTGCTGAGGGTAGCAAAGGGTAGTTGAACAGTCTGGGTTGACATGTGCTTGGTGTGGGAGGTGAGTGGTTTTGGTGACTAGAGAAAAGGTAAAAGCAGAGGTTCAGAAAGAATTTTCCCCTAAGAGAATCATATTATAATGCTATCATTTACTTTGATACAGCTCAAGACTGCAGGCATAAAAGGACGGACGCAATAGAAAATCGGATGGAATAGGGAGGGACTGGAAATGAAGTCTGCCAAAGTGGGACAGGGTAGGTGTAAGGAGAGGAGGGAGAGAGAGGGAAGAGTGGATGGCCCATACTGCAGGTCAGAGAAAAAGTCAGATGGGCAAGCAAGGGCCCGTTGCCAAGGGGACAATTACACTGATTTATAGTCCATGCAAGTCTTCAGAGTTGGAGCCCCAAGATTGGCAATAACAGATTGGGAGCTGGGGGGCACATGATGACTGGTTATCAGAAATCCGGAGAGCCTTCAGGCAGTAACAGGGACATCCGTTAGCCATGTAGTGTGCCCCAGTCCCTGGGAGGGTCTGGGTGAGACTCCAGGGTGAGAGGCTGAGGAAGAGGGGTGGGACAGAGCAGTGCCAGAGAAAGTATTATGGGGAGAGAAGAGCCAGGTCTTGCCTTGGAGGAGCTAACGTATCAGGCAGGTTCCCTGGACAGATACTCAGGGAATGAGGTAAAAGGTAACATAGAAATAAGACCCAAGTTTGGCTGTTGGGCTTGGTCCAGGACCTAGTGCAATTTGATGCCAGTATCAAGAGGTGGGGACAGGGTTCCTCAAATCCTCCTGGCCTGGGATTAGATTGACCCTGGGGGCTGGGGGGAGGAGAGCTGCATTTAGATGGAAGTCAAGTGATATCAAGTGAAGGGAGAAGAGGGCCAAGGGGCTAGGAAGTAACAAAGACTACGTTCTCACGTTATGATCCTGAAAACAAAAAACCACAATAAAAAAGAAAGCGTTCTAACCATTTTGACCATAGAAAGAATGAGGATGAATTAATAAATAACAGGTTAAATCCAAACAAATTGGGTCATTTGGGGTTTCCCAACTGTTTTGGATTTTTCATTGCTTTCCCTTGGATTTTTCAAGATTCTTCCTCCTTCTCCAATTAGGCACACAGCAATAGGAAAAATATTTTATGTTTAGGATTTTCCTAGAGTGAAACATACCAGCCATGCATTAACTTGGGATAACACCAAACTCATATAGACATAACCCTGGCAGAGACTGAATTGGCTAATTGGTCTCTGCTCTTCTAATATTGGCTCCAAAGTTTGCATGATAATCCCCAAGTCCCAACAAGCCTTACCTTCTTTAATCTATGTACTAATGGAATCTGCTTCCCCATGATTTCATAAGTGAGGAGGAGAGAGAAGAGGGTACTTTTTCGTTTGGAATGAAAATGAATTCCTTTTCTCCAAGCAACTAACCTGCTTGCAGTTCAACTTGCTCATGTGCAAAGTATTCAGGAAAGCCGTAATTATCCAGGGGAAAAGTGGGAAACGTAATGCTTTTGTCTTTTAATGCCTAATTCATAGGGTAACAGGTGGTAAGAATGTGGCCCCATTCATTATGCGGGACAGCAACGAACACGGGAGAAGAAGCACATACTTTGTAATTTGTCCTTCTGTGTCCTGTGATTCACCCAACAGGTCTGATAGGGTTTTTCATTGCTTTCGGCATTGCCATGGGGAAGATGGGCGAGCAGGCCAAGCTGATGGTGGAATTCTTCAACATTTTGAATGAGATTGTAATGAAGCTAGTGATCATGATCATGTGGTAAGTGGGCTTGTTCTTACTTCATGGTGGTGGCTTGTGAGATGGTCTTGGGGTCGCCAGAGGGCACTGGAGCCCTCCCAGCAGGAAAGAGTGGGCAGGCGTGAACCAAGCAAAGGGCTCTCCAGAAAGACTTTGAGAAAGGGATGAAAATCTCTTTTTTTGGAGCTTTCACTAGAAAATGGGCTGGAAAACTATAGCCTGTGGGCCAAATCTTATCTGCCATTTGTTTTGTATGGCCCGTGAATTAAGAATGGGTTTTATGTTTTTATTTGACTGAAAAAAAGAATCAAAAGAGTAGTACTATTCCACGACATGTGAAAATTATGTGAAATTCACATTCAGTGCCCATAAATAGTTTTGTTGGAACCCAGCCATACCTATTCGTTCATGTATTGTCAAGGGTTACTTTTGTGCGAAAAGACAGAGTTGAGTAGCTGTGACCAAGACTGTGTAGCCTGCAAAGCCTAAACTATTTAGTACTTGGCCCCTTACATTAAAAAGGGATGGCCCCTTCCATCCCTGCCCTGGAAGAAAAGACTTAAAAAAAAAAAAAAAGAAAGAAAGAAAGGACAGAAAAGCTGAAAAAACCAATTAGTAATCCTGAAGCTGAGCAGTATCAGGATACACTACACTAAGACACGGCCAAGATCTCAGGGATATGGCTTGACCCAGGGTGTCTGGAAGAACCACTGCGCCAGAATTCTGGTGTCCAAAAGCAATGCACCTTAGATTTGGGTTACTCGTGACTCATATAGGAAAAAAAAAAAAAAAAAAAAAAGGCAGTTCTCAGGCCATGCAAGAAAAAGTGAAATCACAAAAGATTAGAACTGTAAGGGCTCTTGGAAATCTGGTCCCACTCTCTGGTTTTGCAGCAGAGAAAACTGGTCCAGAGACACTAAATCTTGATTCTTTAACATCATCATGATCACCATCATCATAAAAACTATCTTTTATTGATTTCCTCTTATCTGCCAAGAGCCATGATAGTGCTTCATACCTACCAACTGTAATCCCCACAACCCTGCAAAGATGGTGTTATGGTTCCCATGTGACAGAAAAGGCAACTGAGGCTCACTGAGGTGAATTAACTTGCTTAAGAGTAGACAGCTAGGGAGAGGAAGAGCTGGAGTTTATGTTGATATCAAAATCTTTGATATGTAAGTGGGTGGGGGGTTTTGTTGTTGTTTGAATCAAGTAAGCAATATTGTCTCCACTTCATTTCATGTGTGTTTATGGTCAGTGGTTCTGAAGTATAGGGTAGCCCAGAGCATAGGTGTTCTCTCCTTCACCAAGGAAACTGTGTCACCTCCAGTCACTGGAAACTTCTCGTGTCCGGTAACTATCCGACAGAAAGATTTTTACATACGTTCATTTCAGACCCCTACGACGGTCCTGTATGCCTGCCTAGAAATAAGACCAAACCACACGTGTGTTCTATTCACCACAGGAATTCTGCGTTACGGATTCCCTGGCTCCTCCTTCTCCGGTGCTCCCCACCAGCCTTCCCAATCCGCCTCCGATCCTCCTCCGATTCCACGTGTCTTCCCCTGAAATTCCACCTTCGTTCTCTCTTCCTTTCCTTGGCCCTTACTCCCAACTTACAAGGGCACAGTCTGTTCTCGACTTGTATTTTATCTCCACACATGATGATGTGCCTGTAGTAAATTCTTATTAAAACTTTAGGAACGAGGGGGCTGGCTGAAGGCCCCAGGGCCCTAGATCAAGAAGATGCTTCCCATGATTTCATGAACCATATTTAATAGGTCTGGCTTGTGTTGGTCCTTGCTTTCTTGTACTTTAGAAACATGGAAAGGATGCTCATACAATAGCGTGTTCTTTACGATTCTTGTACTGATTCTTCAACTTCCCAGTCAATGCTAGATTTCTGAATATTTCTTTTGTGTGAAGATTTAAAGTCACACACGATGTCTTTTAAAGCCATTCTGAGCTTGCTGAGAGATTAATAAATGGTAATATATGAAGCAAACTAGGCCTCTTGGTTTTAAACCTTAGGATCTGCCTTCATTTCCTAAAGTTCCTAGCAGAGTGAGTACCCTAGCTCTGAATATGCAGTCCATTTTTCTGTGTTATGACGCCAGCGATGTGGGTCATGTATGAAGATTCCTTCCTTTATCCACACCACTGTCATTTCCACTGAGCCCTTGAAGCGGAGGGAATCTTCTAGGAAATCAGATGAGTCATGGGATAAAGTGTAGCCTCCCTTCTCTGCAGGGATGGAGTGGGTGTGGATCGAGAAGTTTCCTCTTCACTGAAACCAAATCTCCTAAAGATTTAGCATCATATCCCAGGAGATGAAGAGCAATTGTGAGTCGGGAATAGGACCTACGGAACAGTTTCTGACAGCTGTTGGGTTACCTCATCTAGGCCAACAGTCCGGAGGGTGTAATATGACATGAGATGCCAATCCTACACATTTCTTTCATTCTTTAGCTGCCTCATCAGCAAGTGAAAACGATGTGTGTGAGAAGGTTCTGGATAAAACAACCAACCACTCCTTAACTGACACCCTCAAAGCTTAAATCATCAGAGTTCTTTCATAGTCTTCTCTACGTGGTAGTAAGAAGAGTAGTAATAGCAAAATGCATGTTTGAGGAGATTACTATTATTCTAACAATAATTATTATAAAATTATAACAGAATTATTAAATTCTTGCTATATGCTTAGTACTTTGTCAATTACTGTCCTGTACCTATTATTGAGAAGATAATAATATTATAATTATTATTAAATCACAATTAAGATTTACCAGATTCCTGCTGTATGCTTAATACTATTCCAATACTTTACATGCATTGACTCATTTATTTTTCACAATAATACCTAGCAAAAATAGGTACTTTGGTGAGCCCTATTTTCCAGAGGAGAAAACTAAGCACAGAGGTTAACTCATTGCACAGCCTAAGTAATTGGAATTATAGAGAAGCATTACCTAAATCAACTTCCATCTGACCTCAGACTGGATTGAACCCAGGATCCTCCTCTTACTAGCTGTGTGACTTTAGGTAAGTTAGAAACACGCTAAACCCCTCATCCTGATCTGTGAAATGGATTGATCATAGAATCCATATCATAGGGTTGCTGTGAGAATTAAGTGAAATTGTGACCAATAGTTATGGAGCATTTCCTATGTGCCAGGACCTGTCTGAGCATTTTGTATGACCTAGTATTATTATTGTTGTTACACTGTAATTACCATTATTATCAATTCAATCCGTAACCCTTTGCTTCTCTGTATTTGTGAATTCCTTAAGAATCCTGCAAAGCCCTCTGAATCACCAAAAGAAAAGACAAAACCTTCATTTCGGTGTGATTTTCATATCCTCAGTTTTTCGCGAAGAAGTGCTTTAAAACATGTTTTTCAAAATCTGCAAAACTTAAATAGAAAGTAAAACTTTTCATAATCTCACCACCGTAGAAACATAAAGTGAGAAGTGAAATCTCTGCTCACTCTTTCAATTCTCCCTTCCAGTTAACCCACCACCACCACCATCCATCCATCCACCCATTCATTCCTTCACTTCCTAAATACTCTTGAGCACCTCTTCCATGCCGACAACAATTTCAGGAGCTGGTGATATAATGGATCCTGGAGGCTCCATGAACTGACTTTCACTCTATCCTGATGAAGAGTTCTAATCCTCATATGGTAACTCTCAGCAAAAGTCACTTCTTGGATAGCCAGAACCTTTCCCTAAGTGGACTGGGAAAGTGGAGATTTGTGTTACTTCCTTACCCTGAGTACCGAGAGCACCTTAGGTAACTCTTGGAATGTATGTTTAAGTCTTTACTGACAGACTCTTCCAACTCTTGAGTTCTCTCGAAATCTGTCCCAAACTGGCGGAGTGGTGTTGCTGTTGGCAACATGTGGGACAGAACCAGAGTGGCTTTATGGCAGGACTGAGAAAGTCCCTCCGCTTACCTCCACTCCAGGTGCCTGGCCCACCATCTATCCTACGCCTGAAAGTCCCAAAGTTATCACTTTAGTGGGTTAAAACCAAAGGCCTTGAATAAGGTGCAGCTAAATAAAAAGTAAATGGTTTCCAAAGACTAACCAAGGACTATCTGTATTTCATCAGTTGCAGATCAGATTTTATCCCTGGAAACATTGATTTATTTGGAAACATTGATTTCCAAACACATCAGAATTACCTGGGAACTTGTTTGAAATATAAATGTCCCAAGGCCAGCTCCAGGAAATTCTAACTCAGTAGGTATGTGGTGGGTCCAGGGAATCCATATTATTTCAGGCAGGCCAGGTAATTCTGGGGCAGGGGTCTACGGATGCACTGACTGAGTTCGGGGTATGTTAGTGCTGTGGATGGTCTGTTTGTGGAGTAGGGAGCAGACCTGAGGGGGCATCTTGGCTGGAACCTTAGGATGACAAGGACGGAGGCGCAAAGTGGGCAGAGGCAAGAATGGGTGATGCAACAGTAAGAAAAAGATGCCACAGGCCAGTCCTGGATGAATCAGTGGCTTTGAAACTGAAGCCCAGAGCTGAGGATATAGCCAGTCTCAGGGCAGCATGGGAGCCATTCCCCCTCCCAGCTCTGTAGTTACGTCCTTCTAATTTAGAAACGGGTCCAACAGTTCCTGGGCATCACTTGGCTTCAGAACACTCACGGGAGCTCTCAGCCTCTTTATACGCTTTAGTTTATGGCTTTGCTTGCTTCATCTCAGAAACTTTAAATGGTGACCTTGAGCCCTGAACATTTGCCTTTTCTTTTCCATTGAGTATATTTCCAACAAGGTAATTCATTAATATGGAAACCCAGGAACTCAGAAGCTCCAGCTCCTGAGTGGAGGCTTAAACTACCTGCTTTGAAAACAGGTGCAGGGAAGTAATGACCCTAAAAAACATCTTAGAACAAAGTCTCTTTCCCTGTCCTAATTAATGCTCATTCTAGTTCCAGAGACCAAAGTGTTTGGGTTAACTAGGGCCCCTGCTTGCCATATTTATTTACCCTAACACTCTACCTTCTGGCCTTTGAATGGCACTGTCCACTTATAGTGGGGACTCAGGTTTCTCCCAGCGAGCTGAGTACTCTGGAGATAACCTGTTACCTCTCTCTAACATTTGGTTCTGGCAGATGTGTTCTCCAGGGGTCTCTATAGCTGGTCTTGCTTGGCAAAGAGCCTTGAAAACATTTTCTCTCCCTTCTACAAATCGCTTGTCCTAGAAGAGCAGGAAAATTGAATGGCACCCAAAACAGCTTGTATTTGTGTTTTTCTGGAGATCTTTAAGGGGTGATTGGTGCTTGGGAAAGAATTAGTCTCTTGGTTTATGAAGCTAGATGCTTGTTGGTTTTATCAGAAAATGCATTCTGCTTAGTTGTTTACAATCTCAGGGAACACGGAGCTGGCCCCTGAGACCACCCGACTGATCTATGAGATGTTGTGACTATGGGCACAGCAAGAAAATATAAAATGGTGAGAAAGCCAAAGGTTTAATGACTTGACTCCCTAATTCCCAGGGAAGCAGCCCTCAAACATCGCCAGCCTTCACCTCCAGGAACGGAGAAAGGGAGACTACAGGCTAGATGCTCCTCAGGGAGAGTAACTACGCTCATGTTTTAACTACTTAGTGTCAGCTACAAATCAGCTCTTTCAGGAGAAGATTCCTCTTGAGAAAATAGTTTGGACGTAAAAACATCCGCAGTTGGGTGGAAGTAGCCCGTGAGATGCCTTAGAAAACCTCTTCAACTCAGACTTGACTCATTACGCATAGGTGATGAGGGGACATGGGGTAGATGTGTGAAAACAGAACCTGCAAGGGACTTCTGTGTCAGGAGTCAGAGAACTAATGGCACTGACAGGGATGGAGGAGGGACTTTTGATAGTGCATACATATGCATGTTCAAAAGCGTAATCCTCACAGCAATCCCATGAGGTTGCAGGTAGCCTCTCTAAGCCTCGACTTGCACATCTGTAAAATGGGAATAAGTCACTAACCAAGGTCATATAGCTGGTAAGTGGCTGGACAAGCTCCATGTCTCGTGTAATTGTGTATATGACTCTCGTCTACTCCTCATGGCTTTGCTTTAACCCAGGAAGTGCTTTTGCTCCAAACACAACTGAAAAAACAAAATCCACCAAATCTGCTTGCTGGCCCTCTCTTTTTCCTGACTCCCCTCCCCAGGCTGGGAGCGTGACTTCATTTGCCCCACAGTCTTTCTTTCAAATATGTTCATAATTCTTAATAAGGTGTCAACGTTCCCACAAACATCTTCATTTCAGTCAGAAGTGTTACAGGCTGAACAAGTTCATGCTCCAACACCACCAGATTAGGCAATAAAAAAAAGGGTATTGCCAAACATGCAAAAAATATACCCAAGGTGAGAGAGAGCATGGTTAGCTGACTCAAGAGTGAGGACAACAGTAGATTGTTTCCAAGCATGCTATAAAAGAATAATAATATAGAAATATAAAATAAGTCTATTTTAGGATAGATTGGTAGAGAACAAATTGTCTGCTTATGTACAAAAAGCTACAATTGCTCCTTCAAGGAAGTGGTTTGATTGGTAGGGATGAAAACCCCCAGTGGTAGAGTTTCACACATCTGAGATTATCCTCCTCCTCCTTCTTGTTTTCATGGTCTTGGGTCAGTTATTTAACTTTTCCAAACCTCAATTTCCTCATTTGCCAAACAGGCATAATGATTCCTTGGTTTTAGGGTTTTTGTAAGAATTAAGTGTGTGAATGTCTCCCCATATTCTTGAAACACGATGAATGGTAGCCAGCATTACTGTTGGAGTAGGTATGGAAAGAAACACTTTCAGACTTGGAAGTAATAAAACCACATTTCTCGGGCTTCCCTGGTGGCGCAGTGGTTGAGAGTCTGCCTGCTAATGCAGGGGACACGGGTTCGAGCCCTGGTCTGGGAAGATCCCACATGCCACGGAGCAGCTGGGCCCGTGAGCCACAATTGCTGAGCCTGCGCGTCTGGAGCCTGTGCCCCGCGACGGGAGGGGCCGCGATAGAGAAAGGCCCGCGCACCGCGATGAAGAGCGGTCCCCGCACCGCGATGAAGAGTGGCCCCCGCTTGCCGCAACTGGAGAAAGCCCTCGCACGAACCGAAGACCCAACACAGCCAAAAATAAATAAAATAAATAAATAAATAAATAAGAAAATCCTTAAAAAAAAAAAAAAAAAAAAAAAACACATTTCTCTAAACATGCTTCTTGGCTCAGATGGTTTTCTTGTTTGGGCAGCTCTCTCTCTCTCTCTCTCTCTCTCTCTCTCTCTCTCAGTGTATTTCCTAGATTCCTTCCAAGGCAAAAACAAAGCACTATTTACAAACACCAGTGTTTGTAAATTGGTGAAACTCTAATGAGCTTTCTGAGAAGCTCTAAATTTATTCTCAATTTTTGAGGAAGGAGATCTGGAACAGAGAAATCAAATAAGATTCTCAAAGATGTAACCTGGGTGTCCCTCGACTTTTATCTTGGTGCTTCCTTAAGAGGTGGTAAAGCGTGTCTCCTTTAGCCCTAAAAAATTACCTGAGCAACAAAGTTTGCCTTGGGATTTTTCATCAAAGCAGGGGCCACCAGGTCCATAGGAAATATTTCAGATAATGCGGTTAGTCGGAAGCAAAATATAGCATCTATTGAATCTCATGGTCCTCTTTTGGCAACACTCTGTACGGGAATGCAAAGGGTTTTCCTCAGCGTGTGGTACGAAGGAGGGCCCTGATTTAAATTCTGAATCCCATCACCAGCTCTTCAATACTTTTTTTTTTTTTCTTTTATGTTTTTCAGGTACTCTCCCCTAGGTATCGCCTGCCTAATTTGTGGGAAGATCATTGCAATCAAGGACTTAGAAGTGGTTGCTAGACAACTGGGGATGTACATGATCACGGTGATTGTCGGCCTCATCATCCATGGGGGCATCTTTCTCCCCTTGATTTACTTTCTAGTGACCAGGAAAAACCCTTTCTCCTTTTTTGCTGGAATTTTCCAAGCTTGGATCACTGCCCTGGGTACCGCTTCCAGGTAGAGAACGCAAGAAATCACTGTTGTTTCTCTCTGCTCATTCCTTTTACTTCTTTGTCACTTCCTCTTTTTCAAAACCTTCCCATCAGAGCATTCAGTGAGAACACTTTTCACATATTTTCAAAATATTTTTGAAAAAGTGGAACACTTTAGATTCTTCGCTCCTTTTAGGAACTTTTAAGCTTTCTGATGAACTTTTTGCTGGTATGCAGCTGTCTTGGAACTATGATCTCATATTGTTTCCCAGGTGAATACATGCTATTCATCTCTAGGCATAATTTGCCACATATAGCATTAGTTCAGTTTTAAATGTTTTCCAAAAGGGTGTAACAGGATGTTATTTTATTTAAGAAATTCTCTCACCTGTGATTTGAGAAAGACTATTATATCACTGTATTGGAATAATTTTTCAAAAGTAGGAGAACAAGGTTTTGCAGGGTAAACGGTAGGGTAGGTGAGATTTTTCAAACAAACCGGAAATCAGACAAGTCTTTGAACCTGTAATGGACTATTCTGCCCCATTGATTTTGAGGAAAGTCAGGTTGGCATTGATTTGACTTAACATTGACCGAGAGTCAGTTGCTTCTTCATTACCTAGTCCCAGTGCCTCCCAGAAGCCAGTGAGGACTCCAGATATGCAAGCAAAAAAAACCTCTTTTTTTTTGATATCATCTTGGACTGAATTTAGCAAAAATAAAACCAACAACCCAACAAAAACAGATACATAAGAAACAGCCAGCAATGTAGAATTTCAAAGACTAAAAGAGTTTTATTCTTTCAGCCTGCAATATTTGCTTTTATGTCTGCATGTATATCCTTGGGTCACAAAACAAAGACTGAGGCCATAAAGCAGGTGGCAGGGAGGCAAGTAAACTCTGCAACCCATAGCTCAGCGTTATCTCTGGAGTCACAGGTTGACAGGTCCTTGTTACAGAACCCATGACCACTCACTGCCAGGGAGGCAGCTGCTCTGTGACACAGGGAGACTGCTTTTTTTTTTTTTCAAACTACTGAGCAGTCAGTCAGGTTTTTCTTAAGTGACCTAACAGGCCAATAGTGGTGACAACCTGGGAAAGCCAAATTATATTTCCATCTTGCAAATCAGTGAGAATTCTGTACTAGTAGAACGTGAGGTTTCAGAAAAAGCTAAAATGTATACAATTTGGGAGATCTAGATTCTGCATTCAGTTTCCCAAGATGAAGGGAAACACTTCAAAATTTCCTTTTTCCTTCTTGGTCCTATACATTTCTTATTGCTAAGTATCTCTATCCGTAAAGATTTTCTCTTTTTGGTGAAAAAGTTAACTTTTTTTTCAAAAATGAAAACAATCATGTTTAGTTTTATTTTTGATTTCTGGTTATGAGCATGGTATTTGGTCATTATGAAAAAGTTCAGACAGTGTATAAAATTTTGGAGGAAAAAAAATGGGCAACACCACTGATAACTGGTAGTAACCTTTTTGTTAATCTTTACAGTTATGTACATTTCCAGTTCTTATTATGTATAGATATTGTACACTGCTATTTTCACTGGTCAACATATCATAAAAGTTATATCTATTAATATAGCTCTTACTATAACTATTACTACATATCTATTACTACTATTTTTAAACTTCATAATAATATACTGTAGGTACTACAATACATCCCCCACCCCAAATGTACATTTAAACCTTGTCTATTAAACAGGGCTGTGACAAGCATCCTTGTAAATACATTTCTGCAAGGATGTCTGGTGATCCCCTCAGGATAAATTTCTAGAAGTGGAATTTCTGAATCCAGTGGTAAGCACCCTGATGGTTTTGAAACATATCACCAGATTACTATTTAGAAAAGTACATTCGTTTATGTACCCACTAACTGGGCATACGAGTGTGCCTTTACCCACCTGCTCATCAACACTGAACTTTATCTGTCACTTTAATACTTTCAAATCCTATTGGAGAAAAGTGATCTCACTGAATTTGCGTTATTTTGATTACTAGCGAAGGGAAAACATCTTTTTTATGTACTTTTTGACCATCCTTCCCTCCCCTCCTCTGCCCTGTGAATTGTTTGTGAGCTTAATTTCCTGTTGGGGTGTTTATCCTTTCCTGATTGGTTTTCAGCTCTCTACATGTATAGAAATATCAACTCATGTGTCATATGTTGTAAATAGTGTCCCCCTTCACTTGACATTTGTCTTAAAAACTTACAGCGCTTTTTGCCACTAGCAGGTTTTAATTTGTATGTAGTCAAAGTCGTCAGTGTTTTCCTTTGGTATTTAGAACTTTGATTTTGCTTAGGAATATCTTTTCCACCAAAGATTATAAAATATAACTTTATATTTTCTTCCAATACCTTTATGGTTTTGATATCTACACTATTACAAAATATTATCATTACCTTTTCTTTTGAATGACTAGACAATTATCCTAGTCCCTTTATAAGACAAAGGTAAATCTTAAAAGCATAGGGAAAACCCCAAATCATATTTAAATCAAAGACAAATTCTTGGGTTATCTGACCAAGACCACAAACATTAGACTCATATTTCCCCCTTGCCCTGTATTTCATCTGAAAAAAAAAATGGTTTTAATCTTTGGTTAAAATGTGGCTTTTGCCTAGATGAGGAATTTCTTTTTTTAAAAAGTCACTGTAGCAGGAGTCACGTACTAAGAATTAACTCAGGGTTTATTTGCCATTATGACCACAGGGGGAAAGCCCTGGGACAGCCAGCACTAAATATACTTTCCACCTCCTCAGACACTGGACTGAATGAGGATGTGCAGGGGAAGGGTTGACCCCGTTTTCTCAATAGGCACAGAGGCTGGTGTCAGGGCAGCTGAATGGAGTGGGGATGGCCTGCGACACGTCTCTCTGCATCCCTCTGACTTCCGAGTGTGCTGTTAAAACTAATCTGGATTAAAAAAAAGAAGAATCTCAAGTACCAGACAGTTATTATTAGCAACGTTTGAAGACTGTCATATGGCCACTGAGGCAGGAACCAAAAAAACAATGTCAGAATGTCAGCCTGTCAACACAGGAAAGAGTTAAAATTCTCAAGTCCCAGTTTGGACTGATGGGGTACATATGGATTTTTAAGACACAAAGCCTGTCCAGTTGTGACATTAAGAATATTTTCATGCCTTACCAGTTGTTTTCTCCAATCTGTTGAATTGTCTAAAGACCCTTTGATGACACTGTGGGAAAATGAATGCAGTAATAATAATGGATATATTCCAGTCCTCCCAGCAGTGTCCTAAGATTCATACTGATGAGAATTCAGCTGCCAACCATAGCCACGCAGCCATTTCAGACCAGTCATGGTGTCCTGGTAACCTCAAAGGGGTCTTAGGAAAGGGCTGGGAGTGCATGAGAGAGGAATAAAGGGACACTAACTTCTCATTAAAACAGCTGGGGCAGCAAGCCAGGTACGAAGGCACCCCAGCATGTGAATGAGGCCAGACTCCACACTTTTCTCCCTGGGCTTATAAGGTTTTGGTAATGAGAGGTCTCCAAACATCCATTTCTTCTCCCCACCTAAGACCAAAGAGGAGGCATGAGAGAGACCCCTGATCTAAAATCACAAAGAATGTTCCAGTAAGATGACTCTGGTTTCCCTAAGGTTGTTAATAGGGCTTGTGGGTCCGTGGGTTGATAAGATGCAGATCTAGGAGACCCTAATTTTAGAGCTTCAGGGACCTTGGTTCTGCGTAGGCCCTGGAATCTGCATTTTACTTAGCATGCCTGAAGCTGACGGTCCTGTCCCACTCTCTGAGAAACTGACGCCTCTGCAGGTGTCTTTGTCCAGCTTGGCTGGAGCCCTAATTCTGACAAGTAGAAGGAGGGAGCTATGACTAAGGCTGTAAATGCAACAGAGAAAAATGTGCTGTCTGCACTGGGGACAGTTTGCTAACATTTGAATAAGAGAAAAGAGAATGTACCACAATGTACTCCCATGGCAGTTGGAATGTTCTACATTGCTTTCCATATCACTTAAACTTTGAAGCAAATCCACCTGCCCTCCCATCACCTCTATCCACATGGAAATAATATTCTGGCTTTCAGCAACACTTACTCTTATAGGTCTCCTGTTTTAGAAGACACAGAACATGTCAGGAGTTCTGGCCTTTGAGATTGATTCATATGGTAGTGAATTCCCATCCCACGCCTGGGAGGAGTGGGGGTGAAGTCACTCCATGTTGGGTCTTTGATTAGCTCCAGAGCACTGGCTTTTCTGCCCTATGTCATTGGAGAGACTGTAGAATTGGCAATGACCATTTATCAGGGAGTTGGACTGTCTGTGAGGGTCCACAGTGAATTGCTAGAAGCTTGGATTCTTGCTGAATGGTCCTTAACATATTTGTCCAGCATTCTCAACATTAGCAGGCCCGGCTCAGGGCAATTCCCAGGGGCTAGATACAACCCATGTAGTCATCTTGTTGGAAACAGTGTTTCTAGCATGAAATTATGGGTCATTCAAAAATTCCTCATTCCATCTTACTGTTGATAGCTGATCCTTTACTGACACTTTTTTTTTGGCAGCCCAATTGATGTGGGCAATCACATGGGCTTCAATATTTAATCCAAGATGTAAACAATGACCAAAGGGAAAGGAGAACTTGAAGCTCTGAGTAGATCTCAAAAGCTAGAACCAACAAAAATATTTTGCTGACTATTAGCATCTTAATAAGATTGTATTTGAGCCCCCAAATCAATGGGCTTTTTTCTTCTTTATTATTAGAATTAAATTTTATTTGGATTTTATTTTTTTAATTTTTACTGGAGTACAGAACTCTACGCAATACTCTGTAATGGCCTATATGGCAAATCGATGGGTTTTTTTTTTTTAATTAATTAATTTATTTATTTTTGGCTGTGTTGGGTCTTCGTTTCTGTGCAAGGGCTTCCTCTAGCTGCGGCAAGCGGGGGCCACTCTTCATCGCGGTGCGCGGGCCTCTCACTATCGTGGCCTCTCTTGTTGCGGAGCACAGGCTCCAGACGCGCTGGCTCAGTAGTTGTGGCTCACGGGCCCAGTTGCTCCACAGCATGTGGGATCTTCCCAGACCAGGGCTCGAACCCGTGTCCCCTGCATTGGCAGGCAGATTCTCAACCACTGCGCCACCAGGGAAGCCCCTCAATGGTTTTTAATTTAGCTCCAGGCACTGCTTTTTTCAAGTCACATTGATTGGAACAAAAGAACAAAAACTTTGTGGTGGCATTTCGGTTTGTGCTTTGTCCTGCTTCTCTAAAGTGGACATAACTCTTGTCCCTCTCTCTTCGCCCCTTAGTGCTGGAACTTTGCCCGTCACCTTCCGTTGCCTGGAAGAAAATCTGGGGATTGATAAGCGTGTAACCAGATTTGTCCTACCAGTTGGAGCAACCATTAACATGGACGGTACAGCCCTTTATGAAGCCGTGGCCGCCATCTTTATAGCCCAGATGAATGGCGTCATCCTAGATGGAGGCCAGATTGTGACCGTAAGGTGAGTGAAATGGGTGGTGTGAAGCACTGAAACAACTTTTTACCTTATCCCCTTCCACACTAACTCCATTTCACAGAGGCCACTTGAACTGCTGTTCTCCAGTTAGAAGAATGGTGAAGGAAGTAAAGGAGAAGAGGAGCTACTGACAGGCTCAAAGGGAAGGTTGGTTCAGGAAGGAATCAGGCTCATACTAATGCCTTATGTTTGTATTGCCCATGTGAAATTGCTTCAGAAATTTGGTATTATTTGATTTTTGACAATCCTGTGACGTTGCAAGGCAGTTATTTATATGATTATTTAATAGATGAGGAAGCACAGGCTTCAAGGGGCATGGTAGTTTGTCTGAGGCTGTAATACCATCAGTAATGAGCCAGCAGGGCTGTCACTGGGGCCAACATCAACTGACTCTGGATCCAGTTTTTCTTTCATTAAAATATGTTCCCTTCAGCATTCCAAGGAGTGACGGCAAAAATGATGAAATACAGGGAGGAAGAGATTCCTCAGTATAGCATAACATTATATTACAAATAACCAGCAAATATTTTTTTTGTTTTTACTAAAGGTATTTTTACCATATGTATTCATCATTTTAAAAAATTCAGAAAGAATACTTTCCAAGACGTCATTAAAAACACATCGCTTCTCTGCAAACTTAAAGATCACACCTACTTACATATATTAATTTATCTAATCCTCACAACCACCCTATGAGGTATGTACTTGTCTCAGTCAGCTCGGGCTGCTGTAACAAAATACCATAGACTATGGCTCAAACAGCAGATGATTATTTCTCACAGTTCTGGAGGCTGGGAAGTCCAAGATTAACGTGCCAGCGGGTTCAGCTCCTGGTGAATGTCCTCTTCCTGGCTTGCATATGACTGCCTTCTAGATGTTTGCTCACATGGCCCTACCTTGGTGCATGGAGAGAGAGAGCGAGCTCTCTTACATCTCTGCTTATAAGGGCACTAATCCGATCATGAGGGCTCTACCTTCATGACCTAATTACTTCCCAAGGCCGTATCTCCAAACACCATCACATTGGAGGTGAGGGCTTGAACAAATGAATTCAGGGGGGACATGACTCAGCCCATAGCAGTATTGTAGGGGAGCCTCAGTTTCCTGTATAATGGGTACAATAATCACATATTCTAGTGTAGCTGAGAGCATAGTCACCTGTCAATAAATGTTAGCTACTAGTATGATTACTATTACTGATGCTTAATAAAATACAGTACTCCTAGGATATGAAAGAAAAATGTGACTATGATATAGTGAGTGCCGTGATGTTACTCAGTGGAAAACATGCTTCGGGTCAGATTATCAAGCCATCTAAGTCCTGTCCTAACAGATTGCATGTGAGACTGCCAATCTCCCTTGCTTTAAAATTCAAAGACAAATAGAGCTTCTTAATGGCCCTGAATTCTCCCCACTGATGAAGCAACCATGCTTCCCATCAAGCTCACACCATTAGATGAGGACTTAGAGGTGAGAGGATGTACCAGTGAGTGACCAGGTGATTGAGACTGTGCTTGAATTATTTAAATTTATCCTTTATTTTAACAATGATATGACTGAGAATTTTCACTGGACAAAGGATAAAGTTGGCCAAATATATTTAATACTTGTGGCCCTGGCAAGTTCAGCTGAATCTGCCATATCTGTACATGTCACAAGGGCTGTCTCTGGGGGGACCGCCCCCTCTCCATGGAGTGTATGTAGTTCACTGTCTTCAATTTAGTCAGAAAAAAATAGCCAAGTCCAGCTTCATTGCTGTGCTTCCAAGTACATTCCTCATCTTTTCATTTCCCTGCAGGCAGAACAGTGGCCAGGAATTCTCAGCAGATTCGTTAAGTCATAGCGTTTTCAATGTGAGGAGGAGTCAAGGGACATCAAAAGCCAGTGTGGTATTGGAATCAAGCAGACGAGTGTTCAGATCCCAGCAGACCATGTTCAAGCTGTGTGACCCTAAGTTTCTCCACCCTTCCAATCAGTGGTACTACCGTATGTACCTTGCAGGGTTACTGTGACGTTCTGCTGTGATTAATGTGTGTGTGTGGTAACTTGTACAACATCCAAGAACCAGCCATAGGGAAATGAGTCAGGGAAGGACAGGAAAATCAGGAGGGGATAAAAGGACAGGGGGAGATCACCGCCCAGGGAGCTATTATTACAGGACTTACAATGCCCCAGACACTCCACCTGTGGTCGGGTGAGGGTATAATTGGGATGGAGGAACAGAAAGAGAACCAGCCACCAGGAAGATTTCTTTATAGGCTTTTGTCTCACACAACCAAGGGCTAACAAGACAATGCGGCCACAGTACACAGGGATGTGTAAGAGTGACTCATGTAACAGAAGCAACTGATGTTGTAAACAAAATTGCCGAGGCCAAGATCGTTGGAACTTGGGAAGTTCCCCTTCCCTGGTGTTCTATCCATCTTGGGAAAATGACTGAGAATTCCTCCTGCCAACTCTTGGGACTAGGGATGTTTTCATTGCAAAGCAGCTCCGGTTGCAATGTGCCGGCCTCTTCTAAGTGCTTTATTTCTGAGCTCCTGATGCCTCTAGAGTGAGACACCATTGTTATCTTCTTTTTTACAGATAAGAAAATCAAGGCACAGAGAGGTTAAGTAAGTTGCCCAAAGTCATGTGGTTAAGTGGCAGAGTTGGGATTTGAACCTAGGTCATTCAACTCTAGAACCTGCACTGATAACCACCACACACTACTACCTCCTATGACCTAGATGGATCTCCCGCAAAAATGGAGTTCTTTAAACCCTGACACCAACTCCACATTAATGGGGAGGGGGAAAAGCAAAGATGGGTTCTAGATCCCACCTAGGGGAAGTGTCTATTCTGTGAAAGCCTAAATGTGGGAAGGATGACAATATGGAAAAACCAGTGCAAAACACAAAACCTCCCAGGACCTTTCCTTCCTCATATGTAAGAGTAGGTAAATTTGGGTTCCTCTTGACTGTAAGACCAGGATTCTGTGCTTGGACACACCAGTTGGCAAACCAGTTTGGGAGTCTGATTCTTAGTTTCAAGCCCGAAGACCTACTGAAAAAATTCTGGAATCATATAACCACAAAGAAAGCAGCCCCTTTTTTCTTTTCAGCAGCCAGAAAAGCAAGTTGGAAATCCACGTTTTCATAAGCCTCCTTCCATTTAGAAATGATAGCTTTCATAAATAACATCCAGAAAAGAGGAGAAAAAGTCACTGCCCTTTGCTGGACTACAGAGGCCCTCTGGTGTCTAGACAAGGCCCTTGAACCCTAGATTAAACCCTCTTCCGGAGACAACTTCAAAATGGTGCTGGGTATGCCCTAGGCATTGCTTGGAAAGCAAGGGATGAGATGCTTCAGAAGGAAAGCCTCCTGTTATTTTATTGTCATTTCTTGGCACCCGCTTTCTGAATAATGTATTTTCCAGCCCATGGTGAAACGTCCAGGCATCTGAACCTTAATGTCATTCGGAATTCTTCTGATTTGTTCTCCCGATGTCCACTCAGTTGAGTCTGGATACTTGCTGTTCTGAGTTCTCATGTTAACATTGGCAACCTTCTCAGGCTCTTGCCACGTAGACTAGAAGTCTCTGGTTCTCACAGAGACGTAAAGGGGGAAGCAGAAATGGATGCTGTGGTGTTCCTGTGGAAGGATTAAGGGTGACTTGTTTTTCTTCTTTAATATTCCCTTGCCTGCTTTTAGAGCCACGCTTACCTTGTTTGAGCCCTGTGATATATTCAGTGAATTGGATGTCATGATGGGGGTAAGACTCTCATCCATGAATTTACAAGTTTCCATCAAGGTTAAGCAGAATCCAAATAGACCCTATTTCCTGGGTCTTGGTACTCCAGATTTCTTTATTCCTTGGGAGGAAAAGGGGATTTTATGACTGCTGGGAGAAATTAGAGCCGAGAATTGCCTGCCAGGGATGGTTTTGCCAAGACCACTTTCTCTTCCCTTGACCCGGCCTTTTCTGTTCTCGCAGCCTCACGGCCACGCTGGCCAGCGTTGGTGCAGCCAGTATCCCCAGTGCTGGGCTCGTCACCATGCTCCTCATTCTGACGGCTGTGGGCTTGCCGACCGAGGACATCAGCCTGCTGGTGGCTGTGGATTGGCTGCTGTAAGTGTCTGTGTGTGTGCTTCTGCTGGGGGTGTGAACACTCCCCAGGGGTGGATAAGATGCAGGGCTGCAGCCAAGATCTTCACCAATCGCCATGAGAACTCCCCTGTTTCCTTCCTCCTTTCTTCCCTCCAACATTTGCTGAGTGCTTATTTGGGAACCAGAGAAGGAAAAGAATCTTTGAGGGCTTCAGAGTCTAGCGGAGGAAGCAGGTCAATTATAATACAAAGTTAAAAGCAAAGCTATAAGGGACCCATACCGAAGCAGGCAAAGGATCTCAAAGCATTATGCTGAGTGAACGAAGCACAAAGGAATATATACTGTATGATTCCATTTATATGATGCTCTAGGAAAGACAATATAATCTCTAGCAATAGAAAGAGATCATGTTTGCCTGGGCCCGGAAGTAGAGGCATGAGGATTGACTGAGAAGGGCACAAAGAAAGCTTTAGGAGGGATAGAAATGTTCCATATACACAGGTATGCAGAGGTGTCCACATTTGTCGAAACTCACCATACCACACGCTTAAAATGGGTACATTTTGTTGTATGTAAATTACACTTCAATAAAGTAGATTTAAAAAGAGCACACACATAGAAGAATAGCGATAGAGACAGACACACATCCCAGTCTAGGATGGAAGGGCAGAGTGGAGAAATCAGAAAACAAGGAAGATGGCTGCTGAATTTGAGGGCCTACTATGTGCCAGCTGCTACATGGAGCCCTTCACCGCTGCCTCTAACAACTGCCATTTTATGGATAAGAGAACTGAGGTTTAGGGAGCATGAATAGAGATTTGGCCCTACGTCTGCTTGGCTTTGGAGGCCACCAATTCATAATCATGGCCACATTCAAGCTTCTAAAGGCAGTGATAGCTGAGCTGGATCATAACGGGTAGGTAGAAGTTACCCAGGTATCCATAAGTGGGGGGGGAGAAATAGGACATTCCAGTCAAGGCCAGCCCACACAAAGGCACTGAGGCAACAAATCGTGTGGGGACCTATGAGTGGTTTGGTATTGTTGGAGCACAAAGTGTAAGGCAAGGAGTGGTAAAAGGTGAGGTAAGATGGACAGCCTTGAGGCCATGCAGAGATGCTTGAACTTGACAGTGTATACATAGCCCAGCTCCCTTTCCCAGTGAAGGACATTGTCCTAGTGTGGGACTCTCGGCCCATTCCCAAAGGTGGGTCAGTCTAGCCAGATGGTACCCAATAAGGAGGTTGGAATCAATTCTTGCTAAGGGCTCCCTGGGGCTCTGATATTCTATGAGATGTACCCTGATACTTCTGGTCCAGCCCTGGAGCTAAGTGACAGGGGCTGGGGGATGCCATTGACTTCAAAGTCAGAGGCTCAGAGTGACAAGTGCAGAGATCCAAGGCCAAAGTGCTCACACTTATTTTTTTTTTTATTACCCTACATTCCATTAACAATCTTTCTGACTTTTATTGACAAAGATTTTAAGAGCCAGAAGCCACATTTTATGGACTTGAGTTTCCTCAGTGCTAAAACAAGTTCCACTCTTCTACAGCCACCCTTCCGAAGAGAGAAACGTACAAGTGACTGAAGGGAAGAAGGACATCTGGGAAGGCTAGAAGGAAGCCTGGTCTTTCCAGAAAGCTTGCTTGCTGTTGAAGTTTAGGTTAGAAATGAGAAGTGGACTGAATCTGTTCAACTCGGGAGGGCTGCGAGGAAGGGCACAGATCTTCCTGACTGGTTCTTCTGTCACCAGAGAAATGCTCTGGAAATGCCTTTCGTGGGAAGGTGATGAGCAAAGGAAATGACTCTTATCTGTCCCTGCCTGTTTCTCTCAGACAGGGGTGGCGGGGTCCTCAGCGCTATCTTGGTTGTTCTCTGTGCCCTACGCTGGCCCCAAGGGGCAGTCTTTCTCATGAGGTCCATTCAGATGGGGCAGTCATGGGGGCAGCTGAGATTCGGTGGTGGTGAATGGTGGAAGGATTTGGAGGGAATAGGATGGAGACAAAGGGGTGGGGTTGGATTTGGTTAGGAGGAGGACAAAGAGGAAATGAAGATGGTGGCAACCGCTTGGGGACAGAGCACACAGCAGGAGCTCAATAAATACATGCTAAAAGTTACCCACAGAGCTGCTGCGTGATAACCAGGGGACTTTCTACACATGAAGAAAGACAGAGGAAGCTATTAAAGTCCCAGCTGCTTCCCTTGTGGCTTTGGCTTACTGAGCCCTCTGTCTCTTTGCCCCTTGAACTTTCGTTGTCATTGAGGGTCCTTTGCCTGCTCCAACTACATTGCCTATTCTCTTCTTGGGCTTGTTGCTGAGGCTTGAAATCCACCATTAGAGATTCATCTCTTTAACAGTTATTATTATAGGTGCTGCCCCCATTATAATGCAAATGCATTTAAGTGGAAAAATGTACTTGTGTTATCAGGAATGAAGGAAAGGAGCAGATATTTGGTGGGTACCACCATGCTCTTTACATCAGTTTAAAGTTAATCCTTAAAGATCACTATGGTGTGTTTAACAGATGAGGAAACTGGGCATCAAAAGGCACAGGAGAGCTTGTGTGGCCAGGTCAGGGCCCTTCACGCCACCCCACACAGCATCCTAGTTGGTACCCAGCAGATCTAACAGTGGGGAGGGGGAGCAGAGGGGTCCAGAGTCGGAGAGGTTGGGGAAAACAGACCGATTCGGGTCACCCTTGGTTCTACATACTAATCAGAGAATTTTTTGTCTGACCTGTTTTTTTCCCCTCTCCCAGGATGAAAACAAAACAAAACAAACAGGTTAAGTGGGGACAAATGGGATACAATCAAGGTCTCAGCCACTCTTAGAATTCAAGTCCTCCAGCACCCCCCCCCCAGGTCAGCCATTGTGGGCCCTGTCTTCCTGACAGTCATCTGCTTCCAAGCCTGTTGGAGGAGAGTCACCTCATGAAACATTCAAGACCCTGTCTCCTCCTGACCTAAATGTTAGCGAATGGGCACTCACATGCTCACACTTGCACCCAGAGCAGGGCGTCTTAACTCCAGGGCTGAAACGTGCTAGCAGAAGGGAGTTGGCTGAACAACAAAAAAATGATGATACATTTGGATTAACTCTATTGATGAAATTGCATTTGAGAAAACTCTACCCCAGGCTGCAGCTGGAAAGGGAAGAGTGATTGAAGGCTCGCCTCTAGTTCTGGGGTCTGATATCAGATGGAAAGAGGCCCCGTGATCAAGGGAAGAAAGGCAGAAGCAGGAGCCCTGGGTCTGAGCTCTGCACTTAGTGGCTGTGGGGCTGCGGGCGAGTTACTTACTCTGGATTCAGCTGTGTCATGTGTACAATGGGAACAGTAACTTACCAGCTTGAAAGCACAGTCTAGACCCCATGCCCTTGAGTGCCCTTCTAGTTTTAAGACCCAGACTAGGCTTCTGCGGGTGATGGATGTTTGTATACAAATTAAGCATGAACGTTCCTTTTCAGAAGAAAAGAAAAAGGGAGGGTAGAGGATCCTGGGAAAGTGTGCATAGGGGTCTGTAGCTAGGTCAGATCTGCTTTGAATTAGGAATGGTTCCACATTCTTTCTCACCAGCAAGAGGAGTTCTGGAAACACGCTCTTGGTCATGGGCGCCGTGGCTGTTGGGTGCCCATCAGCGTGTGAGTGGGGCAGGGGGATGAGTTGAGAGAGGGGTGCAGGGGGTGCTGGTCATTCCCTGGTGACACGTAGTCTGTGGGGGCGGAAAGCAGAGACAAAGAACAGGGGGGCATTTCTTTTCCTCCCCAGGCAAGGTTTGTAAGCTTTCATAACTCTAACAACTTTTCAATTTAAAACCAAACAAAGCCCGCAGTGACATTTAATGTGCCGTGGTGTTTGCCAGCTGCTGGAGATCAGCCAGCCTCATTACTGCCCGCCGAGCCCTGGACGTTTTTCAATGAGCAGGCTTAGCTGCTCTGTAAATGTCATGGTGAAAACCAAGATTCTGGGCCCTGAAGAGTGTCCGAGTCCTAGAACACCGGATGGGTGGGGCTGGTAAAACCAGAACCTTCCCCAGAATCTAAGAAGCCCTTTGTAACAGGAGTCCTTGGCGGGTATTTATGAGATCTTGTGACACCCCTCTCTCTCTGAAGGATTCGGGAGGGAAGGAGAACTGTGGGCCAATACCAGGAAGAGACGATAAATAACTGGGTCTGGCCACAGGTGGGAAAAGGAAAGCCAAGTGGATCTATGGCCCACTTATCACATGGGACTGCTAGTGAGATTGCTTCTGGGGACATATTTGCTCATGACTTGAGACGGCACTTATAAGGAAGCCTGAGGGAACCTCCGCCCTGCAGTGGGCACTCAGAGGCTCCCTCATTAGCCTCCCAGGATGGAATAGAGCATTGGTTCTCAAACTCGAGCGTGCACCAAAACCTCCTGGAGATTCAGGAGATCTGGGGAGGGGCCCAAGAAGTGGCTTTTCTAACAAGTTCCCAGGGGATACTGATGATCAGTCCAGGGACCCGACTTCCAGAAGCAATGGACCAGAGGTAGGGAGTAGGAGTTCCTGACTGTAGTATATGAGCATCTCTACTCTTTTTTGAGCACTGGTTGACATTGTGTGCACCCATTCAATGAAACTAGATCAAAAGGACACAGGACTCTAATAACTAATACTCAGTGAGTGCCCCTTCATTGTCAGACATTGTTCTAAGCACTTTACATAGACTTGTTTAAAAAGTTGCAGCAAATTATGAGGCAGCTAGTAATATTATCCCCGTTTTACAGTTGAGAAAACTGAGGCTCAGAGCCAAGAAACTTATCTCAGTTTAGTAGATATTAAAGGGCTGAACTGGGATTCAAACTGACAGTCCGGCTATTCTGTAGATGTTCCAGGCTTGCCCATCTGGGTTCTCTTTCTCTTATTTAAGACACACACACGTGCATATTTACACACACATAACTGATTTAACCCTCATTCCATGTCTGGTGGAAAAGAAAACCAAGCCCTACATCTACCCTATCTCTGAAGAGTCTAGGGGCTCATGTTTAAGCCTTTTGCTTTGATTTCCTATTTCCACTGATCTCTCTTTTTTTTCTGCATCTTACCTCATCTTCTTTCTCTGTCATCCTTAGCATGACATTCTTATCTTTTTTGACTAAGTCTTTCCTTCCCCTGCCAAAGTGTCCCTGACTCAACGCAGTGTAATTGCCCATCAGGGGAGTGGGGTGGAGACGGGGCGATAGTTCCACACAGAGAAATCATGTTTTAATGCTTACAAAAGAAATACGTGCTCCTGGAAGGGAGAGGAGGGACCAAGCTCAGGAGAGTTACAAAATGAGAAAGAGAAGTCTCCCTTCACCTACAATTGAATCTTGAAAAGGAGCAAAATACGTGACTCCCCGCAAAATGCCAGTTGGCACGTGGGTTACTTTAAGCTGAAAGCAGTCAAGACCCAGCAGACTCAAGACAAGCTTTTTACCTCCCCTTAACTGCCTAAAAGAATTTAGAAAGGAGGCCTATACCAGGAAGAGTGCTATTACCAGAGATAACTTTTTCACTGGAGAGACTTATCTGCGTGGCAGGGCAAACATTTTTTTACCAAATATTTGCTCTTCCTGTGAATTATCTTCCTCCCCTTTCAAGCCCCAGACCCTTATCCCCTTCCTTAGCTTAGGATGGCATATAAATCTCAACTGCCTGACTGCCTCTGAGTCTCCTATTTTTATAAGGCTCAGGTATGTACAAAATTCAATTTTCCTGTATGTCCAAAATTAAATTTTCGATTTAATTATTAGACCAGCCAAAGAATCTAGAAGGGAAGAAGGGAAAATTTTTCCGCCCCTATAATTTCAGGTCTTGTTTCTCTGAAGTAATCACTGCTAATAATAATTTACAGAAAGTAAAAAGTTAATAATAGGCATTTATTTTCTTTAAAAAAAATCCTTTAGTGTCCCCCACCCCTGGGAACCTCTCCCTACACCTGTTTAGTTCCAGTCTCTGCCTGCCTTGCTGGGTCTCCTCGCTCTCCACCTCTGTGTCTTCCCCCAGCTCTCAAGACACCTCTCTCATTCTCCTCTGCAAGGGAATCTGGTGTCTCTCGGTGTCTCTCTCCTCCTTCTTCTAGATCTTGTCCCGCATCCTAACTTTTCACCACCAAAATATCCAACTGGATGTTCGCTAAACAAAAGACAGTTCTCTTTCTAGAGTTAATCTGCTTCCACTTCTTAAATAATGATCCATCCCCACCCTGCGTCCTTCACATACCTGCCTACCTCCTTCCCCAAGGTCCTGCCCATGTCATAAACGAATATGGTATCAACTCTCAAAGGGCTAATAGTCTAGTAACGGGGATGGATGTGGTCAAAAAATCCCCTCAGTGCTACGTGCAAAAGAGGAACGTATAAGATGTGATGGAGGAATAAGATAGGAAGTGATTTGCTCCCCTTTTCACTTGGACTAATGATGATGTTGGCAGTGAGCAGTTAAGGTTGAACGCTGAGTTTGGGTCAGGCGCCCTGTCAAGCCTTTTATAGGCAGAGTTTGGCCGAGGACCTCTCAGAGGACAGGCGCTCCATATGGGTCAGCCGTTGTTACCTTCTCCACGTGCTTGCAGGTGGATATTACTTTCCGTATTTTACAAATGAGAAAACTGAGTGGCAAACGCTGTTTTTCCAGCTAATCCTGCTGGAGCCAGGATTGCAATCCAGGCTTGAATCCAAAATTCACACTCTTTTTTTTTTTTTTTTTTTTAAAGTTTAATTTATTTATTTATTTATTTATTTATTTATGGCTGTGTTGGGTCTTCGTTTCTGTGCGAGGGCTTTCTCCAGTTGTGGCAAGCGGGGGCCACTCTTCATCGCGGTGCGCAGGCCTCCCATTATCGCGGCCTCTCCTGTTGCGGAGCACAGGCTCCAGACGCGCAGGCTCAGTAATTGTGGCTCACGGGCCCAGTTGCTCCGCGGCATGTGGGATCTTCCCAGACCAGGGCTTGAACCCGTGTCTCCTGCATTGGCAGGCAGATTCTCAACCACTGCGCCACCAGGGAAGCCCCAAAATTCACACTCTTAACCAATGCTTCTGTGGGTCCTTCTTCCCTTCCCTAATCCCATGTGGTTTGAGCTCTCCGATGCCCGGAACCGTGCCAGCCTTCTCAACGTCTGGGGCCTCAGGCGACCCACCTGCCACACTGCGCACCTTGCATTCTGAGAGGCAGACACAATGGTCTGTTTCTATGAATATTAAGCTGACTTATATGAAATTGCCAATAGTTGGCTTTTGTGGACTCATTAAAATGGCAATTTCATGTGGTTCACTCCAATACCAGGGACCAGATGAATCTTGAGTGACCCTGCCCCCTTGGTTCTGTTCGTCTGTGAGCAGGACTTTCAGACAATCCCACCATCTTCCTGCCAGAAGATTTAGACTGAAAGAAGGAGAAAGAGAGAGAGCACCTTGGCAAATGCTTTGCTTCCAGGGCACCAGACCCAGAGCTGCAGCGTGAAGGAGCTTCATCAAGCTCCCCTCTTGGTTTTGATTCCCGGTAGCCCCCAAAGAATAGCTATGTCATCTGTAGTGAATTCATTCAATTAAAGATTCTGCCTTCACCTCTGTCCCCTTCTCAAGGTCCTGATGCACCACATCCAGACCCGAGAATAATAGCAAGCACCCTAAAATTCTTTTTACCAAGCAGCCTAAAAACTCCGGAGGTCAGCAGGGTTTTGTGAACGGGTCAGGGCTGTTGGGAGAGAAAATGAAAGTATTTGCCTGTGGAGAAATTTTCCACATGTGAACCATAAATCCCCATATCCTGCTTTTGGCCAGAATCGGACTTCCCCAGAGTTGGTCAGATATTCCCCTGGTGGCCTCAAAAGCAAACTGAAATTTCTGTTTTCCGTCTGCCTCTGTCTACCATTCTGTCTCCTCACCATCTTCTTGAATAAGTTGATTCTACATAGTATGCCCTCTTCCTCTTCTCTCATTCAAGTTTCTAGCAATGGCAAGCAGACTTCTGTTGTCCCTGCCTCTGTATGGAAACTACCCTTGCCAGGTCAATCATGGCCTCTTCGATGCTGAAACCAAGAGACACCGCTTTCCCTTATCTCACCTGACCTCCAGGCAATCATGGGTATTGTCCTTCACACCCCTATTTTTGAAACACTCTTCCCCCAGGCTCTTCTAATTTCCTGCCACCTTTGCAGGCTCTTACTCCTTTGCCCAGTCCTTAAATGTTGGTCTCCCTCAGGGTTGTAGACTAGATTGTCTGCTTGTCTCACTCTACTTCTCCCCAAGGATGAACTGAACCTGCCTTGGCACCCATCCATGGCATCTCTAGGTGTTGACTCCTAATTTCCTACCCGTAGCTCAGCTGTCTCTCCCGACCTTTAGTCCGTATTCCCAACCACTTGCGGGACATCTCCCCTTGGCTGGGTCACGGTCCTCACACTCAGTATGTTTAAGCTGATACCAGAATCTTTCTCACCCCAACCAGTTGTGTCCCCTACATGTGGTAGCCCTGTCCACTGGTTGTCCAAATCAGAAACTCGGGAGGAATTCTTGACTCTTTTCCTTTTTCATTCTCTATAACCAATCAGTCCTCAAGTCCTGTAATTCTGTCTCCTAAATGTCTCTCAGATTCATCTTTCTCCATATTCCCCACATCTTCACTAAGTGGATTTTGCTCTTTCAGTCTTGCCATCCTTTATAATGGAACAAGCGTGATCCTTCCCTTCCATGGCTCCTCATCACACATGGGATAAAGTTCTAACTCCTGCACTTGACTGATAAGGCTATACATGATTTGGTCAGTCCTTACTTTCTGCCTCTCACTGTACTCACTAGTCATCCTGAACGCTCCTGAGGGTGCCCACCTCTTAGATTTCACACGTATTAGTTCTCTCTTCTCTCTAGCTCATTGTCTCAGACCCACCCTTAGCGCCTGACTCAAGACACTTCTATTCAATCCTTTGCTGGGGCCCAAGTGTAGATAAACTGTCCTGCCTACAAAACCCAAGGACACGCAGCACTTATTCCTACTAGAATATTTATCTTACTCTAGTGGGGGATACAGACAAGTAAAGAGAGTGTAGGTTCTACCAGAAAAGAGAACAGAGAAAGGGTCTTTTCTTGCTCTTTACTGCTTGGACACCTGGCATAGTGCACACACTAAGATGCTCGTTATATACCTGTTGAATGAATCAATGAACTAACAAAGAACTCAGCAAGTATTAGAGTCCACATTCTTATCTTATTTCCACTTAGCCATTTTCAGGCTTATGTGCTCCTGCAATCTTTAATGAGTATTTAAGGCATTCCCATTGTGTCTCTCATTTCACTTAACCCTCACAACTTCTTGTGAAGTTGGAATTAGCCTCATTCCATATTTCATGCTCAGGTAAGAAGTGAGAGAGTTAGAACACTTGGGTTAGGGTTTTACCCTAAGTACAGGGCCCTTTGTATGTTGATTTGGGCATCAAACATTAGTCTGCTTTGATTTCACCCAACTCTGTCTTCCATCCATTACTGTCCTGGTGACTATTTCCATTGGTTAGAGTTCCTTTTCAAATTCAAAGAGAACTGAGCCTATGGAAGAGACATGAGCATTGTGCACATTTGGAGAAAGTTCACCCAGAAATGCTATTCCCAAAACTTGGTTCAGTGACTGCTCAGGAGAGTAGGGTTTTGTGTCAAAGAAAGCCAAGAGTTGAGGAAGGGGGAGTTTGTGAACTTGTATCACTCATTTGAGTGGAAATGGCTTTATTAAGCTGGAAAAGTAATTAACCCTTGAGCATAGTATTTTGCGCTTTTGTCCCCGTGATGGGATATGAGTGATGCTTATCTCCAAAAGGGAAAGGAGACAGCACATAATGAGTATCAGCTGTGGATCAGGAACTGGTGTTATCTTCCCCAAATTCTGTAAAGTGGGTATTTTGACTGGATGAGAAAAATTCTGGTTGAGGAAGTCACCCAGGTCACACCGTTCATATATGGCTGAGCTAGATTCAAAATCAGGGCTGTCTGGCTCCTGGGTGCTTTGCATCACGTGGCAGACAGTGGATTGTTGTTTTTTTTTTAATTAAATTAAATTAATTAATTTACTTTTATACAGCAGGTTCTTATTATCTATTTTATACATATTAGTGTATACATGTCAATCCCAATCTCCCAATTCATCCCACCACCACCACCCAGCCCCTGCTTTCCCCCCTTGGTGTCCATATGTTTGTTCTCTACATCTGTGTCTCTATTTCTGCCTTGCAAACCAGTTCATCTGTACGGGGATTCTGGAGTCACATTGCCTGTGTCCAAATATGGTTCTGTGACTCTACTAGGGTGTGTGACTTTGGGAAGCCACTTAATCTCTTTGGGCCTCAGTGTTTCCATCTCTTAAATGTGGATAATAGTCCTTCTTATAGAGTTATGGTGAGGATTAAATATGGTAATATCTACAAGGTATATTCCTATACAAATAAAAGTTAGCTACCATCATCGTCACTACCACCATTACCTTTGGTCCCTCTACTTGCCAATAAGGCAGATTCTTCTGGGCCATGAGATGAGTATTCAGAGCATTCCTCTCCAAAACTTTAGTGCTCTTTGGAATTTAACAATTGATCAGGGGTGTTGGGTGCATGGCTCAGAGCACAGGCCAGGAGGGATGGAAAGTATAGTGGAAAAGCAACAAAGTAGACTACAACTGCATGATGAACAAATAACTCAGCTGGTTAGTTGGGTGTGCTGCCATAGGAATTGGCCTATAAATAGGGTTAATGTTTTCAGGGGAGAGAGTAGCTTAAGCAGGCATGTTTGGATGTTCTACCTAGGAGCTGCCAAAAAAATATATGAATTGACTTGATAAGATTAATAGTGATATTAAAAGTATACATCATGTAAAATTAATGTTTTGTGAGTTCTTATTAAACATCTGGAACTGTGCTAAGCATTTTGTTCACAACAACCCTTATGTGGGGAACACTTTTATTATTTCCATTTTATAAATGAGACAACCAGGACTCACAAATGTTAAGTATGATCAAGGTTGTCCAACAGGTAAGGGGAAAAGCTGGCCTTTGATCCAGGTCAGCCTGCCTCCAGAGTCCATGCTTTTTCTTAATACATATTCCTTCTCATCTGCTTATACTGGGGCTTCTTAGTGATCTTGATTTCAAGTGCCTGATTCTGTGGATGACCTCAAGACCCAGTCTTCATTCATGTTAAGACTATCACCCTGGCAGATTCTCCAAAGCGGAAGGGAGGGGGAGAGCCTTCTCAGATAGAGAGATACCCCTGAGAGTGGAAGCCGGGCTTTGATCTTTATTTTTTCATGGGCAGCATCTTCCTGCTTGAAACCTGAAGGACAGCTGGCTCCCAAGTTCCTTGCAAGAGAACCAGGCCAGATTCCTCCTAGTGCAACTTCATAATTACTATTCTCTAATGAGAAATAGATTTGATCATAGCAACTAGAATTTATTTTAGGCCTTTGTTCCAAGAACCTATTAAGGTTTCCACTTTGCCTTAAACCAATTCTAGTATCGTCCTTTATTTATTTATTTTAAATTGAAGACTAGAGTGCCCTGAACTAAGATGTCTCAGCAGCATTTTTACCTAAACTCCTTTTTCTTTCTTTTCTTTGTGGTTCTCCAGCATCCTTCTTTTTAGAGCTTTGGGTATCTCATAAGCATGGTCAAAAGGACTCTTCACACTGATGTAAACTTATGGGTGAAAGACTACAACTTACTCTTAAGAACTTAATTGGTTTTCCTGGTGCTGACGTTCTAAGAGGGAACATTATCAACCATCCTATTTTTTTCAAGTCAGAACTTGAGAAACAAGATTTGAGGAATGATTTTTCTCAACCCTTCTTGGTTCAAGAGGCCCTCTGGAAGATTTTATTTTTTTTTAGTTAACAGAGAGAGCAAGAGAAAGTATTTCGGTTTTTTTCAGGACACATAGGCATTACACATATAGGTCAGGGAGGAAATTGTGACTGAGTTTCTTACCCAACAGCTGTGTCTGTGTATACGAGTGTGCTAGGGACAGACTGGGGCCCAGGGGGAAGGCAGTGTTGTTTAGATCCTTACAAAAAAAGATGAATTTTCTACTATGGGGGAATTCACAGGTGGTTGCACTTTCCTGTAGAATAAGTAAATAAAATAAGTGGAGGTAATCTGGAATCTTCGAAGAACAGTTTAAATCAAGAGGACTTGCTGGACACAGCTAGGAATGGCTGCAGTCTGGGAACTAATTCTGAGATCTGGACACATTATTTCCCTCTACTTCTTCCTCCCCTCCTCCTCCTTTCTCTTTTCCTGTTGTTTATTGGGTGCTTACCATTCATTAGACATTTTGCTAAGCAATTTACATACATTGTCTCATTTAATTTTCATACGAGCTTATGAGAGAAGTATGATTGTTATCTCCAATCGACAAACAAGGAAATCAAGGCTTCTAAAAGTTAAGTCACTTGCCCCAGACCAGGCAGAGGGAAAGGTAGAGCCAGAACTCAACCCCAGGTCTCTACGTTCTAGACCTTGACCTCCCCACCCATCACATCATACTGCTTCCTCACTAAACGTGTTCTGTTCTTTGTCCCCAGGGACAGGATGAGAACATCCGTCAATGTTGTGGGAGACTCTTTTGGGGCTGGGATTGTCTATCACCTCTCCAAGTCTGAGCTGGACACCATTGACTCCCAGCACCGAGTGCATGAAGATATTGAAATGACCAAGACTCAGTCCATTTATGATGACATGAAGAACCACAGGGAAAACAACTCCAACCAATGTGTCTATACTGCACACAACTCTGTCATAGTAGATGAGTGCAAGGTACCTTTCCCATTCATGGATATTGAGACCTGTATATAATAGTGCATGCTCAATTTCTTAAAGCAAACACAAAAGCCCTGCATGTATTATTGTCACATTTATTTTTCTAAAGAATCATGTAACTCAAGCATCTATGAGTCCCAGATCATCTAACTCTGTGTCTAACGTGGCAGGAAATCAACAAGTCTAACAGTGAAAGAGCCAATCGGTTGCTTGTTTTATCCATGTGATGTAAAACAATCATTTTGACTCCCCCGTCCACCCACTTCACAAATTCAATCAGTTTTCTTTGAATATTATGCTCAAGAATTTGTGGTTTCTAGGGCCTTGCTGGCTTTCAAATATTCTGTTCAAGTGAAACATCAAGAGAAATACTCAGAATCATTTGATTTACGTAGCACAAGTATTCCTTCTTGCTCTATATCATGTATTGGTCAAAAATGTGCCCACATAACTTTGTGCAGCTCTCTTTCTCGTCATTATTTTTGTGGGAAGGTGAGTTTTGACCTGGCAATCACTTTGCTCCAAGAATGGGGAAGCAATTTCAAGTAAAGAATAACTCTCCTTCAGGACAATTATCCATAGATGTCTTTAAAAAAAACACTATATGTCACATACTGCCTGGCAGCACCATTTTTCCTGAAGCGTGGATGTTCTGGACTCTTTTCCAAGCTGTTGGATGCTAAGTCTTCAAGCTTGATGGGCTCTGTCTAGCCTTCATTGTAACTAACTTGACATTGTCAAAGTCAAAGTGTCCTGACCAGAGTGAAGCAAACTTGGAGAAACCCTGGCAGGTGAGCAGGGTCAACTCTAAGGGTTGTAAGTGGCAACTGAGGACAATCTGAACCGAACACAGATTTCTGATACCTTTTTGACTCCTGCTGACGGATCTCATTTAATAGTTAATTTCTCCCTATGTTATTTCTGGGTCATTCCAAATATATGCCATGGCTTCTTCCAGACAACTAAGGATGACACAGAAGCAACCCCCTCTACTGGACTGTATCATAGGTCAGCCACCATCTTTGGTTCATCCCCTCTGTATAAGCTACATGTGTGGGTAAACCAGGGCTCTGATGCAAATTAGGGAGGGACCCCGCCCATCAAGAGGCAATTGCATAAATTAATTGACTCAGTTAAAATAATTAAAATTGTTAGAAATTCAGATGCACCTAAATGGTATACTCCATTCTGGAAAGTTAGTGTTTTCCACATCTCAATGATTGTGCTGGATTATTCCCCATCAAAATATTAGTTTTGGTAAACAAGGGTCAACATTCCATGGAGTAGCTTTATGCTCTATTGTATTTAACAAGTATTCATCGTGTGCCTTGTGGGGTTTAATTGAGCACCCCCATCTTATTCCTATGACCTCCTATATTTTGATTATTAGTCAAGTTTTATTGAGTGCCCATAATCTGCAAAGCCCTGAGTTAGGCACTGGAGGACAGCAAGATGAATGTATAGTTATATAGTGGAGATACAGCTTGATCCCAATTACTGCCCTACGAGGAAAAATAGTAGTAGGAAACAAAATAAAATCACCACATATGTTCTTTAACTTTGCAGTTATATATAAGAAGAATCCTAGCGGTTAACTGCCTTTGGTGCGGCCCTTCTGGAGCATCTCAAGAGGCTTCTTAACAATATCGTGTAGGACAAGTTTTGAGGAAGGAGTATAGGCATGGAGATGTCTTTAGATTTCAGACTTCCTGCACTTTTTTTCCCCTTAAAGCGTATCAAGCACATCAGGACAAATTTGCTTCATTTATTTTAGCAAACAGTTCAATCCCTAAAGGGAAATGTTGGTCAACTGTCTCTATCACTGTGAAGTAAGCCCATGAGGAGAGAGACTGCGTCCCTGTTTATCACTGCTGTGCCCTAAGGCAGTGCCAGGCATGCAGTAGGCTGTTCAGAAATATTTACTGAGTGTATACTTTTAGCATCTCGACCCCATGCTTTAATTCAGATAACCTTTTTTGCTGGACAGTTTGATAGAGACAGTGGCTCAGTCTTTCTAGGTAATCGACCACCAAACCAACCACCTGCAAACTCATTGGTGAATTAGTGTTTAGATGGTCAAATGGTGAAACTGAGCATATCATGGAAATGATGAAACGGCCATATTGGTTTAATAACTCTTCGGTGGTTTGCATTTTTTAGTGAAGTGATGGGTTCAGCTCAGTGAAGATTGTGAGGCGAGGCCAATCGACATTTCTCGCTCTAGACCAATTAACTGAGTTGACACCTATATGCAAAGGAGGCAGTCAGAGCTATGGAGATGAATTTGAAGGCTTTCCCAGAATATCTGAGTCACATTTACTCCTGCCTTTGAACCTCCTTCTGGTCCATTCTCAGTCTCACTGTTTTAAAAGCTGAGTTGGGAGACATCACTGCTTACTGCCAGTTCTCCCCTTTTGGCTCTTCCATTACCCAGGTGTTGGGACGGAGCCGGGTGGAGTAGACTGGGGGAGCGGAGTCCCTGCTTCCTTTAATCCAGCCAGAAAAAGGAAATGCCAAAAAAGCTGCTGTCCCAGCTACTTCAGAGACACAGGTCCCAGTATTTGAAAACAATAACCCCCGTGCCCCTGCCGCCTGAGCTCTGTCTGGTTTTCCAAAGGCACCACACCATGATTTATAATGTGGCACAGCTATTGATCTGGTTCATCACTGAAAGCCAAATAGGTACATTCAAGGTCATGGTGAACAGGCAGCTTGCTCCAGGCAGATAGTTTGTCCCTGGCCGTCTTTCCTGACAGTTCACTGAAGGGGAAACAAGTTTGCTGCTGCTCTGGTCACAACTTTAACCATTCTAAGCATTGTTCTGTCATGTTGGTCTCTCTATTTTCAAACTCTTGCCTTGTAACCGTAGTTTGAAGTTATGCAATGTTTTTAATTTTAATCAGAAGAACTGCATGTGATGCTTTCATTTGCTTGTTGCATGGTCTTTTTTTAAAAAAAACAATGCGGGGGCCTCATGGGGACCGGAGGAATGAGTAGTTTTTATTTTCATTTGCTTGGTTCGTGAAAAGTTTTCTGTTCCTAGCATGTTGTGTGTGTTCATAATGCATGCCTCTCACTTCCACTTGGGTAAGAAGAAGGCCAGATTTCTTTCAAACATTGCTGCGTTTGTCATGTCTCCATATCCTAATGCTTCCATAAATCCAGTCTCTCCATTATGTGGAATATCAGTCGTGGGTTTAAGTTTGCACATGACGTTGAGGACAGACAGATGGAAGGTAAGCTAGGAAAACGACTTAGACGTGGAGGGGAAAACTTCCCATTCTGTGTAAGGGTTCAGTTCGCTGAGAGCCAGGGAAGCATAATACTGACAGTCTGGAGATTATAGTTGATTAATAAATGTCTGCAGTGAAATAATTTAGAGATACTGATTTCAGCCTTTTAATTCCGTCCTTTCCTTTTTAATTTTTAAAGCCTGGATAGCTTATATGGTAGAGCCAGACCATCACGATTTGAAAATTGGACATGTATAAACTCCACCTGGCCTCATTGCAACTGAACCTTTCACGTGCATGAGTAGAACTAGCTGCCTAGTTCTGGATTTTTTTTTCTCTGCGGTTGTCTGGAGTAGCACAAGGGCACTATGTTTTCAGGACTGCATTGTTGTGTGGTGGGTCTATGGGTAATTAGACACCCTCACAACCCTAAAATCATAGTAGAAGTTGTTTATCCCCCAACTTGCAAAGTATCTCTAGTCGCTCAATACCCCCCAGGCAAATATGTATTTTTTTTTAATGTTCACAAATCAGTGTTGAAAACTAAGACCAGTTCAAAATCAATTTGGAAGGAACAACGTTTAAAATTAATATTTAAGTCGTGTAGTAGAATCTGGGTCTGGTGCTCCTCCACATGACCCCCCGGGTGGTTTTCTGGTTTGTGGCCCGTAAGCTGGATGTTGATGATAATTATTTTCAGGTAACTCTGGCAGCCAACGGAAAGTCAGCCGACTGCAGTGTTGACGAAGAACCTTGGAAACGTGAAAAATAAGGATATGACTGTCAGCAAATTCTTGAATAAACTCCCCAGCGTATCTTATGGTAAAAGAGGATATAAACAAGCTTTCTTTGAAAAGAAAAAAAATACATATATTTCTATGTTTACTTAATCTGTTAGCTGAGGCTTAGAGGATCTGTTGTGAGTCAGTGATAGGCACGGTGCTGTGTCTTTGCCAAATAATGCTTGGTAACCGTCTAATTTTCTCACTTGTATTATTGTTTGAATGGATGCTGCTGCAGGAATCAGTTTGAATTGAAGACGCGTTCTTGCCAGCTTCCCTTTTCCCTCAAGATGCAGAACCGTGGATGCTCTTTTCCCAGGGGACACGACTGAAGCCGTGTGGCACATTCCAGGGATTTGGATTAATGGGCAGACAGTCAGTGTGTTACTCTTTCCAGTGTTCTCCATGCCTCACCTTGTAACACACAAGAGATTCTGTTAGAAGCCTTTAGAAGTAAATCCCCTTAAATGTCTTGTAGCATATGTCCTTGTGTTGATTAAAACAAAGTACCCATCTTAAGGTACAATTTCTCTTCTGTACACGCTTTAAGTTACATGGCTAAATGTTTCAAAGAGAGTCATAGTGGGAGCCATATCTTAAAGGTAGCCGGTTATGGAACCCACTGAGTCTCTGCTCTACCCCATCTAGTTTATGGGGATAATTGTTGAATTTCAAAGTAGGTCTCATAATTTGCTCTAAATTTGATAAGGGATTAGGATGTAATTTACATGTAACTTCTGTGTATATTGACAAAAGTAAGAGAGCACAGTCAACATACATTTTAACCAGATTCAAAGATTCAAATTAGTTTTGTGTTTGGTTTGCATCACCTGGCATAGTGAAATCAAGTGAGATTATTCGATCTATGCTTCAGTGTCTTTGTTTCGTTCATACAATTCTTATTTGGGTCTCTACCAAAAAAAGACATTCTTAATCCCCAAATTATTTCAATCATATTCTCATCAAACTAGAAGGCTTAATCATTTTACTCTCCTCACAGATGGAGGATAGTTGGGTTGGCTGTGCCTCTTTTAATACTAATCTCATGATAAAAACAAAACCAAAACACTGTTTGTTAGTTATCTAATATGTGGAAAGCTTTTTGTTATATTATATCAAAGCACCTAAAACCAGTTACAGGACACAGTTGGAAGCAGAGCCCATCTTTTCCCCCAGTCTTCTCTGTGGAAAGGAACAGAAAACAAACATAGGTGCAAAATCCTATAAAGGTGACATTCTTATGGCAAAGTCAAGGCAGCCTTGAACCATGAAGTAGGAACAAAGGATGACTTTACAGAACTTCACAGATGGAATCTTCTCAAGGCTGTGGAAGTTTGAGGGAATACATAATATAATTGGAATAGCCCAGTCGGTGCCTTGCATGCTGTAGGCACCTCCAAGCTACATTTTTCAATGTCTGTACTATCATTTTCTGTTGAATAACCCACAGTATTTTCCTAAGGTTGCTGGCTTTAGGAGTTTTCTGAGGACTTGAGCATGAATCATTGAGAAATAAAGCACATTTGACGTGTGTAGAACCTTGGTCCAATGTGAGAGTAAGGTGTTTATCTGCGGTCAGCAGATGGGTGCTGAGATATTTATGAAGAGTCATAGAGTCCAGATTTTCTTAGGAGAGGGTGTTTATGGACATACATGCCCTTTATTACCCACTCCTTGTGACTTTTCTCTTCCAAATCAGATACCTTTGGAACACACAAGAGACATGAGATTCTAGTAGTTTTGTCTCTTAAGCCCTAGTTGTTTTTGTTTTCTATAAGAATCAGTGTTGAGCAGTATTAAGTAGTTTTTGCTTTTTTTTTTTTTTAAATACATTTGTCTTTATTTTCATTAGATGGACAATTAAGAGGGTGGCAAGGGCATGCTGAAATGTAGTAGTGGAAAATGCATCCTTTACAGCAGATGTTGTGGGTCAAAGGGACAGTTCCGGATTTAACTGTGAAACTGTTAAGGATCACCATTAAGTGGTGCTCCCAAGAGCTTTTTTATGGTGAGGAGAAGGATTTAGGCAAGGCATCTAGGAGCTTGTGGTTCTGCTGTTTAACGCCAGGTTAGCACTTTTACACGCTGACATGTTACTCAAAGGAGTGGTCTCAGGATCGTCTTCCGAAGACTCTGCCTAAAAGTCTTCCCTGTTTGCTTGTCTTCAGCTTTTTCCTAGTTATCGAGTTAACCTACAAATATACAAGGCGACAGCGTGTTCAGAAGAAACTAGGTGCACAGCTTAACAAAGCAGGTTTTTCAGGTTTGAAACTATGCAGTAAGTTTCATGAGAATATACTTAGGAAATCAGTTCATCCGGAAGTTCAACAAATCAGTAAAATAAGCAATGTCTCAAATTCAGGACTAGCCTGAAAACCCAGGATGTATGTAGAGCTGACGTGTGACTGTGCCCTCTGGTTTTTTTAGGCCTCATTCATTCTTCTCATGCCATGCCCATCGGGGTTTTCCTTGCCCAGCATATGTGCTATAAACAGAACAAATAGAGTCAGAATATACCTCTAACAACCTTTTTCTAAACAGGATATTATAACCTGTCAGTTATATGCATAGATTTATTTTAATAGGTCCAACACAAACATGAATGCTTGTAACAGTCCATTCATGTTTGACCATGCATAAATGTTATACTTGTATACAGACATGGCAGGCCAGATACAGACACTGCATCCCTTAAGTTCTGTTAAGTCAGGGCTTTGGCAACACCGTCTTTTATGAACTCATTCACTATTTTTAGGAATCAGAATTGTTTCAGGAGAAAACCAACGAGGTAGACTTTTATTCTCTCCTTTCTCATTTATGTCCTTTGGGAAACCCAAGTGGAGTCATCATTTGATTACCTACTACAATTCAATGAATCAAGTCCTATCAGTGAAAAGAATCGCTCTCAAGGCAAAGCTTTACCTTAGATCTTTGAGGATATGCCTCCCATGCAAAGAGCATCAGACAATCAAGGCAATCATCTAAATCACACAGATCTTCAATATAAAACTTCAGATGATGAGTTTTGAGCCAGGTAGCTGTCAGGTTTGATTCTTCACTTCCTCTTGTGTGTGGAAACACAACCTATAGCCTCATTGCCTGCAGAAGTGGCCATGTTCCATAAAATATAAATATTTACTTCTCTTTACTCATCAGCTTTGGATGTTCAGGAAAGTCTAAAGAAAGGTTGCCAAAATGCCTAGCTTTTGGATTTGAACTAGTGGAAGCTGAGAAAGGCTTAGGGTAAATTCAGATTATGGGGAGATGTACTCCTGGTAGGTAAGGTCAGGAATCCCAATGACCAGTTGAATAGAGGGTCTCAGATCATTTCCACTCGTGCACAGAGAAATATGTCATTTGCAAGTTTATATCTAGTCAAGAAGCCCCTTTGGAGTTGGGTAACTCACCTACTGGATCCCCAAAAGGAAACCCAATCCTGCCATGCTTTTGCAAATACCACACTTCCCTTTGTTCCCAATAGCAAAAGTTATGGTACAATATTTCACTTTTGTCTGAATCAAGGGTTCTGTCTGTGCTATATTTTCCATGCAAAGAAGGTCAGAGAATTAAGGCAATCATGTAGATAGTACAGATCTTCATGATCTGAACCAAGTAGCTATTAGAAATATGGCAATGAATCCAAATAGGTACCCACATGCTCAGAGAGAATACTCCATAGTTCAGACTCTTGATAAACAAGCCCCAGCAGCTCTTGCCTGGTGTGATGACTAAATGCTCAGAAGTTACACCCAGTGGAGGTGGCTCTTCCCACTTCGCTGCTCTCCAGTGCTTGGGGCCATACAATTGTGTGGGTTGCTGGTTTGGCTTTGCTTATTCTCCAAATAAATTCATTCCAAGCCAAGAAAAAGGAACAAATGGGATTTTTCAATTATTGTAATACTTGCTCTTTCAATAAGATATGACAGTCTAGGAGCCTAAAAAGATTAGGTTTAAAAACAAAAGGCTTGAAGGAATTCTGAAGTGAGAGTTTTGTAAGTCTAGTTGTCAGAGAAGATAAATGGTCTCAGTATCTGGTAATTTCTGGCTAAAACCGAGAAGGACCACTGAGTGCCAACCCAGGGACGTTGCATTGTAGGCAGATTGGTCTCCTTGGATGGAGTGAGTTCAAAGCTGTTCAGGCATCAGTTGCTTATGATTTTTCTGAAAAGAAAACCCAATTTCCACTCTTCCTTTTCCTCCCTTCTTATTCCAATGATCCTTATTGCTGCTTAAGAGACAGTTTAATAAATGACCATCCAACTTAGCGCAAGGGTTGGTTTTAGAATAGATGACAGGGAATCTTAACTGAGTAGTGTCTTACTTCACTGCACAGCACAGCTAATTCAGGGAATGACATAGAGGTGAGGAGAAATAATGCAGTTGGGTGGAGAAACTTTTGACTTAGACTCTGCCCATTTTTATTCATATAACTTACACAAGTGACTTTACACACAAGCTCCACTGAAGAAAAAAAAAGTGAAGTGCTGGATTAAATGGTTAAAACCCCCATCCAGCCCCATGAAACCACCGTATAACGATCTCTACTTTAATTTCTTCTTTCATAAGAGGCTTACTACTATAACACATTAGCTATTTATATTGTAAGTCAGAGGGGCCCACAACAATGAATAATCAATTTGGATTTTTCTCATCCCCTTTGGGGGAAATTAAATTCAAGCCTCTCTCTTCATCTGAAGTTTTACAACAAGCTTGGAAGATGGCCATGTTCATCCACAGTTTGGTATTTGGGGATACAAACAAACTTCCTTTTATAAAACTGTCCTTTGCCTAAGGCACTGTCCTAATAGAAGTAGCAATTCAGCTCAGGGAAAAATGCTGCCAGAGTCATCATGAGGGGCCAGGATGAACCTATGGCCTGCCTCAAGGTCTTGCATCATTCCTCTTGTGGCAACAGGGCCCACTCCGAATACCCTAAACACACAGTTTCCTCCAAACAGTCCTAATTGCCAACCCAGTATGGGAATTTGGGAGCATCTGGCAAATCAACTTGAACACTCTTATGAAACTGGTGCAAGACTTACGCAAAAACAGCGACTGTCTGTAAATATTCCCTTTCCACTGGTACGCAGACACGCACAGGGTGGGCCCGGGCCAACTCCTTTCTCTGGAGAGGTATGCAGGGATATTTGGTTGAGTTCATTTTCAAATTTTCCTCTTGGTTTGCTAGTACAGTGGGCATCACATCACAGGTGGAGAAGGTCTATCTTACAAGAATAGACTTGTATTGGTGATCATTGCCTTCTTCAATGCCCAGAGTTTCTAGGCTGGATAAAATGCATGGTCTGTCTGCAAGGTGCATGTGACTGGCCATGGCCTTTGAACAATCTCTTGCACGTTCTGGTACTGCTGCAATGGGCCACTGTTTGCATCCTTGCTCTTTGTCCAAACTTCTGCTAAATACGCAATACGTTTGGTATTATTGTGTCGTGAGCACCTTTATTGCCAGAGAAGACTTCAGCTCTGTAGATGCGGGGCAGAGGGATGTAAAGCTAGTACTAAAAGGATCGAGTTAGTGTTTGTTTGTTTGTTCGTTTAAATTTTTAGTGCAGAAGACCTGACACTAGAGCATCAAGAAAAAGATATTTCTTAACGGATCCATATAAGAATGTATGGAAAAGGAAGCGAAGCCCTCAAGTTCTTATTTCATTCACTCTAAATAATATCCTGAGTAATTACTGATCAGCTTTTTTTTTTTTTTTTTCCATGTCCAGCTTTGCCTCACCTTCTTACTTCTGGTGCAAATATCCATTTTGATATTTTTTGAAGTCCTTCTGATTATTATACAGGGCCCTTTTGTGCTGAGGATAAAACCTGCTACTGGAACAGATCCCGGTACCTTGCAGGGTCAGCAGTTGACCTAGAGCCTGGGTAGCAACAGGTCTCCAGTTCCTCCGGAGACACCTCCCATCCCTGGGTGAGTGTTGGAACGTAACAGCTGACTGTGACCCTTGTCATCGTTCCCCGTGGGGATGGGGATGATGCAGCAGGAGATTCGCTCCTTCTGGGGCTCCGTTTCTTCTCATGGCAACCATTTAGCTGCCTAGAAACAGCCTGTTGCCTTTGGTAGGAAAGAGATGCACACACTAGCCAAGGAAGTTAGTCTAGCATATCTCTGAGTTTTCGCCTCCATGGAGCAAATTCTCTGAAGTGTATGATCAGAACGCTAGCACTGTTGTTGCTCACTTCTCCAGGAGAGTTATTCTCCTTACTAGGAACTCATCCTTTGGCATCCAGATCTTTCCATAAACGACCTTCACTCCTTCCCTTCCTCCTTCCCCTGGGAAACCTCAGCATTGCATTTCCATGTTGCACAAGACAGATCAGGTAATCTGCTCACTACAGAGATTTGTATATAAAAAACTACTTTTGTGAGGATTTTTGTATATTGTTTTTCTATTTGTTTTCTACGGCTGGAGGAGAGAGCTGGCAAACTGTGAATCTAATTTGGTCTTGCTGCCCGCGGATATATTTCGGCTTCCTGGTAAAAATCTATGTTACCAGGGACAATATATTGCCCTCTGATCAGTATTGCATCCCCCCCAAAATTCCTCCAGTCCAACCTTACATTCTTTTTTAAACAAATCCGTGGGCTTCTTTGCTATTATTTATAAAGAGCATGAGAAAACATATTTAGAGTCCTGGATATTATATGGTTAATATTGATTTAGCCTTTCATTATGTTATAGGTTTGTATCTATTCTTCATAAACCATAAAGAACTCAGTGTAGACTGAATTGATCTATTTAGTATCTGTAATTTTGCAGACAGATATCTTCTTATGGTATTTTCTATATAACCACATATGTAGAATTACAACTAACTAAAGCACAAGACATTTCTACAGCAATTTAGAGCTGTCAGTTGTTTCCTGAGCATACAGCCACATTTGAAAAATTTAAGAACCCAGTCCTTTGTGATGCAATGAACAAAATGACCATTAAGAACAAGGAGTCACTTCAATCCCTTAGCTGGTTAGGATATGCATTTAAACAATTAGTCTTTTTAACTCCCGGAATGGTGCTGACTCCTTATTATTTTTTTTAAATTAATTAATTTATTTATTTTTGGCTGCATTGGGTCTTCATTGCTGGGCTTTCTCTAGTTGCGGTGAGCGGGGGCTACTCTTTGTTGCGGTGTGCGGGCTTCTCATTGCAGTGGCTTCTCTTGTTGTGGAGCGCTGGCTCTAGGTGCACAGGCTTCAGTAGTTGTGGCATGTGGGCTTCAGTAGTTGTGGCTCGCGGGCTCTAGAGCACAGGCTCAGTAGCTGTGGCGCACGGGCTTAGTTGCTCTGCAGCATGTGGGATCTTCCTGGACCAGGGATCGAACCCGTGTCCCCTGCATTGGCAGGCGGATTCTTAACCACTGCACCACCAGGGAAGTCCCCTGACTCCTTATTTTTGACACAAGGCCTTGTTTGCCCAGCTAAGCATTCTAATTTTGCTTTTCTCCAAGAAAATGAGAAATAAGGTGATAATAGTGGGATCATTTCTATGTCAGAATCTCCCATGTCTTCCTAATAATTTACGTGAAAATTGGTTTAGGAAAACTTTGAATAGAGAGATTGAGGGTGAGTGCAAGGAAGCAAATCAGGACAGATATGTCGCAGTTCGTTCTTGCCAAGCAAATTGGTGGTAAATGTCACATTGTTATGTGAATTGAGCACATATTTTTAAGAAAAAAAATTACTGGTACCAGCTCTGAAGCAATGCTCCATCACTGGGGCTTTGAGTCACATTGAAATTGTTTAGAAGCAGCCCAGGTAGATTCTGTCCTCAGGTGAGTAACAATCTATGTAAATTTCCCCAAAAGGCAAATCAATAACGACTGCAAAGACAAGGGAGGATCTTCCTTCCACCAAACACGCTTTCTGGTATGGTTGTAGGGCTAGTATTTTTGCTATGTTTTAGGAGAATAGTCAGTTACATAGAAAGTGTACTGGTGTGTATTTGAACCCGCCCCTCATTGAGCAAACAGATTAGATGTGCCCTCAACTGGCAACGACTGTATCTGTGATTTTCAAGTACAGATAGCTGTCAAGCATGAAGTTCTTGTGTGTACACAGTAACACTTGGTTCACGCATGAAGAACAGTGCCTATGCACTTTGTGTAGCTATAATGTAGGTATCTATGTGTAATTTCAGTGAAATGGTATATAGATGTATTGTAATTTAATTTAAATGTTATTTTTGGCCGTTCATCTAAGTGCAGTAGACATGTTGGTTGTTGTTTTGAAAACCCTCCTTTTCCTTCTTAGATAACTAGTAGTGAATAATTTTTCCTCTTCCTTAAAGTGACTTGGGAATGTATATCAGTGAAGAACTTATCTATGAATCCTTTGTACCGATGGTTGTTTGAAAGTCTGTGTGTGTCCAGTATCTTTGTAAATATGCAGTTCGGGGCAAAGGAGGGTTGAATATGTGTCATGATTCTTAGTGAAAGGTCATCTGAAGTCTATGTAGTGCCCGATGAACGCAACTGTGGAACTTTTGATTATCTAGGCTTAGGTAGAGTTAGAATGAGGACATTTATCTATAGCCCTCCTTCGCTTGATGGATTGGGCTCAGAGAGACAAAAGGTTCGTCTCCTTCTGAGCATGAGCATGTTAGCATCATATCCTTAGGTAAAGGTCTGTCTCTTTGGTTGCCAAATACTGATCATGATACTCATGACTTAAAGGTTCTGAAGAGCCTCGTCCTCCTTGGTTTCTTGAGTCAGGGCACAGGAAAGACATTCACTGACTAACTGCCATGCAGGCAAAACCCCACAAAAGCACACTTCTGGTAGTAAATTGCACAGTTGTCTCTAGAAAGATAAGAGAAGCACAAGCATGGTCAGTGTACAGCTTTGGGGTTGCAAAAAAAAAAAAAAAAAAAAAAAAACAACTGGTAAAGCACAGATCCCACATATGTGAAGGGAGTAGGACCTCTACCTAGTAGGCTTTGTGTGTGTGTTTCAAGTGGTTGAAGAGGGGGTTCAATGCAATTATATACCTGCCTCCAAAACACACATTCTGTCTAATTATCACTAAATGGAATGCTGTGGGGTCTATATTTCCTGTAACCCCTTTTTCCTCTGTAAGGACAGAGAATGGCCATGTGCAGCTGGGAACACTGAGTGCCCCTCTCTTTTCACAAGAGGAGTGAAGCTTAAGAGATCCTCTGAGGGCACAAAGCACATTAATTTTCAGTGTCTTCTCCAATGATTGGAGTGAAGGAATGTAAATGTGAACAGACAGATTTTTTTTCCCTAAGCATGTGGCTTCTTCAACTCCCGTCAAATTCAGGATGAAACCTTACCGAAAGAAAGCTAACCTTTAGGCAGGATTCCCTTTGAAGATTCTTGTGTGTCCAGAATGAAAGATAAGAATAATTGTTTCCCTCACATTCACAATCCCCATTGGTCTAAAGTCATGTAACAATAGAGCATCTATAGCACATAGTGTTTAAAGACTAATGAATGAAAAAAGATAAAAACTTCAACTAATTTTGGGGGTGTTTCTTACATATGGTACTAGGAAATGCCTTGTTGGCAAAGCACATTTTGGGTAGTTGAAGTATTTTGTTCTCACCTTTAGCTTTCTAAGCTTTCTTACAATGTGGACTGATTACTGTAACATTACATGTGTAAAATAACTGGATATTCTTTATATACGGGAAATAATCTGTAAATCCAATATTTCACTAAGTGTTTTAACTTTTATGTATATATCTCTCATCAATAAATGTGGATTCCAATTTCTCTTGGTTGTTGCCGCTCCTTCAACTCCAATTTTAAACTAGTGTTGGTTACATGGTAAGTGTCTCCAGTGCTCCTTTTGGAGAAGTTTGTGAATCAAAACCTACAGTGTCTAAATGAATATTTTCTAGGAAGCCTAAATATATGGTGGGGTCACATCTTATGTTATAAAGTTATGAGTTGGATAAAAATGGTGTATAATCAAAATTATCCTTGTGAACAGCCAGTATGTGTTATCCCCCAAATCTCAGGAGCTTAAAGCAACTGAGGTTGATACCTTACTCATGTGATGTGTCCATCATAGTTTGACTGTGGGACTCTGCTCCACGCCATCCTCACTGAGGGAGTCTGAGAGAGACTTCCTCCTTATGCTTCTGCACTTGCCAAATGCAGGAAAAAGAGAACATGGCAAATCTTACACTGACTCCTAACGCTTCCTTCCAAATGTTGCATGCCTCACTTGTGCTCATTTACCAATGGCCAGAACTAGTCACATGGCTCTACCTAACTTCAGAGAGACAGGAAAGTGCAACCTTACCAGGTGCCCAGGAATAAAACTGGAAAGAGTTGATGAACAGCTCTAATGACTATTAGGCCGTAAAAAATTCCTTAAATCATTCATAAAGGATGGTATACAAACATATAGTCTTTCAATTTGTCCAACACAGCAAGTTTTTCTCTAGTATTGGGAAACTCATTGCTATGGAAGTAAGTGACGAGCATTTAGCAGTCATGTTGTAGAATTAAAATGCATGGTCTTCAAAAGTAGGATCACAGTCAGACTAAGGAGATTTTCATGCAGTGAAAGGTGTATATACAGGAATGGAACCCCACTGAGAGAGTGACAGGTTTTCCGTTCACGCTCCAGGGCACCCACATATTGAATAGAATGGCTTGGATTAGTTGAAATGTTCTCTCTCATTGTTTTTTGGGAGGAAAGGAAGCAAATATTTGATTTTAACTAAATAAAATACATGTATGTGATACATCACAATTTCTTTCACCAGTGTCAGCAATTTATGTAAATTGTTGGTGAAAATGGACGCTTCCTTTGAAAAGGCACTTTTCCTTATCCCTTTGGAGTCAAGCATACATCACATCCATATTCAAAATGTTAAGTTTCTGGCCTGCCATTTGGTCTTAAAGTAGCAAAGAGCCACAAATCAGAGTCAAGGTAAACTACTTAATACTTTAGTATGGGTACAATTTGATCATTATCACCTACTTCTTCAAAAGAGGACACAGCCCAAGAGAAACTTGACTTTGCTTGTTCAGGGAGTATGATCCCCATGTTCTAATTTCTTACCCTGTCTTCTGGAACAGAGGTGTTTAATCCACCCACTGTCATTGTAAGGCCACTTGTATGTTGCTTCAACTTACTGAAAGAAGAAGAAGCAGAAGAAAAAGGGGAAGAAGAAGAATTACTATTATTTTGGGGGTGAGAATGGAAGGAGAAATTGTAGACTGGGAACCAGGAGGCAGGAGTTCTGATCTTTGCACAGTCACTAAAGAGTTGTGCAAATGTGGTCAAGGCCCTTTGCAATTTGGAAGTCATTATGACATATGTAAAATTAGGGGTTTGAAGTAGATAATTTCTAAACTTTTGAACGCTGAAATTTGAATTCCATCAGCTGGGTAAGTCATCATGACTACAGATAGTTTTATTTTTTAATCTGATTATTTTAACATAATATACATACAAAAGAATATATGTAACCTACATCTAAGTCATGATGCCACATGATATAGAATCATACGAATCTATTAGCCAGTGGAAAAATTAAAGCATCACCCATAACTTCCCTTGACCTTTGTACTCCTTCCTTACCCCATTAAGCTGCTTTACTCCCCAGGGGAAACTGCTACTAGGAATTTTGTGTTTATCATTCCTCTGCTTTAAAAAATATTTTTATCTCACACACATGCATGACTCCACAAGCTTTGCTTATTGCTGAGCTTTATTAAAAAAGGTATCGTACCGCATGTGGTCTTTTCCAACATGTCTCTTTTCTACCTAATGTGTTTCTCAGTTCATTCACGTTGTTACAAGTAGCTGTGGTTCATTCATTTTCACTGCTGTATAATTACATAGTATGTGAAATGTGCCACACTTTGGTTATTCACTTTCCTGCCAGTGGACATTTGCCTCATTTCCAGTTGTCTTCAGATGTCAAATAGTGCTGCTATGAACGTTTTTCTATGTTTCCTGGGCATTGCTCCTAGATGCAATAAAAAAAATTATGTATTTGTGTGTCTGTGTATCTCTCTGTGTATGTGTGTGTGTGCGCATGACTGAAAAGTTCCTATTCAGATCTTCTACCTTTTGTGCATGGCTCCTTCAGTGGGCCCACTTGTGGACACTGTTGGACCGCCTGGTGATCCGCACGCTGCTGGCTGTTTAATGGAATCCATCTCTCTAGCAGGAACACAGAGCATTTTTAAGACGGGAATTTAAATTTAAAGCTGAAGCCTTCTTTCCTCAGGCTAACATGGTACGGCCTTTGAGTACAGCTCTGATGGTAGCCAGAGAGGACCTGCTAAGTCTTTGACCACTTCTTTAAGCAACAATGCGCTAGGCCCAGCAACTCCACCCAGCATCAGCAGGCTGTTTGCTATGATGCAAAGAGTAGTTTGACGGAAGCAGTTACAGGAAGTCACAAGAAATTTCTCCACCTACCCCAAGAACCACTAGTAGCCCCATTGGCTACACTCCCTTCCCCCCGCAATGGAAGATTATAGAAACATAAAGGGTAGTGTCTCTGCAAAGGACGAGCTCTGTGGCTGCCACCTAAGGCATGAAACGTTCCGGCACCTCTCCTTCCAGGCACAGTGACATAAACAGGAAGCCAGGACTCTGTACTTCAAAGAACCACAGGTGACAGAAGGTTCAGGCACCTCCAAGGAAGCTTTCATGAGGTGCTCTCCCTGCTCGTTACCTCTCAGCCCAGACAGGAAGGCATGGGTGGAGATGCCCACACAGTTGACGTGGGCCCTGCCAGAATAGAGGACTGTGGAGTCCCTGGCAAATAATACTTTCCTTCCTGGTAATTTTTTAAGTTTCGTTTATTCATCCTCCTACTGAGGCGGTGAGAGGCCATCTTTAATTCTCTTGTCATTGTAAGAAAAACTGAGCCACAGAGGCTGAAATTCAGTAGTGTTAGTTGGGTCCACACTGCTTGTCCCAAAACAGTATAAAGAGAATAAAGCCGTCCAACATAAATACTGTTTTTACTCTCAAACATTTAAAAGCAATGACTTTAAATTCTTCTGAATTCCATAGAGCAGACAAATAAAACGTTATTGCATTCCCCCATCGCACTTGATCGGGTCAGAATGAATATGCAAAACCCCAAGATCTATTTTTGTCTGTGATTTGGGGCAATCAGATTTTAGCCTTCCAAATATTGCCTGGAAAAATCTAGAGGCCTCCAGTGAAGGAAAAAAAAAGGCAGATATATAGAGCTGCTGTTGTCTGAGGTATGCTCGTTTTGTTGCATGACCTGGCTCTCCTGGAATTCTCCAACGGCTTCTGTCACTTCTCAGATGTTTTCCAGGCCTGGAAATTGTACTGCTCACAGAGGGAGGGGCCATGGAATTTCCAAATTGCCTTCATCTGAGTGAAAAGTTCAGCTGGAACGCAGTATCCCCTTTCTGGTTGCTTACCCTCCTGATCCCAGACTTTCCTCTCATCTCGGTGAGGAGGATACAGATCATTCTAGACTGTAAGACCAGAAAGGACCTCAGAGGGCAAATATTTGAAGTTTAGCCGTGCCTTTTTGCAGATGAGGGAATTGGTACCATAATTTAAAATGAATTAGAGGCAATACAGTGGCAAACCAAGGTTAAATCCTGGTTCTGTACCTTTCCTAGCTATAGACCATTGGAGTGTTTACGTAGCCTCACTTTCCTCATCTGTGAAATGGGGCTAATCATGCCTATGCTCTACGGGCTTTAATAGAGAACATCCATAAAGTAGTTAGCACAGCACTCGGCACACAGTAAGGGTTCAATCAGTGATAGTTATCGTCATCATCTCTATTATCATCGTTGGCATTATCAGTCCCAATTTCTTAGTGACTAAGCTGGAGGAAGCCTGGCTTCCTCTTTCCCAATTTGGGCTCTTTTTCAGCCATATCACATGGACTCTAGTCTATAACCCAGGGCTCAGCTGGCCTTCCAAAAATCTGAGCTTTGTTGCTGGACCATGACCTCTCCTGACCCGGCCTGGGGTAATCTTTTCTTGACTCCTAGAGAAGCTTCATGAACGTTATAAGCCTGTACAGTTGGATGTTCCAGGTGCCCCTCTACACTTTCTTCTGTTATTTGGCCAAAGCTCTGCTGCCTGGCAGTGAGGGAAGGCACTGGATTTCTTCGGGGACGAGAAGTGAATCTCAGCCTGGCCAAACTGGCCTCTCATTGGGATGGGAGCCTGAGCTGGCTCTTCCAACGGGAAAAGAAACAGGACATCCAGAAATGAAACAATCCTTTTCTTCACTGGAGAAGTCCCTCGAGGAGTCCTTAGCTCATAGTGTTGCAAGTACTAGTAGAGAGAAATGTCATGAGAAAGGCTGTTTCGGTGGAATGTGACCAACCCAGCAGGGCCCTCCAGAACTCTCTTGGCTGAGTCTATTCCCAGCAGCTTCCCTTCCCATCATCGCTTTCTCCTTTGCCCTGTCTTCTCTCATGAATGACATTCCTGTTCTCTCTCAACAGTTTCAAGAACAGAACTTGGGAGAAACTTTCTGGAGCCTTTTGGTTTGGGGAACTCATCCCTTGCTATGCTAGCGTCATCTCAAAATGGCACCCCTCGACAGCTTTCAGCAGCTTCAGGGCACGGCCACAATCTTAGGAGCCTGATAGCTATGATTAATAGTAGCTATTGTCATAGGTAGCATCCTTAGAAGCAGAATCTTGGATAAGATTCAAGTTCACATGATTGTTCTGAGGGAGTACTTCTCAGGAAACGCAGTAAGGACGTGAGGGTAGCAGGAGACGGAAGGGAAAGAACTGAGCAAGAAGATAGCTTCAGGGAAAGTCTAACTTTAAGTTGTCTCCCCTTGAGGAAAGGAGACTTGTCTTTGGCACCCATATCAGTCAGTCATTGACTGTGGGCCACTTAGGGGTTGTGGGCAGAACCTCCAGGGTAAGGCAGATCCCATTTGCAGAGAGTCTTTCTCTAGAGAAGGGGGCAGCTGTGAGCTGTTAGCTGTTGACACAGCAGTTACGGAGTGGGTGCACCAACCAGAGAGGGAGAGCTGGGCAGATTACCAACGGCATCTACTACAGCTTTCCTCCCACACGTACCTACCATGTGGCAGGCTCTTGTATACCTTAGGTCTTTTAGTTCTCACAACAATTCTGTGAGGCAGGTGCTATCACCCTCCCTATTTTACAGGTACTGAGATTCAGAAACGACCTCAGAAGAAGTTGGCCTGGAGGTCTTTCCAGTTTCAATGCCTCCCACTATACTGGCTCCATTTTCCCAAATAACCCAGCAGAGTATATTGCCACAGTATCCATTTTTAAATGGCATTTGAACCTCTGTGCAATACTCCTCAATGTCTAATCTGGAAGCCTAATTATGCATAAGACTTTCGGCCGTTCAGAGAGGATTGGTCATACTTGTCATCCCATAAGGTCCTACATCACCCACTTAACTGCTCCCTGGAGTCATGAAACATATGTTTGGTAAAGAGAAGATCCCAAAGGATACCTGGAGCCCTAAGGTACACCTGTAATAGCTGGCCCAGCTCATCAGAACATATTCTCTTCCCTAAAGCATTTGCTAAGTCAACAGGCCAATGAATGTCATCTTGAGTGTCAACTCTGATCAACTCTGAGAGAGACGGGGATTCCCAGGCGCTATCTGTGCTCACTAGGAAAGAATCCCATTTGATTATCAATGACTGCAAAGGAAGAGAGAAGAGGCTGTGATTTATGTTTGTCTGATATCTGCCATCCTTAATTGTAGCAGCCAGGATGAGTTGCACCGCAATGACAAACAACACCCAAGTCTCGGTGGCCTCAGCAAGATGAGTTTATCACTAGCTCAAACATAGGTCTCCCACAGGTCTGCATAGGTCACCCCGCTCATTGCACCCTGCTCAGGATCCCTCGATGATAAACCAGCTACTATCTTGAACAGCTGTGCTGACACGACGGGGGAAAAGAGCTCTAGGAAGGTCCTCACATGAACAGTTAAATGTCACCTCAGCTCCCAACTCTTTGGCCAGAACTAACACACAGCCCCACCCAGCTCCAAGGGAGAATGAAATGCAGTCCCCCCACGTTCTCAGAATGGAGAAGATCCAGAAACATTTGTTGAACAGCACTAACAAATTATTATGGGCCACTTCTCTCGTCACCTAATATTTGGTGCACTCTGTTTTCCAAATGCAAAATGTGCTCACCACTTCCCCAAGGGAGACCACATCAAAGTCTCATCCGATTATGGCATCAAGCTCAAAACCCAGGATCTTGGGGTGATGCATCGAAATTCCTACATATGGTTCGAGGTGGCCCCTGTTGGCCTAGAAATCAATAAACAAAACAATCCAAGTTTTCCGCAGCTTCTAATCTCTCCTCCACACCGCCCCCCCCCAATATAGTCCCATAGTGAAATAGGGACAGTTTAGTCACCTTAAATACTCCCATCTGGAAAGGGGACAAATGGAAGAATTACAAGTCACTGAGCCATAGCATTTCAGAAACCCAGGTGGGCAGACATTAGAGGGCCCCCTCAACGACGGATAAGGGAAATTTCTTGATTAGGTCTTGATCTGGCTCCCTGGGGGCCAGTCCATATCCCACCCCCCCCAGTGACCCTGAATTCCACCTCCTAGTAAGCCCTTCTTTTTCCATGATACTTCATTGATGCACATGAAGAGAACATTCAGGAACAATCTCTCCTGTAGCAACATCTTCTGCTTTCTGTTAAGAGAAGGTTAGGGTCCAGGGCTCCTTTTAAGTCTTGATCAATTACAGAGTTTTCTAGTTGAGGCCCATGGTCTCTGTGGCATCACGACTCTTAAAATTTTTGCCGGCTTTCATCTGTTTGACTCTAACCAGCCTCATATACCAATAGCCACACCTACAGTCCTTCTAGAAACACATCCCTTTCTCTTAATTGTGAGTACCTTGAGTCAATCAGTCTTAAGGCAGAAAGACATGTCCTTAGATTTATTTTTCCCAGAGCCTTTTTTTTTTTTTTTTTTTTTAATGAAAGACTATGCTGGATGCTGCCTTAGGTCCTGCAGAGGTTTTAACAATAGACATGATAACCATATACTTGAATTGATTTTGCTTCTGAGGCTGAGCTGGCTTTTAGGGCATAAAACATCTCTCTATTTTATCTTTGATTATTTGGGGTTGAGAAGCAGTGATTTCTTCCAGCTGTACAAGTGTTCACATTTCTAGAATCTCTCCTTCCCTCTGGCAGGTAATGAAAGTATTTGAGTTAGTGACTGTGCCGTTTGTCAGGGTCTCCAAGTGTCTCTGATGGCAGAGCCTGTCTGAGGCCTGTGATGAGTGTATAGCATGAGTGGGCAATATACTTTGTTATTTGGGGCCATGGAGAATTTGTATTTGTTTGTATTGCAAATGGCTGATTGATATATTAGGCAAATTTATCTCCCACTCTGGGTTTCAGCTTAGATGTTTCCTTTCTGTTGCAGCCTCATTTGGAAACAAAATCAAACACTTAAGTTTCAGTAACTATCTGAGGATGATACATGTTTAACTGGTCTGAGGAGAAGGAATCTCAATTGCCAAAGGCTTCCAAAGGCAAGGTGAAGGAAAGGCAGCATAGATAAAGGTAGTCTCGGCTGCTATAATGTAAAAGTTGTTTTTCTAAGATTGAGGCTAGAGAGTCTCAGAATCACAAAAAAATTTTTCTGCACCAATTTCAAATTAGAAATATATATATATGTATATTAAAAACAGCTATGTTATTGGAAACTAAAATGATGAATTGGTTGATTAAAAATGACCCCACACTAATGTTATACCTTTATTTCTGCCCCAATGGAATGGGTGTCTAGATATCCTCTGAATTGATGGAAGTCAGGAGGAAAGTCTTTCCTCTTTCTCCAGCTGGATTCTTGCTGCAGGGAATGCTCATGTTGCTTAGTGGGGCACATAGGCAGTTTCTTGTTTAACATGTATCGAATCTATATTAAGTGCCAGACACTGGTCTATGGATATCTTTATTTATATCCTCACAACAACTCTATGACATACGTGCCTTCGTTAACCCCATTTAACAGATGAAGAAACTGAGGCCCAATAATGTTAAGTAAGATGCCCTCAGGCATACTGTCCACTCAGTAAGTAATAATCAGGGAGGAGGAAAAGATACCCCTTTTCTATTCTTCTCTTGGATAGTTGGAGGCTGGAAGGCAGATTAATTTTGCAAGGATGCTGCCACCATAACTTCCATCACCAGCTCTGCCACTGGACATGTCTACCACGTTCCTACAGCTGTGAATCTCTCTTTACTTCTCGCTTGTCTGTGTGTCATTTGCTCAAGATTCAAAGTCCTGGGCAGGAGGGTCCTTTTGGCCAAACTTGTCTAGCTCAAGCTTAAGTCACGTTTTTCTGTTTCTCACCCACTCTCTGTCCACATGGTACCTCAAGACATAGACATCGCCTGGGTTCTGCTGGACCTCTTCTCAGAGATACTTTCTCTGCACACACTTTGGGTTAGAGCTTCCTACACCAGTTGAACCAGGAACCCCTCTACCATTTGCTTTCTGTCTTCTAAAATCTGTTGAAATCTCTTTTTCTGAAGTGACTTCTTCCATTCTTTTTTGTTTGGGTTGGTCTATACTTTCGATACATTTGTTATAATTTGAGTAATTCTTAAGAAGAAAAATACATAAATGACTGTATTCAAGCTGTTGACTTTAACTGACAGTCCGAGAGGGAATATCCAGTCTCAAATGGGAGCAATAGTGCGTGCTGCATCCTTTCCCAACCAACAGTGCCAGGCCAGTATTTAGCTGCCCCCCATATGTCCCTCGTTTATATATACAGTTGTATAAGAAGCTCTTCTATACAGTAAGTCCCCTACATATGAACCTTCAAGTTGCGAACTTTCAAATATGCAAACATGCCCCGTATGCCAGCTGCTGTACTGTACTACTGTACTTTTCAAGGTACTATACTGCAAGATTAAAAATGTTTTCTTTATTTTTTGTTTGTTTACTTTTTATGTATTATTTGTGAGAAAATTATTATAAACCTTTTACAGTACAGTACTATATAGCCGATTGTGTTAGTTGGGTACCTAGGCTAACTTTGCTGGACTTAAGAACAAATTGGACTTACGAACGTGCTCTTGGAACAGAACCCGTTTGCATGTAGGAGACGAACTGTACACCATCACTCCTCTAGCTAGCTAGGTCCACCCTGGCATCTTGGTGACATTCTGCTAACTCTTTAGCAGCTGGCCTGGGGAATATATTCACAGCTTAATTCTGTTATGACCTGATTGAAAACAACCAGACACCATATCCACATTCAAATACCCTGGGAAAAAAAATCTCCAAAATGCAACCAGTGAATTAGGTTCCTCCTTTTCTGCCACATAAGATGTGTCTCTTGCTATGCTTCACCTGTGCATTTGTTCAGCACTTATCATTGAACACCTGCTACGTGCCAGGCATTCTTCTAGGTGTAGAGGACACTGCAGGGAACGTGAAGCTTACTGTGAAGGCTACACCACTCCAGCTACTGGCGATTTGAAAGCCTTCCTCAATTGTAAGAATGCAATGGGGAGAGGACATCCAGGCACTGTGGACCTGATTTAACTTCCTTATCCCCAAGCTATGCAAGCTGGTGTGTGTAAGTGTGATGTGTGTGTATCTGTGTGTGTGTGTGTGTGTGTGTGTGTGTGTGATGTTTCTTCCTGGAGTGGGCAATGTGAGATATGCCTTTCCAAGACTTGCTCTTCATCTGCTTTTTTTTTTTTTTTTTAATTTTATAGCTACTTTATTTATTTATTTATTTATTTATTTTTGGCTGTGTTGGGTCTTCGTTTCTGTGTGAGGGCTTTCTCTAGTTGCGGCAAGCGGGGGCCACTCTTCATCGCGGTGCGGAGACCGCTCTTCATCGCGGTGCGCGGGCCTTTCACTACCGCGGCCCCTCCCGTTGCGGGGCACAGGCCCCAGATGCGCAGGCTCAGTAGTTGTGGCTCACGGGCCCAGCTGCTCCGTGGCATGTGGGATCTTCCCAGACCAGGGCTCGAACCCGTGTCCCCTGCATTAGCAGGCAGATTCTCAACCACTGCGCCACCAGGGAAGCCCTCTTCATCTGCTTTTAATTCCTGTCCTTCATCATCTCTCCTCCATTAACCCATCTATCTCTGGTGTCCCCTCCCTTTCTCCTAGTACCCACCACCCCTTCCCACAGAAATCATCACATCTCTGCCCTTTTCAGCTCTCTCTGCTTCCCTCACTTTCCCAGCCTTCCGTGTTGGATGTCAATTATTTTTCTCCTCCTTCAAGTTACAGCTGTTCCACAGAGAATGGTGGGCTCCGTCTCTGTGTCCTCTGGATTCCCCAGGGGTGAGCCCTGGTCTCTGGGAACTGGAGAGATTGGAAGAAAAACTTGGTGAGAGATTGCCACCTTGGGTGGTGGCTGGGTTTCCCCTGGATTGCCTAAAATTAAACATATCTCATCACCTCCAGGATTAATCTCTTTCAGAAACCCCCTGTCCTGACCTAAATAACAAATACCATTTTCTTCCACTCATCTTGACACTCCTCCTAGCAGAATTAGTACCTGGACTAAATATGCTACTAGAGCAATTCACACCCGCCTGGCCTCTGAGGTAATTTATCAGACACCTTACTCTTATTGCACAGTAAAGAATATCTTATCCAAATCATGTTTCCTTAAACTCTGAAGGCAGGAAGAACTCTCAGTTCATTCAGTCCCAGTGATATTATTTGAAATTTAACTCATTTGTGTAAGTTGTTAAACTTAGAGGATACTTTTGGGAACAGAAAACATTTCCAGCAAAAAAAAAAAAACTTCTGGGAATAAAGAATTTTCCAGAAAAGATGTTTGGTTGTCTATTTACCTTTCTATAGTAATGGAGTAGACCATTAATTTTGTATTTTTAATGTTAAAATTCTTTTTAAGGAATGAGACAAGCCATCAAATAAGCCAATCCCTTCTTTGAGGAGCCTAGACTCTTTTAGCAAATTCATATAGCCAAAAGAATAATTCCAAACCAAAGCCAAGAGCCACGATTTGGTATGGAATTGAACTTTTCCCCAGACACCAAACAGACAAGTAATATGTGCTACATTTAGAGCTGACTAATAGGCATAAACAGTTTGAATCCCAGATGATGTCGAAACTCATTTACTAGCTGGTCAGTGCTGATGCCAGCATCTTTAGGAGCTGTAATGAAAATCGTTCCTGTTAAAAAGATGGGTAGGTGAGGGCAGAAGCAGTATATGCAGGGGTTAGGAGAACAGGCTCTGGCTCCAGGCTGCTCACATTGACATCCTGTTTCTGCCACTTACCAGCCGAGTGACTCTGTTCCCTGTGCCTTAGTCTCCCCATCTGTAAAATGAGGAGAATAAAGTACTTGATCTCACATGGTTGTTCGGAGTTTTGTTTCAGTTTTCTTATTTTAGCACACATATATGTGATGCTCTGTGCCAAACACTGTTCCAAGACCTTCAAGATGTTAATTTGTTTAGTTCTGATAACTCTATAAGCTATGTTCTATCACCTGCTTAACCACGGAGAGGTTGAATAACTTAACTGAGTTAATACATAACCACATTTAAATTTTTTAAATTAAATTAAAATTTTAAATTGAAACATAGTTGATTTACAGTGTTATATGAGTTTCAGGTGTATAACACAGAGATTTGATATTTTTATAGGTTATCTTCCATTTAAAGTTATTATAAAATATTGGCTGTGTTCCTTGTGCTGTACATCATATCCTTGTATCTTATTTGTTTTATACCTAGTAGTTTGCACTTCTTAATCCCCTTCCCCTGTCTCGTCCCTCCTCCAACCCCTCCTCCCACTGGTAACCATTAGCTTGTTCTCTGTATCTGTGAGTCTGTTTGTTTTGTTATATTCATGCATTTATTTTGTTTTCTTAGAGTCCACATATAAATGAAAGTATACAGTATTTCCCTCTGTTTGACTTACTTCACCAAGCATAATACCCTCCATGTTGTTGCTAATGGCAAAATTTCATTCTCTTTTATGGCTGAGTAATATTCACACACACACACACACCCAACATCTTTATCCATTCATCTGTTGATGGATACTTAGGTTGCTTCCATCATACCACATGCTTTAAACAGTGTCTGGTAGATAGTAAACACCCAGTCAATGCCAGCCATCATAGATAGATTCCCTCCTATATATCCCTCTGTCATGGCAGGTCGTCTGCTGAGATTGTCTGTATCCCACAGACTAGGATGTGTCGCCCAGCACACAGCACAGTGCACAGCACACAGGAGGTATTCAGGATTATGATTAAATGGTAACTAATAATTTCCTTCTCCTTTAGTGATCATTGACTCCTTTTCAAAACACAAGATAGTGATTTAAAAGAAAATGTGGACCATCAGTTGTACCCTTACCCTTGGTCCCATCATTCCTACTCCACACAAGGCTTTAGTGCACAGACTCCCACCTTCACCCTCTTCTTTCTGGTTTTACTTTGAGGTTTCAAGGACTGAAGTCAGGTGGCAAGATTCAATTTCCACGTGCGCCAGAGGGATGTTCTGAAGCGTCCACTAGGGGGCGCGTTATCAACAGGCCAGAAAAGGCCAACAAGATGGTTGGACTAACAAGGAAAACAATGTTTCTGAAAGGACTGAAACTAGATGGGAGAATTCTCATTGGTCTCAACTTTTATTTTTATTTTTTTTGCCAGATGAACGCACAGGACTTTTCTTATTTCGCTTTTACACAAATCTCTAAATTTTGCCAAAGGGGTGAGGGATTTAAAACAGGGGTCAGGAAGTCGGCCTGCGGAGAGAGGTCCCAGCCTTGTGCTGCCCTAAGACAGAGCACCGGGTTGCCAATGGCTCTGTAGGCCCGTCCAGACCTTGTGCTTCCGAAGGTGCCGGGCTCCAGATCCCAGAGAAAGTGGCTTCAGAGGGTGGAAGAGAAGAGAAGCCAAGTGTGGCCAATCCAACCTGCCCTGGGAGTGAAGCCAGCAAAGCTCACTGAGAATGAGAGGACAGATGCTGTCCTTCTTGAGACTTCTTTGGGATCACTTACGCCTATTCTGATTTCTATATCTGCTCTATGTCGAAGGTCCTTAATAAATAAGTACTAACTTTTTTCTTTCAGAACAACTGTTCAAGTCTTGCTCTTCTTTGCCTTCTTCTAGCTCTATTTTTATCCTTCAGACAGCTTTTCCCAGCATTTCTTTCTTATTTCTTAATGAGATTTAAAGAATCTTGGGAGGAGTAGAAAATGAAAAGCACAGCTCTTCTTGAACTCCAGTAACCTTGCCTGAAGTTTGAATTGCCCTTAAGCCTTTAGTGCTGAAAACCTGTCTCTCCACTTTTGCATGGAAGAGTTCCCAAGGTGTGAGCCTGGGACCTCTGGAGCTCGGTCCTTGGAATTTCAACCTGTCTCCTCTCTCTCCCCAGCTAGGAGCCAGCCTGAAGCTTGGCTCTAGCAGGGCCTCTGTGTAGTAAGATTTTGTTAAAAATAAGCCTAGATAATTCCACCCTTCCCTAGAAGGCAGAAGGGGAACCTCTTTTCCTTTCTGATGGCTATTTGGGCATCTCAGGGTGGGAGGTTCTTAGGACCCCAATTCTTAGATGGGTTTGGGAGGGGCTCAAAAATTCTTGGAGTACCTCTGACTTCCCCTGCATCATGGTTCGTATTCTATCTAGGTCCCTACTATGGATTCACACAAGAAAAACATTGAAGATGTCAGGAAGGAGGGAGGAAACCAGTGCACATCTACAATATTCCATGCATTTTATACACATTATCTTATTTAATCCACCAGCAGTCTTTCTGGTAGCAATTGCTATTCCCATTTTACAGATGAAGAAACTGAGGCACAGAGCCATTCAATAACTTGTGAAGGTCATAAAGGGAGTAAGTGGCAGGGGTTGGATTTGAACTCAGAGTCTCATTTTATTTTATTTTAATTTATTTATTTTTGGCTGTGCCACGGTTTTGCGGGATCTTAGCTCCCCGACCAGGGATCGAATCCACATCCTCCGAAGTGAAAGCCCAGAGTCCTAACCACTGGATCATCAGGGAATTCCCAGTCTCATTTTAAAGACCACCATTTTCTAACTAAACTTTAGCTTCCTTTCTTGAGGTTTTCGCCATTCCTCTCTAAGGAGTTAGGAAGGAGGAAGTGGTTTGGACTAGATTCCTGGAAAACAATAGTCATCATATGATGAAGCAAGCAGTCTGGAAACCTGAGGGGGCGGGATTGAGGAGACGGGTGATGGGGAGTCATGATGGGCAAAGCACTGGTGATGGAGACCAGATGTCAACACAGTCAAGGGATGGGGCTGGAGGCTGGGGTGCTAGTTATTGGGAAAGAAGGATGGCTCAGCCAGACTGCCTGTGCCCCTGACCCTTTCTCCCGGGCACGACAGCAAAAATCACATTCACACGCGACTTGCTCCTTCCCTTTCCAATAAAGACAGCGATCCATGAGGTCATTTATGGTTTCCTAAATTAATTCTATCACCACTATGGCCTAAATGGTGAGTGTATCTTCACTTACTCATCCCCAAACCCTTCCTGTGGTTTCTGAATACCTCCTTTTGCCCCACCAGGCACAGAGAGTGAGAGGGTGCTGACCTGGTTTGTGGCATTTGGAGACCATCTCTTAACTTTGACAAATTCAGTTTACCAAACTTCTGCCAATAGTCAATAAAGTACGTTAGGTCAGAGACTTTGGATGGAGCTGAGCTCCATTTCAGGTCCCACCACCTTCTACCTGTGTAGCTGGGGACCATAACTAACTTCTTGGTACCCGGCAGTGCCTCACCTGTTCAAATGGGATAAGAATTCCCCTTCACTGGTTGTAGGGAAGACTCACAGATGTGTAAACCCAGGTATCCATAAATGCTCAGCAGATGGTAGCTTTTGAGGCTGTTACAAAGCTGAGCCCTCTGTTGTGTGTTGGAGATACAAAGCCAAACCCTGCCCTCAAGAGACTCACTGTCTCATGAAAGAGACAGGCCCACAGGCAAATTAATGAAATGGCAGAGCAAGGCCTGCTTCAGTGACACCTGGACAAGGTGAAGAGGTGTACTAAGGGGAAGAAAGAGCTCTACCTGGGTCGGGGTGGGGTGAGACTACTTCCTGGAGGTCATGATCAAAGCCGTGCGTAGGGCTCCAACTCTGGTTAATCTGCAGCCACAGTTTGAATAGCCAAGATTTCATCAAGGGACACCAGCTAACCTGCTTCCTGGACTGCTTGCTCTTCAGCCTTGCTTTAAAAGCAAAAGGCATTTCTGTTAAGATCTCTTGGGAGATTTCATTTAATCTTATCCCTCTTGAGAGCCTTGGGTCCTGAAATAATCTGGCTCCAGGTACCCTAAGTTAATAGCCACACACATTTAAAAGCTGGTTAGATTTCGGAAAACTGGAGGGGGTGATGAAAAGAGAAATTAAGTACGTAGACTGTGTATGTGGGAGATGAATTAACATTCAGATAGGAACTAAGATTTTTGAGGGCCTGATATATGCCAGGCGTTGCCATGTATCAATACTTATTACCTCCTTTAATCCTCATAGCGACCCTGTGAAGGTTTTATTGTCCCTTTTTTACAGATGAGAAAGCTAAGACTCAAGGTATTTAAGCTGTGTGAGCAGGGTTGCACAGTTAAGTGGTAGAGTCAGTATTAAAACTCAAATCTGTCTAATTCCAGACCTCTTTCTACTGTCCCAGGCAATCTCCCAAACTATATTTACACAGGATCCTGCTTCTTCCTTTTCCAATAAATGGCATTTATGAAGTTGTTTATGGCTTTCTAAATGAATGCTGTTGCCAACACAGCCAAAATGGTGTGTGTATCTTAAGCATAAACATGAGAGGTGCCCTTGAACGCAAGAATCTTTCAACACATCTGTCCTAGGTTGATTGTACTAATGGCCTTGGTCATTGGCTTTCTTGTAGCTACAATTTTTGCAATAGGACTTTGCAGCAAGTCCCATGAAGAGGCAGAAGCTATTTCTCAGCCTTTAAATCTGGGCTGCTCTTGTGCCTTGCTTTGGCCAATAGTAAATGGTGTTAGGATAGAGTGCTAGTTCTGGACCTCAAGAAGTGTTATGGGCATCTGCTCTCACCTGGAACCCTGCCAGGCCTATACTAGGTGGTTGGGGGCATGTGAGGGACACATAGAAAGAGACTCCAGTGGTCCCAGCCATCCCAGATGAAGCCATGGTAGACCAGCCAGTTTCTAGTTGACCTGTTCATCAACCACAGCCACGTGCAGTCCAGCCATGCTCAGCTGAGCCCCGGTCAGATCCCAGAAGCACCCTGCCAATGGGTGGACTTGTGAGAAATAACCAATGTTTGTTATTTTAAGCTATGATGTTTTGGAGTGGTTTTAAATACATCAGTAGTTAACTGATATAACCAAAAAGTAGTCTTCTTTTTAACTAGAGGTCAATGAAGCCGAGACATTTATTGTTTCCTTTATTAATCAGTACTCCAATTTGGACTAATTGTTCCCTAGATATGCTGTACAGCTGTCATCTCAGGGTCTCCCCTTATTATCACTTTAGGAATTCCTTGTACTTTGCTTTCAGAATTTCACATTTCCCCCTTTCTTGGTAACTCCCTTGTTTTGCTGGAGTACATCCTTCAGGAGTTGCCTGGGAATGGGTGAATAGGTTTGGAGACAATGCATATCTGAAATGTCTTCACTCTACCTTTACAGTTAATTTGTGGTTTAGCTACATTAGAATTCTAGCTTGGAAACCTTTCTCTCAGAATCTTGAAGGCGCTTTTTTCACTGTCCTTGCTCTTTCAATGTGGCTGTTGAGAAGTTTAATTCTATTCTGATCCTTGATCGTCTTTATGATATAAACTTTCCTCCTCAGAAGCTTATAGGATAATCTCTTTGCCTTGACTGTTAGGAATTTTTACGATGCTGTGCCTTAGTGTGGGTCTGTTTTTGACCATTGTGCTAAGCAGTCAGTCTTTTTAGTCTAAATATTCATGCTCTTCAATTCTGGGGAATTTTCTTGATGTGTTTCTTAGATGGTTTCTTCTTCATGTTCTCTGTTTTCTCTTTTTGTAATTGCTATTATTTGTATGTTAGATTTCCTAGAATTTTCTCTACTTCTATCTTTTCTCCTTTGTTTCCATTGCTTTGTCTTTGCTCTGTTTTCTGGGATATTTCTTCAACTTTATTTTGCAAAGTTTCTGCTGTGTTTATTTTTTTAGTTTGTGCTTTCATGCTTAAATTTTAAAGAGCTTCTTTTTTGGGTGTTCACTGAATGTTCCTTTTTACACTAGCATTGTGTTCTTCTTTCATAGATAGATATTATCTCCTCTTCTCTTACTTAGATTATTAATGATATATTTTTAAGTTTTCTTCTCCATGAATTGTCTCTGCTCATCATGTGTAAGAGGGAGTTACAGAAAGCTAAGAACCCCGTGTACCTGGTAGGGTTTGGGATCTTCACTGTAGATTGCTTTGCTGGGCTATTTCCTTGGGAAACTATCTTGTTAGTATCTTTCAGGTTTGCTCTGATGTTTATCAGATTCCCCAGAAAGACCTAGCTTTTGCTTGGAGCATATATGCTTGGCTGCCAGCATTCTGGGAGCCAAGTCGGGGAAAAAAAGTCTAGGGAGACTCAGCATTCCTTATGTATGGTTTCTCTTTTTAGTATGATACTTTTAATGTCAACTGTGTATGCTTTGTTGCCCCTCAGTCAGAGACTCTCTCATTTGTCCTCTTTAGAGAATCATCTTCCAGTCTTTTTCTGGGATTGGGAAAGAACCGTCATTCGGCTACTTAGAGTGGGAAAGAAGATCTGGGGTTCTGACTGCATCTTAAATAGATGCATTTAAACCCATTCCCCTAATTTGAGCCCTGCCTTCTCCACCACAGAAGACTTTGGGGGTTCTGCTACACAAATCTGGTTGCTTCTCAACTTTCCCCACTGCTGGCTTAGGGTTCAGCTTTTCCAAATTTGCTCAGTTATCAATGAACCGTCACTTTCCAGCTTCAAATTTTTGTTGATATTGTCTCTTCCTCCACCCTCTTTCATCCCATTGGTTTATGCCTTTTTGCAATATTGCTTTATTGTCCTTTTAGAGGCTTGCATGAAGGAATGAAGGTGAGCATATTCTCTCTCCTTTCTTTAACTAGAAGGCCAGGGGTAGTTCTTGGCTTTTGAAGAACTAACACTTCACAGTGTCTCTTTTAATTTGAAATGTGTAGGCCATACACTTTCTCCAAAAGAAGAGTCTCAAGTGATAGAAATTCATGTAATTTTTCTTCTTAGAAAAAAATAAAATGAGTATGAAGCTTCAGCCACCTCATAAACCTTTAGCCTTTCGTGTCTAAATTACACAGACAACCAGATAGTCACAGCTCTGCAAATCCACGCCTGACCTCCCACCCCTTTAAATCAGAGACTCCTGAGTCCATTTCCTTTACCCTTTTAATAGTAGCCTTTTAGTATGTTCCAATAAGTGCTTTCAACTGGGCAATATACATATCATGCTTTCCTCATTATTACTGGTCCATTAAAAATATATATATAAATCGGAGGAAGGGTGTGCTGTGAAAAAATCAAACAATGGTCATTGTACATGCATGAACAATGAGTTATTCTTGGAAAATTCAATACAAGTGATTTACAAAAGGCATACCTATGACACAAAGGTGAACATTATTCTTAAGTACATTTTGCTCTCCTGGAGAAGTCGGAGATTCCTTTCTCCTATTCCTCTGCAGTACCAGCATTGAATGAACGTAGGCTATGAAGTTTATTCTAGGTGTCATGGTCTCAATGTAAAACTTTTGGGGAGGTTCTGCTAGAGAAATCTATTCTGCCAGGCTAGAATCTGCAAAATATGGATATGAAGTTGTCTTTTCCTCCATCTTATTTTTCAGCTGGTGCTAATTTAAAGGAAGCCTTCAGGAGACACAAAAGATTTACAGTTCTAGGAAAAATTACACCTTAAGCCCTCAGGTTTGCAAAGCTCTCAGCTTTGCTCTCTTAAGCTTTGCAAAATAATAAAATGCCGGCCCCTTTCTTTTACAAACAAGGCTCAGTTTAATGACCTAGCCCAGGCCACCTGGCAAGTCACGGGTAGGAATGACGTGTAGTGAACTTGTGCTTCTGGAGTTACGCCCTTATTTCAAGTGGCAGAGAATATATCCTATTCCATGAGCACAGGAAATATCGCAGGGGTATTGATTGCATCCAAGGATGAATGCTTTAGACCTCCCCTTTTCCTATCTTAAGAACACAGGGGTATATCCAAGTGAGGGATGACAACAATAATAAAAGGAAAGATCATATTTAATTCCAAAATTAAGTAGAAAACAATCTCCTATTTCAGCCTACTTGATGGGAATGTCTAGAAGGGGTGGAAAACCATCCCTAGCTGTGAGACTTATATGACTATCCAGGACCCCAGAGAGAATCTGCGGGGACAGGTAGAGCCTGGTCTGGCCCGCCTGAATGCTGATCCTGTTGTGATTTGTTGCATTTAGGTTAAAGAGCCTGCATGAGCCTGTTTGGGTCTGCGGCAGACCCAGGACAGCTCTTGGAAAGCGGGGGTACTTGGACACTAGTGGCAGTGACAACAGCATGGCTTGATGTCCATTTTCTTTTCATTCAACTTGAAAATAAAAAGAACACCAGGCAGCTGAATATGGAACTGATCGAGGACGTCCACAAAAGAGAAAGGAAATTTTCAAAGACCACGATGCAGAGGGTGTTATGAGCTGGGGGAGGGGGGTGGTTATGAGGGTGGGGAGGGGAGAGCAGAGGTTGAGAATGAGCAGAAAGCCGGCATCTCTCCTTTAAATATATCCTTCAGAATCAGTTCTCGGTGTAAGTCCAGCCCTGATCTATGTGGGACCTCTTTCATCTCTTCCTTCTTCTTCATATTTGGGCGGAGAAACATTGCCAGTTAAGCATATCAATTTAGAAAACAGATTACTTTTTATGGGTCCCATTTTATAGGAACGCTTACTTTACAGATTCAATTTCTTCTATTACAAGTAGCCTTTGCAAGTTCCAGGACCAACAGAGCCTCCTCAATTTATAAGTAAAGATGACAGAGGACTTGCCAAGCAAGGGATAAAGCCATTACTCTCTTATTTGGCCATAAAGCTGCCTATCTGGTGATAAGATTCCAATGGTGGGGAGTCCTGTAACCTTTTGAGGGATTCTCCAGGCACTCAACTTAACCCTGAGTAGCAACTGCATTGGGGACAGACTTGGCTTGGGAAAATATAAGCAAATACAGCCGTAAAAATCCTCCAACAGGATCTGCACTTTTCCCTACCCCACTTTCCCAACCTGCATCGATCAGTTGGCTACTGTCTAGGCTTGTTGATTTCCACTGGTTTCTTCTTTTATTGCAAAAGGTCAGAAGGCACTTCCATATTGTTTTTGGACATCACGAACAGGGTCAGCGTCTAGGACATGGGGCATCACAAATGGTCGGTCATGCAAATTTGATGTGACTTTTTACAGCCTTTCAGGAGAGAGACTAGGTAGCCGTTAATACGTCAGAGCAGCTGAAGCTCCTCCTCTCACAATTCTGCTTCTAAGACAGGACAGGATGCCTTCAGAGCCTCAGAAATAAAACAAAGCTATCTCCCTTGATTCTCTGTGAGATTTGGGTGAGTAAGACTGACTGGGGGCTTACTCAGATGAAGAGCTGCAAGGAGGACCTTCTCATGTCTCCCTGTTGAGCTGTCGGGACCCAGACTTTGCTGGTTAAGAAACTGAAGGATCACAGCACAAAGGGTTAAAGTGGAAGAAGTACAGATGTTTATTATGAATTAGCGTAAACCCTTTTATGCCTCTGACAAAGTAACAACAACAAAATAATCATTCTGATCAAAGGACCTCCAGGGTTTCATATTTCAAAAACACAGATAAATAGCTTACTACAGATAAATAGCTTCACCGTTTGGGTATTTTCCAGAAGCATCTGAGAATTTTCCAGGAGGTCTGTAGAAGGGGATGTGTAACCAGTACACCCCCTTCCCCTACCCCACTGGAAAGAAATGTCCAGGGATTGGGCTGCTGGAAAGGCAATATGGACCTATTCAAATTTCCTCCCAGGGACCAATCCCTCTTAGCCTTGGGGGATGTCCTTAGCAGGTGGCTGTTCCCTGGTGGGTGGGGTGGAGGGAAGGTTGAGGGTCAGGAAGATGGATGGGTGGCTTTTGCTAGAAGCCGTCCATAGCACACCCCAGGGGGGGTGAGAGGCTTCTAGGTGGGAACTGGAACAGTCAAATTCTTGCCGATTATTAACTGGGCCCTCATTTCAGAAAGCAATGCTGTTTTTATAAATTGGAACTGACTTTAAGAAACAAAACACACACACAAAAAACACCCCAAAAAGGAATAGAAAATTTTATGCTGAAAAAAGATCCGCAATGAAACAATCAGTAGCACATCGCATCTGTGAAGTGTCCCAGCTCCCTGTAAGATTATGTCTCTGACAATGGTTTCTTTCCAAGGTCATGGAGTAGGTGTTACACCCCAATCTTCATGTCCACATTCTGCAGGTTCCGCCTCTCATCTGCGGTCATAAACTGGTCTGGGGTCCCTGACGGCTCCTTGTTCACCAAATGCACCATCTCCTGAGACTTGCTAGTTTCTCCGTTGAGTCCGCTGGGCTTTCTCTCCTCCACAGTGCCATTGCCATTGTTGATCACCAGCTTTTTCTTCTGCCCACACCTAATAATTTTAAAAAATCACATGAGAAATGGGTGCAATGACCCAATTATCATCGTCACTGTCACTGCCACCATCACTACAGCTGATGACAATCTGAGTATGTTTCATCCTACTGACTCTTAACAAGTGGCACTTCTCAAAGCGAGGTCCTTGAACCAGCAGCAAAAGCATCACCTGTAAATTTGTTACAAATGCAAATTCTCAGCCCCACCCCAGACATACTGAATCAGAAAACTCGAGGAGAGGGGCCCAGGGTCTGTGGTTTAGCAAACCCTCAAGGGCTTTCTGATGTGCACTTGAGTTTGAGAATCAGTGGTCACAGCTCTGGGAAGCCAGTACTATTATTATCCCATTATCACAGCCAAAGAAATCTTGGGGCTCAGAAAATTCCATAACTTGCTCCAGGTTATTCAACAAATACTAAAAGAATTGGGATTCAAATCCTGGTGTGTCTGACTCCCAAGTTCTAACTCTCCTTCCACCATACTACGGAAGGGAAATGTTTGCCTCTTTTAAACTCCAGCCGTTTCTGCAGGCTCAGATAAACCATCAACGGAACGACTGTAAATCATTCTGATCTGCGTATTCAAGGAAGTCCCATTACTTCCTCTCCCAGTCAACACGTTGTAGGCCTTGTCAGGGTTATTACTGCAAGCTGAGAAGAATGAGACAACTCTTTTCTAGAAGTATAAGGCCATATTGATTTTTCTCTTAACACTGGTTAACTGCCGTATAACCCTGGATATAGGAGGTTTAACTACCTCCTAGGCAAGTTGTTCACTATTACTTTAAGATTTCTCAGTAACATTACTTAAGATTCAAATGCAGAAGGTCTTCTATGGAAGAGCATGACCTTGGCCTTGTTGCTGGGTCAGAGCATTGCTTTATCATACCCAGCCTGACGCAATGCTTCCTCTTTCCTGTAACATAATCACTGCCACACATCTAGAAGTCAGATGCTGCTCAAACAAAAGCAGAGGTGCAGACCCTCACAACTACACCTGGAGTGGGGAGGAGGGGAAATGGGCTAGCATTTATTGGACACCTCCTGAATGCCAGGCACTTTGCATGTAATTTCATGTAATCCTTACAATAATCTCACAAAGCAGCTGTTATTCCCATTATACAGCAGTGGAAACTGAGGTTCAGGGAGGTTTAGAAACTAGCTTGAGGGACAGAGTCAATATTCAAATCTAGGCTTTTATGACCAAAAGCCTGGGCTCTGCCACACTCTATTCATGCTACTAACCATCTGGAGATTTGTAAACAGTATGAAGTCGTAATTGTTCACTCTGCCACTGGATATTTGGAGTTGTACAGACAAAGCTTCTATTATTAATGATCATGGGCCATTCCCTCTGGGACTGCCAAGGCCATAAACTTTAATCCCTTGTTTGGGGAAGTAGACATTATACCTCCTGAATAGGAGGGTGATCCTGTCTCCTCTGGCATGACGCTTGATGAGGGGTCGGGGGAAGAAGGATGCTTGACTTGTGACAGTCTGTGGGGCTGGGCATATGGATGCAGTCCACATAGACAAGAGCAGGGGCTTGGAAGGCCTGGTTTCGGGACCTTAATGCTGTGTGACCTGGGGCAACTCACTTCACTTCTCTGAACCTCAGCTTTCTTATCTGTAACACCAGGCTGTTAAGAGTACCAGTGTCAAAGAATTGTGAAAATCCCTTGAAACAGAGGCTGGCACTGGATACATAAGTCTACCACTGTTTTATTTGTTGCTCTTCTGAACAACGTGGGGAGAGGAAACCGAGGCCTTGGATAAGCACTTAGAACAGTATCTGGAACACAGTAAATGTTCAAGAAGCACTTGCTGTAATTGTTAATATAACCAGAGCCATATGAAATGTGTTTGGTTTGTTTCTTCTGGCTACCTCCACCCACCTTGTTATATTTACTCTGAAGATGATGGAAAAGGCCAAAGGTGGACGCTGCTTATGTTTTTTCAGATTGCCAGGGGGCATCTCATATGTTCTTTGTTTTTGATAGTTTTTTGTTTAAATTCAATTTTATTGAGTGTAGTTGATTTATACAATGTTCTGTTAATTTCTGCTGTACAGCAAAGTGATTCAGTTATACATACATATATACATATACATTCTTTTTCATATTCTTGTCCATTGTGGTTTATCACAGGATATTAAATACAATTGCCTGTGCTATGGAGGAGGACCTTGTTGTTTATCCATTCTATATATAATAGTTTGCATCAGATGTTTTTTGGAGAACAGGTGTCTTATTAAAGTAAATCCCATTTACCTACCTAATGTGTACTTGAGAAGTTGGATGAAATATTGCGGGGAAGTGATTTATACTCATAAAAAATGTTTGTGCAAGGGGGTGAAGTGGGGAGTCATGTTATTACCCTAAACGAAGCTGATTTTGAAAGTGGGTAACATTCAACGTGCAGGGCTTAGGAATATTGGGCTTGGGTTTGGTCTTGACCCCATTTCCCTTTGGATTCATGGTCTCTGTTTTTTGTCTGAGTTCTTTCAGGAGGGCAGGGTGATGCTCATAAATAACTCAGCCCAATATTTGGTGCTCCGGGCCTTTCATAAGCACTTTTAAAAAGCAAGTTCTAATTTTTTTCATTCTTATTAGTTATAGGAATGTTAAAAGAAACATTAGAGCTGAGGGTACTTCAGAGGTGATCCAGCTAACCTCTTTTCTGAGTCCAAGAAGTCGAGCACCCGAAGCTACCCCGCTAGTTATGGCAGAAACTACACCGGATCTGCAACTTTATGACTTTATGACTCTAAAGGTCAGAGATTTTTACTGAACTGCCTCTTGCCTGTATCTCCTTTCCCCTTCAATCTCAGGCATTAGCTGAGGATGCAGAGACGACACGATGTAGAAGATGCCAGACCGAAGCCTGGCCAGGAGCGGGTGGAGTTTAGAACCAGGTAACATATCTTTAGGGCATGGGGGAATTTATCCTGAAAGACTTGGGTGGGTGGGGAGTAACTTAACAACTGACCTTCTGTCTCTTCTACCTGACAGTCCTTAAAGATATTTAGAGATTTATTCTGCATTGTGTTGGAGCTTTGCCATTCCATCCAGTAGCCACCAGCCAGATGTGTCTATTTAAATTTAAGCTAATTCAAATGAAATAAAATTTAAAATTCACTTCTTAAGTCGAACTAGCCACATTATGAGTGCTCAGTCGCCACAAGTGATTAGTGGTTGTGTATTAGCACAAATGTGGAACGCTTTTGTCATCACAGAAAGTTATACTGGACACCTCTGCCGTAGAGGGCAGAAGGAGACTGGGTGGGCAGAGATTATAGTGAGCTACACTGCTACAGCTTTAAGATGATGGAACTCACCGATCACTTCCTCATGGAAGCCCATGTTTAACTCTCCCACCTCCACTTCAGCAATTAATGCTTTTCCACTTTTATCTTTTAACTGTAGTTCACATAACAGGGCCTGGCCCAGAGAATGTTCTCAATAAACATTAGCTGACTCAAATTCAAAAGGCCAATAGTGTCACAAAAGCTCAAGATTCTTGCAGAGAAGGGATGGTACCCTTTTCGTTTTAATGTCTTCCTCTTCTCTGCAGTGTTGACTGTCGTAGCCACCCCTCAAAAGAGGTTTGCTGAATAAATGAACGGCTGCTGTAGGCCTCTTATCTTCAACCAAACTTTCTTGGATGAAAATAGGATTCTGTATCCCTCTATAATGCAGTGCGCAAAGCAGAAAGGCCTCAGCCTTTTAAGAGGATTAGAAATGGGCTGGCGGCTTTAGAAACACACTGCACATTCAGGGGCCTGTGCAGCTGTTAACCACCCTTTAGCTACGTGGCAAATCTGTTTTTGATTATCAAATCAGGACATAGTAATTTACAGCATCCAAGCAGCTACTTTCCCTGTGAGACACTTGCCGTGCCAGATCCTGTGTGTCCCTGTTTGCCTGTTGCCAGGGTGACCACTGGTCTTGGGAGGAGGGGGAGGAAAGCAAGGGGGCCCATTTTTGCTGCAGACATGATGAGAAGCGACACAGGAGCTAACCAGCTACACCCTAGGGACTCCAGCTGCTTTGGGGACAACGGAGATGCTTCTCCAAGTTCTCCCCGACGCCGAGAGCATCTGAGGCCAGCGTTTCCATGGTGACATGCACAAAGCTTATGGACTGTATATGTGAGCAGAAGTGGTGCATTCTAGGGCCTGGAACAAAAGGATTGATTTCTGACAATAGGAAATTCATATTTAATTGAGCAAAAGTCATCTAGGAGAAAACACAGAAGCCGAGGGAAAGTATAAAGACTCTTTGTAAGGGCTCCCTCAAATCGCATTATTTAAATTCAACTAAAAAAAAAAAAAAAGCTCTTTCCATTTAGTCATGGGAGACTTCTAGGAGGTCTTTCAGATTTATTTTCCTAGTTTTTGTTCCTTATACAATTGGCTATCATGACTAATTTTTTTTTTTATTATGCCCTCAAAGGTACAGATAGCAACACAGCTATTCGACTTTAAAAGCACTTTCTTTAACTTGTACCAGTGTAAAACGACATTATTTGATTTCCTCCGATAAGTAGAGATACTGCATGGGCTGTAACATGGCAATGAAATGAGCTGTTTCTTGCTTTCCAAAAGCCAACAAGAAAGATTCTAGAATTTTCTCCAGGTCTTTCCCCAAATGGAGGGGCATTTTCTGGCCTGTATGTAAGTATATAAGATTCTTTTGCCTTATAAGAAGAAACCTCAAGGAATGTTTACCAAAGGTTAAATGTTCCTCTGCATTTGCTTGGAGAAAAATCGTGGCTCTTTAGAGCATCTTGAACAGGAAATTTAGAATTACACTTCTGGAATACCCCTGTGAAAGCTCATTTCCTCTGATGCTAGAATTACTGTTCTCCTTCACTTCATTTTAGGTAGCATTATTTCTAGAGCCTGGTCACAGCTCAATCAGGTATATGCGTTGTGTACATTCCAAAACGATAGGCCTTGGTTGAGGTAGGAGAGAGGGGACGTTTGACAGTATGAAAACAGCCCACATGCCAGTTCTAGGGAGCTGTCGTTTTTCAGACTTCCCTAAGGAAAGTTTTTTATTGTCTCATACACCTCAGTCTCAGGGAACTCTACCTAGGCCGTAACCTGAATCCTTTCAATGACAGCTTCCAGAAAGCAGAAAATACTGTCATTCCAAAAAAAAAAAAAAAACCCAGCAAATAAAAACACAAACCCAATGCCTGCTTTAGGTAAGGGTTCTAGAAGTTTCTAGGGGCCTCAGACAGGCTAAAGGGCCAACCCCTGAATCTCTATATAGCGTTTTTGTGCACTATGAATTCACAATAAATATGTGTTTAATGAATCAATGAATGAGTATATCTTTTATGTCTTCCTGGTGAGATATTGCACAACTTTCATCACATAGAGTCTCCATGGGCTTAACCCCCCCAAAATTAAGAACCACAAAAAAGTCAACCACTATTTAAAAGCAGAAGTCCAAATAATCACAGTCTCCTTTATCTAAGGAGTATGCCAGAGCAGAGCTTCTTAAACTGTACTGTCCACATGAATCCCTTAGGTCTTATCAAAACACAGACTCTGATACAGGAGGTCTGGGGTAGGGCCTGAGATGCTGCCTTTCTAACAAGCTTCCAGGGCGTGGAGGCTGCTGGTCCCAGGGGCTACACTCTGAGCAGCAAGGACATATCACCTAAGGCTTCTTATTTTTAGATTAAAGTATGGTTGACTTACAATATTCTATTAGTCCCAGGTATACAACATAGTAATTCGATATTTTTATAGATTGTACTCCATATAAAGTTAATATAAAATATTGGCTATATTCCCAGTGTTGTACAATATATCCTTGTAGCTTATCTGTTTTATACTTAGTAGTTATACAGCCCAAGTTTAAATGATGCCCTTTCAAAGTTGAAGGCCCGGAGGAGCATCCCCTTACCTTCTCCTACTGTTGACAGCAATGCAAACTGCAAGAATCAAAGCCAGGGCCAGGAGAGATGCCAAGATGATCAGCCATTCTGGTGGGAAGCAAAAGATATCCATGAACTTGGGAAATAAGCTTGTGAAAACAGAAATGCACTTTATAAATTGACCTGGTCCAAAAAAGAATTACAGCCAGCTCTATACATGGGTCCAACCAAAGGTCCAGTCAATAGCCAGATAATACTGGAAGAACCATTTTGCTATAGGTCTTTGCCCAACAGGACTCTTGTTTTCATCTCTAATCATCAGTCAAGATTTCCAAGTCCTCCCAAGAAAAACACGTTTCCAAAAATGTGTAGAATGACCTGTGGAAACTTGTAGATGCCTTTGGTGCAATGTTATTAAATATTAAAGGAACATCCCTTAAAAGGAACATTCCTTTCCTATATGAGAGCATTCACCTTACATTTTATTAAAGAACAAAAATGGAGGCCACTAGAGGGTGGGAAAAAGGACATTCCTGTGTGTGTAGGGCGGGGTCATTTGGCAAAACTTGTCAAAATCCTTCAAGATATACAGCCTTTGATCCATCATTAACACTTCTAGGAATATATAGAACTTCAGACTTAGCTATAAAGATGTTAATTACTGTGCTATTTGTGATAGTAAAGTTGGAAACAACCTACTATCCAACAGTTAGGGACTGGTTAAACGAATTAGGGTACATCCATTGTATTGTGTACTAAGATACAGGGGAAGAGTATTTAATGACATTGGAAAGCTGTAGCCAACCAGTTGGGAATGTAGTTTACTAAACAGTGTGTATAATTACATGTTTGTATAGAAATTAGATTGAAAAATAACAGAAAGGACATACATGAAAATGGTAACCATGGTATTTCTGGATGGTGAGGTAGATAATAAGGGATTTATATTTTTACCCTTTTGTTTAGCTGTATTTTCAAAAATGTCCCCAAAAATTAATGTATCACTTGTAGACCAATAAAATGCTATTTATATGTTTTAAAACCAAGCTTTAGTAGGATTAAAATATGACTTGACAATTTGCAAGTCAATTGCAAAGTGGGCCATATATCCTCGCAATGAACTAAAGCTTAAGGAACAAGAAAAATGGGAAGCCATTCACTGGCCATTCTTCTTTGGGAAGCTTGATTCTCCTCTGATTTCCTGCTCAGTACTGACTCTGTCTGACCTCTCCCTGGTTAGGTGAGTTTGGGGAAGGAGGTAGAGTTAGGAGGTGGGGAGGCTGACAGGACGTTACCATTTCTGTTCTTTTCCCAGGTTTCTAGCCATGAGATGCTCCATATTCACTCTCACTAGAGCTGGGGAAAATCTTGCTGCCTGATTATAGCAAATTGCATCCCACCCACCCACCCCCTCAGCCCGCTCCCCCTCTCCACGTGCTCTGCTCAGGTAAGCCGAGGTAAGGGGACGCGGGCCATACCACGTTCTTCCCTCTCCCCAAGGGAGGCTCAGTCTGGAGACCTCTGAAGTTAAAAGAGTAATTTACAACCCTAGGAAAAACCTTCCTTTATTGTAAAAGAGAGTTAAAAGTTAAAAGAGTAATTTACAACCCTAGGAAAAACCTTCCTTTATTGTAATCCCCCTTTACAAATGCCCAGTTTTGAGCCCAAGTCAAATAAAGAATTTGCCTCAAATGCCTTAAATCCTGATGCTCAAGGGAGCCAGTGGCCCAGCCTCCTCACTGCACATCACACATTCTGAAACTTTCTTCTGTCTGGATCAGTAAAGACTGTCCCTCGAGAAAAAGTAGTTTTTCTTTTAGTTTTTATGCCAGAAGAATATTCTCACTCCGCCTAACATGACCCTTGTATCTCCCCATTGTCTGCAATGCAAGGGGAAATTTACACGCTTCTCCCCAAACCCGGAAGTAAAGAGATGACTGGGATAGGAAGGGTCAGGGGATGACAACGAGCCCCTGGGGTGATCACTCATTTGGGAAGGAAGCTGTAGTAACTAACATGACGCTTCTTTGGGACAGACCAGGGACAGGTCTAAATATGAGCTCAGTCAATCTATGGGACCGAGGAAAAAAGGAATGTTCCATCCTTTCCCACCAAGAGGCTGTAGTGCTCTCATTCACCCTTTAGCTTGAAAAGAGGAGCCATCAGGTTCAAGGTTAGACATGTAGGAGAATACGCCTTCCAGCTGGTCTCTGCTTCCTTTCTGGGACATTCAGAGAGACCCGCTTTCAGCGTTATTTTCCCTTCACAGCTCAAAACTCACCTGGAATTTGAGGTTTCCGCATAGGACCTGAGGTTGTGTTGATCCCACGTTCCTGACTCCCACTTGAGTGCCCTAAAGAGAAAAACAACATCTCTCAACCAAAGTTTGGCACGCATCACCACAAGTTCCTTACAGAGTAGCACATAAGGCCAGTCTCTACGTGCTGCATCACTGTAAAGCTATTTATAGATTCAAGCCACAGACATTTATAATGTGTTGCATGAAAAAACACCTCCCCAGAAAAACTCGGTTTGATTAAGGTTTGGAAATGTTATTTTTCTACAAGAGCATGAGAATTCTCAGCAGCAGTACTATGCAGTGTTTAAGAGGCTGTAAAGCAGGACAGCCTTGGATTCAAGCCCTACCTCTGTCTCTTGCCAGCAACATCTGCTGGGTCAAGTCATCCCTCTCTAGGTCTCAGTTTTCTCACTCATAAAATGGGGTAATAGTAGAATCCACTTCATCATTTTACAGAGGTTTAAAGAAGTGCACAAGAATGGTAATTGTGTGCGGTTACTGTAATAGGGAAGAACCTCTGTTTCTATTACAAGTCAATCACTAAAGGGATGTTACCTATAAGCTTAAATTATACATAGTGGCCCTTCTCTGGGAACCCTGCCTCCCAGGGAATGAGCATTATGGTAAAATATCTTTGTTTCACTCATAGGAAGCACTCTGATCAGCCTCACCTGTGAAGGACTGCAGGAAGGAAGAAACTAACACATCCCCTCCGGAGGCTGACCGGAAACCAGGAAAAGTTTGACTTTATTCCCTCCTCTTTTAGGATAAAAGAAGCCTGAATTCTAACTCAGGCAAGGTCGTTCTTTGGGACACCAGTCCGTCTTCTCGGCCTGTGGGCTTTCTGAATAAAGTCACTATTCCTGACCCCAACACCTCATCTCTTCATTAATTGGCCTGTCATGCAGCGGCCAGTACGAGCTTGCACACAGTAGCATTACAATTTTCTGTTTTTAATTTAGGACCTTGCTACCCTGGACCAGCAACGTCACGTGGGAGCTTGCCGGGAATACAGAGTCTTAGGCCTCATCCCAAACCTCAGAATCCTCATTTTTAACAAGATCCCTCGGGGATTCAAATGCTCCAGGTTGTCGAAAACAAATCTAGGGCTTCCCTGGTGGTGCAGTGGTTGAGAATCTGCCTGCTAATGCAGGGGACACGGGTTCGAGCCCTGGTCTGGGAAGATCCCACATGCCACGGAGCGACTAGGCCCGTGAGCCACAATTGCTGAGCCTGCGCGTCTGGAGCCTGTGCTCCGCAACGGGAGAGGCCGCGACAGTGAGAGGCCCGTGCACCGCGATGAAGAGTGGCCCCAACTCGCCGCAACTGGAGAAAGCCCTCGCACAGAAACGAAGACCCAACACAGCACCCCCCCAAAAAATAAATAAATAAAAAATTTAAAAAAATGTTATAAAAAAAAGAAAACAAATCTAAAAACCACGTCCAATATCTTCAATAGGTATAAATATAGGTATTAAAAAATAAGGATTTGGGGTGGGAGGGGCAATAGCCCCTTCTCTCTGTGAAAAATCACCCTAAGGAGAGTGCCTGTTAATATATTCCCGAAACATGCATTGCTTAGAAGACAACATTTTCTACTGCTACAAAACCAAATAAGGAGACAAATAAAGGATCTCAAACTGGAAGGAACAGGAAGTATCACAAGATAAAGAATCCACAAGTCAGAACGGGAGGTTCATCAAAATGAGGGAGGAATTATGTTTTAAAAGAAACTTCTAAGACATCTTGTGAAGGACACTCACCCAAATGAAAGTTTTGGTTTGTGTGTGTGTGTGTGTGTGTGTGTGTGTGTGTGTTGTGCTTCCTCCACTGCTTCAAAGCGAAATGTGAAAAATTCCCACTAAAATCAACTCTTTTTCCCTACCCAGTAGGACCCCACTGCAGAATCCTGAAGGCTTCCAAGGGAAGAAAAAAATCCAAGGAAGTCTGTTTGGTTAATCAATGAATGGAGATGGCCAGGTCTTAAATGGTCTTTTCTCAGAGGGTCAAACTGTAGACTGTGCATACGGGACTCTGAAATTTTGATGGCTGTGGTTATTTTGGGTAGAATGGCTCCTGTTTATGCAATTTGATGTTCTTGTTAAACTCAAAATGGAGCAAAACAAAGTCTACCAGACATCTGGCTGTTTCAGCAGGCCATTTTGACAGTGGCCTTTTACTTTACAAACCTCAGAAGGAGTCCAAGGGGCTTCCTCTAGCTGCCTCCCAGAGGCCTTGGTCATTATTGGCAGGTGTTTGCCTGTACAGGTCATGGGATACTGGCCTTCTAAACTAGAGCTCCTTGCCTTGAAAACCACCTAAGAGGCACAGCCACTCTCGCTGGTCTTTCTCTGACTCATAGCAGCCTTTGATATTTGAATGGGAGGCCACTAATGGATCATAATCTCTATTTTGATTTTCAAAAAAGTGCTCCCAGCAAGGAAAGATCTGGGTGTGTGTACAACCAGATGAAACCTCCCCTTTGAACAATACACACCTGCACAGGAGGCAAACAAAAGAGACTGCTCCCGCCCACCTGATTCTCACTTCAAGCGAGAGCCGAAGAAGATGGGAGAAGATGCACAAGACACAGCAGGCCGCCTGGCCTGGTGCCCTAGAGGCCTGCAAATCTAGCCCGGGTAGGGCTGGCTGGGGAAGTTCTGCAAAGAGGGATGCTTGACAGTGCAGCTCGGATGTGAGATCCCATCTAAGACATATGCACAGAGATCATTCAACTGGCTCTGACTGTGAGGAAAAAGTCTAAGACAGTGCTTCTCAAACTTCAATATACTTACAAACCACCTAGTGGGAGGGGTGGGGTAGGCCTAGTTAAACTGCAGCTCTCGATTCAGCTGGTCTGGGATGACTGGGGAGTCTGCATCTCCAGCCGGCTCTTAGGTGATGTCCCTGCTGGTCCAGGGACCACACTTGGAGTGGCTGGGGTCTCTTGATTTTAAAGAGCACTTCCTTTTAGTCAGAGATCCGTATCATTTCCAAAACACTTTCAAATTCCTGATACCACGTGCTCTTCACAAGAACTCTAGGAGGTAACGGAGGCCAGTGCTCTGATCTCCTTTTTACCAATAAATTGAAGCTGGGAAAGGCTAACTGCCCCACCCAAGGCCCCCAGAGAGCTTGGGACTTCTGTCTTTATTTTAGGAGCATTTCTACTAGGCCCTTACATCCCTGTGCTCTTACAGTATAGGTTATTACTGAAGCCACCATGTAAATATCCATCTTCATATTTGCTGTAAGTGTGTGAATCTTCAAGCCTGGAAGTAACCCTACTCCCACTTGGGCAGGAAGGGGAGGACAATAGTTCATATGGCTTACCTGGTTTGCATGGGGTCACCTGGACCGGTGACTCTCAGGGAGACCACAGTGAGACGGCACTGGCAGAACCTTTCAGTAGCCCCAGCGTCAGTGGTCACAAGTCAACCTGCCTTATGGTCTACTTTTGCTGTCTGGAGTAATGTTTCTAGGGGTGTGATCATTACAGTAATTACGGCAGTAATGATGGTCATGACAGGGTACTTTCTGCAGATCCTGCTTCTAGAGGCAATACGAGACCTCTGGGCTTGAAACCTGGCTCCACCACTCAGCTCACTAGTTATGTTAACTCAGCCAGGTTGCTTAGCCTCTCTGAGCCTCAGTTTCCTCATCTGTAATATTGAGATAATAATAGTACTGACATAATTAAACAAGTTAATAATAGATGAAACATATGAAATCACTGATATTTGACTGTTGACCTACAGAAATGGCAGTTTCATATGGTCCAACCTAATACATGTAAAGTGTTTAGAACAATGCCACCAGAACACAGTAAATTCTCAATAAAGGCTAGCTATTATGCCACGTTCGGGGAGGGGAGGTTATGCTAAATGCTTTACAAGTATACATCATTTAGTCTTTAAAACAATGCCCTGTGACAATTATTATTATCCCAATTTTATTGGTTAGGAAATCGAGTCTCAGATCCTTTAAACAAGGTCTCTCGTTAGCATGTGGAGGAGTTGGAATCAAACCCAGGCCATTCTTTCTCCAAAGCCCATGTTCTTAATCGCTCTGGCGTAATGCAATGTTAAACTGGGTGCCTGCTTGAATTCTTCCTGATCCTTTCAGATGGAAGAACTTTCTTGAAAGCAGTAGTTCTCAAAGTGGAGTCCCTGTCCCAGCAGAATCAGCATCACCAGAGAACTTATTAGAAATACAAATGCTTGGGCTCCACCCCAGACCTACCGAATCGGAGACTTTAAGGATAAGGCCCAGTCATGTAGTTTAATAAGCCCTCCCCATGATTGTGATGCATGCAAAGAACGTATGAGAACCACTCTTCAGGAGACACTGACTCATACTTCATTAATAATCAGCAGGTTCAACGACAATAGCAATAAATGACTAAAGCAGCTCAAACTCACCAGCTGATTCGGATCCTTGAGTTGTATAGGACCTTCCGCTGGGGTCACGGGATAAGTCTTGGTCTTCTGCAAGGAGCAATAAAGGGAGGTTCAGTACTTTGTGCTCAGTTACACTGCCATCTGCTTTTCCCCACGTGTGCATTTTTACACAGCCCATCACAACGTTTAGCCTTTTAAAGGTAGCCAAAAACAATGACAAAGGAGCTTTGAATGGGTCCACGATATGAAATATTGTTCATTGCTTCATCTACTGATGAGTGGTCTAGAGCTCTAATCAAAATTTTAAAAACTGGGACAGCACAGACCTGCAAGGATGACCATAGGAAGTGTGGCTTTAGTAAAAATCCCCAAACTGTAACACTCTACCAAAAATATTATGAGGTCTTGGCAAGTGTGAGGTGGGGAATTGATACTGTGTCTTTGAAATAAGGACTATATGCTTTGGATTATGACAAACGTGATCACTGCGAATGCGTGTACTCTGTGACTTAGCGCATGAGACATTTAAAGAGATTTCTCTGAGGCAGGAAATAGAAAAAGGTTTTGGTGTGCAATAAAGAATCTTGGGGTTGAATCATGTAAGGATTCAAAGAGAAAAGTCAACTGCTTATTTAGAGAAAAAGAGTCTGAAAATAAGTGAAAAAGAAATGGAGAGGTGATAACTAACACGCACGTAGCTAAGGTGCGCCTGGTTATTAGACTATGTTCCAAATAATATTTCTCAAAAATTAAATCTGTATTTTTAACACCAAGAGTTACTATAATCCCATCTTCTCAAACATCCATCACCAAAAGGCTTTAGATTGAGGCAAGTTTATGAATTGCTAAAATCTGGATCCACAGGTCAAATCTTGGGTTCAGCATATGGAAACTCTCGATCTTCTCCCTCCTCCCCACACATTTTCCAAAACTGTAATGGAATCTTAAAGCAAAACAACACAGGACAATAGTTCATAAAATGGTTATGGTCACCCATTATGAAAGGTTCTTAAAAGGAATACACAGTAATCTGATCTTCACCATGTCCTTGTTTAGACAAGGCAGACATAGGTGACCTGTAATCTATTATGTAATTGTACGGGGGAGATAGATTGCTTTGTTCCTCGGCTGATGGTTAGAAAAACTGAAAACAGCATTTGCTGAAATGCTGAACACCAATACCCCCAATACCACCACCACCATCACCATTATCACCACCACCACAATTCCAGATGTTTTCATTCTTAACATCAAGCAAAAAGATGGAGAAAAAAAATGTATGGGAGGAAATGAGCCTTATCTGAGTGTTCTGGAAGAAAACCAAGGGTGATAGATCATTTAATCCACGGATAACCATGGAAAATCTGTCTGTACCACCACAGAATGTAGAAGGAATCAGGGTATGTAAATATCAATTTTGTAGAAAGTATTTTATTTACTAACAAATAGACTATGTAATCCTTCGAGGCTACTGTAACTATTAAAATTGCCATTTAAAATTTAAATTCATTTGGCTGCATAAAGGGCTCTATTTTGCCAAAAGAAACCAGGCAGTGCTCTAAGATTAATTTCTCCAGAAGAATACTGACACTGCTGCTAGGAATTTTTAATAACTGAGGGCAGACCTATGCTGAATAAAGAACCAATGGATGTAAGGGCTTTTGTCTTGCCAATACTGTCGAGGTTAGTATATTTTTTAAAGATTTATTTATTTTTGGCTGCATTGGGTCCTCATTGCTGTGAGTGGGCTTTCTCTAGTTGCTGCGAGTGGGGGCTACTCTTCATTGCGGTACACAGGCTTCTCATTGTGGTGGCTTCTCTTGTTGTGGAGCACGGGCTCTGGGCATGTGGGCTTCAGTAGTTGTGGCTCACCAGCTCTAGAGCGCAGGCTCAGTAGTTGCGGCGCACGGGCTTAGTTGCTCTGTGGCATGTGGGATCTTCCCGGACCAGGGCTCGAACCCGTGTCCCCTGCATTGGCAGGCAGATTCTTAACCACTGCACCACCAGGGAAGCCCGAGGTTAGTATTTTTTAAAACTGTTTTCCTTGAAGCCCTGGGATGGGCAGCCCAAGCATGTGGGCTCTAGGTTAGAGGCCAAGTACGTGGCATTCTCATTCTGGGTTTTCTGTCCCACATAAAGTCACAGTATCACAGCTGTTATCTGTTTTACACATTGGGTTCTCATAAGATTTATTCTTCTTTTGAGAGGGAGGGGGATGGGAAAAGACATATGCTATTATATATATATACACACACATATGCTACCATATATACATGTTTAAAATCATGAATCTTTAATATCCCTTAATGGTTGAATGGTAAGAACATTTGAACAGTTGGCACCAGGAAGAGAGAGTTCAATTTTAGTTTCTTAGCCAGGGTATTTTGCAGTTTCCTTTTCTTCAATGTTAGTTTCTTAATGCAAACAGAGAAACAAAAGTGGAAGCAGGGAGGATTGCTAGTTCCATGTGTAACTTAATTGAATAAGTCATCTTCAGTCATCTCTTTGCCATCACAACAAGAGAAAGGGTGTCTACTCATTAATAGTAGATTGAATCATATAGTTTTAAGTGTACAACAGAGTTAGAAGAGGTTATCCATAAGCCCTTCACCAAAAGTAAAATTCACCAATCCATCACCAATAAAAGAGAATTTCAGAGCAAAGAGATTAGTATATGGAAATTATTCACAAGTTGGGTAAAACCTTACTACATTGGCAGCATATATCAGTTGAATCAAATGAAATTGATACTTGACTACTTTTACTTACAAAAATATCCACTTCATATGGTTCAACTAAATATATCACAAGATCAGGAAGAAGACAAAGAAAGAAATTCTGCCGTAACAACCAAGTCACAAAATATAAATGGAAATTTCACAGGCAAATGAAAACATTATCTAAAATAAATCTATTGCACTAGAATGATGATCTGTGTGAAAGCCATTCCCATGCTACGAATCAGTCTAATCACAGCCTACACAGAAGAAATCCCCTATATGAAAGGATGTGTTGTTTCTCCCTATAGAGAAAGCAAACCAGATAACAAATGGCCAAATTACCTGGTAAAGAAAGATCAACATTAGAAGTAGACTCTCCAACAATAGTAACTTCAGTAACTTCAGGGGACCCAGTCTTAGCAGGGGTCACTGGGATGAGGGTTCTGTATTCATTTGTGTCTGGAGAATAAGGAGTATAACCTTCCACTGAAGTAGTTGAGTCTTCAGGAAGATTTCCACCTCTTCTGCCACCTCTGTCATCATTCCTATCTGTGTGGAGGTGGAATCAATGGTAAACCCACATTTATAAGACCACCACCAATTGTGTGCTTGTCTTCTGAACGTGAAATTGCTGCAAAAGCTTTCCACTTGTTATTTGTGAACATGGAGCAAAAGACAGTGTGGTTTGTTACACTATTGAACAGAATCAATATTTTGCAATCAATACCGCCTGGATATCATTCAATGGAAGAGATTTCGGTGATCCTAATATCTAGAAGAGACACCTGTTGCATCATCTACCTGGCTTGTTAAAATAAGGTTTATGCCACTAGAACTGTTACCTTGAAGTCAACTCGGGTACTAGATAATCTTGAGCTCTTACTCAATTGGACCCACCTTTGATGAAGTGGAAGAAACAAGCTATTGAGCTGAAAGGTAAAATTATGCTCCCTGCAACTGGAAGAGCAAGTGCAAAGTTTCAAAGACGTTGAGGCTCTGATTATTCTTTCCTTTGCCAGAGGGCACTGCTTCTTGGTCACCAGCACCATGGATTTATGGTCCAGAGGATAAATGTCAAAATAATATTATTAATGCAAGGAAAATAGAGAGTGATATAATTCAGATCTTTCCACCAAATCATACATAAGCGATCTGTTATTTTTAAACAAAGCCACTAACTCTGGAGTTTAAGAAACCCAAACTTTAAGATTAAAAAAATATAGTTTGCATTTAATATACAACGGCTTCTAAGAGATCTACAAAGCAGAAGAATCAGAGAACAATCACCAGCCACGACTTCTGATCGGGGTAAGAGCACAACAGCCAACTGATGCACCTCCACCAAAGACACTGCAAAAGCACCCAGAGTTCATTGACTTTTTTTCAATAGCTGAAGCCACCTGGGCTTTACAGTCCTTACTGCTAGATGTTGGAGTAGCAGTCATGGGATGGTCTTTGTCTTCTTCCAAGCCTCCATGTGATGTAGAGAAGCTCTGAGTATCACTCTGTTCTGTTTCAATGAGGGATGAATTCAGTATTAATTCGTAGTCATGAAACAAACCCTCTGGTATCTGCTGACAGGGAGGATCTAATATAGTGGTGTCAGATGGGTAGATGCATAGGAATACCAAGGTTTGTGCACACCATTCTCCTCTGATTGATAGAAATGCACAACAGAATTCTGCTTTGCCCCTAGTTGGCTCTGTTTTTCAGTATAACAAACAAGGTAAAGTGCCAAGGTGAAATCTGGGCCAAAACTTTGCCCACCCTGGATCATCCCGGCCCAATTATAGCATTGCTTCCTGTCACTCAGGAAAATCAGAGAACACAGAGACAAAGAAAAAGGAACGTTTGAATCCCAGTGTTCCTATCAACCATCAAGAGCACCTTAGCTGTGTGTCAAGAAGTGTGACTATAGGAAGAATAAACACGATCATAACAGGTAGTATACATGTAACCGCAAAAGAGGAAGAAGTTCATCAAGAATAACTTGCTCAAGTAACTCAGATCAAATTTATACAAGGAAACACTTAAGTCTCTTCTAAAGAACATTAAATTAAGTTACCATTGTACTCAGTTATTAGGTTTTTGATCTCATCTGTGGATGAGAATTCTCATCACTGCACTGAAATGCCAGGAAACGCTTGTCTGGGCAAACACAGGGTCCTCACTGATATATATCAATTTCAGGTTGAACCGTTGCCCATATCTGAAATGGCTTTCATTGTTTTGAGTTAGTTTTTTTTGTGTGTTCTTCTAAGAAAGGGACTGACCTCTGAGTTACAGGTGCAAGCACTCCATAAAGCACACCACTAAGCCATGTCCACCACCAAGTAAATATTACAACCAGGAGAGAGACCGTCACCAAATCCCAAACCCAACATCAGAACAAAAGTCAACAGGGACATAAAGTAGGATAAAGTAGGAATATGAGACCCTCCATTGGCAAGGACCATTTTAAGGCTTATCTGCATCTCCTTTGATGCTTAACACTGGGTTATTTACATTCTTGACAATTAACACGTGCTTGCTGATTTTTCCCTTTGCCTAAAAGGGCTCACATGAAAAGACTCTGCCCATTATGTGTAGCAAACAGTGAAATGAGGCCCTCTTAATTCTGGATTTCTTTCATATTCAGTCAAGAAATTATGAATGACTTTATGGAGATCTCTAGGATAGCCCTGTATCTGTGGTGGACATTAAGGCTACTAGAAGTTTAGCATTGTTTCTACCAGATGTTTAGTGATAGGAAGAGATATAGCAAATGTTCCTCTTTTGTTCCCAGGCCCTGCAACCTACGTCAATTGTCAACAACATGCCTTGCTCCTCCTCTGTGGGCTGATGTGATTTCCCTACTCTCTGTGATTATCTGGCCCCAAATCATGTTTTTACAACCATTGAAAAAGGCTATCCCTCTTCTGCCTTGATTGAAAGATGGGAATCAAAAGGAGCTGGTCAGTTAAAGCATAGAGACACCACTGTGCTAGCTATGGTCTTGAATTTCACTGACATAACTACTCAGAAAAGGAAAATCAAGTGGAATGGAGTCCCACATCCTTTTTTTTATGTTTTAACATAAAGTCATTGAATGTGGAAAGCACCACAAATGAAGGTATAATCAGATTTAAAGAACCATCAAGAAAATATAGAAAATGAAGACAGCGTTTATTTTCTGAGCTGAGCTGAGCCACGTAGCACTGAATGTGCTGTCCCATCACCAAGCCCTGAATGTGCTGTCCCATCACCAAGCCCAAGCCCTGCATCGGGGCTGAGGAGAGCAAGAGCTGAAGCAGGAATACAGATCAATAGAGACCGAGTGTCATTATCCTTACGAGTTGTCACTGAAAGAGGTCCTGTCCTGTCCAAGTCTTCCACCAAACCTGTGTTTGGATCTGCAGAAGGCTGAAGCGTTGTTGTACTATGGCTGGTGTCCATATCTGAAGGAATTAAATCAGCGTTATTGCTTGATTTCCTAACTACTATCTGAGGGTTGTTTATGGCCTAGAGACAAATTATTCTTATATTCAAACCTGTATAAAAGGAAAGAAAGCACATACTGATTCACGTCTCCAGAATTGAAATGGATTATCATCTCTCCAAAAGAGTATCCCAAGAAGTAACTGGTTTTCATTTAAAGGCTGAGTTGTACAAAAGCTACAATTTTTGTTCTTTTTTTTCTGAATCTGGAAGAATGCTAAATGAGCACATGATGGGTCTCCCAAGCCTTGCAGACAGATGGAAATATAACCCACGTGTGACTTGTCCCATTCTACACAAGTGATCTGACACATGGAGAAAAGACAAAGTGCACTGGTTCAGGCACCATTTTGTCACATCCCCTTGACGTGGCAAAAAAGTTTTGCTACAGCCCTTTCCCTCATTTGCTCCTCTTTCGCTTCACAAAGTGAATGTACAAATAAAACATAAAATCATCATCCCATACTATCTAGTTGGAGGCTACAGGAACATTTTAGGGCAAGGAATAAGAAGCAATGGATGTCAGTGAATCATTCTTCCCATAAACACAAGTAGGAAATGTCTTTGGAATGTAACAGGTACAATGTTGAGTGGTACAGAAATTTCACTGAAATATTTATAGAAGCTGTTTCTAATAACTATCACAAAATGATTTTGCTGAAATAAGTCCTGAGTGAAACAGAGGTCACACAAACCATAAACACCATCACTATTGCTGGCTCTTGGATCCAAAGTCCACCCACACTGCTGCCTCTGGGGAGATTTAATGTGCTCCAGATGATTCTGGAGGGAAACACTGGAATATTAGGCACCCACGTCTACACTGCAGCCTTTACATATTAAAAGAAAAGAGTATCAAGATCTTTGTAGGACAAAACGTGGCTGACTCTATTATTTAATAATAATAATAGTAGTAGTAGTAATAGTAATAGTAATTATTCAAAAAAGAGGAAAGGCTAACTAATCCAAATCCAAATCCCAAATGGATATTCTCCCAGAAGAAGTCCTGCCTGTTGATGGTCTCTAGACACTCTTGTTCATCTTTCCTTTAAGAGGTATCACACCATTCCATGGTTGAAGCCAATTGTAACGTTCCTGACATCATCAATTTGACGGAAACTCTTTCTGTTCATCCGTATGGAGACTTAATATTGATTCTGAAGCTCTTTTACTGGCTTGGTTTTCCATAATGGTTATCATCAGAGCCTCTAGCCACCATGTGCATAAAATGTGTAATGGGTCTTCAGCCACACAACATAACGGCTCCAACCTCACCATTCACACTCATCTTCCTTTGTGACATACGGATCCATTCACTCTGCCAAATTCATTCCTTGGCTTTCCTTCCTTTTAAGCCTGTCCTTACATGTGTTTCCTTCCTAGAAAAACTTTCTCCAACTACTTTTCTCTGACTACCCAGGGTTTTTTCCATTTTTCAAAAACCAGATCCAATCTACCTTTCTCTGATGTTCTCCAAGGGGTCCTCTGAATTTCTTTTGTGTTTATTGCTAGCAACATTCATTTGACATCTATTACTTACTGTCTTGTACTGTTAGATTTATTTTGAAGCTAACTGGTTTTTTTTCCTAGCTAACTTTTAAATTCCTTAAGAGCATGGACCATGAATTAAGTGTACATTGTTTGTCTCCATAATGCATTGCACATAAAGTATTAATACAATTCTATTAGCAGATATTTAAGACGATTGTACTTTAAGGGATATATGATCACTAATATTTGGGTACAACATAGTTAGGGTGTTCTGGAGAAATGAAACCATAGAAACTGTTAAATTGATTTTGGAGATAACTTTGTTTAACTCAATACCAAGAGACATTATCATTGCATTCTGAGAACTCATTTCAGTAGTTTTGTGTCATGTATACCCTTGGGAGTTTGGACCCAGATAATATATTTAATGCTACGACTGAAAATTCATATCCCCATATTGGTTCTTTTCTTGATCTCCCTTTTTGGAATGTTACATTTCTGTGATCAAGACATCTTGTTAAATTAAAAATAAATAAATAAAACTTGCATAATTCTATTCATGGATATAGTAAGGAACATGAATTCTTCCAATTTGTAAACACTGAGAAAAGAGAGGCACCACCTGCTACCAACTCTTTCAGATTCTCTCAGGAATGCTGTCATCTGGTTCTGATAAAGGAAAAATTCCTTTTAAATATAAAAATTTGTTAAATAAAATAACAATCTTCCATTCTTTCAGAACTCCAGCTAGTATTTTCTTACTCTCTCTTGTTTAATTCTGTTTTTGAATTGCTTATAGGTAAATAAGAATGCTAATTAAGAAAACAAGGATTCCATCTTGTGTAAAAGTTGTCCATTCATTAAATTCACGAACATTTATTGATGGACAAGAGTGGTCTAAATCCTAAGTCACTGGGTATAGTATTTATTTCTAAGTGTGCAAGAGTAATTAATACCATTTTCTGAGCCTTTTAGTTACCTGTTTGGAATGAGTACTCATCAGTTTTTGATCTCTAAGATTTCTCTACCAAAGACAAGTTTTATCTTTGGGTCTATAATGGAGACAGTCACTGAATCTATCACTTCACTCTTTTTAAAACCCTGCACTTAGAAGTAAATGGAAAAGAAATCTTGAAACTGCTCCTCTTCAGAGGAAATGACTTCTACTCCCATCATCTTAGGACTAATCCTTCTTTAACCTTCCTGCCAAATTCTCCACTCTCATCTAGGACTTCAGATTCAGATGCATGTGCATATCACTCTTACCAAGAAAACTAATTTTTGAAGAAACTTAAAGTTCCTTAGGAAAGCAGACTGGTCTAAAGCCAAGGGCATATTTCTAGGAAAATAGCCATTTGGGAGCTTTCAAAAACATAATATATAAAAAAGCTCAGAGATTATTACCCATCCTTCTTTCTGTTTGATGACCTCGTCCCATTGGATGTGAGACTGGGTCGGAGAAGTAAGTCCAGGAACGGTCCTCTTGGCTCTGCGTTGTCACTCTTTGATTTGGATGGCTGTCATGGGCTGAGGCTGCTGTGACAATGCAGTTCAAGCAATTGTCAAAGTGTTAGTTGATATTTGGCCAGGGATACACTGATTTTTTTAAAGGCTTTATTTTCTATACAAGACAATAAAACCGTCTTCCGGATCTAGAGGGCCAGGAAGTTGCAGAATGTTTTAGCAGGTATAGGTTCATTCATGCTCAATTTTCCTAGCAATCAGCATGTGAACTAGAGGACACAAAAGCATTAACGACTTCTCCAGTGGATAGATTAGAAGTTATAGACATCAAATGAAGATGGAGGAGAAATAGTTCTTTACCCACACCATGTTGCCACCATCCCCTAAAGGAGGAAGTGTAGGAGTCCAAACACATGATGTCATTCCTAGACAACCACGTCCCAGTGAAATGCACATTAGGCCAGTAGTGATTTAGAGAAGGAATCAGGTAACAGCTTCCCTTGAGATAAACATGAAAGTAAATGCCATTCATCTCAAAGGCATGAGTGGATCCATTAGAAGCATCACCTTCTAACAGTGAGGTTTATGGCACAGTGGCGTATAAGAACGCAGCACGTGCTTTGGCCTCACTCTGAGCCACTGAAGACGTATAGGTAGAAAAGATGACAATAGTAGCCCCTTAGCAACAACTGCACCACATATCCAGTCACTGAATCCACTGCTCTGCCAGCTATGCATTCAGAAGCTGCCACACACCAGAAGAACATCATGCATTACATTCTATATTGCAAGTAAAAACATAGGGATATTTCTCACTGATGTTAAGTAACGATATGGAATTCACATTCTTTTACAAGAATGCATCTTGCATGCATTTCAATATTTCTGTCACACAGACAAAAGAATCATACACAGGAGCTGGTAGAGCCAAGTTATCTGGCATCACTTAGAAATGTTGACAAGATTGGGTCTAATCTCCCCAGTCCCACAATCCAAATATAGAGAAGAGGTGTTTTTTATAAATCTAAGAAGAAAACATTGTACATTCAAGGAGAAATCTCCAACATGACAAAGGGCCAAATGACACCAGACAGGTGTTTTTCTCAAAATGTCTGGCTCCATTTCTTTGACTACTGAGGTTCTGACGAAAAGCTTTCTAACAAGCCCAGGATTTCATAGAACTGTGTTGTAAAGCCTGGACCCATATCATAGAGCAGATTCCTTTATGAAAGAAAAGGGTGTATTTTATAAGATCAGAGTCCCTGCTACAGTCTTACTAGGGGATGCCCAAAATTAGATCTGAAAGTGACATATGCAAGGGCATATTCTCTGTGTCTCCTTATGTGCCTGTGTCCATTTCTGTTCTGGTGATTTGTTACGAGCACTTAAGGGTTGGCTCTGTGTTGACTGAATGGTAAGTGATTAAGGAACTATAACATCTTGTGACATTTCCTTCAAACTCTTCTTGTTCACTGTCTTCAAGGCCCAGTACTTAACCCCAGAGGAAGTTTTCACCCAAGTCTGCCTGTGAAACCATCCATTACCAGTTGTCCCTGCTGTTGAATGAGAGTCTTCTTTTGGCATTTGGGGATATTCCCCAGGCCATCCATTCTCAAACCACTGCTCTTTCTGGGTAGCGGTTTCTTCTGTTGTACTAGTAGGGGGTGCCCGGGCTGTGAGAAGAATGTCAATTGTGAGCTGTTATTATTCAGTTAATTTCCTTACCAACACATATCTTTCTACCTTAAGAGCATATACATGTGAGAGAGAAGGGAGAAAAGGAAAGCAGGAAGGAGAGACACCACTGATACTCTGAAAGGGATATTAGAAATCAAATGGCCCGATACTTTAGCTTTTCAGATGGGAAAACTGGGGCTCAAAGAAGCTTTGATTTGCTCAAAATCATATAGCCAGGTTGGTACAAAGTTAGGACCAGACCATGGTCTATGAATTCCAGTATTATTCTTATTTTACTAGAGTCTATGGCCTCATACATCCTGTCTGAGAGAACTGTTCGTTGAGAAAACTTAACCTGTCTTCAGTGATTTTGGAGGGAGGAGTATATTATATAACAGTCCATGACAAGATCAGCCCAGTAGGAAGCCTTCTCAAACGGTGGTCACATGACTCATAATTGCACACACTGGAAATACACCAGCAGTGCATTTGCCCAGCATGAAAGATGCTGGGAATGATTGAGATGCTACCCCACTGACATGTTACAAAGTTATGTCTATGGAGCATCTAGAATTGCCAAAATGACTTTTTAAGAAAATTAATTCAGTGGAGAAAAACTTTTCCAGCCAGTGTTTGGCATTATATAAATAGTAGGAGTGTGTGACAGGCTTAAAATTTCAAACGCTCAGTGTTGTAATTGTCCAGTTTTAAAAAGGGCATAATGAATGAAATGAACTTGTATCGGGGTGCCTTTGGTAAAAATCAGAAAGCCACTGACATTTTCATCTGTAGCGACTAATACTAAAGTTTTAGTTCATCAAGTAAATGAGAGTGTTATAATACTGTATATCAACTATACCTCAATTAAAAAAAAGAAAAAGAAAATGAGACTGTATAAACTTGCCAAGCTGAAGTATACTTTGCAACTTGTAAAACTGGTTTATTTCATTATTTTAGAAATTAATATGTATGATTTGATAATTGCGAAGACACTTAAAAAATAAAACGTACTGTCCTTGTTTCACCCTTGCATTGGCCAAAACATTCCTGGGGTTAACTGGTTATCCAGAGGAAGGGGAAAAAAAACCCCAAATCTTAAGTTTTACCTCCCCCCTGACTAAATCACTACCTCCTGACAAATAATAAAGTTAGAGAAAACACTGGGTGTAATTACAAAAAAAAGAAAAATTAACCCAAAACATAGACTGCATACTTAAAGTTTAAAAAAAAGAAAGGAAAAAAAAATGTGCACACACACGCACACATGCACACACACACACTATTCTATACTACTTCTACCTCTCTCTTTATAAAACACAATGATCCTTTAAATATCCAGTAACCCCTTGTTGTCTTCAATATATGGGTTAGCAGAGTAATGGATTTCCATTGCAAATGACTCTCTTCTGGAAGTTGTAAATGTTCTTTTGATAACACCCAGAATCACCAACCAGAATCACTTATGTTTTGCAAGTCCTGATAAAAGAATTGCTGCAGCAGCTGCTGCTTTCCCTCTGTTAGGTTCTGTTATGTCCTATTTTTCAACTACCCTCCAGTAATCATGTCCCTCCCCCCCCATCTTTTGACAATAGGATCATTAATTCCAAGGCTCTTAGTTTTCCACTTTTTAAGTACAAACCGCCTTAAATAATTTCTAAAATACACTGCTAGGACCCAAAGGGACTGGTACAGAATCCCATTCTGAAGAGAATTCTGTTTCTTATGTCCTTCTTCTATCAGAAGACTCTTTTGTTAACTCAGCCCATAATCCACATGTGTATATCGAATCTGTTGGGGTCAATAATGAGATGTAGGCCTGTTGGGTGTATTCAGTACAATGCCCAGGAGGTAGTGACCTATTCAGTCCTAGCTGATGTCTGAAACTTTTCTTTTGTTGTCTGAAGACCTCCTCAAACCATGGATTCCCAAACTCCTTTGGCTTCTAAGTGATTGTTTCTTACATTTTTGCTTTAGGTGTATTCAAGGCTATGAGAATCATGGTTGAACCATAATTTCTAAAATGCTACAAGCTGTTATCCTAAATTAAAGCTTCTTTTATTCCAAACATCATAGGCATCTCTCTGAGAGACAGATAAAAAAAAAAGAGTATACACTTCTTACTTCTTTTTTTGTCCTATCCTCATAGGCCAGTAGTGAGACCTGAAATTGTTTTAGGAAACCTGAGATGTTTGCACATAAGTAAAAATAACAGCATCAAAGCCTTCCCCAAGTTATCTTGGGCTTAAAAACACAAAAAGAACAGTCAAGGAATTCATATATAGACCATCTGAGCGATTGACTTCCTTCCAAAGAGTACAAGTGATGCCTTTCTACAATGCAGTGAGGAACAGAATGTGAAAAAGAAACTGGATTCATCAAAGATCTTTATAGAAAATAAGAATTCCAAAGACCCTTGCACTTGTCATGCTTTCTTTCCAGATCCCACTACTAAGCATCAAAAGAACACATGCTTCTTCATACATTTCCATAAAAACACACAAATTACCCAAATGGAACCTCTGGGAAACTTTAACACAAAAACTGTATCTCAGATATTTTTAAACATTTTAACTTTTTAAACATTTTGGCCTTTTGGGCCACCTGACAAGTTAGCATTTTATTCCAATTTCTAAGAAATTGTGTGCAGATTTGGCAGCTTTTCATGCTCTGGGGATAAAAGAAATGACTGTGTGGAAATAGAAGATGTAGCCAATGTCTGCAAAAAGGTCTTCCCTATTCTCGGGAGTGACTTCACTAACTCAACTAAACCAGAACTGATGACTGCCATCCTTCTTACTTGTGCCTGTAGGATGCTGGGTCTCCTCTTCATCATGATATCCGTGGTGACTGAGAGAAGAGTGCGTTTCCTGGGTCCATTTTTCTCCATAAGCACTGGTGCTACTTCTGTCCACATCTATCGTGATGATGGTTACATACACTGTGACTTTTTATCAACCAACTTTTGATTGTTCTGTTTTTTCATTAAAGTACATGCCATCTAATGGTTCGATGCCTAAATAGTACCTCTGAGTATCTCCTCTTAATACTTTTGAGTGAATTCACTAATATCTCCCAAGAGAAAACCAACCGGCATGGAAATTTCTTAATGATTACCTGTTATTATACTACAACCACTTTATCAAGAGGAGCACCACAAACCATTTTAACTTTTTCATTTTTATAATAAAGCAACATAAAATATCTTGTGCCCAGATGATATAATTGGCAAATGACTCCTAAGCTGAATTGAGTATCCTCATGAAAGTTCACTAAGAATTTGTGATGAGATATTAACTGAATTTCCCACTGTGTCCCGATGATTGACCTTTGCAGCATCAAAGACTTTGAGGGAAAAAAATCTTTAATTAAGTATGCGTAGCCCATTACCAGTCATCCTTGTGGTTGTCTGAAGTGATACTTCTGGATTCGAATGGCCTGGGCTCAGGTGCGTCCAATCCTGGTTCTGTTGTGGGTGGTTAAAAACCCGTGGTGTGGTTGAAACTGTGATAATGATGATTGAAGTAATTAGGAGAATGTTATTTCTTGAGCCTTCACCACTTGTTTTGCATATCTCTCCCTTCTTCAGTCTATAGAGTAATTCATCTATACCAGGCTGTATAGATGGTTGAGTGGAAATGAAGGGAAAGCAGAGAGTGCCTTCAGCTTGATTCAGCCATACTGTCAAGCATCTCAGTGTCCTTTGCATTCTGTCAGAGAACACGTAGGGGTCAGAACATGAGATCTTCTGGAGAAAGCAGCCAAAGAAGCTGCAGCAGGAGGAAGAGCAGCTTTGAAAACACCAGCCCTACACCAAGGAGAACCAAAGACGTCAGCGCTTTGCCTGTCCATGCAGTCTGTAATTACCCTCTGCAACTGAAAGCCCAAGGAATCTGTAACACTGCCAAGTGTGCTACATGTAGATCCTCAGGCTGAAGAGTAGATACCTGAAAAGTTATACCATGATGACCAGTTTACATTATTAGTAGTTTTGGTGGGGAAAGAAATACCCTGAGCAGCCAGAGCTTTCCTATAGATGATTCTAACAAAGAATATCTACCTAGAACAGCCGTATGATTTAGCTATACATTTCTGAATATTTATATTTATCACACACCTATGGTATTCTCATCAAACACAAAGCATTTCATGAGCAAGCCATTCACAGCCAATGAAAGAAAACCAAGACGCATACATTCAGTAGAAAACACCATAGGTAACCAACCACCATCACAGCAGCTCCCCGAAGATAAAAAGGGGCGTACATCCACCAGTGCCCTGATACTGTCACCCAAAATGATAGGGCTGGAAGAGGAGATGCACCTGACAGAAGAACCATGACAAAATCAGAATCAATGTCTTTTGTGAAAGGTTATTTGCAAATACATCCTAATTCTTTCAAACTTTATTTTGATACCCAAATAATACAAAACTCTTTTCAGAACTATAATACTATCAGCTCTACTTCACAAGTTAATAAAATCAGGTTTAGAATCATTAACTACATTCTCAGTAAGCATGAAAAACTGGCAGTTATCACACCCCTACAGAAGAGAGAGGGCATCCTGCTGAATTACGTGCACAGGTGCCAAGAAGACAAGTGAGCTGAAATCGGAAAATATGCCACAGAGATGAAAAAGTATCAAGGGACGTTTTCCCCTGGAGCTTGATGATACGATTTATTTTCAGGTTGATCTGTTTGGCTTGCCACTCAAGAGGGTTTAGTTTCTCAAGTGTCAAGACCACATCTTTCCTGATGCCCGACTTAGAAGATGTGGTCACATCCTGAACCCAGCAGACAGTATAACAGTAAAGCTCCAGTGTCTTGGGGTATTTGCTTTTCTTTTTGAAGTAACTCAAGAGAGTTTTTTTTGTTAGGTCTCTAAGCTCTGCAGGGGTGTCCAACTAAGGAATACACTACTTGAAAGCTTAGATATAAAGCATATAGTTCATCTCGAGTATTTGTTGTATCGATGTCATATACTCAGATGCCTCAGGCCTAAGCTATGCTTTTGGACCCCTCCCTCCTGGGGTGCTGTCTTTTTGGGGATGAAACCCTCAGTTTCCAGTTGGACGGACAGGGCTTCTGTGACCTGAGAGAGCTCATGTAGCACCTCAAAGGCACATCTTCTCTAAAAAAAAAGGCAGAGCTGTGATGGAGTCAGGTTCAGGATTCTCATCTCGGTTCAGCAATACCTCAGATCGTGACAGGTATGTATAGGAAACTCAGTCATTTGGCAGAATATTAGACCAACCTTTGAATTTTTTTTTAAGGACCTTTCAGCTCAATTTCCATCTCTGTTCCCAAACAGTTTTATAATTGTCACGAATTTGGATACTATTATGCAATGGTTTCACGATTTGTTTTTAATAATTGGCACTGTTTTGTTATATAGCTCAGCTTTAACACATAAATAAACAAAACAGGAAGTACCTGAGGCATTAGGAATTTTATAAAAGATATTTTTTCCATTTCTCCTCCAAATATATTTTGGTTTCCACGAAAAAAAAAATCAGTTTTTTCCTTCACAATCTCATCAAGGTATAATTAACATGTGATCATAGGCTTATGCTCATTTTTCATATTAACTATTTCCTAAGATCGATACTCTTGGGCATCACTCAGATTAATCGATAAGCCTGGCATAGGTGGTTCTACAGGAATTGATTATTCTTACTGGTGCTGGAGATAAAATCTTCATCATCATCAATGCCTGATCCAGAATAACTGGGGTGTCTGTCACTTTCATCTTCATTTTCTTCAGTTGGCTCCCAGCCTGCTGAGATGATATTTGAATCCGTACCTGTTGTGGTGACTTGCATTAGTGGCTGAGCTGGATGCCAAGCAACCCATTTGACAAAGGAAGAAAATCAGGCACAGAATGTATAAAAGAATTCCCAAGATCATAAGAAGAAAGTGAGAGATTTGACTTCTATACCCCAAATTCTTATATTCTGGTCTCTGAAGCTAATGTATAGATCTAAAAACAACTGGCTATGATCTTTATAACTGAACACTCTTTTTAAGGAAGTTAAAAGAATAAATATGGACATAACCTCACCAAACAAGTAAAAGAAAAAAAAGGCCAATAAACACAGCCCCATGCTTTCAGATGCATTTATTATTAACTTATTAACCATTTGCCATGAAAGCTAGGGTGTCAAGAATAGAATGAAAAGGTTTCACACGTGCCTATTTGTTTTATCAAGCCACCTTCAGTAAAACCTTGGAATCTAAACACGTCAGTCATTTCTAAAAATCCCTTAGTTGTATTCACTATTTGCTATTCACCCAGCTATTAGGTTTGATCTTCTCTAGCATTCGATTACTGTAGCTCTGAACGCAAAGGAAAGCTACACTGCAGTTCCCATCAATCCTTCAGCATGTAGACAAAAAAAAAAAAAAAAAAAAATTAGTCAATTAACAGAGAAATTTTGCGGGGCATTTATTAGTCAACCAAAAGGGTTGACTAGAGTGGATTGCAGCCAATATTTGGGAAAATTCTCACTTTTTCCCTTTTGGATGCAATCCTAGGAAAGGAGATGGAAAGCCTCCACCTCTTCGCAGTGGTTACTGTAGCTGTCTCTTTACTAGAAAGGGGTTTCCTATATTTTGAATGAGATTCATGCTATCTTTCAGAATGACCATTTATCTTTGCATCCTATGAGTATTTATCCCAAAAACAGTTCCATTGATGGAGATTTTTGTTAGCTCTACCTATGCTATTTTATTTTCACATGAAAAGTCAAGAACTTTTTATCACTTCAGTCATTTTAGAACATCTTTCAGAGTCAAAGTTTTGTTCTGTCATTGAGAAAGACCTAGCCCCCTTTTCCAGCCCCCATATTAGCCTCCTCTTGGGCTACATTAATTCTATAGAATAGAAAGAAGAAATCTGCTTACTTAGTACTAGAAAGTCAAACATATAGATCTCAGAGTCATGAAAAACATTTGTGAAACCAGCATGAACTTTAGACTTTGACAATATCCCCGAAGTCAATGAAAATTATTGAAGACTGCCAAGAAAACATATGAAATGAGATAATAATAACTCATTACCAGCCATAATTGTTGTGGTGTGAAGATGAATCTTGGATGTTGATGGCTGAAACCACCAAGAAAACCAATCCTGGACTTCTTGCCTCTTGGTTGCTGTTTTGGAAGTTGTACCACTAGTGCTCATCAAAGCTGTTGTGGGCTTCCTTGGTGGTGCAGTGGTTGAGAATCTGCCTGCCAATGCAGGGGACACGAGTTCGAGCCCTGGTCTGGGAAGATCCCACGTGCCGTGGAGCAACTAAGCCCGTGCGCCACAACTACTGAGCCTGCGCATCTGGAGCCTGTGCTCCGCAACAAGAGAGGTCGCGACAGTGAGAGGCCCGCGCACCGCGATGAAGAGTGGCCCCCGCTTGCCGCAACTGGAGAAAGCCCTCGCACAGAAGGGAAGACCCAACACAGCCATAAATAAATATTAAAAAAACAAAAAAAAAGCTGTTGTAACCATAATTGAATTGATTGTTGAAAGGTTAATTATCAGTGCCTAAGAAATAGCATTGTATGTGCTTTCACTCTTTTACCACTCAAGAGTCATCTATACATGATACAGATGGCGGAAAGAAAGAGAAAAAGCACAGAAGTTCCATTTCTTTCCAAGGCCCAAACCAGGGTTCATAGAATGTCAGAGACGGAAGGACCTTAAACAGCATCTGGTTCATGCTCCTCATCTTGAAGATGAAAAAGCTGTGCTGGACAGATCTTGACTTGTCTGAAGTTAGTCTGATTAAACAAGAGAGAAGTCTCGAGGACAGCATGAGAACTGTCTTTTTGAATTTTGAAAGGCTATAACATAAACAAGGGATTAAATTTTTGTTTGTGTTCCTAAAAGGTCAAACTAGGACCTGTGGTAAGAATTTCAGGGAGATCAATATTCTTCCAGATGTTAGATTTAAAAAGGTAATAATCTGAACTCTCCAACAATGACAGTATTATACAAAAAGTATTATAACCCCCACCATCAGAAAGAGCACTTAGCAGGAAAATTGTGTAAGCGATTAAACGATTAGAAATGTTGATGGAACGAGACCATTTAAGATCCTCCCCACATCTGAGAGTCTTTGATTCTAAAGGATGATGAGTCCTAGCCCATCATCTTCTACACATTCTATCTTGGTCAACCAATGTCATCCTCCAAGAATTTAGGGTATGACATTTCTGCCAGCAGTCCCACACACATAGCCCCAGCAATCCCTGATACGTGGAAGAAGGACCCATGAGGTGGAAGCCTGAAAGAGATGCCATTCCACTTCAGTTGGCGTCCAAATTCCCTAGCAGCCTTGCCCATGGTCACTTTTATATCAACACTAGATTTTGCAAAGCAGAACAGAACATTTTGAGACCCAGTTTTTGATAATAGGATAATCAATCAGGAAAGACAGACGAAGATGAAGTGACCCAATGATCTCACTAACAAGACCAGAAGCAAGAGTCTTGATTTGAAAACTTCCAAAGACTGTCATTTCTGCAACCATGATGTGCATCAGAAGAACAGTAGAGAATAGTAGATAAAAAACTGAAAAAAGTTCAAGCAGAGAGGCTGAAACCATCATTAAATCGCCAAGTACAAAAGTAAAGTGAATTAGATTTCTTTTTTCCAGTTATCAAGAAAGCCCAGAAGTGTCCCAAGATGAAGTACTGACAAGACCTTTTCCTTCACAGTGTTTGTACTATGAAGATGAACATTGTCAACATTTTAAAAATACCATTTTTAAAATTCTGCAGTTTTTCTCTCTCTCTCTCTCTCTAGCATTATCTTAATCAGTATGATATGCAATCATAACATAACATCAGTACTATTTTCCTCACAGGATTATTTGTCAAAATAAAAAATACAGTTTATTCAATGTATTATAAGCTAAGCAAATGTAAAGGACCGTTTTTATAACTCTTTTTCTGCATAAAAAATGCTTAATTATTTTGAAATATTGGCCATATCCTCCATCAATGAAAGTTAATAAGTGAAGATATGCTTATAATATCCCATTGTTATAGACTCTGAATCTTTTTTCCGCAAAAGCTCTCAGACTCTCAAAACACTTTATAGTGATTTAGAATTAACAGTCAAACATCCAGGGAGCTTGTTAGAGGCCTAGATTTTGATATAAAGCAACAGGTCACTTCCCATACTTTACAGTTGAGGTATCAGATGTCCAAACAATTGTTCAGGGCCTATACTTTCCATCTGTAAATCAGTATTTTCCTCTATTATTATTACTGGCTGTGATAATTAGAGCAGTGGAAAGTAGGAGTATGCATTTTCTAATAGACTTCTTTTAAGAGGACATGTTCTGAATTAATCTCTTAATTGAAGCTCTGAAGGAAAAATAATTCTGATTCTATGTGCATGTTGCCAAAGGAAAACAAGTAGGACATTGAGCAGAATCCAGTCATGTCCCCAGACAGTGGGCCTCTCTGTTAAATGAAATGGTACCAGATCCTGTTCTCACTAAGGATGATGACAGAACATCAGTAGGAAACTTCGGCATGATAATGGTTTCCTTTCCCTTAACAATGAAAGGCTTGGCACTTAGGACAACAGATAAGCAAAAGACATAACAGTTTCCCTGCCATTGCTGTTGTTGTCTGATCCTGAGTCTTAGGCTGTGAATTACCAAACGAGGACCATATCCAATTATTTTGCTCCTGAGCTGCTGTATGGCTGTTTGAGTGCACAGCTGAAGTAACTGGATCGATTATGAAAATATCATTTAGTGAGGTCTTTCTAGAAAACCTTCACTCTCAGTCCTGTCTATATAAAATGTATGTGTATATTATAGAGTGAAGATTAGAGAAGAGTGAGACCTGATTTTATCTTTCCAGTCTCCTAAAATCTCTTAGAATCTTAGGACAACATCAGAAATGCAAATTCTTTATGGATAACCACAGAGTGCTACCCATTCTTCAAACTGAGACCCCTGAATACAGGCTCAGAACAAAACCAAGTAGCAACTGAATAACCCGTGATGGAAAAAATATTTTATAGCTACCTGATTGGGTGACCCAGCCATGAACTGGATCATTCATTTATTTTTGGAATATCTTTAGAGGTGCTTGCTTGTATCTTTTGGATCTGTCTATCATTTTACCCAGGAAGCTTGTGATGACAACTAGCATTTCAAAGTTCCACCCACACTCATTAATCTCAAGTCAAGCTTTATACTTGAGCAGGAACTTTGCAAAGGGTGTGTATTCAAAGTGTTGAAATCAGATAAAGCTTTGTCAAGTATCCATCTAACACTTTCTGTCACTTTTAATTCTAATTCAGAATGTGTTTCCAGAAAAGAAACACAACTGCCCAAGTTAGAGAAATTCTGGACTCTATTCAAATTAGAGAAAGGATAATCGGTGCTATTTTGCAATTTGAAATCTCCCACTTGACTCTCAAGCTAGACTTGAGTCCAGAATGTTTCCGTGTAGAAGAGGAATGGCAAAGATCATCAGGATAAACATCTAAACCAGCTGAGATTTTTAAAAACTGTTTTGAGTCATATGCACCCTTGAAAATCTGATATGTTATAGCTTCTCTCCTCAAAAACCAGATCCTACACATAGGTATTCTCAAAGTTTTGCATATTTTTTTTGGTGGCTCTTAAATAGTTTATGGCCTATCATTGAACCTACTGGATGTCCATGAACTCCAGGTTAAAAGCTTTGACTCTATACACACCCAATGTCAACTACCTACACAATATGCTCTATGCTACAAAGGACACATTTGCACAGAATAGACTAGAGAAATTGGAACCAATTTCGCCACTGATGCCCCCAGATAAACCGAGCATCCCCTTGGAAAATCTGCAGACACCACATTCTTACCTCAGTAACTTTATTAAAGATGCAGAACTCTGGCCACCCTCACCCCATAGTACATCAGATAGAGACCAACAGGAAGCAAACATACAAAAGCAAGACAGAAATAGGCATTATTTCTGTCTTCCTAAAAAGAAGTGTATGAGATTTGGGGAAAATGAAAAAAGCTACTGCCTAGACAGCAGAGTTTTCAATTTTCCCCACCCAAGTAGACCATGCCAGACCAAAAAATAAAAATAATGATAAAAATTAAAAAAAAAATATATACACACACACATATATTTTTCTTTTACACCCAGAAGACAAGGAAATAGAGCGTTCCAAGGCAGGAGTCTGCTTCCTGAATTAGTTTAAGTTTTTGGATTCCAAAGAATTCCAGATCACCAATAGAAAAAAGGCTGATGACATACCTCCAGGAAAGCACTTCCAAAAACAACATTTATAATAGAAAGCCTGCTGGAAGTCAAAACCTACCCAGATGGTCGTTCTCACTCGCTCTCCCTATTGCCACCCACTAAGGACCCTTAAGGATGGAATCAGCCACACAAGCCAAAGATACTCTTCTCTGTGCTCAGCCAGCCCTCCTCTTGACCTCTGCCCTCCTGCACGCATTAGGGGAGATTTGCAATCACTCCCTCCTGGTAAGTCCCAACTCTCAGTCCAACACTCATGAGGTTTGGGGATTATCCTCACTGGGCTTAGAAACTATGGTTTATTCATGAACCAGTGCTAACTTGTTTGAGTACACCATACGCTACGTTCAAGTTTCTACCTGAATCTTTTCTTTGACACCTTTCTTCCCATGAGCTGATTTATTTGGTGCTGCCGTATTGGGTTCTATAGCACTTCCATGACTCTCAGGTTGGCTCTGGACTCACTCTGTTGGACATACAAGTCTCTCTCTTCCTAAACTACTGACACTTAACTAAGGGCTCTGGAAGGAGGAAAGCACAATTCTTTTCTCAACCCAAATCCTGAACTATTTGTAGTTAAGTAAACATACTTACCTAAATCATTTCCTTGATTTCTGAACAGTATATAGGCTCCATGAAGGTAGGTCGAACTCTGAGTCCCTAGTAACTAGAGCAATGTCTTGCACAGAGAAGACCTCAAATACCAGTTGAATGAATGACTAGGTTACTAATCCTTACTTCTCCTCAATATTACTTTCTAATGGTGTTTACCGATAGGTCCCAGGCATTAGAATAGCTTGGTACGTAGTAGGTCTTCAAAATATGTTTGCTGACTAAGGCAGGAGAGGTGCGGTCCTTTAAAAGATGTGCTATGAATGTTTATAAAATGTCCTCATTGCCTTTTTTAAAGGACATGTGAAATACTATTTCTCTATAGGCTGTTAGCAGCTTGAATGTTAATTTCATCTGGTTCCCACAAGATATATTTTGTCACTATTTTCTTCTTTGGTGGGAAATGGTACTTTAGGATAGACCCGATCTGCTTCCTGCTGAGACCACTAGTTGTTGCGTTTGCCAACATCTGACAAAATTGCATGTCCTGATGATAAACTCCTTCAATGTGGCTACTTTACGAAGGCAGGGAACTCAAGAAGCAGCAAGTAACTAGCAGCCCCACCTGCCTGGTTTGCAGAAGCTTCTCTCGAGAAGGTTGTCCATGGAATTACAGACAATACAGTGACACAATCTTCGGAGAGCCAATAATCTGGAAAATCATGGGAAGTTTGAAAATATCTGCTTTTTGAAATGTTTCAAAGAATCTAAGGAGAATGACCAGAACCCAACCCTACTTGTATCACTCTTCTCAGCAACATGCTAACAGAAATTTAAGACACTGTTGAGAAAGTAACCTTACATTAAAACCTAAGTGTTCATCGACGGATGAATGGATAAAGAAGATGTGGCACATATATACAATGGAATATTACTCAGCCATAAAAAGAAACAAAATTGAGTTATTTGTAGAGAGGTGGATGGACCTAGAGACGGTCATACAGAGTGGAGTAAGTCAGAAAGAGAAAAATACCGTATGCTAACACATATATATGGAAACTAAAAAAAAAAAAAAAAAATGGTTCTGAAGAACCTAGGGGCAGGACAGGAATAAAGACGCAACGTAGAGAATGGACTTGAGGACACAGGGAATGGGAAGGGTAAGCTGGGACGAAGTGAGAGAGTGGCATGGACATATATACACTACCAAATGTAAAATAGATAGCTAGTGGGAAGCAGCCACATAGCACAGGGAGATCAGCTCAGTGCTTTGCGACCACCTAGAGAGGTGGGATACAGAGGGTGGGAGGGAGATGCATGAGGGAGGAGATATGGGGATATATGTATATGTATAGCTGATTCACTTTGTTATAAAGCAGAAACACACCACTGTAAAGCAATTATACTCCAATAAAGATGTTAAAAAAAAAAATCCTAGTGCTCTGGTGATTTCCCTGGCTTCTGGGTGATGAGGAATAGAAAAGGGCCCTGTCTAGAGCATTTGCAAACCAGTAAATTTCTGCCACACTCTTTGAAGACCCGAGTTCCACCGCTCAAGAGCCATAGCCAGGAAGAGAGAAAATCCACACCATACTAGGAAAGCTGCTCAAGAGGCAGATGCCCTATTTGAGCGTGAATAATCCTCCACAGAAGGAACGCAGCCCATCCGGAAACCTGTTTTAAAACAAACCATAGGGGAAAAGCAAAGAAGGAAGCAGAGAAGGAGACAAGGGGAAAATGTAAACACTTTCCAATGAAACTGAAGCACCAGGGCCAAAAACCCAAAGAAATCTAACGCAGTGTTTACATATTTGCACTCTAGCTGTCCCAAAGTAACGTTACCCACATAACCAAGCAAGAATTAAGAACCTTCCCCTACCAGCTGGGATAGCAAACTCTTAAGCAGATTAATTTGATCAGATAACTCCTTCAGGTATGCTTCCTTAGACCAAAAACAAAGGAATTGTTTAGCAAATCATGGGTGGTGAATACGACTAATTATTACTCAATTAATAATATGAATATAAATCAGGTTAAAACCTAAAAATATAAAATTAAACGGAGAAAAGTAGCAGATGAAATGGCATGCATACGCTGTGATCACAACTTTATGAAAACAGTCTTATCCACAGATGGATACGAACAAGAAGGAAACATGCAAAAATGAAAATAGCTTCTGCATCCGGCTTGAATTGTCACCGTATCTCTGGGACAAGAGAACAAAGGAAGTTCTTCTGAAAAACTTCCAATATGGTACTTCTCGTAGAGGAAAAAAAAAAAAAAGGTAGTCAGTAGCCGTCAATGTATACAGTGCACTGACAACCACGGCAGCCCGCCTCCCCAGATGATGTCACCACCTTCTAGAGACGGAGGCAATCAACGCGTGAGTGCGGATCGCTCAGGAAAGAGCAGAGACGTTTTTTGCAAACGAATCGCTATTGGAAAGCACAGTGATTCATTCTCCTTACTGGTAGTCGGGGTAGTCTCTGGGTTGCTGGAGACCCCGGGACTATCTTGGTCCGGGGTCGGGTACACGGTTGGAAGATGGGTGTGGAAGATGTAGCCCCCTGAAGTGCTTCTCTCACTGGAGGATCCACTGCTCATGTCCTCCTCGGGAGCGGTGCTGGGGTTGATGTCGTCGGGGTTAGTTCTGTATTCCCCTTTCTTGGTGTACCGGGTGCCATCGCGGTTAACAATAGCTGGGAGACAGAGGAGGCACTTTCAGAGCTTGACAGCTGACGTTTTCCGACTGTAGGAAAACTGTGGCCTATCTTAGAAGACTTCAAAGCTATTTTTCTTTTTTATGAAGCAAAACAACACCTAACTACCTCTCTAGTTGGGGGGATAGAGTGACCGATGCACTAAGAAAGTGAACCCTCCCTGCCCACCTACACACCCTGGAGATGGGGAGGGGGAAAGAGGGTGTGTTTGGGAGTCCCCAGTTTCAAATCCCAGCTTTGTGTGGCTCTAGACAAGGTAGGTAACCCTCTGAGCTTCAGTTTCACCATTTGTAAAATAGGGATGATACTAGCTTCTGCTATGAGCACATATGATATGTTGCATGGAAAGTGCTTAGTGTAGTATTCAAGACAGAGCTGGTGCTCAATAAGTGATAATTCTCCTGCCTGGTCCCTACCCTCCCTTCTCAAGTGCATGTAATATTTGTTGCTATTATTTCCATCTATTTCGAGAGAGGATTTGAAATAGGAGACAAAGAAGCGATCGGTCTCAGCAGGGAATATACAAGCATAATTCATTTATTTGTGCTTCACTTTATAGCTTCACAGATACTGTGTTTTACACCTTGAAGACTTGTGGAAACTCTGCGTTGTTAGATAATGGTTAGCATTTTTTAGCAATAAAATATTTTTAATTAAGGCATGTTTTTTAAAACATAATGCTATTACACACTTGGACTACAGTATAGTGTAAACGTAATTTCTATATGTGCTGGGAAACCAAAAAAAATTTATTGCAATATTCGCTTTATTGCGGTGGTCTGAAACCTAACCCGCAATACCTCTGAGGTATGCCTATAAATTTAAAAATCCACGAAGAATTAAATTTTCTTTCTAAGGGGTAAATGTTGTCAGTTTAAATGAACTCCCAGTCCTGGCTAAGAAATCAGCATGCTTAAATATCGACAGAGCCTCTGCCATCTTCTGTGAAATTCAACCTAAAATGAAGAAGCACGGATGTATACAAAGGTCAAAGTCTTTGGTTTAAACAAGCAGATGACTAGATTGACAGGAGAAAGAGCAAGAAGGCCTTCTTTCATTGTTCTCCTCTAAATGTGTTTGTTGCCTTCAAGTGTGGGTCACTCACTGCACAAGTGTGCATTTAGCGGAAATGATTTTCTGCTGTATGGCATTGGTAGGACTAAAGAGTCTGTCTGTCTGCCTATCTAGATTGCCCAAGTAGAACTACTAATAACACATAAATTTGAAAACATTCCAAAGTCTCAATCACCCTAATTATCTCTGCGGATAAAGATCTGACAAGAAAATATGACTAAATTTGAACAGGTCTAAGAGATCTCTCTTGAGAGAGATCCGTGGGGACCAAGGAAATGGGGCATTTATTGAGCATCTACTATGGGCCAGGCGTGCATCAGACACATTATCTTTCTTAATTTTCATGACAAATTTCATATGTTGTTTCATTACTCGGATGAGAAAACTGAGGCTCAGATCACCCGGGTGGTAAAGAACTAGGATTTCAAACCAGGCCTGATGTAGACAGCACACCTCACAGTGCAGGCCTCCCCTTCTTTTTCCAAGGTATAGGCCAGGGGCAATCTCTTACCTAACTGTGGGGGGCTGGAACTGTGTGGTCCAGGAAGATTCTGGTCCCCCTGCCACCATCACCACTGTCCCCATGCACACCGAGGGGTCTGGCTCTTAGGAGGCAGAAATCCAGCCTCCTCGCCACTGTGATACTTCTCAAAAAATGAGGCTCAGAGTCGATCAGATCAAGGTTAACAGGTTGACCTATTTGAAAGTTCTGGCTGAAATATTCTGTTTTCCGCAGTGCCAACTGCCTACTTCTGAGGATAATCAAGATGGTTTTAGGTCGACATGTTGTAAATCATGATGAAACGCGTATCAGGAAGTTTATATCCTTT